>NW_027526295.1:121266815-122706815 GCF_048455015.1 Haemaphysalis longicornis | reverse complement strand
CGGTAAAAGGATTGCGCCGGTTGCCAAAGTGGTGCAAGGCTGGAGATACAGCAGGGCTGGTGGTCCCTCTTCCTTCGTCGGAGACCTGGCTATTCCAGCCGCAGAAAGTGCTCCATGCCTGCAGGCCCGGACTGTTTTGTCCGCAGCCTTTCACATTCCAAAGTGGACCGCATTAGCACCCGCTAGGACCCGGGGCAACCGGCTTCGGGAAGTCGTCGTGTGTAGCGCAAGCTGTCCTGTGCTTCCCATTGAGGCACGGACGTACTTCAGCAGTTTTCTTTGTTTCTTCCGAGATCCTCACGTGGCTCAATCCCACGCGCAATCCTAGACGACACTACGCCACCGGATCAAGCTCAATCTTATTCATCTTGTCTGCTAAGAGCGACTCAGTTGCAGAAGTGAGGCCTACGCGAGCGAGCGAGTGAGCGAGCGAGCGAGCGTGCAAACGAACGAACGAACGAACGGGTGAGCGAGCGAGCAAATGAAAGAGCGAACAAAAATTCCCGTGAACTCCCAAGCGCACGCTACGCATAACCCAAAGGAAATAATGCTGTACGCCTTGAATGGGATAATAGCTGAATAAAAAAAGAAAAGTGGTAGATCAATCGGATACACACAAGTTCCAGAACGCGAGGCATCCTGGGTCGATTCTCACAAAGGGACACGTTTTTTTTAATTGATAAGTTTCTGTTCGCGTCAGCCAACTTACGGCCGGGTTAAACCGCTTCGCTGTTCAAATAACATAGGGCACATGTGCCTATGTACCCTATCCCCTACAAAAAATATCTGATCAGAAGATACAGCCTTTCTTCGGACTGTGTTAAATATCTGAAATGCTGGTATCCGGTCTGCTATTCCACTATGTGAATAGGTGTTATGATTTACAATGAGAACATTTCATTTCCTCATTAACTTCATTACTTCGCTTTGAATAGGCTGTCGATTTTTGACTAGCGTGCCAGTCTCACAGGCAACTGCAGCTTACGGCGAAGCGTCGTAAATGAACTAAATAAAAAGATTCTTGCTCGCTAGACGTGACACTCGCAGGTTTATCCGGTCCATCTCTGTAGTCAAAAACATGTGACCACCGGGTTATGGAGATTCCTGAAGTTGGGTGACAGTTGATACCAGATAACGTTGTAAGGCATGGGCACGTTGCACGGCAAAACCTAAACCAAGGCTAGCTCGAACTCTTCCAAACTCAACCATAGTAACTTACAGCCCGATTCATGTACTTGTTGCCAATTGCACTAAAGTTGTTCTTAAAAAAGTGCAATGTGCCCAAACGCAAAGGCGTATGCATGCGCTAAAAAATCGTGGTGATCGTCCATCGCACTCCAAGATGGGTTTGCGTAATTTCGCGTCAATGCTGCAGTTGTTGCGGCCGCGTCATACCTCGCATGGTATTTTTCTTCTTTCAGGCTCTAAAACTGAAATACTGCGTAAGCGCCTGCTTATACGACGACAAAAAGTCCTTATTTGCGAAAAGTCGTTCGAAAAATTCAAGAAAGCGATTGGTTACGAGTTAGCAGCCCATTACCAGGTTCTGTAGTGTTCTAAAAATGCCAACTTGTTCTTGTTTTTTTGTTGACGTGTGCGACGTTCACGGGACTCTTCATGGGCTCCAGTTTGACAACGCAGTTCAATGATGGGCCAAAAATGAAGAATGTCACAAATTGGTGTGTCCATCTGGCGGAAGGTCAAAATGGTGTGCCGGCATTGGTGCGTTTGCAAATATTCATATTAGGGAGCAATTTATGAAACAATCTCATTTGAAACCCTTTTATCTGTAGAATATATAAGCTGAGCGCATGCATACAGTACCGCGCTATTGAACACGAGGGGTGACTCCTGCGTAACGACAGTCGCTCTTTCCATTAATAAAAAGAAGCAGCAGAATTATAACATTCCATTAGCAAAAGTGTTTATGTATCTCAAGTGTAGCGCACTTTAACTGTCAAATAGACGTCCTAAATTATTCCGTAGTCCCTCCTCCATCCACTCCCGCGGCTGTCCGCAAAGCCTGACAGGGTGGTTTCCTCAGAAATTACCGGTTTAAACTTAATATAACATTTTGAAAATATTTGTCAACTTGAGATCACGTTTCGCCTTCCTCCCGTGTAATAAAGTACAACTGTACAATAATTAACAGCTTTACTTAAAACGACGGAGCGAAAGAATGGCAAGGCTGTTGCCGATGGTGCACAAACTCAATTATTTATTCCGCTTTCTCTCTAGCTGCTTTTGTCCGCACGTTTATTCCAGTCACGCCTATTACCATCAGGCTCACCTTGGATCAAAATTTAGTATAGCTACGGGAAACTCGATACAAAAATTTATGCGTTGTTGTGAATTAAAATTACCTGTGAAACTTGTTCTTGGTGGAGTACTTCCAGAAGGTATAACCGTCGCCGCTCTCATCCATTTAGCGGCAGCTGAAATTTCGGTATATGCTTTAGACCGTGACCCAATGCAACAACATGGATCCACCCATCGACCTACCGCGCCAGATAAATTTTCACCCCTGATCAGTCCGGAACTATCTCAAGCTCAATCAAGCAAACGTCGCTGCCTTTTGTCATCATTTGAAGACGTTTTCGACTTGGGTGACAGACCTTTGGGGCAAAGCACAACAGTGATGCACCGCATCAATACAGGTGATGCCAGGCCTATCCATCACCGGCCGTACCGTGTTTCTCTTTCCGAACGAGGAGTCATCCAGCAGGAGGTTGAAAAAATGCTCGCAAAGACATCATCGAACCATCCTGTAGTCCATGGGCTTCACCCGTCGTGTTGGTAAAAAAGAAAGATGGCACCTGGCGCTTCTGTGTGGACTACCGCCACTTGAACCGGGTCACCAACAAAGACGTCTACCTCTTACCCAGAATCGACGATGACCTAGACTGCCTTCATGGGGCGAAATACGTCTCCACCATAGAACTTCGCTCAGGTTATTGGCAGATTGCAGTTGATGAGATAGGCCGAGAAAAGACCGAGAAAAGACCGCTTTCGTCACACCCGATGGCCTATACCAGTTCACGGTTATGCCGTTCGGTTTGTGCAACGCGCCAGCCACTTTTGAGCGCATGATGGACTCCCTTCTGCGCGGATATAAATGGTCCACTTGCCTCTGCTATCTCGATGACGTCATCGTGTTTTCTTCCTCCTTCGAGACTCATCTCCAGCACCTCCGTGAAATCCTTGCTCTTTTCCGTCAGGCCAACCTGCAGCTCAATTCAGCGAAGTGCCGCTTCGCGAGGCGTGAACTAACCATTTTGGGCCACCTCGTCGACGCTCAAGAAGTAAAGCCCGATCCCGATAAGATCGAAGCAGTTAAGGACTTCCCTGTACCCCGCTCATCGAAAGACGTCCGCAGTTTTGTGGGCCTCTGCCCATATTTCCGCCGTTTTATAAGAGGCTTTGCTGATATCGCCCGTCCTCTAACCGATCTTTTGAAAAAGGACACGATCTTCTAGTGGAGCCCTGAACAGGCCAAAGCCTTTACCACATTGGTGCATCTCCTCACCACATCGCCCATTTTAGCCCACTTTGATGTGTCTGCACCCACCGAAATCCGGACTGACGCTAGCGGCCATGGCATTGGAGCCGTCCTGGCCCAGCGCCAATCCGGCAAGGATTGCGTGATCGCCTACGCCAGCCGCCTCCTATCTCCAGCGGAAAGAAATTATTCCATCACAGAACGGGAGTGTCTCGCTCTTGTGTGGGCTGTGGGCAAATTTCGTCCATACCTCTACGGTCGAACGTTTTCCGTTGTGACGGATTACCACGCGCTCTGTTGGTTAGCATCACTGAAAGATCCGACCGGCCGCCTCGGGCGATGGGCTCTCCGCCTCCAGGAGTATTCTTATTCAGTCGTCTACAGATCGGGCCGCCTGCACCAGGACGCTGACTGTCTTTCACGCTACCTAGTCGAACCTCCTGAGCCTACGTGTTCCGACGCATTTCCATCCCTTCTGGCGATTTCCTCTTTCCTCCACCTTGGTAAAGAACAGCGCCAGGATGAATGTTTGCGCCAGATCATTGAACGCCTTAGTAACTCCCGTTCGGACCCATCAGTACGATCTTTCCAACTCAAGGACGGTGTGCTCTATCGTAAGAATTGTCGCCTGGAAGATCCCGAGCTGCTCCCTATTGTGCCTGACCACCTTCGTTTGGACGTCCTGGAGCAACGGCACGACCATCCAACAGCTGGTCATTTAGGAGTTTCAAGAACGTACGACCGTGTCCGACGGCGTTTCTTCTGGCCAGGGCTTTACCGCTCTATTCGCCGTTACGTCAGTGCATGCGACAAGTGCCAACGTCGGAAAGCACCAACGACGCCGCCCGCCGGCCCTCTTCAGCCACTGGACATACCGGTCGAACCATTTTTCCGCGTTGGTTTAGACCTGCTTGGTCCCTTTCCGCAGTCTGCAGCCGGAAATCGGTGGATTGCTGTGGCCACTGATTACGCGACCCGTTACGCAATAACACGGGCCCTTCCAACCAACTACGCTACTGATGTCGCAGATTTCCTCCTTTACGAGGTTATCCTCCATCATGGTGCTCCTCGTCAGTTATTGACTGACCGCGGTCGAAACTTCCTGTCGCGAGTAGTCGATGATATCCTTCGCTCCTGCGCAACCACGCACAAATTTACTACTTCCTACCATCCACAGACCAACGCTCTTACGAAGCGACTTAACAGAACCCTAACGGATATGCTCTCTATGTACGTTTCGGATGACCATCGCGACTTGGACATTGCTTTACCTTTCATTACATTCGCATACAACTCGTCCCGTCATGATGCAGCCGGATTTTCGCCTTTTTACCTCCTCTACGGTAGAGAGCCGGTATTGCCCCTAGACACCTTAATCGAAGACAACAGGCCGCCTTCTGGCTATGCCCAAGATGCCATTGCCCTGGCTGACTTTGCCAGCAGCATAGCGCGCACCAAGCTTACGTCATCCCAGGATTCGCAAAAGTTTCGTTACGATCGACGCCACAGCATCCGCCACTTTGAGCCAGGTTCCCTCGTGCTGCTCTGGTGTCCTGCGCGCAAAGTAGGGCGTTCTGAGAAACTGCTCGCCCGTTACTACGGCCCCTATCGTGTCCTGCGCCAAGTGACTGCTGTAAACTATGAAATCACCCCTGTCGTTCCGGCTGACTCATCGCGCCCTCCGAAGACTGACGTCGTCCATGTCGTCCGTCTACAGTCCTACCGTTCCCAGCCTAGAGTTATGCCCTGAGCAACACCGAGACGGTGCTCCTACGGGATGGGGTTTCTGTTACGAGACATCACCATCAAGTCGGAATCATCATTAAAGGAGCCATGAAGAGAAAACACAAGTTTGGTTCATTCAAAAGATTGTCTCGTTAGAATCATACTGACACCACTTTTAACGTAAACTTCGCTCAAATAAGCTACATAATTAGGAAAAACGGGAATGGTCATGCGACCCACCAGCTCATTTCCCGCAACAGAACCTATGATGTCACATGAGCTAAGCTCTGCGATTGGCAGAGGCTGGCAGAAGCAGACGCAAATTAAGTAAAGCTTACAAACTAGACGAACGAGCGATTTGCGCTTAAATTTAGGGCACATTCTTTACAAAGCAATAAGAATGATGGGACAAACAGTGGAAGTTACAAAAGCACATGTAAACATAGGAGTACTGATGCGTTCTGCTATTCGTACTGCGCACAGCATGCTTGGTTTAGCTGCACAGCACTACGGGGCTTGGGGTTGTCTCAGACGACACTGGCCGATTGACGCAAGCAACGGTGTCTTACGTGACCCCATTTGTCGAGCGAGCACTGTTTCAGGGAACGAATATTTTCTCCCAGAACAAAAACAAGCGAGGTTTAAATGCGGGCAAAAACAAACCAAACGCTTGCCATGGTATGGTGGCGCCATCTAGGTTAAGGAACGTAAAGAAACGCGGGAACAAACCAACACCGCTGTACAGGGTGGAGACAACCTTTGAACGGTCCCGTGCCGCCACAATTGGGCCAACGGGCTCAACGCGTTATTCTTTTCGTTTCCCACGAGACCTAGCAACGCGAAACAGACAATATGATTCAAACTTCTTCAGTAACCCGCGTTGCGGCGATAATTTTAGCGCGATTTTGACACAATGACTTGCTTCGGCGGCGAGCGAGCAACCGAAAATGGCGGCGCCAGCGTATACGTGTCTCTACCCTGTACGGCGGATGCGTGAATGAAGGTACTCTAGGCTGCAGAGCGGTCGGTTCCTGTGATGTCATTTGGGACCACGAAAACGCACGATTGAGCATGAAAATCAACATTTTAACATAAATTGTTTGATTTCTCAGTGAATAAAGCACCGTTTGTATCCGGACAAGCGCTGGGGGCACTATACAACACGAAATCTTTTGAATAAAACCAACTTTTATTTTCTCTTCATGGCTCCTTTAAGGAGGGAAGAGAAAGAAGACGCTGAGAGGGACGCGCGTGGACTTCGGCCCCTGGCTTGGACGGCGCTTCGTCGGTCTTACTGTGCCTTCTGTAGATACCGGACTACCACGTATCAATACTATACGGCTAATTCTAGAAATGTGATTTATTCACGGCAACCTGCCCGTGTATTTAGTGATCCGAGGACACTGTGTATGTCGAACCCAACGGATAGAGCCTGAAAAATTGCAGCACTCAAAACGACAATCGATTGTTTGTGTGAGCGACAAACGATATTCTTGAAATTCACCAGAAGAGCGCGGTACAATACGCTCATGTGTAACAGGTTACATTGATGCAAAACTGAGTCCTGCGTTAAAATTCTAAAAAAATTGTCAGAACGGTGAGTTATGCTTGGTGGGGTAAAATGTGACAGAACTGAGTGAAACCCACGCTATCCGCTTTATCCGAATGGGCATACCAGACCTGTTATATTGTTGTAGCTTTCGTGTCGCTGCACCTTTCATCTGAATGGACATTCAGGATGCATTGAATCTTCTGAATCGCTGGATCTTTTGTTACGGTGGACATTCCGGCTTGATTTGTCTTCGATCTCGGTGTATCTTTAATATGGCTGATTACGTGACCGATTGGATCTTCCGAATCGGTGAAGCGTCAGAGGGTTTACAGAGAGAAGCCGTTGTACAAACAGAAAACAAAACAAAAACATGAGAATACGGCCATTATGTTAACAAAATATAAGCTGATGCATTAAAACTTGACGATTATCATATATGGCCACGACATGTGCGGGAAGGGAGTTCCAATCACGTGACGTTCTGAGCCTGAATGACTCGGAAAAATGTCGTGTGTTGCTATGCCCAATACCTACTTCTTGAACCTAATCAACTCGGCGAGAAATGTATTGCGGCTACCAAATAAGACGGTTGTGGAGGGTTGGATGCTGGTATATCTTGTAAAACTACACTGTCAGGTCAGAACTCGAGTTTTTTTCCCATCACTGTTTTGCAAAGCTACTTTTTTTTGTGTTAGAACTGCACAGTTGCAATTCCCCGCAATTGTTGTAAAAGTGTTGTGCTTTATCCCTCCTGGCTGCCAGATTACAAAATTAATCCGCGCGCGGTTCTCGTGTTGACGCCATTTGAAATTGATAATCTCGCAGCAAATCTGTGCCGCCTTGGACGAAGAAGAGGAAGCCGCTCATGCCGACAAGGATGAGGTTCACACGGATAAGGAGGGTGGCCATACGCACGAAGACGAAGACGAAGCATCGCATGCCGACAAGGATGATGCTCACACGGATAAGGAGGGTGACCATACGCACGAAGACGAAGAGGAAGCATTGCTTCCTCCGTCCAGCTGCATAAATAAGCAAAGGCTACCAGCTGTTTGAAAAGCTTCCTGAACTTTTGTATGAGGCATTTCTCTACTCGTACATTCCCAATCAAACTTATTACTCTCACAAATCGAAGGCCACATACAATCACATTTTAGCACCTTTGACATGGCATGACACGTGGGACAGCCTGATTAATGTCCCATCACGATTGCCTGTGTGGCCTGTAATATTCTCGGCGTAGCGGCGCCACTGTGGTATAGCTGCTGCAGAACTTTGCGTTTGGTGTGCTTAGTTCTTGCACGCGTTCTACAAAATAAAATTTCCTTTTGATGTGAAGTGACTTCAGTCATTACGTGAATTTGCATGGCGGGTGGCGCTGATTTTCTTCGCCACTTTTATAGAACGTTTCGAAAGAAAAAATATTTATGGTACTTATAGCTTATAATAACTCTTTTCTGGAAGTCAAGTAAAATATATGTTTTCTTCATGAAACGAAGGAAACACTGCAGGGCGAAACAAGTGCAAAATGTCACATGATCATGTCGGAGTTTCTTAATGATGCCGTGAGTTTAATGCCAGAAAATATCCCCCTCAACATTCAAGGGCATAAAAAAACGTCTTCCCACAAGCCTACTATGTACTACTTATGGGACGTAAATAAAGGTGAGCAAGTGTTATATGCAATACTGTCAATGAGACAGTTGCCTTGCTCGCATCGCCGGGTAATACCGCTAGCATGCTTATAGATAAAGTACATGTACACGGAGATTGTTATGACAAAATCATAAAAAATGTCATATAAAGAAAACATTTAGTGTGCTCAATGATGCCGTTATACGCCAATACGTCCTGCTGGAAAGCGAACTTTTTCTGTCGATGATTAATGATCGTGGGTGAAGTGAAAGAAAAAGAAACGCTTGCCGTGCCCGGAATAGAACCTGGGCTCCTCGCATTAAGAAGCCGGCGTGTATCCCATTGATCCAGTTCAACACGCGGTTGAAACGGTTTGCAAAACTCAGGCGACAGTCAAAAAATTTGACACAAAAAGGATGGCGTGACCTACGGAGAACACACCCGAGAGTTGTTGTGGGTATTCAAGAAAAGTTGTGCGGACTTGCAGTGCAGCCCATACTCGCAGTGTGGGATTGGCCATCCAAAGAATCAATCGCGAGAAAGCTTGGCGTTCAACCATCGTCATCGTTCGACAGAGGGGTGCATAATATTTTAGTACAATGTGCCATGCACGGAGCACCTTGAGTATCCATGGTGACAGCCCCCAAACATAGGCTGTAACCAACCACGGCGATGTGTTTGTAGGTAGAAGGTAAAAAACCACGAGCGGTGGCCGTCGGAGCCGTTATCGTGCAAACGCACTCGCTGGTGCAATCGCGCATGAGTGATGAGAGATAACGCCTCATCACAGCCTTTACAGCTCCCCTAGCGTGATCTGATCTGGATCTAGTAATAGAGACCGGAGCCGATCTGCTTGAGGAACATGGGGTTGAGGGCGTGAAGGAAGTGATCGGATCACCCTACGCCGAAACGACAAACAAATACCCACAAAACACCTTATCTGAAAGTTTGACCGCTCAACACTTCCTGAGTCAGTCAATGCAGGCTTCATAACATGTCCGGTTCAACCCTACATAACCAACCCGCGCCGCTGCTTCAAGTGCAGCGGTTTGGGCCCTGCCGAACCTTTTGCGGCGGCAGACTGACACGTGCAAAATGTGCAGCTCAAGGGGCCCAACGGGCAGTTGAACATCCCAAGTCGTCACCTGTGCGAACTGCCAGGGACAACCCGACCTATTCCAGGACTTGAAAAATGTTCAAGCGATAAACATAGGTCATTACATTCAAATTCAATGACAGCACCACTTTCCCAGAGGCACGGGAGAGGTTCGCCTCATTCCCCCTGCGTAGGTATGCCAACGCCGCTCAGCGGGTGCAGAGCGGCGCCTGGTTTCGGTGGCTACCCAGGTAATTAAACTGACCTGCTTCCGTTACCCCCCCCCCCCCGCGTGGTTATCTCCGGCAGCGCAACCCGGCACAGCACCGTCTGTACAGCCTGCAGTGGTTGTGGTTGCCACAAACACCATTGCGAGCGATGCCGTTCTTGCCGTTGCCACTCCGCTACCCCACAGTACACCTGAGGCCAAGGAGGGGATGGACACGGGGAAGCCCATCGCAGTTCCCATCCTCTCCCTTGCACCTGCCCCGACCATGGCTGTCGCAACCCTCATGCCGGGGGCGGCTGTAACGAAGGGCCCCGAAAGTGATCTAAGTCCAGTGGCCGCAGACCGCGGGCATCCCAAGGACATCTAATGATGGGTTTGATATCGGACCTTTCCGATTTGCGCCGCAGCGCAAGGAACGCGCCTTTTCATCTAAACCTCCTGGGAAATCTAAATAACCTCCTTCTATAATGACGACCCCAAAACGCCTTAAATAAATAATCACACTGCAGTATTTCAGAACAGTTAACAATAGCAGAAAATATTGTTCAATGAAACTGAAGAGGCCTCCTTAAAAATATTGATGATGTCTACGAGTTAGTGCTTTAAAATGAGCCAGGCATCATGTGTATCCAAGAAACTCATCTTAATAATTAAGATGCAATTTTCCTAAAACCTACATCGTATTCAGAAAGGACAGGCATGACTGCACCCACTCTTCAGGCAGTGTGGTCATTGTGGCACGAAAATTCAGTGCTTGTAGCAGCATCATCTTAAACGCGGTACTTGAGGCTGCAGCAATTCGTACAATAATATTTTAACGTAAGTTATTAATGGTTATTTATTAAGTAAGTTATTAACGGTGTGTTATTAACGGTATGTATGTACGTAATTTATTACCGGTATGCTCCCTTTGCATCCGTCATGACTTTGAACTCTTGAGCTCAGATTTCAAGGTACTGGTGGATCAGCTCCCAAAACCCTTCGTAGTGATAGGCGACCTCAATGCACGTAATTATCTTAGTGGCATTATCGCACGGATGCCGAGTTTCTCTTCTCGAAAAGTTTGGTAACATCTCCTGGAACATGAATATTCGCACAAACACAGCATAAATACCGGAACCAAAGACACAACACCTGCTCACACCTTGACTTTTCCATTAGCTCGGCAGTTCTTTTGTATCTTGAGTGGGGTGTGCGCACAAAGCCATATGATAGTGACCATTTCCAACCACACTAACATATATAGACAAACTCCCTAACCGTTCATCTTCGCATAGGAAGTATAACAAATCAAGAGCAAATTGGAAAACATTCACAGAGATATCAAAACATCCCCAAACACACTTAAAGCATCTACACGTAAAAGAGGCAACCCAACACTTTCCGGCGCACGCCCCGAAACCGTCAAAAATGTCTTTTCCTCAACCCTCCGTTGCCCCTCGCAACCCAATGCGGCCCTGGTAGAATAATAACCGTAGGCGTGCGTGGGAGGGTCTGAACAAAGCGCCGCGTGTCCTTCCTCTATATTCCTCGTCAGTGACCTTATTTCTTTCTAACGAGCAAAAGCACTTGGGAAGCGCGTGCTGAGCGTGAATAAACGAGAGAGTTGGCGTATCTTCTAATTATATAACATTTCATAGACCGACACACGCAAGGTACAGAGACGTATACTTAAGCTCAAAGGGACAACAGACACACAGGCGGTCCCTGGTTAGTACAACAAGGGATACCCTGGCAGACCAGGCTAACAAACTTGCACAACACTTCCAACACGTGTCCAGTTCGGCACACTACACAAGCACTTTCATGCAACACCAAACGTCTTGCGAAAAAATGTCCCTGATGGACTCGAATAAGACAGACATCTCACAACTCCTCCTTTTCTATTTATGAGTTCAAGGGCGCCCGGAGCGCATGTAAGTACGCCTTCAGCGTCAGGCTTATACAAGATTAAATGCACCATATTACTACACCTACACGCAGACAAACTTGAAACATTCGTGCACCTACACCATAAACAGTGGTTTCTGGGTCCATTTTAAGGTGTAGGAGTGAGGCCATAGTAGTGGCGTTTCTGAAAGAGGCCAATGCTCCTTCCTCTCCAGCCAATTATCGACCAACTGCTGTGACAATCTGCTTGTGCAAGCTTCTCTAGAAGGTGAAAAACAGGAGACTCGTGAACGTTCTATAGTACAATGATCTTCTAGAGAGCTGCCAAACAGGCTTCAGGACTGGGCAATCCACAAACGACCAGCTGCTTCCCTTATAATCCTACAGTAAAGATGCCTACGTACATAAGCAGTTCTAAATGACAGTGTTTTGTGATATTTCTAAAGACATGTGAGACTGCATAGCGCAACGGCATTTTAGGAACTTACATTCTTCTTATTAGGTAATAGTCGGAACAATCTTGCCAGTTATACGCCCGATTGACCATTTTGTGTCAAAGTACAGTCGGCACTGTGAAATGTAACTGTACTGGAAATTGGCGTTTTAAGTTGGACATTGTTTATAGTTAAGATGAACTCCGTGCGAAAGGCGTGGACACAAACCATTTACTGTTTCGTTTTTGTGGCCGACGTGCACATATCTTTCAAATCATGTTATAGGTCAGTTTGCGAACGCCAGGTCTAGCTTGGTGTCAAGAAACTAGCTGGCTGAGCGAAAAAAAGGGTTTAAGCTGAACCCAGCTAAAAATATTCGTGTTGTGTTCACCCGAAAGCGCGGGTAGCATGCGGGCGTTGATATCACTTTTACTGGCGTATCAACTTCTGTAAGAAGGAACACAAGTTTTTAGGCGTGTTACTAGATAGCAAACTGACATTCATTTTACACTTCAAACTACTAAAAAATGCATCAAAGCACTAAATATACATAAGGTCCTCTCGCACCGATCCTATGGTGCAGACAAACAACTTCTTCTGTGTATTTATACTGCTCTGGTGAGGTCCCGGTTGGACTATGGTAGTATCGTGTAGGGGTCCGCATCAGAAACGCCACTACAAATTCTTAACCAAGTGCTGCATTTGGGTCTTTGCCTTGCGTGTGGCACTTGCCTCATAAGCCCTATTCAGAGCGTTAGGTTTAGCGGTATTATTGGTGCCTGCATCACCAGAGAATATAAATAAATATAAATGGCACCTAAAAAAAGTCATGTCATAGACAAGCCATTCCGTAAATTCCACCGTTAACAATACATCTTCGCAACAACTCCTTAAATTGTACCACTGTTTCTGTGCCCTTCTCTCTTGGAGAGTGTGACGAGGCTCGAGAGCGGAAGGTCTCCTTTTCAGACATTCATCACTGATTTTTAACGACAATGGTGTCTCCGCCTGTGTCGTGCGAGCTGTCGCTTATTCAGCTTAATAAGAACAGGGCACCATGTATTGCAATTCTGCAGCATATGTAGTTTCTGCAGGACAAGTACCAGTCTGCAGAATTTTACAGGGATGCGTCAAAGACTGCTACTGATGTGTCTTGTGCTGCACACGAACAGAACCATACTTGGGACGATACACAACCGACTCACACAACACACACAGAGAAGTCACCGAAGCTGGGCTATGGATAGGACACACACACGTCAGGCATTCATACTTGCTCACTGAATCTTGAAGAGCTCTGTTCCGCAGAAAGGGGGGCGCTATCGGTCGTTCCTATCCTAATTCAAGGCCAAGCACTCAATACAACGCGTTGCAACAACACTACAGAGAATTTTAAAGACAACAAGTTCCACCGCACCAATATGATTTTTAGGGAACAATCCTATGTTTTCTCTCAATCGTGTCTTTAACGTTTTATCCGAAGTTTAATGTTACACCTAATATAGTACCATAAATGATCACAACCTGGCAATCTGCACCCGCCATACTCATTCCCTTTGATTGATTTTACTTTTGTTCTTCCTGCCCAATTTGAGTAGTCACATATTAGTTTCAGTTATCTAATCACTTTCTTGGTGCTCTTTGCCCTAGACGGTCTTGCGGTATTACATCAATCTATTATCACCATTATTACACTGTGCGGTACATACACAACTGCATACACAGAGTCTAGGTATACACGTGCTGGTTTGAATAATCAAGTAATAGAATGGGTCATTCTAAGCATGCTAAGAGTTGGAGTTATTTTTCCATTTAGATGCATATCTTACAATGACTGGGTGTTAATGGTGGGAGACGGCATCATACTCTATTCACGGATGGCAACTGAAAAGAGTGTTTCAACGCATCATCGATACGTTTAAACCCCACGGAATAATGTATTTGTGCAAGCAAGCTCGTTGTTATGAATAGGAAATATAGATTAACAAGCTACTTTGGAAACATTGGGTGGTCTAAAAATCTGAAACCAGGATGCTTAACCCGCGCTGCTAGAGTGAGATGAAAAATACTAGTCGTTCTATCTTTATATTGGGCCGGTGAACAAATATCATGCTACATGGACCCCATAATTACAAAAAAATATCATCGGTAACTTCGTCGTATATTAGCGTTACTAAAGACGATCTACTCGAAATCTACAACATAAAATTCACGGATGGCACCTTTACTGTAACTGTACCTGTAACTGAAAATAATTAGCTGTAATTTTTTTAACAAATTACCCCCAAATTAACGAGGCTGGCACCTAACTACCTAATATATTCATGCACAACCTCGCGGCAAAACTCCTAACAAACTGTTAAGTCAAGCACACTTTACAAATCCTTTCAAATGGTGTATTCGGTTGAACTGGTACAGAGGATGACTTCGGAAATTTGATAAAAAGTTTAAATCAGGTAAGAAAAAAAGCTGGGCGAGTTGGTAAGGGTACATGGTGTGAGGAAGCGGTAAAAGAAAAGACAACCGGGTGAAACAAATGCAACATGACGAAAATATTTTATTGCGCTGCATCCTTCCAGACTACCCCCACAGCCAGTACCGTGTAACGCCGTGCGTTTCCATAAAAACGCCAATATCGCGGAAGCTCCACCTGTAATTGCTGTAATAGTGTAAATGGAGATGAGTGGTCCAACCAAATTCTGGAAAATTAAAAAATAGGAAAAATATTAAAAATATCGAGAACGCACTTAGTAACACCATGCATTTTCACAATAGTAAAGGTTTCGCGGAAGCTTCACCTCTGATCATTATATTAGCTTAAATGAAGATAATTCGTCGAGGAAGATTTTAAAAAAAATATAGACAAAACAAAAAACTACGATAAAAGGCGAACCGCATAACCCTCAGCATTACCACAATAATGCAGATTTCGCAGAAGTTCCACTGTAATCGTTATATTAGCGTAAATAGAAATAGTTATTCGAACAGCATCTCAAAATAATAAAAAATAACGAAAAATGAAAAATGGCAAACCGTGTAACGCCCTGCATATTTACAATAAAATACATTTCGCGGAAGTTTCTACCTGAAATCGTTATGGTAGCGTAAATAGAGGTAATTGGTAGCACAGAATTGTGGGAAAACCAAAAATGAAGGCAAACAAAAAATACAGAAAGTGGCCAGCCATGTATCTTCTTTCAGTTAAAAATAATCATTCGGTGCAATTAACCGGTGTATTCGATATAATGACGTAAATGGAGGTGTTTGTCGTACACGATTTTAAAAAACTGAAATAATCAGCTGTAAAAAACTCCCACTGAAGACAAGCAGTATAAGAATGGTGCGCATAATATACAATTCTGTGAATTCCTGCAGAAGTTTTTAGGTGTTGCCCATCTTATAACCAGTTTCTCTTGTACCTAACCAACCAGGGAGATAAATTTATGGACGTGTACCTGCACAAAAGGGGAGTAATTATTGCCGTGAACAATAACAAGTGAATACGTAGCAGAATCTTTACTTTGATAGTTGTCAACACGCCACTGCAAAACAAGTATCCCGTATTCGCAGGTGCACCGATTTCGGAGAACCGAAAACTTGGAAGAAAACGTAGAAAACTTGACCGCTCTACCATGCATGGAGGACTACCCCAAAGTTACTCTCCACCGCTCTATTTGCTAACCGGCAAACCTTGATCGCACAGTTGGCATACCATCAAATACAATTAGGCTCAGTGTCGAAGAACCGTGTTCTAACCTTCGGAGCTAATTCACCGTAAATTAACAGATTTTTGAAGAGGAAGTTTAACGGGCTAACACAAAATAAACGGCTTTAAAAAAATATTTCCCACTGCTGTACGAGTCGTGCATAGGCGCCCCAGAAATATTACGCACTACCTGGTACCTTCCAATCCTAAAGAAACACCCAAACGACGATGTCAATCATGCGGGAAGACTCAGGGCCGCGTGTGCAAACATATGCACTCATGTACCATGGATGAAAGTACAAACTGTCATTTAAACCATCTTATTCACGCAAAAATTTATACGGAGTCTTCCAATGCAGTTTATCTTTTACAGTGTGGAGTATGCGGTAATCAATACGGACAGTAGTCACACAGACACGCAATTCCGCATGCGTTCTAACAATCATCGGGCACATTTTTTCTCGCTTCTAGGCCTAACCTTCTCCCGAAATATGAATTCCCGAAACGACTGATTAGATTAAGCAACATCTGGAAACAGCGCAACACGGACGAGGACGGAAGAAGTAGACAAGACGAGCGCTGACTCACAACTGCTTTTTATTTTAATTGAAAGCGCAAACATATCACTTTGGCTTCAAAGGAAAAGAAAGATAACGGAGAAAAACCACCCAACAGCAACCCTAGCGGGCACACTCTCGCCCCGGTGCAGCTAGTACAAATGATAACCGCTGGGGCAATCACAATTTGTACTAGCTGCACGGGGGCGAGAGTGTGCTTGTTAGGGTTGCTTTTGGGTGTTTTTTCTCCATTATCTTTCTTTTTCTTTGAAGCCAAAGTGATAAGTTTGCTCTTTCAATGAAATAAAAACCAGTTGTGAGTCAGCGCTCGTCTTGTCTACTTCTTCCGTCCTCGTCCGTGTTGCGCTGTTTCCAGATGTCACCTTACCAACTCCCCCAGCTTTCCACCCTTTTAGAGATTACGTGAATGTTACAGTTCTACAGAGATTTTTTATACAAGAGAACGCTAAAGGTGCAAATCCTACTTTAATCGCAAATTCAATGCACCACAATCGGAAATAAAAGTAAATCCGGGCATAATGTGGCGTGAACACGTTTTTCAATATCTGGTTACAGAATAACTCTTGTTATAATTCGTAAATCCTCTTTCCTGCCTCCAACGTGCCATGTGTTTTTTTTTTGTTATTTTTTGGATTGTCGGTGCGTCCTGGTAGCGTGAATGACAAACCTAGCCTCCTAGACGCACACCACGTGGCCTGCTGACGTATTGTCCGGGCAGTTTTGGATGGTTTATTTGCTGTCATGGCTACAGTCAGCCTTGGCTAATGCAAATGGCGGCGTCAAATGACGTGGCGTGACTCACACTCGTTACTACGCGGCAAAATTTAGACGAAAATGGTGCGACAAAGAAGCACTTTGCGCTGCGCCGCTGCTCCCTCAAGTGTCCTTACATTTTCATCGTGTTATGGTGGTACTTTGTGTTTTTGGTGCTACATATGCCACGCAAATCGCTTTCATCGCTACACTGGAGCGTCCACCAGCCATCTCTAAAGACTTCGGAGTCTTCGTTGCCGTGTTTTCGGTGTTTGGACCTACGCTTAGCAAGTAGCTTTTGTTGAAGCTTCAAACCGTGCACGCCAGCCGAGACCGCCCTCAATACACTACGCCGTCTCCCATCTTCATCTGCGCGAATGCCGAGGCCCAGATGTGTGAACAGGTTCGTATCTAACTACTTGTATGCCATGGTATGTTGGGCGAGCGAGAGAGAAAACTATACTTCTCAATAACGTTTAGTGATTTTTGGTTTTAGCTGCGGCGCCTTAGGCGTATTGAGTAGGATATAATCGCAGTGGAGGGACTACGTGACACCCACGCACGTACGATGAAATTGTTCGCTTCTAAAAGTCACATTTATGTACCGGAACGATACAAATGAGGCTTTGGTAATGTGCCCACCGGCAGAATTCAGGAAAGCCTCTTGGAGTGTACTGTCAGGCTGATGCGACGTACGTGCAGCGGCCTGACAGTAAACTCCAAGGTTCCTGAAATTCTCTGTCGCAGTACGGCATGTTGGGATGGTTGGAATTCACCTTGGTGAAGAAAGCGCTGAAGCAGAGGTGCGTTGGCTGCTTCTTTCTTGGCCCCTGTCATTTCAGCGCTTTTTACACCAAAACAAACTCCGCAATCTTTTTTTGTTTTTCTTTGGCGAAGCGTTGTTTTGCCCTTTTTCTTTCAATCTACATGCCATATTTGCTTGTTTTTCTCAAAACATAAAGTTTTGGCATAGAAACGATTTTGTTTTTTGTGAAAAAACGAGGCAAGTGGTTGTAAAAGAAGCCTTTATTTGTGCGATGCGGACTTTGCCGATTATTTCACTAGTTGGAAAAATTGCCTGTTAGATACATACCATTGCCTTCTAAATCCTGTAGGGTAACAAAAATTCAACCTCCGAATTAAAACATGTTCAGTTGTTCGTACTAGAGTGCTATGTTGGGCTGGTTAGTATGAACGGAACACACGAAAACAGTGCCAGTACGGGACGACAAAAAAAGACAGGACTGCGATGGGCAGGGCTGGTGTTCGTCCTTCGTTCCATCTTGTCTTTGAGCTGTTTTCAGTGTGTTCATGTTCACAGTACTGAAAGGGAACGGGAATGAATACAGTATGTTACCGCTCGCAAAGCGCAATTATGCAACATGAGCATTCATAAGTGCTAACAGGGAGTATGCAGGAAGGGACATACAGATTTCGAGGCTGAGCTCTCCCCCGTAAGCCACTGTCGGTATCTAGTAGTGTTGCATACTCAATGTATGAGGATATTTGTGCTGCTGCACTTTTCTGTGTACTTTCATTATTGAATCTCTTGCAGGTTTTACACAAAAGATCTTGCAGTCTGCGGAGAACAAGCACAACCAGGACAGGACACGGGTGCAATGGCGGTTCTCTGTTCCGCACGTTCGATCGATGAGCCACTGGATTCCAAGACCCTTACCATCGGTCGCGAGGGCATCTTATCACCTGGGCCTGGCCTCCCGTACGGGAGAAGTGACTTCAGGACCCTGCTGTGTCATCCCATTCTGGATTGAGCCTGCGTTCCTGTTGCGGTGGGACCCAAGTTTTTGGTGCCATGGTTGTTTTTGCTTATGCTCAAACTGCTTCGCAGCTAACGTTTGTCCTTTACATTCTGGCTTGTTCTATCTGGTGCTTGACGTGTTCCTGAGTGGCTCGGGTCAGCTCGTAGCTGATCCTGCCATGCAGGACTCTGCCGAGCCTGACAACCTTCACCTTCGGTGGACGCCGTGGCTGACTGCATCACACATGCGAGCTGTATTACACCGTGGTGGTTCATGTGTCCAGCACCAGCCAGCTCCACCAACCACAGTAGTGGGCCCTCTTTGGCAAATGTTCTCCCATTCACCATTAATTTTCTTTACGACGTCAGTGCCTGACGTCTTTTCTGTGCTCTAAATGAATTTCATAAAAAAAACACACTTCAAATGAACTTCACACTGTGTGCACCTCTAGCACACGACTGTCTTTGTTCCTTGGGGTAGCATTACAATGAGTTTACCACCCGCTGTTATTTATAACGTCACTTATAAACTAAACACGTAGTGTTTCTTTGCAAATTCCTTGTATGTGCATCCCGTGCACACAAGCTTAACACGCAATATTCCTGTGAGCTTATCTCGCCTTTTTGCATGTACCACCGTATATCCCGGTCAACCGAGCTGAGTGCAGCACCATGCAGTTGGTTCTCATAGCACAACCGCGGGGTTATAGGGCTACGTGGGGATTCGTGTGTGGAATGCTAGTATTGTACCTTGAATTTTTATCTTGCGAACTTGAGGCTCAGCCCTATGCACACACCTTTCTCTGGGTTGGGAAGTCCGCAGCATGTGTTTATCGTGTGCCCTTCGTACATCATCCTTTCTACTCTTAAACCTATTACTGGTCACGTTTGCTCACTTAACCTGCGGCTTTGGCTTCCTCTCCCTCCCTTTGTTGTCCACCAGTGCCTTCAATTTCTCCTTTCCTTCCTTTTTGGTGCACTGCACTATCTGCACACTCGATGTTACTACATTTACAAGTGGCAGTGGGAGTCATAAGACCTCGTGTACCCACTGTGTGACGGGCCAGCAGCAGAGACAGGCGGTGAGCAGCAGTTCAATTTGATGTCCCCGTAGCATTGACGGAAGTGAACTGAACGTAGCGCCGCCACTCGTTTCTGTCGCTCCGGGCACGAATATTTGGCAAAATGTTTTGCCAGCCTGCCCGTCTCTTGCTCACACTGTAGCGCAGAAGTATACTGAGTGCGCGAGGTATCTGAGAACAGAACGTTGGCGTCAGGAACTACAGAAAATCTCCAGCAAAATCAGACATATTTCCACCGAACTTTGCAAAGTACTTCTGTTATGTTTTAATTCCCTAACTACTCAATGAATCCACCATCGCAGCAATAAGTGATTCCATTCGGCTTCGCAAACGGCTCAATGCACGGATCTGGTGCAACTTAGAGATGTTGGCAATTAAGTTAGAAATGGCGGCCCTCTGCCAGTATTTTGTATTATGCGGTCCTGTGTTGGCCTCTCTCTCAACGAGGCCCCAGACATAGTAGTAAATAGGATTTAATAGTGGAGAGCTAGGAGGCCACAAGTTCGGAGTGACGGGGTCGCAGATGTTGTCAACGGGGCACTATTGGGTGACGCAAGCGGCGTGGGCAGGAGCCGAATCTTGCTGAAAGCGTATGGTCTTCCTTTAGAAACACTCTTTATCTATAGCTTTAGAATGGTAGCAAGCACATGAACGTAACCGGCAGAATTAACGTGGAGTCCTGAAAAAAAGTTTGCCAGAAAGTCGTTACCCTCTTTGCAGACAACAGATAACACCACTGCCTGAGAAATTAAGGGGTTCTGACGATGTCTGACAGCTGACTGTGCTTTTTTCCTTTTCGCTACACATGCCACGTCACCCCCAGAATACACAACCTCCGTCCGCCCTTTGCAAATGAAAGACGTCGCTCCTTTCAGAAAGGTAGCATTTTCCAAGTCGCTGTAGTGCGCGGCCAGGGCGATGAGGACTGCATGGCGTTTTATTTTCTGCTTCAACTTGTACACTTCCATCTCTGAAGAAACTGCGCAGTGTGAAGCATAAGGGGTCGACGAATAAGAAGCCGTATGCCTAAATGTATATTATAAGCCTACTCGTGTCTATGGCGAAAAGGAATAGTGTTCTCAATTACCTCGCTCACTCGGTACATGATGAGACGCGTTCCCTCAGTGGCAGCGTATGGTTGTCTCCAGCAGGCAGAATGTTAAGTTCTAGCTGCCTTGCTGAACTGTGCACCATCGTAGACTTTGCCAACAAGCCAGGTTGGCTCGACATAAAGTGAACAGAAACTGCAGCCATCATTACCGTGTGTGCACAAACTCCAAGGAAATCTATTGTGTCTGTGAAAATCCTCTTACCACTGCCATCTGCATTAAACTCAAGGATACACCTGCCACTGGCAATCAACTTCCTCATTGGGTACAGCCTGCCGAATGCGGCTGTCTGCCTGTGAGAGTGATAGTTCCCTTCCACTGCGCCTGTGGCACTCCCCATCAGTGACGCAGAGGTGGCAGCTCAGACATAAAATGAGAAGCAGCGGAAATAAACCAGCGTCATTCTAAAGATGTCAAGCAGGTGTTTCAGAGCAAATGAGCGGAATAATGGGTAATTATTCTGTAGTGGGTGTAGAGATACAAGAAACTGAAAAAAAAGAACGTGAAAAACATTCAGAACAGGTTCTTTTAACCAGCATGAAATAAAAAAAGGAAAACCAAACAGAACTTCTCCGTGGAATAATGTTGCCATGTTACTCCTTTGACGTGCTTAAAAGCTTTTATTTCAACTTGTACGTGGGAGTACCGTTTTCATTTCCTTCTTTTTCTTTTCTCTCCTATCTATGTCGCAAGAGTGCTTGCTAAGAAGGCCCTAGTATAAGGGCCCATGCTGAACGAGAAGCAGCAGTTAAATACACCTTTGAAACCTCAGTCACGAAATCCTTGGGCTATGAATACTTTTTGCTTAATCCCTCTCCAAAACCACCCATGTCCCCTTCTTTGACACAAAAGCCACCGAAGAAGGTGACCCTTCCTCAGACTAGTTTGCAGGGAGCGAAGCGCTATTTGAAATTAATACCTTGACGTGAAATCGGCCAGAAAGGTTGAGAGCGGAAGCTCTGCGAAGCCTGTTGTGATGCAGCATCTAACAATTATATTATTTTAGTAATAATAAAAAAATTCACCCGGGACTTTGAACTCGGCGATTTGAAGGATTGCGCCAGCTGTTATAAAACCAATTAAAAACCCTGCTTTATGCAATAATTATGCTTTATTTGGCATTTAAGGGGCTTTTCACCCTAGTTGGGGAAGAGGGAAAGCAGGAAAGGTATGGGATGGCCGTCAGAATCGTCCGCTCAAGTCTACCTTGCACACGAACTCCAACAAAGAAAACTGTGCTTGCTGCATCCAGGTATGGGGTGGGGATGTCCATTCTTCTAATGAGATAATGCCGGGACCCTTGTGCATGTTCCTCAGTGGGAAAAGGGCGGGAAAATCTCGCAGTGTGCACCAGACCGTTGGACAGCCGCTGGTATCGCACTTGCAGCACATCACAGTGGCTGCGTGGTCGCCCTCCTCATCTTGATCGGTGTTATCCGCATGTGCTGTAGCATCAGTGGCACGATTTCCTTTAGAAGCTGTGTGTGCTCGCGGCTTAGCTAGAACATCTTCAGTTAGGGCAGCAGCTGCCCTCGCCTTAACACTTCCACACCGCGCGAAAGCCCATTGGGAAGTTTTAGAGGAGTGTGCGGCACCTTCGCCCTAAGTTCCCACTTTGCTTGCATTTTAGCTGCTTGTATTCCTCGTTCGGGTCAAGGAGCAGCAGAGCTTGGAGGCCGACATCAAAGCGGGACGAGCGGAAATGTACCAGCTAGCTGCCTCATGTGAGATGCCATTACCGATGCCGCCCAGATGCCTTGGGACCATGCGCAGGCGACTTTCACGTTATATGCCAAAGTACCAGCTCTAAATGTCCTCATCAGACCTTTTAGGGCCTGTAATGAGTTGCTGAAAACGGTGAAGCTTTTTCTTCGCACAAAAATGGGTTGGTCTTTGCACATTCCATTAACTTCTCTAATGCATAGGGGTTCACCTCCCATGCAGCACGCATCAGGGTAATTCTTGATTCATTATGACACAGTTGTCATTTCGTCAGTAATAAGGCTGCAGTATGGCTCTTTTTCTGACCGCAAGCATTTTCTCTTCTCTTGGAACCGTTCCTTTATTAGGCTTGTTACGACAATCTCTCCTGCAGAAGATTTGAAGAGCTTTTGTAGCATTCTTCAACACTACAGTCTCAGCAGTTTTCTTTCCCGCACGTGACCTTAACACTGGAGGATGCCGCCTTCCAGAAAACACGTTCGCACAGCATGGGTTCGAAGTTGGCCGCACCTTACGTGATAATCTGTTCCATGACAAATTTTGCATTCCTATCACCTCCTTGTGCCGATTTCGAAGGGTCTTTAGAGCTTGAATAGCATGGTTGTCCCCATATTGTTGAACTTTTTTTCTAAATTTTTCACAGGTTTGCTGAAGTTTTTGCAAGCCCCTGGTTATTCTCTGCAATTTCGTTTCAAGTCATGGTGTGTTTCTTGTTGTCTGCAGTATGTCCAACCGGGTCAAATGTCGTCTTGAATTGTTGTTGAGTTTTCAATTCAGTTTCCAAATGTCTCTGACTGTCTGCAGGCCCGCCCAAAGCTGTGTTTTCTTGGTGTCTGGTATCCACTAGCTACGCGTTCAACGTCGCGTTCTTGTATACGAAGGCAGTTTGCTTTTTTCTTATGCCACTGTCGCTGGTTCTCTTGAAATTCTGCCTTGCATGAACTGATCACGCACGGCTTTAAGCAGAGTTTTGCTCTCCTTGGCACGAGACGGCAACATGTAGGTTGGGTAGGACAGAAACTGAGTCGGCACGGCTGCTGGAAGCAGCAACTTGCATTTGCTTTCCATTTTATGATTTTCTGCGGTGAAGTAAAGCGAAGACACGAGGGTCCTGGGGCAAGGCTGCCACTTTCCTCCCTTGCCACTCCCTTGTCAACAAAATGTTTTGCAGCCAGGCATATTAGAGTATTTCTTTCCATAGCAGCTGATCGTAGCACAGTTCCACATTTTTTTAGGCATTCCAATTGCAAAGCGACGTGCTACAATTTTTAGGCATCGCGTGCAGTGCAATTCATCCACAGACTGGTAAACCTAACATCATCCCGAAAAAAATTGAGCTCTCATGCTGACCAGACGACGGCCGAGTAGAAGTATCACAGAGTATAAAGGGTACCACCTTCACACCAGGCAGTGCAAGCATGTGAAAGGCAGTTCCCCCACCTCCCGCCCTGGCCAGTGAGTCAACTTCCCCTTTGACGCATGTTCTTTTGTTTGCAAGACGAATCAACAGGCCACTCCAAAAGGGCGGAGATCGAGTGGCCGTGCTCCTGTATATTAGGAAACAATTGGGCACATCGACTAACATGCACAGTACTTCTATGCACGTTTTCAAAACCAACCCTAGCGATTCTCCAATCCATTGAATTAAAAACAGACCCACAATCCTAGATCATACAGATCCTACTGCTAGACCCTACAGTAATGGTAGCTCCTGACAAGCAGCACGGACGGAGAAATCCCCGCGGCACCTCCAATCCTATTAACATTCCTCTACTTCCCTGCACGTCTGCTACCCGGTAGCTGAAACTTACAATCTGGTTGCTGCAGACTCTAATCCTGCTCAACCCCCCTTTTTTGCAGCAAAGAAAGCCGCCGTTCCTTGCCACCCAGTGGCACCCAGGCCGGCCTTGAGCGCTGACTATGGATCTGCCTGCTGCATTCAGCTTCCAGAGCTTTGGCCGTGGCTTGGCATATGGGGGGCCCAACTTCCCTCCTAAACTGAGCGGCACCAGACCTGCGTACTACCGCAGCTGTTGCCAATGGGTTTTGGGAGTTCTTGAACACGTTTATTGGTGGTCCAGAAGCTCCTGACAGCAACTGAAGGCTTGGATGTCACAGACACAGAGATAAAAATAGAGCGTGTTGTGGTCAGACTTTTCTTTGACGTTTTGTCATTATCTTTTTTTCATAGCATTGTAATGGCAAAAAAGTGAAATAAATGCATTCAACAAGAACTGTGCACACCTTTCCTCCACTCGCTGTCGAAGTTTAGTAACGGGGAAGTTCATTCACATACCCAGGCGGCACAGAAAGTGTGTCCTAAGACCGGCCCGTCTATGGCAGCTTTCTGGCATGTCCGGCCAGCATCCAGGTTCTGGGAGCCACTGATCATACGATGAACGGCCAAAATTCGGTAACCGGGGGTTCGGTATTTCTCCGACCGCCTGTGTTCAGACGCACAACGGCACTTACCCGGCTACCAGATATTCAGTTCCCTTTCGGCTTCCCATGTTGAGAAAGACAACGGCCGAAGTACGGCTTTAGGACATCCGTTTTTCCTTCGGGAAGCGGTGTTCAGCGGAAGCACGGCAAGCGACTGGCCACAGAATATCCGTATTATTGTGGCAGTTGGTGTTCGAAAGGAGACCGGCCGGAGCGCGGCTGCCACGCATTCGCTCTTTCAGCGGTGAACCACGCGTCCGTCGGCAGAATATTCCTTTTCTTCCGGCAGCCGGTGGTATAATGGAGACCGGCCTACTTACGGCCCCAGAATGTACGTTTTTCATTCAGTTAGCGCTCCTCGGCCGAATTACGGCAAGCGAACGGCCGCAGAATTTTCGGCAACCGGTGTTCAAGAGTAGACCAGCCTTCCTAAGGTATCAGGTTATACGTCATTATGCGAGCAACGGCGGGCGTCTGGGCGCCGAGAATTTATGCACAGACGTGTGTGGAAGAAGACCCGCCGATGTAGGACCGGTTTTTCCCTGGGTGAAGAAAGAGCCGTTAGGGTGCCGAATGGCGCAGACACGTTTTTCATCCGCTCGGAGTATCTACGTTTTAAATGAACGAACTACGTTTTTCAAACAGTAATAAGTGTTCTAGGTGAACAGGCAAGGTGCAAGGACTCACTGGACATTACCAGGGAAAGTTTTAGGTCATCGAAATGTCATTTATTGCCACAAGAAGACTGTGCCACGCCAACGGGTGAACTAAGCCTCGCCAGTCATAGCCGCTACAACGCATCGCCCGTCAGCTTCGTCGACGGATCAGCTCGAAGCTATTCGCCCAGGCAAGAAATGAATACCATTGCACACATCGACCCGGCAGCGATGTCCGACCCGAGATGGCGGTGGTTCACCAAAATAAGTGGCCTTAAAGGGCGTATAGCAAGCGCCCCCCTCCCCCCCCCCCCCCCCCCCCCCCCCGCAGGAGCTCAACCGGCGCCATGCCAAAGACTCCCCACCAAAGAAAGGCAAGGCCGCGCAAAAGCGCAAGTTTCCGGCTATTCTTCTTACAATAATACTGCGAAAAACAATGTTGCACTATATTGTTGGTGATAAATGTAGAAGAGGCTAAACTCGTGCATTGGTAGGCTCAACTTCGTGCCCTGCACTGTGTTACTTCATGGGACTTTATGACTGCCTATTTAGAAACAAGTGTTATTTTGAATTTGACATAACAACAGAGCCTTGTGAATGACGAAGCCTGGATATTAATTTAGTTGCGGTGCTTGAAATTGAGATTAGCTACACTTGGGATATGACTCATTTGGTTAAACATAATCACCAGCATCCTAGCAAACACAGTTTTCGTCAGGTGTTTCTTGCTCAACGCAGTTTCTTGAGTTCACGCACGATTTGGCTTTAGCAATAGATCAGCTTAAAGTAGCTGACTATTTTCTTGTACGGCTAAAAAGCCTTTGACGGTTTTTCATATCACCTTCTTGTTAGTACACTGCGGGCAATAAACTGAATGAATCGGTTATTGCGTGGATAGCCGTGCATATCTCTCTAAGACAGCAGTTGGTCGCTTAAAATGGTTGTTCGTCCGGATATATTCCCGCGACCTCAGGAATACTCCAAGGCTCAGTTGCGGGCGCTCTTTTGTTTCTGTTACTTATAAATGTTATTACTAGTGGCCTCAAATCTTTGTTCAGAATGCTCGCGAATGACTGTGCAATTTACAGGATTATAGCGAATGAACGTGATTCCAAATACTTGAAGCATGAATAAATTTAATAACAGCGTGGAGTGCTGATTCAGAAAAGTCGTTGAATCTTAAAAAGTGTGTTAACGTCAACTTCACAAGAAAACATTCATTCCAATTGAATACTTATAGAGTAAATTACACTGCTTTAAGGACGGCCGGGGTATATAAATAACTAGGAGTTTATTTACCGAGTTTTTTAGAGAACTAAGCACGTTCACAACATAAAAGTTACAGATGCACGTGTTTTTGGCTTTCCGAGATAAAATTTCAGCGAACCCCAACTTAACTTAAAAGAACAACCGTATTTTACTCATGTGCGCTTAATGTTAGAGTCAACACGGTTTTTCTGGGATCGCTAGAGCAAAGAGCTGGTTGACACACTCGAAAACATACCGAATAGGGCAGTGCGATTCGTGTTAGGTATTGGCACTGTCAGCTTAGGATGAGGGAAAGTAAAAGTAAACTTAAATGGTAAGTCGGGAAAGATCATAGACGAAACCTGAGGTTGAAATATTTTCGTAATATCTATCATTCGAAAACTGGAGTAGAAGGGGAGAAGTATATCCGAGCGCCATTCTACATATCCCAGAGTGGGACTGCTAGCTTGAAGCAAATTATTAACTTTCCTTTAAAGGTGGCGCCTTGCGCGATTCATTTTATTTTAGATCAGATGAGAGTGTAATTATCTTCCACGTATGATTGTATCTGCTGTTTATAATGACGATTTTCACCACGCTTTGTAGAATTATTTTGTTATGTGGTATCATATTTGATGGTTATTGTTATGTATCTCCCTGCTGTAACGTATGCAAAGGCAAGAAGATATCAAATAAATAAATAAATAAGCTTGCGGAGCCGCAAGCTCGCCTCCGACAGATTGACAACCCCATGCATTTAAACTTGACCAATAAATTATTTATTTTTTTATTCGTTGCAGTATGCAAGGTTTGCTGACTGAATACTACCATTGCTAAGTTATTTGTTTGAAACAAAATATGAAACTCTAGTCTTACGCCTTTCCTTGCGGGAACACAGAGGGATGCAACTGCAGCCACCTGAAGCAGGGCGTCATTCCAACACGTTTAGAATTTTGTTAACGTAGTACGACTTTACAGGAAAATTAAGTTCTTTTGGACTAGTAAGGGGTGTGCGCGTAACTCATGAAAACAAGATAAAAAATATATTGAAAATGAAAGCACTTCTTTGATCTCTCCTAGGATCAGCCCTGTGAAAGATCGCCAGAAAAGTTGATCGAGTAGAAAATTTCTTTGCAAGAAAAATTGGGAAATACTGGACGTACTTTTTGTGTGAAGGAAATTATATTGAATGCTGCTGAATGTTTTGTGGAGTACCGAAACGCTTCGTAAAGGCATTCGCACCGGTTTTATACACAAACAAACTGGTCTAGCAGCTGTTGGAAAAATAGTTGATTTATACAGAGCATGAAAGTATTGTCTTAAAAGAAATTGACTTAAAGCGGCACTTTCATCTTTGTGAAATGCAACCCACTAAAGTATGCGCCTTCCGCCCCCTCCCCCCCCCCTCCTCCTTCCTTGTTTATTACAGGTAAGCCGCTCCACAGAAGATATCAGGACCTGGACGATGCATCTATTCCAGCTCTGCTAAGAAATGAATATTTGCTGTATTCGACAGTAAAAGAGGCACAGCAATTAAAGGAACGACTATTTGTGAGCACTGTTGAAAAAATTAATTTTGCTGTAAACTGACGCTGATATTTAAGCCTGGCTGCGCTGAAGGCTGGACGGCTGGTGGTTACGCGCGGGTTCACTTTGATGTGGGTGCAGTGGACCCAAAATGGTGGGTTTGTGCTGCTGCACAGCGCGATTTCGTGATCTGCTTGCGCTGCATGCAGTGGTCGTCCACTGGCCTCAGTACAGTTAACGTACTGTGGCTGAACTACAATGCCCGTAGCACGGCCGAATTTCCGGCAGCTTTAGTCCGGCTGGAGTCCGACGACCGCATCTCGGCTGTCCTCCGGTGGCCGTACTTCGGCCGCACACGGGTGTCTTTGGGATGGCCGGAGCCCTACGGCTGGAATCTGGCCGTATGAACGTTAGCCGGTCGACTGGCCGACGGACACTGGCCGTTCGACAGTAATGGGAGTACGGCCGTATACGGCCAAAAGGCCCACATTTGGACACGGGCCGAAAATGGTTGCCGGAGAAAGGCCGGGCAGAACATCACCGGCCAAAGTAGACCGGCTTGATTTAGGCCGAACAGTCCTGTGCTGCCTGGGTAATTTGTACCCCTCACCATGGCACATCCGTACTATGCAATGTAGGGGTATAAAACCCAAACTTAGACGTCTAAAATCTTGAAATATTACCCGCTTCACAAATGCGCCATAATTGAAACAAAGTAAATCATTCTTACCCTGCTGGGTTTTGGCACCAGCTATGTTTTTCTGAGTGCTCAGGCTGAGTGAATGGCTACGCTTGGTCGCTCTTTTTTGGCCGACAGGAACCCTGGTTGATCCTCCAAAGGCCTGGTCGACACCTCACCACGCTTGTTGCCTGGACATTGGGATTTTCTTTTACACTTGTTTTGTCTGCTGTGCAAATGGTTTCAGCCTTATCAGGAAACAGTGCTGCAGACACTTGCCTTGAGACCAGCCAGCAGGGTAGCATAGGCAGCCCATGCAACAGTTTGTCCTCCAAGTACAAGGATGCCAATGGCCTTGTTTTGATAGTCAAGATACTGCACAAGTACCACTGTTAGGTAAATGTGGACGCTGTATTTATTGCACAAGGGAGAGAACATTGTTGAGGAGACTTTGAGATTAACGAGTGCATCAACAGCATGCTGTACATGATTAGGGGCTCACTTATAAAAGTACAAAATTTTTTTAAACAGAAATTGAGATTTTCACTCGCGCTTTTAGTGAACTTCATTCCTCATAATGGAAAAAAAGATATGTGAAAAGAATCATGGACATGGCAAAGGCGTGTAGGAAATCGGAGAGATGAGGTAAAGCCACCAGATGTACTTAGGGCCTTTTAGCACGCCACATTAGCGCCATAGTCATAAAAGAAATTTAAGAACTCCAAATAAGTATTGAGGAATTTTTACACAAGCAGGTTCGCGCCTGTTAGCATCTGAGGACATGGCTAGCGCGTATGCAGGCGTGCTAAATGATTACATACAGTCAACTCTTGTCGATTCGTCCAAGTTAATTACTAGCTTATCAGTTCGCCCGGGTTAATAGCTAAATTTCGGAATTATTTACCCGCGCACTCGGAACTATGTAGCCGAAATGCGAATTCGGGTACCGGAGGCACTGATTACTACAAAAGTCATAGGAACTAGTTAAGACAAGTGGTACCGCGTGCGCCGCGTTCGGACTTTCTAGGCGATCCAGAGAAGTGTTTGTGCTGGCCAAACCATTTTATGCACCACTCCAAAACAGCCGCCTCCGACAAGGTGCTGCGGATGACGCGTGCTTGATCTTGAAGCCTCGGTGTCGTTTGGCAGGCTGACGAGCCAAGTAAAATCGGGTATTTGCTCCAGCGAGAGGACGGACGCGATGGAAGTCTGACTACCTGAGCAGCTGGATCAAGACGTTTCAAGAGAACTGATGGGCAATACAGAAAAGCGGGCTGTTTCGGGCGTTGATCTGATACGACTTACTAAATTTTATGAAAGCATTACTATGTCAGAGCTTTAAAACAGCGCCATGCGTTTGTAGATACACTTCTGTTGATGCGGACCAAGCGCATCCGTCGATCACTCATAGCATAAAAACAGGGCGCCACCATTTGCTTATACAGCTGACATAACAACGGTGGAGACACTTTAACAAAGCGTTTGATCGGCTTCACCAGAGCTTTAAGCAAAATATATTTAAATATGAGGCTGAAATAAGTTTCCACTGTTGATTTAAACTTTAGTATAATAAACGCACCGGACACGACATTGAGAAGGTCAGATGAGGCGCGTCTAGGCGGCGAGGTTTGTTATTCACGCGTCGCGGTTACGTACGTAAGTGCACCCACTCATGTTGCTTGAAGCAAAGGACTAGAGCTACTCGCAAGTGAGCGTGACATAATTGTCTTTGACGTTCACCCTTCTACCTCGGTAATCGTCATGGGACCACCGCTTCGGTGGCTATTGTGTCATATGAAAGAACTATGAAGTGCTGTTCTAATCAGGATTGACTGGACAGTAAATTGTCTGGACAGACTCTACTAAGGCAAGAATCCGTCCGGCGCTGTGTGAAGACCAACGTTCTGTGAAAACTCAGCGGCTAGGCGGCGCCTAGGTTGTGGTGGGCATACGAGCACCGTAAGCAGCGGGCATCAACGCTGCGCAGCCGTATTCGCCTTCGTGTTAACGTGTTCTCGTGACACACACAATTGCGTTAATTAGCTCTGACGCTGGCAATTATTATAATCGGCCGCGTGTGGAAACATTGATGGTCCGTCGTGTGACGAGCCTGCATACCAAGGTCCAACTTGTCATTTAGTTATTGCTACCATCTCCTCGGTCATGTTGACGCCATGATCTACACCAGGCGGCCGAAGAAATTTCGTGTGGCCGCCGCGTCTGCTTGGCTCTTCCCTTCGCCGTATCTGATCGTCGCTTTGACGCGTAAAAAGTAACCTTATCACATTCCTCGAGAGGACATCTGTATGATATGTCCTACATTTTGTGAACTTGGTATATCCTCTATTCTCATGAACAATGTTTACCATTGACTTTAACATTGACAACTTAGCGGGACAAAAGATTGATTACACATTACTTCTGTAGTCGTATATTTTTCATAACCTGAATAATGTGCCTGCCAGAATCACAGAAACTACCACCACGATTATTGACGATATTTTGAGTAACATGAACTCAGTCTTTGCTGGCGTTTACGATGAATGCATTACCGACCATTCCCCTGTGTTTGGTTTGCTTCGCACTGATAAGGCTGCTCTCGATAACAAGAAACCTACTACGAATGCGAGGATCAATTATGCCCAGCTGCGCAGTAAGCTTCAAAACACACACTACTATCACATCTTGTCTGAAGACGTGCATACAGAGTTTTTCAACTTCGTTAGTCCTTTATCCTTCATAATTTCCAGCTGCACAACCCCCCATAGATGTAAGTACGAGCAACCGCGCTGCCCATGGATGACAAAGGCCATACCAATGACTCTGGCCATACTGAACGCCTGGTATCGTAAATGGAAGCTACATAAACAGAACGACTTCTACGCGCAGCAATTCCGAACAAAGTGGTCGATATGATAAGGAAAAAAAGAAAGAATACTATACTAAACAGGTGGAGCAAGCGCAAAGCAATGTTAAAAAATGTAGGATGTTATCAATAACGTTGTAGGCAAACCCACCAAACCTTCTGTCCTTCCAGACTCAGTTGATACTGGTAACGTAAAAAAATCTAATTCATGCTTTACTACCATAGGGTCGCGCTTAGCTAGCCAGGCTCCTTAGACGCGATGTGGTGCAAGCGGCAACGCGATGATATGCTCCTTTACGATTGAAGAAATTGGCTATCCTGAAATTGTGAACGTGATATCAATGCTGACAGACAGAAAAGCCGCCCGTTATGATGGTGTAACCGTTCGTGTTCTGAAGGAGAATATTGGTGTAATTGGGCCACAATTAGTTCGTTTATTTATTATCCCGTAATTAAAAGGTTTTAACCTGACAACCTAAAAGTAGCAAGAGTGTCACCAATTTTCAAAAGCGGTGACCGTAATGAACCTGGCAGTTATCGGGCAATATTTGTCGTGAGCGTTATAAACACTGTGTTTGAAAAACTTATCTTTGTTCGTCTACAAAAATACATACAACATAATAACATCATAGCGTCAGCACAACATAGATTTACTACAAATAGGTCCACGTCCTCTGCTGTAATGGCGTTAACTCAAAAGGTTAACTCCTCCTTACATAACAGCGAAATAGCGGGCGTGGTATTTCGTGACCTCAAAAAGGCCGTCGACTCCGTAACGCATTCGATTCTCTTTGAAAGTTTAGAACACTACGGGTTTTAGGAGCGCACACTAGAAATATTTTCCAGCTACTTGTCCAATCGCAAACAGTATGTTTCTGTTGCCGGTGTTTCATCATCACAATTACAAATCTCAACAGGTATTCCTCAGGGCTCCCCTCGGTCCGGTGCGATTTTCCCTGTACGTTAACGATCTTTTTACGGATTTCACATCATCCAAAGTCGTAATGTATGCGGACAATACCGCGATTATAGTCAGTGGGAAATCAGCTGAATATGTAGTAAGTGCGATAAAGCATGAGTTGTTGCGCTTATAAAATTGGCTGAACAGGCATAAATCACCTCTAAACCGTTCGAAAACAAAATACATCCTTTTCTATTCCCCACATAGGCAATTTGATGCAGACTCCATGAAAATATATTTTAATAGTTGTTTGCTGGAGCAAGTTGACTCCATCAAATATTTAGGTGTGACTCTGGACTGCCATATGAACTGGAAAGGGCATATAGAAACGATGTTCTCTAAACTTGCATCTTCCTGTTTCGCCCTTTTAAGAAGTAGAACTTACTTGAGCATCTCTGTTTTGAAGGTTATTTACTACTCACACTTTCATTGTCACTTGACGTATTGTTGCGAATCTTGGGCATTCACATATCAAGCTTTAGATCTCATCATCCGCCTTCAAAAACGGGCATTACGTATTATGACAATTTCTAACTCTTGTGTTCGCAGCCATCTATTATTCTCTGAGCTTCAAATACTTCCAATCTTGCTTGTCCATGAAATGAAGGTCTGTATAGGTGTCAACAAAAGTATTCTCCATTGCCATCCTTTTTCAATAAATTGGTTTGTGTTACCTACAACGAACACTAGGAATGCTAGTAACGTGAATTTTAACTTGCCTGGAACCCGAAATACCTATGGTCAACGGCTACTGCAATATTACGGAGCTAACGTTTGGAACACTTTACCTATAGGATTGTGGAAACGTATCTAATTGTTGAAACGTATTTAATGTGGAAACGTATCTACTGAAAAGGCGACTCCCAATGTGCATCACTCAATTTCGACGAAAGAAATCCTGCTCTGGTTTCAAAGACGTCTTTCGCACGAATGTAAAACAGGGGGCACCGAGGATTGCTGGCGCAAGTTCAACGTGAGAACGTGCTGTGAGCTTCTGACAGCGCTTCGTATTTTCGCTGACCAATCCCACGCAGTAGCTATGTGATGGTAAGTGGGTTTTGTTATCGTAGTATCCAAGTGGGAAATGATAGACCTGCCGAGACCTTCTCTTTGCCAATTCCATTTGTGGGAGTCGTTTGTACAAGATGCAACCAGAATTCGGCTTCTAGAGACAAAGACCATTTGACATAGCGAAGCTGTTTTATAGAAGCGTGTGGTGCCACCGGTGAGCTGAAATTGACACCAGAAAGGTCTTTGCAAGAAAGCCCAATGCGGCTCCTTGTTTTTATTATTGTGCCTTGTTTGCTAAACGCAAACTTTTCGGAGGTGGTAGCTGATCCCGAATCTGTAAACAGTTCTACCACAATTGCTGCCTGCAGCCGGCGCCATAGAAGTCCCATTCCTTTGTCTTCAATTTATCCCTCACAGCTAAACTTCATCACACCTAATAGTGGGGCTCCAGTGTTTCCCATTCAAAACATTTAGGCGCACCCACTTATTGAAAAAAAAACTAATCTATGAGGATTCAATAATAAGTTCTTGTTTTTTGCTTTTTTCTTTTTACCGTTTAGAGACAAGTGCCTTCGTTGGGCGTGGTAACCCTTTAACATGAACAGTAAAGTTGGCCCGTTAGCCTGCAATATACGGACGTATTAGATAAATGTTTGCTGTGTTTCTTCAGAACGTTTACTCGGGAAAGCATTTTTAGGCTACAGCTTCATTGAAAGCTGCCATCTTAGTTTCAATCCTGCATAATTTCTGGGCTTTCCCGCTTTGCACTGGCAAGCTAGATGATCGACATATACATAATCAATCGTAGAAAAATGCAGCACACATCACCTTTGTTTATTCTGTTGCGCGCACTTTGTTTGACATTCGCGTTTTAAATAAACAGTTTAAATGTGCAGCAGCACTTGCTCTTCTGCTGAAAACAATGAGTGAGCACAGGATAAACTCGCAAGGCATTTGTACGGGCCGCCGTTAAGACAACAGGGAGACAGCAGGACCGTTTGGAACGGAAGTCAGTGTGCCGTGAATCACTGCGCTCTCATTGAAAGGCAAAAATCTCCCGAAGTACGGGGAACACTATTCGTAGAACCTTCATATTCTACTCGGACTTCTGCTATCAGCCCAGAAAGAAAGCCCGAAAGGAGTCATCTCCGTAGTTTCGCGGATGCCTATGTAGGTATTCAATTGGACATAGCGGAGGATTTGGGCCCATGTCTCATGCTCAACCTCGACGTAGATAGAAAGCACATCCCCGATAGTGTTGCTCATACGCTTGATCAGTCTAATCAGTTAGTGTGGTTCGCCGTGGTCGTTCGGAGATCCACATTGCCCTATAGTGTAAGAATCATTGCATAAGCTCTGTATTGAATGCCCTTGCGTGGTCCGTGATTAAAGCTTTAGCAGCTCCATGTGGCCGAGCAACTTGTTACAGTATGGATTTGGCGGCTACATTTGCAACCCTACTCGGGAAGAGCCGCAGTTTCTTCGTAGCGCGGCATCGCTTAAGTCAATAACAATCGACTTCCCCTCTCGTGGCGTATAGAGAACGCACGTAGAATGACCATTCCGCTCTGTAGAAGGATGTCGATTGAACGGTGATCGGTTAAAAGAGTCTTGCCGATCTTGCAGTACGGTAGTAATAACAATTGATATGATGATAGGCTATTAAGTGATACCTGGCCCTTCTGGCACTGTGGTAAGCGAGTAAGCTGCTCCGGCACGGAGGGTAAGTCCTCATTTTCGTTGTGCGCGTCCTCACTGCCCCAAGACCAGTTTTCGCCATGGTCCATACGATGTCAAACAGGGCTGACTGGGAGTGAGAACGGGAATTTTGGACGCCATGGACAATTAGTAATTAGAGGTCCCCCAGCCCACGTATTCGAAACTAAAGGCAGCAACTTCTGGAGGTAAAGTTGCACGACGAGGAAAAATAAAAACCCTCTAACGAAGCAACGACTCGCCGAAGACCATGATTCAGGACACGCCCTCAGCCAGACGACCAAATCTAACACAGACGTGACTCTCGAACGCCACGACAACGAAACAACCCGACGCGAACGCGACATGACTAAGCCAACCGCTGAGAAAATGACGATGACGACGACGCATAGTGCCTAACCCTCAAGACGCACAAGCCGACATACGACGTCACGACGTACGCGGAACTCGAGGAAGGCGGCGTCCGACGTCAAGATGTCTATCGACGGCTTCGAAGTTGTCACTCTCATAGAAACCACAACCGATTACTCAGCAATGAGCGGACCATTTCCGTATAAGCTGAAGAAAGTTACGACCTGATGGGACGATCCGCACATACGTACAGGAGGCCATCTAATAACGCCAAGCGGAACGTGCACATCACGCGTCACCATAGACGGCACCACATACCCTGCCACGTGAGTCCTTTTGCCTAAATGCTCCCAAGACGTGATTCTTGAAATTGTCTTTTTCGTGGACAACGGTGCAATAATTGATCTACAGACCCAGTCGATAACATTTTCCCCCGGTTACTCCATGACGCCTGAAGCGAAACCCCCACAGCGTGCCTCTGTAGGGATCGCCGATGATCATGGCACTCTGCCACACCGCGCAAGTATGGTGATCACCGTGTACTGTAAAGATGCTGCTCCTGACGTCGACGCTATCGTAGAAAGTGACCAAAGGTTGCATCTCGACCACGGTGTCTTCCTCGCAAGTTGCATTGCACGCTTTAAGCAACGCCAATCCCACGTTTTATTCACTATTTTCTTGGAGGAGTTCCAGCGTTTAAACAAGGGCGCTGCAATTGCGTTGCTCGAAGAAACGCAAAAAAGAATGACGTGATCGCCGTCGCCGACTTTCAGCGAGCTTCCGAAAATACCTTCCAGCTTCCGCCTTCATTCGACGTGAATCCGGCGCTGCCGCAAAAAACGGAACAAATTATTGCCTTTGCTAAATCACTACAGCGAGTGTTTTTCGTCGAAATCAAAATTACGTCAGACACCTCTAGCGAAGCACAGAATAATAAGCGAAGATGGAGCCCGACCTAACCGACTGTCACCGTACCGCCTGTCTTCACACGAGCGGGAAGCCATTCGGATTTAAGTCGACGATATGCTCAGCGACGACATTAGACAGCCACATACAAGCCCCTGGGCTGCAACGATCGTACTTGTGAAGAACAAAGGCGGCACATTACGTTTCTGCGTTGACTTCCGGTGGCTGAACAACTCACCAAAAAGCTCGTGTACCACCAGTAAAAAATCGACGACGCCCTCGACCATCTCTGCCAGGCGAAGTACTTCTCATTGATGGATCTGAAGACCAGCTATTGGCAAATTAAACTGGACGAGAGGTACTTTGAGAACACTGCATTTATAACCCCTGAACGCCTATACAAGTTCAAGGTAATGTCGTTTGGGCTATGCACGATAGCAGAAACCTTTCAAAAAGTGATGGACACTGTGCTAGCTGGCCTGAAGTTGCACACCTGCCTTGCATACCTCGACGACGTTGTGGTATTCGCCTGGACATTGGATGAACACCTTGCAAGGTTGGAGTCTGTACTGGAGGCTGTTCGCCCGTCGGGGTTAACGCTGAAGTTTGAAAAGTGCTGCTTCGCTTACGAGGAACGCAAGTTTTTGGTCCATGTCGTGGATGGGGTGGGAGTCCTACAGCGCCAAGCATAAACGTTAGCAATGACGAACTTCCCAACACGGAAAGACAAAAGGGCGTGCGAAGATTCCCCGGACTGTGCGCATACTACCGGCGCTCCTTCACAAATTTTGCACGCATTGCAGAGACACTAACCCGTTTGACGAAAGATAGCATCCCTTTCAACTGGGAAAACGCCCACGAAAAAGTATTCTGCGAGGTGCAACAACGCCTGCAAAAGCTGCCCGTCCTGGGGCATTTCGACGAAAACGCCCAAACGGAAATGCACACAGACGCCAGTGGTATAGGCTTGTGTGCCGTCCTCGTCCAAAAGCAAACATTTTATGAAAAAGTAATCAACTTTTTCAGCTCTGGTCTGTCGAAGAAGCAGAAAAACTACACTCTCTGAGAAAGAGTGCCTCACAATTATTTGGGCAATTTAAAATATTTGCCCGTATCTGTATGGTAGACCATTGAACGTTGTGACACGCCACCATGCGCTGTGTTGGCTCGCCAATTTAAAGGAGCTCTTTGGACGTCTTGGGCAGTGGAGCTTGCGCCTGCAAGAGTTCGACTTTACAATCGTCTACAAATCAGGCAGGAAACACTCCGACGCCGACTGCTGTTCCCGCCGCCCCGTCGGCCCTCCACCAGAAGATTCCCTCGCAGAAAGCGCGTTTTTCGGAGTCATGACGGAGAGTTACCTAGCCACCCAGCAGCGTGCCGACCCCGACTTACGCGTCATGATCGACTATCTCAGAGGACGCACCGACGATGTGTTTTTGGAGTTCAAATGAAACTTACCAGCATCCACTCTCAAAAACTCCGTCCTCATGAAGAAGAATATCTGCCCCGGAACGAGAACCAATTATCTAATTGTCATAGCCGCAAACCTTCGTGGCGAAATTTTGGAAGCATGCCCCACGACCCGTCTTCATGACATCTCGGCACAGCTCAGACTATTGGAAAAATTAAGGCGAAGTACTACTTGCCCCGCCTCACATCCGATGTCAGCCACTACTCGCAGTTGCCGTGACTGCCAGCGACGAAAACCGGTTCTGAGAAAACCCGCCGGACTTCTGCCGGCGATCGCCGTCCCATTGAGGGCCTTCCAACAGATTAGAGGTGACCATCTAGGCCCATTCGCTATGTCTCCATCCGAGAACAAGTGGATTGTTGTAGAGAGTGACTACATGACGCGCTACACCGAGACCACCACTCTTCCGAGTGGACTCCACTTGAAGTAACGAAGTTTTTATAAACGAAGTTGTGCTGCGACCTGGATCCCCTGAAGTCCTAATCACGTGCGAAGTCCTAAACGACGGCGTACCACACCTAAACTAACGGACTAACGGAACGTCCGAAGAAGACGATCGCGGATATGCTGTCTATGTACGTCGATGTTTAACATAAGACTTAGGACGAAGTCCTTCCGTGTGTCACGTTTGCGTACAACACGGCTGTCCAGGAAACTACGCAGATGACACCGTTCGAGCTTGTCTACGGAAGCGGCCAACTATGATGGTTGATGCCATGCTTCCTCACGTGGAAGACGACGACCTCAACGCCGGCGTCCAAGGACACCTTAAGCGTGGGAGGAGGCCTGCCAGCTCGCTCGAGTTCGCACAAGGGACCAGCAGCTGGTGGATGCCAAACGCTACAACCTCCAATGCCGAGGCGCCGAGTACCGCCAAAGGGTTCGTGCATGGGTTTGGACTCCCATAGGACGATATGCACTTAGTAAGAAGCTCCTACGACGGTATTTTGGACCCTACCGGATTCTACAGCGTGTTGGCCAACTTACCTACGAGGTGATCTCCGATGGCGATTCCGGAACATCATGACAACGCACGCGGGCCGTCGTCATCTACGTGGTTTGCTTAAAACGTTTCTTCGCAACATGCCTGACTTTTTCTTTTATTTGTTTGGAGTGTTGCTTTATGTTAGCATCGTGTCGATGCCATCTTAGAGGGGGTAAAGCCGCGAACCATTCATGGGGTTTGTTTATTTATATTTTGCTTTTACCGCCGGGCTGCGCCGGTCTGTGTAATCGGTGTTATCTGCGTTCCAAGAAAAACACGTGTTCCATTCGTTCTTTCTATGCCGCATGTGTCACCTCTTCTGGTATGGAGAGCGTTTCACCCTAACGTCACTAGCCTAGAATAATCTTTGTTCTGGATGTGAATCGACTGTTCGAGAAACAATCGCGCCCAAATATACATTCCCGCGGACCCGACGCCGCGGAATTCCATTCGTCGACACTCGCAAACGCACGTGACTTTGTTGACTGCTGCTTCGCCACCTGTGTATTCTTTGACTGGTTAGGGGAGCACAATCTCGTTTTAGTTAAGTTGTTTTTTTCCTGTAGACAGGAGCGTCATCTTTGTTTACGAGACAATATTTTGCCTCAAATTTTCTCCAAGAACGCGGGAAGCGTTCCGCTTCGTAAACTTATTCAGAAATGGTGGTAAGAACGGATGAAAAAGAAATATGGGGCAATTTTGATGGGCAGGCAATGAGATTTTGCTTGCATTGGCTGTTGCCGAGAAAATAATGATGCACAAGGTTTCGCTGGGTGTATCGTGAAAATAGAGCCGAGTTTTTAAAGCCTGGACTATATCCTAAAGGTCCCGCTCTTTGAGGGCAGTGTAATCAACCTGTACAAAAAGCAAATTTTACAGTCCAGAAGCTGTATCAGACCAAGGTTTATATTTTGAATAAAAACATCAGTACATCACCAGCGAAGCTGTAATTTACGCAGCCGTTCCATGAAATAAAACCTGAAATAGCTGGATAAAGTTCATAATACAACGTACTTCTAGTGAAATGCGGACGAGAACTAAAAAACATCAACGTAGCACTTTTCCGGCAAGTTTGTTTATGTGAGTCATCGATTAAACTGTCGTTTTCTCAACTCAACGCCTTTTCGAGTTTTCGCTGCTGTTTCCAGGCTTACCAATACACAAACATATATTTCATTTTTACGATATGGAAAGCGTAAGGAACTGAATCGGCTCCTCGCGCGAAGTGTGGTATGTTTTAAAAAAAAAAACTCTATAGTTCTGAATAACAATGGGAATGGAGCTCCTAAAAATAACAAGAAAATACTGCAGTCTCAATTTTCCATTGGCGTGGGTCAAATATTACTGTGCAAAAATCTTTTGATGTTGCTAAATGGTAAGAGTAGGGCGGGTGAGTGACGTTAATTTTTCCGAGCTAGATGTGCTGACATGTGAGTACCCATCTAGTGAGGTTTCTTCTATTCTGGGCTACCCTTGCTAGTGCTGCCTACCCGGGTAGTCTCCACAAGGGTACTCTTAAAAAAGAGGTCGGAACTGGTCCTTTGGGAAACCCGATGCTCCGATGGGGGTTAGCTATGAAGAGTAAGGGGTGGGGTTTGTTGCCATCCCGTACCACACGGTATAAGTTGCCCCGTTGGGTATAGTATTTGGAAGAGGCGGTGTGGTGGGTGGGGTATGGCAAATGAGTTGTGTACTGCAACTAAAAATTTGTTTGCTGTCCTCGGATTATCAGAGCCTTGGTTTTTGATGGAGATGAGAGGGGTGCCGCGTATTTTCGGCGCCCGTGCCGATATTGGCCGAGTATCGGCTGGTGATTATCTCCGTCTTAGCGAATGTTCTGGTGTGTACTTGCGAGGGCAGCAGCGTGTTCCGACTCATTCTCTTGCAGCAAATGGTGCGCGGGTGTCCCGACAATCTGTTGTTCTGTAAGTTGTTTACGTTGTTTTATATTAGCCAATACTAATTGGCACATTCGTCCTTTGAGGAAATTGAGGCATCAAGCTAGGGAGTAGTGAATTGCATATTCTGCTCACGTGCTGCTGGGTATGGTGAACGAAACTTCGTCGTCTGTTTCAGCGGATCACGTAGGAGTCGTGACGTCTGATAATAAATTTACGTTGCGTAGGTCCCACTGGCAGCAGGGGCAGATTTGGGGAAGCACGGTAATGCGTCTTCATAGCGAGAAGGAGAGGTAATCGTATGTACATGGGTTGTGTCTTTGCTGATTGTCATGCCTTGTTATAAGTCGGGTGCATGTTACGTGCAATGGGTGCCAGTCTTATAGGAAAAGCGTGCCTTCTCATCTAGCTGTTGTAGGGTCGAACATCCTTGCAGTCGGGGGGTGGCTCTTTCTGTGGTGGTGCGTTGGATGAGTGTAAGTTGTAAAATGCCATTCCTTGATTTCTTCTCGGGTATTACCGATCTGTAGTCGTTTTTTCGCCTCTATGAAGGCAATTCTAGATTCCTTAGGCTTGTGGAATCCCGGTGTCTATTTAACTTGTTCGCAGAGTTTTTAGGAATAGATTCGTAGTACTGTATGCAATCTGGCTAATAAGGAAACGCCTATTATGCGAAGACTATCTGATTATTGGAAGCCGAATCTTCGGTGAAAGACTCGATGTATTATGTGTATTAGTTTCGAGGGTGTACGTTCGAGAGCAACGACTGTTCACCACCCGATGTGTCTTTTGGTGTGATTAGCACTAGAACTCAAAGCTGGGTAATTGCTAGTAACGAGTAGATAATGAATTCTGAGTTAGGGATCTGATATAGGGTTAGGCGCAGTTTATGTGATTATTATGAACAGTGAAAATAAGACAATTTTTCGAGACTATATTCCAATAGCCGGGCTTACAGGTATTTTTATGCTAATTTGGTTAACGTGTGGAGGGAATCTTTATGGTCTAAATTAAAGGCTATAGAAGTCCAGAGTGAGGGGATAATCTGACTATATAGAGTGTCGCAGGTTGGGGATGAAAACTCTGGTGACCTTTGCATCAAACATTCTGCTCCAGCTCAGGGCAAGCTATGAAACACTCGTTTTCGCACCTTACGGTCAAATTGAGTCGAGCAGCTAGCTTTCAAATCACAGGTACAAGACAACAACCAATACCTTTAATCTGGTTATTAACTATATTAATTATTATTATGAGCGCGCAAGTGCAACGATTACACAGCAATCATCCCAACGAAGCAAAGTCAATTCATGCGCCCTGCCGCGGTTTGGCGTCCTTGTTTTTTTATTTTAAATTTGTCGATGTGTATTTGCACGCGGTGTCCAAGAAAAACTCATCTAGTGTTCGCCGAACATTATCTAAAGGAGTGGCGCCTTGCATAAGCATGTATCGCATAAATACAATATAAGGTTCTTTCTGATTATTATTCATATCACAATATGTTGTTCGCCTCTTTATTTCGCCCCTCTATTTTTGTCTGTATTTTCTGGAGGAGCTGTATCAAATTTATATTGTTGAATTTGTTAATATAACTTTTATAGTTTCCATGTTTGTACTTTCTGTAGTTTCTTTTTATATTACGTTCGACTAATTATGTTTACCTATGGTTTGTAGCCATAAATTATAATATTATCGCTAAGTTGCATTTCTGTGGAAATGCAGGGCTGGAGTTACTTTTCGGTTTGGTACGTTCGCGAAAGAATCAGCCAATAACGACAGGCTGCTGTTTTTCTACGTGCAATTGTATGCCTAATGGCATAAAATATATTTTACAGCTATATGTTGGCCTCCGCTTTGCGGAAGCGTGCAAGGGAATGATGGTGGGGTCCCTTAATGCACCAGTGAAGATCGGGGGGGCAACCGGCAAGGGCGGAGGCCTGTGCCTCAAAGGGGTCGAGTTCTCGTCTGTTCCAGTGGAGGACACATCCATTACAAATTTCCTGTGTGAGCATCTTCTGCATGAGCTGAGCGGAAATGCGGCAAATAAAGTCGCAAATACACTCGTACCAAGACGAAAGAAACTGCAGCGTTCATACGCCGCGCAATGCCGCATAGGCAGCGGCCCAACGGGCTGAAAGATGCATTCAATGCATAAGTGCGCACTGTCGCCTGGCGGAGCATGGGGGAACCGCCAAGCTTACAAAATGTGGCCGGTACGCCAAACTGAAGATCGGGAACAGCAGCAGATGTTCATAATAGCCTTCATGAAATACCTGAAACTTCTTAAAGCGCAGTCGGGGGTACATTTTCAGCAGTACAAAGCGTCATTTGCGAGATCTTCTACACCTGAAAGTTTTTTGGGAGGGGCCCTTCATTTATTTTTTTTCGCAATACTATCTCTGCAGTTGCAGAATTTCAAAATGGCCGTCACCAAATGCATAAAACTGCCGAATGCGGATTCACAGATAAATGGCCACCACTGCAGATCCTAAACAGTGCGTTGCTCATCCCCCCTAAAGATTCTAAAGGCCCAGGCAAAACCTCCTGGATTTCTTCTTTCGTTCGTGATACTAGTGATATAACCACAGATTTTCAAAATGGCCGTGAGGAAATACCTAGAACTACCTAAAGCGCACCCACAGATAACGTCTCAGCAATTTTTAGCCTAAATTGTAAGTTTCTCGTGCCTTGAACTTTTCTAATGCCAACGACAAGCCGCCCTATTTCTTCTTTGTGTCGCCATAATTGCGCTGCAAACAGACATCTCCGAAGTTTCGTTTACGAAACCCCTAAAGCTACTGCAAGCCAACTCACAGCTAAGATAACCCTGAAAATAAACGGGAAAGAGCGGGGGCCGGGAATTTCGGAATGGTTCCCGGCGGTTTATTAAACTACATTTTTATAAAACTCTGTGCGGAAATTTCATAGAACGTTTTTAACCCCATGGCCAATGTATTTTCAAAACAACACACCCTTTAAATACCGTTTTTACCGCTGTTTATTTTGTACAAGTACGTTCAGAGGACGCAGAGTTCAGGGTTGGACCTAAGCATCATTACAAACTCATGAGGGTAAAGCAACCTCTAAGGGCTATATATTATACGCGCGGAATTTTTCTTGTACTGCAATATTAAAGCTTCAATATTGAATTATTCACTCCATCAATAGATCAATCAACCAATCAATTAATGGGCCAAAAAATGAAGGCAGTTAGCATACATAACGCATCAATAGCAAGCTTACACATTTGTTTGTAGCGTACTGAGAAGACCCTATTTTCTTGGCGATCTTGTTTTTAGGGGGTGACTAACGTTGCTTCTGAAATTTATAATCATTTTTCCGCCCTCGAGTAAACCGCTTGTTTTACTTATCTCTTGACAATGTTTCACTGTTAGGCACGAATTCTCTCTTATTTATTTACTTGAATAAATAAGCAGCACAACTTTCTATTGCACGATAATAGACTCTCTGATTGAAATTTGTTTTTTTGATATTATTGCCATTCAGCTCTTGGTAATTCATTGAGGTATGTTGAAGTCTATACCTACGTGCAATTTGTACTTTAAAATCATTATTTAAGCAATGTGTCTCCATTCGTACGTTGATTATTCAACAAAGCAAGAGCTTCAAGTGGTCCCTACTTCACTACCTCAAACTGTCAGCTGGTTAGCGGTTATCGGCCAGCAGACACTGTCCCTGCAGACAGTGACGCAGAAAACTGCTGCTTATAGCGCACATAAAAGCTTTATTTCTCCCCGCCAACCTTCCCGTATAAACACGCCGGAATGCCCTATCTGAGCTCGCTAAGAAAGACGTGTGAGCTAAGTTCAATTAACAATTTCGGATTATTCTTGTGGATTTACTGAGGTCTGCGCCCGGTGTACTTTGTTTCACGGAAACTGGAATAACTTCTTGTGGGTTTGTACTTGTTTATTGCTTTTATATACCGCGGCCTTCTTCTTTCGGTTTTTTAGATTTCCATTTTTGCTTCTTCCAACTCTTTCGTTGTTGTGATCTCATTCTGCCTTTGTTTCTTTTATTTATGACTTTTGTCTTTCCTTTTGCATGATTGTATGACTGCTTCTTGCCGCTGCTTTGATTCAAAATCGCGAGAGCACCTTTTCCTTTGACGATCAGCCTACTGACCAGAAACCTATAGATATTTTGTTCTGATTGTTTAGCGGTACCTCTGCCTTTAGTTGTCTCTTTCGAGCATGCGCTGTTTGCTTCCTGCATTTCCTGTAAATGCCGATTTCTAGTTTATGTAATTCGACTTGCCGCCTAGGTTTATGTTTCCATCATTGGAATGGGTCTGCTCTCCTTCTCACAGGGTTAACCCCTTTCGGGATAAATGCTTTGTGGTGCACCCGGTTCTTGGTGCCAATTATACACAATCTCTACAGGCACAAACCGAAAGTTATTATTTTAGCATCCCATGATCAGTCGTAAAGTTCTGGTCTGTTTTGGTTTTCACGCAGTGAACAAATTAAACGTACACACACGCTTTCAAACATCGGGCTGTCAGAAAGCCGCGCAATGTTTCAATACCAGGCTGAGCTTAGTTCGATCATATCTCTGTTATTTTCGTCTTACTGGGCATTTGTTGAGCCTGTCATCAAGTTACGCAGTATTTCAAGCGTCAGATATGCTCCCTGCGACGGGCGCGGCTTCGTGTTTGCCGCCGTCAACGTCGCTCATGGAACAACCGCCGAGTGAACCGCCAGGCCCAAGCATGGAGCCGGGTTCCCCTGCCGCTTCGCTGTTCGCGGCCTCTTCAGAACCACCTGCAGTTTCAACAAGCCCCTGTAGCACCAATCTTGGGTCGTCGCTTCCCCCGGGACAAGTGAGTCCTGTGATTAATCCCGCTGATACGCCTCTGCCGGATGACATGGACGACATGTCAGAACTCACCGACTCTGCTTCCGAAACTGTCATCTACGTTAATGACTCCACTCCGGTAGCAGAGGAAACTGAGCCATTTCAGCCTGTGCAACCCCCGAAGCGCTGTCGTGCCTCGAAACGCTCATACAGGCCTCTTGATCTCAGCACGGTCCTGAGCCCCTTGAGACATGGCGTCCTCGTTGTTATAAAGCCAGTTGATGCATCCAAAATCATTACGCACTACAATCCCCTTGCTGTCAAAGACGGATTGGAGGCACTGGCTCCAAATGGAGTGCTGCAAGTGCGTCCAAACTACCGCCTCAACCTTCTCGCAATAGACACACGCAATGCCGACGCCACCGAGCGTCTGCTGAAAATCTCTTCTATTGCTGGTATTCCCGTGAAGGCATATGAGCCACGGCCCAGCAACTGCGGCGTGGGTGTAATCAGGGGTGTTGCCAAGGACCTCTCCGATCCTGAAATCCTCGCCGCGTTGCGCCTAAGAGTGCCAGTTCAATCGGCCCGAAGGCTAGGCAAGGCTTCAGAGAGCGTCCAAATCGTTTTCTCTACAGAAACTATACCCGACCACGTCGTCATTGGTTACACGCGCTATCGTGTGTATGACTACGTGGAAACACCTCGGCAATGCAAAAAATGCCAGCGGTTCGGACATGTGGCAGAAGTTTGCAAATTCTCGCTTCGCTGTTCCAAGTGCGGTGGCAGTCATGATCGTGCGTCCTGCTCTGCGGACAAGCTAAAATGCCCTAACTGCAGCAAAACCCACGAATCTACCTTTATTCACTGCTCCGTCCGCCGTAATCAGAAGGCGATTTTGAAACTCAAGACAGCAAACCATGTTGACTACAAGTCAGCAAAATCAGCCCTACAAGAGCGGCGTCACACTGGGCGCAAAGACTCGGAAAAGCCAGAACAGCCACCTGCGGGTCTCATCTCCACCAACGTCGATGAGGACTTCCCAGCTCTACCGGTCCTGCGGCGCGAGCCGCAGCAGCAGCATTCTGCTGCAGAAGCTCTGCCAGAGCGGGATCCAAGAGCAACCCCCGCGTCTTCTTCAAAAGATGCGTCATCGTCTGCATCGACAGCAGCGCCTCATCCGCCACCAGCCAAGACTCCTACTCCAGCTGCACGGTCTTCAAAATCTGCCCATCGGACGTCTATGCCAGCGCAGCGTGCAGTTGACGGAAGTACCGAGGGCTGGTATTCTGTGCTGTCCTCTCTTGTAGAGGCTGTTCGCGTCTTTCTCGCCCCTCTGACGTCTCCCGTAGCCGCGGCGCTCTTGACTCTCCTGAACTATGTCTCTCCTTTCCTTGCACTATGGCGGTAGCTGCTACGACTCGTGTGGTGACAGCCCCCAGAGTTAACGAAATTCGTGACAAAGCCACAGTTTTCCAGTGGAATGCCTGCGGACTCAAACAACGCCTCCCTGATCTACGTAAACTCGCCCTAAAGCACAAATTTCCCGTGATTGCTATTTCAGAATCAAGATTGTCGTACGATATACGCCTTTCCGGGTACACAGTCGTGCAGTCGAAAACTGGTGTAGAAATATCAAGAGTTTTAGTGGCCCTGAGAAATGACCTCACTTCAGTGGTGCATAGCTTACCACCAGACGTATCGAATGAATACGTGGCAGCAACTGTGCGGGGCGCAGGTCTATCATTCACAATAATTGCTGCTTACATTCCGCCTGGCGTGGCATTAAATACAAACCGCCTAGAAAGCATCATCAGCGCCACACCAGCCCCGCACATTTTGACTGGAGATTTCAACGCTCACCATCCCTCCTGGGGCAGTGTAAAAACGACAGTCAAAGGGCGGCGCCTCCTTGACATTGCTCAACGGCGCGGTATGTGCGTCGTCAACACTGGAGAGCCGACGTTCTTCCGGGGCAAGGTATCAAGCGCCCTTGACGTCACGGTTGTCTCATCGCCACTTATTGCTAGGACGAGCTGGACAGCGGACATTGAAGGGCATGGCAGTGATCACGTTCCGACCTACATTTCAGTGGATGGTCTTACGGGTATCCGCCAACAGCGTGTAATTCGCTGTTAAAATTGGGAAGCATTTACAACTGTGATGGAGGAGTGTGCAGACTCAGTGAGCTCATATGACTCCTTCGTGGATACAATCTCAAGAACTCGTAAGTCCAGCACCAAAGTGATGATGTTGCCACCCAAATACAGCACTGCTGACGCAGAGTATGAGAGGCTTCGAGCAGTGCGTCGACGAACCGAAAGACGAGCCCGTCGGACGCTAGCGCCTGAGGATATCCGAGCTTCCAGGCGTGCTCAGAGGGCGGTCCAGAGGCATATGGCGGAGCTTGCCAAGCGCGAATGGGAGTCCTTCTGCTCGAAGTTGGACCCGAGGAAGCCGCTTTCCAGAATATGGCGCCTCGTTCGAAGCCTGCGGGCCCCACCAAGTCAACTGCACCCCTTTAGCTCAATTGCCCTCAGCACGAACACGACTGACCTACACGTCGCTAACGCCTTCTGTAAGAAAATTACCACGGCGCCGACACCTGTACCACCATTATCTTCGCCCCAGAGCGAGGATTCCCCAGCGATGTCGTGTGCCATGGACGTTCCATTCTCAATGGCAGAACTGCTGGCTGCACTAGCCTCCATTAAAAAATTCACGTGCCCAGGTCCGGACGACGTCAGCTTTACAACCCTTTCGCATTTAGGCGAAAAGGGGAAAGGTTGCCTTCTTAACGTTTTTAACCGCTCATGGGAGACCGGCCGACTAGAGCCGAAATGGAAACACGCCCGCATTGCGCCAGTTCTAAAGCCAGGGAAAATTCCAACGGCCATAGAGTCTTACCGTCCCATAGCCCTCCTGAGCTGTGTCGGCAAACTGATGGAGAAGATGGTGCTGTATCGCTTGGACTGGGATTTGACAGCCAGAAATGTATACCCGCCACAGATGTCTGGCTTCCGCAGGGGCCGCAGCAGCATCGATAATGCCATTGCCCTTGCAACTAGCATAAAACAAGCTAAGTATCGGCGGAACATCATCATAGCCGTGTTCCTGGACATCAAATTAGCCTATGAATGCGTAGCGCATGATGCTATTCGCTCGGCGATGAAGTCTTCAGGAATAGGAGGCCGCATGTATGCATGGCTATCAGACTATCTCTCCGATAGGTATGTATACATGTCAACACACAGCGGCGACTCAGCACTGTACAGAGTGACTCGAGGTGTTCCCCAGGGCGGGGTGATAAGCCCCACGCTGTTCAACATCTCCATTATAGGCCTGGAAAAATGCTTGCCCCAGTCGGTTGAAATCTCCTTGTACGCGGACGAAATTTGCATATGGAGCTCTGGCCGAAACAGACGTGTGCTGCGGTCGAGACTGCAGCGAGAAATCAACTCCATTGTATCGTTCTTGGCAGCCCGAGGAATGGAAATTTCGGCTAGCAAATGTGCTGCGTTGGCGTTTACGAAGCGGGACCTCACGCACTACCGGCTCACTGTTGGCGGTACTGACATTCCATACCTTCCCAGCTATAGGTTTCTGGGGGTGACATTCGACAGGTCACTCACCTGGTCACCTCATGTCCGCCATCTCAAGGAGAAGCTTACCTCAATCGCCCGTATATTCAGCATGCTCTCCAGAAACTCCTGCGGTTGCTCCGTTAACTCTCTCCTTCGGCTCTACGAAGCGCTGTGCGTTGGCCTCATACGCTACAGCATCGCCATTTTGGTCCCGCTTTCTAAAGGAACTATCAAGGCTCTAGAGTTCATGCAAGCACAGATCTTGAGGACTTGCATTGGTGTTCCGAAAACTACATCTACTGTTGGAACATTGACGGAATGCCGACGTCTGTCACCCTTGGCTCTCGGCACGCAGGAGCTTCTCCGTGTGCGATTGCGTATTGTGGCCAGGCAATGCGACCACCCTTTAGCGCCAAGTTCAGTCCCTGAAGTGTGCGACTTCCTGCCGCAGCATTACCAGCCGCCATCACTTCATCTCCACCCGCCCTGGATGTTCCCGCCCATGAAAATAGTGACCACGGTGCCCGGAATTACACGCAAGGAGCATTTTCCACCTGCCGCTCTACGGTTTTTTGCTCTTGAGTATATGTACAACACATACGGAGGTCATACACATCTGTACACTGATGGATCGGTGTCATCCACATCATCCACTGTCGCAGTGTGGATACCTTCGTCCCGCACCACCCTCAGTGCCATGCTCAGCCACAAAACATCATCTACGGCCGCCGAACTTGCAGCTCTGCGGATGGCCTTGGCTCACATCATCGAGCAGCCGGCACGCACGTGGGACATCTTCACGGACTCTCGGGCTGCACTGCAATGTCTGGCGTCTTTCCCCAAAGATCAGCTTGTGCTTGATGTACAAGCTTTACATCTTCAAGCTCAGCAAGCGCACCATCAAATAGCACTTCAGTGGCTCCCTGCCCATTGCGGGATAACTGGAAATGTGAAGGCGGACGTTGCAGCATCCAAAGCGCATGACCAACGCGGATCAAAAATACCGGTGCCATTTTCTCGCAAAGATGCTTCAGCCCTTGCATCTAGTGTGGCATGGAGCATGCAGCGATCGCTTTGGGCAGACGCATCCCGCCATTACGCGCCCCTCTACTCTATCGACCCGCATTGTAATTTTAAGATGCCACCGGGACTATCCAAGCATGATGAAGCAGTACTGCACCGCATGCGGTTGAACGTCGCCTACACGCGATACTACTGCTACAAAATCAATCAGTCCTCCTCGCCTCTGTGCCCACAGTGTGGTGTGCGTGAAGACCTCCAACACCTAATATGTGACTGTGTGCGCTTTACTACACAAAGAGTATCTCTCGCAGTGTCCCTGGGCCGGCCGCTGTCCGCAAAACTAGAACTGAGGGACGTATTAGGTCCTTGGAACTCTTCCAAACGTGTCGCTCGTGCAACGAAAGCCTTATTGGCATACCTAAAAGACACAAGTCTTGATCAGACTTTGTAATTAGTTAAAATCATATGTATTCCTCTTCATCATTATAATTATCATCGTCATCGCATTCATCTGGCGTAGCAAGCCAGGCATCTTAGCTGGGCTGACATCGCCAGTTTTCATTAAAGACTGTTCTCTCTCTCTCTCTCGTGTCTGTTCACTACACTTTTACTGTAGAACTCATGACGCCTTCATCATCTATTCAGGGTGTGTTTCTTGTTTCCCTGTTTTTGCTTAGTTATTATTTGCATTTTTTCTCCTTTATTGCAATATCAGCTCTGAACTTTTAGTTCTATTTGGGCCTTTCCCCACCTGTCCTCAAAAAAGTCCACATAAACCAGCCTGTTTCATTCTAAGCTTCACATGGCTGTTCTACACCCCGGCAAATTTCCTTTTTAAAACTCGCAAAACTCTGGGAGGCCTTTTGCGAGCCATTTGCCATTTCGTTCCACGTCAGTGCTGTAACTTGTTTCAACCATCAATCGGCCGCAAAACGTTTGTGAATTCACAACCATGGCTACCGCAGGGAAACAGGACGACAGGGCGTCCTGTCGGGAAACAGGACGCCCTCTCTTGCAACGCCCGCCATCTGATAAACAATGTTTTACTGTTGTTTCCACCGGATATCCGTAATTATGGCTACCGAGGACTGGCTGTGCCTCCCCGCTACTGAACGTGTCACCGTTGCCATAAAAAGTCGCTGAACTTTCCTCTAATGTAAGCCTCATTTCTTTTCATTTCTTTTGCTATGTGCTTTTTCTTCTTTTCCAGTTCTGTGATTCAAGTGTGTTGTGTGTTTGTGACGTGAAACTGGTATAGTCTGTAAATGATACTCAAAGGTATCTTCATTGTGTTCTGCAACATACATGAATGTATCTTGTTGAAACGAGCACTTATTTGTAGTTTTCGGCGTTCTGAATGAAAGCAAACAGGACCTAATTTGATAAGGGATTTATTGTTTCCCAAGAACAATACCATCTGCAGCTCCGTATTGCCTGTACATTTTTAGCTCAACAAAATAAGTAAAAAGAAAACTTGAAACAAGTAGCGGTCGGCACGACATTGTCGAGGGGACAAAATACATGCGGACTAGTATAGGCAGCTTCAGGTTATTATCATGTCCTACTGTTGGAATATTATAAAAATGGCATCATCTCCACTCCGTAGATGATGCCGAGGGTTTGAAGTACAGACACAAATAGCATCGAATTTGCGCCCCGAGTAACATCCGATTTGTGCCCCGACCGTCATTCAATTTGAGCCGTGAGATGCACCTTGATTTTTCCCTAAATGTAAAAGATGTTCACGGCTCAAATCGAACTTCGCTTGATTTTCGCTTGATGGTGGTGTGCGCCAAATGGATGCGGACGGGCATTAGGAGGTCCTAAGGCACTCCGCATCATCACAGGTGATGGAGTAAACCGTTTTACTGTCGGGTACTCATTCGCGGTCGTAGCCCAATGGGCAAAACGACTGACACTGACTCTGTCTCGTCTACCAGACACGGGCTCGAGTCCTGTTGGTGCCTGTGTCATTATTTGCGATTTTAAATATTACTCACACGGACGCTGACGGAAATTGTGCGTTCCTAAGGTACTCCGCACCTAGAACACGAAATCGACATACCCGAAGTGTGTAATGTATTTTTTTCAGTACCGGTCATTCCAGTGACAAAGCGACCACCATGATGACCTAAGCATTAAGGGCGTGAAAGATCCCGCTGTTCAAAAACCTGCGCAGGAACAATCAGGCCAAGTCCTTCTCCCTCCCGTTAATGGCTCCTATCACATCCAAACCATGGTAGCAGTGCAGATTAGCGAGACTAATCTGCAGTGAACGAAGAGCGGTTTTTTTACGTTTTTCTCTATGCGATCCTCACGCTGGAATCTGTGTGCTCGGTGCGTGGGCTTGCCTTCCTTTCTTTTGTAAGCTTTGCCCATTTCCTTTCCGAATTTTTTCCTATGAGTGTGTACATACGAACTCAGGGTGAACTGTCTAAAAATCGGGCATGTATAAGGTAGTGCACGACTAAAAAATGGCTTCAATCCACGCTGTGAAGGTGGTTGGAAAAGAAAGCTTTAAACGGCACCCATGACAATTGCCCATGCGACGTCACTTGAATTCCCGCACGTGGCTCTAAAAAGAGTGAAACCAGAGATTCTTGAAGCCGTTACTCGGAATTCGCGGGGGCGGCGTCCCAAAGGCAGCAGCGTCGGCCACGGCCGCTATAGAGCAGTGGACGCCGCCACTGCAGCCCGGCCGTGCATCGGAAAACCGAAAAAAAAACGAAGAGCGTCTTTCGAAGGCTGAGACGGCGAACCTACCTATCACGAGTTCCTACCTCCAGGCTACACCATGCGCGACTAAAGCGCCCACATCGAAACATTTTGGCTTGCGAGCTAAGTGATGCCCATTTATACGGATTTAAACTAGATAGTTTAGTAAGGTTGAGAATGGCGAGAAAGCTAGGGAACTTGTATAATCGCTATTTATCAGAACGAGTTGCTCCTTTCGCCTTTTGCAATACCTGTTAACACACAAACAAGATGTTATTCACAAATTTAGAAAACTGTTTCCCATTATTAGGAAACAGTGCGCAAAAGGTAACATTTCTCTAGCGCCCAGATGTCTGGAGCTGGTCTATACGTTTTCTTTTCCTGCCTGTAAACCTATCCTTAACGTGCCTTTGCCGTACGACCACAATATTCCGCTGGGCCGGGTTACCGAGGAGGTGCTGCCGAACAAGTTAGTCCAGCCGTGCAAAGGAAGCGCGAAATGGAGGCGACACTCCGACAAAGCAGGCCCAAAACAACCGTCGCTAGAACAGACGCCCAAGCCGAGGGAATGGGTTCCGCCGAAGCGCCGCCCGGATGAGGAGGCAACGACTCGTGGGGACGCTGTGTAATAGTGTCAATTCACCGCACCATCTACACCGTGCGCCGTGAGTGACAAGCGCCCTTCCCCTCCCCAGTTGAGTTGGGAGTTTTTTGTCACGCACGCCACGACGAAACCGTTCCTGGTAGAGGTAGAAAACATTGCTTTAAAAGTGGCGTCAACTCTTCAAGCAGCAAGCAAAGAATGCCTCCGGTGTTAGAATGGCAGACCGACACATCGCGCATGCTCTCATGGCAACTGGAATAATTTTCGAACAGAAATGTCTTATTTCTCTGGTGACGAACCATATCGTTGGGATTTTTCACGGACATTGTTCACCTGGAATCCCAAAATTCAAAGCAGTTAGTACATGCATGTCTTGTTGCATGTTTGCTTTCCAGACGATATGTTTTCACATTTTATTCACTTAGTGGTTTTTCTCAGGATGTAACTGAGCATTCTGTAAACTAGAATAGTTTTAACAGATCGGCTTTAGAGAGTGACGTCGTCGTGAATTATTTGGCAGCAGAGAGTACACGACTTCCTGAACATAGCTATAGCACGAAAAATCTCCCAAATAGTAAAAAAATGGCTGTCCTCTTTACTTAACAAAATTACATACTTATTTTCACTCTCCCTTTTTCTGAAAGTGCTTACGCGAACACTTAAGGAATAGGCAATCATAAACCTCTCAATGTAGTTATAGATATTTCCACGAAGCCAAATACGACGCACTTGTCTTGAAAGAAAACACGTTTATTTGAACGAACTTGGGCTCCCCTTGCAACTCAAAGAATACACAGCGGGCGAAGCAGCAGTCGACAAAGTGACAGGAGCAGGCGAGCGTCGGCGAGTCGAATCCCGTGGCGTCTGCTGTGCAGTTTTTACTCTTTCGGCGCGAGTTTTTTTTTTCTTGAACCGTCGATTTACACCAAGAAAATTGTAGATGAAAGAAGATTATCCCAGGCTAGTGACGTTAGGGCAAAACGCTCTCCTTACCCGAATGAGATAACCCGTGAGGCATAAAAATATAGAAGGGAACATGCACCTCGCTTGGGACAAACATAACACAGCCGAGGGCAGCCGCGCAGTAAAAGCAAATCATAAATAAACAAACCAAATGCATGGTTCGCGGAATTACCCCGACATTAACTGTGCATCGTCCAGATGCTAAAATATAATGACTGAGAGAAAAAAAAGTACAACAAAAAAGTCCATCGTCTTGCTGAGTAAGGTTGGAGGCGAACCAAGTCGAGGACTCGGGGCCGCGTGCATAGTCGTGATATGCCGGAATCACCATCAAGGCCACCTCGTAGGTAAGTTGGCCAACACGTAGTAGAATCCGGTAGGGACCAAAATACGGTCGCAGAAGCTTCTCACTGAGTCCACGTCGTCAGAAGGGAGTCCAAACCAACACCTGAGTGCCTGACACAGAGTGGTACTCGGCGTCTCCGCGTCGGAGATTGCAGCGTGCGGCATCCACCAGCTGCTGGTCCGTTATACGAACTCGCGCGAGCTGGCGGGCCTTCACCGCACGTTGAAGGTATACTTGGGCGTCAGCGTTGAGGTCGTCATCTTCTTCACGCGGACGCACGGCGTCAAGCATCGTAGTCAGCCGTTTTTCGTAGACAAGCTCGAAATGTGTCATCTGCGTAGTTGGCAGGGTCGCTGTGTTGTGCGCAAACGTTACATACGGGAGGACTTCGTCCCAAGCCTTATGTTCAACGTCGATGCGTATAGACACCATATCAGCAATCGTGTTGTTCAGACGTTCCGTAAGTCCATTCATTTGGAGGTGGTACGCTGTCGTTCTTCGGTGTTCCGTGTTGCTGTAGCGTAATATTCCTTGCATAAGCTCCGAAGTGAATTCTGTTCCACGGTCCGTGATTAGAACTTCAGGAGCTCCACGTCACAGGCGAACTTGGTTTATGAAGAACTTTGCAAATTCTAGTGCAGTTGCAGTCCCCCTCGGAGGAGGGCCGTCTCTGCTTAGCGCATCATTAGGTCTGTCGCTACGATAATCCACTTGCTCTCGAATTGTGACGTAGGTAACGGGCCCAGAAGGTCTATTCCAATCCGTTGGAAGGGCCTTGATGAAACGACGATGGGCTGCAGAAGTCCGGCGGATCTCATCGGGGGCGTTTTTCGTCGCTGGCAGTCACGGTATCCACCGACGTAGTGGGCGACGTCAGAGGTAAGGCAGGGCCAGTAGCACGTCGCTGTGAAAAGATGTCCAGAAGAAGGTTGTCGTGCACTCTTCCAAAAGTTCTTCCCGAAGGTCCGCGGGGATGACAAGAAGGTAATTTGTTCTCGTTCTGGGCCCGAACGTCTTCACCAGGACGGAGTTTTCCGGGCACAATGCTGGTAAGTTGCGTTTGAACGCTGTAGCTATGGCGACGTTGCGTCATTGCTGGTAGTCGATCATGGCGCGTAGGTCACGGTCGGCACACTGCTGGGCGTCTAGGTGGCTCTCCGTTCCGACTCTGAAGAACGCGCTGTGTTCAACGGAGTCTTTCAGCGGTGGCTCGATGGGGGCGTAGGAGAGAGAGTCGTCGTCGGATTGTTTCCTGCTGGATTTATCGACGATTTCAACGTCGAACTCTTGCAGACGTAATCTTCACTTCCCAAGACCGCAAGAGAGGTCCTTTAAATCGGTGAGCCAATACAGCGAATGGTGGTCTGTCACAACCTTGAATGGTCTACCATAAACATATGGTCGAAAATTTGAAATGGCCCATATAATCCCGAGGCACTTTCGCGGAGACTGAGTAGTTCCTCTCCTCCTTCGACAGACCAAAGCTGGAAAAGGTGATTACTTTTTCGCAACCGCTTTGCATTTGGACGAAGACGACACCCAACCCTAGATCACTGGGCTCCGTGTGCATCTCCGTTTTGCGGTTGCGTCGAAATGATTCAGCATGGGCGGGTTTTGCAATCGTTGCTGTAGCTCGCAGAATGCTTTTTCTTGGGCGTTTTCGTAGTTAAAAGGGGTGGTATCTTTTGTCAGCGAAATAGTGGCTCTGCAATGCCTGCGAAGTTTGCGACTAAGCGCCGGTAGCATGCGCACAGTCCGAGAAATCTCCGCACGCCCTTCTTGTATGTCGTTCTTGGAGAGTTCGCTATGGCTGATGTCTTCGCTGCGTAAGGCAGGACTACCATGGCGTTGTCGACGTGGCCCAAAAATATGAGTTCTTCGTACGTAAAGCAGTACTTTTCAGGCTTCAGCATTAACTCCTTCCTGCGAATAGCCTCGAGTACCGACTCCAATCTTGCAAGGTGTTCGTCGATATTTCGGGCGAATACGGCAACGTCGGCGAGGTATACGAGGCCGGTGTGCCACTTCAGGCCAGCTAGCACGCTGTCCATGACTCTTTGAAAGGTTTCTGGTGCCGTGCACAGTTCTAACGGCATCACCTTGAACTCGTAAAGCTCGTCCGCGGTTATGAATGCGGTCTTCTCTGTCTCTGTCGTCCACTTCTATTTGCCAGTAGCCTGTCTTTAGATCCATAGATGAGAAGTACTTCGCGTGGCAGAGGTGTTCGAGGGCATCGTCCATTCCCGGAAGGGGGTACAGGTCCTTTTTGGTGATTTTGTTCAATCGCCGGTAGTCGACGCAAAACATAATGTGCCGTCTTTTCTTCTTCAACAGTACGACCGGCGCATTCAAGAGTCTTTCCAATGGCTGTATAATGTCGTCGCTGAGCATGTGTTTCACTGTCAGGATGGCTTCTCGCTCGTGCGAAGGCACGCGGTACGGTGACTCTCCGGTAGGTCGGACTCCATCTTAGGTTATTATTCGATACTTCGCTAGTGGTGTCTGAAGCAATTTTGAGTTCAAAGAAAAACACTAGCTGTAGCGACGCAGCAACGTCAATAATTTGCTCCGTTTTGATGGGGTAACGCCGGGGTCACGTCGAAGGGATGCAGAAGGTCGAAGGTATCTTCGGATTCGCGTTAGAAGTCGGCGACCGCGATCACGTCACTTGCTTCTTGCGTTTATTGGAAGAACGCAATTGCAGCTCTCTTTTTTAAATGCTGGTATTCCTCGGCGAAATTAGTGACCAAAAGTTGGGATTGGCGATTCTCAAAGAGCGCAATGCCTCTGCTCGCAATGCATCTTGCTAACTGTCACTGCACCAGCACCTTTCACAAAAAATTTATAGCTGCATGACATTTTTAGTCCCGCAGGTATCCGTCGCCAAATACGAATTCATCCTGCATTCTCGGTGTTTTACGGGGTGAGGACTTATTTGACCACGAAGTAGCACTTACATCGTTGAAAGGATGACAGAGAAGTTTAATTCTGTAAACGCGACTTTGAAGTATAAGGGCGACAACCTTAGGTATATCGCCTGACGGAAAGGCTAAGTTTGTAAACAAAGGGACGCCAAGAAATTGAATTAAATTGTAAAGGCTTAGATTTCAACACCGAAGAATCCTCCCCAATAAAAAGATCACAGGAACCTTCTCTACAAAAAAGTAGAGCTAATGCCTCCACATACGATGATTGAAATCAAGAAAGTAGCGAAAAGACTTCAACGGGTAATAAATAGTTGAGAATAAGGGCATATACAATTGTTACAAGTCAATATTCGATTCTTCGGCTAAATTATGTTTGAAACCCTGCACACTCCCTGGGATCTCGTTTTCATTGTGTCTTCATTGCCGATCGCCCGCTATCATCAATTCTCTTGCTCCTTCTAAATCCATCACTTTATTTACACCTTCAAGTTCCATTACTTACTCCTTCAACATGCCGGCAAATTATCCCGGGACCTACAAGTAGGACCGGCTTCATATACCGTCGACGTCAGGAGCAGCATCTTCAGTAGACCATGATCATCAATCTTGCGTGGGGCGGCAGGGTGACAAGATCATCCGGGATCTTTACCGCAGCGCGGTGTTCGGGGTTCGGTAACGGCGTCATGGAGGGATAGGGAAAAATGGTATCGCCTTGGTCTGCAGATCGATTATTGGACCGTTGTCTGTCAAAAACTCCATTCCTAGAATGACGTCACGGGAGCAGTCAGGTAAAATAACGAACGCCATCTATGGTGACGCGTAATGTGCACGTTCCATACGGCGTTACGAGATAGCCTCCTGCTGTGCGTAGGTATAGACCGTACCATCTGGTCGTAACCACAGCTTAGACGCGAACGATCCGCTCATCAGCGAGTAGTCCGCTCCCGTGTCTGTGAGGGCGACTACATCAAAGCCACAGATAGACAACTGGACGTCGGATGCCACCTTCCTGGTGTTCCGTGTGTGCCGGAGTGTCGTATCTCGGCTTGTGCGTGTTGGTGGTTTAACACTATGACTCGTCGTTATCGTCTTCTTCTCAGCGGCAAGCTTGGTCATGTCGGGTACGCATTGCGCCGTGTGGCTGTCGTCGTGTTTGGGAGTGAGGTCAGGGTCTCATCGGGTCGTCGGGCTGGTGGCATCTCGTGTATCGCGGTGTTCGGTGCGTCCTTGCGTCGTTGGAGGGTTTTCGTTTTTCCGTAGTCCTGCAACTTTACCTCCACAAGTTGCTGCTTTTAGTTTCCCTGCCTGGGCTGGGGGACCTTCCACGTGAGAAGTCAGCAGTACTACGACGGTTCGGTGACTGTTACGGGTAGGGATACTATGAACGGTTGAAACGGGATGGTTCTCAATTTGTTTTGGAGAGGTATTCTTCCATCCCAATAGGGCGCTGCCCTGGTTGAGGGCGTCGAAGGAGAACCCTCGCAAACCGAGCCTGTTGTAGGGGTAGCTACGGTAGATGTCGTCGGCCTCTCCGCATTCGTAGCACAGCGGACGATTACCGGGGGTTCGCCATACGCCCGTCTTCCTCGACGTCTGGTTTTGGGTTGCAGAGGGTCGTGCGGGCGACAGTGGTCGGCGGCACGGCGGGGCTTCTTGACAACGGGTTGGAGTATTGCGGGGTCGACGATTAGCCATGGAGTACTCCACGGCTTGTGGTTCGCGAGGTGCTTCCGACGGCGTAGAAGTTCCCAGCGAGTTTTGAACTTCTCGGATTACGTTGGTCCGGGAGGCGACTTGGGGTTGCGGCGTGGTTGGGAAAACTTTCCTGAGTTCTTCGCGAACGACGCATTGTTTCCCGTGCGTCTTCCGACGAGAATCGAGAAGCGTTAACGAGGTTCGCCGGAAAAGCGTTGAGGGGTCGATCGTACTGCCTCGAACGCGTGTTCAGGGTTCTCTCGATCATCAAAGTCTCAGTGGCGAATTTAGCGACGATTGTTGGGGGGTTGCAAATGATACCAGCGAAGACTCTCTTGTTATATCCCCCCATCAAAAAGAGCACCTCCTTATCCTCTGCCATCGCGGGATGATTTCGTTGAAACAGCATTGTCAGCTTCGCAACGAAAACTACGACGCTTTCGTTGGGGTGTTGGATTCGCGTCTGCAGCAATAGCTCAGCGCGTTCTTTACGCACGACAGGTGTGAGGGTTTTCAAAATCTGTTTTGAACATGCTCCATGATGTTAGCGAGGTCTGGTGATTTTCCAACCAGACTCGAGCGGAGTCCTCGAGGTAGAAAAACACTTCCCTCAGGTTTTCTTCGTAATCCCACGGTGCGAAAACTCTAACACGCTCCAGGTTTTATAGCCACTCTTCATTGTCTTCACCATGGGATCCTCGGAGTGTTTGGGGTTTCCTAGGTTGCAGTAGAACGATGGACGGGTTGGCTTGGGTGACCATGGTGCTGGTCGGGATGGCTTCCTTCTTCCCTTTCTCCGGAAGTGGACCAAGCTCGGGTGGGAGGCCTTGCTGTCGGCGGCTGGTATGAGTGAGGCCTGCTTGGTGACTTGCACGAGGTTTAGGAAACATGTACCCCGCACCTTACCAGTGTCACGAAATCAAAGACGACGCAGTTGTCTTGAAGGAGAACATGTTTATTGGAGCAAACTTGTGCTCCCCTAACAACTCAAAGAATACACAGGCGGCAAAGCAGCAGTCAACAAAGCGAAGTCTTCAGGCAAGCGTCGGCGAGTCGAATCCCGTGGCGTCTGCTCTGCAGGCTTTTATTTTTCGGCGCGTGTGGTTCTTGAACCGTCGATTTACATCTACAACATTGTAGAACAAACAATATTATTCCAGGCCAGTGACATTAAGGCGAAACGCTCTCCTTATCCGAATGAGATAACCTGTGCGGCACAAAAATAAAGAATGGAACAAGCGCTTTACTCAGGACACAGATAACACAGCCGGGCGCAGCCGGGCAGTAAAAAGAACATGAATAAACAAACGCTATGCATGGTTCGCACCAATATCGAATTCATGTTGGTGGACGGCATGAGTTTCAGGGTTAGCCCTACAGGTCTCTAAGCCGATGAACGACGTCGTGGCCGGAGACGATAGACAAAGTCGATAGCAATTGAATTAAAGTGCTGTTGACTAAAATACACGTAGCAATCACTGCGTATGTGCACTCACCGCTTTCTTCGAATAAGCAGCCTGTTTTATTCTGTGAGGTCAAATTCGTTATGCTTCTCTCGAGGAGCACGCTCACGGGCGCTCGGTATTCTTATTGGTCTTTTTGCGAGCTCCTCGATTAGCGCCTGTCCACGAGCATGCCTGGACCACACCAGGCGCCCCTCAAGAGGCGCACGCTCACGTGCGCTCTGCTGGGCTGTTTTCTGGTAACGTTCCAGGGAGCACCTAAGACCCTAAACAGCTGTGCTGCAGCGACGTCTTTATGGGAGTGCTGTGGGGTCGGGTAAACAGGCCACGTGATAAGCAGTCGGCGCCTCAATGTTTCTTGCTAGATTGTGAAACATTGATTTCAAAGATCTGTTTGCTCCAAGCAGATTGCTCCACCGTCCGATGCGGCCAGAACGGCTCGTTAAAGTTTCTAGCCAACACACCACATGGTAGTTGGTTTTCACCGCAGTAGCCTCCCACAGATGTACGAGCGCAGTTTCTAAATGGCTGCTATTGTAGCACTGCAACCTTTTTAGAAGCCTAATAGTTTTTTTCTTTCTTAGAGAGACAATTTGTTGGATATGGGGCAGCTTTTTCGCAAGCGCTTTACTTTGGGTTGAGGACAGCCCCCAAGCCTACATCACTGCAGTCTGTGCGAATTTGTGTTTTGGCGTTTTCGTCGGATTGAGCAAGCAGACACGGGGCTTTGCAGGTTTTTTGAAGCTCCTGGATAGCATTACTCTGCTCTTCCTCCCACCAGAACTGAAGCTATCTTCAGTCAGGCGCATCCGGGGGTTCGGCTATGTTTGTGATGTCTTCAAGGAAGCGCCGATAGTATGGAAACAGCCCTAGGGATCCGCACAAGCTTTTCTTATTTTGGACTAGGGTGAAGTTGACAATAGATGAAGTTTGTAGGCGGGACAGGCAGCCCTTTGTCGTCGTTCGCGGCGTGGACCAAGAACATTAGCTCTCCGTACGCGAAGTGACACTTTTAAGGCTTCAGCGCTAATTCCAATTCTCGAACGGCCTCCAGTACTCCCCGTAGTACATTTAGCAATATGTTCGTCAAAGCTTAATGCGAAGATGACAAAGTTGATGAAGTACATGAGTAGACGGCATTGCCGTCTAAGTGCATGGATTTTGGTAAGACAGGCAACCAAAGTGTCCATTACTTGTTCAGATGTCTATGGTGAGGTGAAGAGCACTCATGAAATCACCTTAAACTCGTGCAGTTTATTCAGCGTTATAAATTGGAAAGTCTCCAAGGTTCACTTCAATTTGCCAGTACTTGCTTTTCGGCTACATCGACGAGAAATACTCCAGTGGTTTTTAGGTTCATGGAGAGTAAATACTTCACTTGTCAAAGGTGGTCGATGACGTCATCTAGTCGTGGCAGAGAGCACACCTCCTTTTTTATGATTTCTTTAGGGCACCCCGACAAAACGATAGTGTTCTTCGCTGGGGGGCTGTGTTCGTGTTTTAAGAAGAAGCGTAGCTCGTTGCTGAGGTACGGCCGCAGGAAATTCTATAAGAAACTTGTTCTTGCATGCGATCAATTTCTTCAGGGCTCTCATGGTTCTCCAACGATATTCGAGCTGCATCTCTAAATACAAAAAAAAACATGCGGGAGGGCTTCGTCGTCGCCCCACATGTAGAAAATCCCCACGCGTTCTAGCTTTTCCTGTCCCTACCGGGGCTGCGTTGTTCAAGTTGCCGGCCACGATGTCTTCTTGAATTTTCCTGCAGTCTTCGAAATTTAGGTTACAGACCTTGCTGTCGGCAGCACGAACGAGACGGGCGACCTTTGCGACTTGCAAGCGGTTTAGGGCTCAGGTACTTCGAACCTTCAGAAGATGCCACGCGGCACACTGTAAACGCAAACTAGCCGGAAATGGAGTTTTAATCAAGTAATGTGCCCTGAAAAGTACTTATAGCAAAAAATGTACTCCCTAGGCATGGTCTAAAAAAGTGGACGTACCTCCATGGTAGTACCGTTGCCCATCCGTGTAGCAAAAGGGAGGATTTAGAACGACTTAACACCATTTGTGAGATGGCGTTCGGTTCCTTGTATACAACCACGTCCACAATAAACTCCCCATTTGGGGTAATCATCTCAAGCGGGCGGCCGCCATGTTAGTCTTGTGTTGTTTCCGTGTGTCAGCACTTCAAACGTGGACTAATGCTAATTAGAACGAGAAAGCAGGACGCGACGGTTGCATGCAGCTACAAAACCGATACCGTACGTATACCCGTATAGATGCTTCAGCCAGCGCGATCACAAGCAGACAGCGCGGCCGTGTTGTTTCAATCTGTTTATTTTGGCGATAGGTGTTGTCAAACTCTGCTGCTAACAAAGAGACAGTTCTCGCCGTTGAAAACAATTGCAATGTTTATCTGCTTCGCTTGCTTGCGCATATATAGACAATTTAAATTCTCGTGCCTGCGCGCCAACGCACCCGACTGCAGCGACTCAACTTGCCCTGGCGGCACGACTTGCTGCCCGGATGTAAACAACCTCCGTGCTATCAACTATCAATGCAGCGCGGCCGGTGACTTGGTGCGGCCGGAGCTTCAAGCGCCTCGCCTTGGGCCATCATTTTTTCTTATTTGAGAAGGACTAGTAGTGTCATTTGGTGGAAAGATTTTTATGTGCCCCTGTCACACGACGAACGGCCGCTAACAACATTTGGATACGGCGACAGCTGTGGACAGCTCGCTGGTAAGTGGTCTGTCATCAGTCGATGCGTTTGTCAAACGTTTGGGTAGGGTTAACTGCGAAGTACCCGTGCCGCACACAGCACGTACACGCACGGGCAAAGAAAAAGCGCACACTCGTTTTATTGTACTTGTTTGTGGCTTTTGGGGTATGCATTCGCATTCTTTTGTAGGCCGGTTTGTAACAGGGCATTCGAGATGAAATCGTTTGTCGCGCGCGGCGTCGTTTCAAAGCAACGTGACGGTTACTCAGGTAGCCGAATCGCCTCCGACAGCGGTGCATCGTCGGGCCCGGTCGGTGAATATTGTGGGACTCTGTCTCTCATATACATCGAACTGCTCGTGCTCTTTTTAGTTAACTGCTCTACTTTGTAATATCTATTTGTTAACGCTCCTGATGGCTTGCCTGTCCAAATATAAGTCTTTGTGTTGTTTTCGTTCAAGGCTCTGACTCATTTTTAGCGCTCTGGTCGGCGAAAGCCGCAGATCAGACAGCCACCCCCTTCGAAAACTGTGCCCTGTAGATTCGGTGGGGTTGTTTGCTCGCTTGAGTCGACTCTTCACATCTAACAGCGTACCCTATTAAGGAAACGGTGACATGCGTAAAAGATGCTATGAGCCTATCGAACGATTAAATGCATATAGTGTGGACCACGACGGCGACGTGGTTCGAAACCGAAATGTTTTTATTCCCTTTCGAATGATAATGAGGGGTCTGTATACAATCGGGGCCTGTCAGTCGCCAGCTAAGGCCACGTAATTAAAAAAACCAATTCATGCCCTTATGGAAGAGAACCGAGTTTGCCGTAGCATGACACAAGTCTGCCGGGCATAAAAAAGGATCTCATTTTTTTAGAAGAACAATGCCCACACTCTTCTTTTGTTGGTAATACCTTTGTCATAATCAATGGTAAGACCATACACAAACATTACTCGATTCATCTGACACTCGATTTTGGCACGGAGCTTGCAGCTCCAAAAAGTGCACTGTGGTTTTGCGTGACGGAAACTTCTACAATCACGGTAAATTAACTAAGGCAGGTGTGTGTAGCATGCAGCGTTGGTAAGTTTGCGAGAATAGCGTTTCCATTTCAGCTGTTTTTTTTTGTTGCCATGCAATCACAAGTAATTTGGTGCCATGAACGAGGTTTACGTTAGCTAACAAGGCTGTAGTAACGGTTGCGGCTACAAATGACCTTATGCACCAATCATGCTTGTCAGCTCAGTGACACAGAATATTAAGGTGTCAGAATACGGATGACTGAGTCGCCTAGTTTATTACTACTGTAAAAAAAGAAAGTGTTTTCTGACCCAGTGAAGGACTTTCCTGTATGACTAGCTGTGTTATGACAGATGACCATACTTGATGAGACAAGCCGTAACAAATTAGCTTTGGATGTAACACCAGGAGGGAAATAGGTGGAGGTATCTGCAAGTATAACTGAAACAGTGGGTGCCTGTCCGGCATGAATTCATTATTTGCTGACACGATTTTCTTCTGCAGATCCTGATACATGATCGAGTTGAATGACTTCATATATCTTAAGGCAGGATAGGCTGTGCTGTACAAGGCAAGGCTGCATTCGGAAACCAAGTTGGCCCCTCCAGCAGAAGTGAGTATTGCCACGGCTTGCAACAGCCGTCCAGCTCGCAAAAGCTGCACTTTTTCTATGAAAGTGAGCCACCATGGTAGGGGAGAGGCAGTGTAAGGGTTTGCATCTTTAACTGTGTGCCCACTCACTTGAATAGATGCAAGCTGGCATCTTAAAGCAAGAAACAGCAGTTAACAAAATCATGCAATACCAGTGTTTTTCAGTCAAAAACAAAAACTAATCTATCAACCTACAGAGACTTGCATTTTATCTTCACTGTCATTTAAAGTTGTGCTCGAGTATATAGTGCGGAAGTAATATCTTTTTTATTGTTGCAAAAGCCACGACGGTTAATGTACTGGCACTTGGTTTTATGAAGCCTTTGTATTCCTAATTTAGGTACTGGAATTCGCAGGGAACCTGGCCTTACAATTTTATTACTGTGCCGAATTATTAAGTTCATTTAACCATAGTGTCTGTTTTGAATTTTACGTGTGGGACATTTTTTTTCTTTTTTGCTTTTTCAGGCAGATGTTCCTCTGACTCCCTGCCTGCATTCCGTGAACGGGGAAGTTAGCCTCCAAATCGATGGCCAGCGTGTCTTGACTGCATCATCTTTACTGGGAGGACTGTGTAGTCTGTTTGCATCGTTCTGGGTTTTCAACATTCAATATACCAAGAAGGCACACAGAGCTCTAACGTTTGTGGAACATGCCTTTTTGGACCTAGCCGGCACCAAACCACGTGTGAAGGATTTAGAACTAATTAACTTTTATCGCATCAATATTGCTTACTAATATTTGTTTACAATCCTGTAATCATTGGATAGTAGTCAAAAAGAATTCCGTATTATATTTCTGACTTTTTCTTTTTTCTTTTATTACTGAAAAGGGGATATTTGATGGGACGTTCGGTATGCTGATAATACAGCTATCTTTCAGTGAAGCAATAATATTAACAAACTAATTTAACTTGAAACAATTATCTAAATAATATTGGCAACTGGTGCGAATTGAATCAACTAAAAATTATCCGAAAAACACGAATTTCATGGCTTTTTGTTCTCACTATAAAGAAGCTATCGCGATACCACCCATTATGTTCTATATCGTTGCATTTAACCCGTCAGACTCGGTCACTTTTCTTGGCGTATTTGTGTCTTTATCAAAACGCACTGGTATTTTCCGCAGCATATTTTTCGTTCTTTATATTACTCATTTATCCATGGCCATCTCACTGCTGTCTGTCTCCTACATCATTTATCTCTTGTGCCTTTACCACCTACAAAATGCTTGTTACCTTTCAATATCAAATCGTTGCACAGCTCGCTCATTTCACCACAAATTAAAAAAATTGTTTTGTTGTTGTAAACCACTGCAACCATTTTTTCTTCACTTTGTGTACTTAGTACTGATGCGTACTGATAAGTTCTGATAAATACTGACGCGTTCTCGATCCTCTAGTATTATATAATGATTTCACTTACCATGCGGTTGTGTTTGTGCCCATCTGTTTTTCAAGTATTTCCAGTTCTTGTATTATTATTGTTTCTACAATTTGTTCAACTAGCAGACAGCTCTCGCTCATTTCACCACCTACTGAATTTTTTTGTTGTTGTTGTAAACCACTGCAACCATTTTTTTCACTGTGTACTGAGCGCTTATGCGTACTGATAAGTTCTGATAAGTACTGACGCGTTCTCGATCCGCTAGTATTCTATAATGATTTCACTTACCATGCGGTTGTGTTTGTGCCTATCTTTGTTTTTCGCGTATTTCCAGTTCTTGTAGTAATATTGTTTCTACGGTTTGTTCAACTAGCATCGTATTGCTGTCTTCAATTCCTAACTGGCGTGTTATTTAGCAATGTACCATTTGTGATTTCTAATATGAGGTCGCCATAGGTATTTATTTCGGAACCTCCTTGTGTACACCATGTCCCATGAAAACTTGGCTGCGAAAGTTCGTTTGAAATAAACCTGAAATCGAGAAAAACCGTGTGAAATCAGTACTCCCGCAGGGAACTAGAAATTCTCCCTTGTGGCCTTCAAAACCTCCTTTCGGAAGGCCTACAAAACTCCCCAAGCTTTCGTCAAACTCCATTCAAAAGAAGTAAATGCTTCCCTTGAACCTCCTAAAAACGCCCCTAAACCAACATAAGTACTTCCAAAGGGAGCCATAATAGGCTCCTATTCAACCGCCTAAAAATTCCATAAACATCACTTAAAAACGCCCTTCACGAAGTAAAAATACTCCATTTTGACCTCCTTAAATTCTCCCGAACATTTCTTAACACTCCCTAAATACCTCCTTTCTATAACCTGAAAACGCCCTGTTTTGAGGAGGTAAACAAAACCTCCCTGTTCCATGTAGTAAAAAAACTCCTACAAGGAGGACCACTAGAGGACAGGCGAAAAAGAACCTCTAGGGAGTATATGGGAGGAAAAAAAGTTTAGAGTGCAAAGGACTACGTAGGTTTCTCCAAGGAACAAACGTTTATTGGTACGAACTTTTCCTGCACTCAAATTGTAAAAAAAGTATACAAGCGGCGAAGGATCAAGAAACAAACTGACATGCAAAGACTGGTGTCATCGAACCGCATGCTGCTGTGTTTGCCTTTTGTCTGGAACAGCCCAATTAGGTTCAAACACTGGTAATCAAAGCAGAACATCCTACCCTTGTGGCGTCTGCCCGCAACACACTCCCTGTCAAATAAGAAACGCTATGTAGCCTGCGCAGAATACATAAGAATGAAAAGGTAACACGCGCTTCACTTGGAACACAGATAACACAGCTGGGCACCGACGGACGCGTAAACCAAAACAGAAGGCATTCTTCGCACGAATACATCAAGTCTGGTAAATGTAAACAGTCTTTTCTGTTGCTCGGCGGCTATAGAAATAAAATTATTGACGCCTTTGTTTGGAGTTTGGAGGCTTCTTCGGCCTCAATCTTAACGCAACTTTATCTCTTACTTTTTTATATAATTGCGCTCTCAGCAACAGTGACGTTCCAAGAAAAACATCTGATGTTTTTTTTTTCGCGCACGAGGTCGAAAACAAATCGCTATTTTTAGCGCATAGTTGAAAACTGCAGCGTTGAAAAACTGTCCTCGGGACGCAAAACGTTGCAGGATGCCTTTATAAAGGAACGTCGATGTTGAACCTAAGGTAATAGGTAATAAATATAAATAAACTTCACAGTTTCTACATTTTTAATTTAGAAAAAGGGTTCTCTATCCAGTGTTATAAAACAAACAGATGTCCATGGCTGAAAGACTCAGGTTGGAAGAAGGCCATAAAAAGGTGCTGTTTATTGCTGATAATAACTAATTAACAAACTGGAAGAATCCTGTTGTCTCCAATCACACTTTATAATAGATATTCTTTTTTGCGGTCACTTGGTGGCTGTTATATGCAGTATTTAAGGTTATTGCTTTACACATTACTGCTTTACGGTATTTAAGGTTCAGCAAAAAAGAAGTGGTGTTGTAGCTATTGTAATTTGGTCAAGAAACACCATTTTTTTCTTCTAACTTGAACGAAAATCGAAATATGAACCGGTAAATTTGCAAAAGCCAGTATGGTCCAGAAAGAAAACAATTTTTAGCGATATCCTCTCTGTTAAACACAACACCGCTATAAGAAGCTCTAAAAGGCGTAGTCTATACCTATGAAAACTGTGGAACACCATGATTGACTGGCTGACTGACTGTCAGTGACTGATTGGCTAAGTGTCTGACTGATTGGTTGATGAACGTTCAGCTAAAACAACCAGATCTATAGAGTTGAAAAATCGGAAGCACGTTTCTAAAACCAGAATTACATTTCTTTACATTCTTGTCTTACCGAGCAAAAGCTGTAAATTATGTGTTGAGCGAAGTGCGGTTGTCCCACGCGGCCCTGGAGACATCGACATGCTTTTTAAAAACATGCGCAGTCAGTAAAATCTGTAAATTAGCTCCAGGATTTACCACTTAGCAAACTCTATGTTCCACGACTGGCTTTCCCGGTGTATGGCAGAATACGCAGCAATTGTGTTTGCCGACAGATGTTATTTATAAAAATGCGCAAAACAACATAAAAAATTTGGCCCTGCGGCGTCCCTAAAAGGGCAAAATGGATTTTTTTTAAAAACACCTATAATGGACAGAAAACCTAACACATTTATCAAATGCCCAAGCAATCTGATGGTTCAAAAAGGTTGACATTTCAGGAATTCATTCTTATGGAGGCGCAGGAGTTCGATATAATTGTTTCTTCTTAGCACCTCCGCCTCCCTCACAGCGAAAAGAGCTCAAATACTTTTTCAGATCTTTTTGTTTCGTCGCAGGGTCGTTAAAATATTGAACAATACCTTTTGTTTAAGTCCCATATGCATTCGTATAGAAGCGCTACTTTTGTGTTTTACAAATTCTCCAATACAAATTAACGGCGATACCTTCATAAACCTGTATCAAAACTAATTGCAGAATTGTGTCTTAACAATGACGTGACATGCTAAATGGGATATGCAACAATACGCTTCTAATGAAGTGGAATAAAAATCTATTTTTCCGCATTCAGGCAGCTCGCGTGCCTTTTTTTTTTTTGCTGTTTCTGTTGCCGCAGAATTTCAGTAGGCGTCTGTGGTAATCATTAGAAAACTACACCTATAGAATCCGACACGCCCACTCAGAAAACAGTTACCATTGGTAAGTAGTCATTTGAGCACTCCCTTCCTCGTTTCATTTATTTCAGTAATGAAACTCCATTGTTTTCATGTGTTTTACTCCATTCGTGTTTTACTCCATTGAGTAAAGCACGATTTCCATCATTTTTTCTTAACCACACGCCTCTGGTAGAAGCCCACGTGTTGACAGGCGGTGGAAAATCCGAATTGTGCACAGCTTTGTGATGAGGTAACTGATTTCAAACATACCCGCATAAGTTTCCTCTTGTTATAGTTCTTAGGGCCATTACCATATTGGTCTGCCATGTATTGCGGAACTTTTTAAATGTTCAATTTAAGAAAGACAGAACAGGGCTAAATGGTTTTTAACGTTGTACTTTACATCACATGCTTGTTCAGACATCGAACTGGTTTTTGCAGTGTTCGGCATCCTATTCGGATGTCAAAAACCGCTTTCCGAAATTACTCGCATGTAGCCACAATACAGGGTTAGTTGTATTTGGGGAAACCGATTGGTTTCTTAGGAATTTCAATTTAAATGTTCCTCCCGTTCCGTATTCAAGCGGATTCTGCGTACGATTGGTATGCACACAGATGACCAAAAACTAATTTCTGCCTTTTTTCGTAGCAATCCTGTAAAACAATGAGCGGCGTTTGAGAATTAACAGCACAACCTCACGCCGAAGTACAAATGGCTATTAGGGAACATCAACAGGCATAGCGTAATACTGAACCTCAACACTTGAAATTTCGAGAGTATAATTGCTAATATTGCTAGGACGCTTAACTAAGTGCGATATTAGTGCGGTGCGTTCGAGCCGTATAAGCGTCATGCCTGTGTCACAGGCTGGCGTCACAAAACCATCATATGCACGGAGATCATTATAATCTTCTACCCGGAAATTTGCTACCAGTATCTCCGTAAGCAGTGTATCTTTACATGGGCATGCTGTGGTATACACTACGATGTAAGTCGGCTTTGTGTGCTTACATATTCTAGCGGAGCACGCATACCTGATCACGCCAGTTATACTTCGTACCTTGGATATAGATCCCTACCGTTGGCAAAAACCAGTGTGGGAGAAATTTCACGAAGATTCTGCGAAATGTATGATATGGATGCAAAATTGTACGCGGGCATCAGCACACGAGAAAAAAAAAATAAATGCTGGGTCGCCCAAGTTGTCCCGAGGTCAGCACTCCATTGATCCTCTGCGACATATATCATCCGCGAGCAGCGCGGAGACGGGCTTATAAAGTAATCCGCGTCAGCGCCTAAACGCTTCTTCGAAACATCGTCATACGACAGAGCCTGAAGGCAGAATCTAGCACACAATGAAATCAGAGGGCCTTATCAGATACCACACTCTTCCAACGACACCTTTTATCGCTTGTGAACTTCCTGTATACTTCAAAAAATGCGTCCGCCGAGTGATCAGCTGTTCGTAAAGTGGAAAAACAAAAAGAAAGTGAACGCGCAGCTTGTGTGTGATTACTACAACGTTCATTCCTTGATTTCGCTCCGCATTTGTAAACAACGATTGTTAAACGTCCCTCTTCTCTTTCCCCCCATGTCTCGAGAAATATTAGTGCATTTCGCATCTAGTTGGTCGGGTGAGTCTAGAATTTCCGAAGCTGCACTGAGCTTTTTTCATTTCCGTACGACCTGTTCAGTTTCTTGCGGAATTGTCATAACATTTATTTTTCCGAGTTGGCAGACCATGTTTTTTTTTTGCGTGGTTTTATTAACTTTCCTTGCTGGGCGCATATTTTAAATGCAGAGCATTTCTTTAACTCACGATGTCACCCGGCTTTGGCGTGCCTCGGCGTCCGCAACAGCCGCTCCAGGTGCACCCTCTCCCCCACTCCTCCTCGCCTGCTCTCCGCTGCTCCTCGCGTATTCTCTGCGTGCTCGGATCGCGTTCAGCAACAGGTGGGGCGCGTATGCGTCGTAGTTTGGCGCGAGAGCAACAACACAGCAACAACAGCAACAGCTCAGCGCGCAGGTGCGCCCTCTCCCCCACTCTTCCTCTCCCGCATCACGCTACCCTCCTTGCTCTCAATAACAGGTCCGCACCCCTCCCCCTACACTATATAAAAAAATAATACTTATCGGCGCCTGGTTTCGATCCCACGACCCTGCGGGCGGAACGCAATGTGCATGGTGCTCTACCCACTCCGCCACAAAGCCGACATAGATTCAAAGGCTACGAACGCGCCTTATATCTTTGACTCATTCAAACTACGTCAAGAAGCTGCTGATACAACGCATTCACTACCACCAACTCCCCAAACACTAAACGTTAACGCAATACACCCACCCCCTATGCGACGCATTTACTCGAGTCCCCCTCGCAGGGAGATGGGCCCGTTTTAATTTGTTGATGGAACCAGAGCCTTGGAATATACTTAAACTTTTTGCGTGGCTTATACTCCCATAAAACGCACATGTTATTGTAATGTATTGGGTAATCATATCGCGGAAACATGTTTTTACGACGTAAATATTTCATACAAAGCCGCATTCGTTGTCCGCGTGGCAAAACGAAACTAGCCAGTCACTGTGCAAGTATCAAGTCTGAACTGGGCAACAATAGAATTCACTTGTTCCTGAAGTATTCGGAGGTCACAGTGGTTATATGCTGTTGCCGTCGCCGTCGCCCTTAGAAGCGGCCCAGAAGCGCGCAGAGCCGCGTCCCAGGATAGCTCTTGTTGGCGTTGGAGCACTTTACTAAGACGCAGCTCGTTTTGGAAGTGCCCTAAGCGTACTATTTGGTTACAGACATCATGATAACAAATTGTTGAGGGCGCAAAAAGGCAAAAATAAGATAAGGAAAACGAAAACACTACGTGGGTCTCTATCAGCCACGCCACGCTCCTCCCGCAAGCGCCGCAGAGAAGCGGCGCCAGGCGGCGCAGCGATCGTAAAGCGCGCAGCGTGTACAAATACGCCCAACTCCAACGTCTCACATAAATCATGCGAACCTGTCAGTAAGGCCTCGACTTCCCACGAGCATCCACTCCCGCCGGCCACGCACTCCATGCGCTACTGCCACAATGCGCTGCACCACAACATCCCATCCCTTTGCCGCTTCTACTATGGGGCTGCTTCATTGTCCTTAAGCCACTTCCAGTCACCGGTCCTACGCTTCGCCATAATAACAAAAACATACGGGCGGCTCAAGTGAAATAGCGGTTTCCCAATTAAGCTGTTTATACCGATGCTACTTGGGACCCAACGATGAATACTGCCATATTAGCTGCCATTTCCTCGATATTTAATGCCAGCTGTCAAAGAGAATACTATAAAGCGCCTTCGTCTGCCCACTTCCAACTCGAAGTGATATTACTCGCTGTCCGGCAACTCCAAATTTCTCTGTCGCCTACCAACCAGCCTCATGCAACTATCTTCACAGCTAGCCAGGAGGCATTCCGCGTATTACGCTGGGTGCCTTATTAGGATTCTATGTATGCGTCCCTAAAGATGCTTGCCCGGAGGCTACATTGTGCAGCAGGACTACAAATTCGGGTAGAGTGGGTGCCAGGGCACAGCGTTAACTCCTTAAAAGAGGCCACGCGCGCCCTGACGAGTCATGTTATTTCCACCCTCTCCCACCCAGTTTGACAAATCACGACCCTAACTTGGACCCCTTTGAAGCCCGTGCCACCTACCAGCGATGTGCTAGAGGTCGACCCTGCTGCCACATCTCTGCCATTGACTACCCGTTACCTACAGGATTGCCACGTGGCCTTCAGGTTCTGGATCCACAAGGCTCGTGCTAGGCAGCGCTTACAGAGGACATCGTTTACAAGTGGCGCTCTTACAGACCTAAGAAACGGTGGTAACCCATTCTCCCAGGCACTTCCGCAAAAGAAATTCACCCCCGTCGGCCATGACACCACCCACGCGCGTGATGCGCTCTCTAGAAGCCACACCCACCATTGATAATCTCCTTTGGAAGCGTCCAGGACTGCACGCGGAGCGCACCTCTTGCAAACACAGCAGCCTTACGTGTTTGAAGGACTGGCAACACCTACCCGCAGCCACAGCCAAGCAGGTGATCGCCTCCTGTGGGACTTTGCTCTCGCGACTTGCGTCCATCTGAGAATGTAAAGTTGTCCCAAAATATTTGTCACTACCCTCCTCACCCGCCCCTACTTAGGCCGAGTCGCCATCCTTATGGTAATAAAGTTTTATTTATTTATTTATTTATTTATTTATTTATTTATTTATTTATTTATTTATTTAAACGGTACCCTTAGCGCCTGAGGCATTACAGGGTGCTGTATTCAAATCAAGGAAGGAGGGACTAAAGGTAAAGGAAAGGCAGGAATATCAACCAGGCTGTGGCCTACTTTGCTATCGTACACGTGGGGAAGGGGAACAATGGGGGGAAAGATAAAAATAGTATAAGAAGGGGAAGATAAGGACAGAGCGCAAAGAAGTGTGGCCAGTCTTAGGACACTACGGGCGATAGCTTTCATTGACATCATAAAGAGTAGACTTTTGTGCTACAGTCTTGTGTGCAAGTTCGTTGTTTTTATGAAGCACAGGAGTGCTTTTGTCGTCTTGTGCGTAGAGGACGGAGAAAGCGAGTGGCGCAGCATTTCCTCCTCAGTGAATGGCGGCAGAGAATTGCGCTTCCGTAATGTTGGGGGGACTTGCCTTCTGGCCGATGAAAAACGTGGCCACTCGCACAGAAGATGGCTTATAGTCTCCGGTGTGTCACAGACTTCACACGCCTCACTGTATGCCATTCCAATAAAATGAGTAAGCATTTGCGAAGGCGACCCGAAGCCAGAGATGGCAAAGAACGGTTGCATCAGTCCTTGGGAGGACTACTGGAAAAGAAGCTGAAGATGCGGTTCCAGGGAATAAATACGAGAGCTCGTGAACTCTTGGGCAGTACATTTCGCTATCATGATATCCCGGGAAAGTTTACGAAGAGTCCTAGCGTAGTCAGTCCTGCATAATGGAATGGATATGGCCTTGGCTTTTGGCTGTGCCAAGCGAGCGGCAGCGGTCGCACTTTCATTGCCGAAAATGCCGCAGTGACTGGGAAGCCACTGGACGGTGCTTCCAGTTATGCATCAGTTTCATGCATAACTGATCTGACGTTGTAATTGTAATGAAGCTCCTTTCAAACCTAAAGAGACGTTTTAGCATTCCAGCAAAAAATTCCAAAACTCTGCAGCCCTTAGCTACAATGTGATCCACGTGACGATTCCAAGTGAGATCGGGCTTACAAAAGTATTCCGAAGTATTTATACTCAAACGTCTGTGGTAACGCACTGCCCCTTAAGCTATATGAAGTACTTTGTGGGATACGTCTGGTAAACATCATATGAGTGCACTTTGCCAAGTGTAACTGCATTTGCCATTGTTCACACCACAGGATAATTCGTTCCAGTCTTGCTGCAATACACGAGAATCCTCCGCGCAGGGAGTAGTCCTTTACAAGACACAGTCGTCCGCAAACAACCTCATTATTCATAGGCCTCCATGCGAAATATCTTTATTAAAAAAACAGTGGAATCAAAACCGATGGGACACCACAACAGTAAAAGCAGAAGAATCAAAAATTAAAAGTGATGCGGCATACCAAAGTCTGCAGGGGAAAATATTGTGTGCTTTCACCTCGCAGAAGCTTCAAGCCTTTTGTACGCAATCGAAATTGCAAACAAAAAATGCTGTCAACAAAACAGAACGATGCTTCGATTCGAGCATGTAAACATCGCATCTGTGACCTATGAGTTATTTTCAGTGTGCAGCTCAGTTTACAAATAATGCGAAATCATTCGTTTTGACATATTCATACAACGCGTGGGTGTGTTTTTGCTCGCACACAATATTGTTTCCGCACTCATAGGTCAGAAAACTGTATAAAGCGCCATATAATAAGGAATATCATTATGCACTTTGATCCGCTTTTATAAGTACCCCTTATACGAGAATTCAGTAACAGTCGTGAGAGCAGACTATGATCCTAACGATAAAAGTTTCTTTCGTTTTCTTTTTTTTGGCTTGTGCATTCAATGCAGACAAGAAAGCGGCCACTTCATGTGTTAAAAAAGAAGGATGGGATGGTTATAGGGTAAGTATATGAGTCTTGTTTAAAGGCCGAAATCGAGTGGCGATGCTATTTGCTGCCACCAGTTCTTTTATATAAAGTACCTTACGCTGCTGTGGCTTGAAAAAATGTTGTAAAGGCGGCACTAAATGTCTGTTGAGTAATTTAAAAACAAAGTGTTTCATACGTCTTCAAAAATATCAGGTCTTTCTTGCTTGAGATAGTGTCAAAACCAGGGGAGGAGGCTCTGGAGCAAGCCACACAGTAATATGACATGGCTTCACGCTTATCTACATGCATAGGACTTTGTAGCGAGGGGTCCTATCGGAGAAATGACTTCGAAAGTGTTAAGCCTTTTCCGAATAGCAATGTTTAGAGGCATGAGAAAGTGTTCTTTCAATTTTTGCAGTCCTAGCTTCCTAAAAGTGGCGCTTCTAAATTCTAAATTTTGCAAGCTACGGTCTACGCCATTGCAAAACTCTTTTGATGAACGTACGGTTCGCGAAAGCATTTTGAGCATGAACCCCTTGACCTGTCTATTTTCGGCATTACTGTGGCTCCCATCGGGCACTGAACTGCTCTTGCCTACTGCCACACTGGCCTCTTCACGGTTTATTGTTCTTGAGTAGTCTGTAAAAAAAGAGCAATTGGTTTATTGTACAGCGAATATTTCCGCGGCGATGGGTAATCGCGTAAATTTGTGCACTACGAGAAGACCCATTCACGTTTGTGGTCGAAAAGATACTGGCTTAAATAAAGCACTCTAATATTGAACATATACATAAAAAAGAAGCAAAACCGCGTCGAGTTTTCTTTCTCTCCGATAGAAGTATTTTTTATTTCACGTGTATGTAACTTGGTGCTTCCTACGGGGAAAGCCGAAATTAGAATTTTTATTGTCACAGTGCTGTTATTGCGTGAACCTTTAACGCATAGCCCAATGCGGTTTCCCGGTTTCAATTCCTCTTGGGGTATGCACTAAGGCTCCTACGAGTTCGAAATGAAAGAAGACAAGGCCGAGGAGCGAGACGCGTTCAGCCCGGCCTTTGCCAACCAACCTTTTAGTGCTTCTGCTTCGCGTCCTCCAGTGTTGTCTCGGCAAAGATACGCCATTGAACGGCTATGTTTGAGTTTACTCATCGCAATATATACGTTTATGTTTTAAATAATATCCTTCTGTTATACAGTTATTTATGTTATTAAAAATATGCATATTTATAAGTACATATTGTGGCACGCTCTTAACTCCTCTGTCTAGTCGCTGGTGTAAACCAGTGTAGAGGACTGTAGAGTGCCGCGCTGTTAAGGAAACGAATCCCCCATCAAGGGTTCATGCCTTGGACCAAAAATGAGAGACAGGTCAGTTTGCGGCAGTTCCGCTATGACGCAACAAGTTCGCGCCTCCTTCATCCTACCATGTTTCCTTTTGTCCCTGCAAATAAATTCCTTCGAATCATAAACCTTTTAAAACGTAGCGGGGAACCGTATTTTAATCGGGTAGTGTCGACGAAGAACTCCGTAACGTGGCCCGTGACTCCGCACTTGTTGCACACAGGTAGTTACATGCTGTTCTGCACTTGCGATCGGTATGCGCGTCACTCTTTCCCATTATACGCCTCATCGCGTCGACTTAAGTACCGATGTTAGGACGACATCCATGCAAAGTCATTGGTTACACGCCGCGTAAACGAGTGTGGGTAAGAGTTTAAGGTCGCAGAGCTCACGGACGAGTAATATTTAGGAGGAAACAAGGAACGCTGAGTCGCAACATCCTGCCGCGGGTGAATAGGCACGTCGTACCAGTGCGATGCGTCCAGTCACAATGCATAGGCAGTTCTTACCGAACAATCTGGACGTTTAGGCTAATTTGATATTTGTGATTTTCCCTGACGAAGCATAAAAATTAAATTCATGTCCATGGGTTCGTGCCAGCGGTCGTTTTTTGGGAAGTTGGTCAGAGACGACGATGAAAGTGTAAAGTTTGTGGTACTCCGGTACAGGTCAGGTTACGTTAGATCAGCCTAGATCGGACTTCATCTCGGCTGCAGAAATGTTTGAGTTTTTTGGTGAACTCTTCTGCGACCATCTACAACGATCGGGCTGCACGCGTAAGCTAATCAGAAGTGCTCCGGAACAAAACCTTGCGCCGTAAGGCTATTTTACCCGCTTTACGGCCACTTGAAATTTAGAAGTGGACGTTAGGCCTAGCAACGACCACTGTTCCCCAGCTCTGTAGATGGCCGACAGGCCGCTCGACGGGGCCACCAGCCATGCGGCCCACCTGTCTCTAGGCCCATCCGAGGACGAAGCAATAGAAATGCGGGACGTTCACGAAGATCTTCCGCCATAGCAAACACATGAGAATTCCCACATCCCTTGCATAAAAGTTACAAGCCGGTCGCAACGCCGCAATATGCCGCAGCTCCCTACCACGACGCCGCCTAAACTGGCCCTCTTCCAAGGCCACGTGGCATGCAAGCCGAAACTACCGCAGCCTGCTGACGACTACAGGCTTGCAATTAGTCCACGAAACAGTTTCCAGCTGAGCAAGGTGAGCCCAATGGACTTCACGAAAGCTATCAACGATCCGCATCGATAAAGAACAGAACGTTCTCATAGTAAGCACTCCATCGCTGGCGACTGCTGCAGCCCTTAATTCCCGAAAGAAACTCACGATTGGTAATAACACCTTCGAAGTTTCGTCCTTCGGCGTTTCTCCGGACAACTCATGCAAAGCCGTGAATTGCACCCCCCACGGAGTCCAAGACGCTATTGTGGCCCCGAACCACGAACTTCTCATCTCCAGAAGGATGGGAAACGCCGACACCTTCGTACTTATGCTCAAAGCCAAGAAGGTTCCGTTCACCATATATGTCGCTCGAGTAATAATGAGATGCTACCTGTACAGACGCACGGTAGCATACTCCTACACTTGCCACAAAGTGGGCCACATAGCCGACTTGTGTCCCAACCCACTGAAAACGCCCAAGTGCAAGACATGCGGATACCAGTTAACAAGCAAGCAACATGAGTTTTTCCCAAAGTGCCTTCTCTACAGCGGCGCCCACACCAAAGCGTCCAAGGCGTGCCCACAATGGTTGCTGCCCACGGTGAATCGGCGGAAGCAAGTGGGGAATACCCAGCCACCACGTTCGGGTCACTCTAGGTCCCCGTCTCCACGATCGTGGAGCAGTCTGGACCATTACCGTTCCAGATTCCAAACGCGGAAAGGCGGCTCCAGAGGACCAGGCAGGAGTTCTAGTGGCTCCAGGCTGCTCTAGGAGCCTAAGTAGCGTGCCTCCACCCTAGGCCATTCCTAGAATGCCACGAGAGGAAAAAGAAAGGGGTCCCAAAACTCCCAGACATCGCAGTATCAGGTGAGCTGGGCAAGAATTGTCGATCCCAAAGCTCGTAACTCGCAGACACGAACAGAGAAACGTTTGTTAGAAGAAAATGCAGTGCTTAGGGATGAGATAGCAGCCATGCGCGCAGACGTGCCGGCAATGAAAGAAGAGTTAATCAATTACCGGAAAGCGTCCAACTCTGTAAACACACAAATACCCTCGCCAGAAAAGCGCAAGCGCGCCGTGACCATACCAATTCAAGTGGCCCAAAATCGACCACAGTCGAATTACCCATTGCAGCCTGAGTGAGGGAAACACTTTATTAAACGAGAGGCCATGGGGCCCTGGGGGGAAGGATGAGGGGAAAAGGGGAAGGTCACAACTCGCACAATGAACACGGTTGCACTCTTGGGGTCCTAATCACAAAATTAACATATCAAAGTCAGTCAGCGGCACCAAAATTCACAGTTCACACCTAAATGTACACTTCACACTTAGACAATGCGGTTCACACTGAAAACAGTGCATGCTCCAGATTCGTCACATTGTAGACAGAACGGGTAATTCGACCAGGCCGTTACATCAATTCGTAGAGTCCGTTTTCAAGGGCGTGCTCGGTGATTGCTTCTAGTGTGGTGGGATTGTCACGGACTGACTAACATGTGCCTGTCACATCATAGGGGCGGGACCTAGAGTTAAAAGCTGGTGGAGAATAAAGTGGAATAATGGACGAAGCAAAATTACGTGGTAAAGACTTGGAGTGCATTTACGACTACAGTGGGGGCATCTTCGCTATTCGGATCCTGCTGGACCTGTCCATTTATAAATAATGCGGAGATTGTACACTGCATTCGCATTCACTCTATTGGAGAATACTTCCCGCGGACGCGGGCAGCGTTTGAGAGTGGCAAGGGTGCCAACAGGATTTTCTGCAAGGAAGCGCTGCCAGCTTTCCTTTATGCTGCGGCGAAGCTGGTGTTGCCAGTCCGCTTGGAGCGGGGGGGAGGGGCGTGGCGGGCACCGCGGGAGGTGATTGTAGCCTTTCCCGGGAAGCGTCGTGTGCTATACGGTTGCCTTCTGCGCCTGTAGTGTATGCAGGAGTACAAACAATGCGAAATTAGAAGGCTTGAATTTGTAGGTCTCTTATTTTGGTAGGGATGTTGCTTGCCGTATTGTTAATTGAAAACGGACCATTTAATTCTCGGACATCAATATAGGAGCCCGTGATAATGCGAAATGTCTTCGTGGATAGACGACCGGAATGGTTATGAACTTGCTGCGCGGCTCCGAGAATTCCTAGAAGTTCAACCTCTTTTACGAGGACGTAACTGTTAGAAATGTTCTTGGATCCATTAAATTCGGGCAGGTCCGCAGATGTCCAGGCATTGGCCGCAGCCAGACAATAATTGAAACATTATCTTTCCACGGTACGCAATGGAAGAGCGGGCACATGGGGACGTGGCGCGTGCTATTAAAGCCCTACAAGCAGCCCAATGCGGACCCCCATTTAAATGGCGGATCTTGACCGCAGGGACAGGTGGCGTATACGCCTCGAGCGCGGCCTGTAGGGGGGCCACTGAAATTCCCCTTGCGGCCCGTTTCGAAAGCAGGCACGGGAGTCTCCGTCCCGCTTCCCACTGCCGCCGCTGCTTTTGCGGCATGTTCGCGACTGATATTTAGCGTTTGCGCGGGTTGGAAATCCATGGTTATGTGGAGCAGTCACTCTGTTCGCAAATGGGGTGTGTTTACGAGAGTGTACATGTTTCTGACGCCATCTTAGTGTCGTATATTCGGTCTGGTGTATGTCACAGGCCAGCGTCGCGGAACCGGCGTATGCATGACCCTGATTGTAGTTACACTGCCCTGAATTTACTAGCAGTGTCTCCGTAACCACCGGTTCCTCAGATGTTCATACTACGGGTATACACTACGATGTAACTAAGTTTTGTGCGCTTACATATTCATCGTAACACGTATACCTGTCAGCACGCCAGTTACTTTTGCCAATAATATACATCAGATGTTGATCACCACCATTTACAAGCCAGTGTGTGTTAATTTCGGGAATATTCAACGTAAGTACGATGAATAATACAGAATTATATTTGGGGATCAGCACACGACAAAGAGTCGTGTTGTCGTTAGGTGAGCGCCGGCAAACGTTCATCCCCTACATATATCCTCTGCAAGCAGCGCGCAGATGGGCTTAGAATATAATCGGCATCCGCGATTAAACTCTTCTTCAAAATATCATCACATGGCACAGGGAGCCTGAAGAATAAAGCACAAACAGAAATCAGAGGGCCTTATTTAATACCACACTCTTCTAATGGCACCTTTCATGGCTTGTGAACTGCCTACCCTATATACTTGCAAAAATGCGTCCGCCGAACGATCAGCTGGTCGTTGAAGTCGAAAAACAAAACGACAGTGAACGCGAGATTTGTGTGTGTGATACTAAAAGGTTCATTGCTTGATTCCGCTCTGCATTTGTACACAGCGTCCTCCTCCGCTACCCTCCCCCCACCTATGTCTCGCGAAATAGCAGTGCATTTCGCATATAGTACATTGGTCTGATGAACCCTACCCGGCTTAAGTTTCGACGAACGTCTTTAGCATGTCAGAAGCTGCACTGTATTTTTTTTTTCATTTCCGCTAGAGCTATTGTTTCTTCCGCACTTGCACAGCGTGTATTTTTCCGAAGTTTCATTTTGATTGCCTTGGTTCTTTCTATAAGGCGTGTGTGAACACATATTTAACGAATATACTTAACATTTTCGTATGGTTTATACTCTTATTAAAGGCTTAAGTTACTGTCCGTGATTGGCTAATCAGATCTCTGAAACACATTTTTCTGCGCCGTATATATCCGAAACGAAGCGGCATTCGTTGTCCACGCTGCAAAATGAAGCCACCCTCTCACTGTGCCAGTATCATGTCTAAACGAGGCGACAGTAGAATTCATTTGTGCCTGACATTCTTGGAGGTTACAGGGGTAATATGCTGCCACCGTTGCCGACGCCTTGAAGAGCGGCGACGATGCGCGGAGAACCGCGTACCCAGGTAGCTCTTGCAGGCGATCGCGTGCTCTACGAAGACGCAGCTGCTTTTGAAGTGACCTAAACGTACTCTTTGCTTATAGACGTCACCATAACAAGTTGTTTTTAGGGCACCGAAAGGCGAGAAGAAGCGAAACAGAACCAAAACACTGCACGAGCCCCTATCAGCCACGCAGCGCACATCCTGTCAACGCCGCGGAGAAGCGGCGGCAGGCGGCGCAGCGATCGCGAAGCTCGAGGCGTATAGTAGAGCTTCTCACAACACCTGGAAGCGAAAACTTGTGCTTCCCTGCTGTGATTTTCTTAGTAATTTTAGGCTCTTGTAACGGAGGCAAATCAAACACAATTCAGCGAAAGAAGTGTTTGTTGTAATTAGGCGCAAGCAAAGAACCGTAGTTCACAAGTAATATTTGCCAAAAAACGTTTAAGCAATGCGATGATGAGCATTCACTGGTAAGCCGTGCTAATGGTAATTATTAGCCCTTATGCAAACTAGAAAACACATTATCAAAGATATATTACAACAGACTTCATACGTTTGTGGGACAGTTAACAAATTATTTATCAGAAGTAGCAGTGGACACACCTAAGTCAAAGAATCAAATGATTGCAAACAAGCCAGAAATAGAAAGAACTGTTGTTTTGTACTCATATCCATGGTAAAATATATTGTTCTTGGAGAAATCAGGTGTGGCTAGTAACATACACTTATTCTGTGATATTATACACGTTATTATCATTCTGTACTGTCGCTTGTTGCGCATAGGACGTTCGAAAAAATTAAATATTAGTAAAAAACACTAACGTAAATGCCGAATCTTCCACCATATGATTTTCCCATTTGGGACGACAGGAAATGGTGGGTTTCACTATTTCAATATTGCCCAGGCTGAATAAACAAAAATATTTTCGTTAGTCTGAAACAAGCTTTAGCAGATAATCTTTACTCCTCCTTCGCAAGATAAATTGCCTAATTTTGGAAGTTTATATGCAAGAGCAAAACGCGTACAACGTTTCTTTTAATAAGTTTTCCAGTTCATCGTCTATTGATTGTTTTATTGTTCCAGTTTTCGAGCCAGAACAAAACCATGCAAATGATTTCAAGGACGTACGATCCCAGTGTAGGCAACGAAATTGTAAAGTGTGAGAGGAGCAAGTTCGTAACCGCAAACAACGTAACACACGAAGTTACCCGATTGTTCTATTACACTGACCTGAAACTTTTTCGCAAGAATAATCTGCCTGCATACACTTTGTGGATGCCTGAAGAGTAAGCACTTTTCGTACACGTCTACTACTTTGGACTCAGAGACGTATGGCTGCTTTTATATGTCATAAAGATTGAATATAGCAGCCACAGTCAGTTAAAATAAGCCTGCATATATTGTTTTTTTTTCGACCAAATAACTCACCACCGGTGTAGAGTATCTACCCCAATTTTATTTTGTGGCGTACTACACTGTGAGAATATTACCCAACCTTTGTCATATTTAGGATTACACTTCGCGTGGTACGTCAGTGGTCTGTCCTGGGGGTAGCCATAGATGAAATCTAAACTAAAAAAAGTACAGCCTCACAAATCAATTTTATTGCTCCAAAAACTGTGAAATAGTATGCTGGAGAATGCCTTGTCTGAGTGATCAATCTTACATAGGAAAAAAAGCCTGAGTAAATGAAGCAGAAGCAGCGTATTATCCGTTTTCCCAATGTAATAGAGAACCACTGGAACTAAGCCATATTCAATGCTGACAAAATTGCCGCCAGTACACTGCCAGAAATAACATTTTTGAAGAAGGTAGTCTTGCTTGTGCCACTTAAAGGTAGAAATTTGGGTCGTCTTTATGTATTTCTTTCTGTCTGTATGTTCTCTATTCAGTCAGCCGGCCAAAATGAAACAAAATCTGCGGAATAGACTTATATATTCACAGCTAAATATCAACGTCTAAATCCGGTTTTCATGTTCATACCTGTCACCATTGTTAAAAAAACAAGGTATTACGCAAATATAACCGAAAAACTATAAATAAGCGATATTTGCAGTGTTCCTTTATAAACAAATTAACAGATGGTTTATTTTTGCTAGATTGAATACTACATACACTGCAAAAAATCACTCCGTCACCTGCTGTCGCCCGCGCCACTACAGCTTCTCTCGGCATTTGAAAAAATTAAGCGGCCACAGTAACGAAAGGTTCAACTAGATTGTTTACACGTTCTTCTTGGAACGGACGCGGAGTAAAGCAACCGTTGAAGTATGGGAGCCTCGATTCACGCGCGTTTCCGCCGTACGGCAGCGCTGGCGTCGAGGCACCCGGCGTAGAGCAGTGGAACGCAGTAAATTTAAATGAACTTGAGCAAACTTTTGGCGTGTTTACATCGGAAAGAACGCGACGGTGGAGGGAAAATAGGTATTTAATTGTCAAATATGGACAAAGACTATCCCCCTTTGTCGACATTTGCTACGAAAGCAACAGATACGCGGCTCATTTTTCACACCACCAAACCGCAAGTTCCGTGGACATGTTAGTACAATACTTTCACAGGTTTGCGACAAACGATGCAGAAACTGCGGCCTCATCTCGTAAAAACCGAGTTTGTAGGTATTGTGCGTAATGTTTGCAATGTATGCCTCCTGATGAATTTTCTTTAAACGGGGAGTGTTGTTGGTGGTGTCTGGTATGAGCGATTTATATAGGATTAGGAAGGGAAAAACAGCCCCCTTCTGCCAAGCAGTCAAACTCTACGGAGGGTTGAATAGGCATCAGTTTATCGGATAATAAGCCTACGGAACTTTCTGTAATTAGAAATTAGGCATAGAATTGCTAGTAACGTTTTGACGTGAATTTGACATCCACTGTGAACTACAAAGCAGCGAGCTATCTTTTTACGAAAAAGGTCGTAAAGAAGCTATAATTGAAATACCGTATGTTATTTGGCTATGTGCGTGGTTTCGTCCCCTTTGGTGTAAAGTTTTACTCCGCCAATTCCAACATTAAAAAAACTGTAGATGCTACGTTTTTGGTACTCATAAATGTTTGCTTGCCCACAGGAACGGAAATACACCAACGGCCCATGTGTGTATGATTGTCAATGAATGTATAATAAAAACCAGCCTCATTTGAAACTTACGCAGTAAACAAAAACAAATATTGCTGATTGTCAATAATGAGTGAATGCACACTATAAAGTAAAACCGAAGTTACGAAACACCTTATCGGAAAAAAATTCCCAGCGCTATGTGGCCTTCGACATTCCTTTTTGTTCACATGTTCACAGACACCAAGCCCCTGGGGAAAACAGATTTGCCACTTTTCCCGCTTTAAAATGTGAAGTTTCGAAGTATAATCTGGCCGAAACATTTGAAGGAATACCCTATGGACGCTCGAACTCATTCTAGGTAGAGATAGAAAGATAGGGGCTCTTTAATAAGGAGGGAAACACAGGTAGGGTTGTTTACATGAGTTCGCCAACATGCTACTCTGCGGAGAAAGGAGAACAGGGGAAAAAGCAGTAGAGGTAGTGGAGAAGAAAAGTAGTAGAGATGACAACAATCGCATCAAAGAAAAATCAAATGCAGTTCCACTGCGGGGCATCGGATTAAAAGTTTTCAACCCCTAAGAATGTCCAGTGGTTTGACAACTTTCGCATGGGTCTACTATGTTCAAAAATCTTATTAAAATAAAGCTGAAATATTGTCTCCTGGACTGTTTTACTATTTTATAGATTCATTAAGTCGCTAATACCATCCATGGGTTGGAACATAAAACGTTTTTAAGACATTTAAACCACTTAAGTTCCAAGAAATATAATTAGGGGGTTTTAATCTACCGAAGTTACGCATCGGATATGAAGCCGGTCCTACTCGTGGTTTTCCGGGATAATTTGCCCGCATGTTGAAGGAGTAAGTAATGGAGCTTGAAGGTGTAAACAAAGTGAAGGATTTAGAAGGAGCAAGAGAATTGATGATAGCGGGCGATCGGCAATGAAGACACAATAAAAGGGAGATTCCAAGGAGTTTGGAGGGTTTCAAACATAATTTAGTCGACGAATCGAATATTGAGTTGTAACAATTGTAAATGCCCTTATTCTCAACTATTTATGACCCGTTGAAGTCATTTCGCTACTTTGTTAATTTCAATCATCGCATGTGGAGGCATTAGCTCTACTTTTTTGTGGAGAAGGTTCGTTGGATATTTTTATTGGGGAGGATCCTTCGGTGCTGGAAATCTCAGCCTTTAGCATATTATTTCAATTTCTTGGTGTCCCTTTGTTTTACAAATTTAGCCTTTCTGACAGGCGAGATACCTCAAGTTGTCGCCCTTATACTTGAAAATCGGGTTAACAGCATTAAATTTCTCTGTCATCCTTTCAACGATGTAAGTGCTACTTCGTGGTCAAAGAAGTTCTCACCCCCGTAAAGCACCGACAATGCAGGATGAATTCGTATTTGGAGGCGGATACCTGCAGGCCTAAAGATGTCATGCAGGTATAATTTTTTTGTGAAAGGTGCTGGCGCAGTAACAGTTAGCAGAGTCAAAAGAAATTAACTTGCACTGCACTCGCGGCCGGCTCAAATAGTTTTATTTATAAAAGTAAAAAGTAAGTACGAAATGAAAGCCTGAAAAAAGTAAGTATGGAATAAAAGTGGAAATTTATATTGTATGTGTAGGCCACCACAATGGTGGCGAAATGACTTCGGCCTACCTTGCGAAACAATTTCAACAAGTTCCCCTCGGCCTAACCTCACTATTTGTCTTATTGGGGAACTCACTATATCGGGCCCTTAGGTGCTATACGCAGTAAACTGCACGTGCTTCAAAAATTTACGCATGATTAACATTGTTCCCCAAAAACCGAATTGTAATCACTGTAAGTGATTTTACTAATTGCTCACTTGGTGTATTTATTTACACTGTTTTACGACTTACGTTGCTTGATTGATGTAGCGTTTTCTGCAGAGATTGCATACGGGAAAAGACATATGCAGCTGCTCTCGCACCTCACACTCACACATGCAAACGCGAACCTGTTTAGTAATGTTTTGGTTGGTGTGTTCGTGCTTTATTTAGCTCACACATCCCACTTCCTGAAGAGCATTTTATGCTTTTTAGATTGCTATTACGCACTGTAAATTTGTTTCAAGCAAAGGTTCTGCCCATACGTTTAAAGAGTTCGGAAGGAGAACACTGCCTATAATTTACCCCTCATCTGCTGTAAGAAATTTACTTAAGAAGCTGGTCCAGGTATCACGCCATCAATCCCTCATTTTACGGTATTTCACCTGAGACTGTCTCGCAATGAGAATTTTCGAATTTGTTTGAGCGCCTGACAAAAAACTACAACCCATACTCCGGAGGGTAATGCAGTAAGGAAGAAAAAGTTTACAAGCGTAATAAAAACAGGCGTGTGCTTTTAAAGACGGATGAAATGACGCTTCTTAGCACTGTTACGCTCTATTGAGGACTCTTGCATACCATGTTTATAACCAAATGGCGCAAGAACTGGTCAGCCACTCCTTTAGAACCAAACCGCTTTTTTTTTGGGGGGGGGGGGGGGGAATGTCCATTTAACGGTAGAAACACAACCTTGCACGGGCCACATTTCCGACAAAATCACAAAGTATTTCTTCTACCCATGTGAAATGGGGGCTTGCTGTACTGGTGGCCCTAAATTACTGCAAATGATACAATGGTAATAAACGTACGGGTTTTCGCCCTTCGCAAAATATTTAGACGTGCCAGTTTGTTATTGCAGAAGAGTGACTACACTGCCTTCCACTAGGGAGGATGTTTCGTTCTACCTACATGGTGGATACGTTGCTAAGTTTGTATCTAATCGGTAGCGATAACCATTTTTAGGTAAAGCTTTATTATTCGGACCAATGGCGTCTTCTAAAAAAATATGCATTTCCCCATGGACCGCTGTGTCGACCGGACAGCTCTGATACGATCTTGCGACACACGGCACATGCGTGAAAGCGGGATTCTGTTGTACCAGAGATCTGACTTGAAAAATCACGAACAATCAGCAGGTCTCCAAAAGACGGCACACAAATTGATCGTGTAGAGGGAGAGCATTATATATTTCTTTGATAAACCAGGCATAGTTATAGACGGTATTCGTTGAAAAGTTTTGCGGTCAATTTCTTGGCTTGGCAAAACTGGAAACGGCCACAGACATGGCCAATGCGCCACGGACACGGCGCAGCCTGGGGCAATGCGGCCACACGCCGAAGAAAAAAAAGACACCGGCGTGCGTCATCTGTTCCGTTCCAATCCGATTCTAAACTGTGGCGCCAACCGGGATGTTATTAATCGCACTCACAGTGAACTCGACGCAATACTTTGAGTTCGGGGCATTGTTCGTAACATGAAACACAGTCATGTGCAATGTTGCCACAGGCAGGGAAAGAGTAGTAGTAGGTTTTTGCTTGAAAAATCAGCAGAAATCATTAAAATTTGGTTCAAAATTAAGCAGGAATCAGCAGATTTTACTATTCAAAACAAGTAATAAACAGCAACTTTCCATTTCAAACTTCTTTTTTAACGCTCGTTGGACAATTCGTGCACGCGCAACTATATGGTTCTCTTCTTTTTATTTCATTTCGGGTTCTATATGCTTTGTGCACGCCAGCGTCGCAAGCAGCTGATCAGGGTACTGCGGGTACTGTCGTGGGCTTTTATTAGGTAAATTCCGGTGAGCTTCATTAAACTGACACTTGCACCCCTTATGTTAATTACATTGTTACAATAAAACACGCATTTGCTTCTTTCCTACTGAATTTTGGGAGGTTCGCAAAGCTTTCTACCTTTACCAGCCGACTGTTCTTTCGTGGTGTGCGGGACAACAAACTCCCAACGCGGCGGAGGTGGCGACTGGGTAGGAGGGTTTCATTCACAGAGCCCACTGTAGACACAAAGTATTTACCCAGCGTTCCTCGCGCGGAAGTGCCCGCTCACCGGCGACGGCGGTACGTCTTTGTCTTCTGCTTTAGCGACGGGTGTTTTGAGCCTGTTTTGGCGCAGCTTCGCGTCCATTGCGCGCTGCCTTATCGCGGCTTGATTAACTTGTTCGACAGCACCTCCAGGGTAGTCCACATCCGAAGAAATTAAGTGGTCGTACGGCAAAGATATGTTCAGGATTGGTTTGCAGGGTGGGAAAACAAAATGTACAAACCACATACAGACATGCATCTGGCTGCTTCAGAAACGCTACCTTCGGTTCTGTTTTAAGAGGTATTACAAAAGGCGAAAGGAGCAACTGGTTCTGATAAATAGCGATTATAAAAGTTCCCTCAGCTTTCTCGCAATTCTCAAACTTCATTACTAAACTATATATAACTAGTTTAAATCGGTATGGGAATCGCTAAGCTCACATGCCTAATCGTTTCAGTGTCTGCGCTTGTGTGGCGCGGTGGTGTAGCCCTAAGCTAGCACATGAGGATGGCTAGGTTCCGGTGACTCACCCTTCAAAAGACGCTCCTCTGCGTTTTCTTTGCCCCGCCTCACGGCCAGGCTACAGCGGCGGCGTTCGCCGCTGTAGCCTGGCCGTGGCCGACGTTGCTGCTACGTTCGGGACTCCGCCCCTGCGATTTCTAGGTAACGGCGGGCAGAATCTCTGGTTTCACTCTTTGTAGAGCCACGTGTGTAAATTCAACTGGCGTCGCATGGGAAATTGCTGTGGGTGTCGTTTAAAGCTTTGCTTTCAAACCACCTTCACAGCGTGGATTGGAACAAATTTTTATTTGTCGGCTTTCAGTTCCTCCTTCAGACCATCAAAGCCAATCAGAACAGGTTCTCGGAAAAATGGCGACGCCCAGATTAACTCGAGCTGGGGCTCAACATATAATAGCTTTCGTTAACCTGATCTGCAGAAAGCAAAAAATTCAGTAGATTTTGCACTGTTATCACTAAATCAGCAGAAATTGAACAAAAACAGCAGATCGGATAAATCTGTGAAACACATGACTCATGTGTTTCACAGTCGTGCTTAGCTGGACAAGTGCTGCCATCACACGGAGGCCGACGTAACGAGTGGCGGCGCACCGTGGCCTCAGCGATCGGCTGCCGGCGGAGCGCCGCCAGTACCCGATCGCGGAGGCCACGGGCGCACTCACGCGGTTGCATGGAGGAGAAGAGGGGTGCCTGATTTGCGGACCGTGCGCACAACGTCGCCTAGCAACAGACGCTTGGCCACAGATATGGCGACGCACACTTGGTTGCCTGCATGCATTCCACGCAATTGAATACCGGGGAACATTAAGATTGTTCGTATATGCGTTTATTAGTGCGCACAAATCGCTGCTTCTGTTTGCTGTTCTCGTGCGATTGTGGCCTTGATGATTTGACGATCGACTGGACGGATTTTTAATGAAGGTTTTGGCTCATTTCTGCTGCTCTTAGAATGGTAGAAAACTTTCGTGCTCGTCACGTTTCCTCAGGAAGGGAAGGTAAATTTCTGCGATGAAGATGGGCAATGTAGACGCCATTGTCGGTGTGTTTCTCTGCATCTCGGCGATCCTTCAGTGGCTGAATGAGTTATTAGGGTTTGCACAAGCGACCCTCAATGTGCGGGTACTGCTTGAGCATGCAGAAGAAGTGTTTGGTTTTAATGAGCAGAGAAAAAATGAGCATGCCTGTTTAAAAAAGAAATTCATTATTTCTTGCTAATTTTGTTAACACTGGCGGTACCCTCTCCCATGCAGTAAATATTTAAATCGCTTAAAACTAAGTCGATTTTTTTCTCCTCTTGCACTCCAATTAAAATGAAGTTGTCGAGAAAATGTGATAGAATCAAATTAAAGTCTATTTTGCTACCTCAAAAATATGTGCGAAAGATGGAGACGAAACATGGTGGCCCCTCGCTCTATTATCCGAGCCCCACATTCACTGGATCATGCTGGAGACAATATGCTAAGGTCAATTTCCCACCATGGTGGCATCAATACGGCTTCCACTTTGCAGACCGCGATCAAATATAACATACCCCTCAGTGTTTCGGCAGATAACAGTGTTTTGCTACAATACACCGGGTGCAGACCTCGAGGCAAGGTTCGCGCTATGCCCCGACGCTTCACTAACAGTTTTCTCCGGAATGCATATCTATTCACAGAACGGCTAGAAATACCTTTCCCGTTCGTTAAAATACCTGCCGCTTCAGACCTACTCCTTCTTATAAAGACGCAAACCAGCTCTCAAACACTACGCAGCTTACTGAACCCCGAATATCGCGAACCACCGAATGGACTCTGCCCAACTATTTGATTGTAACGTTTTAGTTCAGACGCGCAGGACTCACTGTTTTATATTTATCTACTGTTATTTTTGAGTCATGTTAGAATGATTTTTATTTTTTTGCCGTTCCCATTTCCACTAACAAAGCTTTCCCTAATCGTTTATCGCTTGAATACATTTTTTTTTGTCTCGGTTTGCAGCATCGCAGTGAAACTCGATCAAATAGTACCCAGTCTCGCAAGAAAACTGTGGGTAAAGATATATTGCCAACTCAGCAGAGTAGCCCCACGATCCTTGTGGATTATTTCCAAACTGATGGCATATATAAAAGGTTGCCCAACCAGCTTCAAGAACCAATACGGTCAGATAGGAATTCTAGTGAGGTGGCTACTTTGAGTATTTTTGTACCCTGTGCTAGAGCACTGCGCGGCCCGGATTTTAAGGCACCAGCCCAGCCCAAGCCGGCTTTATTATGCCCTTGCCCGACCCGGGCCTCTAACAACTAACCCGGACCTGACCCCCGCCCGGGTGTCCATAAGTGAGCCTTACCCAGGCCCGGCCCGGGCCCGTCGTCTCATGCCGAGGCCCGCCCCAGGACCGGTCATTTGTTTTTAAGCCTAAGGAAGCCCCGCGCGTGCGTGACCACGCCCTGGCTTAGATGCTGAAAGAAATTTTGCCATATTAGGTTTACTGTTCGTTGCGGGCAATCAGACGAAGCATGCGTATCTAGTCTGTACAGTACGCCATAGATTGACCCCCAAAAAATTTACGAATAAGTAGTGCCCCTACTTTTGCTTCCACTGCCTTCAGTTCATGTCGCATCGGCCTAATAACAGCGTGTATTCTTGCATCAGAGACACCATATCCTCAGGTGACCCGATCCTTCGTAACGTCATCGGGTTGTCTCGGCTGGAAGTTGTATGCTGACATTGTTGATGCCGTTTTTCAATACAGGATTATGCACGTGAATTAAAATGTTTTAACTGCAGTGGTAGTTCCGTGTTTGTGTTGCTCTTTCATGCGAGTTTGATTCCCGTCCACGACATCCCTATTTTGATGCGGGCAAAATTTAAAACACACCTCTACATAGACCTTGGCGCAGTGTTCTGGGTTGTCCGAAATAACACTTCATCCATTACAGAATCCCTTCTATTTGTATCTTTGCTGTTTTATACCTGAAAATAACAATGTCTATGTAGCACACGAAACACCTCTAAAATTACATCAAAACGACACCCAGAGCCAGCGTAAACACGTTTTTAAAGCAATCCATAGATATAACATCCTGAGGCCCATGTAAATAGACTCAGAATATTGGTTTTAATGCTCTTTTGTGCACATCACGTCCAAAATATAATGACCAGGACCATGAATTCAAAAGTTGGCCCCACCCGGACACACGGCTTAGACCCCCAGCCCGGTTCAGGCACGTGGAATTTCACCCCGCTTTGGCGTGCCAGTACACCGCTTCGGGCTGCCCGGCCCGGCTCGAGTGCCTGGTCTTGTTCGGGCTTTCTGGTCAGCTTTCACCCGCGCAGTGCTCTACCCTGTGCGTTAACCTGATACATTTGACCGCCATACCTATCATAACAGCTGATGCCCATTTTTCACTATAAGAGATCAGGCCTCTCAGTTGCCCCAGCTACGCCCTCCAGTGATTTATGTTTTTGAGGGGTGCATATTGCGTATAGAATGACCGGTCCTGATTTTGCTTATCCAAGTGCCGGGAGGGCTACTTCTTTCATTTAACCAGTGAAGTTATAAATACCAATTCAACGATTTACGTGGCGTTGTAAAATGTACAGGTTGTATAAGTTATAGGCTGCCTTATGTGCTGTCCTGGACCTTGTTGTTACTTGGTTTTTGACGGTAAGTGTGAGTACGGCAGGATCCACAATATTCGGGTCACTATCAGTGCCTGCCAAAACATTAATAACTCGTCTTCTCTCATCAGTGGTTTCACAGTGGTTAGGTGTTTTACAATGTGGGTGACATGTGGATGGATGTTGTATGTCCTGGAGATTGTGAGATTATCTCGGTTGCTTCTCGGTAGGCCACGCCGACAGTCTTCACGTGAAAATATGGACGATCAATCCTGAGGTGCTATTCCAGATGGCCCGAGATTGAGTGGAAGTCGGGAGACACGAGCTCCAGAGACACCCACGTAATGTATGATAATATTTCAAGGCTGAGATCAAGCGCTTTAAAAATGCGATTCATGCTATTTGCGAATTCTTGGGGTGGCGTAATCGGTCCAGAGCAGCGCGTTCCATTGAGGCGGGACTAGGCCATGGCGCATTTTTCATTGCCTTCTCTCGCTTCATTGCTGCCCTGGTGGCTACTGGGGGCAAGCAAATTCAACTACTTTGCTTTATCCTGCTTTTAATTTGTTCATCTGTATTTCACTACAAAACTCATTTATTTTTTATTCTAGGCGTACATATGAGCTCCTTGTTTGAAATTTGCCGTGGTAAGAAACAGTTTCTGCCGATTTCTGCCCACGGTGGCAGACAGTACAATCATGTGGCTAAGGCCGACTGGGGAAAAAAGAAAGCGGGTGATGGAAATGGACCCCGTTCAATGTAACTGCTGCTCGATGTTATCGAAATCCTCGATCCGGTTTTGGATGCGAAATTTCCCTGACGCACTTAAGTCTGCTTACGTAATTTGAAGTGTAAAGCTTGGGACTTAATATTAACTGATACATTGTATTTGCGATACTTATTAACAACTCCTAATTGTACTTGCGATAATTCCTAATTGGTACATTGCACTCGCGTATTTTTCCTCGCTTGCATTTTTCTGTCTTCCGGCAGGAATTTTGGTAATACTTCAAGCGGCTTCTTTACCGCTATACCGAATTTGCGTCAATTTCTTCTCTTTTAATTCGTAGGAAACTCGCCAAGAAGAAGAGTGGCAGTCATTACAACGTCATTATAATCGGGGTTCGGCACGGCTGGTGTGCACCCTTCTCATGTGCCACCACGTTCACTTGTCACGCGGCACGCATTATTCTACCTTTCCTTTTGTATTTCACAGTTTTGTGAGTTTTCGGAACCGGCTCATTCTTTCTTTAGAGCTCCCATTTGCGCGCAAGCAACACAAGTGGGCATGTATTACGCAGAAAGGAATAGCAATAAGCACAGCTCTTCACATTTGTTTCCTTTATTTCGCTTTGGTCTTCACAGCTCTTGTTAGACGAAGCTCTCTACAGTCGTTGGTTTTTATGGACTCCAATGAACTTATTTTTTTCTATTCCTTCATCCTACTCGTGGTGTAACGCTGTTTCTTTCGGTCTCAACTCTCCCCTTCGGAACCTTCGCATGCTCCCATTGGTGCCAGATGACGAAGACGCAGGACCAAACCCGTTTAAATGTGTAGAGATCGCCTCCGATAATAGATACACGCCATACTCATATACTATGCTGCCAGTAACGTTTTTGCACGACTGGTGTGCTACGCAACACCTCAAGCGAAACCGTCTACCGTGCTGACAATAAATGAAGCAACGGTCATGCAACGGCAAATTCAGAAGTTTTGCTTGCAGGTGATAACTAAAGCGCGGCCAGCCGATGGAAACCTTTCCATCGAGCGGCCGGGACTGAAGTGTACGCTCCGGCTGCAGGCGGATAAATGCATGGTAGAACCTGCAGAAGCCATGTCCGGCGAACCACCTAAAAAAATTCCCCGCATTTCCCCGAGGGGAAGAATGTGACAGTGCGAATGCACGAGTTGAATTTGCGCGGTTCGGTAATGTTCGCGAAAGAGAGATCACACACACACACACAACTACAAAGAAAGAAAGATGCATTTATTCACAGACACCTATTTGTGTTGTCGTTGTACTTGATTGCTAGAGCGGATCTCAGCTTTGAAATTTCGTGTCAGTACTCCTTTAAGCGGGTGCATTAGCCCTTCTCACGCCCGATTCATGGCCAATCCCCCACGTGGGTATGTGCCATGTCAGCGGCCAGGCAGCGCGCGCCCATCTCCCCCCGTTGCCAAGGAAGACGAGGAGATTCCTGGCCAATCCCCCACGTGGGTATGTGATGCGGACATCGCCGGTGGACGCAGGTTCAGGGTCGCTTAAGAAGTGCATTGCACTTAAAAAGGCGAAGACCATGTCTGCAGTAATTCTATTGCTCACATACCGACAGACTGTCGACCAGTGGGGGTCGCTGCTGCGGTCACTACTAGCGCTTCCGTGGAAGGTGTTCGTCGCATATACACGCAGCGCACACAACACTTACTCCTCGGCCGTAATGGAGCGAAAACCACGTTAAAGGCATCGCACAGGGGTTCGGGTGCCAGATGGATGCACAGCCAATGCATAGTACTTTCGAGAGGCAGAAAATGGCTAGAATACCTCCTCCGCTAAAGGAAAAAATTCCGTCCTGATAGATATATGCCTGCTACGGCGACAGCGAAGAATGAATTACGCCGAAGCAGCCGCCAGCACGTGCATCACGAGTTAAAGTCGGCCGTGAAATACTCATCCCGAGTTTCTTCCGAGCTCTCGTGTCAAGCAAACACACCCAGCCTATTCGTGGGCGCTGCATAGCGACCGAAGACCTAGCCAACCACGGATGTCATTGCGTCCACTTCACATAACGGGTAGCATCGCAGCCACGAAGTCCATTGCATTTTAATTCTCCAGTAACGAAGCTTAGCAGCGAACAATGTAAGAAAGAAGTCCACAGGCCACCGTCAGTCAAATTCTGTCGGAATCGCGGGGTTGTTCGGTCCGAAAGAAGAGTTAGCTGTAGTCTGAACGATCCGGGCTGACAAGACGAAAACATTTTCCACGGTGTCCGTATTCATACACGGGAAAAACACAATGGACGACAGAGGGCACACGTTCAAAGTCTGAAACGTACTCGCCCATTTTGAAACACTGCTCATGTAATGACGCACTAAACAAGGGCGATGTCTTATAATAGACGGATTTAGTTAGGCGTTCCGGGCGTTAGCGTATTGCTGGGCGTAAAGCGGAGCGTACGCTCGTCGCGACACGTTCATGGATAGTTTTAGTACAGCGTTTTTCGTAACGTGCGCTAACGCTTGCGGCGCCACCTGTTGAACCCAGCGCGAAGTACCCAAATTTGACCACCGCCTACGCGATCGGCTGCCGGCGGCGCGCCGTTGCTCCGGCCGTCCCATTCGGCGCGTCACCCAGCAAAAACATGTAATTTAGCTAACTCCGCAACGCGGCGCGAGGTGGCGGTGTTAGCCGATGGTTTCTTTTCTTTTCTAGCGTAGCACGTGCGGGAGAAAGCGGTAGTAATAACTTTGTTGACGGCAGTCAGGTAGCTCCGAAACATGCCGACGTAGAAGCCGGGCGTTGCGTGCATGATGTGCAAGCGCGAGTATCCACTCGAGGATACAAGGTTCGAGACAGCTGAGGATGCGGAAGGGCAGGAATTTATGTGTAGAATGTGTGTAATGGTGTCGCGCCTCGACGGCTAGAGCAGGAGAAGGAGCAACTGAAGGTACAGGTGGACGGGTTAGTGGAGGAGCTGAAAGCCGAAAGGCAACAGCGGGAAGTGCTAGAAGGGAAGCTAGCCCAGGTAGAAAGCGTGTGTGTGCCGAGGGATGCCATTCCGGAAAGCAATGGTGTACGCCACGGGCAAAGCGCACCGAGGGTGCCTGGCTCCGAGGCGGGAAGACAAAGGGGAGGCCAGGGCCGCCGAGCATGAGGCAGCGGGCGGACATGGCAGCGCTGCTCACGGAGAGGGGCCTAACGCGGTCGTGGAAGAAGGGAAGGGGTCGCCGCCGGGCAAGAGCTACTCAGAGGCAATTAGAGCGAAAGCCTCGGCGGCAAAAACACCTGCGCAGCCAAAAGAACCAAGGGAGCGGCGAGTCAACATTGTGGGCGACTCGAACATGCGCAGGGCAGAGCAGGTGATTACAAAGAGGGTAGAGGAGGACAACAGAGTTAAGGCTAGCACGCTCCCTGGAAAGACGGTTAGCGTGGTGATGGAGAAGGCGAAAGAGCAGGTGTGGGACACAATGACAGAGAAGCACCTAGTGGTGACAATGGGGGGCTTAAACGACGTGCTTCAGGGAAGAGGGCGAGGCATAGCGAAGCAGGTGGCCAAGGGGGTCAATGAACTCCGGGCGGTTTCGGACGACGTCCAGATCGCGGTCTGCACGGTGCCGGACGTTGAGGGTAGAGGAGGTCACGTAGCAAGGGCAGTGGTAGAAGCCAACAGGGAAATTTGGACGCTCGCTAAAGCAATTAATTTTGAAGTGGTTGACCTCAACCGGGAAGTGCACAGTGCGGGCCGTGGCCGGGCGTTTGTTAGGGACGGAGTACATTTCACTGAGGGCGTAGCGGCGCCGCGTGGGCGGTAGCTTTTTTAGGGGGGGCCAAGGGCATCCCGGAAGCTGGACTAAATAACAGGCACAGTGAAAATGCGGCAGGGACAAGCGATTGCGATCGAAGTCGAATGTACAGCGCAAAGGAAAGTACCAAAGTTAGCACACAGGGCGCACAAAAGCTTAGAAAGGGGCATGAGGTAGCAATGCAGGCGAGCGAGGAGGCAAGCGACGTCCTCCCGGTGACCGACTCTTATCCCAAACATCGGAAAAGAATTTACCGAAAGAAAAAGTGTGGGGTGACTAAGATTAACTACATAAACATGCACGGTGGAAGATCACGGAAAAAATGGTTAGAGGTTCGCGGTCAACTAGAAAAAGAAAAAAACTGAAGTATATGCCTTTACAGAAACTTTTCTTCGAGATTTAGAAGAACCCACAGCAATGCATGAATATATGTGGCAAGGCTGTAACAGAACGGTAGGTACTAGAAGGGGGGGAGGAGGGGTCGGCATGCTTATTCAACAGGGAGCCAATTGGCACAGAGTAAACGAAAACTGCGAAGAACATATGTGGGTTAAGGGCACGATAGCGGGAAGAGAAACGCTGTTGGGAGTTGCCTATATGTGGTCAGGTGATGACGGGGAGGTTAGAGAAAAGAATGAAAAACTGGTAGGATGCATTAAGAGGGACATCGATCAGTTAAGACAATCGGGAGAAGTGATTTTAGTGGGAGACATGAATGCCCACATTGAGGACCTGGACGGATACACAGACCGCAATGACAAACTCGTACTTGATATGTGTAAAGAACATAATCTTATTGTTGTAAACAGAGATAATAAATGCGAGGGACTAATTACTTGGGAACGAAGGGAAAAGCAGTCCAGTATAGACTACAGCCTCCTTTCAGAAGGAGTGTATGAAAGGTTGACTCTAATTGAAATAGATGAAATAGGTGCCCACAGCTTAGGAAGTGACCATAAACGGATAACATTGACTTTTGGAAAAATAGAAGGTCAAAACCAGAAAACGGTGGTACACGACTTGAAATTAAACGATCAGCAAATGGCTAATATTGCGAAAAGCCTGGAGACGGAAATCGAGAGACAACCTACGAAAGATGGGGAATACAGCGAACTGATTGGTTTCATTCAAGGAAAGATAAGGAACGCGAAAGAACGCAACTACTGGAAAGGAAAAAGAAAACCTAGTAGCTGGTGGAACAAGGAAATCAAGGAAGCTATAACACAAAGGCAGCAAGCCTCGAGAGAGCACAGGGAGGCCAAAGCGAGTGGGAATGCAAACAGAGGAAATAACGTTGAGGTGGAATTGGTATCGCCTTAAGAAGCTGGAAGTACAAAAACTTGTACAGCAAAAACTTAAACGAGAAAGTGATCGATGTGTCTCGAATATACGGATAAAGGTGCGCCGAGAAAGTTTTGGAATCATGTAAATGAACTAAGGAAAAAGACCGAAGAAGTACAAAGTCATGTTATAAACGGCGAAGGCCAGGTACTAAAAGGGGAAGAAGCGGCATGTCACATACGCTCAATGATACAAGAGAAGTTCAGAAGAACAGAGAGAGGGCTACAGCATTCAGGGAGTGGGGCAAGCGAAGTGCGTACAGATAGAGAGCTAAAGTTGGAGAATCTAAACTGGAAAAAAGCCGAAGAAAATGTTCCAGCAAATACGGCAACAGGGACGGATGAAATTCCTATTCGGCTGGTCAACCTACTGGGTCCAAAAAGCAAGGCACAAATGATTCGAGCAATCGAAAAAGTGATAAACACTAAGCAAGTACCGGACAATTGGCGTAAGAGCAGGATGAAGATGATATATAAAGTTAAAGGAGACAGGGCTGATGCCAATTCGTACAGGCCTATTGCAGTTACCTCAGTGGCATACAGGCTGGCAATGCAAGCTATAAAAGCGGAACTACAGGCGTGGATAGAGGGGACAGCATACTGGGAGAACTACAAAATGGTTTCAGACGATACAGACGCTTAGAGGACAATTTATTTGTCCATAGAGGTGTCAATGGTTCAGGATCGACCACTATGGATAGCATTTCTCGATATAAAGGTAGCCTACGACAACGTTGATAGAGAAATTCTATGGAGCATAATTGAGCGGGAGGGATTAGGCCAGGACTTTATACAGCTGTTGCAGGGAATTTACAATGAGAGCGAGGTGCAAATTACCTGGGAGGACCAAAAGTGCGCGGAACCGGTAGTCACAAATAGAGGTTTAAAGCAGAGTTGTCCTCTGCTGCCATTGCTGTTCATGCTGTACATGGCTAGACTAGAAAGAATGCTTGAAGGCAGTAAAATAGGTTTCAATCTATGTTATAGCCGCAAAGGACAGGAAGTGGAACAACATATCCCGGGACTGATATATGCAGATGACATAGTACTACTAGCAGATAGCAAACAGTGTCTGCAACAGCTCACATATATCTGAGGGGGAAAAAGCCACTGAACTGGGGTTAGAGTTTAGCACAGCAAAGTCGGGAGTTCTAGTTTTTAATGACAACGCCCGTAACGAATCTGTATTCGTTCAAAAAGCAGCAATACCGTGGGTAACGGAATACAAATATCTGGGCATATGGTTAAACGAAGGTCAGGCGTACCTAAAAACTCATGAGGAGCATTTAAGAATGAAAGGCAGAAGAAACGCCTCTATCATGAAGCACAGAGCACTGTGGGGATATAACAGATATGAAGTAGTGAGAGGAATCTGGAAGGGAGTAATGGTACCAGCACTCACCTTTTCAAACGCAGTAGTGTGTGTCAAATCAGAGATTCAATCAGGGCTAGAAGTAAATCAGAGGGCCGTGGCTCGATTGGCATTAGGAGCTCACAGCAAAACAACAAATGAGGCAGGGCAGGGAGATATGGGATGGGCATCCTTCGAAGTGAGAGAAGCACAGAGCAAAATATGTTTTGAAGAACGACTTAGAAATCTGGATGATCAGAGATGGGCGGCCAAAGTGTTACGGTATCTTTACATGAAAAGCGTGGACACACATTGGAGGAAAAGAACCAGAAGGCTCCGGACAAAGTATATGAAACCTGGAAGTGCAGGGGAAACGACCAAGGCAAAAAAAAAATGAAGTGAAAGAAACAGAAACAACGATCTGGAAAAAGAGGATGGATGCGAAGAAGTCCTTAGATATATACACAATCGGGAAGCAGGAGATCACAAGGGAAAAATTATTCGATAATACCAAAGGGAGTGCATTGCTTTTTGAAGCCCGAGCGGGTTGCTTGCGGACAAAAACGCTTATCCGCGAGCCGGTACAGGAAGAACTATGCGCAGGCTGCGGAAATGAGCCAGAAACCATGCGACATATTGTAACGGAGTGCAAAAGTATCCGTCCAGTCCTCAGTGATGGAGCCATCCAGATTCTGGAAGCCCTTGGCTTTAAGGTTAGCGGAAAAGTGAACTGGACAGCAGTAGAGGTTAGTAAAAGAAGGTTAGAATGTTGGTGGGAAAAGAGCAGAGAACAATCTGGGAAGACATGCGAACAAAAAAGTCAGACTAGCACAAAAATTTCGTAAAAGTATTTTCTTTTTATTCTGACATTATTTTTTATATTTTTTGTTTGTATTTTTTTGCGAGGTGATTGTACAGTGGCGTTGCGACTAAAGCCGCTGTGCAACGCCACCCCGTTACAAAGGGGAAGCCACTAAGCATCATCATCATCATCATCGGCAGCTTGCACTGACTCCCCTGGCCGGCTTTGTGGGGCGTGAGTTGCTGAGTGTTTTCACGGCCGGAATTCTCGTAACTGTGTTGCAGCTTTATTTTTGTTGAGCTAACAAACCGAACTACCGGGTCATGAAGTCCGCTTGTCTCAGAAGCTTCGAGGAACAGCACTGAAAAGTTATCGCGCCGTGATTGCTGCGCTTTATCGGTGCAGGACATTTCCGGGCGGACATTCAGCTGCGCGGATATTTGGGTTCGAAAACTTCTCGGCTACAGAATTATCGGCTGCTTTCTTGTTGGAACAGCCGTTATATTTTTATTTCTGCATAGGGTGGGTTATGGACAACAATCGAGCGCAGTGGTTGAATTTTTATATTGGTTCCGAGTTTGATTTTACCAGTTATTTTTAGGAGTTGAATATTTGTATAATTTGCTTGATACCTCGTCCAAGGAAGACCTGTTATGCAGCCTATTGATTACATTCTTACACACATGCCTTTTTTTAATTTACAAGATTTCAATGTATATTCGCTTTTTGCGGCGTGAAACTCAGCTAACAATTAGCTGCCGTTTACGATGGTGTTATTGCTTCTTTATGCAGTTTTCTCTAAACGAGAGACACACTGTCACTATCTAAAAAAGCAGCATTACAAGCATTCGATTGCCCCCGAAAACGCAGAAAATCTTACGAGGAATTTTATGCAGCTTGTGCGCTGTCGCACTGAAGTGATTTTGCTAACAATGTTGTCGCCACCTTTTTTTTTCATACGAACAAGTCTCGCATATTTTTGTGTGGAATAACGGGCCTCTGGAAACAGCTGCAGTGTTTACATGTCGAAAGCAAACATTAAACCTGTTATCATTGCTTCACACATAAATGGAATTCGATATCAGTAATTGAAGATTTAAATGTATTTAGTCTTGGGTCCAAAGTAGGGAAAATTGGGCCTGTGTGTGGTCACCGAAATACGTTTAAGAATACAATAAAATAGGGGTGCATCTGACTTCAAGTTGTTTTATTTGTTGCGACTGAAATTGAAACTGTAACTTGCTTAACGCACATGTGTGAACAGAATGGCATATCTTTGAAGCTATCGCTCAACGTCATCATCATCATCATCACCAGCCTGTCTACGCCCACTGCAGGGCAAAGGCCTCTCCAATTATTCTCCAATTACCTCGGTCCTGTGCCAACTGTGACCAATTTATCCCCGCAAACTTCTTGATCTCATCTGCCCATGTAACTTTCTGCCGCCCCCTGCAGCGCTTGCCTTCTCTAGGGATCCACTCTGTTACCCTTAATGACCAGCGGTTATCTTGCCTTCGCATTACATGCCCTGCCCAAGTCCATTTCTTCTTCTTAATTTCTACTAATATGTCTTTAACACCAGTTTGCTCCCTGACCCACTCCGCTCTTTTCTTGTCCCTTAATGTTACACCTATCATTTTCCGCTCCATTGCCCGCTGAGTCGTTCTCAATTTAAGTTGAACCCTCTTAGTGAGCCTCCAAGTTTCTGCCCCGTAGGTGAGTACCGGTAAGATGCAGCTGTCATACACTTTCTTCTTCAACGACAATGGTAGGCTGCTATTCATTATCTGATAATGTCTGCCATATGCACCCCACCCCATTCTGATCCTTCTAATTATCTCTGTCTCATGGTTGGGATCTGGGGTCACAACTTGGCCTAAGTATATATATTCGCTTACCACTTCCACTGCCTCGCCATCTATCTCAAACTGCTGTGCTGTCCCGAGGTTATTGATCATTACTTTAGTTTTCTGCATATTATTTTCAGGCCCACGGTTCTACTCCCTTCGCCCAGTGCGGAAAGCATGCTTTGCAATTTGTCCCCCGAGTTACTTAGCAAGGCAACGTCATCAGCAAATCTGAGGTTACTGAGGTATTCTCCATTAACCCTTACTCCCGCCTGTTCCCAATCCAACGTTCCGAATACTTCTTGTAAGCATGCTGTGAATAACATTGGAGAGATTGTGTCTCCTTGTCTGACACCCTTCCTTATAGGTATTTTACTGCTCTCCTTATGGAGGATGATAGTAGCTGTAGACCCATTATAGATATCCTCTAGTATTCTTAAATAATGCTCATCTACCCCCTGGTTCCGTAATGCCTGAATGACTGCTAGGGTTTCGACCGAGTCAAATGCTTTCTCATAATCTATGAAGGCTATATATAGGGGTTGAGTATACTGAGCGCACTTCTCTATCACCTGATTGATCGTGTGAATACGGTCCATTGTTCAATAACCTTTACGGAACCCTGCTTGTTCTTTAGGTTGACTGAAATCTAAGGTTGCAGAGATTCGGTTAGCGATTACCTTGGTAAATACCTTGTAGACGACTGACAGTAAGCTGATCGGCCTGTAGTTTTTCAAGTCTTTCATGTCGCCTTTCTTATGGATTAGGATGATGCTCGCGTTCTTCCAAGATTCCGGTACCATTGCGGTCATTAGGCATTGCGTATACAGGTTTGCCAGTTTTTCAAGTACAATTTCTCCGCCATCCTTCAAGAGGTCTGCTGTTATCTGATCCTCACCAGGTGCTTTGCCCCCTTTCATTTCTTTCAAAGCCTTCCTTACTTCTTCGGTCGTTACTGGTGGGATGTCTATCTCCTCTGAACTACTGTCTCGTTCGGCATTATCCTGTATGTCCCGGCTACTGTACAGATCCCTATAGAACTCCTCGGCCACTGTGACTATTTTATCCCTATTTGTGATGACATTGCCTTGCTTATCCTTAAGTGCATACATCTGATTTTTCCCCACGCCAAGACGTCTCTTTACTGCTTTCAGGCTACCTCCGTTCTTTACAGCGTATTCGATCCTCTCCATATTATACTTCCGTATGTCAGCTGTCTTGCGCCTATTGATTAACTTCGAGAGCTCTGCTAGTTCTATTCTGTCAGCTGCGGTAGAGATTCTCATGGTTTGCCGTTTCCTGATTAGATCTTTCGTCTCCTGTGAAAGTTTACCAGTATCCTGTCTAGCCATAGTGCCCCCGACTTCTACTGCACACTCCGTGAGAATGCGTGTAAGGTTGTCGCTGGCTTCCTGTGTCGTAAGCTCGGCTTCCTCGTTAAGGGCGGAATATCGGTTCTCCAGCGCGATCCTGAATTCTTCTACTTTACGTCTTACTGTTTGCTCATTTATCGGCTTCTTTCGTACTAGCTTGTTGCGGTCCCTCCTCAACTCTAGCCTAATTCGAGATCTTACCATGCGGTGGTCACTACACCTTACCCTTCCGAGCACTTCCACATCCTGCACGACGCCAGGGTTATCGCATAATATGAAGTCTATTTCATTTTTGTGTTCCCCATTCGGGCTCCTCCAGGTCCACTTCCGACTCTCCCGTTTACAGAAGAAGGTATTCATTATGCGTAGGTTATTCCGTTCTGCAAACTCAACTAGTAGGTCCCCCCTGCTATTTCTACAGCCCAGACCATAGTTCCCAACTGCCTTGTCTCCAGCCTGATGCTTGCCTACTTTAGCATTGAAGTCCCCCATAACTACAGTATACTGCGTTTTTACTTTAGCCATTGCCGATTCCACATCTTCATAGAGGCGTTCCACTACTTGGTCGTCGTGGCTGGATGTGGGCGCGTAGCCCTGCACCACCTTGAGCTTGTACCTCTTATTGAGCCTAATTACAAGAGCAGCTACCCTTTCGTTAATGCTGTAGTATTCGTCTATGTTGCCAGCTATGCTTTTATTGACTAGAAATCCCACTCCCAGTTCTCTTCTGTCCTCTAGACCACGGTAACATAAGACGTGTCCATTTTTCAGCACCGTGAAGGCTTCGCCTGCCCTCCTAACCTCGCTAAGCCCTATTACATCCCATTTAATGCCCTCTAATTCCTCGAACAACACCTCGAGACTTGCTTCGCTAGATAAGGTTCGCACGTTAAACGTTGCCAGGTTCAGATTCCATTGGCGGCCTGTCCGGATCCAGTGATTCTTAGCACCGTCTGCTGCGTCACAGGTCTGACCGCCGCCGTGGTCAGTTGCTTCGCAGCCGCTGGGGACTGAGGGCCGAGGGTTAGTTGGCGTATTCATGGGAGGTTGTGGCCGGTACTACACCAGGGTGGCCAATCCTGCTCTGGTGAGGGAGTGCATTACCGGCAATGGTCGCCGGGGTCAGGCCGCACCCCAAGCCCCTTTGTGCAATTCCATCAATACGCGGATTTTTTTTTTAATCCGGTGGGAATGGTCCGGCACCGGGATTCGAACCACGGTCCTTCTGCACGCGAGGCGGGTGTTCTACCTCTACGCCATCGCTGCCTTCGCTCAACGTAGTACTCTTTAAACGTGTTAATCCTAAAAATATGACGGGTGCTTCCACCCAACAGGCATTAATTCGAAGGCCAGATAAGGCCGAAGACGGCGCGCCACCGGCAGCCGATCGCGGAGGGCGTGATTTGGCCTTCTTTTTACGCGGCTACCCAAGGAAAGGTGTAGCTGGACGGCGTTTTTTCTTTTTTTTCAATGGGTTAACTCTGGTTTCGATTGAAAAAAGTTTGCAAGTACGATAAAAAAGACGCTCTTACCTTGAATCAGTATTAGGGAAAAACATAATACACCCGTCGCGATTGTATTGCTCAACCGTGCGACGCCGAAGTTTTGAAGCAACACGCAGTCCTCGGGATACTCACTTTATTCAGCTCTGAAATATGGCAGGACCATGCGACAAATCCAATGAGCATGGCATGCGGCGCTAATGCGACGCGCAAAATGAAACAGCGGGTAGGCTGGCATGGCGGTTTAGTAATACACTTCACCCGGGTGTAGCAACTCAATAAAATATACGATGCATTCCAATTACTCACTTCCTCTTATTTGTGGAGTCAAACTACAAATCCTTCACGTTTCACACAGGTAGCGCAACGTAATTGCCTCGCACCCGAGGGCGCAACAAAAATTCTTGACTTCCCGAAATGGAGGCCGCCGATCTGCACCAACACTCAGTCGGGGAACCTCTTTCAGTCGGGGAACCTCTTGCCACGTCCGGCCGCCGACGTCGCCGAGGCAGCAGACATTTTGGAAACAAGGTGCCTTCCAGCAGGTCCGCAGCGCCCCGCAAGCGCCGCGCAGCATACTCCCAGCCCTTGCGTGCGTGGCACCGCATCGTCGGGGCGTTTACGTAGCGTACTGCGCATGCGCAGTCGCGAGCCGCCCCGCCGAGGCGTACGCTCGTCCGGAGCGCGCGCCCAACTAAATCTGTCTAATACACCCGCCGTCCGCAAGTAAACAAAGCCGGTCTGATTTGTCAGATTCGGGAAAAGGGCACGTTCCTTTCGCTACATTGCACTCCTTTGCTTGCTTGGTTTGGGCTTGTAATAAGCTGCACTGGAGCTAACCTGAAACGAAGGAGCAAACACGTGGCAGTGGAAGAACCCAACACCAGAAAATCGCAGCTGCCCAACGCCGCTTTTAGAAGACGGAGCTTTCAAAGAAGACCGGGGTCATGCCGGAGTTTTAAAAGAAATAGCGGGGTTATCTACTTTACGCAACAGACGTGCACCATCATCATCACCAGCCTATCTACGCCCACTGCAGGTCAAATCCCTCCCCCATTCATCTCCAGTTACCCCGGTCCTGCGCTAACTGCGACCAATTTATCCCCGCAAACTTCTTGATGTCATCTGCCCATCTAACGTCACACTTACCTAATCCAGGGATCAACTCTGTTACACTTAATGACCAATGGTTATCTTGCCATCGCATTACATGCCCTGCCCACGTCCATTTCTTCTTAATTTCTACTAATATGTCCTTAAAGGGACACTGAAGTGATATGTAAACATTGCGGGATTACTTGCGCAAATTGTAGTCCGGGGTCCCCAGGCCATGTTACGACCACTCTGGGCGCGTTTACGCGCTTTTATTTAGTAGAAAACTTAATTCGAAAATGCTTTCCTCCTCTCTTTACGCTCGCCCATTTTCTGCGGCGTTTTCGTGTGACGTCGAGAGGAGCCGAGCTCGCAATTGGCTGAGCTATCTGCACGGCTCCCCGGCCTTCAGACAGAGTCAGTCGGCCCAGCGTTTGGTCCGCCGGACGCCGACGGGTCGTCGCAATTCGTTCGCTCAGTTGAAACGAAGCCAGGGCCAGGACACGTTTGTGAATGGAAGAATGGGCCTTTCTTTACTTGGTTAGTTTGTTCACTGTATCTAGCTCCAAGTCAAGGTCGCTTCACACAAGCGCTGCGCAAGTGCACATGCGACGCTTCGCTGACTGGTACGCCCGTAGGAAAATATAAGGCCTCTTGAAGGCGGGAGAAGAGTCAGCGAAGTCAATATAGGTACTAAGGAAACAAAATCAACTGATATTTTTACCGTACAGCGTAAAAATAGGGTGCGGGAAGCACTTTTGTGCGCTGGGCGAACAAGCACAGCGGTCAGCAGCACGACTACGCATCTGCGAACGCTTTTCCGTCTACGAAATGCAATTGCTAGACGTGAGCTATTGCGGAAACTCGGGGGACGCTTACTGCATGAGCACAATACAACAAATAGTCACCTAAGCTGCTTGAAATGCCAAAACTAAATAAAATGTAAACTTGTTGTACAATATATACCTTATATTACATCAGTCGGCGCAGCCCGTCGCGTGGCCGAGTTGTCTAAGGCTGCGGATATGTCGCCGCCGAGTGTTTTGCAAGTCACGAGTTCGAGTCCCCGCGGGTACGTTCCTCTGTTTTTTTTTGTAAGTTAACTTTTTTGTTTTCTGCCGATGTTTTCTACATTGAGTTCACCTTTGTTTGGGCCGCAACGTTCATGGCTCCACGAAGTAGTTCACAGAACGCGCGCAGGCTGGCACTGGCGCGCTAGCGAGTTCTCGTTGGCGTGCTGTCCATAAGCACCGACTGCTTGCGGGCAGTGGGCACAGGCCAGAATGAACAGACCCTTGGCCTGGTGCGAACACGCATTTTACGGTACAGGCATGAGTGAGGCAAGCTCCAAATAGGGGGGGGGGGGGGGAAGCGCATGACATTTGTGCGTCTGCGGGTACGCGGAGGGCGTCCATGCACTGCGTAGGCCTTGGCTAGTGAATGCTACGATTCCAAGCCGTCCTGGGAGGCTTATCTTTATGCATTTTTACAGCTGACAACATGGCAGAAGCGCGGTGCGATGATTACTGAGTTATTGAGAATGCCCATCCAACAACGCCACAGGTTGTGTTTTACAGAACCGAAACCGAAACCGAAACTTGTTTGGATGCTCACTTTGGGCATCGTCCAATCACGATCCCGCTCCTCCCAACGTCACAGCTTTAGTTGGTGTGGCCGCCGCAAACCGCGCATGGTAGTTTTTCTTCTTTGGCGCTTTGTAAAATAATTACCGATTTGTCAACCGGATGAACGATGAAAAGTGGTCTAATTTGAGCCAGTCTACGCAGTGCAAGCAAAAACGGGAGCTTGACAAATTCACTTCAGTGTCCCTTTAACCCGCGTTAGTTCCCTGACACACTCCGCTCTCTTCTTCTCCCTTAGTGTTACACCTATAACATTCCGTTCTGTTGCGCGCTGATTCGTCCTCAATTTAAGCTGAACCCTTTAGTGAGCCTCCAAGTTTCGGCCCCGTAGGTGAGTACTGGTAAGATGCAGCTGTCATTCACTTTCTTCTGCAGAGACAATGGTAGGCTCCCATTCCTTATCTGAGAATGCCTGGCGAATGCACTTCACTCCATTGTTATCCATCAAATTATTCTGCCTCATGGTTGGAATCTGGGGTCTCAACTTCGCCTAAGAAGATATATTCGCTTACCACTTCCACGGCCTCGCCACCTATCTCGAACCGCTGTGCTTTACTGGGGTTATTGATCAGTACTTTAGTATTCTGCAAATTAATTTTCAGGCCCGGGGTTCTACTCTGTCCAGTGCGGTAAGCATGCTCTGCAATTCCTCCCCCGAGTTACTTAACAAGGCAACGTCATCAGCAAATCTGATGTTACTGGGCTATTCTCCATTAACGTTTAGTCCCATATGTTCCCAATCCAATATTGTGAATACTTCTTGTAAACATGCTGTGAATAACATCAGAGAGATCGTGTATCCTTGTCTGGCGTCCTTCCTTATGGGTATTTTACTCCTCCCTTCATGGAGGGTGATGGTAGCTGTGGACCCACCGTAAATATCCTCTAGTATTCTTTCATAATGCTCGCCTATACCCTAGTTTCGTAATGCCTGAATGACTGCTGAGGGTGCGACCCAGTCAAATGCTTTCGCAAAGTCTATGAAGTATATCCCTTTACGGCCCAGCCCACACAAACGTGTGGGTCAACAAATCGTTTACTAAGTGGCACCTGTTTCGGTTTCAGTTTCACAGCCCTTGGTAGCCGCTGCGAACGCTTTCGAGAATTTATTGGTTTCGTTAGTTCACTCATTTCGCCACCAGGGGGCGAGAAATCGCACATTAAAAACGGCGCTCAAGCCAGCGCGATCACGCTAGCCGCCTTCAAGATGAAAACGGATATTTCCTCTTGCTATTCTCGTATTTTCTGAATAACAAGTGTAATACACGACTTGCAGGACTTGTAAAAACGCGATTGGCTACAAAATACACCCGTTCCCTTCGTCCTCGTTCCGTCATCACGGTTGAAAAATGCACCCACACATATGTGTGGGCTGGGCTTTTGTCGTCACGAAAAGTTTGCTGGGCACTACAGGGTGGCGGGCTCGTGCACTGCAGCGCTAGCGATAAAAATTTTTTCTTCCTTTGTTCGTGTCTCATTTATTCGCGGTTTTGTGCTGGCTCGTTGGTAATGTTTTCTCGCGCCTTAACCTTGAACTAGTTCCGTAATTACTTGTGAAAAAATATTAATTATATATATTATATATTAATTAAAACTTCACTATTACAAATTTTCCGAAAATCCCATGTACAATATAAGTACTCCTGAAAACAATATAAAACTCGTAAATAAAACGTAAAAATGCAGGTTTTCTGTGCCTGGTGCCATTTTTAAGGTATTCTTACTACCCGAAGATCATACGAATAGAAGCCCAGCCCACACATATGTGTGGGTTTGTTTTCTGTGTGAAATATTCTGCGCTTTCTATTTTCACTTGTCGAAGCATGATTAGGAAGGGGTAAATACACAGAATTTATTTACTTGTGGCCTTTTTTTCTAAAATATTTTTGTTGGGCAGGAAAGGGATATATATAAGGGTTCAGTATACTCCGCACACTTCTCTATCACCTGATTGATCGTGTGAATATGGTCCATTGTTGAATAGCCTTTACGAAACCCTGCTTGTTTTTTAGGTTGATTTAAATCTAAGGTGGCAGAGATTCTGCTAGCAATTACCTTGGTAAGTACCTCGTAGACGACTGACAGTAAGCTGATCGGCCTGTAGTTGTTCAAGTCCTTCATGTCACCTTTCTTATCAATTAGTATGATGTTCGCGTTCTTTCAAGATTCCGGTACACTCGCAGTCATTAGTCATTGCGAGTACAGGTTTTTCAGTTGTATAAGTACAATTTCCCGCAATCTGTCAAGAGATCTCCTGTCATCTGATCTTCAGCTGGTGCTTTGCCACCTTTCATTTCTTTCAAAGCTTTCCCTACTTCTTCGGTCGTTACTGGTGGCACGTCTATCTCCTGTGAACTACTTTCTTATTCGACATTATCCTGGATGACCCGGCTTCTGTACAGATCTTTTTAGAACTCCTGGGCTACTTTGACTAATTTATCCTTATTTGTGATGCCATCGCCTTGCTTGTTTTAGTGCATACGTCTGATTCCTTTCCACACCCAGACGCCTCTTCACTGCTTTCAGGCTGCCTCCGTTCTTTAGAGCATATTTGAACCTCTCCATATTATGCTTGCGTATGTCAGCTGTCTTACGAGGATTGATTAACTTCTAAAGCTCCGCTAGTTCTATTCTGTCAGCTGGGGTGAAGACCGTCATGCTTTGCCGTTTTCTAATTAGATATTTCGTCTCCTGGGAATGTTTGCCAGTATCCTGCCTACCCATCGTGCGCCCGACGTCTACTGCACACTCCGTGATAATGCCTGTAAGACTGTCGTAGGCCTGCATCGTAAAGTCTGCTTCCTCGGTAAGAGCTGAACAGCAGTTCTGCAGCGCCATCCTGAATTCTTCGACTCAACGCCTGTTAGCTCACTGATGGGCTTCTTTCTTTCTAGCTTGTTGTGGTCCCTCCTCAAATGTAGCCGAATCCGAGATCTCACCATACGGTGGTCAGTACACCTAACCTTTCGGAGCACTTCCATATCCTCCACGACGCCAGGGTTATCGCATATTATGAAGTCTATCTCATTTTTGTGCTCCCCATTCGGGCTACTCCACGTTCACTTCCGGCTCTCCGGTTTGCAGAAGAAGGTATTCATGAAGTGTAGATTATTGCCTTGGGCGAACTCGACTAGTAGGACCCCCCTGCTATTTCTACAGCCCAGAACATAGTTACCAACTGCCTTGTCACCAGCCTGCTTCTTGCCTACTTTAGCATTGAAGTCTTCCATATCTATGGTATACTGTGTTTTTACTTTAGCCATTGCCGATTCCACATCTTCATAGAAGCGTTCAACTAGCTGGTCGTAGTGGATGGATGTAGGCGCATAGCCCTGTACCACCTTGACGTTTAGCTCTACTAAGCCTAATTACAAGACCTGCTGCCCTTTGGTTAATGCTATAGTATTCTTCTATGTTGCCAGCTATGCTTTTATTGACTAGAAATCCCACTCCCAGTTCTCTTCTGTCCTCTAGACCCCGGTAACATAGGACGTGTCCATTTTTCAGCACCGTAAGGCCTTCGCCTGCCCTCCTAACCTCGCTAAGCCCTATTACATCCCATTTATTGCCATCTAATTTCTTGAACAACCCTTCTAGACTCGCCTCGCTAGCTGAAGTTCTCGAGTTGAGCGTTGCGAGGTTCAGATTTCAATGGCGGCCTGTCCGGATCCAGGGATTCTTAGCACCCTCTGCTGCGTCACAGGTCTGACCGCCGCCGTGGTCAGTTGCTTCGCAGCCGCTGGGGACTGAGGGCCGTGGGTTAATTGGCGTATTCATGGGAGGTTGTGGCCGTTACCACACCAGGGTGGCCACTACTGCTGTGGTGAGGGAGTGCTTCACCCGCAATGGTCGCCGGCGTCAGGCCGCACCCCCAGCCTCAGTTTGCAATTCTGTCAACATGCGGATTTTTTTGTCCGTTGGGAATAGTCCGGCACCGGTATTCAAAGCACGGTCCTTCTGCACGCGAGGCGGTTGCTCTACCTCAACGCCACCGCTGCACCACTGTAGTGCATATTGCATCTGTATTCTAGATGGCGCCGCACGCGGATATTCGCACAAACCGTGCGCTTCCAAAGTGAGCGGCCGGAACGGGGCATGCTGATAATTCCAAGCGTGCTCCGCGTGATTGCGCCGGTGTCGCGTTAGGTACCGTAGTTACTCGCGTAATGATCGCACGTTTTTTTTTACTTTTTAATGCAAATTTAAGGGTGCGTTCATTACGCACGGTAAAACTTCCCGAAAAACGTTTAAGCACAAAAAAGGCAAGCAAATTGCGGGTCAAAATTTTTATGACAGGTCTTATGAACGTAATAAAAATAACGAATAAAAACCTAATAAAAACTCCGAACAACGGCGCCTGTAGCTTTGCAAAGTGACGCAAAATGCAGTGTTTTCATGAATTACGGAACGCACCGGAACGATGATGATGATGATGTTTGGAGTTTAATGGCGCAAGGCCGACTAAGGGCAAAGAGCGCCAAACAACAGTGATTACATGAAAGTGGCATGGAAGTAAAAGTAGAACATTTCAGTAAAAATAAACAAAGTAAAACACAACGTAATGAAGATGACTGGTGTAAAGGGCCAGGTTGTCAACATGCATGATATGAAATGAGATGTAAAAATTTTACATCGGTAAGAAACTCGAAAACGCGTTTGATTGGAAACATAGCTTCGTCTCCTAAGAAGTATGACGGGTGTGGTGGAATATGTCGCGTGTGTAGTTGTGGGAAGTATTTGCGTCGTGTTGTGTCAAGTGCCTTACATTGTATAAGGACGTGGATCACCGACAGGGCCTCTCCGCACCTGCTGCACAGAGGTCTTGGAGATCCAGTGAGCAGGTGCGAGTGCGTTGCGTGCGTATGCCCTATCCGTAATCTAGCCAAGGCGACTTCTATGTATCTGTTGCGTGCATCGCAGGTGTACGGTCCCAAGTGTGGTTTTATTACATGTAACTTGTTGTCTGTTTGTCCACTCCAATGTGTTTGCCATGTTTTGCGAAGTTGTTGTTTGATGTGTGGCTTCACGTCGGTGTAGGGTAATGTGGTTATGTCTACTGCATTCAAGAGTGTAGCAGCAGCAGCCATTCGGTCCGCTGCTTCGTTCCCAGCTATACCACAGTGGCCAGGGACCCAGCAAAGAACCAGTTCAAATTTGCGTACATACACCGACATAATACCCTTGACGATCAGATTTACAACGTGATTTTTTGAAGACTTTGTTGACGACAAAGCCCGCACGACACTGAGGGAGTCTGTATATATAATGGATTGTGGGATGTGACTTTGAAGGATATGATTAACGACAAGAAGTACACCGTAAGCCTCTGCCGTAAAGATACTGGTATTACTATTAAGAGTTCTAGTGACATTAAGGCCGGGCCCATGCGCCGCGCAGGACACAGAGGTGGCAGTTTTAGAGGCGTCCGTATAAAATTCAGAAAATTGATACTTCTGCTGCAAATAGAAGAAGTGCTGCAGAATCGCACATGTGGGAGCTCGGTTTTTATCTACATGTGTGAAAGATGTGTCGCATAAGACAGGGCGGAGATGCCATGGTGCTATAAAATCTGTTTGAGAACTTTGTATGGTGTCTACAAAGGAGACAGAAAGCTCTGACGCTGCCTCTCTAACTCTGTAAGAGATGGGCGCAGAGAACGATGGTCGGTTTAGGAGTAGTGCAGTCATGGACGTATCATAAAAAGCTGATTTAAAAGGATGGTGTGGCATAGATGAAATTTTAAAAGCAAAAAGGAGATCTGTGTATGCTCGCTGACGTTGTACGTTCCACTTATTACACTCCACATAGAGGCTTTCGACCGGGCTAGTCCGGAAAGCGCCACATGCCAGCCGGAGCCCCAGATGAAACACTGGGTCCAACATTTTGAGGGATGTCTTACTCTCTGACCCATAAACAACACTTCCATAGTCTAATCGTGAACCTATCAGGCTAGTAAAAACACGTAAAAGGAGTTGTTTGTCAGCACCATATGAAGAGTGGGAGAGAACCTTGAGTATATTCATGGCCTTTAAGCATTTATGTTTAAGTTGTTTTATATGTGGAATGAACGAGAGCTTTTCGTCAAGGACTACACCTAAAAACTTGTGTTCATTTTTGACTGGAATTGAGACACCATTGAGTTTGATGTCTGGATCCGGCCGAATGCCACGCCTTTTCGAAAACAAAACACAAGTACACTTCGCTGGATTAAATTTAAAACCGTTGCTATCTGCCCAGCCGGCTAGCTTGTTAACACCAAGCTGGACTTCGCGCTCGCAGACAGACAGGTTGCAAGACTTAAAGGATAATTGCACGTCGTCTACATAGATTGAGTAGGAAATGGTTGGTGGCAGAGCCTTCCGAAGAGAGTTCATTTTTACAATAAACAAAGTGCAACTCAAAACTCCACCTTGCGGAACACCATTTTCCTGCACATGAACTCTAGAGAGTGCAGTTCCAACACGCACGCGAAACGTTCTTTCAGAGAGGTAACTGGCAAGCGTGTTCTACATGTTACCCGACATACCAAAGGACTTCAAATCGCTGAGGATGCCGTACCGCCAAGCAGTGTCGTACGCCTTTTCAAGATCAAAGAATACTGTCATACAGTACTGCTTATGGATGAAAGCATCTTTAATATATGACTCTAATGCAACGAGTTGATCGTTCGTAGATCGCCCCGCCCTAAAGCCCGCCTGGCAGCTCTCGAGAAGTCCGCGCCGGAACGAGTTTGCTACGAAGTGACAACAGGCGGACCGATACGTGGGTGCCGCTGTTAGTTTGCGAGACATCAAAACAAACAGGGAGGCCGACGCAGCAAGCGGAGCGCATTTTTTCCTTTGTTTTGCGAGCACATTCTGTGCATTTATGGGAGATATTTCTTTCTCATCAATATTGAATGCATGCTTGCCGATATCGCTAATATCGGCAAGTCTGCGGCAATAACACAGTCATCTGCGCTTTGAACGGAAAGAAAACCGGGGTAAGCCCGATCATCATCAGCTAGACTTGGCACGCATACGACATAGTGCTCCGGCAAGTTCAGGGTGCGTTCATTGCGTGGTAAATTAAAAAAATTGTACTTTGACGAAAAACTTCAAGGGTGCGATCTTTACGCGAGTGCGATCATTGTACGAGTAAATGCGGTATGTAAGATGCGATACTACCAATAATTTGCTAACTCTAGCAGTTGGAAACTCGGAAGCGAGCTATGTCCGGCCCTCTGAAATAGCGCCATAGAGCTGTTTTTAGCGTGATTTCTTAATTTCGGTGCGTGTTTCCATGCAACCTAGGCCCCACAGAAAGTGCGGTATAACACGGCGGCCGAAATTTCAAAAAAGAAAGTTCAATCAGACATACGTGTTAAAAGACCGGAACTAGTTGTAATAAATGCCATATTCTAAATTACTGTGAAAATTTTGGCTCGTATCCTCTCAATATAGGCCCTCCTTCAGTTTTGAGGAAAGGCTGTTAATTTTTGTCACCATTTTGTAAGCGACACGGTGCTGGAACCGGCCTCGCTTTTTGTGGGAAAGGGGCCTTGGTGTGACGGCGCAAGTTCCATACACGGCTGACGCAAGGGTGGTCAAAGCGGAAGACCACCAACAATGTGTGGAACATACTTGAGTATGCTCGCGCGATGCCTGTGTAAGTCAGCTATTCATACTTCCATCTCCGCAGTAGTGTCGTTCTCCACATTGTAATACTGCAGTTGTCCTTGTGTTGTATTCCAAGTTGAGGCAAACCCTATGAACTGGCGCCCTCTGTATAATCTCCTGTTCGATAGCACTGACGTGGTTCCGAGGACTCTGGACGAGTACGGCTGATAGCAGGCGGCTAGCCGGAAACAATCTCGGAAAAAGCTCAAAAATTCTAAGGCCTTAAAGCTTTTTTTCCCGAGGGGATACCATCACGCCTTACACTGCCGACTCTCTGCTGCTGCTTCCGCTACGTTGCTACGGCGATTGTCATGTCCCCTCAAACTAAAGCAAATCAGAGAGCATCAACGTGTGGGTCTTAAGATGTATTACGCGATAGGGTTACTTCAACTCCCAGGGAGCGTATTGGAACTGAATTGCTCTACTCACAATGTGTGCCTCATACCAACTGAAGGTGAGCGAAGAGAGAAGGACTAGCAACAAGGGTGTTTGTTCGCCGTGACCCTCCATGCGTCTGAGGCTTAAGATGCGGGCGTGAAAGAATGCGGCTGCAAGGTTTTGGTCAGTGTTAGAGAGAATGTACCAGTGTAAGTGCCTCAAACTGTTTATTTTGTAATTTCTGTGGCAGACAGAAGATTTTTGCTTTTTTTGCGAAAGAGAGAAAGAGAGAGAGAGAGACAAAGTGGAGATCTTTGTTGCGGAAAAAATACTGGAGGGTTTTCCGTAAAGGGGGTAAACAGATGTGAGAAAGCTCAAAGGTGGAGGCCATGGACGCAGAATGATCCCTTGCCCTTCCATAGATCCCTTGCCCTTCAAATCACCTCGCACTGATCCCGAGGTAGCGAGCTCGTCCTAACTGCTTCAAATGTTTCAATGGAAGTAGAATGTGGGATATTTGAGTTTTTCTCCCGTGAGCATACCCCAGCACATGCCTAGGTGGCGGAAAGGCTAAATGTTTTACCGAATTTGTTGAGTTTTAAGGTAATCTTTGATGTTCCCACTCATCATCGTGGGCCACATTTATTGGTAGATAATTGTGTTGGTTTATCTACCACAGAGTTTGCAATTCTTTGACACTGCGAGCCCCATTACCATAGAAGGAGATCGTATTTCTAGGCGTAGCATTACGAGACGTTAATGATTTCGGGGAGCGGGTATTGTAGTAGCGGTGGAAAATAGCAGGGTGTGTGAATTTGCGGATAATTTGGCCGGTGCTTCAACTTCTTTAAACCCTTGAGAGCGGGTGTCCTAGTGAAGCCCTTAACTTTATTTATTATGGAGTGGAGTATATTCACACATGGTTTCGCTATTCTGTCCGCAGCGAACAGTCTAGTGCGTTTTGTGAGTCTATGATGATGTTACACTTCTCTTTGCTACTTCAGCTATTGAGATCGTCAATTTGAAGGCTGTAAAGTTCGCTTCTTTCTTCCTGTAAGTAGGAAAGTCGTGAACTCACAAAGATCGCCAGAATAGCCACCAATGCAATTGTTGCCTTCTACTATCATAAAGTCCACTGCCGGTGTGTACTTTGTTCTTATGATATTACAATTTTCTTCAATTAACTTGATCCTGTCTGATTATTGATGATGATGATGATGGGTGGCTCGCCCTTTGATTCGGGGTGTCGGTTGTCAGCAACCGACTTGCCTGTTTTATTACCCTTACTTGCCCTACTCCCAGCTAACCTAATAGATTTGCGTTCTCTCTCCCATCCCTCTCTCTCATTGCTCCCACCCCCATTTTTTCTCCCCTCGCTGTTTTAAAGTCTCACCCGTATGATTACACCACGTGTGTACCCATCCCTTCCCTACTTTTCCTCCAACACCCCTCCACTCACCTCTTCGTCACCTCTATGGCCTTGAAGTTGAGGTTGAAGTTGGCTTGAAGTTGAAGTTAGCCTTGAAGTTGAAATTGAGTTGGTTGTGGGGTTTATCGCGCCGACGCAACGCAGGCGATGAGGGCTCAGGATCAATTTTGTCAACCTGGGGATCTTCAACGTGCGCCGAAATCTCGTACCACGGGCGTTTTTGCTTTTCGCCTCCATCAGAAAAGCGGCCGCCGCGGATGGGAATCGAACCCGCTACCTCGTGCTCAGCAGCGCAACGCCTTAGCCACTGAGACACCGCGGCGGGTCTTGATCCTGTCTCATTACCTTTACTGGCGTAGGTATAAATCTATGTTTTTTGTACAGGGTTTTTTCTAATGGAGCCGTTGGATCGCCGACATGACGCCGATGGCGTGCACTCAATAATTCACCTTGGGGGGCGGGGGGGTCTGGTCTTCTATACAATGATCCGGACCGACTTTGTTTTACAAGCCACGCCCTTGGTGCCAGGCAAGCGGTATGGCTGGTTTTTTCAGATAAGTTTTCAAGACAAAGTTCAAGGACCTATTCAGTGTCAACATCATCAACAGACCATTCATGTCTGCGAGAGGATGAAGTCCTTCACCGGCTCCTGCACAGCGCTGCTCAAATTTATTATCTACATCCGAATTTTTTCACTTCTATCCATAGAGCTAAAAACCTTCCCCTCCTTTTAGACCCGCCTTTGTCTGTGTATTCCATTATGGTGCTGGGCCAACGAGTGTCAGTTTTTTACACGCTATAAATTGGCAGGTGGAGGGTTGCCTTATATGACCTCCTGATGATCATGTTCACTTAATCTTCTTCGCGGCGGTTAATATATATAGTATGATATGGCTGGCTCAGTGAAATCCGACTTGTGATCAAGGGCTTCCTGAGTGTTATCGTTTCATCTCTCATTTTTGATCTTCTCTTGTTTAGGCGTTTTATAGTGTGGGTAAGTGGGTTAAGATTTAATCTTTATTTTTGGTGATTGTGAATCCGGTTCGGCTGCTTGACAATAGGCCAGCCGAGCATTGTTACGTGACTGCTCTTTGGGGTGGTATTCGTACCTACTTTCAGGGTGAATTTCAACGTTGCCCTGTGGTGCGTTGCGTCATTTGTTAAACACAGCTTGCGCCGGAAACAAAACTGCGGGAATATCGATAAAGGTTATAAAATTTACGTATTAGACCCTATAACTTGTGTTTTATTTCATTTGGTTTCGGCCCTTATTCTATGACCCTTTATTTCTGAGTAACAGGCCTTTTTACTTTGCCGCATATCTCAGTTTGGTGACGCAATGCTGGGGCCGGCATCAGTTACGGCGGAAAACGCGCCGGTGGGGGTCAGTGGGTGAGGCATACCATTACTGAGCCTTAGGACGCGGGTTCGATTCCCGGCCACACTAGCAGTTCTTCCGATGGAAGCAGAAAATAAAAAGTCAATGTGCCAAGGTTTCAGTGCAAGTTAAAGATAGTCAGGTTCTCGCGATTATTCTCGAGCCCACAACTATTGCGCGCCTCGTATCCCGGGTGTACCCTGGGCATGTGAATTACCGAAAGTTTAAAGACAAAAAAACCGAAAGGCAAAAAATGCAAAGCACTCGAGTTTTCATTCTTGAGGAAGCCAAGTAGGAAATCAAATTTATGCTCCTGCACCAGTTAGGAACGGCAACTGAAGTTGCCTTTGCTCATCAACACCACAGCCGGCTGGTACTCCGCGTGGCGCAAAAAGTGCCTTACTATAAGTATTTTGAACATGACCCGAATGTTTTTGTAACTTCTCGCACGGTTTCTTCTTGTAAATCGCTGCAGTGACTGCATAGTGATTGGGTGTGAAAAAGAATGCGATGTTACAAATTAAGCCCAATCTTTCAATAAGCACGCGGTCCGTCGCTTTGGCGGTTTGAAACACTACATGAGCCTTCGCCGTTCTTGACTTGTTCGCGAGTGCAGGTGGGTTCTGTCCTTTCAAGAATCAGGCTCTTTCGGACGTACGTCATTTTGTCGTTGATCGGTAGCTCACCGTGGAACACAAAGCGCACGCCCTACGGCAGCCATCATCACTACCAACATTTGAGCGCTGTAGTGAGCTATGAGATTGTTAACAAACTCGGTACACAGCCACTCTAAAGCAAGGATTGCTGACACGACTGAGGAAGCACACAGGCCCTGAGAGGGGTGCACACATATTAGAACAAATCTGAACCAGACGACGGAACGCAAAAAATTCACGCATCTCCACGAAAACAAACATGATGAGTTGCGAAGCACTAGGGATCGTTCTTAGCTTAAATCACCCGTGGCATTGCCCACTCGTGCATGTAAATGAGTTACAACGCGCGTGTATATTATCTACAATTCCAATGCAATCCAATTAGATACAATTCAATTCAATCCAATCAAATCCATTTCAATACAATCCAATCCAAATCCAATCCCATTCATTTCCTTCCAATCCAGTCCACAAAAATCCAATGATCCTCGCGCATACTCAACACTGTGTACACGGACGCCAAGCCCCGGACCAAACGAGGGCCTAAGGTGCTTCGCTCCTCAAAGAAAACAAAACGAAACTAGAAACGTTGAATGCTCTAACCAGAGCACTGCACGCGCAGGGGCTGAACCCAAAAGCCCGTACACAACCCGGCCCTCGGGTCGGGCCCCTCAGTCCGCCGCGGTTTTTTGGCGGTTCCGGGAAGGCCTTAATGACCCGGGTTTGACGGGGCCGGACTCAAATCCGTGGGCACGGGCCCCGCTCGCGCTTGAACGCATGTGCCTAACCAATATTTTACCGAAAAGGTGCGTACAAAGGTGCAATAAAAACTTAGCGCCCTTCCACTGTGTGAAGATGGATGACCTGCGAAGCTGGACGCAGTCCACGGCGTGCATGAAACAAAGCACCTTTGTTTGTATTTTTCCATTGGGCATACTTCCAAGCCAATTAGATGGATGCTACCTGAAAGGACCAGCTTTACTCTAGAGGACAAACATGGAGTCGCCTGCTTCCGTCCCCCGTCTAAGGCATCTTATGTTTGTGTAACACACCAAACAAATCCGCTCGACCGCCCAGGACACTGTACAGGTAGCATTTGGCCGCTTGACGTATTCGGCAAACGGGGTGCCATCAGGGGCTCCTGGACCGCGTTCAGGCGAAAGAGGTGACACGGGCGCCCCGGTTATACGTAGCCGAAGGTCGTCACGTACTCGGGCATTGCACTCTTTAGTAGAGATTTCTTGCACGTTCCGCACGCCATGAATGCCATAACACTGGAAGACTATGCGGGAAGTTTGCTGCCAGCACCCGAAGCACGGCCTGCTTCCGTCCTTATCTTTAACGTCTCCGATCTTCAGGACGTCATTGTCGAACCAGAATCTACCGAAAACGTAGTAACGCACGCTGAAATTGTGATCGAGAAAATCGCGTTTAAATGTTGTATGGTCAGCCTTGAATTCCTTGCCCTGCCTGGCAGGGTGGTAATGACGCATTCCCGCTGCGTCGTCGGTGTTGCGTCGCTGTGCGTCACCTTGACGGTTCAATCTTCGGCGCTTTGCTTCAGCTCCCCGTTCCTGGTGAGCTCGTTAAGCTGTGCGCCGAAGTTGGGTCTCCCTTCGACGTTCGCGGCCTAGTTCAATAAATTATCTCTGTTCCTGCTGGGAGCGAAAGAGTTGTAGCCGTCGCACGGCTCGAAGGTGCCGCACACCAGGAAGTATTCATCGGTGGACGTCCTTTGCGGCAATCGTTTGACCAAAACTCGAAACGCCGCCTCCTTTCCACTCGATTCTTAAGCGTCTCCAATATTGATTACACCGTTATCGAGTCAGCTTATATCACACACTTCGAAACTGGCGCCGAGTCAGCGATCAACGAAATCGCTCTTGAAATCAATAAATGCCGCTGCACGTTCGGGGGTAGCAGCTTTATTTTAGATGCGGCGCATCTCTTGCGCTGAGGCATGTACCTCCTGCGTCGTCGGCGTCCGTCTACACGCCACCTGCGCATGCGCGACTCTCCTCCGTTCGTCTCTCCCAAAGCTGTCCGCAACACTCTCACGCCGGCGCATTAGCATAACGACAGCTGGTGCGCTTGGTTGGCGCGCGCTTCGCTGCGTTAACGCTGCGTTAACAGCTGCACCGGTGCGCATGTGCGCGCATGCGCGACTCTCTCCCGCGGTATCCTCTCCTTCAAGCGCTGTGAATATAAAGCGGGTATCGCTCCGCGGTGGTTCAGTCAGCGCTCGCTCTCGTTCTTCTCGAACATTGACGATGAAACCAAAATTTGACCACTGCTGCGGCAACCGCTCACGGTGCACTTTACTGACCATAAAGTCATCATTCCTAAATGTAATAAAGAGCTGGGTGGTGGTCGCTAAAACACGTGTACTCTCTCATTTCGTGTATGCATGCGCCGCATCTCGTGGGGAGGTGGGGGCAGTTTTGTTTTTGCGTTCATTCGCTTTACGGTGCGTACCGACGGTCCTTCAATCGCCACTAACATTCCTCCAAGCGAACTCCACGTATGTGTCCCAGTGCGAGCTAAAGTTGCTGATAACGGTGCTAGCGGAATTATCAGCCTATTGGGGAACTTGTGAAAGATGCATCGGTGGTGGGAATAACAGTTGTGAAATACCGGACGGAGGAGACCCGGGGAGGCGCCGAGAAAATCCGCTTCACCGAAACGAAAAATGGGATTGGGTTAGACATATACTGCTTCGCTGGAAAAACTGTTGGTAACGAAGCTGATGTAGCTTTTACCTTCGAATAAACACTGACACATATTTGGTGACGTGGGTGAGTATTTTTTGGCAATAAAACTATAAATGATAGTGATACCACGCGTCCTCAGTTTCAGCATCCTCCCGCCCATGCGAAAAATGGAGGGAGATTCTGAACGTAAGGAGAAGAGTTCACTATTCAGCGGTCATCTAGCGCCACTATGGTATGTCTGGTCAATAGCACGAACACTTGTTCAAGAACGCAAGATCGTACAATGGTTCATTATGATCACTATCGATATAACATCGGTGTTAAGCGCACCATGGTGGTCCATTCTTCTGCTTGGGTCAATGCTTCCAGAGACTGCGGAACATGCATCTTGTGGAATTATCACAGGGTAGACGGCTCGTCTTCACCATCGTGTGGACCATCCTCTGGGCCATCATCCGTCCCGGATGATAACACGACAGTGATCGGGCAAGCTCCATATGATACGAGCGTCGGATATCCTGACGTGGCGTGGAGAAATGCACGTACTGGATGGCTCTTTGTACGAGTATGTCGATTATCGTTCTTCTTGAGGCTTACTTTTTCTTTTTCGTTTTACCGAACAGCCGGTCTGTAGTCACGTTATTTGGTGAAGCCCTGTTTGGGAAAATGTGCACCTGCACATCGTAGGGGTAGTATGTTTAGCCGTTTGAGGGGCCTTCGTTTGGACGTTGGGGTTTTCATATATGTTTTAGGTTTTCCCTTGTTCGACAAAATTCCCTGTGAACTCGCTGTGATGCCATGTCTTCAGGGATCAGCGAGATCCGAGGGCGAGTTTTACGTTCTTGTGAGGTGTAGGCACTTCTGATATGTTTATACTCTCGCCTGCTCTGTTCGTGGGCCTTCATTGATTTGGTCGCTGTCCAAACAAGACGACTCGTTAGACGCACCCACTGCGTTGTCGCCACAACGAAGACTTGTACGGAAAAGTTTATTGTTGGAAGCGAAATTGTCTTTGCAATCTAGAGAAGTTGGTGCCTCTACTTTGTCAATTGATATAATAGTTACTCCTAAGCTCCTTGGGAGCTTTTAAAAAGGTAACATCGAATTGTTCTTTTTGTTCGAGGGGTTATTGTTCTGAAAAGGCAATTTCTGAAAAACAATGGGGTTCCAGCCGGGGTATTTTTACAATGTCATCGCTTAAATATCGTCCACAGAACTGTAGTTTCAACTCATTGGTACATTTGAATACTTTGTGAGAGATATCCTAAATTAAAAAGGTACTCTTAGGCGTACCGCCACTTCGTGCACCCGGAAGTGTTTGGGGGCCATTTTGCTTCCCGGCTTGCAGTGTTGCCATCTCTCCTAACGAAACCGCCGCCAGTTATGACGGGCACAGTGTGACCGGCCGCTCTAGCGTCCACGCAGCAGAGAGAGAGAGACAGAGGTAGAGAGAGGAGAGGCGCCCAGAAACAAAATGGCTGCACCCATATGTAAACAACTATCACGTGGTGTCACCGACCAAAGAAAACCCGGGGGGCACATAACAATGAGAGAAAAGGGGGCCGATACTCTGAAGGCATCATTTAGTGACGCTAATCTTAGGCAACTGTTTCCTCAATCTCCCCGGCTAGCTTCTTCGGGATTTCACAGCTCTTGATTGGACTTTTTTTAAGACAAGCCAGCTAACTGATTGAGAGTAGCGCAGCTTTCACCTGCGCATTAATATCGTCAATCAGTGCGGAAGTATCGTTTCCGATTCGGCTTCCTTGTTTGTACAAGTTCTTCATGGTCGCCGTCTGCATCGCTAGCGCCTGTAGGTGAAAGAAAATGTTCATTTTAGGTAGATGGAATTGAAGCCCTTGTCATTGTCTTGCGTCAGTTTCCGCGAGCCGTGCCCAAAGTAACGGCAGGGGTTGTTGAGTTTGTTCGACCAAGTAGTCATTTGGCGAGTTTTGAATGACTTCTTAGTTCTCCTTCACCATCTTGGGTTTCGGTTCTTATTCAACAGGTGCCAGTGGCCCCCTCTTTTTACGGCGAAGAAGTGTATATCAACTTCCTTCACCCCCTCGATTTTCATTCCTGTGTAGGCGAATTACTTGGCGCGGTTCCCCTCGCACCACCGATGCCAATCTCGCAAGTTGCGGCTTAGGCTCATAACGGCGGTAGCGCACTTATCAGGCGTTACCAGATCAACATGCTGGCTTTGAATCCCGAGGTAAGCAGGTAAAAATTTTTCAGCACGAAAGGCTTCCCGTACGATATGCCGGGTTATGCGTGCACTGGTTGGGGTGGAAGAGGGGGTGAAGGATGCACAGCTAGTCTTCATGCCGCTACCGACGACATACGCATTCTGCCGGCGGGGAATTTAAATGTGGAAGTCTGGCGGCGCAGTGTGACCTATCAGCTGTACTCAAAGATCGAGCGCTTTGGGCTTGGGTTCGTGTGTTGCACAGACAGTGGGATGCCTACGACGCGAGACGCAAACAGGCCACCAGTTGTTTGTCCATTAGAATGAAGCTTGAGTACGTCCTGGTCTTAACTCCCTAAGGACAGACTCATTTCGTTCAGTCGGAGGATAAACAGCGGGACCCGAAGTAGCGTCTTGTGGACCAGAAGCGCGAATGGGGGGAAAACAACAGAAAGCCGCTGGCGCCGCGGTTTCTACCTCACGTTCGAGCTTGCCGAGTAGCGGGGAATTTTTCTCAGATGAACAGCGACGTGGACGTGGGACATATTTCTTTTCCATCACAAAAGTGGCAATTTTGGTGGTGCCTTTCACTTACAAGCACGCTCACCTAACTTGTTGACGGTTTATCAGGAACAAGTTGGGAGTGGAGGGGGGGGGGGGGGAGTAGGTGCATGCGCAGATATAGTGAGGGCATGACCCCTCACTAATGACATGTCCGTGGTGCTGGCGGGAGGTTGAACATGCACTTTGACCGCCGGAATTCCAACTTTCGGGTGTCCTCAGAGCTCCATAGGATTGGGTTGGTGCGTTACGCAGACACAAACATGCCTAAGAAGTGGGAGGAAAACAGACAGCTCCTTCTCTGTCCACCAGAATAAATTTAGAGACCTTCAAAATTTAAATGGGCTAAATACAAGCTGTTCGGTCGCAAATTACAAAGAAGTGTTTTTTTTTGTTTCGTGCATTCGTGCATCAGCAGCTTCGCAGCTCATCCTTCTGCACAGTGTGGAAAACACTAATGCTTTCGTTTTAACATAGTCACGTAACCATAGACAACGCGGCTTCCATAAAGTAACACCAAGTATATTAGAGGAAACTTCTGTTCCCTTAATTAACAACTCAAAGACTTCTCACGCGGTGAAGCCGCTGTCAACAAAGGGACGTGCGCAGGTGCGTGTGGGGGAATAGAATACCGCGGCGGCTGCCCTGGGAGTATATATCTATCGACAGGACAGTTTCTCGAAACTTCGAATTACAACGAGAACACTGGAGATCAAATAGGTTGATTGATTGATTGATTGTGGGGTTTAACGCGCTGACGCAACGCAGGCGATGAGGCGCGCCGTAGTGGAGGGCTCCGGATTAATTTTGACCACCTGGGGATCTTTATCGTGCGCCGAAATCTCGTACACACGGGCGTTTTTGCTTTTCGCCTCCATCAGAAAAGCGGCCGCCGCGGCCGGGAATCGAACCCGCGACCTTGTGCTCAGCAGCGCAACGCCTTAGCCACTGAGCCACCGCGGCGGGTGGAGATCAAATAGGATTATTCTAGGGGCGAAGCACTCTCCCTATCAAAATAGGGTAGCCCATGCGGCATTAAAAAAAAAACGAACGAATACACAGTACTTGCTTGAAAAACTAATAACGCAACCTAGCGCCGCCGTATGGTGAAAACAAAAAAAGAAGCATACAAACAGATTGCGTGGTTCACGATACTACCCACCTGTGAGAGTACGTGGAACCGATGCAGAAATAAAACGACAGTTCGAGCCGCATGCGTCGTAGCGAGGCACATGAATTACTGTCGAGGGCAACCTCGTAGATAACTTAGCCAACACGTCGTTGGGTTCTGTAAGGCTCAAAGTACTGTCGCAGGAGCTTCTCCCTCAGTCCGTGTGAGAGTTCGGACCCACGCAAGGTTACCCCGGTGATACTCAGTGTGTCGACGTCAGAGGCTGTACCATCCCAAATCCGCCAGTTTCTGGTACGTAGTAAGTACGCGAACAGGCTGGCGGGCATCTTCCGCACGATGCAGGTCTCCTTGGACATTTGCGTTGAGGTTGTCGTCGTCTACGTGCGGCGGCATAACGTTGAGCATAGACGTCAACTGTAGAACGTAGACAAGCTCGAATGCAGCCATCTGCGTAGTTTGCTGTGCAGCTTTACTGTACGTGAACGGGGCATATGACTCTATTTCGTTCCATGTTTTATGCTCAACCTCGACGTACATGGACAGGATATCGTCCATTGTCTTGATTAGGCGTTCGGTTATTCCGTTCTTCTGAGGGTGACACGCCGTGGTCTTCCGGTGACCTGTCTTGCTGTAACGTAGGAAGCGTGTCATGAGCTCCACAGTGAATGCTGTTCAGTGGTCAGTCATTAGTACTTTAGCGGATCCGTGTCGCAGCCCAACTTAATGGATAGGAACTTCGCCACTTCTTCTGCAATCCCCCTCGGAAGAACGGTGGTCTTTCCGTAGTGCGTCTTGGAGTTGGTAGGTGCGACAATTCACTTGTTTTAAGATCGGGACGTAGGAACCGGGCCCTCAAGGTCTATTCCGATCTGTTAAAACGGTTCGAGGGAACGGCAATTGGTTGAAGAAGTCCGGCGGGCCGTCGCAGCAGCTCCGGACATAGTGGGAGACCTTAGAAGTAAGGTGCGGTCAGTAGTAGTTCGCCTTGATTTTTCCAATAGTGCTTACTTTGCCGAGATGTCCAGAAGACGGGCAATCGCGATATGCTTCAAAAAGTGTGATCTTAAGGTCTGTGGGGATGACAAGAGAGTTTGCTCTTGTTCCTGGGTTGAAATTTTTTATCATGAGGAAGGAGTGTTTCAGGCTGAATGCTGGTAAGTTGTGCTTGAAGGCCCTAGGCATGGCTACAGTGCGTCCTTTGATGTAGTCGATCATGACGCGTACCTCGTGGTCGGCACGCTGCTGGGCGGCTAGGTTGCTCGCCGTAACAAGTACGACAAATGCGCCGTCTTCATTGCAGTGTAGTGGTGGCGGGTAGACGGGGGAGCGAGAGAGCATGTCGGCGAAGGAGTGTTTCTTGCCTGATTTATATGCTATTGTAACGTTGAATTCTTGCAGGCCCAACTGCATCTACAGAGATGGCCAGAGGCTCCTTCAAATTGATGAGCCGACATAAGGCATGGCGGCATGGTGCGACCCTGAACGGTCTGCCATACACATAGCGGCAAAAGTTTTAATTGAAACTTAGAATAGCGAGGCACGCTTTCTCAGAGGGTCAGAACTTTTTGTCTTCGTTCGACAGACCGCGGCTGGCATAGGCGATTATGTTTGCGTAACCGCTTTGCCTTTGGACGAAGACGGCACCCAACCTATACCACGGGCATGGCGTCCGTGTTAATTTCTGTTTCGGCGTCTTCGTCATCAAGACCAAGCAGACGCGGGCTCAGCAGGCGTTGTTGCAGCTCGAAGGAACGTCTTGGGCGTTTTTTCGTCTGAAAACGGTGCTATTTTTTGTCCATTGGTGGGTGAGTGGCTCTGCAATGCGGTCGAAGGGGGACAAGAGGCGCCCGTAGTATGTGCACAATTAGAGAAATCTTCGCCCGCTCTTCTTGTATTTCGGTGCTGGGAAGTTGGCTATGGGTGAAGTTTTTGCTGGGTCAGGCACGAGTCCCGCGGCGTTGAGGACGTGGCTCAAAAAATTACACCATCTTCCCGTGGGGAACCATGAGGAGGATGTGAAGCATCATGGGGGTTCATGTAGGTTCTATTGTGGTGCCGTTATGTTGTTTCATTTATCGAAGCACGAATAGGAACGTAGTGTGAACCCTCATGTAAAGACAGAGAAATGTAGAGACAGCGAAAAGACCGACACCCGCGTCACCTGATCGAACACCTCCGGGTTCTCGTCTTTCCTTATTGCGTGCTTACGCTCCTACCCCGTTGCCCGCCCCCTTCGTCCTCTGCTCTGCTTGAGCTGCAAGGCAAGTGGCGCTTCCAGCCACAGCTTTCTCACGGGAAATTCAACATCCCCCTCTAAAGTTTTCAGTAGCTCGTTTCCGTTGACGTTCAGCTTCGCATGCCTTCGTTGTACCAGTAGCTTCTTGACGTAGTTTGAATGAGTGAAGGACATAAGGGGCGTCCGTAGCACATTCTCGCGTCTCGTTTTACAGCGCAGTGAGAAGAGCGCCACGTACCTCACGTTGCGGCCAGAGAATTGTGGGATCGAAAGTGGGCGCCACCCAACTATTTCTTTTTATAGTGTACTACGCTGACGTCCGGCCAAACGCTGACGGGGCTGAAGAGACGCGCATGCGCAGTAGAGTGCGGACGGCGGACAACAACGGCAACAAGGAAGGGAGGGACACAGCCCCAAGCATGAGATGCTTCCCATGTAAAACGTAAGTTCCTGAGACGCAGAGCGCACTTTTCAGGCTTCAGCGCTAACGCCGACGTACGAATGACCTCGATTACACACCACAACTTTGCCAGGTGTTCGTCGAAAGTCAGCGCGAATACCATGACGTCGTCGAGGTATGCGAGGCAGGTGTGAAACTTCAAGAAATCTAGATGTGACCATGACTCTTTGAATCGTTGTTTGCGCCGTCCGCAATCTAACCGGCAAAACGTTAAACTCGTATACGCCGTAAGGTATTACGAATACAGTCTTCTGTCGGTCTCTCTTGTCCACTTCAAATTGCCAGTTGCGTGTTTTGTGTGGAAGAGGGAGTCAAAGGCGTCCTCGATTTATGGCAAGGGCTACGCGTCCTTTTTGTTGATTTTGTTCTTTCACCGGTAGTCAACGGGGAACATTAATGTGCCGCCTTTTCCTTCCCGAGTACGACCCCTGCTATCCTGGGGCTTTGGGATAGCTTTAAAATGTCGTTGATGAGCATGCCTTTGAATTGTGTACAAATTGCTACCCTCTCTAATGAAGACACGTGGTACGGTGACTTTCGTTAGTTCGGGCTTCACCTTACGTTTTGATTCGGTGCTTGGCTAGAGGTGTCTGACGTAATTCTGAGTTCAACCGGGCTTCATCTTCCGTTTTGATTCGGTGCTCGGCTAGGGGTGTCTGACGTAATTCTGAGTTCAACAAAAAACACTAGCTGTAGCAATGCAGCAAAGCTAATAATTTCTTCCGCTATTCTTTCGGTTGAGCCGGGTTCCCATCGAAGGGATGTGGAAGCGCGAGGGCATATTTCGGTGCATGTCCTAAGACGAAGGCCGTAGCCACGTCACATGCTTTCTGCGTTTCTTCGAGGAACGCACATAGAGCACCCGTTTTGAGATGCTGGTACTCGTCGGTGAAATTGCTACCAAAACGTGCGATTTGCATTGCATAAAACGTGGAAAAACTTTTGCGACGGAGACACCGCGGTTTAGAAGGAATGTGTGGTCAGTCTCTAAAACAACGTCGGCGACAGGGACAGCATCTTAGAGTAGATGGTGATCATCCAGCTGGCGCGGGGTGGCATGGTGACGTGACAATCGGCGATTCTTACAGCAGTACGGTGTTCGTGGTTTAGTTTCCGGGTAATAAAGTGATCGGTGAGAAAAGTTGTCGAAATGGCCTGTAGATCAATTATTGTGCCGTTGTCCGACAACAAGTCCATTTCGAGATTTACGGCGTAGGAGAAGGTGGGCAACATGACGAATGCCGCAGGGTGCGAGGTGAACCTGCACGTTCCATTTTGTGTTACGCGATGCCCTCCTGCTCTATGTGCGGACCGTCCTATTTGGTTGTAACTATCCTCATCTTAGACGTGAATACTATGCTCATCACTGAGCGGAAGCCTGCCATATCTACGAGGGCGACTACATCAATGCCGCCGATATACAACTGGACTTCGGACGTTGCCTTCCTCGACTTCCGGGTGCGCCGGGGCGTCGTATCTCAGCTTCTTCGTTTTGACAGTTCGGCACTACGCGTCGTCGTTGTCATCTTCTCGGCGGCAGGCTGGGCCTTGTCGGTTAGGCGTTGCGTCGTTCCGCGTGGAGGTGGTTGTGTTCGAGAGTCACGTCCAGGTTAGATAGGGTAATCTAGCTGAGGGCATGTCTTGCAGCGCGGTCTTCGGTGGCACCTTGCGTCGTTTGAGTGTTTCCTTTTTTTCGTCCAAGCGCAAATTCGCCTGCAGAAATTACTACTTTTAGTTTCCCCTGCCTGGGCTGGGCCACCTGCCAGGCATGAAGTCCGCGTTGCTCTGACTGCTTGGCGATCGGCATCGGTAGGGCGAAGGCGAACGGTTGAAGCGCGCTAGTACTCAGTTGGTGTTGGACAGGTATTCTTCGATCTCAATAGGGTGCTGGCCTGGTGGGGCACATGGGGCGTCGACACAGAACCCTCGAAAACCAAGCCTCTTGTAGGGGAAGCGACGGCAGATGAGGTTGGCCTTTCCACAGTGGTAACACAGCGGATGATAACAGAGGGTTCGCCCTGCGTCGGTATTCGTCAGCATCTATTTATGGACCACAGGATGTCGGGCGGGTTACAGAGGATGGCGCAATGGCGGGGTCGCCTGACAATGAGTTATAGGGTGGGGTGTCCACGAAGAGCCGTGGAGTAGGGCATATCTTGGGGCACCCGGGGTGCTTCCGAATTCGTAAAAGTCCCCAGTTCGAGTTGAATTTCTCACCAGGTCACGCAGATAAGGAAGGCGGCTTGGTGTTGAGGCATTGCTGGTAAATGTTTCCGCAGTTCTTCACTAATTTTGACGCGGATTGTTTCCTGTATATCTTCCATCACGAATCCAGGGGCGTTAACGGGGTTCGCCAAAAACTCGTTGAGTATCTTCCGTACTGTCTGGGGCTCCCGTCGTGTGTCCTCTCGATTAGAAGCCTCGGACACGAACTCAGCGACAGTTTTGGGGGGGTTCCGTGTGAGTTGAGAGAAGAGCTCTTGTTTCGCGCCCTGCAACAGCAAACGCAGCGGCTTCTCCTCTGCCATTTCAGGTTTCAGCTCGTCCAAACAGCATCTTCATCTCTTCAAATAACACTGAACCTTTGTTTGGGTGTTGGATTCTGGTCTGCAAGAACAGCTCAGCTTGTTCTTGACCAATGACAGTTCTGAACGTTTTAAAAATTCTGTTTTGAGGATGCATCATGAGGTTAGAGAAGTCTCGTGATTTTCAAACCAGGCTCTCTCTCTCTCTCTCTCTCGAGCGTACTCGCCAAGGTAGAAAAACACTTGTCTCAGAGCTTTTCGTCATCTCAGATATTGATATTTCGGACGCGCTCGGGCTTCTCGAGCCAGTATTCTGGATTACTCACGGGGGGTCCTCGGAATGATGAGTCTCCTGAGGTTGCTGTAGAACTTCGGGAGGATTAGCTTACTTGCCCATGGAGCTTGTCGCGACATCTTCCTTCTTCACCTTCTTTGGTAGCAGACGTACCTAGGGTGGGATTCCTTGCAGTCGGCTCCTGGTGGTAGTGGGGTCGCTTAGAAACTTGCTGAGGGTTTAGGGTGGATGTAACCCGCAGGATCACCTTATGTCACGTAGCCAAAGATGACGCAGCTGTTTTGAAGGAAAATCAAGTTTATTGGAGCGAACCTGCGTTCCCCTAACAACAAAAAGAATGGACAGGCGGAGAAGCAGCAGTCAACATAGTGACGTGCACAGGTGAGTCTGAGCAGATCGACTGCCGTGGCAGCTGGCCTTGGAGTATAGATCTTAGCGCGCTCGGTTACCAGGCGCGGCGGGCGCGTTTCTGATGGAGGTGAAAAGCAAATACTCCCGTCTGTACGAGATTTAGGCGCATGTTAAAGATCCCAAGGTGTTTAAAATTAATCTAGAACCCTCAACTACGGCGCGGCTTATCGCCTGCATTACGGCGGCGCGTTAAACCCTACAGTCAAAAAATCTATTTTTTGGTGCAACTGTTGCTGGGAAAGTCGAATTCTAACGAGAGCACTGGATATCAAACACGAATATTCTATGTTAGTGAAATCAGGGCCATAGAATATCACCATCAAACTGAGATAGCCGATGTGGCATTCATAAGAAAACAATACATGCACGTTGCTTGAAAGAGTCTTAACACAGCCGGGCGCCATTGGATTGTAAACAGACAGCAGAAGCACGCAAGCAGAATGCATGTTTCACGGCAACCTTTTCAGCAGTTTTAACCCGGTTATTTTATTGCTTATGATTTTTGTGTAAATCGAGTTAACAGTTCATCGGTTTAGGAGTTCGTGGTTTGTAATGGTTTTTTTTTTCTACAGCTGCTTCCTCTTTACAGTAAAGTACCGTGTTGATATTACCACAGTTATTGCCTTAGACTGTTCAATTATCGTATTTATGTCGTGTCTGTGAGCTGACGTACTTCTGTCGTCCTAGGTAGGGCGTATGGGTGCTCATTCATAGCGCAGCTTTTCCCCCCCGTCCTCTTTCGTATTGTTTTTTGCAGATTATAGAAGCAAATATCCGTGCGTCCATTCGTTAATATTTCTATCTATGTATCTTTAGAGCGCATGTTCGGTGTTTTCTGGTTATATCAACGTAGTGGGTTACGGTTTGCTGATCAGTAAGCCGGTGTGAATAGTTGCCTAAATACAGTAAGAGTATTCAGGATTACTCATATTAACCGGGATTTTTCTGAGGGCACCAGTCAGTTTCGACAGTGTCTATTCCTGCATTGGTGTTGTGAAAAAATGATGCGTCTGACAAAACGTAGCTGCTACTAGAGAATAAGTTGTCGTGTCACTAAATATGTAAACAGCCGCAAAAGCATGGGGGTAGACAATGAAGAGTCAATTGGGGCAGCCTTATCAGTGGCGCACTTATCGGCGGCTAGAAACTGCAATGTATGCGAGTACAGACCAAGATTATGTTTGGTGATCAACGAGTGGTTCTAACAAGCGGATCACTTTACATATAGTGAACCGAACGTACGAGGAGAAAGACACTTAGCTAAGCACCAGCCGATCGCTGCACCTACCTCGCATGGGAATGTTCAAGTGAATGTATGCTCACCTCGATATCTCCAGCCAGAAGGAGCGGTGTCTGCAGTAGAACATGGATACGTGTTATACTCCAGACAGCGTGTCCAGCTGCTCAAATATATGGTTCTTCTAATCGCCGCACTTCCTCTCACAATCTTGAAGTTTGGCAAAAGGGCTGATGCCGACTTTGGCAATTCGGAGGCAAGCCAGACTTTTGTACTTTTTAAACGGTTCTTTCTGTTATTCTTGTAGTATAAATTGCAAATGACTCCTAACACGGAATAAAACAATAAATTGGCATGTAGGAACATTTCATAAACAGAAGCACTTAAATTTAGGTTGCGCAGATGACGCGGATAAAAATGCACGTGGATGTGTATGACGCAATCAAAAGAAGTTGTCTTAATTTCCGGAGACTCTCTTTTAATGAAGCTCATTTGATTTCGAGCAGGGAGTCATATATAGGACTCATCACAGACGCAGCAGCTGGGTATTTGGCAAGAGCTAATTTATTTTGCAGGAAAAAAACGCAGAAAATAGCCAACACTTGGTCGTCTCTCGGAGGCCACGTCTGTTCAATAAGTTTGTTGAAAACTGTTTTCTGTTCCCGCGAGTCTGTTCAACTCCTTCGCAAAACTAAACTGTTCCAAAGTTAGCCGTGGGTGGAGAATATATGTACAGAAAAATGGTCAATTTTTTTTGTCCAGTTTAGAGAGCTTCGCAAGCAGTACTTTGTGGCAAAATGATATTTTGTCAGCGCATTCATGCGGGCGATCTGCGTGTTGTAGGAATAAAACACTTTGAAAAACTACATCAGAGACGAGGCTAAATGAATCGAACACACAACCAGACCAAGTCCTGTGCATTCTCTTCCCTATGTCTCGTCTATAACGTGCTTATTTATCATGCTTCATGGCTAATGAATGATATTAGTTTTCTGCACGTAATTAACTGCCTTGTTTGTGAAAGTATGTTGTCGCCCTTAATGTTTTCGCGCTCTCAGCCGTTAGCCTTAAGGGTGTTAGCTGACATGATTACTCCATTACTTTGGTAAACCGGTTTTTACGGGTGCATTTCTGACGTTAATTTTTTGTGTACAGTGGCAGCAGGTTTCTTGACGAGGTGTACTTGACACTTCTTTGCAAAGTAGATCAGAAGACAGTTTTGTGATCAGAGACGGGAGCAACGCAAGCAAAATGCGAAACCCAATCCACTTCAGAAATGCTGCAAAACAGTGTTCAGAATCTAGCTACGGCTAATATAAGGGGATTCAGACGCGTCTAAAAATGCGGTAACAAGTTCTAACATCTTCACCTGCCCGGGCACTACATCCGTGTTTTATTTGCGAAACCTTTTGGTTTTCGTACTACAATCATAAATGAGTGTCGACGGACTGATGCACTGGCACCTAATTCTATCTTTGCCCGTCATCCACCTACTTCGTGGCTCAACATCATTCACCATTCTAGTAACCACGCAACGTTATCATTTGCATCTGTCAGCTGTAGAGCCAATATATATATATATATATATATATATATATATAGGCATGCTGGCGATGGGGCCGAAGGCGTGGTGAACACAAGGTACCTTGGTACAAGGTACAAGGTACACAAGGAACCTTGTTTGTTATTGTTCTTGCTGTGTATCTGACTCTTTACTTATACTATTTCTGCGCGCTTTGTGAGTTTTATCTTTCTCTAGATTTATATATATATATATATATATATATATATATATATATATATATATATGACATGGTCCTTGTTCCGCCGTTCATTCCTTTCTGGTGTTTATTTTGTTTTTCATCCTTTAATTTCATGTTTGACTGAATTGAACTTGGGCGCCGCTGTTTGAAACAATTGATTTGTATATTGTAGAGCAAACGTGCCTTTCTGCATTATTTGTGTCGCTAAACTAACCCAAATGCATAATTCTCGGTTTTATGCGTTTGTCTCATAATTGTAGTTCTGGCCCCATTGAATTTTTTTACTGGTGCGCCGCATGTTTACTTCTTCCAGTGGTGGCCGGGTTGTGAGCCTTGTGGCATGCACTCAATAACAAGCCACCGCCCTGAACAAGACAAAAAACAACCCCGTGCCGTGGCAAGCGCCATTCATTCCCCGCACTCCCCCAGCTTGCAGGCACAGCATGTATTGACATCTCACGCCCTCCATCATATCCGGGGTTGCATCATTTATTCTATCACGTCAATCTCTTCTTTCTGAGGTTTCACAGACAACCACGTAAACCTTCTGGTCTATTCACGAGCTGCTTTCTGACTAGTATTTCGTCTTGTATGCTGGCTCAAGTCGCCTAAAGCCCGGAGAGAATTAAAGCCACCTGTATCAAGTCATAAAATTAAAGCAGAAAAATGCTAGAGCCTTGACAATATTGCGGCGAACCATGTATGGGTTGGTTTATTTATTATTTGTTTTACTGCCCGGCCGCGGCCGGCTCTGTTATCCGTTTCCCAAGCGAAGCTGGTGTTTCATTATTGATTTTTACACAGCTCGGGGTATCTCATTTAGAAAAGGAGACTGTTTCGCCCTAGCATCACAAGCCTAGAATATTCTTCATTTATGTACAATGTTTCGGATGTAAATCGATTGTTCATGAACCACATGCGGCGAGAGATAAAAGTCCAGCAGAGCACATGCCGCGGTATTCGACTCGCCGACGCTCTGATACGCACTTCACTTTGTTGACGGCTGCTACGCCACCTGTGCATTGTTTGAGTTGTTAGGCGAGCACAATTTCACTCCAATAAACTTGTTTTCCTTCAAGACAGCTGCGTCGTCTTTGCCTTCGTGACATCTGGTGGAGGTGCTGGGTACTCACCTTTTATGCTATCTACGACCTCTGGAAGTCGCCAAGCCAGTCCAAGCACAGCCAGCCGCCGACTGCAAGGTTTACTGCCGGAGATCGGTCTTTGGCCGGAAGGGCGAAAGAGAACGAACGCTGCAACCACACCATGGTAGTAGTAGTAGTAATTTTTTTTTGCCCAAAAGTTGTGGTGATTGCACCACTGAGCTGTTCGCTGAGTCATCTAGACAGCGGAGCTGCCGGTGTTTTGGGAGCTCGGTGTCTTCAGCCAACTGGGCGAGGGCTTCTTGCACGTGGGGAGCTGGGCTAGAGATGGCAGCCTCCCACTCTGTTAATGATGATATGTTATGAAGGATGGGATGATTTCTTCTACGTGATGCGGGTATTAATGGGCATTACTAAATGATGTGATGAAGTGATGCTCGTTCCACAGAACAAAAGGGGCAAGCGTCCTTATATTCGCCAGGATATATGATGGGCATGAGATGCGAAGTGGGGAATGATAATGTTTGGAGCTTCCTGAGACGGACTGCATGCCTTCGACTGGGCGATGGACGCGGTGGTGGAAAAATTGCCTGATCCTGGCGGAAATGGTCACGGATATCGCCGAAAGTATGGAGGCGGTCCTTATAGCCGAAAGGTTGCGGGATATCTTCAGGGGTCCTATGAGGCTCTCGGCGAACCATATTTCGAGCAGCCTCATTGGCTCTCTCATTTCCCATCAGGCCAGAATGTGCCGGTGACCAGATGATGTGGAAGGTCCGGCTATGAGGTGTGGGCCCTTGCGAGAGGGTTGCCAAGGTTCTAGATGATACCCTGCCGTTTAAAAAATTTAGTACGGCCGATTTAGAATCGGTTATGATGTTAAGATGCGGAGACCGGCTGTGGGCTATGGCTAGACCGATTGCCATTTCCTCTGCCTCTGTGCAGGAAGTGCAGCTTACAGATGCTGTAGCGATGGGGCTCCCCTTGAAGTCGACCACCGCTAGTACCGATGCGTTCCTGTCTTGATATGTGGCGGCACCGGTGTATACTACAGGAGACCCCGGTGGGTGTTGTTTGGCAAGGGCCTTCGCTCTTGCCTCACGGCGTTTCTTAATGTGGATGGGGTGCATTCACCTAGGCGTTGGGGACACTCTCATGACATTCCTCAGAGGAGAGGGAATGACAACAAGTCGCATGTAGTATGGTGTTTGGGGTACCAGGCCCAAAGACCTCAGGATGCACCGACCGGCAGAGCTGCGAGAGAGCCTCTCTAGCTGTGCGGTTTGCTGTGCCTCTATAAGTTCGGAGAGGGTATTGTGTATCCCGAGGCGCAGTAGGTTTGCAGTTGATGTGTGTTGGGAGAGGCAGAGCGCTCGCTTGTGTGCCGTACGGATGAGGCTATCAACTTTCTCCTGCTCCGTCTTCCGCAGGGTGAGAAACGGCAATACGTATGTAACGCGCGAGATGACGAAGGCCTGCACCATCTTTATGAGGTTGGGCTCCTTGATGCCCTTGTGCCTCGTCGAAACCCTGGAGATGAGTCGGGTGGTTTGATACACCCCCTTCTTGATCTCTCTGAGTGCATCTGTATGCCAACCATTAGCATTTAGGCGGAGTCCCAAAACCTTTATGGAGTGAACTATGGGAACGTTGGCTCCTGATGATGTGGTTACGGTTATTATCGGTGGGATTTTAGGATTTGGTTTGTAGATGAAAAGCTCCGATTTTTGTGGGGAACACGACAAGCCGCGCACGGCTGCGTACTCCTGAACGGTATGGGTTGCCCGTTGCAGGGCTTCCGGGATTTGGCCGTCGGAGCCTCGAGCAACCCACAGGGTGATGTCGTCTGCATAGATGGAATGACGTAGGTAGGGTATGTCGGAGAGAAAGGCCGGAAGGTCCCTCATGGCGAGGTTACACAAGAAAGGTGACAGTACTGATCCTTGGGATGTTCCTAGGCTACCCAGTTTAATGGGGTCCGATTGGATGTTTCCGAAATGAAGGGTGAGTATACGAGATGAGATGAACTATTTAATGTAGTTGTACGTGCGCTTTTGAAAGCCATTCTTGTTCACCATCTGTAGTATGGCCGAGTGTCGCACAGTGTCGAAGGCTTTGGAGATATCTAAACCGAGGATAACCTTAGTTGTGTGCTTTGGCGCGTATGCCGAATCCAAAATGTGATGTTGTAGTTGCAACATAAGATCCTGAGTGCATAGACGAGGGCGAAATCCTAGCATGGTGTGAGGGAACATCTGATTCTCTTCGGCGTGTTCCGTGAGTGGGGTGAAAACAACATGCTCTAGTAGTTTCCCTAGGCACGATGTTAGGAATATGGGTCTGAGACGATCGGTGTGTGGCGGTTTCCCAGGATTTGGAATGAGTATAGTCTTGGCCGTTCGCCATTTTTCCGGAATTTTACCCTGGGTCCAAAATTCAATAAAAAGGACCGTGATTCCCGTGATGGATGAGTTATCCAACTGCCGAAGAATCTTATTAGTAATCTGGTCAGGGCCAGGGGCCGACCTAATGTTTAGCTTATAAACGGCAGCCTTGACCTCGGCTTCTGTAAAAGGTGCATCTAAGGCGGCGTTGGCCTCTCCGGTGTATGGCGGGTGTTCTGTTGGAGGGCCTTGTGGTATGTACTTGTTGTGTAAATATGTGATGAGTGCATGTCGCGTCCCCGGATAGTTGTGTATCAAAAGGGACACCGTTTGGTTGTAGGACGACTTGTTTGACGTCGGATCAAGAAGGTGGCGTAAGATATTCCAATTCCTTTTGGTACTGAAAGTGTGATTTAGGGAATCACATAATGAATACCAGTTTTCCGATACCAATCTGGATGCGTGATTCTCAATCTCCCGATTAATGTAAGCTATTTTTCTGCGTAGGCCACGGCTGTGTTTGTGGCGGATGTCTGTTTTTGAGGCTGTCTCTAGCCTGGATGAGGTTAAACAGACGCGAGTCTAGCGGCGGTAGGCTGGGGTCTGATTGTATGATTTTGGTTGCTTTTCCGACCCTGCTGCGTAACTCCTCCTCCCATGCTGGTGCGAGAAACAACGTCGCAAATCGTCCTGCAGCAGGCCCGGGAACGGCCATTGTTCAGCTGAAGATCCCGAGGAATGGTTGAAGAAGCTGGGGCACGTCCGCATCTTCAACTGGTGGGAAGATGAACAAACTTTCCGGCATGTCTTCTTTTACTTAGAAGATGCGGCCGGAACTTGGTTCGAGAACCATGAGAACCATGGGTTCCTTAAGACCTTCGCTACCGTGGTGTGAAACGAGCAAGCAGCACTTTTGCTTAAAACTCGAACGCAGCACACTAACGAAGGAGTCGTGATCTTCATTCAAGAAATGAAGTGAATATTTCGCCGTGCGTACCCGGAAATGGCGGGAGAAAAGAAACTGAGATTTCTTATGCGAGGAGTAAAGGAAGAACTCTTTGCTTGCCTTGTCCGCAACCCCCCAAAACAGTGGCGGATTTCGCGTCTTGAAAGACGCTCGACGTTCGAACGAGGCATTATGACCGCACTGTCAACGCGCTGTTCTCGGAGACGATCGGTACTGCAACTGGAAGTTCCGATACATTGCCCCGACCCCATCCGTGCAGTGGTCAGGGAGGAGCTTCAGAAGCGTTTTCCTACGACGCCGGAACCTCAATTGGCTTCCGTGATTGATGCCATTTGAGAAGAGGTCCACCTTGCGCTGGGGACTTCTACGCCATCCGAAGCACCCCGCGGGCAACAGGCGATGACCAACTCCGCAGCTGTTCGTCAACCCCGCCCTGCTCCAACCGGTCGTCCAGAGGCGCCGCCATACCGCCATCCACTTCCCCAGCGTGACCCCCTGTAGATCAATACCATACGCCGAGGAAGACCGACGTGTGGCGAACGCCCGATAATCGCCCGCTGTGCTACCACAGAGGAGAGACACACCGCATTTACCGACGCTGTCGCTACAAGAGGCTTTGTTTGCGAGGGTTCTCCGTCGGCGCCTCACGCCCCCGACCCGGGCAGCGCCCTAGTGAGATCGAAGAATACCTCTCCAACACGAACCGAGGACCAGCCCGCTTCAACCGTTCATTGTTGCCCTACCAGTACCACTCGCCGCACCGTCGTAGCACTGCTAACTTCTCACGTGGAAGGTCCCCCAGACCAGGCGGGGGAAACTAAAAGCAGCAACTTCTGGAGGCAAAATTGCATGACCGCGGAAAAATGAAAACCCTCCAACGACGCCGCGACTCGCTGAAGACCATGATTCACGACATGCCCTCAGCTCGACGACCCGATCTAACCCTGACGTGACTCCCAAACACGACGACAGCAAAACGGCGCGACGCGTACCCGAGATGACCTAACCTGCCGCTGAGAATACGATGAAGACGACGACGCATAGTGCCCGATAATCAACACGTACAAGCAGAAATACGACGCCACGACGTACTAGGAACTCTAGGAAGGCGGCTTCCGACATTCGGCTGTCCGTCGACAGCTTTGATTTAGTCGCCCTTATAACCCGGGAGCCGACAACCCGATAATGAGCGGACCATTTGCATGTACGCTGAAGATAGGAGCTGGTGGTACGGTCCAATCATCCGCACAGCAGTAGGCCACCTCATGACTCCAGGTGGAAAGTGCACATCGCACGTCACCATAGACGACACAACGTGCCCTGCGGCGTTCGTCATTTCGCCTAACTGCTCCCGCGACGTAATTCTCGGAATGGACGTTTTCAAGGACAATGGTGCAATAATTGGTATACAGGCCAAGTCTATAACATTTTCCTCCGATCACTGCCTGACGCCGGGACCGAACCCAGAACCACGTGCTGCAGTAAGGATCGCCGATGATCATGTGAACCAGCGGCCCCGTGCAAGGTTGATTATCAGCGTCTACTGCAGAGATGCGGTTCCAGATGTCGACGTTATAGTAGGGAGTGACCAAGGGTTGCTTCTCGAACGCGGTGTCTCTGCGGCAAAAGGCATTTCGAGCTTTAAGCAACGCCAATACCACGTTTTGGACAGTAATTTTATCGAGGAGTACCAGCGTCTAAACAAGGGCGTTATGATTCTGTTCCTCGATGAAACACAAGAACCAAGTCAAGTGGTCGCCGTCACCAACTTCCAACGCGCACGCGCAGATAATTTCAAGCTGCCACATCCTTTCGACCTGAACCCGGCGCTGCCACAGGAAAATTGGAACCAATTATTAGATTTGCTGCGTCGCTACAGCCAGTGTTTTCGTCGAACTCCAAACTACTTCAGACACCTCTAGCGAAGCACCGAATACTAACGGAAGATGCTGCCCGACCTACCCGACAGTCACTGTACCGCGTCTGTTTACACGAGCGGGAAGCCATCCGTACTCAAGTCGACGACTAGCTCAGCGACGACATTAAACCGCCGTCGAAAAGCCCCTAGGCTGCGCCGGTCGTACATGTGAAGAAAAAAGACGGCGCATTAAGGTTCTGCGTTGACCACCGACGACTGAAAAAAATCAACAAAAAGGACTAGTAACCCCTTCCACAAATTGACGACGCTCTCGACCACCTCTGCCACCCGATGCCGTCCTCGCCCAAAAGCAAAGCGGTTGCGAGAAAGTAATTCGCTTTGCCAGCCGTGGTCTCTCGAAGGAGGAGAAACACTACACAGCCTCCGAGAAAACGTGCCTCGCTATTATAAGGGCGATTTCTAAATTTCTAGATTTGGAGATGTCTAGATTTTTAATTTCCAGATTTCTAATTTTGAAGGACTTCTCTGGCCGTCTTGATAGGTGGAGCTTGCGCCTGGAAGATATCACCGTTACATTCGTCTATAAATCTGGCAGGAAACACTCCGGCGCCGACTGCCTGTCCCGCGCCGCCGTCGACCCACCCCCACAAGACTCTGATGAAGAAAGCGCGTTCTTCGGAGTCGTGACGGAGAGCGACCAAGCCGCTCGCAGCTTGCCGACCCCGACTTGCGCGTCATGATCGACTACCTCAAAGGACGCAATGTCACTGTGCGTATGGCGTTCAAATGGAACACACCACATACAGCCTGAAAAAATGTGTCCTCTTGAAGAAGAATTTCAGCCCCGGTACGGGAACGAAGTATCTGCTTACCCTTGAAGGTCTTCGTACGAAATTTCGGAAGCGTGCAAAGATGACTTGTCTTCTGGACATCTCGGCACAGCTCGCACAATTGGAAAAATAAAGGCGAGGTACTACTGGCCCCGCCTAACATCCGACGTCACACATTACGTCCGGCGCTGCCATGACTCCCAGCGACCAAAAAGGCCGCCGAAGAGACCCGCCTGACTTCTGCAGCCGATCACCGTCCCATTAAGGCCCTACCACCAGATTGAAATGTACCTTTAGGGCCGTTCTCTACATCACAATGCCACAACATGTGGATTGTCGTAGCGACAGACTACATGACGCGCTAAGCAGAGACAGCCGCTCTTCCGAGGGGGACTGCAAAACAAGTCGCGAAGTTCTTCGTAAACCAAGCTGTGCTGCGACACGGTGTCCCTGAAGTCCTAATCACGGACAGCGGAATGGCCTTTACCGCGGAGCTTGTGCAAAGAATTTTACGCTACAGCAACACAAATCACCGAAGAACAGCGGCGTACCACCCCTACACAAACGCACTAACGCAACGTCTGAACAAAATGATCGAGGATATGCCGTCTATGTACGCCGACGTTGAACAAAGGACTTGGGACTAAGTCTTCCCATATGTCACCTTTGTGTACGAAACTACGCAGATGACACCGTTCGAGCTTGTCTACGGCAGACAGCCGACCACGATGCTTGGCGCAATAATTCCGCTCGTAGAAGACGACGACCTCAACGCCGACGTCCAAGAATATCTTCAACGTGCGGAGGAGGCCCGCCAGCCCGGTCGAGCTCGTATAACGGACCAGGAGCTGGTGGATGCCGGCCGCTACAACCTCCGACGAGACGCCGAGTACCAAACAGGGGATCGTGTTTGTGTTTGGACTCCCATCCGACGGAGCGCACTCAGTAATAAGCTTCTGCGATGGTATTTCGGAGCCTACACGATTCTACAACGTGTTTGCCAACTTACCTACGTAGGGATCCCGGGTGGTGATCCCGGCACATCACGACGCCGCACGCGACTCGAAGTCCTTCACGTGGTTTGCCTCAAACCGTACGGCGCAAGATGACAGAATCTTTTTGTTCTTTTTTATGGTAATAGAAAATAGCCAGCGCAAGAAAGACGAGGGCGAGGAAGGTAACAGACACAGCGCGGCACTCACAACTGAATTTTTATTGGAAAAGGAAAAACAGATATACACCTAAAACCGCGAATGTCAAATTAGGTCAATTCAAGAATGAATTACTGCGCAAGCCTGCAACTCGTCAATTCCCACGTTCTGCAAGATAACAGGTTTCGCTTTTGTGCAAGGGCACACAAGGTTGGCTAACAAAAGTTTCTCAATTTTTTTATCTGAAAAAAGCCTGAGACACTTCCCTAATATGTTGATTAGTGTGTTTGAACAACATGGTTATGTCAGATAAAACCGGTGTACACTTGTGTACACGTGTACACGTGCGCCAATGAGAAGCCAAGTTAGAAAGCGAAGAGTTCTGGATGGACAGAAAATGTTCGCGCAGTCGCTTATGGACGCAACGACCAGTTTGACCTATGTAGCGAAAACGAAAAGGCAATGAAATATGATAGACAACGCCTACAGCACACGCAACATACTTTTACTTGTGGTTGACTGTGCACTTGTTGACAGCGGACTTTATATTGCTATCTCTTTTTTGGCTACCAGTGGACACATTTTTGGTACCTTATTTGGAGCTTTGAATACCACGTTAAAACCATAGCGGAAACCTACGTTATTAAGCCCGTGGGCAATCCTGTGGGTGTACGGAATTACTGCAAATTTCTTTTTCTTCTGTGAAGGATCACCACTCGAGTCACGTTTAGCACGACCTTTAACAACTTTTATTAACTTATCGGTGACAGCCACCAGTACACTAGAAGGAAAACCCGCGTCATGTAGACGGGCTACTTGCTTCGCAAAGCTAGAACCGAATAAACGTTTGCAGGCTTTTTCTAGTGCAGATCATAAACACGAAAAGCAATGCCCCTTTTTACTACTTAAGAGTGGGCTGACCTGAAATTAAGGATCGGTCTTGCTGAACGTGGCTCATAACAAAAGCAAACGTGACAACTTTTAAAATGCAAACTAAGGTCGAGAAACTGCAGCAAATTATGTTTTGGCACCTAAGAGGTGAAAGACAGACCCATTACTTCGCTCTTAAACACTCCTAACACCTTATTGACAGCTTCAGGCAGTACACGCATTGTTCAACCAGCATCAAATAGTCATCAACGTAATGAGATATGCCTTTAACGGCTCCATTTAGACATCCTTGCATACAACGATTAATTTTGGCTAAAAATATCTTGCATAAAACGAGCGCCACGCACTAGCCGATACACACACACCTGATCTTTGAATCAGGGTCTGCCCTTTCCAACCTGCTAAAGAACTCAGGTAAAAGGCCAGTAACTCCATAAACCCTTCTACAGAAGTGCCACTACGGTTCCCAAAAAGAAGCTCGTCATTTTCCTTAGTAATACACTCTTGAACGCATTGTAGCAGCCCACTGGTTGGGATAGAAAAAAACTTGTCCTCGACATCAATGCTGAACCCCTTTCAGAATTCAGTCTCACCTTCTCGCAGGAATTCTACTACTGCCACCGAAATTTTTACTTTGAAAGTATCCTGGATCCTCAGCTGCTTCAGGTGGCTTTCTACAAATTTGGAAACGATCTTCTTCCACGAGTCTCGTCTCGTATTTATTGTGCGAAACAGCAAATTAGGCTTATGGGTTTTGATAGTGAAGAACGGGGTGAGTTCCAGACTTTGGGACTTTGAAACAGGAGAGGATAACCTCCTAAGGTTCAGGTCTTGCAGAAGGGCCACTGCCACAATTCTCACTTTGCTCAAATTCACAGAGGCAGTTTTGAATTTTTTTCCATTACCTTACATGCCTTTTTAGAAAATATACCCTCATCCAAAATCACAAAAAACCCTCCTTATCTGCCACAACAGGTCCTAAAGGGACCCAGAAGAGCCGTCTGTAAAAGTAACAAATGGCCTGTATTGTCGCGTAGCACCAATAAGCAATGCAATGCCAATGGAATTATTGATCTACATTCAGTATTAGCTGCGCCAGAAGCAATTAAATGCACCTCTTCCCACTTGGCGATCGACTCCTCTTCCCTCTCTACTTCCTTCAAAGCAGCTGGTAACACTGGGAATAGTCATGTGACATCGCGACGCTCGACTTCCGTTCTGCGCTAGCGAGATTCATGCGATTAGGCGCGCGTCAATCGCTGCGGACCCGCCTTTGACGCCTTTGCCTCGGGATCGCACAGGAAGGAGGCTGAGCAGCCGGAAACCAATGGCAGTGACGCCGCCGGCGGCCGACCTCGCCGGCGATTGAGCGAATCAGGGGCCGCCTTCGCCGTTGCGTCAGCCGCGATCGCCGTTGCGCTCATCGGCTGAAAAAGGCAATCTTCAAAAATTGTTTACAAATTTTCCGTACAACGTAAGGGGCTCCCACTTGGCTCAAAAAATCCCCGTTATGTGTTCTACCACCTGAATGCATTTTATTGCCACCTTCACAAAGCTTTTCGGGGTCCCTTTAGGTTCCTTTCGACTAGAAAATGTGGCCAGCGGATAGACAGGAGACACACTGATTTTAGGGCTGTCTGTCCTAGTCAAAGCATCAACACACTCAACCACGCACCTTAGACGCAAGTCGTCTTCAACCCTCCCCGAGACTGTCCTAGCCATCACTACCTTCTCAACTGGATTAAGGGAAGGCTCGAACCTGAACTTGGGGCTCAGGCGAAGCTTTGACTGCACAGACACCGGAAGGGGGGAAGCACTTAGATTGAGCAGCTTGCCTTTTGTCGTTGCTGACTTTGTTTTGGTTGGAAGCGTGGGCCGTGAATGTTCCAAAAAAACTCGCCGTATTCGTTGCTGCTTATGTACCCTTCCTGGTAACTTGACGTGGAGCAGCGCCTTTCGTCCGTCTCGCTTGCGTGGCGCGACACTCGAAGGCAGTCCTTGAAGACCCGAACCTGTCTGCAAAACTCAGACCTAAGGATCCGGCACATTCTTCTGGCGTGGCCCGCAGAGGGTTGCAACCACCCACATGAAGCTTGAAGAGTCTGAGGGCACATACCAAGGCGTGCATACCACGAAGCAACTCTTGCTTGACACATACATTGCGCTATTAGTGCGGCCAGGGAGGCCAGCTGGTAAACCAGAAAGTTAGAACAAGGAAGAGAGCCCTGTGTACAAGAAATGTATTGCACCAAGATGGCAAGCTGGGCGAGTTGGTATTGGTACATGGTAATAGAAAATAGCCAGCCCAAGAAAGACGAGGACGAGGAAGGTAACAGACACAGCGTGGCACTCACAACTGAGTATTTATTTCTGCGCATATTCGCCTGCCGGCTTCCTTCCTGTCTTCGGTAAAGTTTAAATACAAACCAATGTCGAGTATTTATCTTATTCATAAAGAATTCGACATCCTGGTAGAAACTGCCAACGGTTGCTTCTTTGTATTTTCCTAATCGAATGGCTTTCCGCAGCACCTAACTGAACCTCTCGCATACTTTGACTATAGCTGCGGCCTGCTTTCTATACTGCTTTTGCATTCTTCAGTATTCTGTGCTACGTCTTTGCAGATTGAGAAAGCTACCATATGCTCCATATATTCATGGTGCGCTCGGTAAATCAAATTATACATGTTATTCTACAGCTTTAGGCCGTCACTTTTTTAAACCGCACTTAATACGATAATAAGTTATTAAAAAGCTGATAGCTCTTGATATAACGTAGTTTGACAACCCTGGGAAACAACTTCAAGTGGACGCGTGGGCAAAGTTCAAGTCATAGAGCCCACCTTTCCGGAATGATACACGTACCTACACAGCTATCACTCTTTCCTGTGTAGCTGAAACGACTGCCGCTTTCTTGTAGTGATCAAAAGCTCCAGTAAGGGCCGTGGTTTCGGCTTCCGATAGTTAGGCAGGCTGTGTCAATTGGTATCGGTCAGCTCTTGCTGTTGTTATGAGGGAGTGCCATTTCTGCTGATATGATTCGTACAATAAAGTTATATCTGTGCAATATATTCTCACTTTTATCAAAAGGTCTTATTTTTACGGTCCAGGTCACCCTTACATCCTGGGGAGTAACATTCCGATGTACCTAACTATTCTCGGAATTAGTGAGTGAAAGACAGATGCCCTAAACATTAGACTGCGCCTTTTGGTGCGGTCTTAAGAGGAATAATTTAAGGTTCCCCAATGTTAGTGGCCATAGTAAAATCAAAAAGATAATGGCACTTTTAAGCCCAGAAGAACACTTTTAGGCGAAAGCCTACTAACATATTTATACACATGTGCCTTAACCTAAACCTGACATCATTGGGCTACGTTTCATGAGAATAAATGCGCTAAACAACTACAAATTCCAGGGCTGGCGTAAAGCTGATTATGAAATAGACGAAAGGTGGAACTCATGATTATAACTTTATGCAAACAAGACCAACAGATCGTAAGTATGCATAATGTGTATCTGAACATTCCAGCAAATTACGCGAAAGAAAACCACACTTTGATGATGCGCAAAATGTTTCTAAAACCCTAATTGTGTTTTGGGGAAAATAAAGGTATTCCGTGTGCATAGCCATCATTCCTGCCTAATCGTTGTGTAAAAATATTCTAAGGACTCGTGGTTATGACTGTGAAGAAGCTGTAGAGCTTTTGACCAAGTTTGTTTCCAGGTCAGTGATGTAAACACGATGCCAAAGAATCTTCTCGTCCGCATAAGCCAACATGCGGCGGTGATCTGGTATCGCCTGGAGTTAACTTTGCCGATTGTTTTACGTCCGCACATCTTCCTGTCAAACGTGGTTCAAAAGCGCAGTCATACAACACAGCGAAGAAAGGGGTGCCATGCGAAGGAATTGTAACAGAATAAGGTTCATCAATTGACCCTGGCATGAATTGATCCTATAATTGGGGCCAACTTAGTGGCGCTGCTGGAGAATCGTGATTATGGTATATCGGGTATTATAATTTTAGGCAACGTTATATTACTCGGTGGAGGTCGGCAGTGTTCCGTAATGTGCATATTCTGTGCCAGGAAGCACGCAAACATTATGAGGTAATTCACAGGGCTGCTGAAGTGCGCCCCGCATAGCTATTCTCCCTTCCCGTTTCAGTTTTAAGTGCGAATGCACTTCTTAAGCGAGCCTGAATCGTCCGCCGCCGTCGTCCGCATAGCAACAGCTGCGCGTGCGCGCGCTCCTCGTCTTCCCTAGCAACGGAGGGAGATGGGCGCGCGCTAGTCTCCTCCTCCTCTCTCCGCTCAGTGACTGCGGGTGTTGGGCACCTCCTCTCCACTTCGGGCAAGAGAGCTCTCGCGTAGCGGGCGCTCCGCATTCCGACGTGTGAGGGCGCTCGTGTAGCCCTCGCCGTAACGGCGGGCGCTACTCTCCTCCTCCTCTCTCCGCTCAGTGACTGCGGGTGTTGGGTGCCTCCTCTCCACTTCGGGCGGGAGAGCTCTCGCTCGCGTAGCGGGCGCTCCGCCTTCCGACGCGTGAGGGCGCTCGTGTAGCGGTCGCGTGGCGCGGGAGGGTATTAGTCGAGCGCGCGCCGTCGTCGAGAGCGGTCGCTGGTCCTGCATCTCGATAACGATGATGGCGGACCGGGCAACGGTACCAGCAATAACAAGTGAAATATCTTTCTTTGTAGTTGTGTGCGTGTGTGTAATCTCTCGACTACTCATTAGGATCACGATATCCACCGTAATCGCGCAATCAACAACCGTGCATTCGCACTTACACACTCTCCCCCTCGGGGAAGTGCGAGAGAATTTTTCGTTATTCGTCTACCTTCGTCATTTCTAAAGCCATAGATGCGCAAGAATGTCAGCATAATTTGCCTACCGGCACTGTTGACCCTACAGAAATCCTTTCGGCGACTTACACTATCAGTTACTTTACATTTTATGATTAACAGCATCCACAAAAAAACTTTGTGGCGGGAGTGATCAGGAATATTTGAGTAGGCGTGTCAGATGCAGAAGTCTTGGCAGCGTTAAAAAGAGAATACTCGTGACATCAGATCGGTGAGGGAAGCCACGTGAACATATAGTGTGAGCACCAGCAGAAACTACAGTCCTGGGACAATCTACTGTGCTGGGACAATCGCCGTGCTCCGATGGGATACCCTATCGTCATCGCTTCATCTTCATCATCTCGGCTTCTGGCATCACCATCACCGCTTCCTGACGGGGTCTTCCTGGGTCCTCGGCTCTCGGAATAAACTGCTCTCCTTCACGAGTCCTCGACTCTCTCAAGTGGTGGAGGGTGCTTTCGATCCTGCCGTCTACCTCTCCCGATCGCACACCTGGAGCTTCGATCAGGTCGGCGCTTACCAACTAGCCCCATGGATCGCGAGGGCAGCAATGGTGGCAGCAACGCTGCAGTTCCCGTCCAGCCCACCTTCACTGTCGCCAGCCCCCACCGCGAACCGCCCTTTTTCGCTGGCCGTCGGGGCGTAGACGTTGAGGAATGGCTTGACTAGTTTGAGCGAGTGAGCGCGTTCAACCGGTGGGACGACGCATTCAAACTGAAGAATGTTTGCTGGTCCCTGAATGAAGTGGCGAAGACGTGGTTCCTTAACCAGGACGGCTTCTCTAATTGGGAGAACTTCAAGGAGGACATACGTAAGATCTTCGGAACGTCCTCTGCTCGCTCGAATGAAGCCAAAAAGAAACTTGTTGCCCGTGTGCAACGCCCGGAGGATACTTACGCTTCATATATTGAAGATGTCCTCGCGCTATGCCGCCGGTTCGACAAGGACATGCCTGAAACGGAGAAGGTACGCCACATACTGAAAGGTATCGCCCATTTTGCTTTTAATGCTATGGCGATTCAGAATCCCGCTACCATTGCCGATGTGCGAACGATCTGCCAGCGGCTCGACCATCTCCAGTCCATCCGGATTCAACACGACACCTTGCCTGCCTGCCCCTCTGGCTACGCCGAGCTCCGTACTCTGATTCGCGACATCATCCGTGAAGAGTTGAATCAGCGTGACACACCCTGCGCTCAGAACAACTACGGTCGCGCACCTGGTCTTCGTGACATGATCAGAGAGGAGCTGGTGTCCATGACAACTCTTCCTCGGCCATGTCATAGTGCTCCTATTTTCACGCCAACTTACTCTGAAGCCGTATCCCGATCACCTGTGCCCATGGAGCATATCGTGTCCCCGCCCTCGCACGGCCAATTGACTGCCCTTTCTGCACCTCCGGCCGCGCCGCCTTTCCATTCAACTTGGCGAGCACCGCGCCCTATTAGCGACTGGCCCGTCTGTTACTACTGTGGCATCCGAGGGCACATTTCTCGCTTTTGCCGTCGACGACAGCTGGACGAGCGCCGCGGCTACGCCCCATACGAGCGAGATAACCGCTTCAACTACGCCCCTCGCCAGCGTGTGTACTCGCCTCCACCGCCTCGCTCTACACCCCCGATTGATTCCGATGACCGGCCCCGGAGTCCACGTTCTCCCAGACGCCGTTCGCCTTCGCCTTTCCGCCAGTCTTCATCCCCTCTCCGACCCGCATCCCAAGTTTTCGACCGACACCCGGAAAACTGAAAGCAGCAGTTTTCTGGGGGGAAACTGCATCACAGGAAAAATCTCAACGTCCCTCTGAGTCACCATCGAACACATTAACTGTTTTCATTGAAGGTGTTTGGGTTGAAGCTTTAGTAGACACTGGGGCTAGCATTTCGGTCATTCACGCAGATTTGTGCTCTCGGATACGCAAGGTGACAACGCCATATGATGGTCCTGCTCTACGTGGTGCCAACGGCGGAAGGATTCGGCCATCTGGACTATGCACTGCGCGTGTTTTCATTGATGGCATTCGTTACCACATACAGTTCGCGGTATTGTCGCCATGTGCACATCAAGTCATCTTGGGTTGGGATTTTCTGTCATCAGCATCGGCAATCATCACCTGTAATCAACCCACCATTCACATCACTGACCCCTTCCTTGCCAGTTTGTCGGACAGTGGAACGGACCGTCTGGTCGCAACAACTGATTGTGTGCTCTCTCCCGGCGAAGAAGCAGTTTTCTCCGTTTCGTCCGACAGAGTCACCGATGGCGACGTGTTGATTGCACCAGCTGGCAATTTCATTCTGAAAGGAGTCGTTATACCTACCTGTCTCGTCCGTTTTTCATCTGGGTCGGCTTTTGTTGCCGCGGTGAATACATCTGCCGAAGCAATTTTAGTGCCGCAAGGTGCCACCATCGCTTCGGTTTTCGGCGATGAAGAAGCCTGTGTTCTTCCGCTGTCAACCATTTCGACAGATGAACACGTTTCCCCATCGCCCGCTCCAGTTTCGGCTTTTGACACCGCCATAAGTTCCGACCTTCCGCCAGAGGAGAGGCAAGCATTGCTGCTTCTGCTGACCAAACACCAGGGTTCTTTTGACGCATACTCTTCTGTCCTGGGGAAGACATCTGCCGTGGTACACCGCATCGACACAGATGGATCTTGTATCGTTCGGCGCCGTCCATACCGTGTGTCTATGTCTGAGCGAAAAATAATACAGGAGAACGTCGATGACATGCTGAAGAGAAATATTGTTCGCCCTTCATCAAGTCCCTGGTCTTCTCCTGTCGTTTTGGTACAGAAAAAGGACGGTTCTGTACGATTTTGCGTGGATTATAGGGCACTGAACACAATAACACGCAAGGACGTCTATCCAATGCCTCGCATTGATGATGCCCTTGACAATTTTCAAGGTGCCGAATACTTCTCGAGCCTGGACCTCCGCTCTGGGTACTGGCAGGTTCCCATGCACGAGGCAGACAAAGAAAAAACAGCTTTCGCCACACCCGATGGTCTTTACGAATTTAACGTGATGCCATTCGGGCTGTGTAATGCTCCAGCCACATTCGAGAAAATGATTGATACAGTCCTTCGTGACCTTAAATGGAGAACCTGCCTTTGTTATCTCGACGATATCGTCGTTTTTTCCTCGACTTTTGATGACCATCTGAAGCGCTTGGATGAAGTCCTCACCTGTCTTACCAATGCCGGACTTCAACTAAACACCAAAAAATGCCGATTCGCGAGCAAGTCCATCAAGGTGCTCGGGCATGTTGTGATCAAAGACGGAATTCGCCCTGACCCGGACAAAATTAATGCTGTAGGCAATTTTCCTCGCCCATCCCGCCAAAAAGAGCTCGGCAGCTTCCTTGGTTTAGCTTCCTATTTCCGGCGTTTCATTCGTAACTTTGCTGTCCTTGCTTCACCCCTCCACAAACTTCTTGCATCCGCTGCCCCATTTGTGTGGTCTGAAGATTGCGAAGCCGCCTTTCAAAAGCTCAAGCATGCCCTAACATCTGCGCCAGTGCTGCATCATTTTGACGAAACGGCAGCCACAGTACTACACACAGGCGCCAGTGGACATGGCCTTGGTGCTGTGTTGTTACAACGCAACGCTCCTCTGTGGAGAACGTTGTGGCGTACGCAAGTCGCTCATTAACGCCTGCCGAACGAAACTACTCAATTATTGAGCAGGAATGTCTTGCAGTTGTCTGGGCCGTACAGAAATTTCGTCCATACTTGTACGGACGGCATTTCACTGTGGTCACTGACCATCATGTGCTCTGTTGGCTTTCCTCGCTCAAAAACCTAAATGGACGGCTTGGTCGCTGGATTTTGAAATTACAGGAATACGACTTTACTGTAACATACAAGTCTGGCTAAACGCACATGGATGCGGACGCCCTTTCCCGCTGCCCTGTGTCTCCAGAAGATGATTCGCCGTCTAATGCGGCCCAAGTCCTCTTACCAATGGCACCTTTGGACGATATCAAAATCGACCGCATCGAAGATCTACCGTCCCTCCAACGTGCAGAACTTTACTGCAGAAATCTAATTGAGCAACTTACTGGTTCGACGAAGCCACTTACCAACCGCTTGCGGCGCCAACTGCACAAATTTTTACTTTTTGACGGTGTTTTATACCATTATAATTACGACCCTACCGGTGACAGGTGGGTTGCCGTCGTTCCGCGATCTCTACAGCAGCATATTTTGAGGGTTTTTCATGACGACGCGACTGCCGGACATTTAGGTTTCCACAAGACTTACCACCGCGTGAAAAGTCGTTTCTTTTGGCCTGGCCTTTCCACCAGTGTCGCCAAATACGTCGCCTCCTGCGCGCCCTGCCAGCACCGTAAACGACGAACGTCACCTCCTCTTGGAATGCTGCAACGTCAGCACCGTTCGAAGTCGTCGGCATAGACCTGTATGGTCCTTTGCCCATTTCCACAACTGGTCATCGTTGGGTTGTAACCGCCGTTGACCATCTAACCCGCTATGCCGAAACCGCCCCTCTTCGGACGGGTTGCGCTGTAGAAGTCGCGGAGTTCTTTTTGCGCTCCATATTTTTGCGCCACGGGCCTCCCCGAGTTCTTCTGAGCGACCGCGGAAAAACATTTCTGTCGGCTACTCTTGCGGAAGTTCTTCGTGCCGCCGACACCGTTCACAAAACTACGTCCAGTTATCATCCTCAAACGAATGGTTTGACTGAACGTTTTCATCGAACACTATCCGACATGCTCTCTTTGTACATCCAACCGGATCACAGCAATTGGGACTCAATTCTTCCGTTCGTGACATACGCATATAATTCCGCAGTTCAGCGCACCACAGGTTTCTCGCCCTATTTTCTTGTCTATGGCCGCCCGCCTCCCTCCGTACTGGACTCAACTTTCTTGTCGGCACCCGTTGACTGCACGGCCAGTGTTCCTGAACAATTTGCTTCCCGTGTCGCTTACTGCCGCTGTCTCGCCCGAATGAACACAGAAGCCAGCCAAAACGCCCGCAAGTCTCGTTACGACGAATCTCATCGCGAAGTCTCGTTTCACCCAGGGGACGCGGTCTTGTTATGGACTCCTGTGCGTCAACCTGGCCTCTCAGAAAAGTGGCTTTCTCGGTACATCAGACCCTAGACAGTGCTCGAGCAAACGTCTCCTGTAAATTATCGCATGGCTCCAAACAGTGCCGTTACCGATCGTCGCTACCGTGGAACAGAAATCGTCCACGTCTCGCGGCTGAAGCCCTATGTCCAGCGGTCCGACACAACCTCGACAGCGGCCGGGTGACCGCTTTCGAAGAGGGGGGAGATAAGTGTGAGCACCAGCAGAAGCTACAGTCCTGGGACAATCTACTGTGCTGGGACAATCGCCGTGCTCCGATGGGATACCCTATCGTCATCGCTTCATCTTCATCATCTCGGCTTCTGGCATCACCACCACCGCTTCCTGACGGGGTCTTCCTGGGTCCTCGGCTCTCGGAATAAATTGCTCTCCTTCACGAGTCCTCGACTCTCTCAATAAATAAATGTGTCATTTACGTGCCCTCAAGACGAATACATTCCCCAAATCCCATCTGGCTTCACCTTTTTTCCCATCAGAACTCCCCGCTTTGCCGATTTTATGGAGAACAAGGAAGCTACGCTATATGATCGGAGGGTGTGACCACAACCACTAATTCCCCCAAACCTGCAACTTTCCAATTACGAGCTTTGGGAGAGCGCCTTGGTGAGCACCGGCCTGGATGACCAGCTTCGGCTGGCTCACAGGGCTGTCGATGCTGCCCGCGCTCAAGGCCTCTTGGGTTGAGGACGCCTCTTTCAACCTTCGTTGCAATCCCCTCTGTTGAGTTGCATAAATATTTATTCGCTCTCTTTCTCGTTCCTATTATGGTGATACATTTATGGGTACCCATGATTGAGTTAAATTTTTAAATTGCTGTGACTAGGGCGTGTAAGAAGTCAAAATAAATAGCTCGGTCAAGAGAGGTGGACGGGATGCAATTGTTGGACATTATGACACTGAATAACAACCAGATCAGCAAAACACTATCATTCGGTGGTTCAGACATATAATTGTGCTCGTAAATTGTTGGCACGCAATCTAGAAAGCGTGGTTAGGTCGACACATTGGGGCTCTCAACTTCCGCCAACAAGCATGCGTTGGAATGAAACATCATAGCAACTAAGGTGCTCATCTATTTTGCAGTTCTTACTGCGTCAGTTACGCCTATTGATACCTGAATTGTTTATGAATTGCATTCACTTCTACTCTGTGGGTGCCGTGCTTGCGGAAGGTTTTACCCGTACGTTGCACGCTAGATTCTAGAGTTATCGACCACCTCGTTATGCATTTCTTCTGTCAAGTAAATGCATTGAAATGGCTATACTTGACAGAAATGTATCCGCTGTGGAATAAAATATATCACGTCACAAAAAAAAACCCAGTTATCTCACACAACAGAATTTGAGAAATGTCTTTTTATTTTTACATCGGCTATTTTTAGATGCCAAAATGGGTGTGGTCGTCTCTTTACTACAAGTGCTAACCTCTCAAGTGCTAAGACTTAAATACCGTCTGAGGCAGCTGTTAAGAAGCGCACACCAGTCATGATACAAGCACTGAAGCGCCTACTTATAGCAAGCTCGAATCACATGCAAACTGTAGGTGTGTGCCCGGATTACTCACCTTTGTATAGCAGCGCATATATATCAAAGTAAGACAGCTACGTATGTCAAAGAAGTATGTAAAATTAAGACTATGTTTCGCTGCGGTGAAGCTCCAGCTGGGTAATCAGGCGCTGCTAAGCGGGAGGTTATGGATAAGTTTTGAATATATTGTCATCGTTAACGCACGCTGATGTCTGCACACATGGTCGCTGTCGCTTTTCGCCTCTTCACAAAAAACCAGTCGTGCACCCAGCGGTGATCAAGCCCGCTTTCATGTGCTGAGCAAAACAATGCCTTAACAATTGCGCCACTGTGGCGAAACACCCACTTTCGGAGTATGTAATGGTCACAGAGTATTTAAAGTAATTTACACCCTACATGTCTTCTTCATTCACGCATTTTCAAATACGCTGTATTGCAGTTCAAACTGATAAAACAAGCTCCTTCAGCATACATGTCTTATTGGGAAGAATACACTACGCAGAAGCAAAAGCATAATGACTGAAATTTTAAGCCGTTTCCATGCCCCAACTTTGTACTTTTCATGCGTTCAACTTATAGGAATAGAGGCCCTCAAGTGTTTACAGTTAAACACGGTACTCAAGCAGCATCGGCCAGATTGAGATGTAAAAAATTACACCATCTGCCCGTGGCGAACCCTGATGAGGATGCGAAGCATCGTTGCGGTTCAGTGTGGTTCCATTGTGTTGCCTTATTTTGAGTGATGTGGTGTTTCTTGGCGCCAGAGGGAATTCCGTGTCCGGGTCCACACGGGTGGCAAAAGCACGCAAGTACTGTTGTTGGTGGGCGAGTAGGCGGTGGTTCTCGAGGCACCAAAACTTGTCCATCATGTTCTTGTCGATGTTGTCTCTGTGGTAGAATCGGTAGTCTCCGTCAGCGTTGTGGAGGTAAAGGTTGTTGACATTGGTGCACTGGCTGAGAGCAATGTACACGCCCTCCTCTTCGCAGTTTTGTCTTCTCCTTCTTCTTTTTCGGTGGTTCCCCTACGGGAAGATGACGACGGTGGTTGAACGGGAAGCTATCTCGCGATGGATGCTTTGGTTGGCCAATCCCTAGGGGCATCCTGCCACAATCAGCATCAGAGGCGCTGCGGACGGGGCTGGTTTAGCTGCAAGGCGCGTGGCGCTTCTCGCTACAGCTTTCCCATGAGAAATTCAACATCCTCCTCTAAAGTTTTCAGTTCGTCGTTTCCGTTGGCGTTCAGCTTCGCGTGCCCTCGTTGTGTCAGTAGCTTCTTGACGTAGTTTGAATGAGTCAAGGACACAAGGCGCCGTCGTAGGACTTCCTCCTGTCCGGGTTTTGTAGTGTAGTGGGAAGAGCATCGCGTACCTCCCGTTGCGGCCAGAGATTCGTGGGACCGAAACCGGGCGCCGCTAACTATTTCTTTTTATATAGTGTAGGGGGAGAGGTGCGGACAACGGACGGATGCCGGACATAGCCCCGAGCAAGAGATGCTTTGCATCTAAATCAAGCGCTGTGCGATTTCAATTGTAGCAGCCCTGTCTGCGTCAACCGCAAGCCCTGCCAAATAGCCATCAGACGCAGCTTCAGCATTAGCAGCACATGGTCTCAGCGCGCGAGACAATCCACGCGCCAGAGAACACCACTCTGCCAGGTAGGAGCCTACAGGCACTGCCTGTTCGGCGGACCCATGTTGCCATGTTGCATACGTACATATATGTAAGCCGTGCTAAAATATCTAATGGGCGCCTATAAAAAGAGAGAAGAAAAGCACCCCGCTTATTATCCCAGTATAAGAAGCCAAAAAAAAAACTGCTTCTGCACCAGACGTTGTCTTGAATGCTGTTAATAATAGTTTGGGCAAATAGCTTGCCCACAACTTGAAGTAAGCTGATCGGTCTGTACTTCTTAAGATCCTTGGCATCTCTTTTTATAAACCAAAATATTGTGGGAGGTTTTCCAGGCTAGGGGTACTTTTTGAGTGCTTAATCAGTCCGAAAATAGTGCAGAAGGCTTTTCAAGCATTATATATCCTCCCTCCAAAAGATACGCGGTATGCCATCGCCACCTGCAGATTTTCCCTTTTCATGTCCTTGAGAACATTTCTTACTACACCTATAGTAACAAGTGAGAAAGCGGAAATTGAGCTTGTACGGAAGTTGAGTAGCTTTCCCTGATCAAACGTCGCTGGCAACACAGCATGGTGTAGAATCGTTCAGCTAACTTTAGGATTTCGTCTATGTTGTTCGTAATGCTACCCTCTTCGTCTCTGGGTATGTACATTTTGTCTGTTCCGACGGCTAGCTTCCTCTTAGTTGCGCCAAAACTCCCTTCGTTTTCAACCGTTTCCTCGGCCAATGCCACATTGTATGCACGAAAGTTGTTTGTTTTACTTCTGTTAGTAGGATTTGACAGCTTGGCTTGTTCAAAATGATCTGCCGTACTTCCCACTTTCAGGAGCTTACGTTTGGCAAATACGTGCTTCGCTTTCTAGTTAGTTTTTAAGTTTGTTCTTTACAGCTGCTGTTGATTCACTCATTGCTGATGTTAGGTTGTCATTCAGCCTATCTACCCTATCCTTATTCTCCCCGTTAAGAAGCCCAAATTTGTTTGAGTTATTTTAATGCCCTCCCTTCTGGCTCTGACTGGCTACATAGAACGTTTCCTGCTTTTCACGAGCTTCCTTCTTTCTCATTTGAGACTTATGATTCCTTGGCACCTAACCATCCTATGATCGGTGCTCGGAATCCTACTTAGCACCTCTCCATCTTGCACAATGCCTGGGCTGTCGCTTGAACTGAAGTCAGTTTTGTTTTTTGTTGTACCATCGGGACTTTCGCATGTCCAATTTTTATTCTTTCGTTTGTGATAGAATGCGTCCATCAAGCTCAGGGTATTTCTCTCCGCAAATCCCCATCTCCTCGACTGTTACAACTGTCGATGCCAAAGTTTTCCACTGACCTTTCTTCTGTTTTCTTTTTTCTGTCTTTCGCTTTAAAATCGCCATCATAATCACGAACCATGATATGTCCTTCTCAATTGCTGATTCCACTTGCTAACAGGAAATGTCCACGGATTCATCATCGCAGCTATTTGTTGGAGCGTGGGCCTGCACTATGTATACCTGTTACGCTTGTTTGGCTTGATCATGACGGCTGCGACTCTTTCGATAACGCAGAACCATTCTTCTACGCTGCCTGCTAACTCTCAGACATGTTTTGTCAATCTCACTCCGTGTTCCTTCTTCTCATGGAGTCCTTTGTACCACAAAATATATCCGCTGCTTGGCTCCATGAACACCTCTCCTGTCCTTCTACTTTCGATTAACCCTTTATTATCCCAGTTTTTGCCCGAAAGCTCCTGTAATAGTACAGCTAAGCTTCCATCAGTTCGCAAGGTGCGTGCGTTGAAAGTTTCGAGGGTCAAGTTTGAAAGGCGGTTTGTTGGGCTTATTAGCATTACCCGCCGCTGCTGCAGCGCAGGCCTGACCGTGACGGTGGTGGGGTGCTCTACAGCTGCTGGGTACTGATGGGCCAAATTTGTTTTGGCAAGTCATACGAGGTTGTGGCCAACTACTACAACAGGGTGGCCAGGTCAGATTCAAAAGTACTGCGAGTTCTCGTGCTGTATCGTTCACGCAGCGCCCTGTGTTGCCCAGATATGTTTTCCTGCAGGTCCTCGACGGTATGCTGTAAACAACGCCTTTGAGGCACTCACAATATCGTGTCCGGTGATTTGTCTTGCATATTCCCTCGTACAAACCATCATATACTTGGTGGCATGTGGTGTATGCTTTCAAGGGGTTGAGTATACCTAATTCACCGCATGTCTTGCTGCCATTTTCTTTATATTATGGGATGGGCAGTGCAGACACGAAACCACAGCGACCTCCTTCGTTTTCTCAGTTTTATTCTTGGAGTCTTCTGCCATACCGTCGCGTTTGATTTAGTCTTAACAGAATGGACTGGCACACAACTGTGATCAATTTGGCGGGATACCCATCCTTCCTTATGTGGTGCAATACTTGCCGAAGCTGACGCGCATTGGGTCGTGACATGACATGGCCTGATTAGGGCAGGCTAGGTAGCCAGACCAATTTATCACTGTTGCTGGCGAGTACATTCTGCAAAGACGAAAGTGCGAGGGCAATGCAGAGGACTCGATGACACCACTGAGGAAGGAAAGAAGGTCGACGTTGTTCCGTATGTGCACGGCCGGTCCTAAAATATAAAGAAAATAGCACCAAGACAAGGTGTGAAGGCGGTGCTCTCAGCCCCTTCGAAAGAATACATAGTGTGCCACTAATTAATGCCTAAGACGCGGGAATATGCAAAACCAATCATCGGAAAATATACTGCAAGTTCGTCGAAGGCGGTGCTTACAGCATACAGCTGAGCCCCTGCGGAAAATCAAATGGGGGCCAAACAGGCCCGTGCGTGAACGATAGGGCAAGAGAACACGCAGAAGTTTCGAAAACGACGGAAACGGCCGCAAATCTGGGTATACATTGCCGACTGTCCGGATACAGCGAAACCTCTTTGACATCGTTCTCGCAACCGCCGCAGTGGCTCAGTGGCTCTGCACGAGGACGAGGGTTCGATTCCCGGCCGCAGCGACCGATTTTCTGATGGAGGCGAACAGCAAAAACGCCCATGTGCACGAGATTTCGGCGCACGTTAAAGATTCTTAGGTGGTCAAAATTAATCTGGAGCCGTCCACTACGACGCGCCTCATTGCCTGGGTTGCGTCGCGCGTTAAACCCTACAACCAATCGATCAACATTGTTATCGCGAAAAACAAACAAGCCGTCCAGGAAGATCATCCAAAATGTTGTGATGGATGCAAAAGGCAGCTCATGTGTGAGCAGCCCGTCGGTACTTCTGTCCGACAGGAAAAGGCGTATCTCAGGCAGTATGTAAGAAGACGTATTTCAACGGGCGTGACAAGGTCCAGTTTCAGAGATTGCTATTTCGGCTTGAACGGACGTTGCGGAGGCAGCCAGCTGTTTTTAATTTCATAAGTGATAAGTATTCACCGGGCGTAAATATGTTTGGCGTTTGTAACAAACGTTCAGTTGCTAGTCCAGCAGTGTCCCTGTCACTTCTTTGTTAGCACTTTGTCCTGTGTTTTCAATGTTCAGCTGGTTCCCTCTAAGAGTAGTATAATCCAACTTTCCCAGCAACAAACTCTCTTGTGTCTAGACACTTAAGTTTTCTGATTGTTTGCTTTTTCATTCCTATGTTACAGCACAAATGTCACTCTTGTTGCTGTTGTTACTGGTATTTCAGAGTCACACCGAGACAATTTGCTCTTTTTCACCTACCTACTGCTTTAAAAATCCTTCTTCTGATCACATAATTTCCCAGTTTCCTGCCCAAGCTACCACTCTCGTATGCGGCAGCTGAGTGTCCGATTATTTTACGTGGACTGTTATCAAAACATGTTTTACTTTTAGCTTTCGTCTAAGAATACAAATTTTATGAAGCGTATCTTGCTGCTCTGGGTGCCTGCCTCTTATATGATACATTATCAAGTTTTTACAACAGCTTTCCGCCAACTATTTCTAGCGAGAGCCTCTGATATGTATCACCAGCCTTTCATCACTGCTTTGCACTAGATTATTTTGAAACGCTGCACAATACTTGGACTGGCAGGTATTAGGTTTAATTTTTCTTGTGTTGATCATTTCTGGTTTTCTGTTCCTATAGAAACCAATTTCTGGCAAAAACTGTATTTGCTATCCTTACGACATTTTTTAAGTTTACCTATTGTGGTACCTAGAATACTGCAATTATTCTGCGCACCTTCGCCTGCTTGCTTCCTTCCTGTCTTCCGTAAAGTTTAAATACAAACCAATGTTGAGTGTCTTATTAATCAAGAATTCGACATCCTGATAGAAACTGCCAACGGTTGCTTCTTTGTATCTTGACCTAATTGAATGGCTTTGCGCAGCACTTACTGAACCTCTCGAATTCTTTGACAATAGTTGCAGCCTGTTTTCTATACTGCGTTTGCATTCTTCAATAGTCTGTGCTATTTCTTTGCAGATTGAGAAAGCTACCATGTGCTCCATATATTTATCCTGCGCTCGGTAGCACAAATTATACACGTTATTCTACAGCTTTGGGTGGCCGTCACTTTTTTAAACCGCATTTATAACGATGATAAGCTAAAGAACAGCTGATAGCTATTCATATAACATATTTTGACAGCCCTGTAAAACAACTGTAAAACAAGTGGACGCGTGCGCAGAGTTAAAGTCATAGAGCCCACCTTTCCGGAATGATACATGTATCTATACAGCTATCACGGTTTGTTTAGTAGCTGAAATGACTGCCGCTTTCTTCTAGTGATCAAAAGCTTCAGTATGGGCCGTGCGTTCGGATTCCGATGGTTTGGCAGGCTGCGTCAAATGCTATCGGTCAGCACTTGCTGTTGTTCTGAGGGAGTGCCATTTCTGCTGATATGAGTCGTACAATAAAGTTATACCTGTGCAATATATTCTCACTTGTATCAAAATGTCTTACTTTTTACGGTCCAGGTCACTCTTATTTATTTATTTATTTGAAGTGCTCACCAACAGCACAGGGCCTTCTCGGGTGATGCACCGCATACATAGGTACAAAGAATACGAACAGGCAACATACATAGATGCATGGATACAAGGAATACAAACAGTACAAATATGGGCAGCGTATAAATCAAAAATTGGTAAATGTGGAAGTGCAGATAGATATATACAAAAGTGTAGTGTTATCGAAGGAGACACAAACATTTTCGAACAGTAAAGGCTCGGAGGACGTGTCTTGGGTATGCACAGGAGAACACGTACGAACATGGGCAAGGTAGCGCTGTATGTGAGGAAACACGAGAGCAGGGAGAGAAGTGCAGGAGCGACCTCTCCACAGCATCCTGGGGAGTAACATTGCGATGTACCTAACTATTCTCGGAATTAGTGAGTGAAGGACAGATGCCCTAAACATTAGACTGTGGCTTTGGTTGTGGTCTTAAGAATATTTTTAGGTTCCCCAACGTTAGTCGCCATGGTATATTAAAAAAGATAATGGGGCTTTTAAACTCAGAAGAACACTTTCAGGCGAAAAGCTACTAATATAACTTTACACTTGTGCCTTGTACTAACACTTGTACCTAAAACTTGTACCTAAAACTGACATCATTGGGCTACAGTTTCATGAGAATAAATGCGCTAAACAACTACAAATTCCAGGGCTGGCGTAAAGCTGATTATGACATACACGAAAGGTCGAACCCATTATTATAACTTTATGCAATCAAGACCAACACATCGTAAGTATGCATAATGTGTCTCTTAATATTTAACAAATGACGAAAAAGAAAGCCATACTTTGATGATGCGCAAAATGTTTCTGAAACCCTAACTGTGTTTTGGGGGGAACTAAAGGTATTCCGTGTGCATACCCATCATTCCTGCCCGAACGATGCGTAAAAATATTCTAAAGACTAGTGGTTATAACTGTGAAGAAGCTGTAGAGATTTTGACCAAGTTTGCTTCCAGGTCAGTGATGTAGACACGATGCTGAAGAATCTTCTCGTCCGCATAAGCCAAAATGCGGCAGTGATCTAGTATTGCCTGGGGTTACCTTTGCCGATTCTTTTAGGTCCGCATATCTTCCTGTCAAACGTGGCTCAAAAGCGCATTTATACAACACAGTGAAGAAAGGGCTGGCAAGCAAAGGAATAGTAACAAAATAAGGTTCCTCAATTGATCCTTGTATGAATTGATCCTATAATTGGGGCCAGCTTAGTGGCGCTGCTGGAGAATCGTGATTATGGTCGATCGGGTATTATAATGTTAGGCAATGTTATATATTAGGTAGAGGTTGGCAGTGTTCCGTAATGGGCATATTCTGTGCCACGAAGCACGCGAACATTATGAGGTAATTCACAGGGCTGCTGAAGTGCGCCCCGCATAGCTATTCTCCCTTCCCGTTCCAGTTTTCTTTATTCGTCTACCTTCGTCATTTCTAAAGCCATAGATGCGCAAGAATGTCAGCATATGTGTGCATACCGGCACTGTTGCCCCTACAGAACGCTTTTCGGTGACTTACACTATTAGTTTCTTTACATTTTATGATTACCAGCATCCACCAAAAAAAAACGTTGCCGTTGGAGTAATTTGGAATATTTGAGTAGGCGTGTCAGATGCAGAAGTCTTGGCAGCATTAAAGAAGAAAATACTCGTGATATCAGCTCGGTGAGAGAAGCCACGTGAACATATAACTAAATGCGTCATTTACGTGCCCTCAAGACGAATACATTCAAGACGAATACATAGAGATAACGAGCTCTGACGTTGACGCCCTTCACCGACTACCAGCACGTGCCGGTAAAGAGTCTGTTGTAATTGCGCGGTTTCATTCAACCACTCTTAAGAAAGCGTGGTTAGAGAGCCGCTCGGCCCTTAAACTAAAAAAGCCTGACATGCGTATCTTCGATAACCTGACTGCTTTCAACAAACATCTCCTGTGGCTTGCGCGAATGAAGGCGGAAGAAAAATGCTACCGCTTTGTGTGGCAAAAGAATCGGCACGTGCTGGTCCGTAAGGACGAGGGCGATGCTGTCATTCGTATCCATGATGAGCGTGATCTCGAAAAACTTGTTTAGGCAGTTTAAGCGTCCGATCTAAAATGCGATAGGAATTTCCAATGCCTGTCGCAAAGAATTCCTGCTGCTATCATGATATTGCATCTTTCTGTAATGTTGTATCTACGCAACAGAAACAATCAGGTTTTTTTTCTTATTATCATTTAAATGCGCAGAGCTTACGAAATAAAGAAGAAGAACTGGACTCTTTTTTATCTTCTGTAGACTATAATTTTGATGTGCTGGCTTTTTGTGAAACGTGGTTTAGCGGTGACTCTGATATCGTACAGTTCGATGGCTACAATTGCGAGGCGTTGTGTAGAAAAGATAGGAGGGGTGGTGGCGTGGCCCTTTATGTTAAAAATAAATTTTCGTATAATGTTATGCCCGAATACTCTGTTATTAATCCGCATTTTGAGTCCCTCTTTATTACAGCTAACGTATTCACGCTAGGAGTGATTTACCGCCCGCCCTCTGGATCCTTAGAAGAATTTCACAACTTTTTTGAGCCAATGTTGGAATATTTTTCATCTTTTAAATCGCCAGTAATTATTCTAGGTGATTTAAATATAAACATTTTAAACCAAACTGATTCAGTTAGAGACTTTCTAGATATTCTATCACTAAACGGTTTTTCGAATCTTATTGATGTTCCCACACGCATAACAGCCACTTCTGAGAGTCTGATTGACTTGTGTCTCACAAATCTTGATAAAAACGATGTTAATGCTGGTGTACTTACTACGGCTATCAGTGACCATATGTCTCTTTATTGACTTATTCCGAAACACTCGGTGCACAGGGTTAAACCTATAGCGACAAGTTATAGCATTAGGCCTATAACAACGAGTTGTATAAATAATTTTCGACAGCTTGTATCGTCTATAGATTGGGGTGATTAATGCAAGAAACTGATCCCAACGCTATCTATGATGCATTTTTTGATAAAATTATTGGAGCATACGATCGTGCGTTTCCGACCAAAATAATTAAGAAGAGTAAGAAAGCAAGAAAACCCTGGATAACCAATGCACTTTCGCGTCGAATAAAAGAAAAAAATAAACTCTTTCATAAATTCATAGGAAGCAGGGACCTGAGAATGCTTATAGAGTACAAAAAGATCAGAAATAGGCTGCGCTCTGATATTAAAAATTCCCGTATTACTTACTACGCTAATAAATTTGCCGAGATATATTTTGACCCTCAGAAAACTTGGCGCACTATCAAAGATCTACTACGGAAAACACGAACTGCCGCTCCTAAGGAAATTAAAATAGATGGGCAGATATTAACTGATAATGCCCTTGCTAAAGAGTTCAACCGCCACTTTTTGACTTTTGGAGCGTCGGAGGTGACCACTTGTGTGGATTTTGAAACGTATATAGAGCATAATCTGCCACAGACTTTATTTCTTTACCCGGTTACCCAAGTTGAAATAGTTGGTATAATTAACAGCCTAAAAAGTAATGTTTCGTGCGGTTTCGATGGCATTAAAGTGGCTCCAATTAAAGCGGTCTCAGATTTGCTATGCGACGTAGTTTGCCACCTAATGAATACCATTTTGTTGACAGAAATATTTCCGGATAAAATGAAAATTGCCAAGGTTTCCGTTTTACATAAATGTGGTGCTTTTGACTGTATTTATAACTACAGACCAATATCAGTACTTCCCCTTTTTTCCAAAATAGCAGAGAAAGTTATAAATACTAGAATTACTCAGCATCTTTGTAAACACAACCTAATAACCGAATATCAGTATGGGTTTCGGCAAGGTAAATCTACTGAATCAGCATTATTAAGCATTAGAGAGAAAATTGCAACTAATATAGAAAATCAACTGTACACAATAGGTATCTTTTTAGATTTTAACAAAGCTTTTGATTCTATTAAACATCCAATACTGTTTGCAAAGTTACCGTACTATGGAATAAGAGGAGTTCCACTTCAGTTACTGCATAGCTACCTGACTAATCGTAGACAGTTCGTTGTGATTAATAATCTGCAGTCGGATACAGAATTAATAAATTATGGAGTTCCGCAAGGATCTATATTAGGACCAACACTATTCTTACTGTATATAAACGATATTGTCAACATCCCACTGACCTCAGACATTGTCCTTTACGCCGATGATACGAATGTTTTTTTCACGTCTAATAACCTTTCCTCTCTCATTCCTACTGTCAATCTATGGCTTCAAAATTTGTCCTGCTGGTTAGACGCAAATAGGCTCTTATTGAATGCTAAGAAAACCAAGTACATTGTCTTCTCCGCCGTTAATAAACCAGTTCATCTTAATAAATCTATAACGTTTAAATCATGCCCGCTAGAACAGACTTCAGAATACAAGTTTTTAGGGGTACTATTTCATGAAAATCTTCGGTGGACAAGTCACGTGAACTTTATAAAAGGTATCATTGCTAAATCACTTGGTATGCTAAATAGATTTCGGACGTTGTTACCAATACGAATAAAACGGCAACTTTATTTTAGTACAGTGCATTCACGTATACAATATTGTTTATTAGTCTGGGGGGTTACATCGAAGTATAATTTGGAACGACTATATATAATGCAGAAAAAAGGTATACGATTCATTCAAAATCTATCTAGTCATGATCACACATTTCCATACTTTTCCCAGAACCGGATCCTTCATATAGAAATGTTGTACAAACAGCGTTTGCTGGAAATGGTTTTTCTTGAATTCAAAGCAAATCGTGAGCTCTTCTTTGACACATATACAAACACGGAGACACCATATAATTTCAGAAATAAAGGCTTTGTCAAAATTAAGACGAGAACTAAATATGGCATGCAATTATTAAAATGGCAAATTCCGAACCTTCTGAATTGTTATCCAGCATTTCTGGATATAATAGACAGTTCTCCCTCCTTGCTTGCCTTCAGAAAACTTAGTAAAACTTATTTCCTCGAACAATCGTGACTTTTTTGTATATTTTGTTTTTCAGCCCTAAAGAACATGTTCTTCTTTTGGCCTTAATGTTTATGTGACATGTTGGTGATGTATGTGTTGACCACAAATTCTGTCATTTTTTTTTCACTTATATTGCCTTATCGTGTTTGACACTCCGTATGTGTTTTTTTTATTGTATGCGCTTGATAATCTGCAATGCGTTTGAACATTTTATATTTTATTCGATGCAATGTTTGATGTTTGATGATTTAGTGTGTTTTGAGCGTTTGAGATCCAGCAATCTGGTTTGAAGTATGTCGCGCTCATGTTGTCTGCTGCGTGTACTGTCTGGTGTCGAAGGCCCAGTCAGGTGGCTTTCAATGCCGCCTCTTGCCTTGGCACCAAGACAGACCGCTATTGAACATCGTTTTTGTCAATAAACAATAAACAAACAAACAAACAAACAAATCCCATCCAGCTTCACCTTTTTACCCATCAGAACTTCCCGGTTTGCCGATTTTATAGAGAACACGGAAGCTACGCCATATGAGAGGAGGGTGTGACCAAACCCACTAATTCCCCCTAACCTGGAACTTTCTAATTGCGAGCTTTGGGAGAGCGCCTTGGCGAGCACCGGCCTGGACGACGAGCTTCGGCTGGCTCAAAGGGCTGTCGATGCTGCCCGCTCTCAAGGCCGCCTGTATTGAGGACGCCTCTTTCAATCTTCAGTGCAATCCCCTCCGTTGAGATAAATAAAGATTTATTCCCTCTTTTTCTTGTTCTCAGTATCGTGATATATTTATGGAAACCCATGATTGAGGTGAATTTCAAATTGCTGCGACTAGGGCATGTAGGAAGCCAAAATAAATAACTCGGTCAAGAGAGGTGGACGGGATGCAATTGTTGGACATTATGACACTGAATAACAACCAGATAAGCAAAACGCTCATTCGGTGCTTCTGATGTTCAGACGAGCGGGACCAGTGACGGCATCGACCAAAGAGCGTTTAATGAAGAAGTAGAAGTAGCATGCTCTCGCGCAAAGGAGCAGCCTTTTTGCTTTTCATCTTCAAGCGCCTTGATGCCGATATTTAACAAGCTCCCGCCCGGCCAACTTGAATGGCGCTGCGTTTTGGCGGGTCATTTGAAGCAGCCCTCCAACGGATAGATGTGATTCGCCGATCTTCTGAGAAGTTCTTTTCCCACCCGAAGGAAGCAAGCTCTTGTCACTCCGTCACGTCCAGGATAGGTTTTTTCAATTCGGCACATTTTGCAAAACGTCTTTGGGCCCCAGTCTTCAATTAGCACGACATCTCCCGCGGGCAGTGGTTTAGCGTGGCTCCAGTAATAGCTGTGGTTGTGGACGGAGACGCAGCCTGTTTTTGGGAACTGTTTCAGCACCTCACGGCGGGCCAGATGCTGACGATGGCGACAAACACAGGCTAGCCTCCTCATCCCCAGATTTTTTCTCAAACTTCCTTTCGAACTTTTCTTCTTGCGTTTTTTAGATTTGCCCTTTTTGGACTTGTGTTTCTTCGATTTTTTTTTTAGATTTCTTTCCAGACTTCTTTTTCTTAGATTTCTTTCTTTTGTTTGACTTGCTTCTTTTTTTCTTTGACCTCTTACTTTTCTTTTTTGATTTCTTGCTTTTCTTAAATTTCTTGCCTCGTTTCGCAGATTTTTTTTTTTGACTTTTTTTTCTTTTTTGCATCATCCAATGCACAGTACGCAGTAAAAGTATTTGGTACTTGGTCGGCGGCACTAAGTAAGGCGGTTTTACCGTCACCGAACTTTCGGGCCCCTGCGGCTTGCGCAAGTCAGAAAAGCGGGAAACTAGAGAGTGGACCGACGACATCAGGCCTGTTCACAGTCGCTCCTACTTCTTTTATATACTCTTGATGCCATCTTTTCCACCAAGGTCTTACGAGTCGGCATCGACTTCTCCATTCCTCTTCAACATCTACTCTGTGTGTTTTCGCTTGTCCGTTGTGTAGCTGTTGCCGTCCGCCTATGTTGCCGTCCATCTGTGGCTGTCGTCTTGGTCCTGTCGTACGCTACTCGCAGCTGCAGTTGTTCCATTTTTTCTTTGATGTTCTGATTGGGAGAAGGAAGCTTACTGTGCGAAATCACGTCAACCTGCAGAGCTTCGATTACTGTTTCTGTTTGCTTGTCTCGGGGTGCTATAGTCAGTTGAACTACGTCCATGTACTTGATTTTCTCGTCTCCTCCGAATGACCCGGAGGTTATCCTTTCCCGTCTTATTACTTTTGCACCAATTTCTTTTGCCAATCCAGTTTCAATGAATGACCGCTGACTTCCGCTGTCCAAGAGCAAACGGAAATGTCGGCCAGACATGTGTCCCCCTATCCATGCCACAGCCATCTGCAAAAGCACAGAACCATGCTGTATATTTTCAGTAGCGTGCAGAGTAGACGCCATCGCCTTCGCTTGATGTGCTTCAACCTGCACCGTTATTTCTCGTCACACTGTTCTACACACAGACTTAGCATGTCGTCCCTTGCATTGCTTGCAGTTCACGCGTGCTCTACAGATCCGTGCAATGTGATTCTTTCGGGTGCACCTGAAGCATGCTCTATTCTCTGTGAGAATGGCCTTCTTTTCGGTCATTCGAATACTCTTACGACAGTCCTCAGTCGAATGGTTTTTCTGCTCGCAGAAATGACAGATTCTATCAGCTGAACTGTAGAAGCTGGAAGTTGTGCGCAGCAGCCTGATGCTATCTCTGGCTTTTGCAGCTGTCTTCTGTTCACGCTGTGTTTGTTCCCGAAAGCATAACTGCTCCCGTAGAAATACCATCAGCCTGTTCAACTTTTCAGCGTACTCTTGAGTGGTTTTGCGAGCTAACTTCCGTGGCTGAGCTGCTCCTTATGGGTTTTTTGGTCTTCAACTGGACTGATAGCTTCGATGGAATCGTTCTTTTCAACACTGGCAACAACATCGGTGCGTAACTCTCGGGTTCCACCTTCAGTGATTTCAGTGCCAATGTGTTGATCTGTACTCTCTGCACAAGCCTGTGCAGATCGTGTGTTTCTTGTGCCAAACTTACTTTCTCTAAGTTCAACAGCTCACTCATGTTCAGCTCCACCGATTGTTCTTGATTTCCGAACATTTCTTGTACTATTTTTATCGCTTCATCGTAATAGTCCTCTGCGGAATACCGAAGCCCTTCTATGGTAGCCGCTGCTTTTCCGGTGACAGATGCTAACAAATAATTGAATTTTTGTCCCTTGGTAATATTAGGTCTGAGGTGAACCGCTGACTCATACTGAGCCCAGAAGCGGTGCCACTCCAAAGCTTTTCCACCAAACTTTATCATTTTCAGCTTGGGTAGTTTCACTAGCTCCGTTACGTCTCGCGCTGTAGTTGGTGCTACCGCCTGCCTTGCGCTGCTGTTCAATTCCATTTGTACAGGCTCTCCAGTTCTGAACTCGATAGCAGACAAAATTGCGGTTATTTTTATGTTAAACTATATTACTATTTCAAATTCGGCATCGGCAGTTTTTTCAGTCAGATATTTCTCCATTTTCTTGTTGGCACTCTTGAGACTTTCGCTTATCCCTTTGACCTGCGCCTGAGTCACGAGTAGATGTTCTCTGCTGGTTGCTTCATTTTTTTGCTGCTCGGCTGCGTTGATAAGCTGCGTGATCTGGCAGCGAAGCGCCTTCCTTTTCTTCGTTGTCATTTCTGTGTTCATTTTTATGCGGTTTATGATGACGCCTTATTGTTAGCCGTTCCGATGCCTCTGCTGGCCACTCCGGTCTCGTCGCGCGATCCAGGTCGGTCCGCTGCTCCGCCGCCGTTTCCTTCTCTGCTGCTCAGTCGCAGATAGACGTCCGTTGTGGGGGTGGAGGTAGAATCCTGGTCACGGCACCTATTGTTCAGACGAGTGAGACCAGTGACGGCATCGACCAAAGAACGTTTAATGAAGAAGTAGAAGTAGCATGCGCTCGCGCAAAGGAGCAGCCTTCTTGCTCTTCGTCTTCAAGCGCTTTGATGATGATATTTAACATCAGACATATAATTGCGGTCGTAAGTTGTTGGCACGCAATCTAGAAAGCGTGGTTGGGTTGACAAATTGGGGCTCTCAACTTCCGCCAACAAGGATGCGTTGCAATGAAACATTATAGCAACTAAGGTGCTTATCTATTTTACAGTTCTTAAGGCGTCAGTTACGCCTTTTGATACCTGAATTGTTTATCAATTGCGTTCACTTCTGACTCTGTGGGTGCCGTGCTGGCGGAAGGTTTTACCCCTATATTGCAGGCTAGATTCTAGACTGATCGACCACCTCGTAATGCGTTTCTTCTGTAATGCAAAGGCGTTGAAATGTCTATACTTGACAGAAATGCACCAGCTGTGGAATAAAATATATTACGTCCCCCAAAAAACCTGGTTATCCCACACAAGAGACTTTGAGAAATTTCTTCCTAATTTTACATCGGCTATTTTTAGATGCCAAAAATGGTGTGGTCATCTCATTACTACAAGTGCTAACCTCTCAAGTGCTAAGACGTAGATACCATTTGAGGCAGCTGTGAAGAAGCGCACACCAGACATGATACAAGCACTGAAGTGCCCACTTATAGCAAGCTCGAATCACATGCAAACTGTAGGTGTTTGCCGGGATTACTCACCTTTGTATAGCAGCGCGTGTATATCAAAGTAAGGCGGCTACGTATGTCAAAGAAGTATATAACTTTAAGGCTTTATGTTTTGCTGCGGTGAAGCTCCAGCTGGGTAATCAGGCGCTGCTTAGCCGGAGGTTATCGATAAGTTTTGATTATATTGTCATCTTTAACGCACGCTGATGTCTGCACACATGGTCGCTGTCGCTTTTTGCCTCATCACAAAAAACCAGTGATGCACCCAGCGGTGATCAAACCCGGTTTCATGTGCTACGCAGAACAATGCCTTAACAACTGCCCCACTGTTGCGAAACACCCACTGTCCGCGTTGCTAATGGTCACAGAGTATTTAAAGTAATTTACACCCTACATGTCTTCTTTATTCACGTATTTTCAAATACGCTGTATTGCATTTCAAACTGATAAAACAAGCTCCTTCAGCATACATGCCTTATTGGGAAGAATACACTATGCAGAAGCAAAAGCATGATGACTGAAATTTCAAGCCGTTTCCAAGCCCCCACTTTGTAGTTTTCATGCGTTCAACTTTATAGGAAAAGAGGCCCTCAAGTGTTTACAGTTGCACGCGGTACTCAAGCAGTATCGGTCAGATTGAGATGTAAAAAGAAGCGATGTGAGATTTCAATTGTAGCAGCCCTGTCTTCGTCAACCGCAAGCCCTGCCATAATAGCCATCACCCGCAGCTTCAGCATCAGCAGCCCATCGTCTCTGCTCACGCGCCAGAGAACACCACTCTGCAAGGTAGGAGCCTACAGACACTGCCTGCTCGGCGGACTCATGTTGCCTTGTTGCGGATGTAAATATATGTAAGCCGTAATATATTACTAAAATCGTGTTTTGCAAAGGAAAAACACAAATAAACAAACGCAATGCATGGTTCGCGGCAATATCCTCAAGTTAGTCTGCTCCCTAATCCTTGCGGCTGTTTTCCTATCCCTCAGCGTGACACTTAACATTCTCCCTTGCGTGGCTCGTAGGGCCGTACCTCATAAATGAACATAAAACCAAACTATCGGGATTCAGTCCACATCAGTCCTTAAGACAACTTACTTATTGATAAACACGTCACCATAATGGAGCAGAAAATGCACACAAGTTTGAACTATTCCCCACTAATACCAATAAGTGCACTGATGCGCCGCTCCTCTTTATCATGCGTTTTTTGGTGCCGGGCATGCCGATGAGTAGCCAAATCTGGATACTTTAGAGCTGTCTTAGGGTACTTGATCGGGGCTTGTCCTTTGAATATTTTTTATGTACCTTGTATCTTTTCTGCGATCATTCACACTTACACTATCATAAAAATAATGTTCTTAGGTTTGCTAATTATTATTTCTTGTGGAGATACAGGGCGTTGCATGATTGGTGCTGGTGGTGTTTGCAGAAAATGCTATGTCATGAACATTATTAGCTATTTGAAATCCTCATCCGTACCAGGTTAGGATGTGGCAGTGGGCTACCTCGTAATCCGGTAACATGGTTCCATGAACTCAGAATACAATACGAATACAGAAGTCTCAAAGTTATTGTGTGGTTAGTAAATATATCTCTTCGTTCTGAACACTTGCTTTCCGAGATATACCCGGAGCGAAAATGGTTAAAAAATTACCCCACCTTCCCACGAGGGGAACCCTGTGGAGATGCGACGCATCTTGGGGGTTCACTTGGTGTTTCCGTTGGGTTGATTCTCTAATTGCGTGAAATGTGTGAGGAACGCGTATGATGTATTGTTTATTTCTTTGGCCGGTGCTGGAACGACTGCGGTTATGACGCAACGTGCCGCGGCTATGACGAAACACAATCCAACACAATCCACTTTAATCCAATCCAAATCCAATCCAATCCAAGCAAAGCCAAGCTAAGCCAAGCCAAGCCAAGCCAACCCAATCGAATCCAATCCAATGCCCCTCGTGAGAGAGTGTTCGCTATCGGAGAGGAGAGGGGGTGAGCGGCGGAGAGCGCAGCTCGCGCGGCGAGGAGAATGGGGAGGGGTGTGGACGGACAACAACAACGCCGTATGGAGGGACAAGGCGAGTGAATGAGATGCAGTCGCATCTAAAAGCATAGCCCTCCGTGCCTCGTGCAAAGTTGCGCGCTTCTGTTCTTTTTAATGTTGGGTTTTTTTTAGGGGACAGCGTGTGAGGCTTCGTTGCACTGAACCAATTGAATATTCTAAGTTGTGCTACCGGACAGCAATAACGGACGACGGATTAACCCAATGATCCCAAAGTAAAATCAACGACACAATTTGCGGCTTCAAGGCACCAATCCTTTAGTAATGAAGCCCCCGTCGTATTATAGCCCCATTTTGAATGGCGCCACCAACATTGAGGTCAAACAAATCACCACGTGAATTGCTAAACTGTTTGGTTTATGTTACGTGACATTGTGAAAGACAGTGAGACAGAATACGAAAACTCTAAACGACATTTAATTGCCCACAGAGAACTTTGTTCAAAAACGGTAATGTATAGTACAGTATATATAGGGCTGTATACAGGGAAGCTGAACTAGAGCAGTTGCACGGGCCCGGGATGGCCCGAAAGCCCAGGTGCAGCCCGAATGCATTCATCGGCAGGCTTAGACCGGGCTTTGGCTCATTGCCGCGGGCCCGTGCCGCGCTTGGGCTGTAAGCAGCGGGCCTGGGCCGGGCTCCGGCTTGAAACCATGGAAGTGGGATAAACTCAGGGCCATTCATTAAAGGGCCTCAGGCAGGCCTTCGAGCACATGCGTGCGTGATGGATTGCATGAACCAAGAAGGCCTTCTGTACCAAACTCAAGTGACACGTGGAACTTCAAAGTGCAGGCCCTCAGTACCCCATAGCAACAAAAATTGCTTAACATTATGTCTTACCTTTTTTACCTTTTCCACAGAAACAAAACTTGTTTCGCCTGAGTAAATATTAACTGCACAAGAACCTCTCTTCCATCCATTTTTCGGTTGCTGCTGTTGCGAGTGTACTATTTGCACTACCAATACAATATTGTTATTGCAGCGGGAACGCAGTGGTGTCTTTTTCTACCTGTAGGTCTACCTTACTTTGTACGCTTTTTTCAATTACTTTTTCTATTTATATATTTATGTGAGATCAAGGCAAGCCATGCTGAAGAGCGCAAACATGAAAGCATAGGCTGTGGGTCCGACCGCTAATATCTCTGTGGGAGAAACGAATCATTGTAAACTGGAGGTGGTTAGACAATGAGGAGGTGATGCTGACACATAGGGTGCCTTCTGTGTGTTAACAAACAAAAAAGATATTTGACGCCTGTGTCCTGCTTTGCTGCGCCTATAAATGTGTTATACGCATTTTTCACATGAATCGCTTTTGCGTTGAGGGTGGTAGCCGGCTCCGACGTTTCTCTTGCGCCCTGAGGTGAAAGACCAACATAAACACCAGTTGCCGGCGGGGAAGGCCACGCGAATCACTCGCCACCATCAAAGCTGCCGCCCGAAGACACGCAGAAAACCGCAATTCAACGCCATGGTCGCGCTGAGCGGGACCGAGCCCGTCGAGAGCCCTGCGCACCCCAGATTGCAGTGTCTTATTCCCAAAATAGATAAGGTGACACCGGAATCTCAGGCACTCGCGCGGTACGTGGTGTTAGCGCGGGAATTGCCCCAGCCACCCCGCCCGAGCAGTGCGTATGAAGTTTTCATCGAGGGCTCTTTTATCTTCAGCCTATATATGTAATCCCAGTTTTTATGTTAATAAACATTTTTAAACTCTTAACTCCTGCTTCTTCCATTCAGTATGAGCCATGCCCAAGCTGGCAAGGGAATTAAGAGATGATTTCTTTCCACGGACATTGTAAATTCGTGACTGTATTGCACGAGGTGCACAGTTGAACGAACGAACGCACGTCCTCACCAGAGACCACAAAACGTTCCGATGGCTCCAGAGGCGGCACGAGTGCTTACGCGCGCAAAGATGCGTAGCTCGGATGGTTCGGATTCCAGACTCTCTCTGTGGCGCGTGGTATGAGCGCTGTGCGTCATACAGCATCAACTTGCCATCTACTGAAGAAAAAAAATAGGGTTGGTCACTTCTGCCATAGTTCGCCAGAGCACGCCTAATCTTCTGATGTGACATGGTTACCGGCGTTGTATAGACCCTCATTTCTCTCCCGCACGCATAGCATTATGAATGCCGCTGAGGTAAGGGAGAAGCTCGCTGTGGGGAAGCTAAAGCTTTTCGCGAAGCAACGGAAAAAAGCCAGGTTTCGAACTATTTCAAGGAAGTCATTGACTTCCATACCCCATCATCAGTGAAGCATAAGGAGTGCAAAAGCGTCAAAGCTTTCTTCACCTATGATGGTGGGAAGACAAGAACGTCGCACCTAAACCGCCACAAGTGAAAGACTGCGGGCAATAAAACAGCCATTACATCGTTCTTCGCTGAGAAAAAAAATCCAGGTATCTTATAGTGTTAAAATGAATATCACCACTGCTTGCGTCAAGTTGTGTGCAAAGGGCTTGCGCCCATTTTACGTTGTTTTCGAAGAGGGATTCCTAAACGTTCGTGGCAAACTAAGTGCTATTGGTACCAAGTACGGCAGTATCTCCGCATAGACCTTGATTTTGCATTATACCAAGCTATCTCGCAGAATTTATGAAATTGCAAACGCACTTTGAGAAGCACTGATGCCTGAGATCAGTGGGATAAAGGACGGTCGCTGGTCCATGGTCGCTGAGATAAAGGAAAGTCGCTGGTCCATGACGCTTGGCAAGTGAATCGACGACTACATGAAAGCAGCCTATATCACTGCAACCGTTCAATACGATAGTAAAAAATGGCAGCTTAGAAGCCTTGTTCTCTTTAATAGTGACTTCCCCCGGAGAGAAAAACTGGAGAAAACAACATCCGTAAAGGAGGCTGTGCAAAGATGTGGGAAGTAGGGAATCGATGAAGGTATTCTGAGCAATGAGGTATTCATGACAGACCAGGGTGCCGACATCATCAACGCGCCCTGTCCGTATTCTGGAACAAATTGCAGTGCTCAGGTGTTTAACACCGTTCTTGCTCGGGAGCTGCCTCGCTCGGGAGCTGCCCGAACGTTTTCAACAACTGCAAAAATTCAAGGCTGTCGGGACCTTTTTAAAACAGAGCGGACTGACAAGCCAGCTATCACTTGGAGTTTGCCAGGTAGTGAGCACGCGGTGGAACTCGAAGCTCACTATGATGAAGTCCGTGATGATACCGTACGATGCGATTGAGAGACTTTTGGGTACAGGGGGCAATTTACACCTGGAGTACGTCAAAAAGGCCTTGTTGATGGAGGTCGTTGATTTCCTGGAGCCTATCAAGGACACAAGCGAAAAGCTTGAGCAGGACAAAGTGGCAATGCTGCATCTTGTTCTGATGTATCACACGAAACTTAAGAAGCACCTAACTACGGCTTTCAGAGACTCGCGTGATGTGTACAAGCTTAAATATAGAACGCTAGACTTCCTGGAACTGAAGAGGACCATTCGAGAGCTTCCTAAAATTTCAACGTTTTTTTGGATGCTTTTTCGCCGGCTCCGCATGCTTGATGAGCAGGACAATAAAAATGTACACGGCAGAGCACGCGAAATGTTGCCTTACGTGCATCTACGTCAGTATCAAGGGGAATGTTGCAGAGAACAGCCTAATAATGAAGCCGCAGCTAATAGTTACTTTCTTCAACAATTTATGCTGCGGAAGCGCAAACAACTGAAACTGAACTCGACAGTTTCCTCTGGAAAAACGACTCTTGTGCGAACATTAGGAAGCTACTCGAATGGTAAGGAGCCTAGGGTAAGAAATTCCGTGGAATATACTTTCTTGCTGAAAGGTACTGTGCATCCCCTCTACAAGTGCCTGCAGCGAAAGTAATTTTAGTGCAGCTGGATACGTATTGCAAAAGAAGCGGACCTTGCTTGAAGCCGGATAAGCTCGACAACGTGCTGTTTCTGCACAAGAACATGTAGATATTTGCCCTTTGCTGGCCTTTGCCAGTAGTTGTTGTAGGGTACACAAGAAAGGTAATTTTTCCGCAGGGTGTTATTTTCTGTTCATTCGAAGCAAAGGGAAGAAACCCTCATCTCAGAGAGCCTAAAGTATGGTCATGGAACCTTAAGTGTACATAACTTTTTGTGAACAAGTGAGAATTTGCAGGATTTGCACATGATTAGCTGTGGTTTCTGTTTGTCATGTAGTATATAACTTCAAGCGTTTTTTACATTACGGCAGCAATGATCTAATAGAGAGCTTCTTAAAGCATTGTGCGGCCGCTAATACGGTCGCTTGGCGGTTTTTACAGAAATGAGATAACCGTTTGCTGTCGAGAGACTCGACATGCAAAGGGCGCAATCCTCCAAAAGTGGGTATGCGCGATGATTGTGTTGGCAGCCTAGTTACCCATCGAGGAAAAAGACGCGCTGGTGGACTAGCGTGTGCACCAGCAGAACGACCCAGCTGCCTCCCTAAATCTGCCTTGAAAATCATCTGTACATAGATTATTTTCCGTTTGTTACATGTAAATACGCGTTTTCTCTGGTCCGCAACGTATCTCGAGGAAATAATACACAAAATGGAGCTTCGGAGCGGCCACCGCATCCAAGAAGGAACGACGTTGACTTCTGGAAACTCTGGATCCGCGCGACCATTCGTCATCATCTCCAACCCTCGCGAACATGCTTCCTCTACGATGGCGTCGATGTCGAGGATTAGCTCAAGACGTATGAGTGCTTCAGTGCCCATGACAGGTGGGACCCGGCGTTCATGCTGGCCTACATAGAATATTACTTGAGGGGGACACCGCAGGCCTGGTATGAAACGACCGAAAATGCGCTTACCAGTTGGGGCATTCTCTAGGCCCGATTGGGGCAACTATTTCGTTAACCAGATGGACGTCAGCTAGCGGCGGATATGAACTGACGATGCGTGTACAAACCACCACCGAGTCCTAGGTGTCCTATATCAAGGACGTGCAGTCTCTATGCATAAGGGCTGACACCAAGATGACAGAGTCTGAGAAAGTAAGCCATGTGCTCAAAGGAATCGCGGACGACGCCTTGCACTTGCTGCTCTGCAAAGAGTGCACCACTGTCAATGCGGTTATCAAAAAAATGCCACAAGTTTGAGCAAGCCAAATGCCGCCACCTAACAGCGCCGTTCACTCGACTGCCGAACACCGCTCTGACTTCGTCGTGCCAGGACCCCGTACCCTCTCGCCAACATTCCCTGTCTGCATTGCCAAGATCCTCGTGAGGGTCTCAAGCGTGTCATACGACGCGAGCTCGAGGCAATGGCACCCGCTCCTTATTTCAACACGCATCTGAGAGCAACCACCCGTCCACCCCGGTTTTACAAACCGTGGTACGTCAGGAGATAAAAAACTTCGGCACACTCTTCGCCTGCGCTGTGAACCATCCCAGCAGCCAGAAAACTCATTTCTGAACGGCAAGCCGAAATACATATCGCCCGTCCAGTTACAGGAATCCAGCTGAATGGAGGACGCGGCACGAGAGGCAGATTTGCTTCATCTTCCATCTGGTTGGCCATGTTGCCAGATACTGTTGAAGCCATTAGCTTAGGCCTACCTGCCACCCCTGCTCGGAATTGCAGTACGCCAACGATGCCCACCGTTCCTTCTCGCCTCGACGCCAGACCACGATATCGCCCAAATTTCGACCTCTCGCCTCGACGGCTCACCATCCATGCTACGTCACCAGTCGCGCTCTCCGCCGTCTCGACGCTCGTGCTCTCCGACCCCTTACGCCACTTCACAAAAAATTGAGATGCAGCGCCTGGAGGTGACGGTGCATTGACGACTAGAGAAAAACGTCCTGTACTGCAATTATCTGCAGGGAAGAATTTACTCGACATTTATGTAGGTGGCATCCCTGTACGTGCCCTTATTGACACTGGAGCCACAATTTCTCTAATGCACCCTCATCTCCTCCGCCAACTGCGAAAAAGTCATCACACTTGCCCCAAACCGTGTCATACGTGTTGCCGATGGAAGCATGGCGGTCGTGTCTGGCCTATGCACTGCTCGCGTAGAAATTTCGGGCCACCAAATTCCCGTTCAGTTCACTGTCTTTGAAGTCTACTCACGACGTTATACTGGGACTTGACTTCCGCTCGGACCACAATGCAATCATAGACTGCTCCTCTGGTGTCCTCCATATAGGGCTTCCTCTTTATTTAACAACAGATGACGAACCAGCGCCACGCTTTTATTGCGAAAGAAACGTACCTCTGCCGGCAAAAGCCGGGACATTGGTGACCTTGTCATGACGGCTACCCGTACGTAACGGTCACTAAGTTATTTCGCTGATACGCTCATTGCTACTCGAGCGGTTTATCACGCTTCTCCACGCCATAGTGACAATTACTGCTGATGTGGTCAGCCTCCCTCTTGTGAACTTTGGCTTGTCAACGTAAGTGCTGCCCCAGGGTATATAGCTGGCAACCCTTTGCCCTCTAGACGGTGATCAAGTTCCCGTTTGGCGGTGGGCGCACCAATGAGCCTTTTGAACGAGACCCCTACGGATTCTAGGCAGGACGACACGCAAGCGGACATGATTGCCTCTGGACTTCCTGTAGCAGAAACGGAAGGGCTCTACCTCCTTTTGGAGTCATGTAAAGACATACTTGGCTTGGATGACCACCCGTTTGGCCAGGCTTTTGCTGTCAAGCACCGTATACACACCGGCGATACAAACCCAATCGGCAGGTGGTCGTACCGTGTGTCGCACTCATAACGGCTGGTGATACCGCAGGAAGTCCACAAGATGCTCAACAATGACATCAGAAAGCCTTCGTACAGCGCATGGGTATCTACCGTCGTACTGGTAAAGAAGAAGAATGGTACCTGGATTTTATGCGTTGATTACCGAAAACTAAACAAGATAACAAAGACGTTTACCCTTTACCTGCACTGATGATGCCCTTGATTGTCTTAATGAAGCCAAATATTTTTCGTCAATAGACCTACGATCGGGCTATTGGCGAGTTTCATTCGACGAAAAAGCCCCAGAGAAAACCGCTTTTGTGACACCCGACGGCCATTATCAGTTTAAAGTGATGCCGTTTGGCCTCTGTAATTTGCGGGCTACTTTTAACAGAAATATGGACTCACTTTTGCACGGGTTCAAATGGTCCTATTTTCTTTGTTATTTGGACGAAGTCATCGCTTTATCTCTCTAAAACTCTCAAGCTCTCTAGAATCTCATCAGTTTTTCGTGAGGCCGGCATCCACCTTAACGCCAAAAATGTCGCTGTGGATGCCACCAGCTCACTATCCTTGGCCGCGTGGTTGATTCGACGGAAGTTCGACCCGACCCTGGTAAAATAAGGGCAGTCCGCAAGTTCCCTGACGCCCGCTCACCTAAAGATATACGTAGCTTCATTGGTTTATCCTCATACTTCCGCCTCTCCATCAAAAATTTTGCAAACATCGCGCGTCTTACCAATCTTCTTCAGAATAACGCAATGTTTGTCAGGGGCCCCGACCAAAAGCAACCATTCTCCGCACTTATTGGACTCTTGACCTCAACGCCGATTTTGGCTCACTTCGACACCTCTGCTTCCAGTGAAATTCGCACCGACGCTAGTAGATACGGTATTGGAGCTGTATTGGCCCAATGCCAAGCAGCTGCTGACCGAGCTGTGGCGTACGCCACCGCCTCCTTTCGCCCTCGGAGCGCAATTTCTTTATAACTGAGGGCAAATGTTTTGCTCTAGTGCGGGCCGTACGCAAATTCCGCCCCTACGTATACGGTAGGCACTTCGCAGTCGTGACTGACCATCACGCACTGTGCTGGCTCTCTTCCTTGGAGGACCCTACACGTCGGCATGGCCGCTGGGCTATGCGCATTCAGGAATACTCTTTTTCGGTGATTCACAAGTCCGGACGCCTCAATTCGGACTCCTACTGTTTGTCTGTAAACCCAGTCAGCCCTGCCGAACACTCGGCGGATGACCCTGACCCTTCGGTTCTAGCTGTCTCTGATTTCCTGAACATTGGCGAAGAACACAGGTGGGACCCGTCTCTGCGCTCCCACACTGACGGCATTAACCTTGGATCCGCAGGCCTCGCCCTCCGCTCCTTCGGGGTACACGATGGAGTCTTATACCGGAGCAAATTTCACTCGGATGGTCATGATAACCTGCTGGTCGTTCTGGAACACCTAAGTCCAACTGTGCTTCACCAGCTTCATGACGCAGCCATGCCCGGCCATCTCGGAGTGACCCGCACTTACTACCGCGAGGGACGTTGTTTTTTCTGGCCAGGACTTTACCGCTCAGTGCAGCTTTACGTGCGTGAATGTGACCTGGGCCAACGCCGTACACCACCCTACAGGCTACCACCAGTACAGCAACAACCACTTCAAGTTCCCAGTGAACCGTTTTTAAGGGTCGAACTCGATTTACTCGGCCCCTTCCCTTGGTCTACATACAAAAACAAATATATTGCTGTACGAAACCGAGTACGTTACCCGCTTTGCCATCACCTGTGTGCTACCCATGAGTTGTGCAGCTTACGTGACCGATTTTTTCCGTTACAATGTCATATCGAACCACGCCGCTCCTCCCCAGATTGTCAGAGACCGCGGTTGAAATTGCCCGTCGTCCCAAGTCGTTGCGGACATACTTCGCTCATTCTCGATTCGCCACAAGGTGAGTACAGCTTATCACCCACAAAGAAAAAACCTTACTCAGCGTTTTATTAGGACCCTTACGCATATTCCCGCCTTGTGTGTCTAGGGACACCAGCGACTGAGACCTTGCACTGCCTGTTGTGATGATGATGATTGGTATTTATGGCGCAAGGCCAACGAGGGCAAAGAGCGTCAGGGAGGAAGTTTCTTAATAAAGCGAAGTGATTACCACAAAATAGGTAGTTATAAAAACGAGTAAATCGAACATAGTAAAATCAGTTAAACATAATGGTAATGGCTGGTGTATAGGACCAGATTTGGTTATGCGTGACAGGAAATGAGGTTTAAAAACTTAACGTCTCACAAATACTTATACACACGTTTTACGGAAACCATGGCATCGTCACCCAGAAACAACGATGAATGTAGGAGAATATTTTGTCTGTAGAGTTCTCTGAAGTGTTTGTGTCATGTTGGGTGAAGTGCCTTGCATTTGATTAGTAGGTGCACTACGGATAGGGCCTCTCCGCACCTGCTGCACTGGGGTCTAGACTGTCCCGTCAGCAGATACGAGTGCGTTGCATGGGTGTGCATTATCCGCAGCCTACCCAAGGTGACTTCTGTGTGTCCCTTGTGTGAGTCAGCTGTGTACCGTCCCAAGCGTGGCTTTATTACATGTAGTTGGTTGTCTGTCTGTTCATTCCAGTGTGTTTGCCATGTTCAGCGCTGGTGTTGTCTTATGTATGACTTGAGGTCTGTATAGGGTACCGTTGTAATGTCTATAGTGTTTCTGAGTGCAGCAGCAGCGGCCCTCGCCTCTTCCAACTCGTTCATAGCAAACCCAGCGTGTCCTGGGACCCAGCAGAGGAGCAGCTCATGCTGTTGCACATACACAGACATAATGGTGTTGAACACAACATTGACTATGTGGTTTTTGGGAGGCTTCTGCGATGATAGTGCGCGAACAACAATCAAGGAATCTGTAGAGATGATAGAATTGGGAATTTGATTTTCAAAAATGCGTTGTACGATGAGTAAAATTTCATATGCTTCTGCTGAAAAAATGGTTGTGTGCACGCTCATGATTCTAACTGCATAAAAATTCGCAGGACACCATAGTGGAGGTCTTAGATGCGTCACTGTAAATTCTGCATGTGAGTATTTAAACTGCAGAGACAGAAAGTGCTGCAGTATTGCAGCTTGTGGTACCCGAGTTTTGTTAAGTTTTATAAGAGAAAGGTCGAACAACACAGGACTAACTTGCCAAGCCGGTAATATGTTTGAAAAGGATGACCTGAACACATTTAAAAACAAAGCGCTTAGATCCCAGGCTCTCTCTCTCACCCTAAGCGAAAAGGGTAGCGAAACGGATGGGCTATTTACAAAGAGCACATATGTGGAGGTATTGTTAGACAGGATAAAAAGGATGGTTGTTCAGCGATGAAATTTTAGAAACATACAGCAAGTCCATGTACGTCCGTTGGTTCTCAAGAGACCACTTGTTACACTCGACATACGGACTCTCGAATGGGCCAGTGCGAAACGAACCCAACGCAAGACATAGCCCCAAGTGTAGCACTGGGTCAAGCATTCGCAGCGCTGCTTTAGTCGCCGACCCATATACCACACTGCTATAGTCCCAGCGAGACCCAACGAAAGCAGTATAAAGCCGTAGCAGGAGTTCTTTGTCAGCCCCATAGGATTGGTGGGAGAGAACCTTAAAAATATTCATTGTTTTCAGACATTTATGCGTACGTTTTTTGATATGTGGGATGAATGTGAGTTCGTGGTCAAACACCACACCTAGAAACCTGTGCTCCTTGTTCACAGGAAGCGACACGCCATTAAGAGTAATGTCTGGGTCCATATAGACCCCGCGCTTCCTCGAGAACACAACGCAGAAGCTTTTTGCGGGATTCAATTTAAAAGCATTCTTGTCTGCCCACCTGGCAAGTTTCTTGACGCCGAGCTGAACTTGTTCGCATATTGACATAATACACGATTTAAAAGATATCTGCACCTCGTCTACATACATGGAGTAAGAAATTGTAGGTCGCAATGCCTTCCCAAGGTAGTTCATCTTTACTATGAACAGAGTGTAGCTTAGAACCTCACCTTGCGGCACGTCATTTTCTTGCATGTGAACATTTGGCAGTGCACAACCAACTCTTACGCGAAAGGTTCTGTCCGACAAGTAACTAATAAGGATATTTAACATGTTACCCGAGACACCGAACGACTTGAGGTCACTAAGCATGCGGTAACGCCATGCGGTGTCATAGGACTCGTAAGACCGAACTATTACGACCGAAAAACATCGTAAGACCGAACTATTTGTGAGCGAAGGCATCCTTTATTTATGATTCCAACGCAACCAGTTGATTGTTGGTGGATCTCCCTGCTCTGAAGCCTGCCTTGAAGCTCTCGAGAAGGCCATTCTACTCCAAAACCTACACGAGCCTCCGGTTAATCATCTTCTTGAGAAGCTTGCACAAACAGCTGGTCAGGGCAATGGGTAGATAGCTAGCGGGAGAAGAAGGGTCCTTCCCTTCTTTCAAGAATGCTACAACTATTGCATCCCTCCAAGACTTTCGAATGTGCTATGAAAGCCATATCTTGTTGAAAAGGTGAGGGAGTGTTACAAGAGTGTCTGTGTGTAAGATTTGTATCATTGTATATGTAATGTTGTCTAGGCCTGGCGCTGAGGGTGTACACGGGCTCAGAGCACCCCTCTGCTCATGAAGTGTGAACTCAGTGTAATAAGAAGTGGCTGATCTGTCATTGTCCTGTAAAGGCTTCTTTTCGGTCACGAGTTTGTGTTTCATGAAAGTGTTTGTGTAGTGTGTTGAACTGGAAACGTGTTAGAAGTGTTGTGCGAGTGTGTCAGCCTGGTCTTCGAGTGTGCCCCCTGTTGTGCTGACCAGAGGCAGGCTGTGTGTTTGTTGTCCCTTGAGTTTGCGTATTCGAGTTCATACTTTTGTGTGTCTGTGCAGCAATTAATTGATGTTATGAATGAACGCCAACTATCGCCTTTTGGCTCACGGCGCACAGGTTTTCCAAATGCTTTGGCCCGTTTGAACAAAAGGGGATTACTCGACGTTGGGTACCGACGAAGGATACCCCACGCCTTATGTAATGTAGTTTAGATGAATCTCTAAATGTATGCCAGTTTGCTCTTGCTTCATTAAATCTGTTCTTGGGAGATGGACTGCTCGGTTCCTTACCTACATATGTTAATGAGGTGGGGAAGTGGTCACTTCCATATGGGTCAGTGCCCACACACCACTAAAGACATGGAAAGACAACTGCAGATCCAATATCCAAGTCAAGCTGTAAATAAGTGTTGTGTCCTATATTAATAATGTTGGCTGTTTCTGAATGAAAACACATGCTCCCGACGACGTTAAGAATTTCTCTATTAGGCGACTCGGGCATCCGTGCGAGCAGAGCCCCAGAGAGAGTTATGTGCATTAAGGTCGCCTATCAGAATGAAGGGTTCGGGTAACTGGTCTACCACATCCTCAAAATCTGTGCTCGAGAGCTGAAGTCAGGATAGATGTAAAAAGAACATAGTGTTATGAGCCTATTTAAAATTATCGTTCGAATGGCAACAGCCTCTAGGATGGTCTGTATTTGAACAGTGTGGGACGCCAAGGATTTTTGGGCAATGATGGCCACGACGCCTGAGGATCTGCCACCACCGTCTCTCTTCCTCCTAAATACCATGTAACTATTCAAGAAATGTGTGTGCGTGGGGTATAAATGGGTTTCTTGGAGACACATCACACTTGGCTGATTGGAATGCAGCAACTCATAGACATCATCAAGGTTTTTAACAAGGCCCCTGCAGTTTCACTGCATGATATTTTCTCTTCCCATTATTGAAGTTTACAGCTACTGGAGTATGTTCGTGTTTATGTGTGGGCTTTAGGAGCTTGAACTTTAAAAGGGTTTTTTTGATTTTCTCTACTGACCTGGACGCCGGAGCCCGTTCCTTCCGCTGTGGTGCATGCCAGAACGGTTTGACGTCCATGTCGTCATCTGAAGGCAACGGCGTGAACAGCGGACTGGGCCCCCTAGACTTGGACTTGGCACCCTTTCCGGTGCCCTTTGTTGCAGCCGCGACCGCGAGGGCGTCAGGAGCGCCCCGGGTGGCAGAAGCGGTACTGCGGGGGTGGGAACTGCCACGGGTGCCTCCGTCTCCATCTCCTCCGGGCCCTGGGGTGTGCTTTGGGCCGGTGGAGAGGAGGAAACAGTGGGTGCAGCAGCATCCCCGCTGGACCAGGTTGCCACCACACGCGCTGCAGGCTCAGCGAGCGGTGCGGAGGCGGGTTGGGCTGCAAGAGGCAACGGGGGGGGGGGGGGGAGCGGGGGCGGGACCAGGTCCGGCTCACAGTACTGGGTTCCCGCAGAAAAGAGACGCCGCTCTGCCCCCTGGCGAGCCGCGTCGGCATACCTCCCTAGGGGGAAAGAGGCGAACCTCTTTCGCACCTCTGGGAAGGTGAGGTTTTCCGTTACCTTGATGTTGATTTTTTTCTCAAGCTTCAACCGCTCGCAGGTCTGCGAATATGCAGCATGAGGACCTTGGCATTTGTCATGGAGCAAATAATCAGATGTAGTGATCAGTGAGATGGTGTTGGGCACATTTGGCGCAGGTTGGCTGGCCCCGACACGAGTTAGTACCATGCCCGAACCGCTGGCACTTGTAGCAGCGACGCGAATTCGGGATGTACGCTCGTACGGAGCACGAGATGAAGCCTGCTTTAATGAATTCAGGAAGTGTGGAGCGGTTGAAAGTCAAGATTATATGCTTTGTGGGGATTTCCTGCTTATCTCGTCTGATGGTGATACGCCTCACTGCAGTTACACCCGGATGTGTCAGGCCTTCCAACAGATCAGCTTCGGTCTCATTCAATAAATCAGTCTCAGAAATCACCCCCTGAGAGCTGTTGAGGCTACGATGGGCAGTGAATGTGATGGCCAGATCTGCCATGCGGGTTTGGGTCAGGAGGTTAGTGGCGTGTTGTTGACATTGACTAAGACTTCACCGGTACGGAATTTCTTAGCCTCGAAGCATTATCTGAGGATGCCTTCCAGGAACTTAGTGATCAGGAATACGGACTTGGAAGAAACAGGGTTTGTTTTGTCAACTGCCTCGATAACCAAGAATCGAGGGTAGTTGTCAGGTTTCGGAATGTGGATTGTTGGAAGGGGTAGAAAGGAAACTAGGGTGCGGCCCCTTTTCGGGGGCCGAAGACGTGTTGGGGGGGGGGGGGAATTAAATTATCCATATGACATTAAAAAAAGCAGGCAACAGGGGTACTTCCTTTCCTTACCCTGATTGCTGCAGAGGTCCCAGAGCTCCCTGCCTGGTAAACAGACAGGGAGCCTATCCGCCGGAGCTTGACCTGGTCTCCGACGGTCACCGTTTGTGGTTTCTACTCTTCACCATACAACACATCACCAAGGTTGCATACAGCTTATGTTTCGGGGCTCAGGGTCCGTGGTGTTTCCAACACTGTCTCCAAGATTACTCAAGGTGCCCCGTGCGGGGCACTGCCTGTCGTTACAGTCGCGTGCAATTCCTCGCGTCACGACACTGCATGCTTCTCATCCTCTACGGGATGTAACCGCTCATGCTACTCGATACCCTTTTGCCTCCCGCCCGACACCCGTGCACCGAATATTCCGTGCACCGAATATTCCATCGCCAGGCCTGACGAAATACATCAGCTTGCCCGTTCACACCTCCCCGTTTCGAAAGTCAGCCAGAACAACCGGTATGATGAACGTCACCCCGTCGTTCACTTTTCACCAGGGTACCTCGTCTTACTAGGGCGCGCCACTCGTCGCGGGGTACTTTCAGCTGCTTTACGCTACGGTGGCCCTTACAAAGTACTCTGCAAGTTAGGACGTTACGTATGAAATCGTCCACGCCGTCCGCCTCAAACCGCACCTCTCACCTGACTCGCCATCCACATCGAAGCTACACAGGACGGAGTCGGTGTTTATTTTGTAGGGGCGCTATGCCGCATGGCAGTTATTAGAAGAATGAGATAACCGTTTGCTGTCCAGAGACTCGACATGCCAAGGGCGCAATCCCAGCAAGGTGGATATGTGCCATGGTTGTGCGGGCAGCCCAGCTAGCCGTCGAGGAAGAAGACGATCTGGTGGACCAGCGTGTGCACGAGCAGAACCACCCAGCTGCCTGCCTCAATCGACCTTGCAAATTATCTCTCAATAGAATATTATCCGAATACTACTTTTAAGGCGTCTTCCCTTCGCCGCAAAAATATTTTCTGTGTCATGTGGAAAAAAGAACATTAAAAAATGTTTTGAGTTTACTCCCTAGTGTTTGTTGATGTATGTACGCATTGTTTTTTAAAAGTCTTTTTTGCCATGGTTGGTTAGCAGTACTGGGGCGGTATTCTCGTAACTGTCCCTTTTGAAAAAGTGTCTTTTGCGTCCCTTTCATCGTGACGTACTTCCGGTTAAGCAGTGGGCCTTTGATTCCAATACCTTAACTGCTCTTGCAACCGCATTTTAAAGAACTGAAACCGTAGCACAGTATCTTTTATGTGTTTATTGTTCCGCGAGCGAACCAACAATAAGGCGACGAAAAATCGTCTGCTCCAAATCGTCTGCTCGGACTAGCCACGGCTTATAGCTCCACCGTGCTTGCATGGCGTCACATCCGGGATACCTTTGAAAGATACCTTTGAAAGGGACACAAGAGATACCTTTGAAAGGGACACAAAAGGGACAAAACACGGGAATACCACCACTGTACTCTTATTTCAATGGAATCTAAAATACTGCATCGTGATTTTATGTCAGAGATACAATTACGAAGAGCGTGGCAACGGGGAACGAATTGATTCAGACAACCTGGAGCTCTGCACCTATATGTGCATGTCGCACCAATCGCGATGCTGCTGAAGTGGCCGGGAATTGAAATCGAGTGCTAGAAAAAAGCAACTCTAAGCAAACACTGAAGGTAAAACATTTATATGCACAATGCACGCAGATAGTCGTGATTTGAAAAGGGGAATAAAAAATTTGAGCATACAACCTTTGCCGGAGACAACCACGTGATGTCGCCAAGAACCGGGTCAAGAAACACGGGTACGGTTGCGGTGGGAGAATACGAATTGTTACTACGCTGATGTTACGAGGAGTGAATGCGGTAGAACACAAACTACTTCTATTCCGTAACCCTACATTTTCGCATTTCAATCCATGAGTGTTGTACACATTAGATGCTCAGTGATTTCGCTATAGGAATGGCAACGGAACTCAACAGAATATATTAAATTTCCTTCAACGTCCAAACCCGGGCCTGGTCGCGTGATTCCAAATGTTTCGCTGCACAGAGCACCCACGTGACATGTGTGATGTCACTTCGCGCGCTATTCTTTTGAGCGCCTGCTAAAACGAGCGCTCCGTTCGGGCTCTGTGGCCTTAATAGAGTACTGAATACTGGCGCTGAAGGCTTGGGTTCGAGCCCGAGCAGGTACGTCTCCGTTTTTTTCATTGCATAACTTTTTTTTTCTACACTCAAGTGTACGAGTTGTTTTTGTTAATCATAGTTATTTGGTATGTATCAGGTCGATTTAGGCTTAGTGCGCTGACAATGACGACGGTTAATTACCGTTCTGAATCCCACAAACAGACATGTCATGTGGGCGCCATGTGCAGCGAAGCGTTTGGAAATACGCGGCCTGGTCACGCACAGCGGGCTTTATCTAGGTTTAGAAATAAGTGACCGGCCCCGAGCCGGACCCGTCTGAACTCACTCACGGACGACAGGGTTGGGTCTGGGCTAGGCATTACGGGCCCCGATCGGGCTCGGGTTTCATAAAGCAGGCTTGGACCGGGCCCGCGCCTTAAAATCAGACGCGTGCAGGGCTCTAGGCTGTACTACATAGGTACAACCATGTAGGCGGGGCTCCCTGGGACGCAAAGAGGATTTCCTCACCAGAACAGGATTTCTCAACCCTGGTTCAGTCCATTTGCCTACAACCTCCTAATGGTTACACAACCACACTATCGGCTTTCAATCCTCAGCAGCAGCATTGCCCCTACCCAGGCGACGGGCCGGCTAGCAATACCTCGTGATGGCCCAAGAATGGCTGGGTACCGGTAACCCACCAACCGGAATTCGTAGTTTCTACATTTAATAATGCGGACTTCTGGGCAAGTTGGTGTTCCATAGCTGACCAGTAAAGCGCAAAAAGAACACAAGGTATGAAAGACAGACACGGAGACAAGCCCTTGTCTATGTGTTCTTTCGTCCCGTGTGCACTTTTTGCGTTCTACATTTAATGCTTGATCTTTTCCGAGCTAAGGTAATTTATGAGTTCGTTTAAATGAGTTATCCGATATTCGAAGGGATATAATACGGTTGTGCCAGGTAAGACGGGTTAGAGAGGGATTCGTGGTGCTCCCTACTGGTGATATTTTGGTATCGCGTAATTTCTGAAACACGTCACGTATGCGTAGGATTTTTGGTTTTTATGGCTATAGCAGGAAAAGTAGTGGAATTTTACAGCATTAAAGAGAGTCTAGCATCGGTTGTGAATAAGCTCTGAAAAAGCACATGTTCCATGTGGTGCAGGTTCATGCGCCTACAATCACTTTCTAATGATGACGCTGTGGAAGTATTTTATGAAGACATCGAATTGACAATGAGAACTATACATACTCCATACACAATCATTATAAGTGACATCAATGCAAAAATAGGGGCACAGCATATAGGAAAGCTTGCGGTAAGGAATTTTGAGCTAGCCTCTATAAACCGCCGCAGATAAAGGCTGGTTGCCTTTGTCGAAAGGAATAATCGGCGAATTATGAATAATTTTCCTGAAAAAGATAAAATTTAAAATTGACCTAATGTGTCCGAATGAATAAACGAAAAATGAAATTGACTTCATTTTAACTGCCCCCCAGGCAAAACACACGATGTTCAGGTGATTAGCGGGATTAGCAGCGCTCGTCCTGCGTAGTTCTTCTCTTTGTACCCCGTTTTTCTGCGCTTTTATTTAGCATGTCTCCATACCAACTTGCTCACTTGTCGGTGCTCTTAAAACAAGTGATCCCAAAACGATCAGAGTTTGCATGCTACTAGATTTAAGAGAGGAAAGCGTGAATATGCCCTAGCGGAAGACGCCTATCCTACCCTCCGCGGTACGGGAAGTAGAAGAATTCAGATGGTTACTTGAAAATAAATTCTCCATGTTGTTTCTTGACAACAATGATTTGGAATCTCTCAATGAACCCTTCATACTTGCGGTCATTCTGTCAGAACAACCCATAAGAGAAAAACTGTCCGAATTCAAATCAAAGTTATCACAGAAAATTAAGGACCATATTGACAGTCGCAGGAATTTGTTAGTACGTAGTGCGCGGGACCACATTCAAATGGCAGAGCTGCATAAAGTTATCAGAAAACGCAAAACTGCCGACATCCTTGTAATCAATGACGCAAAAATGAAGGCAGCATTTATACACGGAGGACGATTTCAAACTACTAGAAACAAGCCCAGTGTTGACAAAAATAGCATTATTCTCTCAGGGACGCCAGTGTAATATAACAAACAATATTGATAACAACCTAAAAGTAGCCCAGGAATTTCACACAAAACTGCGTGTTTCTTTCTCTGACAGATAAGCCTCCTGCGCTGCCCAGGGGCGCTGCGCAAGCGGCTTCCGGGCAGTACTTACAGGTAGTAGAAAGCTGCGCGATTTCCACAGGATCGCGTGTTGACAGAAGCAAAATGAGCTCGATGTTCCCGATTGTTTTGCGACAAGGTCACCAGCCCATCCCCGACGAGTCCGGTCTCTTCCGGCGATCAACTTGGTATTAAGGGAAAAAGCTTTGCAGCGATAAATAGGTTTACAGCGCCGACGAAAGTACCGGGACAATAACGGCCGGCGCTCTCCCACTCGCAGGTTCACTGACCATTTGAAGTGAAACTTCTTGTTTAAACTAATACTCTTGGTGACAAGAACTTTTCAACATCAGCCGATCAAAAAATAAGAGGGACGCAATCGTCGATGATCGCACTTTAAAAAGCCAGATAGTCCGGCGGACCGCTGGCTCGCCTGCTGCGGTGCGCCTCTCTTTTGCGTATCTGCGCACTATGCGTGCACTTTCATTAAACAGTGCTCGTTTGCGTCGCCGTTACGAATACATGGTGCAGCGTTAGCTCGCCGTTTTGTTGCGTGTCTCAGTGACAAATGCAGTCAGCATGAGAAGCGTGAAATCTGTTTTGCGATTCCGAAATTAGTGGCAGTAAAACAAGGTGGTCGGACGAACTCAGAGGCCACTCGCTTTCATTGTTTGCTCTCACTTTACTTAATTGTGCTCTTGCATTATATATTCACAGTTCGCACTTTATAGGCTAGAATGAGGATCAGTAACGCTTTGAATTGTAGGGCAGAGTTGCATGCCGTCGACACGGCGAGGGCTGGACAGCAAATCGGGTGGGAGGTGGAGGGGGGCGTTGAACGCAAAAAACGAATAGAGAATTGTAATAATTGACAATAATCTGGCGAAGTGTGAAGATGGTGGACAATTCAACTGGAAGCGACCAATTTTTTGTTCTTGTCTCCCTGCCTAACTCTATTTGAGGACAAAACTGGCGTGTCGAGGTTCAGATTGTTAGCAACGACCCCTGCACTAGAAGATAACCACCAGAGTCAGTGATGATCGCATGTAAATATTCGGGGCCGCGCGCCGTGTGTGCTGCTCATATGTTATGGAAATATAGAAGTACACATCAATTGGCGGGCAGCGGACGTGCGATTTGGTGCTTGTTTTGCGTCCTTTAATAGCCCTTAATTTGTTCATTTTACGCTATTGCCTCACCTACTCGCTAGTATACATGTACCATGCCGTTCGTTAAAGGGACACTGAAGTGATATGTAAACATTGCGAGATTACTAGCGCAAATTGTAGTCCGGAGTCCCGAGACCATGTTTCGACCACCCTGGGCGCGTTTACGCGATTTTATTTAGTAGAAAAATTAATTCGAAAATGCTGTCCTCCTCTCTTTACGCTCGCCCGTTTTCTGTGGCGTTTTCGTGTGACGTCAGAAGGAGCCAAACTCGCAATTGGCTCCCCGGCCTTCAGACAGCGTCAGTCGGCCCAGCGTTTCGTCCACCGGCCGCCGACGGGTCGTCGCAATTCGTTCGCTGAGTTGAAACGAAGCCAGGACACGTTTGTGAATGGAAGAATGTGCCTTTCTTTACTTGGTTAGTTTGTACACTGTATCTAGCTCCAAGTCAAGGTCGCTTCACACAAGCGCTGCACAAGCGCACATGCGACGCCTCGCTGACTGGTACGCCAGTAGGAAAATATAAGGCCTCTCGAAGGCGGGAGAAGAGTAAGCGAAGTCAATATAGGTACGAAGGAAATAAAATCAACTGATATTTTTACCGTACAGCGTAAAACTAGGGTGCGGGAAGCACTTTTTTGCGCTGGGCGAACAAGCACAGCGGCCAGCAGCACGACTACGCATCTGCGAACGCTTTTCCGTCTAAGAAATGCAATTGCTAGACGTGAGATATTGTGGAAACTTGGGGGATGCGTACAACAAATAGTCACCTAAGCTGCTTGGAATGATAAAACTCAATAAAAGTGTAAACAGGTTATACATTATATACCTTATATTTCCAAGAATGGTAGCGTTGGCTTGTGGCCTAGTGGTTTGGAGCGCTAGGTATGTCGTCGAAAGTGTTCTGCGAGTCTCAAGTTCGAATCCCAGCGGGTACGCTTTTTTTTTTTATAAGTTAACTTTTTCGTTTTCCACCGATGTTTTCTATACTGAATTCACCTTTTTTGGGCCGCAACGTTCATTGCTCCACGAACTAGTTCACAGAACGCGCGCAGGCTGGCACTGGCGCGCTAGCGAGTTCTCGTTGGCGTGCTGTTGCCATAAGGACCGACTGCTTGCGGGCAGTGGACACAGGCCAGAATCAACAGACACTTGGCCTGGTGCGAACACGCTTTTTACGATACAGGCATGAGTGAGGCAAGCTCCAAATATGGGGGAAAAGCGCATGGCATTTGAGCGTCTGCGGGGACGCGGAGGGCGTTCATGCACTGCGTAAGCCTCGGCTAGTGAATGCTACGATTCCAAGCCGTCCTGGGAGGCTTATCTTATGCATTTTACAGGCGACAACATGACAGAAGCGCGGTACGATGATTACTGAGATATTGAGAATGCCCATCCGACAACGCCATCGGTTATGTTTTACAGAACCAAAACCGAAACCGAAACTTGTTTGATTGCTAACCTTGGGTATCGTCCAATCACGGTGCCCCTCCTCCCAACGTCACAGCCTTAGTTGGTGCGGCCGCCGCAAACCGCGCATGGTAGTTTTTCTTATTTCACGCTTTGTAAAATAATTACCGATTTGTCAACCGGATAAACGATGAAAAGTGTGCTAATTTGAGCCAGTCTACGCAGTGCAAGCAAAAACGGGAGCTTGACAAATTCACTTCAGTGTCCCTTTAATCGTGCAGCGTAAAACGTTACGCAGGAATAATTTAGTTTGCGAAAGTACCAAATAAAATTTCCACTCGTTTTCAAGGCGGTGCCAGGCTCAGCTGAGGCGGCTGCACAATTCTTGCGTTCGCTTGCATGCTCCCGCTGAAGCAATCTTTTGCAGTTACCAGCAGCGTTCCGTGTTTATGCTACTCGTCAACTTTCCTTTGTCCACCGCACGCAAGAAGAAACAACGATAATTGTCGTCAGGAAGTTAGACCACCCGACCTGGCGATACTGTCCCAAGCCGGGACGACCGCGACAGCTCGCTCAAAAGAGAGCCGATAAATCGGTTTGTTTTAGCTGATATTATTTTGTTTAGCCTCTGCAAGTACTTTAAGGGGTATTTCATAGAGTATGCAGTCATTTATAGGCGCCTCAAAGCGATTAAACGAAGTACAACCAACTTTAACTCTGGCTTGTAATTGAAAACACATAGAGTGCGGCGAGGGTCTTCTGCTTTTGTACTACCTAGAGGCGTCCGCCACTAGGGGCACTGCGTGTCGCCAAAACTCCAGCGCAGGAGGCCTATAGTCAAGTTTGTTCGCAACTGGTGTCGGTCAGGTTCCTGCGGTTAGGACAGATGAGGTCGCAAGGGCACTCCATTCAATGAAGAAAGGCAAGGCTCATGGGGAAGATGGCATTACGGATTACATATTGGCCTCGGAGGGCATGTTGGGCTAACAATGCTTGCACCACTATTTTTGCAGTGCTTGTGGATTTTATTGGAGCCAAAAGCGCAGAAAATACCAATTGAGCTCCACATAATAAAGGTGATGTCAAGCGCGTAAAAATTACGGGCACATGAGCCTGCTTCCCGTTACCTACAAATAATTTACACAGTTATCTCTCAATCACGTAAGTGGCACTTTGGTTGTTCAACAGCCACGAGAACAGGCCTGCTTCACGAAAGGTTTCTCAACTGTAAACCATATTCACTCGATAAACGAAGTAATCGAAAAGTGTTCAGAGTATAATGCACCGCTGTGTAAGGCATTCATAGATTACAAAAAAAGCATTGACTGAGTGCCCACCTCATGAGTAATGAAGGTGTTACGTTGTCACTGCATCAACGGCGCATACATTGCGCTCTTCAAAGATATATACGGCAAATGCACGGGAACAATTCGGCGGAAACAGATAACTCGTAAATTTTACATACAAAAGGGTGTCCGGCCATGTACACAATAGCGGCAATATATTTACCGCCTGTCTGGAAGGTGTGTTCAGAAACCGTAATTGGCGGAAAGGGTTGTTGGAATCAATTAGGAATATCTCGGCAAGCCAAGGTTTGCAGACGACCGCGTCCTGTTCAATTAAGCCACCCGGGAATTGCAACGCATGCTTTGCAAATTGTGCCGGGAAAGTATGGTGTAGGCTGAAAAATAAACACCAAAAAATCCAAAGAAACGACCAATCTTCACGCCACGACACTTGGCTTTAGGGTATGTAATAAGGCCTTGCAAAGATTTGGTGAATACGTATATTTTGGGCAAGTCATAGCTGCTGATTAAAACTATAATAAAGAAATTTCTCGCGGAAGGAGGACGGGGTGGGCTATACTTTTAATAAGAATTCAGATATACTCGTTAGTCAGCTTCCTCTGTCACCCTAAAGGTTCTACCTGATCAATGCGGTTTTCTGATGACTTACCGGGTAGAAACTTGCGATCTCACCAAACGACTTCAAGGAAAACTTAGATCGGTGCAACGGCCGACGGAACGGAGAATGCTAGGGGTCACGAAGAGGGATAGGAAAACAGCTGCATAATAGGGGACAGACTAAGGCCGAGAATATTCCAGTTCATATTAGGCGAAAGACCTGGGTAGGGGCGAGTCACGTCATGCGAATAAGCGGCAACAGGTGGGGTATTCGTTTATTAGAGTGGCTTTGAATAGACCGCAAACGCAGTACAGGTTGGCCGTGGATTCCATGGAGACAGGAGCGACGAACATTTGGGAAAAGCATAAACTCAACCTAGCACTAGATAGGCGTGGCTGGAGATCTTCGCGAAATGCTTTCGTCCTGCAGCGGACGCAACCAGGCCTATGCTTATTATGAAAAAGATGATGATGGCGCTGTTGACGCCGCGTACGCAAACTGATCACCGCAAGAAAAAAGAAAGTATACACGTTATACAAACACCGTAGAATTATCCGTGGGTGGCTGTGCATGTTGGCACTTCCCTACCCGTATGAAAAGTTCCGGTATTTTTATCTCTATCTGCCCCTTTTGCTGCGCACCAGTGTTGCATTTGGTGGCTACCCGCATATTTTCCGGATATTGCGGCCCGTTGTGTGTCGACACTACTACGCTTTAAAAATGGCCTGATCAAAAGTGACCAATGCGATTGATACCTCTAAAGGCACGATGGCTTTGTTTAATATTGCGTCCTTCAAGCTGAACACATCATTATTCAGTGAAATGTGTTTGCTTTGGCACTGCCCGTCTCCATACATAGAACACATTGCTGTTACAACCCCTATAAAATTCCGACACAACTCGGGATTTTTACTTAAGCAGTGACTGCATATAGTAGTTAACTATGCGGTGTTAAACCAATTACTTTGACATCACGGCTTCTTTCGTGGCACAATTGTAACATCTTCAGTAAGATCGCAAAGTGTAACTACTCTTAACGAGCCATGATTAGCGGGACGCCCTTTTTGCCTTACTCACGTGGTTACCCTCATATCGAGACCTATAATTTCATAGCCCTCACACCATAGCGGCATGGCGATAACTTTTAACGTAATTTATTTCTCACCATGACTGTTTATGATTATAACTAGCAAAGAAGGTGTTATTTTCACTAATACACTAATCAAGGGCTTCAATTTAATACCCTTCTTGTCCTAGCGGCATCATTTTATGTTTAATTTCAATCTATTACTCAATGTGACAGCCCTATGATTATAAGCAAGGTATTTATATCTGTATCGCGTGATTCTATTTAATAGATATTTTAATAATGGCACCCTGAATTCCCTAGCGCCTCATTTATCAACTTAGCGCAATCTAGAACTCACCATAACTATGTAAGGAATTATTCAGGAAGCATTTTTTATTTGTTTCTCGTGATTAAATCCGGGAGACCTTTACTTTGATACCCGACAGGTATCTAGCTAAACCAGGTTTAATTGTACCCCAATCTATGACTCAGCATTACAGTCTCAAGACCATACGCAGCCCCTCACGATGCACTTTCAGTAATCTTGGAGACGGTGTTGGCGACACCACGGACCCCCACCCCCCAAACATAAGCTGGATCCAACAGTGGCGACGTGTTTCTAAGGTGAAGGGGAGAAACCTCAAACGGTGGCCTTCGGAGCCCTGTTCAAGCTCCGGTGCATGGGTTCCCTGTCTGTCTAATAGGCAGGGAGCTTTTGGACCTCTTCAGCTATCAGGGTAAGGCTGACGAAAAAAGTACCCCCGTCTCTATGCTTTTATACTATGCTGTATGGTATTACCTAAGCCCCCCAAACGTGATCGGTCCCTCAAAAGGGGCCGCAGCGAAGTAACTTTTCCCCTATTGCCATCCTTAACCTTTTCTTAACCGGAAAACTACTCTCGATTCATTGTCATTGAGTCTCGTGATACAGCCCATTCTCTTGCAACATCAGTTTTCTTGATTGCTAAATATCTTGAAGGCGCAATTAGAAAATCTTACAAGGCTAAAAAACAAAGGACTGGTGTGGTCCTTGTCGAGGTAAACAACAAGCAACAGGCAATAATGCCTCTAGCTGTGACACAAACGGGTGATCTGGACATCAGGGTCACACCCCACCGGAGCCTCAACAGCTCCCAGGGTGTGATCTCTGAGCCAGATCTGCTGAATGAACAGATGCAGACCTCCTTGAGGGATTCAAGGATCAAGGCGTCACGGCCGTGCGTCGCAACAATATGCATCGAGACGATACGAAAATCCCCAGGCAGCACATCATCCTGACATTTGACCGCTCAGGACTTCCACAACATATGAATGCAGCATTTATCCGGTGCTCCATTCGTCCCTACATCCCAAACCGCGGCGTTGCTTTAAGTGCCAGCGGTTAGGGCATGGTACAAACTCCTGTCGCGGCAAAACAACCTCTGCCAAATGCGCCGCACAGGACCACCCCACTGACAATTGCAACTCTGCTACCTTCACTTGTGATAACTGCGGAGGCCCACACGCGGCTTACTTCAGGAAGTGCGAGAAATTTCAACTCGAAAAGAAAGTGACAACATAAAAGTGACAGAGAGCATCTCCTTCCCAGAGGCGCGAAAGAGGTTCACCTCTTTCCCCCTTGGCACGTACGTCGACGCAGCTCGCAGGTGTCGGAGCGGCGTCTGGTTTTAGCAGGGACCCAGTACCGCGAGTTGGACTTGGTCCCGCCTGCGCCTTCCCCCACCTGGGTTGCCTCTGGTAGCCCAATCCGTCGCCACACTGCTTGCTTAGGCAGCAGAGGTTGTGGTGCCAACCTCTTCCGTAGGGACCGGTGCCGCTCCCGCCCTTGCGTCCCCGTACTCCAGTGCATTGGAGGGTGCCGAAGGAATAGATACCGAGGGCCCCACATCGACTGCCACCGCCACCGCACCGCCCGTGCCACCTTTAGCGTCCCCGACGCCATTGGAGGTGGCGGCTCAAACGAAGGGTCCTCGAAGGGGGGCCAAGACCACGGGGCCCGGTTCATCGGGCACTCCTCTGACATCTGACGAGGAACTGGACGGCGGGCCGTTCCTGCCTGCAACGCAGCGCAAGGAGCGGCCTCCTACTTCTAAGAATACAGAGAGGCCTAAAAATCCCAATCCCAAAGTAACAGCCCCGAAAGACGACACACACACACACACACACACACACACACACACACACACACACACACACACACACACACACACACACACACACACACACACACACACGCACGCACGCACGCACGCACGCACGCACGCACGCGCACGCACACGCACACGCACACGCGTACGCACACACACACAAACACACATACACACACACGCACGCACGCACGCACGCACACATACACGCACGCACGCACGCACACACACACATACACACACGCACGCACGCACACACACACACACACACCATTGATTCACAAATGTAAATAATGCGAACTGCAGATGCCTCCTTAAAAATGTTGATGATGTGTATGAGATGCTGCATGCCAATCAGCCAAGCGTCATGCGTCTCCAAGAAACACATCAATTTCACACAAATTTCTTAAATAGGTATATGTATACAGAAAGCACAGGGTTAGCTGCCCACACTCTTCGGGTGGTGTGGCCATTGTTGCCTGGAAATCCTTAGCCTGCCATCTTGTCACATCAAACACTGTCCTTGAGGCTGTAGCTATTCGCACAATAATATTTATTAGGATGATAACAGTGTACTCTATTTACATTCCTCCTGATCTTGGACTTTCGAGCTCTATCTTTGAGACGATGGTTGACCAGCTGCCTGAACCATACATCCTCGCAGGCGGCCTTAACGCGCACAACCCTCTTTGGGGCTCCTCCAGAAGAGATGCCCGAGGTCGCCTGTTAGAGAAATTCCTAACATCCTCGGGAGCATGCCTTTTCAACAAAAAACAGCCTACATACCATAACATAGGACACAACACATACTCATATCTTGACTTGGCTATTGGTTCCGCAGTTCTCTTTCTATGTCTTGAATGAAGTGTGGGCACGGACCCATATGGTAGTGACCACTTCCCCACTTCACTAACGTATATAGGTAGAGGCCCCAGCAGTCCATGTTCCAACAACACGTGTAATGAATGAAAAGCACAGTGGAGTACATTTACAGAAACATTTAAACTACACCACACATCCATAAAACACCTACACGTGGAGGAAGCAGCCCAACTCATCACGGCGCACATCCACGACGCCGCCGAAAAGTCCAATCCCCACTCCTCCGGTGGGCCGCGGAACCAGAGGAGGCCGTGGTGGAATGAGGATGGTAGGCGGGCGCGAGAGGCCCAGAACAACACGTGGGGTATTCACCGTCGGTACCCCACTTCGGATAACCTCATTTCTTTCAAACGGGTGAAGGCTTTTGCAAAGCGGGTGCGTCGTGAGGCGAAAAGAGAAAGTTGGCGCGCCTTCCTCACTTCCATAAACTCATACACAGACACAAACACTCTGGACGCAAATACGTAAACCCAAAGGACAACAAACACATGCCTGTCCATTGTAAGTACTAGGGTGGACACCCTCGTAGACCAGGGTAACACACTCGCACAACACTTCCAACACGTGTCCAGATCAGCACACTACACCAACACTTTCATGCAACACAAAACATCTGCAGAGAAAAAGCCCTTACATGACAAAGATAAATAAAAAACCTCTCACCACTCTGAATTCACACTTTGTGAGTTGAGGGCTCCCCTGAGCCTGTGCAAACATTCAGCTCCAGGCGCAGAAAAGATTACGTATACCACGATACAACACCTACACCTAGACACCCTTGAGACACTCCTACACCTATACAACAAAATATGGCTTTCGGAGCAGCTTCCAAGGTCTTGCAGGGAGGCCTTTGTAGTGGCTTTCCTGAAGGAAGGGAACGACCCTTCCTCTCCCGGTAGCTACTGACCCATTGCCCTGACCAACCATCTGTGCAAGCTTCTCGAGAAGATGATCAACAGAAAACTCATCTACTTCTTTGAGTACAATGGTCCTCTTGAGAGCTTCCAGGCTGGCTTCAGGGCGGAGAGATCCACCAACGATCAACTGGTTGCGTTGGAATCATAGAAAGGATGCCTTCGTACACAAACAGTTCTGTTTTATGGTGTTTTTGGACAACAAGAAGGCCTACAACACCGCTTGGCGTTACGGGATTCTTAGTGACCTGAAGTCATTCGGTGTTTCGCGTAACATGCTAAACACGCTTATTAGTTACTTGTCGACGAGAACGTTTTGAGTGATAGTCGGTAGTGCACTCTCAAAGGTTCAAGTGCGAGAAAATGGCGTGCCGCAAGTTGGCGTGTTGAGCTGCACTCTTTTCCTAATTAAGATGAACTCACTTCGGAAGGCATTACTACCTACAATTTCTTATTCCACGTATGTAGATGACGTCCAGATTTCCTTTAAATCATGTAATATATCAATCTCCGAACGTCAAGTCTAGCTGGGCGCCAAGAAACTTGCCGGCTGGACAGACAAGAATAGTTTTAGACATATTTCTGGAAAAGCACTTGCATTGTGCTTAGCAGGAAGTGTGGGATCCATGCCGACCCTGTCATTAGCCTTAATGGTGTGTCTATGCCTCTGAACACGAAGTACAAGTTTTTAGGTGTTCTGTTTGACCACAAACCCACATACAATCTCCACAGCACGCAACTTAAGCATAAATGTATCAAAAATGATTATCCTTAAGGTCCTCTCACACCAATCGTATAATTCCGATAAAGGGCTCCTGCTACGCGTGTATACTGATTTGGTTGGGTCTCGTTGGAACTACAGCAGTGTGGTGTTTGGGTCGGCGAATAAAACCGCGTTGCGAATGCTTGACAAAGTGCTACACTTGGGGCTACGTCTTGCATCGGGTGCTTTTCGCCCTAGCCCAGTGCAAAGTTTGTATGTCGAGTGTAACAAGTGGTCCCTTGAGAACTAACAGACGTACATAGACTTCCTTTATGCTTTTAAAATTTCATCGCTGAACAGCCATCCTTTTTTTCCCGTCTTTAACAATACATCCACATCTCTGCTGTTTGTAAATCGCCAATCCGTTCGTTTCCCTTTTCGCTTGGAGAGAAAGAGCAAGCCTCGGATCTCAGTGCTTCGTTTTTATATGTGTACAGATCATCCTTTTCAGCCGTTTTACCACCTTGGAAAGTTCGCCGTGTGTCCTGCAACCTTTCTTTAATGAAACTAGACAAAAATCGGGTACCACGAGCGGCACTACTGTAGCACTTTCTGTCTTTCCAGTTTAAGGACCCACGTGCACAATTTTGCAGTGACGCGTCTAAAACGTCCAAAATGGTGTCCTGTGCTGCTCACCGCCCGAAGTTCAAAGCAGCCAGAACCATGAGCTTACACACGACCATTTTTTCAGCAGAAGCATGCGGAATTTTACTCATTGTACAACGCATTCATGGAACTTGACAAAAATCGGGTACCACGAGCTGCAATACTGCAGCACTTCCTGTCTCTGCAGTTTAAATACTCATATGCAGAATTCTACAGTGATGTATCGAATACCTCCACTATGGTGTCTTGCGCTGCTCATGGTCCAAATTTTTATGTAGCCAGAACCATGAGCGTGCACACAACCATTTTTTCAGCAGAAGCATGTGGAATTTTATTCGTCGTACAACACATTCTTGAAAATCAAATTACTAATTCAATCATCTATACAGACTCCTTGAGTGTTCGTGCTTTATCATCATACAATAAAGCACAATCACACTTGATATCCACTCAAGTCTAGATCGCAATATACCTACTGACGCAATTTTTATCGATTTTGTGAAAGCCTTTGATAAAGTTCCCCATGCTCGCCTGCTACTAAAATCGTCATCCCTAAACCTTCACCCGTGTGTTGTTAACTGGATACACGGTTTTCTAACATGCCCACAGCAGTTCGTCGATGTTAATTATCATTCATCATCATCAACACCAGTACTCTCAGGCGTACCACAAGGTACAGTCCTGGGACCTCTTCTGTTTATAATATATATCAATGATTTGGCTTCTAATATTTCCTCTGGCATTCGTCTCTTCGCAGACGATTGTGTATTTTATCGTCTGATAACTAACAGCTCCGAGAACTCTGCTCTTCAAGACGACCTTAATCGCATCCAAGATTGGTGTTACACTTGGCTTATGTCTCTAAACGTCTCTAAAACGAAGCTAATCTCCTTTCAGCGTCACCGCAATCACGTCTTATCAAATTATACCCTTAATAATTATGTATCCAAACTTCTGATTCGTTAAAATACCTTGGTGTGCATATTTCATCTGATTTAACTTGGTCCACTTCCATCACCAGCGTTGCCAATTCTGCTAACCGGCTGCTTAGGTATCTTCGCCGTAATCTTGCCCTTACATCTCCTGAAGTTAAACTTCTCGCCTACAAAACTTTTGTCCGACCCAAGCTTGAATATGCTAATGCCATTTTCGACCCTTACCAAATTAACCTCATTAATGTTCTGGAAGCCGTCCAAAATCGCGCAACGAGATTTATACTTTCCGAGTACTCCCGTGGTTCAAGTATCTCGGCCCTGAAATCCCAACTTAATCTTTCCACACTTGTATCCCGCCGCAAAATTGCACGACTTTGTCTTTATCACAAATGTTTCCATTCTTTGCCCATCGATGATCAGCACATCAGAAGAGCGCACCGCATTTCACGCACCACCCATCCTAACGCAGTGTATCCCGAGTATGCCCGCACCACTACTTTTCAGCAATATTTTTTTCTGCGCACTGCGCGAGACTGGAATGACCTGCCTGCCGAAACCGCCCTTACCATCGAGTGTTTTAGGCGAACCACTGAAACACGCCCATGATGTTTTGTGATGTCACCCTATGCCGTGTGTACGCCCACCCCTCATGTAATGCCCCACGCCGGGGCCCTTGAGGAACCAATAAATAAAAAAATAAAAAGCCCCACAAAAACCACATAGTCAATCTTGTGTTCAGCAGCAATATGTCTGTCTATGCGCAAAAGCTGAAGCTTCTTCTCTGCTAGGTCCCAGTACACGCTGGGATCACTGGGAATGAGTTGGAAGAGAAGAGGGCCACTGCTGCTGCACTCAGAAACAATGTAGACATTACAACGGTGCCCTCTACACACCTCAAGCCGCACATAAGACAACACTTGCGTAGACCATGGCAAACTTACTGGAGTGAACAATCAGAAATCAAACTACATGTAATAAAGCCACGCTTGGAACGATCCACAGCTGACTCACACAACAGACACAGAGAAGTCACCTTGGCTAGGATACGGATAGGGCACACGCATGCAACGCACTCGTATCTGCTCACGGGATCTTCTAGACCCCAGTGCAGCAGGTGCGGACAGGCCCTATCCGTAGTTCACATACTCATTTAATGCAAGCCACTCGACACCACATGACGCAAACACTTTCGTGAAGTGTACAGACAACAAATCCCGATACACCCATCACACTTCTTGGCCGACAACCCAATGTTGTCTAACAAGCGTGTTTTTCAGTTTTTTTCAGACGTCAAGTTTTTACAGATTCTTTCATATGATGCATAATAACACTGGCCCTATACACAAACCATCTTGATGCACCCGCTTCACTTTTGTTTTTACTCAGAAAATTTAGTATTTATTGCACATCTGTCCTCATCAAATAACTTTGTCTTTGGCGCTGTTTGCCCTTGTCGGCTTTGCGCCATTAAACTGAAACTATCATAAAGACCATACGCATGGGCCTAAGCATATAAAGAACGGCTGTTATTTCGAAGCGGCGTGGTGTTGGCATGCATGTGCGAGTGTCCCTGGGTTGGGGCGCCGCTTGGGGGATAGGAAGCTGTAGCAAATTTCATTGGGCTCGGCAAGGTGGTCCCCTTCACAGTGGCGCAAAGCGATGCGCATTGCATGGGGGCCAGTGTGCGTCATTTTGCGCTTGTTAGAAGAAAGCCATTCAGAAGTGCGGCATTAGTTTCGAAAGTTGTAGTTTTAAATTCCGCAGGATTTCTGTACTTTGCTCTGATTCAAGTCACGCGTTTAATGTTGGCTTTAAAATACTGTGACAATGGCGTTAGTGAAAACCACAGTACGTAAAAGTAGAAACAAATACATACTTTTTTGGGAAAATAACAAGCCTTGTAATATTTTGCAGTGCTACAATATAAACTTGGAAGAGTTTTTTGAAATATTATTCTCTGGGTGCAAATGAAGGAATCTTTTCGTCAAAGTCGTTCTTTAAACTTAAACATTCTCTGACTTCTAGAATTCGGATCATACAATCTCCCTCTACCGAAATGGTACCACCTCTACACAGAAGAAAACTGTACAGTTGTGAGGGTACTCTCGTCAAAGCGACCTGGAAGGAGTAAGTTTACAACAGCAGACATACAAATATTTTTTTTTTTCATTCACAAAAATTGTCCGGTGCACTTCAGTCATTGAAGGCGAAAGGGCAGCAACAGTTGTAAATGACTTCTGTACTGCGTCATTATATTTCTGTTTCTTTTGTAGCTTGCGTGTCCAATTTAGCCCGACATCAGTCAACAGGAGTGCTTTAGACCCCTCCCCCCACTACAATATTACGATGTGCTTTTCGAAACCCTAAGCGCATCTGGCAGCCATAAACACCGCTGAAGTGTTCATTCGAAGTAACCGTTTTCCCTACAAACAGCGTACTGCATGACTGCCTGTTCATCGCGTTCTGTCTAAACGGTTAGCGATGTACTCGCGTGTGAGTGCCGCTGCCTCATCTCACAGCACTTATGTGCTGATCACCGCAAGCCTCTTCACATAATTTTGAGGTCGCTACCATGTCGGATACCAGTAATATCGCGTTCAAAAATAGGCACAACGCCGCTCTTCCTCGAAGCCTAATTTTAGAGCTAGCGCACACTTGAGCCTCGACTGCCCACTCCTGCAATACCGGTGCCCCCTGTGGTAGCCGAGGAAACCTTCATTGCAACCGCGGCTCCATGTGCATCTTAAGACACTTGCACCACCATGAATGTTGCCATCACTACCCGCCGCAAGGCACATTCAAGCACTTCTACAGCCTCCCCCACCTGCTACGCGCAAGAAACGGAAAACTTTTCTGGCCCCTTATTGAAACAAATAACCTCCGCCATGGAATAAGCCGTTGCTAGAGAAGACATCAACCCGCCAGTCTTCAATAAGCGCGGGTGACAGTAAGTTCGCCAACGGGCTGGAGCCGCGGCCGCATCAGCCACAGCGTGGGCCAACACCAAACCCATGCAAAGGCAACACTGCCAGAAGAAAAACACTTCTCCCAGAAGACCCGCTGCCCGTTTCATTTTCCAATGCAAGAGAAAATTGGTTCGCATTTGAAGAATCAAAATTCACGTCCTTGTTTTCCCAGCACCGTTGCCAGTAAATTCACTTCCGCAGTAGATAAAACCTTCAACTATAGTAGCGAGACAAAAAAATGCTGCCAAAAATAAAGGCTAGCACCGACTTCCAAAATAGCGATATCCGAGACGACAACAAATATCATAAGGAAAAACTCAGCCAGCTCAAAAAACGAACATAATGGTAACCGACACAACACACGATATGTGTGAACTGAAGTATATGTTGAGATGACGAAGGCGACATATTCTCTTTGTTGGTTATAAGAAGTCATGCACCCTGAGACTAGCCCAAACTGAAAGGCTGCTCAAGATGAAGTATATTTTTTTAAGGGCGGTTGGAAACCCCCCCCCCCCCCGAACATTGGGTGGAAGTCGCTATACGACGTCGTGTCCCTAATTGCATGACTGTGTCTGCTTAATTTGACGATACTAGCATTGTTTCTAGAATTTGTTTGTCTAGAAACTTTTACCCTAATCAGAGGTTTCCCAAGCTATTTACCACATTAAAAAATAACTGGACATCACTTTGGCGAGGGTGTAGAAAAATAAGATAATATTGTGGTGGATTCTACAAATTTTAATATGGTTTCTACATAGTAATTTGTTCCCAGGTTTATGTTTAATTCAAAGAACGCCCATATTTTAACCAACATTACAGAGCCCTACTTTGATAACTAGAACTTACGTAAACAGTCGTTTAGTTAAATTCTTGTTTACGCAAACCCCGGTATAAAAAGGGCACACATGTGCCCTTGTTTATACAGGGAATACGGTGATTAGATCGAAGTCTGCAAGGTTTAGGGAGCACCAGTTTACCAAGAGAAAGCTTGTTCAAGAATGTAGTTTCCTCTGAATCTTGCAAAAAACCATGAGATATATGTTATCCTTGCCGTCCCGTTTGAGGTCGTATATACACAAATGGGTGCCTTCTGATCCGTTTGTATTGATAGTTACCCCTTAAAGATAATGTAGACGTACATGGTGCCCTAGATACTGGTGGTCTCGGTGTCTGCACATGAGAGAGAAGTTAGCTTCTTTCATGCTTGCAAGTAGCATTACGACGCCTAGACACCATATAGGAATGCTTATGAACCCGGGCACTGCTGTATACTCACTCTGTGGCTGCTACAAACCATTTTCCTATCAATGTCCTCTTAGTGGTAATTCCCCAAAACTGGTCGCAGGTTCACTATTTTGCCTTTTTCTTTATTGCTTCGTCAATTTCTTGCAGAGTTGTTCTGTTGCCTGATTTTTTGGATTACCCACAGTGCATTTATTCCTCCTGGCGACGCTTTCTGGAAAACAGAAATAATTTTCTGTTTTTACTGGTGTGCGAGAAAAGTGCTTTTTGAAGTGCTTACAGGTTTATTAGGTTTGGAAGGCAAGTTTTGTTCTCAATAACCGTAAATATTTGTTCGTTTTTTTGGCATTACAGGAGCTGGAATTCATACCGACCAGAACACCACTCTTTGTGAGCTTTGGGAAGTTGTTCACTACATAAATATCACCGTTGATAATAAAACTAAAACAATAACACCAAAGGACTTCCCAACAACGAGTCCCTGCTGCTTACAGGAACTAAAAAAACAATGCGGACAACGCATCTACGATGTGCGGGATAATAGTTGTAAACAGCCTAAAGACTTCAAAGAAATTCTCACCAGTATTTTAGAGAAGCAATCTTCTTCAACAACTAAACCAACTTCTACCTAATTTCCATTCAATTTTCTTGCTTCAGAACATGCACTCGTGAATAATATGCTAAATTAAACTACAGATATCTGCAAACTAGATTGGATTACCTGCCAAGCAATAAAAATGTTATACTTCTCGCGTCAAGTTAGCACCGTGAAATATGTGTGGGCGAAATAAAATTGCAATAAGAAACCAAGCTTCATGAACCTTCAGCTATGTTATCCTCAGGTACAATAAATGACATTACCAGTACTGATTATATCTGACAAACGCCCAATTTTGGATCAACTGCTAGCCTTGTCTGCTTTCATAACTACTTCTTCGCAGTAATCAATCCGCTGCAATTACCCAGTCCCAAAAGGCGCTGACGATCATAGAGCGTTTTTTGTGGCGTCCTTGACAACTTTTTTTGAGTACTCCAATTCAACAAAAATTGACTTCCCACACTTTACTAAGGAGCTCATTGAGCGGTGTTTTTGGTCGCACCCCACATCATTGATGTTATACCTTCTGCCCTATGAAGAAGACTCGCAACAACCTGTCTTTGAGATGAGAAACGCTACACCACCCATTTCAGCACCGCAGCATACAGGATCAAACACAATGTTTTCAAACCTTTTTTACTGGCTACAAAGGCAATCCGGGTTCAGGATAGGCTTCAATTTAAATTAAAGTATAACGCTGCTGTATATAAGTAATGACTGTTTAAGTACCTAAAAGAATTTATTACCTAACGCGTGTGGACTGGATAAAGTAGAAAATGTTTTCGGGGTCGTATTTGCTTCTGGCACTCTTAGTTTGGAAATCCTTGTTTGTGACATCTTATGAACGGGAGCGTAAATATTTATGAAGATTTCCCTTCACCACCAGAGAATACATGGTTTTATATATAACCATTTTACCCAAAACCTACAAGTGCTGTCAATATGAACGTGTGGCCGCCTGGAAAATAAAATGAAGGCGTGTGTCCTCGTGTTTTTTTTTTTTTTTTTTTGCTTTTTCAAAAAAAATCAAAATACTCTATTTAGCCGCCGTAGATGCTGACACTTTCAGAAGCTAAAACATGCCGTAATTACTACGATGATAATTTCACAACTAATAATAAATTTAGTAAACTGCTCGCGAATGTAGTGTGCGGAAAAGTTTAATCATGCACGAAGAAAGTTTGCGTGCTCTATATTCTCTCAGGATATTTGCCCTACACCAAACATTCTGTCGTTGGCCCAAAAAAAATGGCAAAATGTTAAGTCGCGATAGGTAAAAAGGAGAGTGTTTCAGTTAGATACACATTTGCTGGTTTCATTCGCCATTAATATCTACAGAAGCCACTCACAGAAAAAAATAAGGGAGGGTACGGTTATTATCTGAAAAAATAGCATACAGAATGCTCGTTTTAAACTAAAAGCAAATCCAGGTCGCATGACCTTGATCTCATACAAGACTCTAACGCCAAGCACTAACAAGTTTAGCATACGTAACTGTAAATGCTGTGGTACAAGTGGCAGAGAAGCGGTGATGAAAGAACATGCTGTACTTTTTTGGCACAGCTAATACTACATAATAAATATTGTAGTATTTTATTCACCACGAAAACCAAGCCTAGAAGTCAAATCGGTACAATACGTTTTATTCTGAAATGGGGCCTTAATATTACGAAGGGTCATGCAACACTAATACAAGCAAAATACTTCCAACATCGTATAAACAAAGACCACGTAATTGCCGCGCTATTCGAAGCTGATCAATCATCAGATCGCAAAATCACCGCCCAGACAGAACGATAAATAGGTGGTAAAGTACGAACCTGTGAGCAGTATATAATGACTCAACGTCAGCTGAGGCACTGAGCACTAGAGGGTGGGCGCTTAGGAAGTGTTCGGAACCTGGGTGAATTGAAGACAATGACCAATTACAATTTTTGGAAAGCATAAGGACGCCACTTTCGTGATTCCATTTTTTGCTGCGGAGATTTTATGGCAGAAAAGGTTTCATTTTATCATTTTGAGTTATTCTGCTAAAACCACGGTGCGTTTTCCTATGGTGGCTGAAAACGCTTTTAGAAAGGAAGCTTTCAAGCTCATTGAATATTCAAGCACAATTTACACTAAACACCGAACTTTTAGGCACTACGAAGGTACTACAAGAAGGTTTTAGGGAGAATGTTTCTCTGGTTAGGGAAGAGCAGCAACACGGCAACGATATGCATGTGCCAGTAAGATTAAATACGCAGAAAAGAAACAAGAGCAATTAAAGTATAAATAAACTTAGCAAATGGGAGATGCGTGATGGAAAAGTGACCCACCCACGCTCTTTGTATTTTGGATCGCTCCAAAGAGTATTTTTGAGGGTTGAAAGGCACTTTTCCAAGGGAGCATTCAAGAGAGAATCAGCCTGTTTGCTTGGTATCACTCCAGCTCGATACCATCTGCTCGCCCTTTTTGAGAGACGCAACTCAAGTGAGCGTGGCGTAACATTGTATTTTATGCCATCTTGGATACGAGCGCTACAAGCCCCGCGACCTCAGTCGCTCCTGTGGGCTCAGATTCCGTTCAAGTTTTACCGGATGTCCCATTCACAAGTGCCATTGCGTACCTGTTCCACCCGACACTACACAATTCGCCCGGGTTATTTTTTGCGCATGACTAACGTAACTTGCCAAAGATCAGCGGCAAGCAACCGTGCTGTACGAATGCGCCAAATGTGAATATTTGGACAAAGTTTACCTGCCATCGTGTAAAGTATTCGCAAACATACCTGAGGCGATTATTTTCCTTCCCATTTTATCGCCTTTTGCCTCCCATTCCAAGAAAGGTAACGTCTAAAGATGTCCAGTTTTGTAAGGGTCACGTTTTTCTTCTCGGCTATGCGCTGTCACACGTGAGCAGCCAATGCAGAGGCGTTCTACCAAGTGGTGTCATATGGAGATAAGAGGGTCGTCCTTGGTTACGTGACCATATGCACGGTTGTTTCACTAAACAAGATTTAGAGGACCGAACATGGACTACGCAAAAAAACTTACGTCGAAGAAGCAATTCAGAGGGTGACATTCACAGACAGTATTCGGCTGAACAAATTCCGCGGCTTTCGCATTGCGAGCATTTACCTTTCCGCACTATACTTTCTCAAACCATCGGATTAGACCGAGAACAATGGTGATTGAAAAATACCACTTTAGTCCACTGACGACAGTGCGATACACTCTCCCTATCCGATTATATTGTGGGTGCGTTGTACCAAAAAAAGAAGGAAGGCGCGCTTCGTTTATAATAAAGAAAATTTCACGGGGCGCGACCAGACACTAGATATAAAACACAAAGTAAACAAAACAAGGCATGGTTCGCAACACTGCTCCTAAAAAGAGTAGATTGACCCGATGCTAAACTAAAACAGTTGCGGCTTAGCTAAACTAAGCCTACATATGCAAACCGTAAGCTTGGCTTAGCCTAGGTAAGTCTTGGTTCCACTTGGTTAACCTTTGATTTTGTTGGTATTTTTTACTATTAGTCTAAAGCCTGGCTTTTTCAACGGTTGTGATCCAGCTGCTAGATCTTTCTTAGCCGAAGGGCTCGCTCTTCCTTAGTGTCCTACGCTTGCTTCACGTTTTTGGCATCACGACGCTCGCCAGTGCACCAGCTCGCATGGTGACATCCGAGGGGTGGTCAGACGCCACTTGCCGCCGACGGCTCAAAGCCTCCAGCGCCCACATAAAGAAAAGCAGGCGAACCCGCCTTGCTATCTTCTATGAACAAGTTCGCATGTACACGGCAATTTAGGTGGCTAGACGGTCACTCAGTTCTGAAGAGAGCGTGCACCAAGTTGGCAAAAGCGGCCGCTTTGATGGTGGCCTGGAGCGTGGTAGTCAGCGGAGCGCATCTCGCCGAGTCACGAGAGGAGTTGCCAAAGGTTAAGCGCAGTTGTCGGCGGAGTTCATCCCGCCGAGAAAGGAGAGGAGTTGCCAAAAGCTTGGCGCAGTTGGTATCAAACGAAGGTGAAGTACACCGTGACCCGAAACCACTCCACGATATTAGTAAAGCTTTGCATTAACACTGGAGCACAAACCACACAAAGTCGCCCATCTTGCGTTGAAAGCCTTTAGTCGGAGCACGTGAACGATTTCGATCCGCATGCGTCGTCCTGGGGCGCCAGAGTCACCGGCGGCGACAACCTCACCGATGAGTGCTTAAACGCATCGTTGAATTTGGTTAGGGTCCCAAGTACCATAAAAGAAGCTTTTCTAAAGCTGCGTCGTCGGACTGGGGTCCACACCAACACCCACAGCACAAGGTTGATATCTGCATCTCGGCGTCAGAGCTTGTAACGTCCGGCATTAATCACCTGTTGGTGCGTTGTCGTAATCGCAGTCATAGGGTTTATTTGCAGAAAGATTTTGCCACCAGGGGTGTGCACGGCTAGGCGCACGCTGTTGTGCCTGCTTTCCAACACTGGGTGAACGGAGGAAGCGTGACAGCGCAATCAATAATCACACGTAATGAGGAAGAAACAAATACGGAAACAAATTGTTACCGAGCATCATAAAAAATTGAAATGGAAGTGACATTGACAAGGTACAGAAAGAGGGAACAAACGAGGTCCTAGGACAAAAAGTTTTATTTATTGCATCCTTTTGCCCCAGGGATAAGTAACAAGGAACCAACGGGCAAAACAGGACAGAAGTACCACAAAGACGGAGAAAAAACACAATGATTCGGAGCATTACACGAAACAACAGAATTCAGTTTCGGAAAAGAATTCCAAAAGTTTCTTGTTATGGGGGACGTGCGTCCACCGCAGGCCGCCCTCCTGATGGAGGGCGGCCTGCGCGATGTCTTGTGCCCGGCTTGTGTCGATTTCGGTCTGGTTGGGGCACTGGACACGTCCCTAGGAGGTGTTTCGATGTCGCTTCAGAAACCGGGAAAGGGCCGTAAGGGCAGGTTGGGGAGGAATCCGCAAGAATAGAAGTCACCATTGCTCGCACAGCTCGCGTCAGTGCGATGCCCAGGCGGATTATACGAGCCACACCTCTTCAAGGCTGGTTAAACCACCAGGAAGTTCAGACCAGGCGGATGGAGAAGGGTACTGCTGGAGCGCCGACAAATATTTTTTTTATGAGTGACAGCTACAGAAACGGGAGAGGGTACACCAGTTGCTGCTGATCGGCGGCCGAGTAGCCCAGAGGATGCGTGATCGTGCTCAGGCGGTTCCTGAGTACGCGTACAAGGCGCGGGAATGATTTCAGTATCTGGTGCACCTCACATATAAGGCGCAGTGTACCGTTTACACGCCGGAGCTCTCGAGCAGCCTGGGTGGAATCGGTTTACAGTCCCAAACACGTTGGGTGGACAGCGCAGAGCTGAGAAGCGAAAGTGCGCAGGCCGTCACAAGGCAGCCAGCTCCACCAACACAGAAGTAAGTATCCCCTCCTTGAAATACGTGCATGTCGGATTGATGGATTGCATAGAGGGGCGGACAAGGCTTGTGTGGAGGATTCCATCGGCTACCCCGGCGTCAACATGCTCTTGGAGGTTCTCTGGCGAGTCACGAAGGGGCGGTCGGTTGGCCTGAATCACTTCACGGTGAATGCTTTTAATGCAACCTAGAGGCTGGTTATCCTTAGCCTGAGGTCGGTGCCATGGCGGTAGTTCCGCTGACTGACGTAGCAGAGGCGAAGCACGATTCAAAGATTCAAAGATTTTATTTCCTCAGAAGTACGAGGAGGGAGGCTGGGACTAAAGGCTACACAGCCCTACACAGGCCCCAGCCCCCTTTAGTTCAGTAAAATGAAGAAGCAAAATCAAGCAAGCTGGAATTTTAATGTGAGTTATGAAAATACAACCAACACGTAGAGCACAAGACATTGCAGAACAATATAAAAAAGGTACAGGGAAGTACAGTTAAGTAGAGAAGAGTAATGGAAACCAAAGTACAAGTGGACAATCAGAGTGGAACTGTGATGGAGATATAAATATCGACACAACTACAAATGTTGTGCATTAAGCAAGTCTAAACAACATGAAAAGTTGTAGACATGGAAGGAGATATTCTGACTTAAGAGGTATTGTTTCGCCTGAGTTTTAAATATATTTCTACTGCATTTGGAATCAGTGCAGTCTCCAACATTTTTGAGTATGTCGGTGCGTTGAAACATGAGACTGCCTGCGATAGTTTGTTCGCAATTTCGGTGTGTGTATTTAGCACACCTAAAAGAGTATACTGCCATTAGCGTTGTGTTTGCCGTGAAGATTTTCTTTGTGTAAAATTTGTAAGCGCTTGATATAATATATTCGGTCAGCCTTATGCACACTGTACTGAACAAAAAGTGGACGCGTTCTCAAGTCGGCATAGTGCCCGTGGAAATTGGCAAATAGACGGGAAACTCATTTGTGTAAGATGATCAGACGTTTGTAATTTGTTTTGATTGTTGTTACCAACGCTAATATTCCGTAGCGAGGCCTAAATTAGACAAGAGTTGTAAAGCTGTTTTCAACGAAAGCGGTATTAAAGCTCTCAGTCTTTTGAGAACGCCAATATATATTTGGAATTTTATTGCCTAAGGCATCTATATGAGGACGCCAAGATAATTCCTCATGAAACCATAATCCTAAGAACTTCTGTTCTTTGACTTGGCTGATCATACTCTCCCGATATTCAATATGAACGCTTTTATCTATGTTTTTAATTATCGGCGAAAAAATGGTATAGGTAGTCTTCGAAGCGTTTAGCTGTAAGTTATTTTCTTGCATCCACTTTGACAACAGTTTTAAATATCTATTTACTTCATACTGGAGTTCTTGTATACTGGTACCGGAGAAAAATATGTTCGTGCCATTTCATACATGTCTATCTGGGGTGTACAAGGTATGTTTAGAATATCATTACTATATATTAAGAATAACTACGGTCCCAGCTTTGATCCTTACACAACACCCCGTTTTATTGCGAATAACTCCCATGAAACACGATTAAATTCATAGCAGTGTGCAAGTGCTGCCGCGGCAGGAATTTATGATATTTTTGAGTGACTTGTGATCGGCACTGGTGTACAATTTCATCAATCTTGTTCTGTCGCACATCGGCTTCAAGTGTCCGTATAGAGGTCATGCGATGGAGTCCGGAGATAACTCGCATTGCTTCTCTATTCCCAATTTCTAAGTGATCCTAGCCGCGCAAGGTAAGGGGTTCGAACTGCGCTTGGTAAACACGTCGAGGCTCTAAGATAGCACGCACTAGCGTACGCATGACTCGAGAGCAGGCACCCCTACCTAGCTGCGCTTATTTCCAGTCATAGTGTACGCATATAATCAGTGGCAGCAAGGGGTTCTCCATTCAAATACACGGATATCGGTGTCCGCGACAGCCGTTGTTGACCTTTATAATTTGCGATATACATTGAAGCAGTTTTTGTTGCAGAGAGCTTCAGGGCAACAAGAGAAGACCACGGCGAAATAATGCGCATGGCAGCCTGTACACCAGCTTGTTGATTTGACCATTTGTCGTGCACTGACGGTACAGTGATATCGTCCGCACAGACGAGGAAGAACGTATCCGATGTGCTATCTTTCTGCCACGCCAACGGTAACAGGACCACTTGGAATAGCTAAGTATACAATACGGAGCCCTGCGGCACGCCTAGCTCTGAAACAAAGTGCCCCACGCCTTCCTTGCCTATTCGTATAGAGAACAAGTGGTTGTGAAGGAAGGACTTCACAAAGTGGCATACTGCTGGTGGAAGGCGGCATCTCCGCAGCATCGCGATTATACCATTGTGGCTCACGTTATAATACGCCTTTTCAAACATCCATGGCCAAGTTCATGCGGATCTTACGTGACCTGCCACCTAGAATCACCATAGATGACAAATAGTCCAGGCTATCTGCTGTTTCAAGGTGTGGATGAAACCCAGTGTGAGCTGGGAGATACTATCCGTATTTTTCCAGCCAACAGAAAAGTCGCGTAGCGAGCGTTCGTTCCACTAACTTGCAAAGGGCGGATGTCAGTGCGATAGGATGGAGGTAACTCAACCGGCCTGGGGGCTTCTCGGCTTTTGGGATAGGTACCACTTCGGCGTGTTTCAATGTGAGTGGAATATCGCCAGACGCCCGGATAGAGTTGAATCAGTCGAGTAGCCACTTCAGACCATCGTCTATGTTCTTAAACGCTGCACGTCATACGTTACACTGTCGAGGTCTGCCACTATGCGCAGTGTAGCCTAGTCAAAATCCACAAGGAACTCAGCCATGGGGAACGGAGCCTGTATCCTGTCAAGGTTTTCCTGGCTTGGGCGCGACCCAGCCTCCGGTGGAAGAGTAGGTAAGGTTACAAGTGTTGGTGCAGCTTGGTCGTACTTCGGGAAGAACTGCTTGGTCACTTCTGGAGCAAACAGGCTCGGCGTACGTCCAGAGTCTGCCGTGTCTGCCGAGTCTGGGGGCGAGTACAATGATACATACGACGATAAGTGCGCCAGACGGACGCGCTGGTAGAAGATGGGCCTAGTGAGGCACAGCAGTCCAACCACCGTTGACGGGAAAGTGAGTTTTATGACGGCCTGCGGCTACGTGAGGTAGTGCAACGAAGTGTGTAAATCCGGATTTGTGGGCTCTTTAGTGGCAGCCAGTTCAGCTGTGCGTCGAGCTGCCCACAGGTATAAAAGTTGTAGGTCTGGTGCAAGCTTGTTCACTTTAAGCTTGTTTTACGCGTGCACTTAAATTATTAAGTGCACGCGTAATACTGCAGGGCGGTACGTAGCACACGCAGCGGATTCGAGGTTTCTTCACACACGGATGTATTCACGCTTTTGCGAAACAAGTCCCAGTCTGTAATAAAGTACTGGGGTCTGTTTAGGCGCTTTCTATGAAGACCTCAACCGAGGCGAATGGCATAGCGGTCACTTCGCCAGCAGTCCGTATCCCGTTCCCAACACACAGCCCGCGCTTCAAGCCACCATGAATGTCGGGGGAATTTGATAGGCTGCTCGGATGCTCCTGTCGATAGGTTGGGGTGTCCACAAAATTCCGGACAGCGAAATGCGCACCGGTGAACGCGTACAACACTATCGCTCCTCGGGTGCTAGAGTAGGGACATCCCCACGTCGGATGCGGTGCATTGAAATCTCTACCTACCACCACAGTTTACTGTGGGTGAGCAAGGAGGAGATGCTGATTCTAACGCAGGTTGAACACAGGAGAACTCCCCCTGTGGGGGTGGAAGTAGCAGGACTCTAGTATCAGCTTGGTTTGAGGAAGGCTCACAAACTGGGCCACTACTTCCTGCCAGTCATTGCCCCGTGGGTCTTAGTTAACCTGATCGTGGGGTAACACTTGGTGACATAGACTGCGGCCTTCCCGGGCGGCTCAGATACAGCACACCACCGACGATCCGAAATACTAGGTGAGGCATACCTTTGAATCCAGGGTGATTAGGAGGAGAATTTTGTAAAGAAAAGAACTGAATAGGGAGCCCTCCGGTAAGTATACGGTAGCGAAGCTGCCGCGCCTTGGTTGCGAGTCCTCTGACATTCTACTCAATCGCGCACATGGAGTCCCTTGGAGTCATTGCATCGATGTAAGTTGTGGCAGCACAACCGGGCAGAGATTTCGCAGTAGCTGGGACACACAGTTGAGCAGTTCGATTGAGAATATCCTCGAAGATGGCGTTGGCGCAAGTAAGGCAGGCGTAGCAGGAGCGGAAGAGCGATTATCAGCCGTCGCTGACCGCTCAGACGAGCTGGTGAGCGAAGTTTTCCGTTGCCGAAGACGTCGGACTTCTTTCTGAGGCGTATTCAGACTCTTTTCGACTTCTTTCAGCTCCCCAGAAGCTTGCAGTGCTGGGTCATGCAGTTGTTCCTTACGATTGGGGCGTGTCTTGCCCCACTTGGCGTGTCTTGCCCCACTTGGTTACTTCCGTATACGAAAGGGAATCTTCAGGCTCAGTCTGCAGGCGTAACGAAGACAACGTCTCCTCATCCGTTGGTGTTAAAACCGCCTATCGGTTAGACCTCGATCGAACCACCACCATCGCACACCTCTTGGCGTCAATGGTTGCGGTCGCGGGAATTCTGGGGACGAGCTTAATTAGCTTGTGCTTAACGGGTCACTCCTTGGACGTTACATCGGGTTCGCCTTTTTGCATAAGCCACATTTATATTTAAGAGCTTTTTGAGAGTCTGTCGTGTCTTGTTCCGGCTGCGGGCATAAGAAACGCATATGGCCGTGCCCAAAACACTGGTAGCAATAGACCACGCCTGAGTTTCACGGAAGGAATTGTAGGATTCCACCATAATAAGTGATACAAGCTGGGGAAGATGCTAGGCCCTAAAGGGTGACTAGGCATGTTCTACCACGACCCTTGCATCGGGTTTGCAAGATCTTGTGAGACGTACATGTGAGCGAAACTGCGAGGGTTTGTGGCGAAACATCCGGGTCGACGCCAAAAACTACAAGGTCGGAGCGCGAAATCAGGTACGCTTGAACCCCCACGGTAGTACGGGCAGGCAGGGGGTTCTCCTTCAAGCCGCTAAGACGGTTAACATCCGCTAGGGAGCGCACCCACACGGAGATAGCATTAGTGGGACGGTGAATGGCGACACTTTGAAATTTATTGGTTTGGAGGTCGTTATCCAGAGGAGCTTCAAGTACCCTCTCGCGCAGAGGGAGGGCGCTGAAGCATTTGCGTGATATAATCACCACTTTGCTTAGAAGCAATACACCGGGCGCCATCACAAGCACTGCAGAAGCACTGTCACGTTTACGCGCAAATGTGTTCTGAGTCTACGTAGTAGGCCCTCTAAATGGTTGTTCACATACTCGCTTCTTGAAACCACTCGGACAACCATTCTCCGTTGCCATAGTTCGTTGTTCCTCCATCGGAATCGGCGGAGCAAGATGAACGGCAGTCATTTCAGTCTCCACGCTGCCGCGTCGCAGCGTCGCGTCCATGCAGAGGGAGCGTAGCCCTGGTCTTGCAACGATGTAAAAAAATTTCTCTGGTTTACAGAATAACCCGGAGGTAATGTAGTGCCGACCAGTTTCCGCGATTTAGAAACGGACTCCGGACTTCTTCACCTCAATTGCGGACACTCCGTGTAAGCTTAACGTCAGGTGTCCATTTTATTACTACGGATATTTGCGTGAATTGTGCGTAAGGTCTCCGTTTTTTCACTACGGACATTCCGTGCAAGCTATGCGTAAGGTGTCCGTTTCTTTTCTTGTTAACGGAAGCTCCGTAACTTGCATTACTACAGTGCCCGTTTTGTCCAAACAACAGTTCCGTAACTTCCGTGATTCTGTAATTCGAAAACGTGAGATGTCCGGTCTCTGGCAACAGCTGGCATGAAATATTCGCCATATGCATGCATGCATGCAGCCAAAGCCTGTAGCTCTGCATGCAAAAAGTATCTGGACACATGTTGGGTTGAACACAAATACATACAATTTATTTTCACATAAACTGCCCTTTTCTTCCGTGTTCACCCTCTGCCGTGTTCTCCGGCATCACCTTAAGAAGAGAAAAGAAAAAAAACGCAAGATCAATTAGCCACTTAACAAAAACTGAGAGCTAGATTCGTTTAAACGTTTTTCTAATAAATATAGCACTATTGCTTAGAAAAGCCTATTTCTTAAAACACCTTTGAAATGTGGGCCCTGTCAGCTGAAAAAAAAATGTGGATGATCCCCCTCATAGCGGTCGGAAAACTCCTCATAGAAATCGGTAAATCCGTAAAACACGAAAGTAATCGACACGATCTGTTGAATGTCTGCATCGATATGAACTTGCACATCGCTATTTATATTTCTTCGTTATGGCACTGTCACACTTATCAACCCGGATTGCACACTGGATTGCACCCGAATGAAACCACGTGCTCGAAAGCCATGCTAACGAATACGAATGGGTTGCCAGCGAATCATTCGGTGAACGAGCATGATTAGCGGGGCTGTCTGTATGTGCGCTTGGCGAACGACAACCTGCTGACGTGCTGCTTTCGCAAATGTGCGACCCCTGCGTCCCTGCTCCATGGAGTGTATGGCAGACGGTTGCATTGCGAAGAGCTCAGCTGGCGCTCAGCGAGCTCAGCTGTCGGCGCTTATTAGCATCGTGATGCACTACTTCGCTTCACTCTTTTAGACAGCAGCACCATCGAAATAGAACAGGTTATACGAAAAATATTTGTCATGTTCAGACCTGCCAACCTAGCAACAAGAAAATGTGGGAAAAGAAAGCCGGGGGGTGAGAGAGTTAGCATAGCATTTAGGAAATTACCGAGACTGGAGACTTATCAGAACGGGGCAAAGATGTTTACTGTCAGCGGCTTTGCCCTGGCATCATGAGAAATTGTACTCCTGGTATTTTAGTGGCTAGCGCCAAACTTCACATGGAAGGAACCTTGCAACACGGACTTCGCAAGCTTCAAAATCTTGCCACAAAAAAATCTGTTCAAAATAATGTCCGGTTTGCATGGTGGCTTTTCACTATGAGGAGTACACCGTCATTTTTCTTGGAAAGCGAAGACCGAAATATGGTTCTCGCCTTCTTAACCATGCTAAAGATCATCTCATATTCGGCGTTGCTTTGTGTGTGGCATTGCAAGCAGCTGTAGCATCACATTTGCTACTCTACCAAACTTCACTTCCGCATCAACGCTAGTGATTACCAGGAACTAGAAGTATGGTGGCGAGTGGTCTTGAGTGTCACCGCAACTACCGCAAGGGCAAAGGCTGACGTAGATGGGTGATTAAAAAAAATTACAATGTGTCTGCTGTGGCGGCCACTTCTTTGGAGATTCTAGATATTATTCGTGCAATCGGGAGATGTGGTGAAAATTTGGGAGTCTCTCCGACAATTCGGGGGAGTCGACAGGTATGCACGTTCATACGGCTGTGTGCGCTTCAGCTCGTATCGGTGTCAGTAAAGCGCCTGGCACCTCCCGTTGCGCCCACAGAACACCCGGATTGAAACCTGGAAGAGCCGCGTTTTTCTGGCGATGTCATTTCCGTGACGGATATGGCGTCAGTGAGATTATTGTGGATCCCGGCTTACAGCACTTGCGTTAACATGTTTTTAGCAATTTTAACAAATACCAAAAAGGCACTTTTTGTCTCTGCACTGGAATTTTAAAAAGGGTGCAGGCCCTTGATAGGTTTAGATTTTATTCATTTGGCCAGGCAAACCCTGGAAAAATATTACAGCCGGAAGTCGCAACTGCTACTCGGTAAATAGCTGGTTTCAAAGCAGTTATTTCTGATAAATCAAAACCGTTTTTCAGGCAACCTTCTTTAAGGTCCAGAATTGAATACTATCTTGAAATATGCATTTAAAGGAAAGTGAATTTTTCAAGCTCCTGTTTTTACTTGCACTGGGTAGACTGGCTCAAATGAACACATTTTTCATCGTTTATCCGGGCGATAAGGCGGTATTTATTTTATAAAGCCAGAAAAAGGTAAAACTGCCATGTGTGGTTTCCGACGGCCATGTATCGTATGCGATGTACCTTGCATGCGCGGAAAGTGATTGTAGCGGTTATAGATACGCATGTGCATCTGGAGAGCGCTTGCCCCTTCTCCCGCTATCTGTATAAATAACCGACGCGCAATAAACTGTTGTTCTTTTCCCTCCTGCACCCGGCTCGTCATGAATCAGATACATGGTGTCAGAAGTGGGGCGCGTTAACGCCTACATCTTGGAACGCCGAAACCGACGACAGAAACCTCGGAATGGATTCACTGCGGCCGCCAGATGCACTACGCCTCAAAGGGGACGTCGGAAAGAACTGGCAGCTGTTCAAACAGAAGTTCCAGCTCTTCTTGACGGCCACAGAGACAGCCCCGACGCCGCGGCCAGAGGCAACGAAGACAGCGCTACTGCTGACAGCCGCAGGTGATGAAGCGATTAAGGTATTTAACTCTTTCTCTTTTGCTAAAGGGGAGTGTGATACCGACTACGCGACGGTGCTGAAAAAATTCGACGAGTACTTCAAGACCCAAAGCAACGAAATTTACGAACGGTACTTATTCAGGAAGCGGGTGCAGGAGCAGGGTGAAGAGTTCGAGCATTTTTTGCGTGACTTGAAGACACAAGCACGGCTATGCAACTTTGGTGGGCTACTTGAATCCATGATTAGAGACCAGATTGTGTTTGGTACGAATGATGAAAAAGTCAGGGAAAAGTTGTTAAGGGATAACGAACTGACTCTTGCGAAAGCCGAACAAATTTGCAAGGCAGCCGAAGCAACAGCGGCACACGAAGAAGAATGGAAGCGAGACCACAAACAAGTTGACCCGATCCGGAAGACCAGCTCAGTCCCTCATTTGGAGCAGCCAAACTACAGCTGTCAAAGATGCGGCCGGCGGCACGCACCGCGAAGCTGTCCGGCATTTGGGCGCACCTGTCGCAAATGTCAGCGAAAAAACCACTTTGCTGTCTGCTGTAAATCCGATAATCGGGTCAATGAGCTCACTAGGGCAGAAGAATTTGACATATTGGATGTAGCTGTCAAGAGCAAGGTGGGCGAGCGCGACTGGGTTGAGCGAGCAAAAGTTGGAAACTCGTCGGTACGACTGAAAATCGACACAGGATCGCAAGCTAACATCCTTCCCTTCGGTATCTTCACTAAAATGCAGCCAAAACCACCACTAACGCACAGTCGTGCAACCTTGCGGTCCTTCGGCGGGAACAAAATCGAACACTTTGGCACCATAACAGCACTTTAAGGTAGAAGTCAACAGTCGCACCGCTATCCTGCAATTTTTCATCGTTAGGAAAGGACAAGCAATACTCGGACTGCAAGCATGCGAGCACCTCAAGCTTTTCTCTCGGAAAGTGCACAGCATTACGGAGGGCTCGTCAGAGCATGTGGTGGACAAATTTCGTCATCTCTTCAGTGGTACGGGCGGCGTCCAGCGTCCGTACCACATGGTTCTCCGGGATGGTGCCGTTCCGGTCGTCCAAAACGCGAGACGTGTTCCTCTAGCCCTGCAGAGGCCACTACGGGAGGAGCTGCAACGCATGGAGCAGGGAGGCATCATCGTCAAAGTTACGGAGCCCACCGATTGGGTAAGCCCTGTTGTCACAGTGCGTAAGAAAGATGGGAAACTTAGGATATGCATGGATCCAAGAAAAATCAATGAATGCATCAAAAGGGAGCACTACCAAATGCCTACGCGCGAAGACATGGAGGCCGAACTAGCTGACGCAACCGTTTTTACACGCCTCGATGCAAATGCTGGCTTCCACCAAATACCCCTGGACGAAGAAACTTCTAGAATTTGCACCTTTGCAACACCGTTCGGACGGTACCGCTTTTTGCGGTTACCGTTCGGCATTTCCTCGGCATCAGAGGTGTTTCAAAAGATTCTAAACGAAATCTTCGAAGATCAGCCCGGTGTTAGAGCGTATGTCGACGACATACTCATCTGGGGCAGATCGAGAGAAGAACACGATAAACGACTAGGGTCCGCCCTAGAAGCGGCAGAACGCGCCGGGCTAACTTTCAATGAAGCGAAGTGCACGATCGGCGTCGATAAGATTGAGTTCTTAGGGGATGTGATAAGCAGCGAAGGCGTAAGGCCAAGCCCCTCCCTCATACAATGTATGACTCAACTGCCAGAGCCGAAAGACAAGCATGCAGTGCAGCGGATGCTTGGCGTGGTAAATTACTTCAACAAGTTTTTGCCCGCTCTAGCGCAGAAAACGCAGTTACTGCGAAATCTGCTGAAGCAGGACACTGAATTTGAGTGGACTGCGAACCATGCCAAAGAATGGAAGCAGCTATGCGACAGCATGACCAACCAGCCGCTACTAGCACTCTTCGATCCGATAAAGGACACAAAAATATCGTGTGATGCTTCACAAAACGGATTGGGTGCTGCGTTACTACAGTGTCACGACAACACTTGGAAGCCGGTTGCGTACGCGTCTAAAGCGCTCACTGAAACCCAGAAGAGATATTCGCAAATAGAAAAGGAAGCGATGGCTATTGTGTATGGGTTGGAAAGATTTAATCATTTCACATATGGTCGTAAGATCATCGTAGACTGACCACCGGCCGTTACTTGCAATATCCCAGAAACCAATTGGTGATATGCCACCAAGGCTGCAAAGGTTCTTTTTGCGATTGCTGCGTTACGACACTACGATGGTATTTCTTCCAGGGAAGCACCTTTTCCTGGCCGATATGCTGTCCCGGGCTTCCATCAACGGCGGGAAAGACTACATCGACAGCGAAGACGTTGAAGTCCATGCCGTGAGTGTGCTTTCGTCTCGCGTCAGTCAAGAAACCCTGAAACGTCTGGCGACATAAACCAGGAAGGATGAATACCTAAATAAGGTCCTTAAAATGGTCTCCGAAGGCGGAAAGGTCGAAGGCCAGCTGAAACCGGTTAACTCGGAGCTCTCGCAAGTACAAGGCATACTTCTAACGGGCTGCAAGATTGCGATACCCGCCAGCATGAAGCGGGAAATGCTAGAAAAAATTCACCAGGGGCATTTGGGTATAAACAAATGCAAGGCAAGAGCGAGGGAAACTCTTTTCTGGCCTGGAATGAATAGCGACATTGAAACTTTCGTGCAAAAGTGCGATGTGTGCAGAAAGTACGCGTACAGTCAGCCACGTGAGCCGCTGATAATGCGCACAGTGCCTGATCAAGCGTGGTGCCGAGTAGGCATTGATATTTTTCATTACGGTGGCAAGCCTTATTTATGCATATACGATTCTCTCTCCAACTTCCCAGAAGTGGAACTACTCAAGGATGCATCGGCGAGCACCGTTATTGATGTCACCAGCGCCATTTTCGCAAGGTACGGCATACCTATGGAGGTATGTTCGGACAATGGCCCACCCTTCTCGAGCCACAAATTTCAAGCCTTTGCTCGAGAATACGATTTCCGGCACACAACATCTAGTCCTCGATACCCCCCATCGAATGGCCTGGCCGAAAAGGGGGTGCAAGTGGTAAAACGCATATTGAAGAAAACTGCTGAAACTAAGCAAGATTTCTGGCTTGGCTTGCTCGCTTACAGGACAACCCCACTGGAAGGAGGAGCGTCACCAGCCGAGATCCTGCAGGGAAGGAAGCTGCGAACGACTCTACCAGACTTCCAAGGTGGTCCCGCAGTAAACATCGCCAAGCATCGGCAGACAAGCGACAACAGGCAAACACTACGAACGCTAAGCGAAGGGGACGTGGTGCGCGTGAAAAAGCATTTTTGGGATACAAAAGCACGAGTGCTACAACGACGTGCGGAGCCAAGGTCCTACGACATCATCACGGAAGAAGGAAAGCTTCTGCGTCGAAATCGAAGCCACTTGATGCGGACTAAAGAAGCATATAGGCGCGAACCAGCAGACTACACTGAAGACGACAGCGATGCCTCATCCTAAGAAAGCGTAACGGCGCAAGAGGACCCGGTTGTCGTGTCAAGTGAAAATAGAATATCCGGTGCACTGGTATTAAGACCACAGAGACAACGGGGGCCCCCGCGACGCTTAGCATACGACCGAAACTTTGAGCAGATTGCTTAAGCTAAGCTGCTGCTGTTTTTAGTTTACATTCTTTGTTTGTTTTGAAAGAAGAAAGATGTATCGTATGCGATGTACCTTGCATGCGCGGAAAGTGATTGTAGCGGTTATAGATACGCATGTGCATCTGGAGAGCGCTTGCCCCCTCTCCCGCTATCTGTATAAATAACCGACGCGCAATAAACTGTTGTTCTTTTCCCTCCTGCACCCGGCTCGTCATGAATCAGATACAGGCCACACCAACTAACACCAGTGACATCAGTAAAAGGTGCTACGTGATTGCCCAATGTCCAAGGTTACAATTCAAAAAAGTTTCGGTTTCGCTTCTGTGAAACAATATGCTTGGCATCCGACATTATCGTTGGAGGGGCATTCTGATTACCTCATACCGTGCTTCTGCCATGTGAAATGCCTGAGATAAGCCTGCCAGTACGTCTTAGAACCGTAGCAATCACTAGCCGATGTGTACGCAGTGGATGAACGCCCTCCGCGTCACCTCAGACACTCAAATGCGATACACTGTTCCCCCCTACTTTGGATGGGGCCTATAGCTTGGAGCTTGGCTGGCCTGCATCGTAAAAAGCGTGTTCGCACCAGGCCAAGGGTCTGCTCGTTCCATATTGTGCCCACTGCCCGCAAGTAGTCGGTGCTTATGGCAACAGCCCGCCCAGAACTCGCTAGCCCATCAGTGTCAGTCTGCGCCCGTTCTGCGAACTCTCTCTTGTGGGAATGAACGTTACAGCACAAATTCAGCAGTGCCTGAATTCAGTAATTCAGTATTCAGTGAATTCAGTACAGAAAACATCGGCAAAAAAGAAGAAATGAACTTTAAAAAAGATAAGAAAAAGAAAAGCCTGCACTCCTGGGGATTCGAACTTGCGACTTGCAAAAATTCACACCATGAGCTCCAAACTACTTGGCGATGAGGAAACGCTGCCGAAGTTGCAAATATGACGTATATAATGTATGGCCAGATTACATTTTTCTTTAGTTTTCGTATTTCAATGAGCTTAGATGACTATTTCTTGTTTTGTGTCCCCCAGTAAGCATCCCCCAAATTTCCACAATGTCTCATGTCTAGTGATTGAATTTCTTAGCCGAAAAAGCGTTCACATATGTGTGGTCATGCTGCTAAACGCTGTGCAAAACGGTGCTTCCTGCACCCTAGTTGCATGGTGTACTGTAAAACTGTTGACTTTATTTACTTCGCTGACTCTTCTCCAACCTTTTCTTTGGGGTTTCGTGGAATTGTCTTTTGCGACACGTTATTAATAGCCCCTTTGAGGTCCAGCGCTTATATTACTCGCCGGGAGGGTCTAGTGGCGGGGGCGAGGATTTCCTCTTAGCTGAATCAGCGCGTTCTGGGTTCCGAGAAGCTTTCGAAATCCAATATTGGTGTCTGGCATTTGCTGGGTTTCATCCAGATATTGCTGCATACGGTTGAGCACAACCCTTTCCATAACCTTTCCAACGCACGATGTGAGGGATATCGGCCGCAAATTATCAATATGCGGGGATTTTCCCTGGCTTGGGAATAAATATTATCTCTGCTGTTGTCCACAGCTGTGGGGTCTTGCCTATAGTCCAAAACTCGTTAAAATATTCCTACAAAGTCTCGAGAGCCTCGCAGTCAAGGCTGGCTTATAGTTTGTACGAGATGTGATCGAGTCCTGGAGCTCTGTTCCGCATGTTTTCGGAAATTACAGCCCTGAATACGTACAGTTGGAACGGTTTGTCGAGGTCTTCGTTCGGCTTTCCTGTGTAAGGTAGTGGGTGGAAGCTCTTTTCGGTTTGGAGGTACTTTGTTTTGAGATCCTTGAGGAGCTGGTTCGAGTCTCCTAGATATGAATTGACTGTGCGGATCATATGGCGATTGGTTTCCCTCTTGCTGGTTAGAGGGTCGATCAGGTGACGAAGGTAAAACCAAGTTTTTCTTATGGATAAGGTTCCCTGCAGGCCGTCACAAAGTTGAAGCCAGTTTTTCTTGCATAAAGACAAGGCGTATTCAGTAGCTTGTTTGTTTATTTGGGCGATCTTTTTGCGGAGGTTTTTGTTGTGCCTGTGTCTTTGCCATCTCCTTGTAAGGCTTCGCCTGGCTTCCTACAGGTGGAGAAGTCTCGTATCTACGTGGGGTGTTAAATACGTAGTAGCAATCGTTTGGGTGTGGGTTTTGCAACCCTTCATTATTTCAGCGGCCAAATCATCGTGGGACGACCTCAGGTTCTTCTCTGTACTTGCTCTAGTCTTCCGAAACTTGTCCAAATCGGTCATTCGGGCGAAACCTATATGGCCTTGGTAGGTGACGTCTTTGACGGTAAGTTCAATGATTTCGTTATCAGAACCTAGACCCACTTTCGTGTTTGTCCAGGCAATGTCGATAGAGTCTGCCACCAGCGACAGGTCAGGGCAAATATCGAGTGACGTGCTACTACCAATCATGGTCGCCACGTGAGGCTCTTTAAGTAACGTGAGTCGGTTCTGATCAATCATGTTAACGATTTCCTTTCCCTTCTCAGAGTTTAATTTGTATCACCACAGCTGATCAGGAACGCTGAAGTCTCCCACGATAAGAGCTTGGTGGTCTTTGGCTACGTTGAGTCTTTTAATGGTGTCCTGTATCCAGGGTTTCTTGTGAGATGGTCGGCAATACGTGTTGAGCGCGAACAGGTTTCCTTTCTGTTTGGTGAAGGAAGAGTGAACTTCTGTGAGTGTGTGTTCACATCCTTTCTGGCTTGTAGGGTGCTGCGTTGCCGCGACGTTCTTTCGGACCAGTGTGGTTGTTGCCTTGCCTGTTGGATCGGTACACGTAACATACCCAGGCAAGCGCGCCCTTCTGTTATCCTCTTGGAGTGCTTTAACATCTGGTAGGGTATGAAGTGTTGCGACGAATTGCTGTAGCTCTCCTTCTTTTTCTTTCATTCCATGGCGGTTTCATTGAGTGATTGTCGTGGCGTTTTCTGATCTATTACTTGGGGCCATCCTGATTGCAGCGGTGCCCTTGATGTCTATGTGGGGTCCTGAGTTAGGAGTTGAGCACCTGATCGAGTGGTTGATTAAACTTTTGCTCAAGTTGGCCTCAAATCGATCTGGTCTTGTAGCGTGGTTCTGTGTTTCTTGTTTGAGTAGCTGCACGTCTTGTTTTAGTACTTGCACGTCTTGTCTGAGTGTTTGTTCGTATTGTTTAATTTCCCTGATTTCCTGGAGGACCGAGTTGTGAAATACGTTCATGCGATCTGTAAAAACTGTTATGTGTAGAATTGCTTCTTGGGTCTCCTTGGCGAGACTATTTGGTTGATGGCTAAGCTTAATCCTAGCGTCGGTTGTAGGGGGTGTTTGCATTGCTGCTATCGCTTGCTGTGGCAGAGTAGTAGCTATCTCTGTTACCGATTGCTGAGGGTTTGTCTTCTTGCGCTTGTCAGTAGGATTGTGTTGTCGGGCCTGCTCAATCACCTCCAGGCGGGCTTGCAGTGACGCTATCAGTTTGGTCTGTTGTGCTAGTTGGGCGTGTAATTGACTGCATTCTGCACATGGTGTTTGCACATCCTATGTTCAAGCGGGAAACTGATTTGGGTTTTCCAGAGCAGCGGGAGACACTTTGCGTGCCCAGCTCACCTGTTTAACTCTGAATTCAAGAGGCGTGGTCCTAGATGCAGACCTAGACTGGAAAGCTGGTCTTCTGCTGCAACTGCGGCCCCTGACGAGACGGTGTGCAGGACCGGTTTCGTGACTGCTTCCGCGTTGGGGTAGAGGACCGGTTCCGAGACAGCCCGTGCTGGGCAATCTGGTCCCGTCGGAAAGACCGTGCCTCCGCCTGGCGTCGGTGGGGTGCCCTTTTCCGGAGAATGTAGGGTGTGATGAAGCGTTTGGGGCAGTCCTTAGTTCCGGTGAGATGTGGGCCCTCGCAAAGTTCGCACTTGGCCATGCAGGTATGGCCGGTCGAGGGGTTGTGAACGCCATATTGGTGGCAAACGTGGACGTTTGGATGAGGCCACGCTGTTATCCGGTGACCCACTTCGTGACAGCGACTGCACACGGAAACAGCCTTCTTGTATAGTGAGCAGGGATGTTCAGCTCCGTATAGTCGGATGTAGTATGAACTTTTGGTCCTGTTGGGACAAAGTTAGGACAACGTTAGGACAATTGTTAGGAGAATGGTTGTGGACTCTTTTCCCAGTCGTCGGCAGGAGTAGACTTCAAATTGATCTTGGTCAATGTTTTTCCGAAATTCTGCTTTGGTGAGTCCGATTGGGACTCCGCGAATGACACCTTTCTCTGCATTGTCCTGAGCCAGCCCATATAACTGGATGGCGTGCGTGATGTTGCCGACATGTATTTGTGTGAGTCGGCCGAGGGAATTAGCTATTTATTTAACTTGGTGCTACCGTTGGCAGTATTTTGCGCCGCGTCTATGCGGAGGCGTAGATTTGCTTGCTGCCACGAGGTGTTGGTGGCTTCGAGTAGGGCCAGTGAAAGCACGGATGGTGTGAATCGACTTAGCTTTAGTCCATCTTGTGGCCGAAGCACGAGTTTGTAGTCGTCTTTGGGCAGCGGGCGGTGCCGCGTGAGAGGCTTTCGTGGGGCTGGAGTAGCTCGTATTATGGGCGGCGCCAAAGGTACCCTGAGCTCGTGTTCTGTGTTGTGGTGACGGCTCGCTCAGCCCTTCACACGACGTCGATCCATGGCATGTCGTCTTCCTGTGGTGTAGGGCCTGGCTTTTCATCGCTTGCGTCGTGTTGCATCTCGCTATCTTCTTCGGGTCTTGGTTTGACGTTTGGAACGGCCGCGCGGCGCAGCCTCCGTCGCCGTCGGGCAAACCTTGCATTGTCGCCATACTCCCACTAGGGCCACAACACCAGCGGTAGGCCTAGCGCGTTTGCCAGAAAGAAACCGTCGTGGATTGTTCAAAAATGCACCAATCGGCTCAGGAGAGGTACCTCCGATCCATAAAGATGAGGTGAACACGATGATAACGGAGATAAATCTGACTGGAATGGATTCTCGGAGAACTAGTTCAAAGTTTCTGGAGAACTTATGAAGCGCCTTCAGCCGCAAATCTTCTTCCTGCAGCCATCGTGAGAATCGCCCTAATCAGGTCTGGTTGCGGTCTTCTTGTCGAACCATGCATAGTTATCGTGGTCAGTTGCGTAGTTGTATTGATACCTCCGAACTAAGTCTCAAAGATGAAAAAGCGGATGTTTAACGAGTTCTATGCGTCCCCTTCTGTGTGTCTGCACGGTGGAAGCACAACAGTACCTATGTTTACCACTTTTCGCGAGAAGAAGATGACGTGTCTAGCTAAGTTGCGGCTTCGAACGTAGGGATTGGAAGAAATCAGGGAAGCTTGCACTCATGCGCAAGACTTGAATGCAGAAGCTGTTGTAGGTGATCATTGAGGGACACAAAGCTGAGTTTTAGTATTGTTGTGGTGTCGTTGTTAACGTCACCGGCATGCCATTTCAATAACCTTATGCTGAGCAAGGCCAGACTGAACTCTTCGTTTCGGTAGGCGTGTTCGTACGCCACTCTGCGAGCGCGACCCATCGTTTCTACGGATGCTTGGCACGCCGAGCCCCTCTAAGCGCAGCCTCTTCCTCGGGCGGGCGGACTATCCGAGTCTGGGCCATGTGGAGTGAATGATCACATACAGCAGTTTCGACATTGAAGTCGCCGCTCTTCTGCAAAAAGAGCGCATGTGCATGACGACACGAGGACGAACGAATGAGAGGCATACGCTATGACGCGTCTTCCTTGTTCTCATCAAGTTTTGCCGAAATACGGCGAACGCTGGAGTATTTTTGTGCCCAATTCTGGCTAATATCCCCAAGTTGCCATGCTTGGCTTCACAAACCTGCACTCGAAGGATGCCGCCAGGGCTGGCATTTTTTTTTTGGACAATCTTGGCCAATCACCCCAAGTGAGTATGCTTCTGTTGTCGAACGTGCGCTCGACGTACGCGTGCACGAGAGCTCGGCTTTTTCTCGGGGAGTTTTCGGCGCACACAAACCCTGAACTTATGGAGAGTAACAATGTGCTGTTAAAAAGCGACCCCAACTAGTAGAGGTTGCCCAGATCACATCGGTTAAGACGCCTGCTATCTTCTAGGTCAGCAGCTACTTGCTGTGTTACTATAATATAGCTGCATATTATGCTCTCTGCGTACTTTCTGTCGGCACGTTTTCCCCACGTCCTGTGCTCGAGTTTGTACCTCCCCTTTTCATCTATCTGTGGATGCGAAAGTTATCTGTCAGTTGTAAAGACATGTTTTAAATTATGCAAAGACATGTTTCAAATGAAGCCTTGGTTTCGTTTAGCTTGGAACATCGTTTCTTACTCCGTGTTTCAACCGGGCCTCCAATGCGCATCTGCGCGGCCGATCCTCACGCAGCTCTAGCGTATTTGACGCCCAAGTCGGTGAATGGCAGGACTCCCCTGCTTCGACTGCTACAAGCGGGGAGCATACGACGTTATCTTATCGGCGCACTGTATGTAGCCTTCGTGTTTACTTTTATCGCACGTGAGCTTCTAGTTTAGTCGTTTCCCGGAAGTAAGTTGTGCATGTTCGAATCGCCCGCAGTGATTTGTGTGCTTGTTAACCAACTAGTACGACGTTGTACTTCTCATTAATTAGCGAAAGTCCCAAACGTCAGCAAATCAAAATAGTCACAGTTGGGCCTCAAAGTGGAGAATCACGAAACTGCGAGAAAAAATTCACCGGCAATATACCGTGCAGCCCCCATGTCGGGAAACTAAAACAAAGCGCGGTTGCATGGAACTGACATTATCCGCAGCTACCCAACGCCCCAGGGATCACGCCATGGCGTATACTGTTCACTTAATGAGTTTATTCAGCACTTTTATTCTGCATGCTGTCATCAATGACATAACAAGCAAAACATTTTGTGCCAAATATTTACGGCAATTCAATATACCCTAAGTTGTCCTAAACAGACCTTTTTCAGTACTGAAATGATATATTCAATGGTTTTCATTTAAATGCGTGTTCTCGCGGCTAATGATATCCTGAACTGGGTCTTCAGGGTATGAATTGAAGAGGAAGGTACCAAAGAAAACAGAAGTTCCAAGTGAGGACCAGCTAAAAAAAAGCATTGTTGCAGTGAAAGCCGCCCGACATCAACAGCTGAGCGCAGAAGGGCAGCTAAGAATGCCGCGATTCACCCTCGCCCCTGTAAGCATAACTTGAACACCCTCAGAGGTTCTGGACACGTTGCTGATCACCACTGCTGCCGCTTGTGCTGTTTAGGTGAGACAACAGTGCTCATTTTCTATGCCATTTTATTCACTTCCATTGTTCGTTTCACTCAGGAATACCACTATTTTGCAGGAGGAAGGAGTGTAGGGGCACTCATTCCTTACCACTTGTGTCAAAAGTCAGTCACCACACCCAACAGTAACAGTTGCAAGTCAGGGCAACAAAAAAGTAGGCATCTTTTTCGGACTAGGTCTTCGACAGCTCTAAGCCTACTTTTACATAATGCTGTGGAAAAATTAGAGTAATGAGGCATCTGGAGAATCCAGGCAATTACAGTATGGTGATTTGATCAACAGTAACATCTGTAGACACTGTGCTGTGGGATAATGATGTTTCTCCGGGGGCAAGATTTTATTCAGCACAGCCTAAAGGTGACGCTTTAAAATGAGTAGAAGGATCCTGGCCAAAGAAATGTGCCACGACGAAACCTGTGGGTATTGTTCTGGGGCGCAAGTCTGTTCCGACGTCCTAGCAAGACATTGCGATTCTTTTGTTGTGTGTGTGGATGAGTCAGGTGTGTGCCAGCATGGGTTTGAAGCAGCAACAGCACGTATTTTTGACTTGATGTTTCTATTTCCACTGAAATATACCAGACACAGTGAGCCTTTTTTAAGCCACATATTTCCTGAAACTGGACACCCCTACACAAGAAATTCGCAGCTTTAACAGGTTATTATCAAAAGCTTGTTGGTGGGCGGTCACGCTTCCTACTGAGATCAGAGACATTGATTCGAAACCCAAAATTTTGGAATTGCCAAAATCACTTTTTTTAGGCAGCTTGTCCAATCGTAACAAATAAAATAATAATGCAAACAGACATATCAGTATATGCACAGAAAAGTGGAGAAAAAAGGCCCTCTTGTAATAAGCCACCGACGGTTGTCACTAAAATGACCAAACAGGGACTAATGCACAGTTGGTCTTGATCATTATGCTTTGTATATATTAAAAGATGATTCTTTGCACCAAATAGGTTATGAGTGTGCTTCAGTCCTGTCGTTTTAAGTGCGGAGCACTTAAGTAACCCAGCTTGTCTTCGTAGCTCCTACGGGGTCACGGCGTAATGCACCAAAAGAGGCTCTGAAAAGTAAACCGCTTCCCCTTGTTTGGGTTGCGCCTGGGTTATTTGCATTGCGAAGCTAATGTGCATCCTATTCCGTTACAGAAACTTGAAATAAAAAATAGAAAATTCCACCCTCTGTTTTCTTTAATGAGTACTGATAGTTCAGACAACCTCAAATATTCCAAATTCATCAACCATCCAACAAAAGCTCAAAGCTACATTACTGTGCAGTAGCACATAAAAAGCCCTGCAGAGTTTATTTACGCCTGATCAGTGGTTCCAAACTTCCTGTTTTCCAATTATGGTATTTCGGTTTGCTGCTCTGTCTGCTATTACTTGATTGCTTCATGAAATATGTTACAGCGCCCTTGCCACATCATATGGTGCAGAATAAAAGTCATTTAAAATCCACTCCACGAAGCACTTACTCTTCGATAATGGCTATAAAATTCCTGATTGCTTGATTGATTGATTGTAGGGTTTAACGCGCCGACGCAACGCCGGTGATGAGGCGCGCCCTATGGAGGGATCTGGGTTAATTTTGACCACCTGCAGGGGATCTTTAACGTGCGCCGCAATCTCGTACGCACGGGCTTTTTTCTTTTCCCCTCCATCATAAAAGCGGCCGCCGCAGCCGGGAATCGAACCCACGCCCTCATGCTCAGCAGCGCAACGCCTTATCCACTGAGACACCGCGGCAGGTGCTGCAAAATTTCTATAGACAGAAATTGCAGCAAGATGAGGACCTTTAGATCAAACAAAGCACTGTTATCTTCATCGTCGCATAAAGCTCATAATTTGTTCGCGCAAGTTACTTGATAAAACGCAGTAATATTCAACTAACACCACTTTTTTGTTACTTTTTCCTTTTCGTTTCCTTTTTGGCAAGATGTTTATGGAAGCTAATTGTCACTCCTGAAGAGCAAGGTTCTGCTACTGCTGGTGTAGAACTTGAGTCTCTATCTTAATATAAATATTGAGAAGGGCTGTTCGAGTTAAATAAGGAGCCCTTGTAGAAAAACGCGTATATAGCCTACTTGGTTCAATCGGTAATTACTACACAGGATTTCCCTCAATTGAGTTGCTAGAGTGTCTGGTTACAGCCAATGAGGAAATGCAACCAGTTACCAATGAACATTCCACGTAGGTGCAGTCCATGACTGAAAAACATCAGAAACCCTCATTATTACATATTAGGTTATACGTTCTACGTGTGCGTTATAGGTGTGCATTTACGTTTACAGAAAATACCTACATATGCTTCGGAAGCTCCATTTGATTCCTGGTAACTGAACCCCTGCACACTTGCATGACTGCAACCTCTGCTCGAACAATCCATCTTAACTCAAATGTCTATTATTTGCTTCAAATAGTCCGCTTTGCTCTTTCCCATTAAATCCTGCATACCTCCCTCAGCACGCACACGAAATTTTAAACGCTGCAACAGCGTCAGACTAAAGACAAATATCAAGAATGTAAAGTTAATTTAACAGATTACTGCCAAACACCCCAAGCGGGGCAGCTGCTCAACTTGCTCAGTGATTAAACCTCGCGGTATGATTACTTTTAGCTCTCCTTTACAACGTGCACGAGTGAGACCATGCTTGACCTGCCATATAGCGGGAAGATTACCCGATAAGGTGGGGTTGAGTGAACACATTGCCTTTTTATAGCAATTTGTGAATGGGTGCCGCGGCCCTTATGTGTGGCTGAATTATACAAAGCGTAGACGTAACGAAAATGAACTGTACTTTGATAAAACACTGGAGTAAAAGTGAACAATAATTTTGCGTGCTAGTGCAACACAATAACAAATTGCTATGTTTCAAGCCATTCGAAGTGACCATAATATGGTATGCGGCTTAACAAGAGAACGGGGGTTCGAGTCGCGGCCGGGGCGGCTGCTTTTCTGATGCTGACGAGGGGCAAAAACGCTTGTGCTAACGATAATTCTGCGCACGTTAAAATACCCCAGGTGGTCAAACTTCATCCGTAACCCTGCACTAGGGCGCGGTGCATCGCCTGCGTTCCGTTGGAGCGTCATACCCTACAATTGAAAGTGACCATAACGCGACATAAATTACTTGTGATATCGAACAAACCGAAGGCAGGTATCATAAGAGTGAGCAAAAAAAAGTCGGGTGGCATTGTGGAACTACACACAGTGCCCAAACATGTACCAAACTTGCTGAAGTCACTACTAATGCAATGTGACATGGAAGGCTGTTTAAATTCTACGCCCATTGTCGCCTACTGAAATCGTCGAGCTGAGCGTACATAACTCATAAACCGGGGTTTTCGTTTTTCGAAAACCATCCGAAATACAGCCTCCGCGAGGGCGATCGAGCCTACTCCATAACTAACACAGTTCGACAGCACACGATACAGTGCACCATCTAAAAACTGCTAACATTTAGGAGAACAAGCGTCGTGCATTTTTGTGCTGTTTGCACGCTCACCAGAGCATTATTCGGGGATAACAGGGTGGCAAGTGGCAATTGGGAGATAGCAGGGGTGTCAAAGGCAAGTAAAACCTCCGAAACATCCGGCGAGCCGGCAGACTTTTCACCCCAACGGAAGAAATTCCGGACGCCAGAAGAAAGATTAAGCAGTGGCTTAGCTCGGCTATGCCAGGATAAACGTTACGTGAGCTCAGGTTTAGCTGGTTATTCTTATATTTCCTAGTTGTCGACGATTAGCTTGATTATCATGCTCACTGCTGCTTCACTGACACACACACGGTATACGCATTATGCGACACACGAATATTTATCAAGCGTCCCCGGTGCAGCATCACCAACCGCCCCAGAGCTAAGCTCGTTCTGCAGCCGCACGCCAGTGTTTCTGCGACGCACGAGCCACCGGTTCCACACCCATCCACTCCTCGCATGATCATCAAGTGGACCGGGCCACCACGTACTGAACGGAGGTTGGTGAAGACGCCTGGAGCGTGAGGCGTGTTATAGATGCCGGGCAGCGAGCAATGTTTTGTGCGCCGTGTGACGTCTCTGCTCCTCGCGCATGAGCAGAACGGCTCTCCAGGGGTCACGCGAAACTGCTCCACCTCGTAGAGTGTAGCTCACGCTACAAAAGTGTATCACCAGCAACATCGCACAATTTCCACTGTTGACTCCACGCTTAAACAAATATTGCAAGGTGGGCTTACTTTAAAGCCAAGCTTTCTACATCTACCAGCCAACGATTTCTTTGTGGCCGACGGGACAAGACAATGGCAGCATCTCCACTCCGTGGATGATGGCGACTGTGCTAGTACGGGGACTCGAAATGACATGCAAGTTGCGCCCCGAGTGACAGCCGATTTGCGCCCCGACCGTTATTCGATTTCAGCTCTCAGTTGCACCTTGATTATTTCCTTAAAAAACTAACTCACGGCTCAAACCGAATTTCATTTGATTTTCGCTTGATGGTGCTGTGCGCACGGATGGACGACGTGGACGGACGTTGGGAGGTCCTAAGGCACTCCGCACCAATACAGGCGAGGGAATAACCCGTTTGACACTCGGTACTAACTCACGGTCGTAGCCGAATGGGTACGTCGACTCACACTAACATGGTCTGGTCTACCAGACGCAGGCTCTAATCTGGCAGGTGCATGGGTGATGTGTTGCGATTGTAAAAGCTATGCGCGTGGACGTGGACGGACATTATGCGGTATTAAGGTACTCCACACCTAAACCTCCAAATGCGACTGGGGATCGGGATGGCTCTTTTCACTCCCAGAGCACAGTGTAGATGGCGCGGCGATTGGGCGCTATTACCCAGCGTTCCGCGCGCGCACCTGCCTGCTCGGAGCGGCGAGCGCGTTAGAGGGACGGCTTTCTCGTCTGCTTTACCGACGGCTGTTTCTGGCTTGTTCTGGTTTACTCCGTGTCCATTGTGCGGTTTCTTGTCACGGCTGGACTTACTTGTTCGACAGCGCCTCCTGGATAACGCAGACCCGACGAATTAAATGGTCGTACGGCAAAGATACCTGAAGGATTGGTTTGTAGGGCTGGAACACAAAATGTAGAGAACACATACAGACATCTGGCCTCTAGGGAAAAGCTGCCTTTAGCGCAATGCTTGCCACGAATGGGACTCCGTTTTCTAAATTGCTGAATACCAATTCGGTTGTGTTTCAACAAGTTTTACAAAAGGCGAAAGGAGCAACTGTATTTGATAAATAGCGATTATAAAAGTTCCTCCAGCTTCCCCGCAATTCTAAATATTATAAAGTAACTAGTTTTCATCGGTATGCATGGGAATCACTAAGCTCACATGCCGAATTGTTTCGATGTCTGCGCTTGTGCCGCGCGGAGGTGTAGCCCACGGCTAGTACATCAGGATGGCTGGGTTCTGCTGTCTCACCCTTCGAAAGACGCTCCTCTCCGTTTTGTGCCGACGCACGGCCGGGTTACAACAGCGCCGTCGTAGGCCGCTCTAGCCCGGCCGTGGCCGACGGCCCTCCGCTCGGGACGAAGACACCGTGAATTCCAGGTGACGGCTGGCAGAATCTTTGGGTTCGCTCTTTGTGAAGCCACGTGTGTGAATTCAAGTGACATCGCATGGGCAATTGTGGTGGGTGTCGTTTAAATGTTTGCTTTCCAACCCCCTCTACAGCGTGGATTGGAGCCACTTCTTTTCAGTTGGAGCACTTTAGGCTCTCCCGTTGTAGTCGTACATCGTTCGCTGTCACGCTTTCTAGACACCGAAGCAATTGTGTCGGGTAGTGTCATAACGAACCCAAGCTGTATCCAACAGCGTAAAGGACTAACGTACCCTAGCAGGGGCGTCAAAAAACGAGCGGTTTATACAGTCATGATCGTTCGAATCTCCTGAACTAGTGGTGCTTGTCATACATGTCCCCGTTTTTCAACGCAAAAAAAAAAGTGCTAGTACATGGATGCAACGTTCTGTAAATAACCGCAGCCCCCGCGTCCATTGGGTAGGAACGCCCGTTAGGTTCGTTCTTACGATATTAAGCAAAAAAATGGCTGCCAAAAACGACGCGTTCCAAACTGCTCAGTATGTTCCGGCACTTGCGAGATGAAAACAAACACAAAAAGAACAAAACTCTCGCACGCGCGGTCCCAGGTAGGGGCCACGCGAGCAGTGCGAAGACGGAAAATTTGAATTGCATAGGACAACCCTTCATTCAATTCATCAAGAGAGGATTGAGGCAGGAATACGAAGAGCGTGAGGGGTGGTAGCAGTGAGTGTATATCGGGGCCACAGCCATTATGGCGAAACTCTGCTTTACGCTTCCCATAGCTTTCACGTTAGTGGAACGCCTCATTTTTTGTTCTGCTTCGTCCGCAGAAAATACACTGCAACTGGCCTTTTTGCCGGGACAATCAGGACTCCATCGGTGCTGACGGCATTGCCCGAAACTTCGTTTTCTCACACCCGAAGCGGCACTTCTCAGAGGTTTCATGTCTGGCCTTTATGAACGAGAGGCCTCGAGCGAGGACTCCATCTCCCATTGTGTAGATCGAAATTTCTGGCGAACACCCCAACGTCGTCCAGTTAGGCGAGGCAGGTGTGGCAATTCAGTCCGGCTATCACAGTTCCCATTACTTGCTTAAAAGTTACTGGTACCCTGCACAGCCCAGGCAGTACCACCTTGACTTAGTATAGTTCGGCCGGCATTACAAAGGCATTCTTCTCACGGTCTCTGTCGCCCTCTTCAACTATAGAGTGTACTAGAAGTTGTAGTACACTCTATTACACTCTACTTCAACTAGCCACTTCCTGAATTTCAGGCTCATCGTCGATAAGTACTTGTCGTGGATGAAGTACTATAGGGCGTTATGAATTCGTAGAAGCCCGTGCACTTCTTTTTTTTTGTGATTTCATTCAGACTCCGTAGTAAATGAAGAATCCTAATGGGCAGCCTTTTTAATCTTAACGAGCCTCCTATTGTTGTTAGTACAATATGGGGCTAAAGCAGCATTGGCTTTATTCAGCTTGCTAACATAACTGTTTCGGCGTTACAAGCAACAGCAGTTGTGTCGGGACCCGGTTCCGCTTAGCATACGTTTACCACGTACACTCTTCTAAAGCGGCCGGCCTCCAGCTAACTTCACAGGCATTGGAGGGGAAATCGGAAGACCTGATTGGTTCCTTCCGTTTGCCGCTCGCCGCCGCTTCACCGCTGACGAACGTTTAAAGCAAGGATTTACTATTTTTGTCCAGTGGTTTCACCGCGGATGCGGAAATTCAAATTTTGACATCAGGCAAACCCCTGCGACAGAACCCTCGAAGCGCATCACGTGATTCGCAAAGCCTGCTTTTGGCGTAGCGGACAAGGCCCCGTTTTCAGTCATTCTTCCCAGCTGATCAGCTGACCGGCGCGTGGTAGCGGCCGCTCAGCTAATCGGCAGCCGACTAACCGAAACCGCGTCCGACGCATGCGCCGCTGGATCTTATCGGGCTACGTGACTCATGTTGCATCCGGTGAGGAGGCACACCGCAATTTCCGCGAATGAAAGCGAGGCGGGCCTCCTCCTGTGAGCGTTTAACGGGACCGGACGGCGTTGAGCCACGTATTTCAGTTTTGGTTTTGTATGTCAGCCTAATATTCACACTAATATAACATTACCCGTAGCGGCACTCTTATTGACCACATTCCCTCAAATATTTTGAATTCAGCTTCAGCTGAAGCTGGATTCTTAGACAATGATGTAACCGTTCACTCTCCAGTATGCCTGTGTCTCAAACATTGCAATAATGATTAATTTTCCCATGATGTTGACAATATATTACTGCTCAGGAATCTTTGTAAATTAGAATCATCAGAAAGCGTTTCGTATATTCATATTTGAAACGAGAGGTTGTATTCAGTAACATAACCGTTAGCAGAAGTGTAATAAAAAAGTAGCCTTCACTGCTATTTCTTGGTTATCAAAGAAATCATTATCTGCAATAAAAATTTAGAAAGGAGCCTTTTATATTAAATTTCACGCCCGGTAGAAAACGCGTATAATCACCTCACTTGTCAGTTAAAACTAGCGAAGCGTGATTATTATAAACAAAAATTTATTTAAGCCGGCAATAACACACAGAAAAATGGGATATTGTTAATTCATCAGTAGAATTTATTCAGCGCTCCTGTTACACGAAGAGAGCATAGTGGCATTCAGTGCAACAACCGTGTGAAGATTTCCAATGCCTTCAACACTTTTTTTAAACGAGCATGACCACTCTGCGCCCCATCAATATGCACGTTAGCGATTGCATCACTCGTCCTTTTTATATCGATCAGGGCCAGCAGCGTTACTACGCGTAATATGAGCCGTGAAGGTTACGAGAGCTGGATTTGAGCGCATACACCCTAATGATATCAAAATTATTTCGCACCTTCTCCGTGAAGTGATTTCCGACCTTGTTTCTAGCGTGTTTGGTAACAGTGTTCACTTGACTTTCAAACACAGTGTATCTTTTTCTAACCGAACCTCACGAGATTTGAGGTTAATGGTGTTTATATTGTACATAAATTTCAAAGTAATAACGGTAAGCAAAGAACACAAGTTTTTCAATTACCACTTGTAATGCTCGTACGAAACACTGCGTACTTTAAAAAAGCACTTTTAAATCCTATATGCATAATTTCGCTTACATTTCCTGTATTCACCGGGATGTAAACAGCACTTACTGCAAAAAATTAGTCATATACAATTTTTTTCCTCATTTTGATCCCCCAAAAATAGTTCTTGCACTTTTTCTATCTGTGTTACATATAATTTGAATTGATACTCGTCGTTTAATTGTTTATGTTGGTAGAATATTGTTGTGTATATCAATTATTGTCTTTCTATTTAAGCTCAATCACGTGGTATGAACCATAACACTTACAATGGGGCTTTAAAACTAATAATTAACAAGACATTCTTGTTAAAAGCAGCCTTTTAGTCGAATCTCCTGTTTTCGGCAATTTATGAAGCCATGTATACGTATTCTTAAAGTGCGACTTGGACACCGCCTTCTGTATATCCTACCCATGTACTGAACCTTCTGTTCTCGATGAAATATTTGGCGGGGACGCCTGAAGCCTAATCTTCCCGCTATATTTTCAGCATAGCAAGTCGATGCGCGTCCAATCATTTTCACTGACTTATGGCGGTAGTTTAACAACAAGCAAAATTCATCTCCTTCCTAACAATAGTAATTCACTTCGCGAACTTCCGGTATGGAGGCTCACAATTTTCTGCAGGGTGTTCATAGATGTTAGCCATTTTCCGTTCGGGATGGGGGTTATAAGTAAAATCCCACTTGCGTCTTTACATGTTGTTTAGGGAAAAGCCCTAAAATTACATTTTGCCCACTTTTGTGGGTAACGTTTCCAAGCAAAAAATACTCATATGGATGGGATGAACTCTTATTTGGGAATTTGTTATGTACACACGCTAGCTACCCCAAGTTTCAGTTATCCAACTAGGGACTGGTTATGGTAAAATTCGTAAAGCAGTCCTCACAAATTCGAATAGGTTACTTTTTTCAGCAAGAGTAGTTAGATGCCAGAACGGGCCTGAGATAGATTGAGTAATTTTGAAAATAAAGTTTCGCCCCTTTCACGGTCTCCGGGGGGAAACTCATTTTTACATCCAGCCATACTTTGTGTCTACAGCATGGCTGAAATAAATTGTCCAGCAGGAAAGTTTTTTTTTCTATCACTTATTTAATGGCGTTGCAGAAGAAAAACTTTCGTTTTCTTGGTATTAAAATGAGTGACCACTGTGAGTAAAAAAAGTTGCAGAAATTCATATAATTGTTTACTAATCTGCAGCATATTTGTGGCACTTGTCTATAGTGTGAGTTCTTTACAGCCAAGTGTGTCTATGAGTAGCGAGAGACGTTGGAATATTTTATTTTTAACGTTTCTTTTGCTTTTTCGTCAATCATATTAGTTTTTTACCTTCGTTGCGATGTGCCTTTACGTTGACAGTTATGCGTTACCCGAAGTTCCAAGGCATACTGCAGAATTGGTCTATCTACGATATTTTTATTCGTATTTCAAATGTTCTTCCGCGTACTTTTTTGGTTTACTTCTGTTTTGGAGGGAAACGCATAGATGCATATTGTTGATTTTTTCATATCAGATTTGTTGCATTTTTTATTTTTTTGTAATTTTCTGGTTTTTTGAAAGTTTGTCCGACCAAGTATTTTCATTTACGCTATCATAACGATTACAAGTGTGATTTGCGCCAAATCTGCATTTTTGTGGAAATGCCAGGCATAACACGGTTTGCCATTTTCGCTACTTTTTGTGTTGTGAACTTTTTTTTTTGCTTCGATTGCAGCAACGATTTTGCTGGGAGATGTGTAAAATGCACATTTTTGATTTTGTGAGATCATTTTTGGAAAAGATATATTTTTCTAGTTTTCTTATTTTTTGGTTTTCCAGAATTCGGTCCGATCTATTATCTCTATGCCCGATATTATAACGATTACAAAGGATACTCCCGCCAAATCTGCGTTCTTGTGGAAATGCAGGGCGCGACATGGTTGCCCATTTTCGCTATTTATTTATTTATTTATTTATTCGTATTTTGAGCATTCTTTTGCTGAATTTTTGTTTGTGCCTCAGTTTTGGGGGCTGATGCAAACTGTATTTTTTATAATTTTTTGGCAATATTATTTTCCATGTTTTCTTATGTTTTGGTTTTTCAAAATTTCGTCTGACCAATTATCTCCCTGTAGGCTATCATACAGTTGAAAGGTGTTACTTCCACCAAATCTTCATTTTTCTCTGCATTATAAATCGTCAGCATTCTGCATTCCGAATCTGCAATAAAATCAATTCTATATAGGAATCGTTTGAGCATCTTACGGGGATTTTTCCCTCAGAAAATGCCGAATAGAACCATAGGGCTTAGTCCAGGCGAGGCCGTGAAAATTTTAGTTCGAAATTTATCAACTATGTATATCAGCAAACGCCAGCACCATATTTACACCGTCCAGCGATATAATCCGAAATTTAAAAACTCGCAAATTCATCTTTGGTAGGCGCAGATGAGCGCAATTTATTGTTTTTTCTGCCTTACGATGTAATTACTGAAAATCCTGCGATTGTGATGACCTACATCACAATAGAATTGTACTGCCTAAATTTAAGATGTCTGGGCACAGCAGTATTGACTGGGTGTTCACGAATAAATGAGCGAATCAATCAATCAACCAATCAATGAACCAATTATTTAAGTATTCATTCTTATTATAAAGAAATAATTAGTTGGCCAGTCAGTCAGCCAGTGAGTCAGTCAGTGCGTGTCCGGCATTTGCTTTTACAGGTGTAAATTAAAAGCAACGATGTGTTTGTTTTAAATGCAGAGCATTTCTTTAACTCACGATGTTATGCGTCCGTAACTGGGCGTCCGCACCACGGCAGCTGCGCCCTCTCCCCCCACTCCTCCTCGCCCTCAACACGCTTGCAACAACAGGTGCAGCGCCCGCTCCGGCGTTGCAAGCACCGTAGCAACAACAGGTGCGGGCGCGTCGTGGCGTGACGGTGGCGTGATACCGCGCTCTCTCTCCGCCTCCTCTCCCTCTACTGCGTTCGTTGGGAATATAAACCGGGGTGTCGGCGCGTCAGCCGCACACCAGTTCTGCTTCGCTCTCTTCTGGTCGCGGTTGTCGCAGTTGCTAAGCGATGGAAGCAAGACCTTCAACTAGTATCGCGACGCAATCCAACTTCAGCGTCGCGGCACCAGTTCAAGGTCTCGTTCTCTCTCTCCCCAATCATACCAACAACAACAACCCTACCACCACCATTACAACACCCATCGCCACCACCACGCGCGTAACGCCGCTAATGCTCTGCATTTACTCGTGCCCCTCCCGGGGGGGCATGTCGAGGTCTTTTTTATGCTACGGCATGAGTTGCCGTCACTATGTTTTATTTCTTTGGGGGCCTGAGTTAATGGGCTTGAAATCCGGTGCTTTATCTTACATTCCGTATGAAAAACAAACTAAATTTTTTCACACCTTTTTCTACTCCTTAGAGGATGAACTTTTCTGTTTTTCCCTCCCTATGCATAATACCAATCATAGGTTTTCCCGTTCAATTTATTCCAATCGCCATTATATTTAATCCAGGTGCCAGCCAACGTTTCCAAGCGCCATAAATTAAATCCCACCGCCATCTCATTTATTACATGTGCCAGCGAATTTAACCCAAGTACCAACGAATTTAATCCGGTCGCCAGCCAAATAATTCCAGCTGTCAGTGGGTTGTTCAGGAGCGTTTTGTGCGAAAGTAGCTGCAGCTTTGCGGACTTTGGTGCGCGTGGTGGGGTGAAAATGGGGTGTTTCTTGATGCATTACCTACAAAATATCTTGTGCGCACAGCTTAATGGCATTTACTATCGCGCGCAGACCAGAAGAGCGGTCTTTTTAAAGCAAAGCTTTTTACCTCTACCCCCCAAGGGTCCTTTCGCGACCGTTAGTGTCACCAGAAAACTCCAGCGAATAAATAAAGGCAGTGGCTATTTTTCCGGCAGCCGGCAGATTAGCCTGGGAGAAAAGTTGCCGGCAGTTCCTTCCCATTGGTTGGCCCAGACCACGTGATTATTCTGCCGGCACATTTCCTCGGGGGCTATTTGGCCGGCTGCCGGCATATTTCCGCGGGTGCTATTTTGCCGGCTGCCGGCACATTTTGACAGTTGATATTTTGCCGGCAGCCGGCACATTAGCCCAGGAGAAAAGTTGCCGGCAATTCGCCTCTGTGCGCCAATGCTGCGGCAGGCGGAGATGCAACTTTGACGTTGGCGACAAGTTTTCGAGCTTTGCCGAGCTTGAGAAGAGTGATTGGTACTGTTCAGTGAATTACGTCAACTTCGGCAAGATTGCGGTGGGTATGTCGAACGGTGACTCAGCCCGACGCGAACTTTGACTTTGATTTGTGCTTGTTTCCGCTTGCCGTGTGTGCGTATCGACAAGCAGCCGAGAGCTAAAGTTTGGCAGTTTAGTGATTGTGCATAAGTCGCTGTTTTTAATCTGTCTGATTGCGTTCGGTATATGAACGCAAAATTAGATGTTTTTTTGGACGTCTGCCTGCTTTGCATAATTTCATGCAGAAATATTGTCTTTTTTTAAACTTCATAGCATTGAAATAAACAGTGGTTAAGTCTAGCCATGCAATCTTGATTTTTCGGCTGATCATTTCTTTATTGTGCGACTTTGCTTGAAATTCTACAAAGGAAACACCAAGGAACATTCCCTGCCTGTGATCAAAGTGTCAAAGTTCGCGTCGGGCTGAGTCAAAGTTCGACATGGCCGCCGCAATCTTGCCGACTCGTTTTTATAACTTCATGTAATTTACTGAACAGCACCAATCTTTCTCCTCAAGCTCGGCAAAGCTCGAAAACTCGTCCCCAACGTTAAAGCAGGTTAAAGTTGACATCTCCGGCTGCCGCAGCATTGGCGCCCAGGGGCAGCATTACCGGGGAATTGCCGGCAACTTTTCTCCCGGGCTAATCTGCCAGCAGCCGGCAAAATAGCACCCGCGAAAATGTGCCGGCAGCCGGCAAAACAGCTCCCGAGGAAATGTGCCGGCAGAATAATCACGTGGTCTGGGCCAGCCAATGGGAAGGAACTGCCGGCAACTTTTCTCCCAGGCTAATCTGCCGGCTGCCAGCAAAATAGCCACTGCCATAAATAAAAGAATTTACTGGCACCGCCGGGAATCGAACCTGGAACCAATAGACTAATCAAGCGATAGCCCGTTGTCTTACCGACTTAGCTACGAGCCCACGCGAAGACTGTGAAGACAGGTGGTGTACTCACCAAGCGCATCTACGGGTTTACCCCCTGCGTTCTCGCTGAATGCCACGTGAAAGCGTCACGCGACCACTCACACCCGTCTAGCGGCCCTGTGCTCAACTTGCTCATGTGCTAAGAGTTACAAAAATTAAACGAAGCTTACACCAATGCATGGCATCTCACTTCTAGTACGCCAATGTGCTAAAGCCTGTGGCTTCCAGTGTTCACGTCAACAATCACAGCTCCTTGTCGTCCGCCCTCACGCCAAACCAAGGAATACATTCAAATACTCCTTGATGGCCCGATTGAGGTCTGCGACCTTCTGCCGTAGCTTCCTGTTGTGCCGCTGCTGCTTCCATCTCTTGTGGATGGAACACTTCGCCTCGAGCCTTCTTCAAGCTGGGAACACATAATACGCTGGAGGAGATCATGGAAGCCCAGCGGGTCGGCCAAATAGAGCGGCTCAAGGGTTCGCGAACGGAGAGGACCATTCTCGCCCGTCTCGAAATGGAGACGGTGGCCGACCCTCAGAGCCTCGGCAAGCAGGAAGAGCGCGAAGTACCGGCGGCAGTCCGGAACGCCGTCCGAGTGTACGCGTTACCAAAGAACATGGATCCGACCCACAACGCGGACAGGAGAGCGGCCAGAGCGAAGGCTGTGTTGGAACATCACCTGAACGTTCCGGGCACCAGATTCGTCGACGCCGCAGAGTACGGCGACCGCCGGTGCTTCGCGGCGGTAGTTATAGATGGGAAGACGGGAGTCACGGTGAACGCCGCGAGCATCGTCACGAGAGACGCGCAGCGAGCAGAAGAGCTGGCCATCGCCCTGGCCATCGCGGACCCAGAGACGACGACGGTGCTTTGCGACTCAAAGAGTGCAGTGCGCAGTTTCGCCAAGGGTTGGCTGTACTGTGAAGCGGTGCGGGTGCTCGAGTGGGCAAACATCGACGGACGCAAGGTGACAATCAAGTGGTTTCCCGCCCATGCGGGGAACGAGGTTTCGGAACTCGCCACCAACCACAACGAGACGGCGAACGCAGTCGCGCGAAGATTAGCTGGCCGCGCGGCAGCAGTTGAATCGTCTGCAGAGTGGTGGACCGAGACGAAGGACACGTACGATACCTTTCAGGGTATCACCAAATATTATAGAAATTGTAGGAGGGTGCTGGCACCGCCTCACCCCGAGCTAACCAGACAGGAAGCGTCCTGGTTCAGACAGCTGCAGACGAATTCACTGATGACCCCGGTCGTCATGAAGCACATACAGCCAGAACTCTATACGGACGACACGTGCGTGTTATGTAACAATGCTTGGGAGTGAGTGAGTGAACAACTTTAACGGAGCTTCAAATAAAGAATGGTGCGCGCAGGCACCAGATGGGGTGGTTCCCTATTCGCGGGACCCATATGTGTCCAGTAATTCTTCTCCTCGAGCCACCAGCTGTTGCTGAATGGTGAGGTCAGAGCTGGACAGTAAGGTCTCCCATCGCTCGAGCGGGTTGGAATTGGGGGAGGGAGGAAGGGTGTAGGGGGGTGTCTTGAGTTTTTTGCACTCCCCAATAATGTGCGCGAGAGTGCCGTCTCCCCGGCAGAATGGACATGTGTTGTCGTGTTCTGCAGGGTACATTTTGTGCAGAAGCGCCGGGTGTGCGAGCGACCCTGCCTGTAAGCGGCGCAATATCGTCTGCTGCCGTCTGCTCAGTTGCTTGTGTGGCTTTGGAAGCCTCGTTCTACTTTCTTTGTATAGGCGGACGATCTCCTTATAGCTCGTGACGGGGTGTGGTTGCTCTTCCTCGGCCCGGATGGCTAGTTCTCGGGCATAGTGGTCGGCGGTGACGTTGCCTTCCACGAGCGAGTGAGCCGGGACCCACACGAGCTCGGTGACTCGTCCCGGTGTTGTGGGATGCCTCTCGAGTATAGTTGCTGCCGCAGAGGAGACGATCCCCTTCCGATAGCTTGCGTACGCTTTCTTGGAGTCGGTAACCACCGTGCTGACCTCCGGCATGGCTAGGGCCAGCGCTATGGCTACCTCTTCTGCCACGGTGGGGTCCGTAGTCTTCACCGACGCGCAGGTCTTCAGCTCGTCGATGTCCGTTACGGCCACCACGGCCTTTGTTCCGTGTTTTGGGAGTGAGGCGTCCACGTACCGGACCTGGGGGTCCTCCTCCAGCTTCCGGGCCAGGGCTTTGGCCCGCGCCGTCCGCCTGCCTTCGTGCCGTTCCACTGTCATGTTGCGCGGTAACGGTTTTGTTGTGATGGAGTCACGCCATCTCTGAGGGAGTGGTGCCTCTTCCGTCTGTGGTTCAACCTGCCATCCTATATTGTGTAGGACGGCTCTTCCGTGTTCTGTCCTGCTCAGACGAACTCTCTGGTTGGACAAGTGTGCTTCGATGAGTTCGTCCGTGGTGTTGAGGGTGCCCATTTCCATCAATCTTTTCGTTGACGAGTACATTGGCAGACCCATGGCTATCTTGGTGGCTTTACGCATCGCCGTGTCCAGCGCTTCCTTGTCCGCCTTCGTTAGCCGGAGGTACGGGGCGGAGTAGGTTACGCGGGACACGACGAACGCCTGCACTAGCCGCAGTGCGTCTTCTTCTTTCAGACCGCGGTTGCGGTTCGCAACTATACGTATCATACTTGCGATCTGTTCAGTCGAGTGCTTGATCTTGGTGACGGCGGCCGAGGCTTTTCCGTCTCCCCTGAGTAACAGGCCCAGGATCCGAATCTGTTCAGTCGGTGTGATTTGCGTGCCGTCGATGGTTACGGTTACGTTCGGGGGTGCTTGCTTCTTTGGCCTGCCTGGTTGGACGATAAGCAGTTCTGACTTCTGCGGGGCGCAGCTCAGGCCGCAGGACTTGGCGTATCCGTGGACAGTCTCCGCCGCTCTCTGCAGCACTCCTTCTATCCAGGCGTCAGAGCCCGCGCGGTTGGTCCACACCGTGATGTCATCGGCGTATAATGCGTGGCTCACACCGTCTATTCGCTCGAGTAACGAGGGTAGGGGAAGGAGTGCCAGGTTGAACAGCAGAGGCGACAGGACAGACCCCTGAGGGGTTCCCCTGTCCCCGAGCTCCACGGGTTCTGACTTTTCCTTGCCAATCCTGATCATTGCCGTTCTTTTGGTCAGGAAGTCTTTGATGTAGCCGAACGTACGCCGGCCGCATCCCGTCCTTCCTAGATTTTCCAGCACGGCCGCGTGCGACACGTTATCGAATGCCCCTTTCAGATCTAGGGCCAGTATCGCTCGCGGTGCTGTCTTCGTTGCTTCCTTCACCATGATAGTGTACCAATGGAACTGCAGAGGAATTCGCAACAAAGACAGCGAACTATTACTTCACATTGAAAGCCTAGACCAGAAACCAGACGTGATTGCGTTGCAAGAAACGCACGCCAGACCGCGCCTGCCGGGGTACGTGACCTACACGGACCCGACGGAGCGCGGCACGGCGGTGCTTGTACGAAACAACGTGGCCACAACGCAGCATGTAACAATGCTAGGGCCTCGACCGCCCACTTGCTCTGGGAATGTGAAGTGCGACCTAACGAGGCGGCAACAAGGACAGACCTACCACCGTGGATCCAAGAAGCAGTGCGCAGTTGTGACAAGGACACCAAACTATCAGCGGTCCAGCTGGACCTGGCGGCCCTCGAAATGCAGTACCGGAGCGAAAGCTGCGTGGCGACACCCTCCCTTATGGGGCAGCGGCGTCCAACCCCGTAGGGAGTAGTGAAGGGGTGGTCCGAGTAGGGGTGACGTCGGGATCGACGAGTGGCTACGTCCGGGCGCAGTGTACACACTGTGTCTGTTGCAGGCATTCAACAAAGTCTTTCTTCCTTCCTTCCTTCCTTGATGGCCAGGCCATCACTCCAAGCCCCAGCATCAAGATCCTGGGCCTACATCTCGAGGCTAACACCAACAGTGACGTCTCCTTGCAGCGCCTCAAAAACAGCATTAATCAAATCATAAACATGATCAGGCGAGTTGCCACCAAGAAGTGAGGCCTAAAGGAATCCGGCACCTTTCGATTAATTGAAGCTTTTGTCCCCTTGAGAGTTACTTACGTCAACCCCCTGTCTTCTTCTCGACAAGGAAGACAGAGAGATGCTTTATATAATGATTAAAAAGGCGGTCGAGCAGGCCATTGGTCTTTTCGTGAGTGCATCCACACAGAGGCTGCTTAGCAGGGGTTCTCCACAACACGGTGGAAGAGCTGATAGAAGGCCATCTTTCTAACCAGAAGGTCCGACTCAGAACTGCGATGGGTAACCGCATGCTTCACCAGATTGGCTGGGCAGCCCAGAATGTCACTCCGCTTGACGTACTGCTAGACTCTTGGAGACTAAAACTAAAGATGCTCTCATTGCTTAGAAATATGAACCCCTCACATGATGAGGGTCACCGAAAGGCACGGGCTCAAGCGCTAAACACCACCCTCGGTGGGGATCATGCAGTTATCTACACAGACGCCTCCAAACATCGAGGGCAGCAATGCGCCATCATCGTGGCTACCTCCAGAACCAACCTCCTTGCGTGTACCTCGCTTAGGACCCAAGAAATGACGGCAGCAGAAGAGGCAGCCATCACCTTGGCTCTCGCTCAACCAGGGGTTCGGAGGGTAGTCATCGATTCCCAGCAAGCCTACTGGAATTACCAGTAGGGTTGGGTGGCCTGACCTGCACTGCGCGTGCTAAAAAACCATTCCTCAAACGGTTCCATTCAGCTCGTCTGGACACCCCCTCACGCTTTATTGGAGGGCAACGAATACACCCACCCAACAAGCCTGCGCTTTTACCTCCCGTGCTATGGAGCTGCACGAGGACAGTCACCCGCTTGTCAGGTTCAGGGAGATAACCCAGCATTATCGCCTTCTGAGACAGACCGTAACTTCGCCTTACCCTGACCTTTCGAGAGAACAACAAACTACCCTACGGCTCATACAATCTGGGCTCCTTCCCACAGTCTACGCGTCTTCACGTAATGTATCCGAATCGCTACGACGCTGAATGTAAATTTTGCTCAGAAGTAGGAGCACTCCGCCCCGTAATCGGGGTGTGCGACTTTAGCCCTCAGCACCCTCCTCTCTTTCCGTCAACTCCCCAACAAGAGCAATGGGAGATGCTCCTGTCCATGCCCTCTCTACCTACCCAGCTTCAGCGGGTGGACAGAACACAGGCCGCACGGACTGCATATGGGCCCCACAGAAGAAGGAATCACTCCCCAGGGCTGCACTCTGGGCCGTTCAGAAATCTGAACAGAAGTATTTCTTCCCCCTCCTCCTTCTCTGCCGCAAATCTCGTCACCTCTATCCGCGGCGCAGAGACGGAGAAGACAGATCACCTAACAGCGGGTTGGAGCTTACTTTAATTTTATAACAAAAACTTTCACTCTTGTGCTACACCTACACAACTCAACCAAACACTGTTCATGCTTCATGCGTTGATTTAACCTTAACAAAAATATCTCTTTGAAGTAATAAATGGTGTGGTTAAGTGCATTTCGCTTCTCTCTGGTTTTGCTATTTGTAGAGCGATGTGAGGTAATTTAAGTGACGTCGCATGGGTAATCGTTATGGGTGCCGTTTACAGCTTTGCTTTCCAACCACATTCACGGGGTGGATTGGCCCGATTTTTTTCATCTGTTGGTGTCGTGTGCTCATCGTCTGTGAGATTGTCAGAAGTGCCGTCTGCTCGCGTATTGTTACGCCAGCAGACTTTGCAGCCTTTTGTTACGCGAGCAGACGATACTTCGGACTACACGACATCATAATTTCGAAATAATGCTTAACACGGTGAAAAGCAATAATAGAATGAAAATCAGAATGCGAAGGACATTTAAGTTATGTGTTTTACCAAAGGAACTTCTGAGCGCATTGCTACGCCAGGAGCAGATGATGCTACTGACTTCAGTTATCGACGCCGCTCTCACAGACGATCAACTTACAGCACTCGGAACCACCGGATGATAAAATACCACTTCCTTGGTCTGCGCATATTAGTGAACATTCATTAAGACTTCCGCATACGATACGGTATTTTGCGCATATTGCACAAAAAAAAAATATATGTTTTCACCACACCACGCGCAACAAGGTTTGCCAAGCCGCGTCTAATTTCGCACTAAACACTCCTGAACAATCTTCTGACCACTGTATTATTGTTAATTAAGTTAGCGACCGGATTAATTTGGTTGACATTTGGATTAAACTCACGGGCACCTAGAATAACTCAGATGACTTGGATTAAATTTGATGTCACGTGGATTAAATTACCTAGCGCCTACAGTAAATTGCACCGCGATTAGAACGAATTGAGCGGAAAAACCTGTAGAACTCGCCCGAAGCACCCTAAGAATGCAAAGTAGGAGCATAGTCCTATCAACTCGTTACTGCTTCGTGACTACCGCGATCTTTGAAATGGTCTTACTTTCTGTGCTCACGTCAGCGCCAAAAGTTTAAATTTGTTCTTTCAGAGTATATAATGTTATGTATTAGCAAAGTAGTTCTCTAGGGATCCACTCTGTCACCCTTAACTTGCCGTCGCATTACGTGCCCTGCCTACGCCCATTTCTTTATAATTTCTACTAAAAGGTTCTTAACACGTGCTTGTTCTCTGACCCACTCTGCTTTCTTGTCCCTGAATGTTACACCTATCATCTTTTGTTTTATTGGTCGCTGAGTTGACCTCACTTTAAGTTCGAACCTTTCAGTACGCCTCCAAGTTTCTGCCCCGTAGGTGAGTACAGGAAAGATGAAGCTGTTAAATGATTTCCTCTTCAGGGGCAATGGTAGGCTGCCATTCGCTAACGAAGAATGCCTGCCAAATGCGCTGCGCCCCATTTATCATCATCATCATCACCACCAGCCCACCTACGCCCACTGCAGGGCAAAGGCCTCTCTCACCCAATTCATATCCTTGTAATTATCTCTGCCTCAAGGTTGGGAGGCGGGGTCACTAACTTGCCAAGTAGATATACTCGCTTTTCTTTTCCACTGCCTCGCCACCTATCTCAAACCGCTGTGCTCTCCCAGGGCTATGGAGCATTACTTACGTTTTCTGCATATTAATCCCTAGAGAAGGCAAGCTTGGTGGTGGCCGGAAAAACGTTAGCTGGGCAGATGATAACAAGCTTGCCAGGATAAATTGGTCGTACTTAGTAAAGAACCGGGAGAATTGGAGATCCATGGTCGTAGACAGGCTTATAATGATCATGATTTGCAAAATAAGACTCGCCACATTTCTCTTGTGTGCTCATCTATGAAGAAGAAACGTTTGTGCTTTTTTTACCCTCTGCAGACCGGTAGTCAACGTGGTAGGCCTGTAGTGTGATAAAAAAATTAATTGAAGCTTACACTCGCGCGCAAAACTTGAAAGGCGCAGTGGTTGTAGGTGAGCAGCATCGCCAGACACATGGATAAGCTTAAGTGTCATTGCTTATTTGCGGAGTTGCAGTGCCAGTAATCGTCGTTTTATGCATTCAAGAGGTCGTCATCTCCTTCGCGGCGAGTGGCGGATGCCATGTCATCCTCAGCATTGTAGACTTCCACCAGCTATTCGTCATCGTGTTTAGGCAGCGGTGGCGGGATGTCCTAGTCGTTGTCGGAAGGAGTGGCACACTCTTAGCCATATCTGTAATTATCAACAATGGCTTATAAGTAATGTGGCTGCCGCGATGACCTCCCAAAAGGAGGGTGTCTTTTAGACGCGTCGTCGCGTGAGGGCTCTTCTAGGGTATCGAGTGCAGCATGTGCACGATTCCCCGAGAAGGAATGAACGAAGGGCGCACATCGATGGCGTGTCTGTCTCGTTTATAGCAGGTGTGGCATAATTATTGCGAAGGCTGGAGCTTTTTCGTGCCAATTTTGGCCATTCTGCCTACGTGGGTGTGCGCTCGACGAAGTGTTTTTGCTACGCGGGAATCCGATATTCCCCCCAGTAAAGATGGCCCTGTAGTTCGTTTCCCCTGAAGTCCGGTGTCGATCAGGAACCCAATCGCCCGGGCTCCGGTTGATTTGGCAGGAGGCTGGCAGGGCGATGGTGTTGAAGTTTTTGGAGACGGCGGTCGAATTGACGAACTCGAGGCGTTGGGGTTGATTAAGTGAAATGAAGAGTTTATATACAGCTATTTACAGTAGGAAAACTGGGTACATGAGTAGTAAAAGAAATACAACAAAGGGCCCATCTCCCCGCGAGGGGGACTGGAGTAAATACGTCGCATAGGGGGTGGGTGTATTGCGTTAACGTTTAGTGTTTGGGGAGTTGGTGGTAGTGAATGCGTTGTATGAGCAGCTTATTGATGTAGTTTGAATGAGTCAAGAATATAAGGCGCGTTCGTAGCACTTCATTCTGTGTCGGTTTTGTGGCGCAGTGGGAAGAGCACCATGTACCTCACGTTCCGCCCACAGGTAGTGAATGCGTTGTATCAGCAGCTTCTTGACGTAGTTTGAATGGGTCAAGGATATAAGGCGCGTTCGTAGCCGTCCATTCTGCGTCGGCTTTGTAGCGCAGTGGGTAGAGCACCATGTACCTTGCGTTCCGCCCGCAGGGTCGTGGGATCAAAACCAGGGGCCGGTAAGTATTATTTTTTTATATAGTGTAGGGTGAGGGGTGCGAACCTGTTGTTGAGAGTGAGGAGGGTAGCGTGATGCGGGAGAGGAGGAGTGGGGGAGAGGGCGCACCTGGAACGGCTGTTGCGGACGCCGAGGCACGCCGACAACGCCGGGTGACATCGTGAGTTAAAGAAATGCCCTGCATTTAAAACTTCAAACTTCAGCTAGACTCGACCTCCTCAACTTCGTCTAACTCTCCTATCCTCGGAGCATACACAAACCGCTCGAGAAACGACGACCGAGACTCTGTCTCGCCGCAAGATCCGTCTAGTTGCCCGGTACAATGCTGTACCCTAAACCTCCGACGCGATCTTAACATCTAACCTAGGGGGCTCACAAATCCCAACCTAGCTTCAACGGTCGAGACTCCTTGCCCAGCTCGCCGCTCAGACAAGAACGATGTCTAACGGCCAAGTTTGGCCTTATAACACCTCGAGATCACACTCTCTCGGGAACGCCCCTGTAGCGTTCGTACACGCGTAAGAGAGTGCCCAAATTCACGTACACAGCTGTCACTCAGCACGCTACGGAATATTCAATGAGGAGCCGCCATCTTTGGGTCCACGGCACGCTGGCAGACGAGCAAGTGCGCGCGACCCCGTGGGGTGAGAGCGAAAGGTGGCGACAGTGCGCTGTGCCGGCCGGGGCGCGTTAACAATGGTGTCTCGCGCGGGGATCGGATACCACAGGGATTATCCCTGTGGTATCCGATGGGCCAGACAATCCGTCTCCCGTGCGTGCCGTGACGAATTGGCGACGGCTGCGGCGTAGAGTCCACCGTGCTTGGCCACCAGACAGAGTGGCGCATTCTGACGCGCAGCCCGGGCGCGTGGCCGCTGATCTCATAAGTGGACCTTACAACTCCCCCCTTTAAGAGAGTTACTGGACCTCTTGGTTCAGTCAATCCGAACAGAATTTAATAGGACCACTCGTTTCATCTCTCCTTCAGCCATAACAGCGGAACAAACAAACAAAAAAAAACACGTGGAAGGAGCTAGGTGTAACCACAAATGAGCCCCTTATCATTTCTGCAGTTCAGCTGATCCGAACTCTTTCTCACCTAAGCTACAAACACAACCTATTCACTAGCCGTTCAAACGGGACGGAATACTCTAGCAAACCGAAAACACAAAAAAATGCTGAAAACACTAAGTGCAAGTAAAAGAAAATTTGGTCGTGTCTCCGGGGCGCGTAAATGCCACAAAAAACGAGACAACTGAACCTGTAACACCGATGCGCGCTATCACTGCAAACACACACACACACACACACACATTCCGGCACTCGACAACAAGAACGAAAGAAATAAGGACTGGCCAAAGAACACGGGCAATTTTGCAGTCAACAGAAATAAAACGTTAAGTCTGCATTGCCACTATGCGGAGCGCGCAAATGTCCTCCTTGACGCCGTAGCCCGATAACGTTCCTTCAAGAATGTTCGGCTGTGCTTTAGCTCACTTGCAGTGCACAGAAAGTTCGGTTCGGTGCGCGGATCGATCAATTCGGTGCACGGATCGAGCACCCAAGGCATCTCGTCGCGCACAACCACGACACACGCACACACACACCACCAACAAAAAAGGACGGGTGAACGGGAACGTTCACGTCCGTCGTGGCGGTGTTAAGGCTGAGAGGCAATTCAATAGTGGCCTCCCCAAGCAACATTCTGAAAACAGGGTAGTGCATTCGCGTATTTCCAAACCGTCTGCAACTGGCCCCGGCCGTGGAGCGTTGCAATGTCAACGCAAGTCTCGACAATTTAGCCCCATGAGGCGAACACAACTTCGGGGAAGACGGAGTGGTATCGGAAAATGCGACTTTGCTTCCTGTCCCATAGGCCAAGTGGCCATGCCTCTCCAATGCCCCAACGTAAGGCAATGCTGCGCGCTGGCAGTGTGAAAGCAGGGTTGCTGCTGGAGGGGAATGGCGGCCCGCAAACGCGACGACCTTCTCGGGATCATTCTTTCCCTTACGCACATACTGCCCCACATCAACAACCTCACAAACATCCGTTATTACCAAAAACTGCTCGTGCGGGCTATGTGCGTTCTCAGCGGCGGCCTGACCAAGACAGTTTTTCGGCTGTCCCAGTACGCACTCATCCTGGCGCAACTCAGAACTCGGGCCTGTGACACACGGCCAGGTCACAGAACCTAGTGCATCAACCCCTCCAGCACGGCTCTCGACTAAAACTCGGTAATGGCCTCAACGGCAAATAAAGCTGCGAAGCTCTATCTCGGACAGCGGTTTAACGAGACAGCTGAGTGCGTCTCGTTTCCCTGTGTCCTAGGCATCTGTCTCCTCACATGGTTTTTCTGTCTCCTTCGTAACCTCCTCGGGAGCTCTCATGCTTTGTTTCGCCGTCCCCACGCATTCGTTTTGGTGTTCTCCGTTAGCCCCCTCGAGAACCCTCTCACCATCAAGATTACCTACCCATGCGACACCTCTGTGTCGTTCATACCCTCGTCCAATCCTCTCAGTTCCTTGTCTTCCACCTTCTCGCGTTCTCTCTCATTTTCTCCTCTGTTTCTGCATGTTCAACCCAGTCTACCTTCTCAGCTCCCTTATCCGCCTTTAACTCCTGCTTTTAATCCTCAGCCTGATCGTCAACTCCGTCTCGTTTTCCCCCCGTCTCGTCACATGCTTCCTCGTCTTCCCTCTCCGTTCGCTACTGGGCGAGCTCCTGAACTCCCGACACGGAGTTCCCTTTCTCGTGCGACGTTTGAGCGGAATATGGAACGCGGCGGGCCCCTGGACGTTTCTATGCGACGCCAATCTCCTCCGGTCCTCCCATTAGAATTTGGGTACTGCCCGTGACAGCAAGTTCAGCATGCATTAGCGCAGTGTCTGGTGCAAAAGCAGCTGGCGGCCCTACACCCGCGACAATGGGGCTAACCCTTGACTCTGCTCCCATACCGGACGCGCTCGCTCGGATGCTCCGCGTGTTCGCTTCCCTTTCCATGCAGCTGTTCCCGGCTGAGCCGCTCGCTTCCCGTGCGCAGCCACGGCCGCTTATCTCATCCTCGGGCGACTTCAAATTGAAAAACGGGCTGCCCCCATTCAACTTTGCTGTCAGTGTATGACTGGACCCGCTCGACGGGTTCTGCCTCATGCGCTGCAGCTCCATCGCCGAACTTTGCCTGCGAGGCTGCTCGTCATGATCAAGCTTCGCCTCATTACACCGCTCTACGGTATCAGCAGTCGCGCTCACCTCGTCACTCCTCATCCCAATGTCCATCTCCACGCGTTCGACACCGGCGGAAATGCTGGCCCCGTGTAGGGAGTCACGGCTGCTTCCTCTGTCATCGCAATGTTCAACCTCCAAACACTGGCCGGAACCATTCAACTTCGCTGTCGCTATAAAGCTCAGGGGGTCTGTACCCCATTGTTTCTGCTCGCGGATGTCCGAGCGCAAGGGCGTCTGCCTTCTCCGCTCCAGCTCCAACTCATACCTTTGCAACCGCTCTTCAGATTCGAGCCGAAGTTTTTGTATGCGTTCTTTTGATTCTCGCGCCTCTCTTCTCTCTCGCTCTGCCGCTTCGCGCGCTCTTTCCTCCGCTTCGCGTGCTTCTTTTCTCTCTAGCTCCGCCGCCTCTCGCCCTCTTTCCTCCGCTTCGCGCGCAATTTCCTCCTTTCGCTCTTGAAACTCCAACTCCATTCGTCTAACAATTATCCTCAGACTCCGCTTGGACCACCCCTCCTGCCGCCGTTCCTCCTTGAGGTGGCGCCTAATGTGTCTGACCATTTCCGTCTCCTTCCGCCATGTTCGCCAGCATGCTCCGCGTGACTACCAAGCAACCTCAGACTCAGCCTACACCGCTAGAACGAAGCGCAAGAAATCCTACTCACCCGCACCTTCTGTGGTCGGCTGCCGCGTCGTTGGCCCCGTGCGCTAACTTGGCTCTGCGGCTTCACTCCGCGCGGAGCTCGGCTGCCGCCGATGAAGGCGGGCTTGCGTCTGCTTGCTGCCCCTGGCTGTGGCCTGGTTATTTCTTCTGCGAAATCCTGTCGGCTGCGCCAGTAAAGATGGTCCTGTAGTTCGTTTCCCCCGAAGTCCGGTGTCGATCAGGAACCCAATCGCCCGGGCTCCGGTTGATTTGGCAGGAGGCTGGCGGGGCGATGGTGTTGAAGTTCTTGGAAACGGGGGTAGAATTGACGAACTCGAGGCGTTGGGGTTGATTAAGTGAAACGAAGAGTTTGTATACAGCTATTTACAGTAGAAAACTGGGTACATGAGTAGTAAAAGAAAAACTTCAAACTTCAGCTAGACGCTAGCTCCGAGTGCACACAAATCACTCGAGCTCCTCAACTTCATCTAACTCTCCTATCCTCGGAGCGTACATTAATCGCTCGAGAAACGACGGCCAAGAATCTGTCTCGCTGCAACATCCGTCTAGTTGCCCGGTACGGCGCTCTACCCTAAACCTCCGATGCGATCGTAACCTCTAACCTAGGGGGCTCACAAATCCCAACCTAGCTTCAACGGTCGAGACTCCTTGCCCCGCCGGGTACTGCCCAGATCGGCGCTCAGACAACAACGATTTCTCATGGCCAAGTTCGGCCTTACAATGCCTCGAGTTCGTCAATTCGACCGCCATCTCTAAGACCTTCAACACCATCGCCCTGCCAGCTTCCTGTCAAATCAACCGGAGCCCGGGCGATTGGGTTCCTGATCGACACCGGACTTGGGGAAAAGAACCACAACCATCTTTACTCCCCCTTTATTCTTTGCCCCAACATAAGACGTTGCTTATTTGGAGATGCCTTCCACCCATCTTTGTTAAGCTCTGATGGGAACGTATTTTCCTTACAGTGCAATACATTTTGCTTGCAAACGTAGTTTTGCCTTTGGGTTATACCGGTTATTTAAGGATGATTAAGGTGCCGAGAAAATGGCAGATAAAGTTGAAGTGACCAAACTAATAAATACATAAACGGGTTCATAAAAACTATGTGGGCATTCAAAAGCAGCTAGTACGCCCCTTTAGATAACCGACACGAATAATTAGCTGCCCCTAGAAATAGACGCTGTTATGGCTAAGTTTCTGATAAAACATTTTACGTAAATTACGTAAACTCCTTGAAAAATTGTACGCATTTTTGACACAAAACTCCAAAGTGTTCGATGAAAAAAACGCGAAGATTCGGCTACTATCTCATCCGGACTAGCGGTGACTCGTTCAGAGACATTTTCACAGTTTTGTCAGCATTTCCTCCGCTCTAACGCTGAGCTCTTTTTCCAGCGACTCCATAAGGTTGAACAGGAGGGCCACCTCAAGGCGGCCACCTGTCTTCGCCAGGCGTTTATACCTCGAAGTGTTCAATTATTGGGCAGTAAAAAAGTGGTAGGTCGCCTTAGAGGTATTTGCACAATGATTAGGATTTAGAATATTGGTCCTTTTTGAACGGTCGGGACAAGCTGCGATGGCGAATTTTTTGAAATGATTGCGAGATTGGCACGAACCCTCCGATATAAATTTATAGCATCTCTAATGCTAAAAAATCCCATTCCTTGCGCTGGAGCAAGAGGAATGCGTGGATGTTTTCTCACTGCTTCTTCTGATTTTAGGTGTATGCAAAACCGAGCTGTAGAATAAAAATTGCTCAGTTAAATTATAGATATACAAAAAAGCTTTATTCTTATTCCTGGTGCGGTATTTAAGGACCTAGCAACACTGTCATATTTTGCGCATACAAGCACTGATTGTCCTGAACTGTATGAAGGTTCTTGAAGCACCGTTTTCTAAAGACTTCTTCACAGCACGAACCAATTTCTGGCATATAAGTAATGTTGATTTCCTTAGTTTCGTTATCAAATTTCGTTATTATTTCAGGCAACTGTACAACCTTCCATAGTTCACAATGACTCTTCTCAGTTATTTCCAGTAATTTTGACGAATCTGAGCTTTGTTTTGATGAACCTGCATGAAAAAAAATGAAGAAAAAAACGAAATTCAGGTTTCTCAGAAGGCCAAAGAAGAGTTGAAGCAACCGTGAGTTTCCAGAAGTAAAATACCGCTTTCAAAACCATCGTGTATTAGGCTGATGGGCATTATGTGCACACTGTCACTTTGTCGCTGCAGAAAAAAAAAACAGTAATGAACGCTAATGGAACCCAGCTTACATAAAAACAGGAAGGGTAAGAGTGACGAAAAAGCCCGACTTTTCTGAGTAATAGAATTGCCGAAAACTGCGGGGACACCCAAGCAATTTTTACTTGTGAATATCAAAGCATTGATGTCCAAATTGAACACAACTGAGAGGTCCTTCTAGTTTAACCTCAGAATATTTGTGGTTGTTGCACCACTGTGCAGGATATGTATACAAAATACTTCCAAGAAGCACCTCATAAGCTACTCATTCTTGCTGCTTACTAGAACAACCACATAAATAATTAAACCGGATGGTAAGTCAATCCGACTAAAACTATATCAAGCCATGATTATATTCTAAATAAAAGATTACAATTGACCCCACTGAACATGCTGCTGTAAACAAATCGCTGGTCCTAGCAAAAAAAAAGTCTTATTTTTGGCTCCGAACCTGGTGATTAGCCCGAACATACTTTTCTTTACCACTACAAAACTTAGACTGAACAGCCCCGCTGTATTAGCAGTTCCTCAAGAACGCTGCGAGAGCATTCCGTGTGAACAAGGCGATGGCGCTTGTGGAAGTGCTAGCCGGGCTAGATTGTCAAACACTCCCAGATGTTGCGGCGTTTACACGAGGGAGGTTTCCGGAGGAGAAATACAAACGGGAATATGACGTCCTACCCTCGTCCAGCTCCTTCGCTCCCACGGATAATGTGACCATCGGGCGGATATCACTGCTTCCAGACACTTAGGTATAAACTCGTGGTTAAGCCAGGTATGACGGCTGTGCCTAGGTGATTGGCTAGCCATGACTGTGATTACGCTTGGGGTGACAGGCATCGTTGGGCACCCGCGGGGTGGTCAGACGCTACTTGCCGACCACCGCTCAAAGCCGTTCAGTCCCGTGCAACGCTCACACAAGGAGGCTCGGCCTAGCTTTCACTTATGGTGAACGCGGAGTTCCTCTTCGCCAGGTGCAAGACGAGTCACGTAGCCCGAAACTACCCAGCGGCACATGTCTGGGCCAGCAGTTGAGGAACAGAGAGGCGTCGGGGGTGGTCGGCTGCCTATCAACTTAGTGGCCGGTCCCGCCGGCACCGCTTGAAAACGGTGCCTTGTGCGCAGCGCTGGAAGCGCGCCCGACGAGTAACGTGATGTGCTGCAAGGGGTGAATCGCAGTTCGTGCAAATGCAATACTTGTGCATCCACGTCGAAGCCGGTGGACGGCAGTAGAAAAGCTTTGCTTTGGACTCGGCCGTGAGTGTGGATATGGTATGTCTAATAATTTCGCCTAGGGTACACAACGCCACGTGACGAGCGAGGCAGTGGGCATAGAGTCTTGCGCTCAATGTAACCGGCTGCTCGGCAGTAATGGGTTACCATTAATATTGCGGCACATTGCGGATTTGGTAAGCGGCCCGCATGAGCGGTTATAGCGAAATTTGCCGTTACATTATGAGCTCCTTCCCTGTACGTGCAGCTTTGTTTGCGCCATCTCTTGCATTTAGACGATCGGTAAGAAGCTGCCGCTGCACTTGCTTGCGCCCTTCATGGCTGTTCCAAGGCTATTTTGGGACAGCCGTAACCCCACAACGCGCTGGTGAGGATCCTTCGCCGCTCCTGCGGTGAGCCGATGGTGAGCGTGGCGGGTGTTCACGTTTAGCGCCATGAAAATCAACAAACGCAAAAACTCAGGATATCGGGAGGCTCTTTGCCACACAAGTCTCAGAAATCAAGTCGCCTCCTCCACGAAGGATCGGATCGTTCGTTGTTCACCAATAGAAACTCCGACTCCATTTGTGAGCGGCGCGCCGGTAGATACCATGATGCAGTGGTCACGTGGCACGTACGGTTAGAAGCTACATGGCAGCATATTTCTCTATAGCAAGGAGGAAAGAAAAGCTAAGGAGAGGCCCTGACGCTACCTCTATTTGAGCAGCAAAATCCATTTTTGGAGGTCGACTTTTTTTGCTTGTGTTTTGCGCGCACGCGCTACCTTCTCCTCCATCGCTCAGTCCACTGTCGTCTGCTTCGTCTCTTCTTTTTCATCATTGGCTGCCGGCTGCGTCGCGAAGTGACGTAGGGCATCGGTGGGCAAGCCCTCGGCGCTGTTGCTAGGAAACCCGATGAGCGTGACCCGAAAAGTGCGGAAAAAGCCACGTGATTTCCTCCGGAACTCTGCAATCCGCAAGGCAACACCCCAGTCTCTCCCTGAGCTTCTCATCCCTCCATGCTGTATACTGTGAGCACCTTTTCAGTGAGGTGCGTGCTTGATACAGTACCGAGCAAGGCTCTCATAACCACTTCGACTAATTTCTGATTTCTACGTTCCTCGGTGTTGCCTAGCAGCACGGCGTTTTAATTGTAGTGCAAAACTCGACCCTTAAAACTCGGCACGCCTCCTGCTTTGGGTCGCATCAAAAGTATCCGTTTTTCAAGCGGGAGGCTTGATGCCTTATGTTTTAAGTTAGTTATTGTTCGCGAATTCGAGACATTTAAGTCGAGCAAATATGTGCATAATTTTAGTTTGCATGTTAACTTGATTTGATTTAATTAAGTTAATATATGTGCTACGCTCCATAGTGGGTGTCTTAATGATTTGTAGTCTTTAGAGTGGCTTGCCATTGAAGTCTGGATTCGTTTTCCTACTACGGGATCGAAGTGTAAGGTGGGGATTTGTTTCCATATCTCCAGAACAGAGGAGGAAAGAATTCACGACATAGCCCTCGCAAGCAATCACGACCAGAAAATGTGAGCATGGGAGAAAAAAACTATGGCTCGAGTACCTTGAAAAGAGGGAGGAGCGTAGACATACGTGAATAGCGCAAAAATTATGCTTTTGAGCCATACTGCGAAGAAAGTATCTATTATGCCCACTGAAGGTTTCATTCAAAACACGGAGTTTTATAATTGTGGTTTGAAAAGATGTAGCGGATTTCGACACAAATTGAAATCGCTGAGTTGAAGATACATTATATAGGACGTAATCAGCATGTTGAGTGATTGGCATCAGGCAGTACGAACCAGCGTAGGGCCCAAGAAGACACAAATTATTTGGAGAACGAAGTGGACAGCAGATAGGTCGTCGCCAGGATGAACAGGTTATCAGACATGTAGAAAGGCTTCTTGTAAGGCACACCACCACGAAGGCAGCTCCCATTACAGCTAATGATGTTAACCTTTACACAACTAGGGCTTTCAGGGAAGAGGCAGTTTATCCACTCGAACTTTGACAGATCTCAGCAAAGCAAAGATAGATCTCAGTTGGGCTAGTTGGTTAATATTCATACTTAAAACTGCGCATTCAGACGGGACAAGAAAAATAAGACACAGGACGGGCGCAGACTCACAAATAGTTTATTGAAAAAATTGATCATGCTAATATACCCACACCAGCACATTGTTTGATTGATTGATTGATTGTAGGGTTTAACGCGCCGACGCAACGCAGGCGATGAGGCGCGCCGTAGTGGAGGGCTACGGATTAATTTTGACCGCCTGGGGATCTTTAACGTGCGCCGAAATCTCGTACACAAGGGCGTTTTTGCTTTTCGCCTCCATCAGAAAAGCGGCCGCCGCGGCCGGGAATCGAACCCGCGACCTCGTGCTCAGCAGCGCAAGCACACCAGCACATGCGCACATATGTCACCACCTTCATCACATGATATAACGGATTAGAGATTCATATTCATTGCCACATAAAGATATCGATAGTTCACTTACACACTGTTCACCATGCTTTCGAATGAAAAAGGCCATGAATAATTCCTCGATTGGTTAAAGGCCTCGATTAAACTAGTGAGTCTGCGCCCATCCTGCGTCTTCTTTTCCAGGTCCCATCTGAATGGGCAGTTTTAAGTATGAACTTTGATAGACTTTTTAGGCGAACTATACACTACCAGCAGAGTTGGGCGTTTCCGCGAACGGAATACGAAAACGATGCAATTCGTACCACACAATCGTGGCAAACCTGCAACATCTGGCCTAGCTAGAGGGCCTTTGCAGCGACTGAACCGGTGCAGTTCCGATTGACGCTTCCTGAAAGAGATCTCGGCCAGTAACGTTGGTGCTCCAATATTTCCTTCGGTGTTGTTGGAGTCGTAGAGTGCACAGCTGTTTTTTACATGAAGACGACCACCACTTCACAAGAAGGCAGGTAGCTTTGATGACAACCACGGTCCAGCACAACCAGCCCATTTGGAACGACCACAATATTGGGAAGAACGCCACCGCCGGAAGCAAACCTTTGGTTCTTCAACAAAATGGGACCTCATAGGGAGCACCAGCCGTCGCCTTCATTTCAAACTTGCGTACTTAGAATGCAATTCTGCCCTATGCCAAATGAGAGTCTTTCATGAGGTTAGAAAGCGGCCAGAAAGAAAAAGAGCTAAACTAGTAAAAAATAAAAACATATAACTTGTGACGCCTTTATCAAACTAACTTTGTTAAGTAGACACTCCGTTGGTCTCCGTCAAGCAAGGTTAGCGCACAATAGACGAATCCGCGCGTTTCGTGTCGGCTCTACATGACTATTAAAGCAATAGGGAAGGGCGCCCCTGAGCTGCCGGTTGGGAAGAACTCAGATCATTCACCTTTAACATTCTGAAGGATATTTGATCGCCGTTTGCGCTCCTGAACGATATAACCATTACTTGAGCAAATTTTCCTAACAAAATTGTGTGGAGTGCTTGGGTTCATCCCCATCCTGGCCTCCGTAGCGCATCATCTCGGCCTGGGCGAAATCGTCGAGAGAACATGGGCCGTGTCGGGCAGCCTCAACCCATTACGACCAGCTTCCGACACTGTTCCTCGCCCCGTGTCCCCAGCACGTGAGCAGCCGATCAAGACCAGTCGTTAGAAGTCGAGACTAGACCAACAGAAGATGCCGCGTCTCCAGCCGTCTGGTTCGAGTTCCTTAGACGCGTTCGTCTCTACCTTCAAGACATCGCTCTTTCGGCGCTAGGCACCATCAAGGAATGTTTCACCGCATTGCTCATCCGCATCTCAATCGTAAAGGTGCAACGATTCGGGGGGGATGTTACGGACTCAAGTGGGCAATCCGTCAGAGCGCCTTGATCTAAGAATCATGACGACTACGACGAAGTTCCCGGCGCCCACATTGGTGGAGCTCTGTCATGGCCTGGCCAGTCCCCCCTGGTGGGTACGGGCCTAAAACTTTGAGGGCATCATCGTCACCATAATCATGATCATCTGTCATGGCCGCTATGTACAAAATTCAAATAGACCCCATGCCATCGTTCGCCTCACAAGGTCCGACCGCACGTAACAATATCTTGCCCTTTACTGCAAATGTTACTTGGTCTCCGCAATTCCTTTCACTCAGGTGAACAACGTTGTACATACCGCAACAGCCTTCTCTATAACACTCGAGCGGCGTGCTGCGGGCTGCACCGGCGACGCCTATCGGTGGCACCGATGCGACATCGGGTTCGAGATAGCTTGCATGTGCGCGTGCGCGGCCACCCTGACATGATCAGGTTGTCTTTGTCGGCGGTTTTGGCTGCCGCTGTTTCAGAGGATGCTTTGGCCGCCGGAAGCGCTGTCGGCGGCGCCGCTTGTGAGGCGCGCGCAGAGCGGGCGCCACTCGGCGCGCGTTGCTGCTGCGTCACTGTTCCTGTCGTGCGTCTGCGCTCGGAAGAAAGTGCCACGTCTTGGTTCTGCCAAACTGCTGCGTGTAACGGCGCGTTGTGGGCTGCGAATTTATGCGCCGATTTGGTAGTTGGTCGATGGCGGCGACGGTTGGATTTCATAGAGCGGCTTTTAGATGGGACGCACGTCTTGCTTTCGGGTATGTCCCTCCGTTGTCGCGGCGTCCGCATGCTCACTGCACATGTGCAACTCTCCTCCGTTCTTCTCTCCGACAGCTGTGCGCAGCGCTCTCGCTCCGTCTCATTATCATAACAGCTGGGGCCCTATTCTCGACTGCACAAATTGCCGGCATTTCGCCCATGTTTTTTTGCGTAAGCACGACGCAAGCTATCAGTGACGTGCTGCACCTATAGCTATGACGACATGCAGTGTAATTTGACGAGTCACTCATAAAGATCGCTACCAAGGCATCAAATATTGTGCAAGAAAGATATAAAAACACTTGGCATGTACTATAAAAATTAAGACGGTAGCGGAGGCTGACAAGAAAAACACATTTCTGGAGGTCAAATTTGACGCCAACACCACAAGGCGATCGAGTAACGTTGATCCAAAAGCGAGCGAAAGGCGGATGTCGAGCTAAAGAACATCACACAATTTTTTTATCGTATCTATTTATTTCTTTCAATCGCTTTTATTAACATAGCTGGGCTCTCTGCTTCAATGCAAGCTTTGTTGCGTTATCACCTTCCCTGCCGCCACCACCGCCACGCCATCGTCTGCTACTATGTTACAAGTTTATGGCGTGATCACAGAAAAAGACGGCCGCGACCATCGCTTCTATGACACATAAGAGCAACGAAGCGCTACGCCTGATAACCGCGGAGCGCACCGATGTCGCCGATTCACTCATTCGTCAAGCTCGACTGCAATCAGCGCTGTAATGAACTAAATAGTCACTTTTAATTGTTATTTTTCTCTTGAGTTCGATCATGTGACCCAACAGCTTACTAGGACAAGTATGGACAAATGCCATGCATTGGGTTCTCTTTGTCATGCAGAGGCTTGTACTGCCCTCTTATGTTGCGGTTACGCCAAACAAATAATTTTTATTTCATTGCCAAACATAGAAGCAAAATACTGCATGTTATTTGTATGTTCCTTGATCGCTGACTTGGAAGCAGTTGAAACTATAATTTGTTCCGGTAGGAAACACGCTTTAAACAGCGCGCATGCGAAACTGCGCCTGCTGCAAATTGCCGCACATTTCGCGGCGCCGTAAGCCGGGGCAATATTGTGCCCTATTTTGCTTGTATTTTGCGACAAAAACAGCCGCCATTTTCAAGCTGTTACGTAGCGTTACGTCACTTTTACGCAGGCTGAAGTTGCCAATGCATGACGTAATCGTTCCCGCCAACTGTTTAAATTACGTCACGCCTTCTCAGCCAATCACAGAGGGGGTGTGTATTACAGCAGTATTGTTGTTGAATAGCAAAGGCAGGCTTACGTTGTCATGTCCGCTGCATTTAGTCTGGTTTTTCATTGCCGGCCAAGAATTATGCGCCTTTAGTAACGAGAAATAAGGCAAACTTTAGAACTGGTGTCCGCAGACGACATGAAACGTCAAAATGACGACAGCACACACAACCGCTTTGTCAACCGGAAGCACGTGACCAAAATTGAAAGCCAATCAGAAAAGACTTCCGGAAAATTGCCTGAATTGCCGGAAATTTGTGCAGTCGAGAATAGGGCCCCTGCTGTGCGCGCGCTTCACCTACGTTCGCGTCTCCTCCGGCGCGCAAGCGTGCGCATGCGCGCGACTCTCCCCCCGGCTCCTCTCCTTTCAAAAGCGGGAATATGAGCGGGGGAGCGAACGGCGCCGGATCAGTCAATCGCTCGCTCTCGCCCTTGACTTGACTTTTCTTGACGATACCTCCGTGCTTGACTTGAAGAAGAAGATTTTCCGATGAAGACGTGATGGAAGCAACAGTCCCTTCAGCGAGTGGACTGACGCAATCCAATAACAGCGTCAGTCCAAACGCTCATACGAATACATGCGGGTGTTCGTATAAGGACATCCGCATGTGATGGAAATGCATCATACGCGTTCACAACACGTTTCACGCGATTAAGAGAATCAACCCAATGGAAACGCCAATCGAACCCCCCGATACGTCGCATCACATCAGGGTTCCCTCGCGGGGAGATGGGCGTAATTTTTTATCATTCCAGTGGTCATGCTTTAATGTCAATGGGCGCAATGAACGGACAGTGAGCGGAGGGTCGTGTGGGATGATGTTGCGTATCTCGCATAGAGGGAAAAGAGCTGCCGGAGCACAACATTGTTATATTAATTACTTTTATATATGATAAAATGGATCAATGTTATCAATGTAACTTAGATAAAGAGGAAGTTTATGTGTCTAATTATTCCGTCGACCTTCACAGCACTTGAACGAAAACTGCCAGTCATCAGGTGTCGTATAAGAAAGCCCCTGGATGCCTCCAGCGAATTAGAGGAAGTTAGAGCGAACCAGAGAAAGATTTAGAACGATTTAATGACACTAAGAATTAAGGAGTATGAAAAAGCGAATTAAGAATAATGCTATTGAATTAAGAGACATAAAAGTTAAATGACCAGAAAAAAAGGGAATTAGGTAGACCCGGGAAATAAAAAGAATTAGTGCCAGTTAAAACGGATACAATTAGGTGAATTTCAGAGTATATCAAGGTAACTTCAAGTTAATAAAGGTTAATCAAACTTAACTGGCAGATGTCAAGGTGTGCTAAGGTTAAACCAGGCGCATCAGAAAAGAATATAAGCGAAATTAATTGTGAGTATTCAACGCAACTTATAGTGAATAAAGTAGTCAATTAAGTTAGATAAAATAAATTAACATGAACCCAACTAAATTCCCATGGACCGAAGTGAATTACGAAGACAAAGCAGATGGACACGAATCAATGCGAAGTAAGCAGAATCAGAGTCAAGTAACTTCAATCAAAGTAAACCTAGTCGTGTCTTAGTTTCAACCCGTCGGCGGCCGGTGGACTAAGTGCTGTACCATAAACGCTGAGCCGACTGGCTCTGACTGCATTCCAATTCGCGGAGAGCTTGGTAGACAGCCTACGAAGGAGTCTAACTAGACGTCTAAAGGGATAAAATTGGAACGGCGCCGCGGTCCCAAACGCAACACCAGCGCAGACGACAGCCACGTAGCAGACATGTTGAAAAATGCAAGCCGCAGGTCTCGTAACTAATATTGCCGTTGTTATTACAAACAATACGTGGTTTAAAAAATTAAAAAAAGTAATCTTCACCACTAGTAAATTATACTAAATATTTCAATGAAAGAACAAGTGCTTTCGTTTTAATATTAATACGCAAAAAGGTGGCGCTGGTGTAACTTATTAGTTTAGGCAGAAAGGTAGCCTGTATCGTTGCTGACTTTGATGCCGTCTCCTCGAAGCAGTCTTCGTTGAATGCTTCGTTCGAATTGGAACGGTGCTTAACATGGCGGGCTGTCCGCGAAGACGGCAACGAATCCGCTTAAGAGACATTGGAACGCACCCTCTGTCGCAGGGTCGGCAAGCCGTTCAGTAGCGCAGTCAAGCCAAGTCATCTCCTCCTGAGGTCACACGAAAACGCCACAGAATACGGGCGAAGATGCAGAGAGGAGCACAGGATCTTCGAATTGATTTGTCTACTTTAAAAATTCGCGTAAACGCACTCGGAGTAGTCCAAACATGGCATGTGAACTCCGGACTACAATGTGCGCCAGGAATCCCACAATGTTTACAAATCACTTCAGTGTCCCTTTAAGATATAAGAGTGTCTAGTACAACTAATCCACCCACACCTATAAATCTGAACAAACTTGCACTGAATACCGTTATTAGCTCTAAATATCCCAACTTGAATATAACCAGCAAATTAAATTGTGGAATGCACATTGAACAGATAATCGCTAAAGCAAACAGAATGGTTCGGTGCCTACGTCGCAACTTTGCCACACCTGCTTCTTTCTTGAAACTCACTCTTTACAAAATAGTTATTCGCCCTAAATTAGAATACGCTGCCTGTTTGGGATCCTGTATATCCTAATCCATTACACTCAGTCGAAATTAAGGAACCATGAGGTGGTCATCGTGCGCTCAATCCTAAAATGCTAGGATTTTATTTCCGCATAGTTGTGCTGCTGATCTGGGCCTTCTTACTGTTCAAGTATGACTGGAAATTATTTATACCACAATACACCTTTTGATTAACTGAGGTGCGCATGCGCTGCGAACTTACTTTTTCTATTTCTTCTTTCTGAAAAAAGTTGCACAACTGTACAATTCTTTTCCGTGTAGAGGTGGAGCCAGTGTGGTGGTAGCAGTGCGTAATCGTTAAAAGCTGAAAAATTAGAAAATTTCTTATTTTTAAAACGACATGTCCGTCTTAGTAAGTCGAACATTGGTAGCACAGAAAATAAAGCAATATCGACTACTTTCTACTATGACAAAGGCTGCGGCAATTACTAGGTGTATTACATCCATAATAAACCTTTGCCACGTTTTTTTCTATTTTAGGAGTTTGTTCTTTGTGCATCTTACTAGGCAAGGTGTATTTATTTTCAGCGACGTTTGAACCTAGAAAAACTGTGGGTGGTCGATAATTGTGATTACCTTACATAGCCCGCTGCTGTTTTGAACACCTAAGAAGGCAAGTAAGCGTAACGATAACCGTCAGATTTTAGGGTCGGGTTGCGCAAGAACTCGTGGACGTAGACATCTGCCTACGGAAGCAGCAGATCCTAAATACAACAAGCAACATCATCCTGATCATATTTCTAATCTAAGGTTTATTTTACCGCCGCCTATTATCTTATTTCTTTATTTCTTATTTCTTATTTCTTATTCCCTTATTTCTTTCGCCTCCCCCCACCCCAAACTTCCCTTCGTGAGTTTATTTGCTCACTGACACCCCACAACTACATTTGACAGTCTCCTCCTTGTATCAGGTATCATTTTCCCCCATATATTCGTTTATTATCCCTTCTCTCTTGTTTCCTGTGTTTCTCGTGCCCTATTCCTTATTCGCCTCCTCCCGATCGTGACTTCCCGCACTTTCCGATATTTCCGCCTTTCTCTTATCCATCATGACCATCTACAACAAGATGAACAGCATCAACAACAATCACAGCCTACTAAGGTCCACTGTAGGATGAAAGCTTCACCCACTGACCTTCACCCGCTCTTGTGCTGCGCTGCCCGAGTGCATTCTTTGCCTCCTAATTTTCTTAGTTCACCCCTCCATGGTGCTGACGGCCTTCCCCTTCTTCTAGTCTTATCTCTCGGTATCTACTCCGTTACCCTCGTGGTGAACCTGTTTTCGGTTCGTCTCACTACATGGCCAGCCCAAGTCCATTTCTTTCTCTTCACTTCAACTCTGATATTTACTCCAATTTGTTCCCTTATACAAGAACCTTGTTTTTTGTCCCTAAGCGTTATTCCTATCCATAGCCGTTCCATGGCCCATTGAGCCGACCTACGTTTGCTTTCCAGTTGTTTAATCAGGCTTAACACCCCCGTAGTTTCTCTCTGCTCCTGTTTCCTCCTTCCATTTCCTCATTGTAGTCATCCATTCAAATTGCTTTCTTCCCTCATCGCTTACCCGTTTTTTGCCAAATCCTTCTCTTCTCTCCCCGCTACACTCATTTTTACTGGATAATAACTCACAGAACATCTCCCATTTGGTGAGTAACCCACAACGGTCGACTTGCGTTAGTACGAAGTCCACGGGGACCGGAAAACAACTCCAATTAACTAATCTTTCAAATAAACAAACAGCGCGAACCCAGAATTCTTATGCGCAAAACAACGCACCTTCCTTGTCGATTTCGTTGCATCTTCGTTGAGCCTCATTCCTAAAATCGAAGCCTGAAGTGCCCACCACACATAGTGCTCCCACAGCGCTGCGGGCTATAAATAGAGTCGAGGACCTAAGAGAGATCCGCCAGCGGACTGCAGCCTCGACTGAGTAATACGCCCGCTTTATCAACAATGGTGCTGTTCAATTTGTGACGTCGCCGGCATCAGTAGGCAACGCGGAGTGGTTTTCCCGCTTTAACATTTCAAATTTTATCGAGGAAGGACGGTAACATGGATGAATTTATTAAAAAAAATTTTATTTGCCGACATGAATGGTGTACGCTTGTCGCTATTGAGAAAGTACTTCCATTAGATTGATTGATCGTATTGTTTAACGCGCCCACGAAGCGCAGGCGATGAGGCGCGCCTAAATAGTGGAGGGCTCCGGATTAATTTAACCCTCCTGGTGATCGTTAACGTGCGGCGAAATCTCGTACACACGGGCGTTTTTTTCCATTTCGCCTGCATCGAAAACGCGGCTGCCGCAGCCGGCAATGAGATCTGCGGCCTCTGGCTCAAATTATTCTATAAGATTGCGCGTGAAATTGCAGGAGGAGTACATAACAATTATAATTCGGAGGCTTCAAATCATTGCGAGTCGATTGTGGTTAGAAGGATAACTAAAAGAATTTTAGCTGACGCCAGTTACAATGATATAGATAGACCAACAGCTGAACGCGAAAATGTCTGATGTTAACCCAACGAAGGCTGTGGGAATTACAACGGAATCCACATTAATCGCAACACAGAAGGTTATAATGGCGTTAAAAAATAACTCGTAGAAGCAAGCATATTGATTGCTAACCTATTTTGTATATCTTTTTCACTCCTGGTCGCAACGAACACTTTTATGTAAATGTACACGCGAAACTTGTAGAGTGGCGGACATAACTATATCCCATAAAAATGACTTTACACAACACTTGCGTTTCAGCATACTCGGTGCGGGCGTAATAGAGTGCGTATTTCTTCTTGCGCGTCCTCCCCGAACATTACAGAACGAGGCTATGTTCATATTCGACCACACACAGTTGTGTTTCTCTCAACGATTTCTTCGTAGAGAAGAGGTGCGTCGCATCACCTAAGCGCCGCACGGGTCGAAATCGCCATGAGATTTTGCGACTCCAGCGGCATTGTGAACCTGGTTTCACACCTTGAAGGATTTGACTTGGCCGAGCGGTATGTATTATACCCCTTTACAGCTTGAGCAACTTTCTGTCTGGTCACGAACTGCCTGGTACTTTTTTTAATGCGTAGCATTCATTGCTGATTACCCCCCCAGCCCGGGCCATGTAACACTTTGAATTTCCGAAAAATGCCGATATCACGGAAGTTCTACCTGTAATCGCTATAATGGCGAAAATGGAAAGAACTGGTAGTTAGAAATTTGGAAAAACTAAAAAAAGAAAAAAAAAGAAATACCTAAAATAACGAAACGTGTAACGGGCCGCATTTCCACAATAATGCAGATTTCGCGAAAGTTCCATATGTAATCTTTATAACACCGTGAATAGAGATATTTACTCGGGCGAGATTTCGAAAAAATCAAAAAGTAAAAAAATAAAACAAACATTCGGAGAATGGCAAAACGTGTACTGCAATGAATTTCTATAATAATTCAGATTTCATGAAAGCTCAACCTGAAAGCGGTATCATAGCATAAGTGGAGATAATGGTGCAACGAAATTGTGAAGAGCTAAAAAATAGGAAAAATATAAAATAATCACGAAAAACGGCGAACTGTGTAACGCCCTGCATTTTCACAGTAAGGCAAATTTCGCGAAAGTTACAAATGTAATCGTTAGAATAATGTAAATGGAGAAAATCGGTAGGACGAAACTTTGAAAAACTAAAAACAAGAAGAAAGTATGAAAAATTACCGAGAATGGCCAGAGTAATACCGCATGGCATTTCCGCAATATTGCAGATTTTGGGAAAGTTCCACTGTAATTGTTATAATAATGCAAACGAAGATAATTTGTCGGACAAAATTTTGAGAGTTAAATAAAGAGAACTATACAATAATAACGAAAAATGGTGAGCCCTGTAACACCCTGCATTTACACAGTAATGCAAATCTCGCGAAAGCTCCAAATGTAATCGTTGTAACGTAAGTGAAGATAATTGGTCTGGCTTAATTTTGAAAAACAAAACATTAAGAAAAATATTTAAAAAATTGCGGGAAATGGCAGAACGCATACCGCATGCATTTCCACAGTATTGGAGATTTCGCGAAACCTCCACCTGTAGTCGTTTATAATCGCGTAAATGGAGATGTATGGTTGAACAAAATATGGAAAAACTAAAAAATCAGAGAAATAAAAAAATTACGGAAAATGGCGAACGGTGCAACGCCCTGCATTTCCACAGTAATGCCGATTTCGCAAAAGTTCTAATTGTAATCGTTAAACTAACGTAATTGTGACGAACGCCGGACGAAATATTGAAAAACAAAAAATAGGAATATATTAATAAATTACGGAGAAGGGCAAGACGTATACCGCATGGCATTTCCAAAATATTGCAGATTTCGCGAAAGTTCCACTCGCAATTGGTATAATAGCGTAAATCCAGAGCATTTGTCAAACAAAATGTTGAAAAACTAAAAAAATAAGAAAAATATACAATACTTACGTAAAATGACGCACCGTGTAACGCCCTACAGTTCCACAATAATGCATTTTTCTCGAAAGTTCAAATTTAATCGTTATAATAACGTAGTTGGAGATAATTGTCCGAACGAAATATATAAAGACAATGAAATGCTAAAAATATAAATATTTCCACAATATTGCAGATTTCGCAAAAGGTTCATCTGTAACCTGCATTTTCACAATAATTAGGATGCTGTAGAAGTTCCGCGTATAATCATTATATTAGCGTAATTAAGATTATTGGTAGAAAGAAATTTTGAAACACTAAAAGAACAAAAAAAATAGACAAAAAATTACAGGAAATGGTGAAGCGTGTAACGCGCTGCCTTTCCACAATAATCCAGATTTCGCGAAAAAGGTCAATTGTTTAACAAGGATTTAGAATAAACAAAAAAAAAATGGCTGGAAAAATCTCATACTCAAGCCAAGCGGCAGAAGAATGCTATGCATTAGTAGTTAATTCTCTGAATATCTGCAGAATTTTTTTCCAATACTGAATGTTAACCCTGAAGAATCTATGCCCTAGAGCAGCGATCGGCAACCTGGTGCCCGCGGGCAGATGCGGGCCACGGGGAAGTATTATGCGGCCCTAGTACGACGTCAGGTCCCCTGTGTCCTTGTAACTTCCATCGAGCTGAAGGCTAGCATGGCAATTTTAGCCTCAAATGGGGTGAGACAGGAAGAAAGCAAGATCGCTTCCAGCCGCCATTGTGACCCATCTTCACACTTAGTCAGATTACTGCTTCGTTTCCTTTCGTTGCACTGGTCGAAAAAAGCGCCGCGTCCGCCCCTTTCCCGATTAGCGATCGGGCCCGTGCATGTCCACTTAATGCAACCCGGCCCTCTACCTCAAAAAGTTGTTCACCCCTGCCCTAGAGAGAAAAAAAATGCAGCAGGAAGACCTAAATTTAATACAGCATTTAACAGATATCTTTTGTTTGTGTGCCTCATAGGGCTCAGTAGACTATGAAAATGTGCAAAATGCACTTTAGATAATAGGCAACAATTGGTACACTCACAGCTCTTTGCTTTGGTGGAGTTCATATAGTCATATCTGCCTGTCCCGTTGTCATAGTATACCATATTAAATAACTCACCTGACCTGCAAAGAGAAAATGTCTTGCAGTGTATACTTGCTTGCCCTAAAGCATTTGACCCTTTTCAAACACTCCGAAGATCACACGATTAACCTTCAGCGCACTCCCACTAGCTGTTCGGCTATAGCCGCCCACTGTTGAAGATAATCATCAGCGGATCTCCCGTACAAGGCACAATAGAAGTGACCAAGAAGAAGCCTTGTCTCGTGTAGCATGCAACCATCATCATGTAGTTTTTTCTGCCGTTTCTTTCTTTTTAAACTTGCGCTGTGGAAACGTCCTGCGTCTCGCGTTACTAAAGATGGTGCCGTGACCAGGATACAACTCCTCGTAACCCAGAGAAGACAACCTGCCATGGAGCAGCAGTGAAGAAAACGGCGGTGGAGCAGCGAATCAGCCTCGAAAAGACAAAAAGATCGCAGCAGGCCGAACACGCGTGGAGCCAACGGATCCTCAAACGTAAGCGGAATTTCCACTTCGAAAAAAAGATGAGCAAGGAAGTCGCCGCAAAGAAGAGAGGGGCGTTGCGAAGGCAAAACACGCAGCTAATTAATGCGGCGGAGGCTCAAATGCAGCAACGAGCCGAGAGAGAGCATCCGATTTCCACGCAAGCCCAGATAAAGGCTATAGCATCAATCCTAGCGAAGTCCCACGAGCCGATGGAAGGTTATTTAACCAATGAGGTGGAGCACAATGAATTCTAGAGAGTGATAGAATACGACTTGAAACTTGCAGCCATCTCTTCAAACATCGAAAACTATTTAAAGTGGGAAACGGAAGGCATGCTGTCAGCTCAAGCGCAAGCACAGAGAATCGGATCGGCGAGTGATGCAACGCACGGTGCGCAAGACTCCACGGAGCTTGTGAAGCTTCCGAAATTAGAAATGATTAAGTTCAGTGGGAATTCCCTTGAATGGACTAGATTTTGGAGGCAATAAGCATCAGCAGTTCACTTGAGGCATAATATGAGCAATGGGCAGACGTCCAACTACCTCATGTCGACACTAACCGTCAAAGCGGCCGCAGCGATTGAAAGACTTCAGTTCTCAGCCGAAAGCAACTATGGACAAGCTATCAAGATTCTAAAAGAGACAAGACATTTGAGAGGCACGAGCAGTTGGTGGACCTGCACATGAAAGAGCTGTTGCGACTCGACAAGGTACCATAAGTATATCATACCGAAACCTGCGAAAGGTTTTCCAAAAGGTGCAGATACACTCGCTGGCACTACAGGCTCTCGGAGTGAACACAAAATGCTACGCCCTAATGTCGATGCCAGGACTGAAGAAAGCTATGCCAGGAGACCAGGAGAGCTTTTGATCCAATACAAGACAAATGAGGCATCTGAAAACAGGTCAACCAGAGCTTGAAATGGGGCTAGTTGGTTTCATACTCGCAACATTGCTGGCGTTAGGCGGGACAAGGACGACGAATTACACACAACTGGAGCGCACTCCAGTGCGCTCCAGTTGTGTGTAATTCGTCGTCCTTGTCCCGCCTAGCGCCAGCAATGTTTCGAAAACAAGTCGACGGCTAACAGCGAAGAAACGACATTATTGGGAAAGAGAAGTGCCGATGCGCTGCAAATAATGATAGAATTCCCACGGGAACAGGTGTGCTTACGCCAGGAAGCTCAGCGGAAGCAGGAGACAGAAGGTACAGGATCTAAACGGGAGAACAAAAAACCGTACAGCACGACCGCTAGCTTCTACGGCTTTGCGAACAAAGCCTGCTTGTTCTGCAAGCAAACTAACCACCTGACTGAAGACTTAACGCAAATCATACCTATAGAAGAGAAAAATAAGCTGCTAACCGAGAACAGGTCATGATTCAGAAGTACTCGACCGAATCATACGGCGCGGATTTGCAAAGCAAATCTGTTTTGCAAGAGATGCAAAGGCCGCCATGCAACATCCATATGCAAGACAAAAGACAAAAAGAGGCAGGAATCCACCACGGTAAAGCAAACAGCAACGTCCTTGATGCAATAAGTGCGGAACCCGACTGTAAACTGCGTGTTGCTGCCTACAGCAATAGCATGGGTCCAAGGAGAAGCATCAGAAGACGTCTGTCGAGAACTACTTGATAGTGGCAGTCAAAGAACCTTCATTAAAACATCTCTAGCGGAAAAGATCCGAGCAAAGATTCTAGGGCAAGAAAAGCTAAGAATTGGATCCTTCGGAGAGAACGAAAAATTTGAATGCATGGACGTCGTGAAGGTGATGGTAAAGAGTCGAGAAAAGGAGTCAGTTATAGCTGTCGAGGCCCTTAAAGTAGGGAGCATCTCACAGAGCCATATTCCAGAACCCTACAGAAACATCAGAGACAAGATGCGGGAACTCAAGCTAAAATTGGCGGACGACGAGTATGAAACTAAGGACGTTGGGACAACCGGAATTCTGATCGGGTCAGATCACCACTGAGAGTTCGTCACGGGACAAATACGACACATCGAGAACCGACTAGTCGCAGCCGAGACCACACTTGGCTGGATAGTGCATGGACCAGTCAGCGACAGTAGGATCAGACTGAAAGAGGCACAGGCGGTGATGGTACTCGAGGTTGAGGCAAGAAACACGGAGTTGAAGAAAGAACTGAAAAAATTTCTGGAGCCTAGAAGATATCGGAATTGAATCAAGGACTAGCCAGATGGACAAATGTAGCTTGGTTGCCGAAAAATTCAAAGAGCAGGTGTTGAAAAAATGGGCGCTATAAGGCGAACTTGCCGTAGAAGGAACACAACGACATGTAAACCAACAAGGACACTGCAATAACACGACTCATTCTGCTGAGAAGGAGGGTAATCAAGAACGAAATGCTGATAGTAAGGTATGACAAAGCCATCTCTGAATACTTCATTGAAAGAGTTGCCGAGAAAGAGAGCGAAAATACAAGATGCGAGTCCAATTTATATTATTACATGCCGCACCACGCGGTAATACGGGAAGACAGGGAAATGACGAAAGTTCGAGTAGTGCTTGATGCATCATCAAGCTCAATCAAGGGAAAGTCATTAAATGACGTTGTGAAAAATGACGTTGTGGAAGCCGGTCCTAATTTCAACGAAGATATGCTTTCGCTACTTCTCAACTTTCGGAAAGAAAAGGTAGCTCTAATGGGTGACGCTGAGAAAGCATTTCTGCAAATAGCAATTCACAAAGGTGACCGAGGCGCATTACGATTTTTTGGTGGAAACACGACGCTGAAGGCGGGCTGACTAACGAAGTACAAACGTGCAGAATGACCAGAGTCACACTTGGAACAACGCCAAGCACGTTCCTCATAGCGGCGACAATTAAACATCACTTGCAGAAAATGAAGAATGAATTCCCAATTACCACAGAGAAACTTATGAAAGTAATTTACATCGACGACGTGATTTTTGCAGCAGATACGGTTGAGAAAGCCCTTGAGCTGTACAAGGGATCCAAAGAGATTTTTCAAAGGGCATCAATGAACCTCCTAAAATGGACGTGGAATGACAAAAAGCTCAATAACATATTACACGCCAACGAAAATGACACAGCCCACCAAAAACACAATCGAATGGGGACACAACAATACTGGATATGAGATGGAAATACTCCGAGTACATGCTGCCATTCCCAGTAGAATAATAGATGTTCCAAGCGACGACGACAAACATGACCAAACGAGCAGTGTTACAGGCGACGGCGAAAATGTTTGACCCCATTGGACTACTATCGCCATTCACAATACGAGCCAAAACGGGATTTCAACGCCTCTGGAAGATGGGCGCAACATGGGACGACCAGTTACCATCAGATGAAAGCCGCCAATAGAATAAAATACTTAAAGAATCAGAACAGTTAAAATGTCTTCAGGTGCAACGATGTTACGTGAGCGAAGAAAAGAACATACAAAACCGGTACCTGCACGTGTTCTCGGACGCAAGACCATCGGCGTATGGAGTTGCAGAGTCCATCGTGCACAAGTTCAAAGAGAAAACAAAGGAAGCGACTTTAATGATGTCGGAAAGTCGAGTGGTACCGATAAAAGAGTTATCCTTAGCCAAACTCGAACTCTTGGCAGCGGTTCTGGCAGCAAGGATGAGCGAGTATATAAGAAAACATTACGCGGAAAACTTCGAAAGTGTGAGCTACTGGACGGACTCAATGATAACGCTTCATTGGATCAAAGGAGTCCACAAAAGAGAAGTATGTGTCAAGAGGAGAACTGATGAAATACGCGAAAGAACAAACCACCAAAGTTGGGGGTTTATCCAGGGGGAAGAAAACCCTGTAGACATGCTCACACGCGGAATCAGCGCAAAGTTACTAATACAATCAAAAACGTGGTTGCACGGTCCGAGCATCATCAAATTCGAAGAACAGCGTCTGATCACCGAAGACAACGTGAACATCAACAGTGAGGACGAGCGAGAGACGGTACATTTTGCAACGAACTTTCAGCAGAGCCAACAGCACCATCAATACTTAACATAGAAAGATATGGCTCTTACAACAAGCTGCTACGTGTGACAGCCTGAATGTTTTGTTTCATCGAAAATACGAAAAAGAGACGTATAAAAGAAGCACTAACAGCAGAGGAAATAACAAAGGCCGAGGAGTACTAGATTAGAGGGGTCCTGAAATACCTTCCGCCGATGCATGGATGTACATGTAACCAAATAAAGCAATGTGTTAGCAATCTCCTCCCACAAGAATTTTGTTAAAGCGATGAGTATTAGCGAGAGAAATCGTAAATGAAAAACCGCGCATTATCGTCGCGCCGCGTTTCTCCTCCTTTCAACTTACTCTCCGCTGTTGACGGTGCACGAGCCTTCCCTCCCATGATGCTGCGCTCCTCAGCGGTGACGTACTTCAGCTATTGCGCTGCCCAGACTGCTGTCTGCTACGGAAAATCTTTGTTGACACCATGAATCCCGCAATCCGCTCAAGGCTGGAAAAGCGAACGAAAACTCTGACCGCATGTGTGTGGCGGGCTGGCCTTGCCCTTTCGCGGTGTACGTTGGTGCAGGCGCTATCGGCGGCACGTGATTTTTATCGGCGGCGAACTCGCAGCCGCACGGCGAGGATCGTGCGCTCGTTCTCTTTGATGCACCGCGCACTGTTTATCCAAAAAGTGCCGTATCAGATGTCGCCCCGCTGGTGCCCGGCGGTGGTAATTCCTGCCGGCGGCATGTGAAACAGACATTTTAAACCGATACAGAACCCGTGCACAAAACGCTTCAATCATGTGACCAGTTCAGCTTGGGGCGACACGCGGTGGAGAGCGGCAACGTTGGCAAAACATGCTCCACCGCGGCTCTGACCTTTCTAGCGGGGGAGCGAGTGCCATTTCTTTGATAATCTCAAACACCGGTTGCTTTGGCAACAAGGCACAAACCACTCTAGAAGTCAGTTACTGTTCCGTGATTCCGGTTCAGCTCGGGGCCACACCTCGCGACATGTGGGTACTGCAGGCGTACCACTCACTCCCTTTGGGAAATGCGAGATGCGTTTGGCATTACAGGAGGCGATGGTGTGTGTGTTGTGGACGCCTTTGTTTCGCGATGAAATGCGACGTTGTGCTTCTGCGGGTGGATAGTGCTTCCCATGGTCTGGATTATGCTTCTCGAGCGCATACGACTCAACCTCGCATGGGGTATGTGCAGTGTGCGTGGCTCAAAGCCATCTCGGCTTGTGCGTCAGGGTTAAGTGACTTGCCGTTCGTCCCCGCAAACCGCGCGCGAGGTGAGTGCCGAGTTTACGACGGGCAGGAGGAGGCAACCCATCGTCTTTCAATCGCGGTTGAGACTTGCAACGCATGTTGTGACCTTGTGTTCGTTCGAAACGCATCTCTGGGTTGTTTTGGAGTTGAATAAAATGTGTGCGTCAAACCTGGACATTAGACTCAGGGCGTTCTCTGCGATTGCACGAAAGAAGTGCCACGGGGCTTCAACGCTTTCTTTATGGAACGTACTCAGGTAAGAGAATATCCATTTCGTGTTATGGCTGTGTTGCATTCAATACAAACGGTTGAGCTTTTGTTTGCACTTGTTTCGTTTGTCGCAAAATGTCCAAGCACTCCGGCAGTACGCTGGCAGATCAGCCGGCGAGCCGACGCTGAGCAGACGACTCATCTCTTTGCCGGAAGTGCGCGAAAAAGTCGCCCAATAGCAGGATGTCTAGCTCATGACGAACTTCTGGGAATCGTTGACGTAGACATGTGAATATGGCGGCGTCGAAAAACACGAAGGAAAGGGTGAAAAAAAAAGCGACAAACTTTGCAACAAAAGTGTGAGCTTTCCGCTGCGCGTAAAAGAGTAATACTTGGCACAAATGACGTCGACGACCCAATCTAACGATTCCGCTAGTTCATTTAGTGTGCTCAAAACGCCTTTCAGGGCCCCTTTAAGAAAACTGAGAAGTGTTTTAAGCCTTTCCTTATGAACATAGGTAGCAGTCAGAACGGAGGTTTCCAGCTGCATGGAAAGGAAGTGTACCTGGACGGCGCAGACATCTCACGACACCAAGGGCGACTACAGTTGAGCGCTCCCAACTCCCAAAGAATCCACGATTTACAGAGCTTCTAATCCTGCACGGTCATAACCTAGTGCTGCACGGTGGTGTTAAAGAAACTCTCACAAGACTTCATACCAAGTTCTGGTTCGTACAAGGACGGCGGATGGTGAAGCGGATCATTGCCAAATGCATAACATGCAAAAGGCAAAACGCACGACACGTAGAACAGCCAGTACCTCCACCGCCAGAGGATCGGGTAAACGAAACGAAGTCGTTCCAGTTTATTGGATAAGACTTCACCGGAAAACTGTACGCAACGAACAAAGGCCATCAAGTAAAACAATATGTCCTTGTTTTCACCTGTGCAGTGACGAGGGGAGTTCACATAGAATTGACAGACGATATGACCACAAACAGTTTCCTACAAGCGTTTCCACGATTGGTAGCTCGAAGAGGACTCCCAGAGGTCATATACGCCGACAATGCCAAGACCTAAAAACGGGCCGAAAGGGAGATCAACATATCGTTAGAAGCATTAATGAATAATCCAGTGACCAGTTACAGGGGTATTCACAAGATCAAGTGGAAGGCCACTGCGGAGCACCTTGGTGGGGCGGTTTCTATGAACGCCTCATACAAAGCATGAAAACATCCATAAGCAAGGTAATCGCCAAGAGAATCACATCTCTTGGAGAGCTACGGACTGTGGTAACAGAAATGGAAGGAACTCGAAACAATCGTCCACTGACATACGTGTACGGCGAGCCCGACGAGCCACTTCCATTAACACCAGCGGAAATAATTGGCGGCAAGCTGCAGCGTCATGACTCCCCGGACAAGCAACAGAGCCGCGACATTGAAGCAGCATGGAGGAGCCGTTGTCGTATTACGCAAGAGTGGTGGGCGAGATGGCGCAATTAATACTTGAAGGAGTTTGGACCAATTTTACGAGCCAGAGCTGCAAGCAGCCAACAGTTGTCGGGACGCGACGTCGTACGTATCCAAGACAAAGGCCCCAGGACATTTTGGAGGATGTGCCGTATAGAACGGACGTATACCGGTATCGATGGAAGAATAGGATCACGTCTTGTGCGATAAAGCGGAAAGGAGTTGCTACGAAGATAAAAAAACACATATATCCGCTTGAAAACTGCTTGAAATGAGGGCACAAATTCAAGCCATTCAGTCATTTCCGGCGGGAGGGAACCTGTTGAAGATCATGATCAGCGGATCTCCCGTAAAAGGCACAATAGGAGTGAGGAAGAAAACGCTTGCCTCGTGGATTGTGCAACCATCATCATCTAGTTTTTTCTGCTGTTTCTTTCTTAATAAACTTGCGCTGTGGAAACGTCCTGCGGTCTCTCGTTGCGAGGTTTGGAATGTGGGTTTGGTAACGAGACACCGCAGGTTTCTCGTTAGTAAGCCCATATTCTTTAAGATGACCGTTTTCCTTCTTCGGCCACCTCTCAAAGCACGCAGTTACCTGGAAAATCATCCACCCTGGCTACTGTTACCCGAGGAAATGCACAAAAATGACAATTACCTGAAAATGCCAACCTAACTGCTACGTTGTGGCTCCCGCTGTCAGAGCTCGAACCGCATCTCCCACAAACACCCCCTCCTTCCGCCCCAATCTCACCACCAACAAACAAACCACTAACCGAGAACTGTTCCCTTACACCCATTGGTTGTAAGGGAGGCTTACAACGAATCCTGTCAGGCAGAACTGAAGCCTGGCTGGCTCGCTGAAGTGAAACAACTTTTCCAAACCAAACTCACGGCCATACCTGAAGAACTCAAATCGCTCTTGGGTCACATCATGGTTATAGATGACCGCAACGGAGAAAAAGTAACACGCACCACTCATCTTTACATTAGTACCAGTACACCCCATCCGCTTGACGAAGCCCTCGGTGAAGACTCCGACGGTTTGTACTGCCAAAATGTACCACTTCCCCGTCGGTTACGGTTTGGCTTTCGTTCGCTTTGTCCCTCCGCACTGTCGCTCCGTTCACCCGAAAAAATTCTCTTAAATAGCTCATCGCCCCTATCATCGCCCATCTCAACCTCCCCCCAGATTACTCGACCTTTAAGGAGCAGAATTCGCCAACCTCTTTCTCCGATAATATATCAATTTTCGAATTTCGAACTCGCGCGGACGCAACTTTTGTTCACAATACTTACCCAGGCAACATCATCCCCTCACCACTGCAATAGGTTGCATACTGGTAGTAATTATTACTGCAATCAAATGAAGGTTTCATTTGCAACTCCTACCTACCAGCAAGAATGAACCAGGGGTTTTTAGCCCTGACATCTATTCCCCTTCGTCTGACAGCCTCAAGGAACTTCCTTTACTCCTCCGGAATGCATCAAAATATCTACGCACCACCGATTAGTCGTCGACGGCGACTTTAATGCACCGCAGACTGCATGGGACTACACGCGCAACGCGAAATAAGGCGCAATCAGATGGAACGAAGCACACCGTCACGAATTTACTGTTTGCAGCTTTCTCTCCTATAGGAGGTAAGCGCAACCACGGGCGGCACTGCGAGAGCGCCTCCGTGACGTCGGCTTAGGGATTCTCGCGTTAGCCGTCTGCTCCACTCGGGCTCGCTCTCCCTGATGCTGCTGGGCGCACGGTTCACATCTGATGCTTGTCCGCCCCAGACTTTGCGTGTGTGTAACTTTCGAAGACCATACCCTTTTTTGGACTATACTTCAACGCAGAAATTTTGTTCTGTGTATGTCTGTCTGTCTGTGACTCGATTCAGCCAGCCGGCATAAGTAAAACAAAATCTGCGCAATAATGTTACGTACTCACAGCCAAATCTAAACGTCTAAGTCCTGTTTTAATGTTCATACTTGTCAACATTGTTGAAGAAGAACAAGACATTACGAAAATATAAGACAGAAAAACAATACATCAGCGATATTTGCTGTGTTCCTTTATAACAACCTCATAGATGCTTGATGTTTTAGCTATAGAATGTTATATTAACTGCAAAAAAATATTCACTCCATCGCCTGCTGTCGCCCACGCCACTGTAGCTTCTGGCGGCATTTTGAGAAATCAAGCGGCAACAGTTACGAAAGGTTCCACTAAATAGGTTCCACCTAGTTCTTGGAACTTCCGGGGAGTAAAGAAACAAGGTTCCATAGAAGTAGAGCGCATCGATTGACGTTCGTCTCTGCTGTACGGCAGCGCAGGCATCGAGGCACCCGGCCTGCAGCACTGGAACGCGGTAAATTTAAAGTTGACTTGAGCAAACCTTTTGCGTATTTACTTTGGAAGGAGCGCGACGGAACAGGAACATCATGAGATGTGAGCTGCAAATTGAAGGGAGGCATGTACTTGGCAAATGTCGACAAATGCTTTCGTCTTTTGTCGGCATTTGCAACGGAAGGAGCAGATAAGGGGCCAATTTTGTATAATGAAAATCGCATAGACTATCTGAAGGCGTGGGATAAAGATAGTTTTTGATACCGCTCCGGATGAAACAATGGGGGTGTTAACCCATTCCTGGTGAAGCCGGTGCTGTGCGGCTGGCGAAGAGTCGGAGTTAGGCGTCAGCTTGCGTGTTCAGCCATCTTTCGAACCAAGGGAGCAGTCAGCTGCCAGTAACCGACAACAACAAAATTAAAAGACCAAAACAACTTCCAGTCATTCGAGGCTGTCCGCTTTTTCAGAAGGCATTACGATTCGCGGTTATCATATGTAAGGCAAAACAGTTTTTGCTACCTTGCCGAACGCTTGAAAGTATTGTATCACAACACTTTACGTTGCCATGGCTTGAAAGTATGCCGGTATGCACTATGGGCTGCAGAAACTGCACGTTTAGTTCCAAATAACCCACTGTGTGTATAGGCGTGTGTTGGTTTTACACCAGGCTTCTAACCAGTATGGAGATTTATTAAGCTAAACGAGCCACGTCAACGGTAAAAATAAGGTAGCACTACGTTTGCAATAACCTGGAGGGATATTTCAGTGCATTTTCTACAGTCATATCTTCCCAATATTCAGATATGCGTTATAGGAAAACTGCACTAAAGAGGTGTAGGAGACGGAGGAGAAAAAAAAAACCTTTATTTCACAGAAAAATCTAGCTGGTTAGTGGGCCGCGACACAGTGCGGGACAAGAGAGTAAGAGTAATTTTCTTTAATTCACAGAACGCCATCCCGAGTAGACCAGACTTTGTTCTTTACGCCTGGAAGGGTTGGAAAACAATAACGAGCTTCTTGGAAAAATCCATCGCTTCGAATTTATCGTAATATATGCTGGTGTCCTGTTTATTGTGTTCGTTAGCAAGTATATAAAACCTCAACTCCTGAATCCTGTCACAAGTGTTGCGATTGAGAGTTAGTTCGCTATGATAACGATGGTTACCTATAAATTCGAACACAAAAGCCGTCTTAGATTACTCTGCACAACGTTGTCCCGGGCGCGATCGCCTTGGCGTAGCACAAACCTTCACATTGTATTTGCATGCGAATAAACAACGCACGCTGTGAATATAACCTTCCTATAAGCAGCCATAACAAAAGTCAATTTGTGAAGAAGGAATGTTTGTGATACAGCCTGAAGAAAATACCCACACGATCTTTATGAGCCTCCCAACAATCACAAACCTACTAATAAGACGTTTGTGACGGTTCAGAAAAATTAATGCGTCGGGTTCAGAAAAAAACATTAATCTGATACAAGTTAACAGCAACAAAAGAAAGAAGACAGCTGCTTTATTTTCTGCTGTGCGATGCGTGTGTAGGGGCCCGCCGCTTGGTACGTAGCACCAGACTGTTCAGTCTTCATAAGAGCATCTGAAAAATAGCCTAGTGAAGCCTACTCATTTTGAATTCTCACAGAGGAGCTCTCAGTGATAAAACTTGGGATCACAGGGAACGAGACCGCAGATCAAATGGCCGCTGCTGCTGAACTTAGTACAACAGTTGACATAACAACAGTACCATACATCGACATGAAACCACACATAAGAAAACAACTTTGAAAAACCTGGCAAAGACTTTGGAGTGGACACACAGAAAACAAATTACACGTAATAAAACTACACTTGGGGCCATAAACCACGGTCCACTTGGGGCCATAAAACCACTTGGGGCCATAAAACACAGAAGTAGCCTTTGCTAGGATACGGATAGGGCACACACATGCAACGCACTCGTATCTGCTCAGGGAGTCTTCAAGACCCCTTTGTAGCAGGTGCGCAGAGGCCCTATCTGTAGTTCACATACTCATTCAATGCAAAGCACTTCACACAACACGACGGAACACTTGCCACAAGAGTACACATCCCGTTACACCCAGCCCTTTTCCTCCGTGACGATCTCATGTTTTCCGTCCAGTGTGTCTTTAAATATTTAGCAGAAGCGAAAATTTTAGACATAATTTCTTACCAGGCATAATCACAACCTGGCATTCTACACTGGTCATCCTCATTGTCTTTACTGATTTTACATTCGTCCTTTTTGAATGATTTTAGTGTTTAGAAATTCATCTCTCATAACCATTGTTTTTGCGCTCTTTTCCCCAGTTGGCCTTGCGCCATTAACATACAACCATCATCATCATCATGAGCGCTGAACCTCACAAATAAGCAACAAAGGACGACTTACACACGGCCTTCTCACCGATGCTATGAAAAAAGTTGTTCTCTCTCTCCTCGTGTGCTGCAGACTTGTGGGGATACAGCTTAAAATTATTCATATGAGTCAGAAGATGCGAAAACAACTGAATTACTAGAAATACGTTTTTAATGCACCTAACTTTAGTGCATTAGTGGTAGATATGGCCCGCTTTGATGCTTCAGTGACTAAAGCATCAAAGCGGGCGATTTCTAGCACAGGCCCTGCTGCCCCACACAAGGGGAGGCTAGCAGACTACAGCGGCGCGAGTACCTAGCCGATGTCAGAGCCAGAAGCGCCACTCAAACACCTCACTGCCAATTCCTATCCACCTCAGCCCAATACCATCCTACACCTTAAATGTTTTGGCAGCATCTACAAATACAAAACACTATTTCTCCACGATGTTCTCGGAAGTGATAACCTCTTAATATGTGGCATTGCCAGGGCCTATTTCGTGCATCACCAAGACACAACTACGTCCGGCCGCCTCAACGGCTTCTAAGCCTTTCGGGGAGCTATAGAAATTACTCCACCCACCAATTCGGCCCTCGACGATTGCGCGACCACCATTGAATGTTCTTTATAAAAACTCACCTAACGAATCCCGCTCCCCACTGAGTATTCCCCCACAGATCCCGACGCTTACTCACCCCTGGAGAGCCATGCTCAACCGGGTAAAAAGCTGGCAACGTAGCAACGCGAACCGTCGCCTGAAGTTCTCTCGCCGCGTGCACAAATCAAGCGGAAAACTGCGCTAAACAACTCAGTCAGTGGAATTGGAGCCAAATTTGCACCCAATAGCACGGAACGGTCGCTACGCGCGAGATCTGGCATATACTTCGATCTCTTAAAGGGAGCCCAGAGACAAGTGTGCCCACTCAAGATCACATCCACCCACTCATGCATGCTTTCCGAGGAGATGGACAAACCCTCCACAACACTCTACAATGCAAGTAAAAACTTGCACTCCAGACTTTTCCGGCCTCTTATCCAAACTGTACTAACCATCCAGACGCAATTCAAGAAAAAGAGGTGCGAGCACAACAATGTGAACGTGCAAAATGGCAAATACTGGCCTCACGTTACATCGAAATGATTGGGCCACGCGTCGTGCGTACTTCTCAGGAGCAAGATGGCTTACAACATGCAACGTCGCGAGCAGGAACGGGAGCAGAAATGACCTTAAACGCGCAATTTTCAATGAGAAATTCTTAATGCGCGTATAAATAGTAAAATACGGGTAAACACCGGTTGAACGTTACAACCTCGCTGGGTAGCCGTCTGTAGAGAGTTCATGGACGCAGTTTTATTAGACTTTGGCTTTCTTCTATCTTGCTCTGTTACAACAAGCACTTACGCAGCATGTAGCACGTCTGCGACGAATTAAAAATGTTTCTGCCGAGCTCTGAAGAAGACCCGATTTTAACAAAATAAATGGAGCTGATGTAGAAAGCCGACTGACATACTGAACCATAGACCGTCCAACAGACCGGCTGTCTGACTGACCGACCGACTAACCTAGCCACTTATCAATCCAGCACTACATCTTCCCGACGCTTGCTTTGACAGCCGAGATTTTATGTGCAACTTCGATTGGCTGTGAGATGTTTGAGTGGCGCGCCCTGGCTCTGACGTTAGCTTGAGGACTCCCGCCGCTGTCGTCTGCTACACCCCGCTTGTGAGGCGCAGCAATGCCTTTGCCAGAAATCGCCAGTTTTATATTTTAGTGCATTATGAAAAGGGTATTTCAAGTAAATAAGTTATTTTTCAAACTTCTGAGAAAATGCGAAGCTGCCTGACAAAATTTCAAATAATTTCAAGCTGTATCGCGCCCGAGTTTGCAACACACGAGGAGAGAGAGAGAAAACTTTTTTCACAGCATCGGTCAGATGATTGTGTGTAACTCGTCCTTTCTACCTTATTTGCGAGGTTCAGTGCTCAGAGCTTCTCGATACCTATTCAAAACGCGTGGCTTCCCTAAGGTGTTTGCAATGCTTTTATGAATACTCAGCAGTGTAATGCTACGCACCAAGCAGCGGGCCCCTACACGCCCATCGCAGAACAGGAAATAAAACGTCTCTGCCCGACGTACTAATTTTTCTACACACTCACAAGCATGTTATAGAAAGCTAAAAAAATTTGTGTGGATATTTTCTTCAGGTTGCAAAGCATACAGTGCCTTCTTCGCAAATTGAATTTCTTTAGGGCTGCGTGGAAGATGGTGGATATCCGCAGCATTCGTTGTTTATTCACATGCAAGCACAATGATAATTTGCGCTACGCCACCGCGAAACAGCGTAGACAACGTTGTCCACAGTTCTCGAAGGCGGCTTTTGTGCCCCGAATTTCTATAGTAACAATCATTATCATAACAAACTTACTCTCAACCTGATTGGTTATGACATGATTACTGCGTTGAAGGCTTGATATGCTCGCTAAGGAAAGCAATAAATCGTGGTATATCAAGAATCAAATCCAATAAATATTCCCAAGGAAGCACTTTATGGTTTTGCAACTCCTCCAGGCGTAAAGAACAAACACTGGCCTATGCGGGATGACCTTCTATAAATTGAAGAAAATTACTTTTACTCTCTTTTCGTGGACGGATTACGCTGCCCACTAATCGGCGCCATATTACTTTCAAATAAATTTTCCTCCCCTTGAGTGTAGTTTTACTAAAACACATATCTGAATATTGGGAAGATATGACCGTGGGCAATGCACCAAAATATCCGTAGAGGTCTGAGCAACACAGTTTAACTGTATTTTTACTGTACACGTGGCTCATGTTTCTCAAAAACCCTCCATACTGTTTAAAATTTAAGACTGGTATAAAACAAGCAGGCGCCCTACCACAGAGTAGGTAATTTGAACGTCAACGTACATTTCTTGGGTCCCAGAGTGCATGGCGGCATACTACTTTCATGCCATGACCACGTAAATTGATGTGATACAATACATTCATGCGTTCGACCAGGTTGAAAAAACTTTTACCGTACACACGATTACCGGGAATAAAAATTGCTTCCAGCAAAGCCGACAGCCCCGAAGTCTGGAATTTGTTGTGGTCTTGCATTTTAGCTATTGGCGGTTATTAGACTACGGCTGTTCCCTTTGGTCGAGATAGCTGAATACAGCTGAATACAGAAGCTTACGCCTAGCTCCGACTCTTCGTGCTCCGCACACGACGGGATTCGCACGTAATAAGGCGACTTTGGCTCTGTTTCTTCCGGAAAGGTATCAGAAAGTATACTTTATTCGTGCCTTCAGTTTGTGTTTGCGATTTTAATTTTTTTGTTATGATCAAAAGTTACGCACACGCAATGTCTGGTGCGGAAAAGCATCAAAAGTCAACCAAGTGCAAAGAAACAGGAGGGAGAGCGAGCCCGAGTGAGGCAGACGGCAAACGCGAGAATTTTTAAGCCGACGTCACGGAGACGCGATTCGCAGCGCCGCCCGTCGTCGCGCTTACCACCGATAGCACAATAAAACTTTGTCATAGATGCACACTGTTCGCTTCATTTTAGTATTGAGGGAAATTAAAGAAATGGAGCCTGTTTTTCAGCTTACATAACACATTTATACAATTTATTTATACTTTCATAGTATTTTGTAAATGCGTTACTTTCTATACTCTTGATATTTTGAACTTTCCATACTTCTGGCTAATTTTCAACATGTAAAATTAATTTTTTACCTGAAAGTTATCGGACATAGATCTTCCCTTAGGCGATTCACAACTACCCTATGCTCACGCCATATAATGGGAGTGTTAACTATGGTAAATTTACAACCTGTCTTTTCGCTCCATTGGCTGTTTTCCCACTCTTAATCTCCGGTGTACGGGCGTAGACGGCCCTTTTCGCTCCTGTCCGACTAAAATCGAGCTGCGGAAGGCCTGACGCTACGGAACGCTTTTGAAACGGCTTGGTGAAGCGCCGTCTCGCGATTTCTCACGCCGATAGCAAGGCCAATACCGGCTTTTTAGCTCAATAGGATTGTAATTGCTTCCTCGTTAAAATTGATTTTTGGCCAGAGGAATTGACTAGACGGAAAACAGAATACACTTATATGTAGCCATCCAGATAAAGAAAGTTTCAACCGCAAGGTAACCATACCTAAAAGTAGTGTGTATGCAGGCATACTTGTTGCTTTGCTAAGGAACAAGGCAGCTCAAGACGCTAAGCGAAACAAACACACGACGGGTGTTAGGTCCGATGCTCATCGGAAGCCTCTGACGGCAGTTCCCTATTCAAATCAAATGTCACATTAGAGAAAAGGGCGTTTCAGCATAGAATGATAGAAATATTGGTGTTTGGGCACCACTAGATTTGTTTGTTGGTCTTCTTTCATGTCAGGTACGCTTCAGGCAAATAAAGAGTTTTAAGGGTCGCGTTGTATTATCCGCGTAATTTGGTTAACCCCGTCTTGCGTTGTTTTGCACCAGTGGTTCGATCTTTGACCAAAGATGAAGTAGCAAGAAGGATTGATTGCAGTGCTGTAAACGTTACTTTGCGTTGTTTCTTCCTATCGCTATTACACTCTCTTCACACTCTTACTTCTTGATCTCTCTTCGCCTTCTCTATATTCTCTAAAAATTCTGTTAGTTTTTATCTTTCGCCCAACTCCTCCATTTGAATATATCAACTGGTTCCGCAAATTGCTTTCCTCAACGCGCGCCTTTGTGTCTCACGTTACTCTTCCGCTCCGGTGATATTGTTAGTAGCCAAGCGGTTTCGCTTACTCATGCTTCGTTACCAGCGCCTTGCCGCGTCAGCAGTCTTATCTTTTAGGTGAAGGCGGTTTTTTCTATTCCTAGGGAACAGTGTTGTGTAGATGTTAAAAGGGTGTTGCGGAGCGGTCACTTTCCCAGACTTTCTTTGTTTAAAAAAACTCTGAAACACTGCCGATAAACGGTTGCACTCTTTGTTCGCGTCTGGAAGCATTGCGAGTGGTACAGTCCTCGCCATCCGGGAGCAGCACTGCACGATTTTCTCGTTGCAGAAGATGCGACTCCCGTTTCTGCTTTGCATTTCTGGCATATTTTATAGTAGCTACCAAATGCGTTTCTTGCGGCAACTGGAAGGAAACCGGCCTATAGCCGCTGCCTTGCTCTAATGACGTAGTTCGAGCGCTCGAAAAACGCAAAAAACGGAGAGAGAGAAAATTCTTTTGAGCAAGTTTCTTAGTTGTTTGTTGGGCACAGAGCAGTAGTTATTAGGTACTCTATCACAAATTATTCCAAGTACTGAGTTTGCAGGTTGTCAAAGTTCTCAAGGCATTTAAATAATAAAAATAAGAAAAAAGTGTTGCAGGGTTTCTTTATCTCAGGTTTCTACCAAAATTTATGTACCTAGTAATAAATGCCTGCAGAGGAAAGGCAGTGACAATACATGCGCCGATGTTCGTCTCTGCAGGTCGCTTTTTTACTGCTGCTTCTCCGTTTGTGTATGCTGTGAGATGTTTGCAAAGCAAAAGTTCGCTACACTAGATGTTCATTTCTACAAAAACTTCGCTTCTTCTTCAGTACGTGACATCTCGTGAAAGAGGTGGGTACTGTTGCGACCGGGCGGGGGCACCCGATCCTTTCTCCGTGGCCTCCAACATACGATGGGTAGCGTGTATGATGCGAGCGGCCAGCCGGTGTTGCAGCCGTGCAGAAGTCCAGAGCAGGAGGATAACGTAACTGTTTACTTCATAGTGAGAAGTGAGCCGAAGCCAAAAAAACATACAATGCCCTGACGGGCGAGGTTACAATACAGGACACGAGCAGAGCGACCGCATGGATTCGCTGCTCAGACAGGAATGATTTTCAGCGTTTGTGCTGCTTCTATGTATACCCAAAAAAAAATTCACAGCATATCCACGGGGTGAATGATGATGAGTGGGCGAAGCTCCTGAGGGGAAATCATCGGTAAAACCGTGACTCTTCAGTGAAAGTTCGCCCACTACATGTGTGTCCGAACGTAACGTCTAGAAAGTCTCGCTTAAACCGCGCGTCGGCACCTTGGGGCTGAGCTCGCCTGATGCGTTTTGCAGACGCCTCACGAGCTCTCACTGCATCGGGGTCTGCCTGCCGATACGCGCGCTTTCTCGCCGCTTCCCGTTCTCTGACGTTTTGGAGATCCTCTTTGCGCCGCAGCCGTGCCGCTTCGCGTACGGCAGGGTCCTCGCGCCGTTGCCGTGACGCTTGGGCCTCTCGTTCTCGAACGCTGGGATCTTGGCGGCGTCGTCGCGCAGCCAGACGACACGCTTCGGCCTCCCGCTCTCGTATGGCAGGATCTTGGCGGCGGCGTCGCGCAGCTTCACGGAGCGCGTCTGCCTCGCGGGCTCGCACATCTGCAGCCTTATCCATCGGGCAACTCCGAGCACGCGCCAACAGCGAACGGATTTTATTACAACGCTCCCCGCCATCTAGTAAACAATCCAAGAACTAAACTAGAGGTAGCCACGCCATCTAGTAAACAATCCAAGCGCATCTTTTCATCATATACAAGTACCGCCATCTAGTAAACAATCCAAGAACTAAACTAGAGGTAGCCACGCCATCTAGTAAACAATCCAAGAACTAAACTAGAGGTGGCTACATACATACGTCGAGGATGGACAGACGCACGCCTTAAGGAGCTTCGCCCCTAAAAACGCCCCCAAGAGTAACACGCCACGAACATCACAAACACACACACACACACACTCTTTCCATAGTTCGCGAGTCATGGCTTCGCCCCTCGTGGCGTCCGGGAGAGGGGAGAGAGTGTCCTTGAAAGGTGCCGGGGTCGCGCTATCTAAAGGTTGATCGTGCCGATAGCGAAACGTCTGAGCCGGGTATGTCGGGGCGTGACTCTCCGACGCGCAGGTGCCTGAAGGGTGTAGCGAACGTTGTGGCTTTGCACGTGGAAGCTGACAGCCGCCGGAGGTGCGTTGCAAAGCGAGGTGACTGACCCGGCATGTCGAGACACGAAAGTACGATTCACCGACACGCGGGCGCACATGGTCGATTCCCACGTGGTCGCTGATGCGGGAAAACACGTGACGTTGGCCGATTCGTAACAGCTTCTCCGCCGGGGGTCCGAGATCCCGATGGATAAGGGTCTTCAACCGTTGTCCGGAGGTATGCTTTCGCAGTGAAGTGCTCAGCAGACGCTCGACTCCAGGCCTGGGCTGTACGACACCGTGCTGGAGCTTCACAGGGCCGATCACTGGACGAGAAGTGGCTCCCCAAGAACGTCTCTGGATTGGTCAGGCAAGCAACGGAACAACACAGCAAGACACAACCGCATCGCCGGCAAGTGCGAAGACTAATCCACACTGAAGATCTACCAGGCTTTTAGTTGCGAGAAAATACGCTAATAACTAACTACACTAGTTATTTTTTTTGCCCAGCAGTACTTTAGACAAGTGCACAAACTTGAAAGGTGACATTTCGCGTGATTGGAAATGTCCCACAAAAAAAACGTAATCGTAAAGGCGAAACCTGCTTCAGGAAAAACAATGAACTTGAGAAAGTCAGGCGTCTACAAGCCATTTCTCGCGCCGAGAGCTGCGATTTGAGCTCTCGTCAATGCCCCGAGCTTTTCCCCTTCGGTACCGCACTTTAGGTGCAGCCGTCCTCTCAACGCTGCTGTGACCGCGTGAAATGACACCGGTCGTCTTGTTCGACAGAGGTCGAGCGCGCGGAGGAGCGAGCGGGATTTTCCCCCGTTCATACGTTAGGCGCGCACTGCTTCTAGGCGGTGTTCCCTCGGCGCGATGCGAGCTCACGGTTTTGCTCGCACTGAAACATGCGCCACAATTACGCGCTGAAGTTTTTGCTACCTCCTCGTTGCTCGCCTTTTTACGAACTCGTTCGGCAAGCGAACACCGGAACGCGTTTGCGTTCTCTCCTCTAGGCTGGTCGGTTCCAGACTTCGGTTCAGCCTCAGGCGGCACCGGAACCTCAACTAGCTGAGCCGATGTTGGCCTATCGTCGGGAGCATCAGCCGGGAGTGAAACGGGCACGACGAGCTCTTTAGACACCTTGCAGTTCCCAAAAGTCACTACCTCGTCGTCCCTCACGCTTTCGGCGACAGCCTTACCACGCGAAGCCCGAAGCGTGTTCCCGTTCTCATTCTTCTCTGCCAGAACTACACTACAACTAGGCTGCCCTGTCACAAAAGACGGCCCAGTTGTCCGCGAACTGCGCGCGTTCGGGTCGACAGCCGTTTTCAAGGATTCCCGTGAACTAGCGCACTTCGAACATGGCGATGAAACATCTCCACTCACCGTAGGGGCCACACACAGTGGCCCCTACAGTGGCTCCACACACAGTGTACTTACGCTGCCCTCCGTCGCGAGCCTCTGGAAATGCCCAATCATCGCTTTCTGTCTGAGTTTCGCCATTACTCACAGAGGTGGCGACCCTATCGTTACTTGAGCTCTTCGCAGCGAGCTCAGCTGGTTCTTTCCTCGGCAGTTTCTCAAAATTGTGCCCCCTTTCCCTTAACAGCTGATCCGACCTGTTCGAGAATAGGTACTTGTACTCCGGAAGTAGTTGTGGGGATACTGCTGCCTGCGTCACAAGTTCACCAAACGGACCTCCGATGCTGACTTTAGCAATCGGCAGACGAACGTTTCGTGCACCTACGGCTGGCTTCACCCAAACACACTGCCCAGTTAGCTGATCCGGTTCAACGTACGAAGGGTGGACCATGTCTACCGTCGCCGCGAAGCACTCGGCACGGTTTACCATTGACGACTAGCTCCCGTACGTACGGCTCTAGAAACTCCCTGCTGTCCTCACTCTGATCTAGTACGTGAAATACTAGTTTTCCCTTCTTACAACTGGCAGCGAAATGTCCCGTCTCGCCGCAGTTGTAACACGCAGCCTGTCTGCGCGCTTCGAAAGCTTTCTTTCTGCGCTGCTCCGCAGCGTCTGCTGCTCTCTCTTCGTTATCGTGGCCAGTTTCTCTATCCACGAGAACGACTTCCCTGGTTCCACCGTCTTCCCGGGGAGCTCTGCCTTTCGGCCCTGACTAATCAGGCCTCGGCCTGAACTCTTTTTGGCCGTCTTTCGGCCCCTGCGCACCTCGACGTGCGACAAATTCGTCGGCTAGCTGAGCTGCCTGATCCACAGTACTTACCCCTGGCCTATCTTGCACCCAGAGTCTCAGGTTCTCCGGTAGTCGGCGGTAAAACTGCTCAAGACCGAAGCACTCAACTACTTTGTCATGCTCTCCGAAAGCTTCTGCCTCTTTGAGCCACTCTTCCATATTGGCCTTAAGCTTGTAGGCGAACTCCGAGTACGACTCGCCCCTAGCTTTCTCGGCTTCACAGAACTTCTGGCGAAACGCCTCTGCTGACAGCCTGTACTTACGCAGGAGGCTAGACTTGACTTTCTGGTAGCCCTCCACCTCCTTCTTTGGCAAGCGCGCCATCACGTCGGATGCCTCACCTGGCAAAAGCGTAAGCAGCTTTTGCGGCCATGAGTCTCGGCTAAACTGGGCCCTCTCACACGTACGCTCGAAGTTGACCAAAAAAAGACCGATGTCTTCTCCTACCTTGTATGGTCGCATTAGGTCACACATTCGCAACGTAGGTCGCTCAGTCGCCGCAGACTGCACGCTGCTGCCACTCTGACGTCTAGGTCGAGACGCCTCGACGTCTAAACGCTTCATTTCCAGCTCATGCTGTCGCTTTCTTTCCTCCTGCTCGAGTAGGAGTCTCTCATGCTTTCGTCTCTTTTCCTCCTGTTGTTCCTGCTTCTGCCTCTCGAGCTCTTGGTCTCGCTTTTTCTCCTCGCGTTCCTGTTTCTGCCTCTCGAGCTCCTCACGCTGGCGTTCAGCCTCTGCAGCCTGACGTTTAGCGGTCTCCCTGCCATCGATCAGCTCAATGCATTCCGACAGCTCGTCATCGTCAGCCCCAACAGCGAGTATAGCCTCTATCAGTTCTGGCTTTCTCAGCGCGTCCGTAACCTCCAAGCGCAACTCTTTTGCAAGATCCAACAACTGCGGTTTTTTTCAACGCTTTCAAATTCATGGCCGGTCTAGAGTACTGCTTTCCCACTGCTCCCAAAAATGTTTTGCGCGAATAACCCACTCGACAAAAACAGACGCCCTACCAGCTATCCTCAGAAGCCTGGTAAAACTCAGTGAAGAAAAGTCCCGCACTCACCCTTGACCGCCGTGAATTCTGCGAAGTCCGAAGCCGCCTTGACGTCCATGGTGTTGGGTCTCGCACCGCTGGCTCCAGGTGTCACGAAGTTGTCATCCGACCGCTGCCAACCAGTTGTTGCGACCGAGAAGGACGACTGCAGCCGGGAAGAGGTCCAGAGCTGATAGGCCAACGTAACTGTTTACTTCATAGCGAGAGGTGAGCCGAAGCCAAAAAAACATACAATGCCCTGACGAGCGAGGTTACAATACAGGACACGAGCAGAGCGACCGCATGGATTCGCTGCTCAGACAGGAATGATTTTCAGCGTTTGTGCTGCTTCTATTTATACCCAAAAAACGCCCCCAAGAGTAACACGCCACGAACATCACAAACACACACACACACACACACACACACTGTTTCCATAGTTCGCGAGTCATGGCTTCGCCCCTCGTGGCGTCCGAGAGAGGGGAGAGAGTGTCCTTGAAAGGTGCCGGGGTCGCGCTATCTAAAGGTTGATCGTGCCGACAGCGAAACGTCTGAGCCGGGTATGTCGGGGCGTGACTCTCCGACGCGCAGGTGCCTGAAGGCTGTGGCGAACGTTGTGGCTTTGCACGTGGAAGCTGACAGCCGCCGGAGGTGCGTTGCAAAGCGAGGTGACTGACCCGGCATGTCGAGACACGAAAGTGCGATTCACCGACACGCGGGCGCACATGGTCGATTCCCACGTGGTCGCTGATGCGGGAAAACACGTGGCGTTGGCCGATTCGTAACAGTACGCATACTTTACGCTACCAACGCCCTCTGCAAACCACCACGCCAGTCGAGCCCGAGCCAGCTGCCGCCTGTAAGTTTTACCGGGCGAGTGTGGTGTCATACCTGAAGGACCAAAGAGAACTGCCTCCGCAACGAACACCACAGTGCAATGAGCCACTGCACCAGTCGTCCTACCACAGCTCAGTGAACCACCACCGTTACGGCGATCTCCTGCTGAAGACCACAGAGAGTCGTTGGGGAAGCTGGTGGGGATCTGGACTTTGAACAAGTGGGGTCACGAGGAAACACTTCGTCATGTATTCTTTTATTTAGAGACGCAGCTCAAATTTAATTCGGTATTTTGGTTGTAAGAAAAGAACAAGATGAGATATTGCTGTAAACGCGGATGTAACACCCCAACGAAGGTGTTTTGTTCTTTAAAGAAATGGAGAGGCCGTTCCGTTGAGCTGGCCCGAGATGCCGTAAGAGAATAGGCTGCGCTTCCTAATGCGAGCCACGAAACGAGCTGTGTGGTGGGGTCGTGATTTACACCCCGAAAACATCAACGAATACGCATACGAGGCTTTAATGAATGAGAAGACTCTGTACATGCATTCAAGGCACTACGACGGGCAAGACAGTGCGTATACGACAAGCCACGTCTACGTGGTTTTAGTTTCAACGGATACTTTTTCGTGAAACCATCCGGACCGTAGTTCCTGAAGAGCCCAGGAACCTATTCCCAACTACACCCAACCGCAAGCCACAGCCCTATCCGATGTGGTCCGGGGGGAAGTGCCGCGAGCACTAAAATTTTACGCCGCCGGAAAGACGCCGAGTACCCAAAAGCCCCGAAATACGCCGGTGCTATTCACCGTCGTTATTTTTGTGCTGCTGGTCGTCAGTCATCTCATACCACCATCCAACGACACCCGCCCGACCGCCTGCAGTGCAACACCCCATTCCCCGTAATACCGACGAATAGCGGACTTCACATTGCCGTCCACTGTGCTACCACCACTGCATAGAAGTCGGGTACATCTACCATCGCTGTCAATACAAAAAAACTCGGACTGTGAGGCTCCATCGCTGAAGAATTCGGCCCGTCACCTAGACAACACCAAACTAGATCAATCAACACCTGTCTCGCAGCTGCCGAAGTCAAAACGCAATTAAGCCGTTACCCGTCACCTTATCCATGCGGATTATTGAGCCGCCGCAGAGACGCTGTCTTTGCACGTATAAAGTCACCGAGCCCAGAAAAGGAAGCTACAAGCAGCACCGGAGGTTACGTTGCTCCACAATGTTAAAATGCAAACTTTCCAACTACGTTACAGTGCACCAAACGCCACCACACCCCACGACGCTATCTCATTCCGACGCCCCGATATAACCATGGCCCAATTTTCAAATAAGATGACAGAAATACGCCGCAACGACGTTTGAAATCCATCCAAGAACACCCCTGCGACGACGCTTTACAGCCGACCGTTTGCGTGCACCCGAGATACGACACCTCGACGATCGCAAAACTCGGAAACAACGACGTCCGACGTACAGCTATCCATCGACGGCCTTGACGTAGCCGCACTGACAGACACGGAAGCCGAATTCCCGGCTAAATAGCTGTGACAAGTTGGCGTAGTCCGCACATACGCATAGCAGGAGGTCATCTCGTAACGCCAAGTGGAACCTGCATATCTCGCGTCACCATAGACGGAAGACCGCACCCTGCGCCGTTCATCATACTCCCTAACTGATCCCGCGACGTAATTCGCGGAATGGACTTTTTGTCCGATGACGGTGCAATAGTTTTCCTGGAGGCCAAGTCAAGAACGCTTCCCCCAATCGCACTATGAGGCCGAAACAAAAGCTTAGTCATCCTACTGTGCTCATGATTGCTGACGACCACGTCATCCTGGCTCCACGCGGGCCAGTCTACTGTGGAGATGCTGCCCCTAATGAGTTATAAAATCTCTCTTCAAAGAAGCATAGTAGGCCTAGGCTTAATATAGAAACGCCCACACGAGTGCTGGAAAGTGATAGCGCTACTCCAGCCATGAACACATAAATCGTGAATAGGGATAATTACGATAAGACACCATCTGTGGTTGACGTTGATGAACAAAACAGCAGCTTTTTGTGGTTAACTATTGACTAGCCCTGACTCTGTCACACCGTCTGGAATTGCAGAAATCGCTATCAACACTAGGAATGCCGTTGCCGTCAGTCTCAATGAGATAAAAAGAAATCCAGATTATATATGTGTCCGATGAGATTTCTTCAATTTGAACCAGCATCATGATTGCAACTTTTGAAGGTGGCCTTTTTTACGCCGTCTTAAAAGAGGTGGAGGATTGCCTGTTCGAAAAAGCGGTACCTTAAAAGATTTACCAAAATGTCATCCTCGTTCTCTCTTACCTATGTTGTTGACCGTATACCGAAGTACGATAGGAAGCAGATTAGCAAACGTTTTCACGAAATATATCGTAATAAGCAATATGGAGTATAATATCTAGACGGGCAAATAAAGAGGACAAGCGCCGGTATTTATTATGGATGACATTTTACTTAACCTTAAAGAAGTGGTTACGCACTTACGGCCTATTTTTTTACCTACCTAAAGCGTTTGATTCTGTAAGCCGCGATGTTGTCTTGCCTACATTACCTAAGCTTGGGTTTGGAGGAATCATTCTCAAATTATTGAAGGCTACCTAGCTAGCTGTTACAATTATGTGAAAGCAAACCAAACGTCGGTCTCTGTGTTAGGAGTAAAAATGGCGTCCCCAAGGGTTCCATATTTCCGTCATTGTGATTTATTCTGTACGTAAGATATATTGGCATATTCCTGGTTCCCAAATTTTTATCATGTGTCCAGATTACACCAGTACCTTTTTTCCTGTATCTGCGCTGCCCCAATTACAAGGCACCGTGAACACTTATATAAAACAGTTATCTACCTAGCTTTACATCAATAAGTTATTTCTAAGCATAGAAACAGAAATCATATACTGTGTTCACCAATTTAACACTGTTCAATAGAAATATTAATATTGTTTTCCTTAGAGCTTAGCATGAACGTGAAAACCGGAAATATTCTCGGGTGAATGGTTCCAGAAAAATTTCACTTGTAATATTTATGAGAACCTCAGTAAAGCTATTGTTGACTTATAAAATTGTCACGTCTTATTCCTTTATGGTTAAGGACGATTCTGTAGTAGACTCTTTTCTGTTCTGCGTTATGGCCCCTTAGTATGGGGAACCACTACCAGGAAAAAAAGGACCGATAAATTATACACCAGAGAAAGATTGAAACAGATAGTTTGACGGATATATAGATCCCCTTAAGCATCTGCATGCTACACTGTTTATTATTAGAACTAACTACGGTAAGCACTGCGTAGAGTTTCCAGCCTTGTACACGAATTCGCCCACCTCATGAACTTTATAAATGGAAGATCAATAAATTAGGTATAATACACTGCTTAATAAAAACAACCTCCCATACTGCAAAAATAGGAAGCCCCTTTTAACTAGCGAGAAGGATGGCTGAAGCGCGAAGCTTTCTCTGCGCGAGATTAAGTAAGTTGGAGTTTTCAATAGATTTATTTATAAGCTCTGGTAGCTTATAATATGAGTCGATGCATAAAAAATCCGAAGTACTCTGAGCACGTAGGAATGGCAATTTTCCGATTCACGTCGGCTTTATAACGCGAGGGACCCAGGTTCCATTCGACCAAAGGGAAGAGTTTTTTCTTCTTTCATTATCATCAGCATAGTGCGCTCTCCCAGCGACTAAAGTTGGCTGTCCTGCAGTGCGCGTTCGTTACGACACCACTATTAGTGAGACCAAGAAAGCTTGGCTTGATTATTTCAAACTGTGCATCGGTAAGGAGCGCTAACATTAGCACTAAATGCTTCCATTCTCCGCCAATTATTAACTCCTTTGCAGGGCCTCGGTGTCCCGGGCTAACATTGTATTTTGTTGGTTTCGTGCAAGGTGTCAGCTTTTTAATAGGCTGTGTTACGTGTACATGCGCACAATGGTGCAATAATATTTTAGTTTGCGTAAGAATGTATGTTGTGTAACTTTTTTATATTATATTCTTTGCGCTGCTGAGCATCAAGACGCCTGTTCAATTTCCGGCCGCTTTTCTGATGGAGGCGAAAAGCAAAAACGGCTTGTGTTCGAGATTCTGGCCCACGTAGACATTTTAACAGGGTGAAAATTAATCGGGAGCCCTCCACTACGGCGCTCCTCATCGCATTCGTTGCGTCAGCGTCGTAAACCCTACAATCAATCAATCAATCAATCAATCAATCAATCAATCAATCAATCAATCAATCAATCAATCAATCAATCAATCAATCAATCAATCACATTCTCATTGTAAATCCATAGCCGTGCAAAACTACTGTCGGTGGAAAAGCCTGTATCAGTATTCTAGCCTTTTGCTTCCCGCGGTGTTTCCGTCTTCGACACTGTATGCGCAAAAAAATGCAAACAAACTTGAAACTGAACAAAAACCCCAAATAGGACGTTTACCCCCTACCACAAATTGACCACGCTTTTAACCTCCTCTGTAACGCGAGAACCTTACCTGCGATGGACCTTAAGACCGGCTGCTGGCCAGTTCATGTGGGCGAGACAGACCTAGGCGAGACACCGTTTACTACTCTAGACGAACTGAACGATATTAAGGGGAGTCCGTTTCGGCTGTGCACGGCACTCGCAACGTTTGAAAGAGTCATGGACAGTGTTTTCAGGTCTGGAGTGCCATACATCCTACATAAACCTCGGCAACGTAGTGTTATTCTCACGGAATATTGACGAACACCATGCAAGGTGGGAATTTCTACTCTAGGCCATTCGTTAATCCGGTTTAAGGGTGTAGGGCGAAAATTGCGGCATCTTGCAGAAGCAACTGAATTTTTTGGGGTTCGCCATCACCGACACAGGAGTCTTCCCTGATCACGCGAAAACTTCAGCCATACTCAACTTTCAAAGGCTGAAGTACAGGAAAGGCGTGCGAAGATCCCTCTGTCTGTGCCCGAACTTAAAAGCGCTTCGCCGAAAACTTCGCCACAATCATGGGACACCTCGCCAGCTGGACAAAATAGATATTTTCGTTCTGCTTGCACGAAGCGCTCCAGAATGCTTCGCGTGAGCGTCAAAACCCCCTACAGCACCCAATACGCTTGCGAATTTCCTCGAGAAGACCCAGACAAAACCATAGCGATGCAAGGGCATAGGGTTGGGGGCCAACCCCATTGAAAACCAGGATCGTTGCGAAAAAGTAATTTCCCATGCCACCCCCTTCGCCAACGAATACAGAAACCATTTGGTAACCTTAAAAAGTGTCTCGCCATGTTTCGCCCTGCCGCATAGTGCAGGCAAGTTCTCGTAACACTTCACCACTCTCCCTTTATACGGACAAAAACAAAGGATCCGTCGGGCCGTATTGGGCTGTTTAGCTTGCGCCTGCCGGTATTCGTCGTTATCCTCGTCTAGAATTCCGACAGGAAACTATCAGACACCGGGGAGGGCCTATCAAGGGCTCATGTAGACCCGCCGCCACAAAACTCTGATGAAGATGGGACGTTTTTCACCCTCATGACGGTGAGCAAACTACCCGGCCAGGAGCGTGCCGACCTCGAGCAGCGTGTCAAGGAAGACCACCACGAAGAACCAAATTTCACCCATGCCCACGGTTTGCAAGCAAAATTTATTTGTGTTTTGTCTCAAAAACTCCGTCCTCGTCAATTAAATGTTAAACTCCGTGTGAAAAAATCTATTCAATTGCGCAGACCTTCATATTCACATATCGGACGCCCCGTCTTTCAGATACTTCGGCGCAGCTAGTACACTCGAAAAAATCAAAGCTAAATACTGTTAGGCTCCCCTAACATCCCACGCCACATGTTACAACTGGAGCTCCCGTGATGGTCAACGACAAAAAACGCCGCGCGAAAGCCCCTGCCGGACCTCTGCAGCCCATCGCCGTACCATGAAGGCCCGTCCACTAAATCGTTAAAAATCTTCTGGGCCAATCCCCTAAGTCACAAGCCCGGATTGACCTGATGATGGCAGCTAGAGAATGCAAGACGGGCTGTGAATATACATTCGCTTTTTCCAAAGAGAGTGCACACGAAGGATCGGGGTGTTTATTAGGTTGTGCTGTGACCTAGAGCACCTGTAAACCTAATTATGTACCTCGGGGCGGCCTTTCCTGCAGAGCTGATGCAAGGAGTGTTACGCTACACCAATATGAATCCCCATGAACCACGGGGTACCATAACCAAGAAAACAGACGAATCAAAATCCTAAATAAGACGATCGTGAATTTGGTGTCGACGTACTTTGACGTACAAAATAGGACGTGGAACGAAGTTCTCCATTTTGTCACGTTTGCATACAAGACAAATATCCAGGGAACCAATCCGATCACTCCGTTCGAGCTTCTCTAAGGAAGATAGCCATCTACGATGCTGTACTTCATCTACCACCCGTAAAGAACGACGTACTCGAAAGCGACGTCCAAAGGTACCTGCCACGTGTAGAGAAGGGCCGCCAGTTTGCTGAAATGCATGCAATAGACCAGCAGGTCATGGATGCCAGCTGCTACAACCTCCAATGTCAAAACGCCAATGATCACTGAAGTGATCTTGGTTGGTTTTGATCCAAATACGGCAAAGTGAACTCCGAATATTTTTTGGAAGTACCTCTTACCAAGAAGATTCCAACGACGTTTCGGCCAACCGGTCTACTAACTTGTTCTCGACACTGACATTCGCACGTTACGACGATGCATGCGCCCGACGTAGTGCACGGCGTTTTCCTCAAGCCTTACTACGGCAGAAGATGTACTTTGTGTTTTTTGAACAATTGTTTCCTTTGAAAAATAGTTCGATGCAGTCCTAAAGGGGGGACAATGCCACGTGCCATGGCTTACCTATGTGTTGCTACCTGGTTACGGTTTTATGTTGACTGTTGATGCAATCATGCGTTTCGTTCTTCTGTGTTTCGCATGTCCAATTTTGTGTTCATAAGGAAAAGGTGTTGTTTTGCTGTCACTTCCCTGAACTGTAATCGTTTGTTTGAAACTCTTCTGAATCGAAATCGTGTCTAGTATTGAGACCAGTGCAGAAAAATCCACTTTGTGGAGACGCCACGATATTCGGTTCGCCGATGTTCGTCTTTGTAAGTCACTTTGTTGTATCACTCTCCGTCGATTGTGTATTCTTTGTAGATTATTGTGGAGCTAAAGCTCGCCCAATAAGCCTTCATTTCAAGAAGGTGCTCGCTTTTGTCTGCATTACGTGACATCTTTACGGTTGCTACTGCACCACACTTTATTGTTTTGCTCCCCCTCCTCCACTTCTCACAACTTTACACCCTTTTCCGTTACTGTCGTATCGCGCCAGAAGTTGCAGAAGAAAGACTAAGCAACCGCTGTCATACCCGAATACAAGAAAAGCTAACTCTTATTTAGAGGCATTTATGTACACACAGAACTCGCACTGGCGCACCTGGCGGCGTATAAAGAGGAGATAAACCGAAACATTCTGAAACACTACATATTCCCTCCTTAAAAGAACAAGGTTAGTAATAGTCGATTATTAGTAGTACACAAATACACCATACTTGGAAATAATTACAACCCCACATGGCACGTTCGCTTCACTATAATGCGTGATGTACAACTATGCCGCATGAATATAACAACCAACAAAAACAGGAACAAACGAAACACTTGCCGAACCACTCAAACCTCTGCACACCTTTGATGCAGCACCCAGCAAGTGAAATTGTCACTGCACACGTATGCACACAAACACGCAGCAGCTACACGCGGTCCCCGTATCGGTTAGGAGGCCTCCTCTTCCTCGGTGGTTGGGCCTGACGTTGATGTACAGGGTGCGTCGACGCAGGTGGCGCTGGAGGTTCTAGTGTGGGAGTAGCTGGTGAGGCTTCGGATTGCGCTGTTGAGCAGCTATCCTCGGGCTGCTCAGGGGGCGTAGACGGGGTTGCGGGTTAGGAGGCAGCGTTGTGCGGTGGATTCGAAGATGCTGAAGGTACAGGTACCTTCGATAACTTTGACGCGTTCAAAGTTCGTCCATCGTCAAGCCAAAACGTTGATGGACCTTGTTGGCGGACCACCTTCCCCAGGTTGCTAAACGAGAGGTCACCTTAGCCGATATTCCTGGTTTATTTGACACTAACAAAAACACCAACCGATCCAATTGTCTTCTTCGCGGCCTGCAACGGTGTGCGTTATTTTCCCTGAAATCTTGCTTGCTCTTCACGCGTTGACGCAGATGATGACGTTTGGAAGCAGGATCGCTGAAAACACTGGTGACTGGTGGCCCACAATGTCAAGGCGTGTTCTCGGTAGCCGCGCGTGTAAGAGAAGCGATGGTGCAACTCCCGTAGTGCATTGTGGCGTGCAGCGATATATACCCAATAATCCGTCAACACTTGGCGAAGCGGACGCTGCTCTAACATTATAAATTGCACAAAACTCTTGAAGACACTGGTAAACTGCTCTACAATGCCGTTTGCTTGACGGTAGTAAACAGAAGAATGCACAAGGCGGATAACGCGATCTTTGAGGAACATGGTGAACTCCGAAGATCAGAACTGGGGCCCATTGTTGCGTACTATCACTTCAGGTAACCCCCACGAGAGAACACAGAAGAAAAAAAAATTATGAGGGTACGTTTATTGCACGTCACTGCAGAACTGAACTTCTGGGAATTGCGAAAAGTAGCCGGCCAGTGTAATGGTGCATATGCAGTCATGTGGTACTCCTTGCAGGGGGTTGAACGATGTCAACGGCGAGCATCTTCCATGGGCGTTCTGACAGGGGTACTGGCTGTGAAAGAGCAGTAGCAGTCGTAACACATTTGTAAGCCATCTGCAGTTCTAAATGCTGCAGTTCTAAATAGAAAGGCACTGTTCTTGTAGGCGAGCATTTGTCGGAACTATACCAGGGTGAGCTTCGTGAGCATCAGCGCATAATTGCGGTGTCAGTTACAAGGGAACGACGATTCGTTCGCCGTGCTGGAGCAAGTTGTTAACAACCGAAAATTATTCACGAACCAAGAAGAAAGGCCGAATTTTACCCGATAACGTCTTCGGTGTAGGCCAAGATCTGGCGACGTCAACTTGACTTGCTCCAACATGCAGTCTCCAACACGCGCCTGTTGAAACCGCTGTTTGGTGAGGCCAGGTAACTCAACAAACGACACAACCTCATGGAATGAAGCATCTTCCTGCGGAGACGGAACTTGAAGGTGGGAAAGTGCAACCGCCACCAGGGTTTCATGCCCTTTAGATACTCAACTGTATAGTTGAAGCGAAGCAACCGTTCCGACCAGAATGAATGCGAAGGGGGCGGCTGCCAGTGCCTTTCAAACAGAGCAGCGAGACCAAGTCTTTGTGGTCCGTGCGCAGCTTGAAATGCCGTCCCCACAAGTACGTATCCCAAGGTTCACATGCCCAAACGAACGCAACCGTTTCATGCTCCCCCACTGCTTACTTCCTGTCGGCAGGTGAAACCGTTCACGAAGAAAAGGCAACAGTTCGAAACTTGTGGCAAACGACTTGCTGGAGAACAGCAACCAGTCCGCCGTTGGGCGGATCAGTGGACACTACCAACGGAAGGGACGCATCGAAAACCTGCAAAACTTGGCTGGACGAGACCAGTAACTTAATTCTGGTGTAACTGGCGTCTACAGTATTAGTCAAAATGAACGGCTGGGTCTTTCAAAAAATAGCTCGCATTGGTTCTACAACATCAGCAAGACTGGGAACAGACTTGGCGTAATACTTCACCAGACGTAGAAACGAGCGGAAGATAGTGGCATCAGTTGGCGCAAGATTATTCACAATGGAAGCAATTTTTTTCTGGCAATGGAGAAATGGCTTCCGCTGTGATCCTGTGTGCCAAGAAGGAAAGTTCCTGTACGCCAAATACGCACTTGTCGTACTAATTCAGCCCGGCTCCCTTCCTGCGCCGCAGTACAGCGGTCAATTTGGTCAACATTTTCTTGGCTGTTTTCCCCAAAACATTGATGTCATCGATACAGAACAGAACACCAGAGCATCCTTGAAGGATTTTGACATAATTTGTTGAAATGCAGCGGGCGCGGACGCCAACCCAAACTACACGTGTTTGAGGTGGAAGAGGCCATCATTAGTAATGACAGTGGTCGAATCACGGCTTTCACGAATGAGCAAATCTTCATGGCAGGCTGATGCGAGGTCGAGCTTCGAAAACTCAGTTGCCCCAACGAGACTGTGGAGGAGTCCTTCGGTGTGTGAAAGGGGAAAGATCGCCCGCCAGAATAAAAACTGAAGAGCGTGAGTCGAAAAGGGAAGTTAAAAGCACCCTGCGACTCTTTTGATAAGTGCTTTCACTCTTTCCTTCGCGTCCGAAACCATTGCGAATGCTATAGTTAAAGCCAGCACTGAGCAGCACTGCACGCTCGTCGCACCAGATACGCCTTCTATTTCTGTTTTGTTTTTGTAGATTTTTTGAAGTTGCTATCGAAAGTGTTGATGGCTGCAACTGAAGCAAAACAGGCTAACAGCGGCTACATGGCCTTAGTGACGTAATTCGAGCCCTCGGAGAACGTCAAGACCGCAAAAAAGAGAAAAATCTTTTAAGCGAGTTTGCAAGGTATCTGATGGGGGAATTACTGGCTGAGGTACTTTGCGACCCCCCAACCTAAGTACTGGGTGCATTGGGTGACTACTTTCTGCAAGCATTTAAGATGTCAAAAACTGTGGCAGGGTCGCTATCGACGTTAATTCTGGCGCGGCTGGACGCGCTCACCGATAATTGCTCTCAGCTTCATCGTCGGCCCAATTATGGTCGCTAATCTGACGAACAGGAACGTGCTGTTGTTTCCTGTTGCATACTGTACTGAATTCACCAATAAGACCACACCGATAGCAACGTTCACCGTTGGCTGGGCTCCGGGATGACGCGGCACAGGGCTGGCGCGAACCACAACGATAGCAGTAAGAGGACGAGTTGGATGGGCGAGTATAGGGACCGGTCAATGCTGAGAGGGCGCGACGAATAAGTACACCCAGCGCCACCCCGCGGAAGCTTGAGCTAACTTTGGGTCGGTGAGAGCCAGACGGCGGGCTCGTTCATATGTTCTACACCGCTTATTTTTCTGATTCGGCGAGTATTTGAAAGGTGTCTCGTGCTCAGAAACTGTCCTGGCAAATAGTTTCCTCATTTCTCAAGTGATTCTGTGTGGTTTCCGGAGAATTACGGGGCTGGGCTACTACTTTAGACCTCGCGTTTGGGAGAAGGGACAGAGATGGTACGTTGCCGGGCACATGCACGGTGGGAAAGAAATTGACTAGACAGACATCGCTGCGAAGTGCCACTCTCAGCAAGGGAAGCGTATCTCTCCAGGTCAGTATACCAAGTTTTTGGTGTATCACGGCCTGATAAATGTATCACGGCCTGATAAACAGCGGCGCTGCATGTCAGGAGCGTGTTTGTGTTGTTTTCCCTGTTCGCGCAATCCCACTAGTTACTTTTTCTGTGACCCTTTTTCAGCTTGGTTGGTGTAATCACTGATTAATGACGCATTCTGAACGTTATTAGCTGATGACAAAGTAAACCCAGTTCCACGTCCTGTGCGAAATCTGCTGATATAGGGGAGCTTTGGATTGGCTTTACAAAGATTCCGTTTAGTTTCGGCTTCTTTCTTGTGAGCAATGTTAGTAGTACTTGTGATACAAGTTGTTCAGGCCGCTCAGAATTCTCCATAAAATATTTCCTCCTCCTTCCCCACCTCTGCTTCAGAAACAATAACCTGAACTATTGAAGTACGTAAAACGCATTATAGGAGTCAAATAACCCGTGTGAATGCCACCTTGCCTTTGATATCCTGCCACGCTCTCGCTTGGAATGCCTGGCCAAACTCTGTACACTTCCGGGAATGAAGTAAGACAGTAGGCGAGATGCGTCTTGAGATTGCTTTTGGCACCACCCGCGAAGTGCTGTGCGCATATTCTTGTGCCCCTTTTGGCGGACATTCGGTGCCGTGAATGTCGCTGAAAAAAAGGTTACTACTGGTAAAACAATAGTAGCGAAAGCCGTAACCTAGTGTGTTATGCAAATACTAATGCATGCGATTCACAAATATCGCAGTCTGCGATGTGTATAAAACACTGACAGAAAATGTTTTAGTTTTACGGCCCTTCGCGTCTGCGCTGGAAATAAAAGGTAATCGTACCTACATTTTTACTCCTTCCACTGACAAAAAATGTCACGGCTTTCTTACTTGACGGTTCTCACTACAGAAATCTATTTCTTGCGACGCTCCTTTTCTTATGGCTGCCCTGGAAACCTGTACTACAGTGAACTTTCTAGTTCACTATACCTGTACAGAACGATGTAAGGCTGCTCTTCGCGAATGTGGCAGTCCTTCACGCAGCAGCAGTGGTGCTGTCACGAATTCTCTTCTGCAGCATTTTGGTCCGTTCGGACACTGCAACTTGCCTTTATAGCTATTTTCTTAAAAAAACTTTCGTCACACAGCGTCGAACCGGGCTCAGCGTGCGTGTTGTCACGTGCGCTGAACGGCCGGTTGTCACATCCACCGACCCAGAGTGGCTAAGCGGCGGCGAGAGGCGGCGCTGTAGTCGCGGGCAAACTTCAGTGTCCGGTGCCAATCGTGAGGCAGGTTTGCGGGTTCGTGCTGTTAGCGCGTTTCGGTACGAGGTGCAGCCACGGGCATGTCGCGACGGGAAGGACGGCAGCAGTTTTCATTGCGACTGCTTGTCCAGCGTCGAGCAACAGTTCCGTGATATACGTTGCAAGGTGCCGGAAGCAAATCCTTGAAGGTCCTTACTCGCCTCTTCGATTTGTGAAGCTACAACGTGACAAATAGAACTCGGGAGAACAATACGGTCAAGCCCTCAAGAACAACCTGTTCGCGAATGTGCTGGTCCAAGACTCCTTTCAAGAACTGGTCAACAAGCGAATCTTGAAGGGAAGCAAAAAAACATGCAGCGGCGAGCGCACGTCGCGCGGGAGCGTACTCACGAAGGGACTCTTTCGGTTGTTAAAAGCGGTGGCAAAAGCGGTGGCTTGCTGTGACGACATTACTTTCGCTCCTGAACTGTTGCTTTAAAGTTGCTACAGCTTGGTCGTAAACGGAACGCGAACGGCGGCGGCATTGCTATCCTCAGTACGTCTGTCGCCGGGGGGGAGACTCACCGGTCTTACACGCATCCTATAGAAGCGGGGGACTGGAGATGACACGTTGGCTCTCACCGCCGAGGCTGTGTAGTAGCATTCCTTGCGTCGTTGGGGCGGGAAGGTGCATGCTCCTCGTGCCAGTAGAAAGTTATCGAATATTTGGTGGCACTGCGTCAAGGGAACAGGAGGGCGGCCGGGTTGAGGCAGGAACACGGGCGCGAAGCAAGCCCGATGCAGTCAATGGCGTACAAAGGGTGCAGGCGTGGTTACGCCCCCGCGAAAAAGACGCATCCTCGTCGCCATTGCTGTATTGCGTATGACGCCACAGAAGAAGAGACCAAGCAACCGCTGTCGCTGGCGAACACAAAAAACTTAAATTTTATTCAGAGGCATGCATATATAGAAGTCACACTGGTGCCACTCGCGGCTATAAAGAGAACAAAAACTGAAACTGAAACTGAAGCACTACAGTTACCCTCGTTTGCTTCCTATCTCTATATCCGTCTCGCTCCAGTTCATCTTCCCGAGAATCCTTTTAACTTTTTTATATTGTCGCCTCCAGTACAACCAAGACCCCCAATTCGCCTCACCACTTCTTACCACCGTCATTCCACCATTTCTATGGCAGTGAGTTTCCTGGACATTATTTCCTTCAAATTCTCCATTTCCCGTACTCACGTCCTCAGATACTTCTTTTCTACTGTTATCTCAGTTTTGCTCCCCTCCTCGCTTATATACTCCCTTTTTATTTCGCCTTTTCTCGTGTTCCCGCTGCTGCTACACTTCTCTGCCTTATCTAGTGCCATTACCAGGTTTAGCTCTCAAATACTTCCATCTTCCGTTTACTTCAACATTCCATCTCGAGTCTTCTCCCCCGATCTCTTCCCCGCTGAGCCTTGTTGTCTGTCCTCTTAGAACGCCACCCGGTTGCATTTCATTTCTCCTGCCGCTTCTTTCCCACTCTTGCTTTCAATTCCGCAATCACATGCCCACCAATTACAAATGAATCAGTAACCTGCTTTATTGATCACCTTTCCAAAAAAATGTTTGTATTCCTTATGCACTTTCAATTCCTCCTAATTTCAGCAGGCACCGCTGTAAACCACAATTGTCCATCTGATGTAAAAGCGTCAATCTAAGGCAAGAACCACAATACTTACTGATCGGGTATGCTTAAACCAGTACCATCAATCGATCGAAGGTGATTCAGGTCGTTATAATAGAAATAACGCCTCACGGTGTGTGTTGTGTTATCTTTTGACACAAAGATTGACTTCTCACATCTCAGTTTCTGTAAACCTACACCTGGATCGTAACTTCTGTTGGTGAGCTCAATGGCTACATTTTGGCTAAAGAACTGAAAAGAAAACAAGACAAATCGTCACGGAAAACATAATTTCATCGCCCAGGCTGGTTTTTACATGTGCAGATTTATTTATCTTTCAAAGCGGCCATACACATCCACAGAGTTATGCAACTGCCAATAAAAACTGGAAGTGTTTGGTCAATACTCCGCGGTATAAAAGAGAAGTGAAATTAACAAAATTTTCTAAGGTACAAACTTCGTAATTATAAATTTCATTTGGCGAGATGCGACGAACAAATTTATTCATTTTTTGCTGCCTCAAACGTAAAATAACTGCAGTTATTAAAGCTGTGGAAGCATTATAGACCATTTATAGATGACAACATGTAGTCAAGTTTAATGAAAGATTATCCGAACTAGCGCGGCACGTCGAACACAAGCAAACCACCGATTTTTAATTTTTAATTCCAAATATAGGAGCTCCCATAAAAAGGTAGTGAGCTGAGAAATTTTCAGAGGTTTGATTCTTTTTTACAGCGAAGAGACGTGCCAACGCTTATGAGAAATGCTCGAAATCAGGCTCAGTCGCTCTTGGAGCGACAGCACTAAACCAATCTAGCGGATGTGGAGAAAGCACAGCGGCATTTTGTTAATGCTGGCGCGAGTCGTTGAAACAACAAAACGAACAACGAAATATAGTGTTGTCAATTCGCTGAACAATATTGTTGTTCGTAAACTTCATTGAAACGAAAGCAAAATCAAAGCCCCTTACTGAAGAGGTATATGGTTGAAACACACGCTGCTGCGACCATGCCGGAAGGGCCGCCAAGCGATCGACGTCGCTAGATAACGCCAGTGAGGCAGGTTCGATTCCGGTCAAGTTAAGCATTTTTTTTCTCAGGTGCTTCATGCAGCTACGTTTATTATCATCACCATCCTTTTGTAAAACTCGTTGGGTAACGTTGGCTTTCCTTACGGCCGTTCTGGCGCGACATCAAATGCTGTCAGTTAGGCAAGGAAAGCTTCATTTTACAAAATCTCGATGTACGGGGTTCAAGGAAACATGTAGCAAACATTAGCTTGCAGAGGGAAGAACCTGACAAGGAAGACTAAACAACTCTGTATAATGGAGACAAAGAGGGAAACAGAACACTGCAACTGTCTACGTTGCGAGTGTAGGCCCTGAGGCACCTTCCAGGCGGTCTTTACGGTCACTTCTCGCCTGGGGAACCCACAACTTCTTGATGGATATAAAGGTTTAATTGAATTGAATTGTGAGCCACCAAAGCTCACCTCAAGGCCGCCTGCTTTGTTCCCTCTGGCGGCGCAAGCCAGTCTTGTAGAAAGTATGGAGGGGGAAGCTGGTATAGAATGATTTTAAAGTAATACTTGGAAAAAACGCATACCAAAAAACATGCGGCGTACTGGGAAACCGGGAACATAGGAGGGCCGTACAGGAGTGCGATGGCCTAATTAGTGTAGTATGCGTAGTGTAAGTACGCTTTCTGTTATGCTTGCAGATCGAGAAAAAAAAACATTTTCGATATTACAGGTGAGAGGGAGCAAGAAGAGAGCTTACCCCTAAATACCCTATCGTTGAGATTGACGCCAAAATGAATGGGTTTGCCGCGCTTGCGTGGGTGTGCGAGAGGGATTGGGCAGGGCGTCTCCGTCTCCCGGTCGGGATAGAGCACGGAAAAGCTATGGCCAACTAGTTGCCGGGGATGCATGAATGACCAAGACATTACTCCAGCACGCAGCTGGTACAAGTGTGTTCGGCCAGATAAATGTTGCAGCTCTGGCGGCTGTTCAAGGTAAAAGCGCTGCTGCTGGAACACGCAGAGAGATCCTGACTGCCACTGCGAATCACGTAGTTGCCAAGCGTGACTAAGGGTACGGTTGCATTGGTGATGGCCTGGAACTCGAGATACAGGGTGGTAAGAACGCTTGAGTATCTTTTTTGCCAGGGCAGTGGGCAGACAGAACAACTACTGTGACGCCGCGTACGTCCTGGGAGGGCAAGGAGGCGTCCGTGTACGTGAGTGCTGCAAGATCGGCATAGCAGTAGCGAAAAGTGCCTACTCGAGTTTGACGACGTCCTTGACTTGTGGTTGCATATACGGTGATTAGAATATTCGAAATATACGCGAGAAAGGATATACAAAGAGGGTGTGTAGCTGATGTAGCGGTAATGTCGGATAAGGAATATACATCGTTTTCAGAAAGGAGATGGCCATGCCAAGTGAAGTGGAGACTAGTGCTTTGTGCCGCCAAACGAACATCAACTTGATCGGTTAGTAATCCCAATGGCTGAGGAGGCCTTCAGCTTATAAAAGGTGTTCAATATCAAGGAACACAAGAGCCACACAGGTGGCAGGCCGGGGGAGCAGCTGGAGGTCGGGCGCCATGACGACGTTAATTTTATGTATGGCAGGGCATAAACAATGCTATTGTATATTAGACAGTCCACAAGTCGCACAATATCGTGTTATCGAAGTCCAATGCAACGTCTGATCAGCCGGACGATGATTTTATTGAATTAGGTACCTTAAGCCTTGCTTCAACTGAGTCACGGTGAGGCCTTCTCATCGTGCTGGCCTAAGCCGGGGACACGCAGCAGGCCTTACGAGGAAGAGGGGTGGCATACATTATGAGTTCTGTTGGTCGTTAGCTTTACCCCGGAAACGTACGTCGTGACAACTAGGTACTCAGTATTCAGGTGAGATGGCGTAGCACTGACTATTGACCCGAAAAAGTAGACAGCATCAGCTCCATCTTGAAGTTCATAGGAGATTTCTGTCTTGATAGTCCCAAGAACAGCAAAGAAATATATTGTGGGTCTACATACCAAAGAAGAAATTAAGAATCAAATAAAGTAGATGATAAAGATGGTGAAGGGCTGAATAAAAAAGAGTAAGGAAAAGAACGGGTGCCCGAGAAACCCCATAGTACGATTCCATGGGTTGGACAGTAGTCTTCAAGAACCAGAGTGTGAACTCGTGCGGGAAAAATTATGAATGTAGATGTAACTTCGGAAGCTAGGAGTATATATCAGTATTTCTCCATAAATGGCAGGGAAAGAACAGCGTAAACTGCCTTTTGCAATCAATAACTCACATTTTACTGTGTTGGACTGCATTCTGAAATGCGTAAACCCCTTACTGGATGCCCAACATTCTATCCTGTCTTGAACTGTGAACAGGAAGCCAGTCAGACACAAACAACCACCACTCACTCACCCTCGCGCACCCACGGAAGTACTCAGGCAGGCAGGCAGGCAGGCAGGCAGGCAGGCAGGCAGGCAGGCAGGTAGGCATGCACTAAACCAGCAGTATAACATGCGGACTCTAAACGACGTTTGGATGTCCTAGACTTTCTTAGAGAAATGCAAAGTTTCGATGGCCTTTCATGCAAGAAATGAAGAACAAGGTTTAGGCGTCTGACGCGCAGCTATTGTTTATTGTGTATTGCTTCAAGGGCCTACTGTAAAACAAATAAACTAATGAACGGAGGTTCTGCATCACAGCATGAGATGTGATGAAATTGTGAGGGCGTATGCATGCTCAAATTGTAGGGTAACAATAGGGAGTACTCATTTTGCCGCACCCATGAGTGACGCCAAAATACCTTGCCACATTTAATCGCCCGGTGTTTACCTGAATGCCTCAAGATTATTCAGGCAACGATCCCAAGCAAATTACTAATACCAGGTGCGAATAAATTTGAAGTCAACCAGCCTGCACAATCGATCATATGCGAAGGCAATCTAAAATTTTAGATAATTGTAGGACCCCTTTCCTGTGTTTAATTCAGAAGCTGTCGTTTCGGTCCTCTGGTCTGAAAGAAACCAGGGTTTAAGTGGGTTCATCATTCACATAGATGATGTCTACTATTCGTTTCCCCAGGATAGGTCAACGAAGTTCTTGGAAGAAATGATTATTCAAGATAATAATAAACTTGCCTTATGGAATCATTATGGGATGCCGGTAGAATGGTTTGTAGAACTATTCGTTTTTACTTGAGCATCGCCTTTGTTGGCTTTACGCGGAGGTATTAATCCAGAAACCGGGGGTTTCCTTTGGGTGAAAAGTCGCCCCTGTGCTAGGTTTTAGTTTCCTGGCTAAATTCGATCAAAACCTTGAAGTGTAATTAAAAAGAAGCGAGCAAAGAATCTTCTACTTGGTGAAATATTTGGTTTCTGGCACTAACCAAAAGATTGGCGCCCTTAAAGATATGGTGTTGACATGCTTCAAGGAACACAGAGACGGTTTACACTGCACTTGCGATGTACCCATAAACGACAAGATGCAGTTTTTAAATTTGGCTTTATCTTTTTTCTCTGACCGTACATGCACAAATGTGCACCCCGGTCTGCACTTTTAAAGTCCTGCAGTCACATGATGCGTCAGAGCCTTGAAGGACAGGTTGCCAGGTTCCTACAAGCAGGTTTTCTGCCATTGTCAGTTTTTGCATCGTGCTGGAAAACTTTCAAAGCTTTTAAACCTCTGCGATCTGAGAAAGTTGGGGACACGAGGATAAAAATAATTGCAGTACCGTACCTTCACGGGCTTTGATATCGTAGGAAGAATACAGGCAGTAAGTATAATGTAAATGGTTTTCTCCGCAAAAAGTAAACTGAGCCGAGTGTGTCACCCTGTTGAGCACATGTACAAAATGTAAAACAAAGTTATAGCTTTCTAAGAAAGTATGTTATGAACCATACTCCCCGACTTTTTTAATTGTAATAAGAAAGGGGTCGTGTATTAGATACCATTGAACTGTGATCGCATGCATGTTGGGCATTCGGGGGTGTGTGTAAATACCAGACTCAGAGAGCATTTTTTGTGACTAAAAAGAAGGCGCCGTACCCACTGGTAACTTAATGCAAAAGTAGAGGTGTACCCCTTCAATTATACAAATGTACTCTACTAACACAACAATCAAACAGCAGAAGTGGGGAGCCAGGCTCATTCTGTACATAGAATAAATTTTAGCGGAGCAGTTATGATTCATATTTCAGATAACGTGGGGCTTGGTTTACATTTTATGTACCGGAAAGTGAGTTATTTCTTAAACGGGCCCTAAAAGTGGTCACGCAGGAACATGTCCCTCAATTACTTCAATATATCTTGCATTTTAAAGGAGTTTACGTGGCTTTCCATTCTTTCTGTACGTTTCAACACGAAGCCAATTTTTAATATACCTGGTTTATCTTCCCAGCTCTACCATTACAACATAGCTTTAAAGAGTCAAACGGCAAAAAGGTTAATGCAATAAAAAAACAGAAGCGGGACGCCCCAGACATTTTGTGTATCTCACTTCAATGGTAACTTCTTTCTATTCTCGTTGCTTATTGAGATACAGTAAAGTGATTCTAGAGATATGCATTTTTTCCCTCTAAGTTGCGCTTCTGCCTGAGTGCTGTCACAGGTATTATAGTGCGATCATGCAGTGGGTGGTACCTACCTATTATGAAACTAGAGCGATTGGAAATATTGGTACCATATAAAGAAATGTGAATTATTAATGGTAAATACCTATAGAAACTCGGACATAATTAGAAGTTTGCGGGCATCAATGTTTACCAGTTTCAGTTCAGGCCCTCTATACTAGGAAAAAAAGGCTTTGCCCATACCGTCCGGGTAGAGTATGTTGCCTGCTAGACTCGTCTATGCAATATTATCTTAAACGTTCTGTGGGTTCGCACAGACTTTTTATCTAACGTTGCTCCGTTTTAATTGATTATATATCTGTTCACTTACTGCGTAACCGTCCAATGTTGGTGTCTTCGTACAGTTGACTGGTCGGGACGTTGTTGGAGCGGACGTGGTTGTAGAGGAGGGAGTGGATGTGGCTACAGTGGTTGGCACAGATATTTTAGATGTTGTTAGGGATGCCAGTGCAGGGGTTGCTAACGTAGAAGTATAGGTTGTTGCTGCCATCGTTGTAGAGTTTGTGATGAGGGTTTTTGTTGTACCGGTTGTTGTAGAGGTTGTGGCTGTTGAATACTGGCTGGTATTTGCTGTTGAGGTAGTATTGCACTCTTCTGGTGAGGCGGCCGTATTTAAAAAGAAACAGAAAATGAATGACGCAGTTGTAATCATTTTCTACCGTCTAAGGCACTCGGAGTTGTTCTTCATGCGCGCGTCTTTTATATCAACCGTAATACAAGCGTTTGGCCGAAAACAATTTACGAAGTTCCAGATCGCTAGGAAAACACAAAATGGAAATTACTCTTTAACAATGAAATATCAGCCTATTTTTGTTGTGAATATGAAACGCCCTTTCTTGTTAAAAATACCCGTCCAACGACCTCTTCGTTTATCACGGCGATATACGCTCTGCTTTCTAGATGCGATGGTGCCAATAAGAAGCGCACTTGCGGCTGGTGGATTTTCGGATTTTTTGTTGCACCTAATTAAATTAGAAATGTTTAGAAGATCTAAAAAAATGCACGTGCACGCCGAGCTTTGAGGAACGTGTTGGTCGAGCATAACCTTCTTTCCGTCTTAATGATCGTACAAGGCAATTTTTTTATATTTTTAGTCGCAGCGTGCAGACTAACGCAATAGCTTGTAGTAGCAACTAGCGTCACAAGATAAGGTGTCACAGTACCGCCACTGAGGCTCGCAAGTAGGCAGCGGCAGCCATTTTGGCGTTTACGAGTGTTGCAAGAGAACCACTTCTAAAGCCTCGCCACTCATTTTATCCACCTTGTTTATTAACACTGACGAATATGCAGTAAAACGGCATAGTCGGACACACATTTGCTGCGAAATGTTGCTACTCGCGTTATCGTTGATTCCCGTTCAGAACTACGTTTTCGCACGCATTCCGGAAGCAGGGTAGACAAGCTAAGTCTACCAGATGCGTCCGATTGAAAAGCATAAACAACAAAATGTACACGCCCAGTTTCAGCCACGGCTGCTCTCGGAAACAGGAGCGGTTGCAAGTGTGGAGCTCGCACCTTGACGCTCTTTGTCTGCTTCCTGGCATTTTCTACCCCTCTGGATAACTAGCTCGATTTGGTGGTCCATGTGTGGCCATCAATATTTTACTCGCAGCCGTGCTTTTGTTCACACCACTCCAGGATGCGACTCATGTGCTACAGCGATTACCTTCTGCGTGAGTAATGCGGGTGCGGGAACAACAAGGAATTCACCACGCAAGATCAGATTGTCTACCACAAAAATTTCGTAAAATTCTTTGAATAACGGCTGAAGATTGGTCGATAAGGATTTGTGCGGCGGCCACGGTGGCTGCACGTTAATTTTGCTTTGTTGCAGTGTGCTATCTTGCAACTGGGCCTGTTCAAATTCTTCTCTGGTAAGGCAAAAAGGAATTCGAGAACTGATACCACCTCATCTAACAGAGTTTGTTCTTCCTGAACAGACGACGGGGGCAAGCGTGAGAGTGCGGTACTCGACTGTACAGTTCAACGGTAGCATGTGTTCTGTCAATCGCGCTACCCGCAAGGGGCGCATTCCTTTCCCTTGAGTTGAAAGCAATGCCACCAAAGCTTGGGGATCAGTGAGCAACGTGAAGCGGCGTCCCCGCAGGTACACGTGCCACTGCTCGCACGCCCAACCACAGGCCAACGCTTTCTGTTCTCCTACCGAATATTGCCTCTCAGCTGGCGAAAGAACTCGAGACGCAAAAGCGACAGTGTGCATTTTATATTCGTTCACCTGCTGCAGGACCGCTCCAAGTCCGTACTCTGATGCGTCCGTGGACACTAAGACCGGAAGAGACGCTTCGAATATTCTCAGTATTATGCTAAATGCCAGAGTGTCTTCGGCCTTTATGAAAATAGAGTATATCTCGTCAGACCAAACAAATTTCTGCCCCTTTCTTAGCCGAAAAGGCATTGGTTCATCAATGTCAGCGAAGTTGCGAATAATCCTAGCAGAATATTCGACCAGTCCCCGAAATGATCGAATGCTTGCTCGATCAGTGGGCACTGGAGTGTCTCAGATGGAAGCAACTTTTCACCTCAATGGCATAATACCGTTTGTGGTTATAAGGTGGCCTAAAAACGCAAGCTCCGGCATATCGATGATGCATTTTGTGTTCAGTTTAATTCCTGCCCCTTTTATGCGCCTCAGCACTGCGGTGTGATTCATCATGTGCTCCTCTCTTGCCTTCCTGAACATAATGATGTCATCGATACAGAACAGGAAACCGCTGCAACCCTGCAGAATTTGCGACACCATACTTTCAAAAGCTGGTCATGCTGAAGCGAGTCCGAAACACCGGCGCTTAAAACAAAAGAGGCCGTCGTGTAATATAACTGCCGTTGAATCGCGGCTGTCGCGGTGAAGGATGACCTGATGGTAAGCGGATGCGATGGCCAGCTTGGGCGAGTGTGTTGCCCCCACTAGACTGTGCAATAGCTCTTCTGTATGAGGAGAATACTATATGCCACGACGGCATTGTTTACTTGTCGAAGATCTACGCATAGCCGCATATACTTCCATCCTCCTTTTTAACCACGACAATGGCGGACGCCCATTCCGATGCCTGTACGCCTTCTATCACGTCCATTTTTTCTAAGCGGCGGAGTTCTTTCGAGACTCGTGGCCGTAGTGAGAGCAGAAGGCGCTTGAGCTTTCAGGCAACTGCTTGTACTGTCGATCGGGTTTTGACGCGGTGCACAAAACCGTTCGCGATGCAAAATCCTGGATCGAAAATAGCCCCAAACTCTTCAACTCGTTCTGCTGGAAGGTGAATGGGCTGCTCCCCTTCTACATGGACGAATTAGTGTGCCGTTCGAGCGTTAGTACGCATCGCAGTCGTTTCAAGGCACTGTAGTGACGACCCACCAATCTGCAGACTGGGCGCCCTTGATACCCAAATCAATACCCAAATATTAATACCCAAATCAATACCTTGATCAATACCCAAAAGCGAGGTGCCTTGTTCAATTACATAAAAAAGAACGGCTGCGCAGTTACTGTACGTGACATCTGCAAAGAAGGAACCACACACTAAAATTGATTTGTTCGAATAATCTAGTAGTTTATTTCGAGGAGCTGAAAGCGCCTCTCTTTCAAAATGCTGTTTAAACACGTCATGCATCGAAATTAAAACTCATGACCCTGAATCCACGAGGAAAGTTAACTTCGTTTGACCAGCTGCTGCTGGTAAGTATACTGCGGGACTAGTGAATGTCACAGCCAGAATGCTCAATACTTCTTCAGTTGGCAAAACTTCGCCGTCTAGTTTATGAACCGGAGTGGCATCTCTGTTGCACACCGAGCGAAAATGACCCAAACACCGCAACCACGACACCGCGTGTTTTTGGCGTGCAGCGCAATGAAGGAGCGTTGTGCCGAGGTGAACCATAGTGATAACAATGTGCCTATTCGCTGCGTAAATTTTTTGAGCAGCCCGCGGAAGAAGGTACGGGCGGCGGAGTATTTTTGCGAGCATTTCTGCGCTGAACATGTGCAGTGGCAAATTTTTGGAGATTATTTGTTTCCTGTTCAAACTGCCTCGCTATAAGTACAGCTGGAGCAAACAAAAGAGAAGACCCCTCAAGAAGCAACTGCTCCCGCAAGTTCTGAGACGATACACCCGCAACGAACTGGTCACGGAGGGAGTCTTCCTGGGAAGGAAGCGACCACGTTGAAGAAAGTTCACGTAACGCGGTAACATACTGATTGATTGCTTCACGGACTTGGTGCACGCGTTTACCGAAACGGTGCCGTTGGACCACAACATTGGTTGTAGTCGTGAAGTGTGCATGCAGCGCTGAGACAGCGATATCGTACGGCGACGCTTCATGCTTTGTCTGAGTAGTGTCCTTGTTAGCTCCCGATTTCATATCCGTAGTTGATTGCTCACCGGACTTAGCGTTGGCCGATGATGGTAGCGGCATAGTGTGAAATTCGCGCTGGCCATCGACACCGAGGCTGTGGAGTAGGAGAACCTTGCGACGGTCCGGCGCACAGTCCGAAGCACCCGTTTCGAGCAGAAAGTTCTCGAACAGGTGGATCCATTTTTGCCACGCGAAAGCAGGGTGGCCAGGCGTGGGCAGAAACGAGGGTGGTGGTGCCAGTCCGGTAGTACTCACGCAGTGGGAAACCGTTGGCGAAGATCGTGAAAATCACGCCCCCCTAATAAACGAGCATCCTCGTCGCCAATGTAATGGTGACGTGTGCCACCGATGAATGAAGGACTAAACAACTTGCGTGCACATCGGAAAAAAAGACCCTTTATTCCACCTTGCGCATGCTTATATGCTTAAAAAACACTGGCGCCACTAGCGGCAGTAATCACGGAACCGAAACCAAGTATACAAATATACAACAACCACGTTGCCCTACTCCACGAACGTTCCCAGCGGAACGCGGAATCTATCTAGTGGAACCTTTCGTTGCTGTTGCTGTTTCAGTTTTTTCCATTCCGCCAGGTAGCCCGGGCAACAAGAGGCGACGGTTTTCTGCAGTGTATGTAGTATCTTATTTGCTATCGAAAAAAGCAAGCGGCCATACATTTTGTTCAAGGAACATTTAAATTATTACTCATGCATTGATTTTCTGCCTTATATTTTCGTAAAATCTTGTTCTTGTTGAACAATGTTGCCAAGTATGAACATTAATACCTGTCTTGGACGTTTATATTTGGCTGTGAGTATATAAGACTATTGCGCAGTTTCTGTTTCACTTTGGCGTGCTGATTGAATCGAGTGACAGATCTACAGACCGACAGACATACAGACAGACAGACCAAAATTTTCCCATTCAAGCAGCCCAAGAAAGACTATCATCTTGAAAAGCAGTTTCCGTGCGTCCGCGCCTGAAGTGGCGAGCGCAGTACCGCTCGCACTGATTGTAGGGCTTAACGCGCCGACGCAACGCAGGCTATGAGGCGCGCTGTAGCTGGGGTTCCTCATTAATTTGACAGCAGGTATTTTTTGAAAAGGTCGAAGACACTCTTAAAATGGTTTTTAGATGCACGGGTATCCAATTTTCTCATACGTGGGGCACTCTCCAGAAGAACGTGGTCAAGTCACTGGCATATTGCAGTGTGGTAATTTTTGTAAGCAACAGCTAGCTCTAAAGAACAGCAAGGAGTTGTTTGAAGCGCAAAACGTGTTTTTGGGGTCCAGAAGAGATATCCTGCCTAGAACATATATGAAGCTGGGGATATATATAACATGATGTGCCATAATTCCGAGATTTTCTTTAAAAGACTGCGAAAAGAAGAAAAGTAAGTTGTCTGTGAACGCCGCACACTATCTGCCCCCACGCCGTCTTCGTCCTGGGCTTTCCGAAATTTCTGCTACGTTTGTGGCGTGAATCTCGACCGATGGAGTATAGATTTCTTGGCTTTATTGTACTAAAGCGACTCCTCTACAGTCATGCGGCCAATAACGGGATATAGTAAAAACTGTTCTGCACTGGGCATAGCCTGGGGCCCATGTTGTCTAGTAGCCTGCTCAAAGGAACATTCAGAAAGCCAATAACGCATCCCATGTGCACCAAATCAAAGGGCAGAGATTCCGAAGGTCATTTAGTAGTAACCTTCCGCCAGAAAAACTCAACCAAGGAGCTTGATAGTATAAGCGGCTGGATGAGGAGTATGATGGATGATTACAAAAATTTTAGTGGGTGCCAGCCATATTTCGGCGAGATTTTCTGCGCGTCAGCACGTACATGTTCGTAGTTTGTTGCGGTTGGTTGTGTGCCCCATAATGCAAATTCGTTTCCAAAACCTGGCATAAACCCAGGTCAAAAGCAGCCATCACTGTTGAAGCCGCAGTACAGGAAGGGTTGCGTTCAGGTTGAGCGAAGTGACTACCACAGACCGTGAATCAGTGCCTGCTGCTATGGTTGGTGATGCCGTTCTTCATCATGCCTGTTTCTGCACCCACGATATAAAGGCAGCGACAAAGCGTTAAGGTACTTCAAACACCGTCGTACGACTGGGTTGGTCTTGGCGCAGCTTAGTGTGTCACAGCTGGTCTTGATGGGGTGGCCGCGGGGTGACCACACGGGGTGGGGGAAATGGTAAACTGCCAACCATGGCCAGGTTTGGAAAGCACAACGCTGCCCAGAAACCATAGGTGACTGCCCCTACACCAAAGGTGTGAAGATAGAGGAACAACGGTGATTGCGCCACACGCTCCACAGAACTTCTTACTTGGTGGCAAGATGAAGGTGACACTGGCCATGATTTATGAAGGAATTAATGTTATTGTGGGGCAGCCATATTTGCATGAACACCGTTTTGCGCAGCCATTACAGTGGCTTTAAACCTTTCTCGTAGGTTGGTAGGCCGGGTGGTACGGGCCATTCTCCAACTTGGTTTAGTTCGCGGGAAAATATTTTTGGGTGACTTTCCTTTTGTAGCTCCAGAAACCATTGAGGATTCCCATATTACGCTACCATAAGGGAAAAGGCTACATTTCTACTTGCTTCACACCAAACCGGTCCTCATCATCTCTGCTCCTCTCGCCAGTCACACATTGAAGGTCATAGAGTGTTATTTTACTTAAATTATGTGCGCTCGTAAGCTCAGACTCCACTCTTAAGACCGAAAGCGTGTCTACTATGCCATTCGTAAGGCATTAAATGTATTCCGTGTGCTCAGGGGAAACGCTAGTATTGTTTCATATTTGGGAAGCACAAGAAGAACTATTGACTTTGAAAATAGCTCCCGTCTATGTTATGTACTTCTTTGGTCTGCCAAGCCCAACGAGCGCGTGAAAAAACCTCGATTGATGCGTCGCTTATAAGGACAGCAAAAATGGTGCCGTGGCCATTTTTACTTTTAGATAAAACTTTACTATTGTGTTCATCACTCTATCCTCCTCGTGCAACTGGCAATATTTTTGTGAGATACACCATAGTTGGTTTAATAAAAACTAGTCATACAACGCGATCAACAGGGCTGCTTTCCGCATTGCTTGGGGTGACAACTTTGGGCGCGTTGAAAACGAAAAGAAACTTTTTCACTTGCTTTTTTAATTCTTACGCCGGATATTTGAATTTTTTCTATTGAATTAGGAAAAATTCAAATCGGCGTATTTATTTATTTGGAGAAAATATTTCTGAAACTCTGCAAGGGCAATGTCGTTCTATGTGGCCCACTACAAAATATTTTATACATATCGGCCTAAAGCGAAAATGTGTAGTTTTTTAGTACTCAAAAAACAAACTGCGTGCCAATTTACGGGGACAGGAAAACATGAGGACAGCACCAGCGCAGACTCGAAACGGGTGTATTCTTACACAAATCGACACCCTAAATGCCCAATACCTTGCTCACTCGATACCCTGCTCACTGCTGTAGAAAAGTAGTAGTAGTAGCAGCGTTATTGGTAAGGAGGGCCAAAGGCTGGTTTAGGGAAGAGGAAGGGGGAGTAGGGGAGGGGAATGCAGCGTCTTTTACAGGGACGTGGCAGCTTGCAGCTACCAGAGTCGACCCCAGCTACACTTTCCATGCTAGGCCACTTCTGATAGCAAACAGCCCTATTTTGTGCAGTAGAGGTTTCTCCATAGTATGGTAGTCTTCTGGGGTGCTTGTGGGCGCGTGAAAAGATGTGATGATGTCTGAGGGATGTTGCGAGAAGAAGGAGCAATCCCGAAGGAGATGGTTGAGTTCTTCATATGTGAGGGTATTGCAGAATGTACATTTGAGAGGCAGATTGGCTGAGAGCCATTTTCGGATTATGTGCGGGGTGTAGGCGGCATTTGCTAGGAGCTTGTTGAGAAATACCTTACCGGCTCGTGGCAGGGGAGAAATGCCGGTTAAGCACCCTTGTGGGGTGGCAGCGATGTAGCGGTTCCTCTTGTCGCGTTTACGCCGAAATAACTGCAGGGAAGGAGGCAGCGGTGACGGAGTCGGCGTGCAGGGAACCAGCGGAGGTGTGATGCTGTTCCCCTGTGCCGCAGAATGGGCGGCCTGGTTACCCGTGCAAGCTGTCTCGTGGCCGGGAACCCAATAAATCCGTACAGATACCCCGTTGCGACGGAGTTGGGCAACATGGGTCAGGAGTTGTTGTGTGAGGGGGTTGAGAGAGGATTGGCGTCTGAGTTCTTGAACTACGCCGAAGGAGTCCGTGAGGATGCGAATGTGGGATGGGGGCATCTGCGAGAAAAGAAATTTTTTGTAGTACTGTATCGTAAAGGGTGACGCAAATTGAAAAAAAGCTGAGGACCATCTTTCGGAGTTATTTAAAAAAACATTATTGGTCAATTTTTGCAATATTTGCTCAAAATGGCAAACAATAACTGTGTGATGTAGTGCCGGTGGACGAGGAAGAAGAGGAGACCGAGCGTGCAGCTGCAACGAGTGCGTGCAAAAAAATCGAACCAGGCCGGTGATCAGGGGACGCCTGTGACGCGCGTGGCTTGAGAGCGCGGCCCTGTGATCGTTTCGGGGAAGACCCGGAGCGCAACCGCTGCTGTTCCCGAGAGCCCTCCGCCGCTCATCCCGACAACCCGTGGGCTGGCCGTGCCAGGAGCTGGTGACGCGCTGGGCGAGAGAGCGCGGGTCCGGATTCACCTGGAGGTGGAACCCTCCGCTCACACCCGCTGCCGTGACTCATCGGAAAGGTCGACGATGCCTGCCCGACGTCCCGCGCCTGGTTACGACGAGGCCTAGAACCGGTCATCGAGCCAGCCTCGCCGTGACGTCCTCGTCGACTCCGCACGCATCGGGACTTCAACCCCTCGAGGGGCTGCGACAAAACCCCGTAGGACGTTTGCTTTCTTTGTTGCGGACATTTCCGTTAGCCTCTTGCCTTTTTTAACGCTAATATCTTTCTTCTCGCGTAGTTGCTTTCGTGCTCTAACTTCTGCATCTTTCGTGTCATGCATAAAGCAACGTTACTTGCGCACGCACTGGCCACTGACTCGTGACTTTCACGCCAATCCTTGGCCCATTCATTACAAAAAGTGGCGAGCCTGCCAGGATTTCTTAACATCCGCTGAAAGGAGTCGGTGAGCCACGAGTGTGCCTGTAACGTTAACTGCAACGGCATGTATCTTGAGAAGTTAATGGCAATGGGGACTCAGCTGGAACTCTCGGGACAAGAGCTTAGGGCGTGGATAGAGAGCGAACGGGCTGAGCAATGCGCCGCTAGAGCCGCCGACAGGGAAGCCAGCCGAGAAACCGCTGAAAGAGCGAAAGAAGCTGCGGAAAGAGCGAAAGATGCTGCAGAAAGGGAGAAGGAGTTGCTACTGCTAAGGATCCGACTCCAAGATGGTGGTGGTACCATCCAACCAAATGTCGCCGCGGGAGGGGAAGTTGTTGCAACTCCGCCTGCGATTAACCCGCAGAAACTTCTGCCTCTATTCGATGAGAAACGCGATGACCTGCACGCGTACCTGCGAAGGTTTGAGCGCGTGGCAACCGGGCAGCAGTGGCCTCAGGACAAATCGGCCCTAGCTGTAAGCATGTGCTTGAGCGGGGAAGCTCTTACTATCATAGGCCGTATGACCGCCGAAGAGTCTCTTGATTACGTGAAGGTCAAACGGGCGTTGCTGAAGCGGTTTCGGTTCACAGCCCAACATTACCGTGAAAAGTTCAGGAAGGCGAGGGCTGAGGATGGCGAAACAGGGAAACAACCAGCGGCGAGGCTTACCGGTTATTTTAATCACTGGATCGAGATGGCGAATGTGCAAAAAACATTCGATGCTCTTCGCGATCAAATGATCGGCGAACAATTCATCCGCTGCTGCCATCCCAAGCACGTCATCTTCCTGAAGGAGCGAGAGTGTAAGATACTGAACGACCTGGCCGAGGCTACAGATCGTTTCCGAGATGCGCAAAACCTCTCGAACCTTGGAAAGGTGTCCGAAGACGACCGCGATACAACGGAAGTCGTAATCGACTCGCGGAAGCAAGCGCCACCGAAATGCTTTGTGTACAACCGCCCAGGACACCGTGCACAAGAGTGCCGTTACTCCATGAAAGAACCGGCAAGATGCGCTACTTGTGGTCGCCACGGGCATAAAACTGAGCACTGCGGACATGGATTAAGGGGAACAGAGCAGGTTGCTGGTTGTGCCCTCACTGAGCCCCGAGAAGCTCAACAGCAGTGCATCAAGCTCGACGACACACACGATGAGAATCCTGCTATCAAGTATTCGTGTGGCATCGTAAAGGAACATTCTTGCCTAGGGAAAGGAATGCCGGTAGTCGAAGGAAGATTATTCGGAAAGCCCGTCACCGTTTTGCGGGACACTGGTAGCAATACCGTTCTTGTCCGACGAGACTTGGTTGCAGAAAACCAGTTAACGGGAAAAACTACCCGATTACTGCTCTTGGACATGACAGTCAAGAAGCTCCCGGAGGCCAACATCTACGTCGAAACCCCGTACTTTGTGGGCGAGGTTACCGCCGCTTGCCTGGATAAGCTAATCTATGACGTCGTAATCGGAAACATTCCAGGTGTGAAGAAACCTCACATACCGGATCCCGACTGGCAACTCGAAAACAAAGATGGCCCGAATGGAGCACTGGCTGCAACAGTCACCCAACTACACGACGATTTTCCGGTTTCGGCTGTCGCCAAGACAAGCAAGGCCGAGGTTGAGTTTTTAACTGTGCCTCGAATCAGTTGCTCTGATATCTCAAGACAAGAGCTGGCCGAGGAACAACAAAGAGACCCGACCCTCCGATGTTGCTTCCGGAAGTTAGGGAAGACTTTTTCATCTGAAAACGGACAGACGTACTGGTTCTTCCATTCAAACAACGTATTATGCCGCCAATACCAGCTTGCCTCCGGCAGAGCATTCACGCAGGTCCTTGTTTCCAAGAAACTGCGTGAGCGGATCCTTCGTGTGGCACATGAGAATATCACGTCGGGGCACCAGGGGGTGCGAAGAACTACGCATTGCGCTTTGCGAGACTATTTCTGGCCAGCCCTGCGGCGAGACGTACGCCGTTTTGTCAGGACGTGTGATACCTGTTGGCGTAATTCACTGAAAAGAGACACGTAATATGGTGGAGGGGCAGGAGTCCTACCATCCCACCGGAACCAATGCCAGGACGTTCCTGATTCAGAAGCTTTCGATGACAAAAAGCCACCGCGCAAACGCAAGGGGACCCTTACCAAGCCGACGGTCCAACGACAAGGATGTGAACCCCCCTTCAACAAGGTATTCACTCAGTCGCCGGCGTTTTACAACAGCTTGCTTGGCTACCGGTCGACGAACCTAGAAGGCTTAAACGCGACCCGAAGGCTGAACTTCTGTGAAGACGAAGGAGGGGAAGACAAAAATTTTCCAGCACAGTCGATGCGTCTTCGCCTCTAACGCGCCGACCGGACCACAAACGACGCCGTCTGAAAGGCGATGAGAAGACCATCCGCAGCAGAATCATCGTTAACTAGTCAAAGGGTCACCCACGAGAAAGCTCTAGTCAGGACAAGGGAACCGACAATCCAGGGGCCGGCTACACGAGTGGAGTTTAATCCTCGCCTGTCGCCATCTCTTTTGTACATAGTGTGTGGTCCACAGTTGTGTGTAACGCGTAATTGTGGAACTACCTTTGCTTTAGTGTATTTTCCTATACCGTTCGCGCGTGTGCTGTGCGGTGAAGTGTGCTGATAGAATTGACTGTGCTCTGCGGACTGTGCGCAAAAACTTTTCCGTCGGTACAGCGAACTTCTCCCAACTCCACCGTGCCTTTTAACTATTAGAATAGTTGTTGCTCCCCAACAACTTTCTTAGACCCGGGGTCATTGTGATGTAGTGCCGGTGGACGGGGAAGAAGAGGAGACCGAGCGCGCAGCTGCAACGAGTGCGTGCAAAAAAATCGAACCAGGCCGGTGATCAGGGGACGCCTATGACGCGCTGGGCTTGTGAGCGCGGCCCTGTGATCGTTTCGGGGAAGACCCGGAGCGCAACCGCTGCTGTTCCCGAGAGCCGTCCGCCGCTGATCCCGACAACCCGTGGGCTGGCCGTGCCAGGAGCTGGTGACGCGCTGGGCGAGAGAGCGCGGGTCCGCATTCACCGGGAGGTGGAACCCTCCGCTCACACCCGCTGCTATGCCCTCGAGCCGTGACTCATCGGAAAGGTCGACGATGCCTGCCCGACGTCCCGCGCCTGGTTACGACGAGGCCTAGAACCGGTCATCGAGCCAGCCTCGCCGTAACGTCCTCGTCGACTCCGCACGCATTGGGACTTCAACACCTCGAGGGGCTGCGACAAAACCCCGTAGGACGTTTGCTTTCTTTATTGCGGACATTTCCGTTAGCCTCTTGCCTTTTTTAACGCTGATATCTTTCGTCTCGCGTAGTTGCTTTCGTGCCCTAACTTCTGCTTCTTTCGTGTCATGCATAAAGCAACGTTACTTGCGCACGCACTGGCCACTGACTCGCGACTTACACGGCAATCCTTGGCCCATTCATTACAAACTAACGTATTGCATAATTTTTGTTTTAATTGAGGAACAACAACCGAAGAGTTTCGCTGTGGGGCTAAAGATAAACATGAACAAAACAAGAGTGATGATAAAGATACGCGCTGAACGCGCATTTATCAGCATAGGGGATGGAGCAATGGATTAAAAGCAAGAATAATATATATATATATGTATATATATATTTATATATATAAATAGATATAAATATATATTGTCACGAAGACAAGGACGATGCAGTTGTCTTGAATGAGAAACACGTTTATTGGAGCGAACTTGGGCTCCCCTAACAACTCAAAAGAATACAGAGGCGGCGAAGCAGCGGTCAACAAAGTGACTTGCACAGGCGAGTGTCGTCGAATCGAATGCTCCGGCGTCCGCACTGCAGGCTTTTTATCTTTCGGCGCGCGTGGTTCTCGAAACGTCGATTCACATCGAGAACATAGGAGATCCAAGAAGATTATTCTGGGCTGTTCACGTTAGATCGGAATGCTCTCCCTATCACGACAGATAACACATGCGACACAGAAAGAAAGAATGGAACACGCGCTTCTTTTGGCGCAGAGATAACACAGACCGGCGCAGCCGGGCGGTAAAAGCAAAACACAAATAAACAAACCCAACGTATGGTTCGCGGCATTACCCCCCCTCTAAGAGTGCATCGACCCGATGCTAACATAAGCGACAGTCCGAAAATAAAAATAAAATTCGTTATCGTCCGTAGAAAGGTTTTAAACGAACCACGTGAACGACTTCAGGCCGCGTGCGTCGTCGTGATGTTCCGGAATCACCATCGGGGATCACCTCGTAGGTAAGTTGGCCGACACGTCGTAGAATCTGGTAGGGTCCGAAATACCGTCGCAGGAGCTTCTCACTGAGTCCGCGTCGTCGGATGGGAGTCCAAACCCACACACGATCCCCTGGTTGGTACTCGGCGCCTCGGCGTCGGAGGTTGTAGCGGCCCGCATCCACCAGCTGCTGGTCCGTTATACGAACTCGAGCGAGCTGGCGGGCCTCCTCCGCACGTTGAAGATATCCGTGGACGACGGCGTTGAGGTCGTCGTCTTCTACGTGCGGAAGCATGGCGTCGACCATCGTAGTTGGCCTTCTACCGTAGACAAGCTCGAACGGCGTCAGCTGCGTCGTCTCCTGGATAGCCGTGTTGTACGCAAACGTGACATACGGAAGCACTTCGTCCCAAGTCTTATGTTCAACGTCAACGTACATTGACAGCATATCTGCGATTGTCTTGTTCAGACGTTCTGTAAGTCCGTTCGTTTGGGGGTGGTACGCCGTCGTTCTTCGGTGATCCGTGTTGCTGTAGCGTAATACGCCTTGCATCAGCTCCGCAGTAAATGCCGTTCCGCGGTCGGTGATTAGGACTTCCGGGGCTCCATGTCGCAGTACAACTTGGCTTATAAAGAACTTTGCCACTTCTTGTGCAGTCCCCCTCGGAAGAGCGGCGGTCTCTGCGTAGCGCGTCATGTAGTCTGTCGCTACGACAATCCACTTGTTCTGTGATCGTGACGTAGGGAACGGGCCTAAAAGGTCCATTCCAATCTGTTGAAATGGTCTCGATGGGACGGCGATCGGTTGCAGAAGTCCGGCGGGTCTTGTCGGCGGCTTTTTTCGTCGCTGGCAGTCACGGCAGCTCCGGACGTAGTGGGTGACGTCAGAGGTAAGGCCGGGCCAGTAGTACCTCGCCTTGATTTTTCCAATAGTGCGCGCTGTGCCGAGATGTCCGGAAGACGGGTCGTCGTGGCACGCTTCCAAAATTTCGTCACGAAGGTCCGCGGGGATGACGAGAAGGTAATTCGCTCTTGTTCCGGGGCTGAAATTCTTCTTCACGAGGACGGAGTTTCTCAGGCTGAATGCTGGTAAGCTGCGTTTGAAGGTCCTAGGAACGGCAACGTTGCATCCTTCGAGGTACTCGATTATGACGCGTAAGTCGGGACCGGCACGCTGTTGGGCGGCTAGGTCGCTCTCCGTCACGATCCCGAAGAACGCGCTGTCTTCGTCAGCGTCTTGTGGTGGTTGGTCGACGGGGGCGCGGGACAGGCAGTCGGCGTCGGAGTGTTTCCTGCCGGATTTATAAACGACTGTAACGTCGAACTCCTGCAGGAGCAAGCTCCACCGCCCAAGACGGGCAGAGGGGTCCTTCAAATTGGCGAGCCAACACAGCGCATGGTGGTCTGTTACAACCTTGAATGGCCTTCCATACACGTATGGGCGAAATTTTGAAATCGCCCATATAATAGCCAGGCACTCTTTCTCAGAGGCAGAATAGTTTTTCTCCTCCTTCGACAGACCACGGCTGGCTTAGGCGATTACCCTTTCGCAGCCGCTTTGCTTTTGGACAAGGACGGCACCCAAGCCTATATCACTGGCGTCCGTGTGCATTTACGTTTCGGGATTTTCGTCGAAATGAGCGAGCACGGTCGGTCTTTGCAGGCATTTTTGCAGCTCGCCGAATGCTTTTTCTTGGTGGTTTTCCCAGCTGAAAGGGGTGCTATCTTTCGTCAAGCGCGTGAGTGGCTCTGCAATGCGTGCGAAGTTTGCGACGAAGCGCCGGTAGTATGCGCACAGCCCGAGAAATCTTCGCACGCCCTTCTTGTCTTTCGGCCTTGGGAAGTTCGCAATGGCTGAAGTTTTCACCGGGTCAGGTAGGACTCCCGCGGCGTTGACGACGTCGCCCAAGAACTTGAGTTCCCCGTATGCGAAACGGCACTTTTCAGGCTTCAGCGTCAACCCCGACGTACGAATGGCCTCGAGTACAGACTCCAACCTTGCAAGGATTTCGTCGAAAGTCCGGGCGAATACCACTACGTCGTCGAGGTATACGAGGCAGGAGTGCCACTTAAGGCCAGCTAGCACAGTGTCCATGACTGTTTGAAACGTCGCTGGTGCTGTGCACAGCCGAAATGGCATCACCTTGAACTCGTATAGGCCGTCTGGGATTATAAATGCAGTCTTCTCTCGGTCTCCCTCGTCCACTTCAATTTGCCAGTAGCCGGTCTTCAGGTCCATCGATGAGAAGTACTTCGCGTGGCAGAGGTGGTCGAGGGCATCGTCGATTCGGGGGAGGGGGTACACGTCCTTTTTCGTGATTTTGTTCAGTCGCCGGTAGTCAACACAAAACCTTAATGTGCCGTCTTTTTTTTTTACGAGTACGACGGGCGCAGCCCAGGGGCTTTTCGAGGGCTGTATAATGTCGTCGCTGAGCATGTCGTCGACTTGAGTCCGGATGGCTTCCCGTTCGTGTGAAGAGACGCGGTACGGTGACTGTCGGGTGGGTCGGGCTCCATCTTCGGTTATTATTCGGTGCTTCGCTAGAGGGGTCTGACGTAGTTTTGCGCTCGACGAAAAACATTCGCTATAGCGACGCAGCAAAGCCAATAATTTTTTCCGTTGTTCTTGCGGTAGCGCCGGATTCACGTCGAATGGCTGCGGGAGCTTGAAGGTTTCTACGGGTGTGCGTTCAAAGTCGGCGACCGCGATCACGTCACTTGCTTCTTGCGCTTCTTCGAGGAATGCAATTGCCGCGCCCTTGTTTAAATGCTGGTACTCCTCGGTGAAATTCGTAACCAAAATGTGAGATTGGTGTTCCTTGAAGCGCGCAATACCTCTTGCGACCGACACACCACGATTGAGAAGCACCCTTTGATCGGTGTCTACGATGGCGTCGACGTCAGGAGCAGCATCTTCACAGTAGACTGCGACCTTCAAGCTTGCTCGGGGTGGCAGGGTGACATGATCATCGGCAATCCTTACACCAGCACGTCGTTCGGGGTTCGGTTCCGGCGTCATGGAGTGATTGGGGGAAAAAGTTATTGACTTGGTCTGCAGATCGATTATTGCACCGTTGTCCATCAATAAGTCCATTCCAAGAATTACGTCGCGGGAGCAGGTAGGTAGAATGACGAACGCCGCAGGGTACGTTGTGCCGTCTATGGTGACGCGCGATGTGCACGTTCCACTTGGCGTCACGAGGTGGCCTCCTGCTGTGCGTATGTGCGGACCGTCCCATCTGGTCATAACTTTCTTCAGTTTAGACGCAAATGTCCGCTCATTACCGAATAGTCAGCTCCGGTGTCTACGAGGGCGACTACGTCAAAGCCGTCGATGGACACCTTGACGTCAGATGCAGTCTTCCTGGAGTTCCGGGTTCGTCGGGGCGTCGTATCTCTGCTTGTACGTGTTGACGGTCGGGCACTGTGCATCGTCGTTGTCGTCGTCTTCTCGACGGACGTCTCGGTCAGGTCGGGTACGCGTCGCGCCGTGTAGCTGTCGTCGTGTTCAGGAGTGTCGTTAGGGCTAGGTCGGGTCGTCGTGTTGAGGGCATGTCGTGAATGATGGTCTTCAGCGAGTCGCTGCGTCGTTGGAGGGTTTTCATTTTTCCGCTGTTGTGCAACTTTACCTCCCGAAGTTGCTGCTTTTAGTTTCCCCCGCGTGTGCTGGGGGACATTCCACGTGAGAAGTCAGCAGTGCTGCGGCGGTTCGGTGACTGATACGGGTAGGGCGACGGTGAACGGTTGAAACAGGCTGGTCGACGGCTGGTGTTGGACAGGTACTCTTCGATCTCCGATGGGCGCTTGCCAGTTCGGGGGAGGGGTGCGTCGACGGAGAACTCTCGCAAACCGAGCCTCCTGTAGGGGCAGCGACGGTAGACGTGGTCGGCCTCTCCGCAGTGGTAGCACAGCGGACGATTGTCGGACGTTCGCCACACGTCGGTCTTCCTTGGGGCGGGGGGTTGCGCCGCAGGTGGTCGGGCCGGCGAGAGAGGACGATGGTACGGAGCCTCGTGACGATAGGGTGCAGGTGGGCGAGGGCGATGTACGGCAGCCGTGTAGGTCATGACTTGCGGCTCGCGAGGTGCTACTGGCGTCGTTGAAGTTCCCAGCGCTTGCTGCACTTGTTTTCTAATGACGTCGGTAAGCGAAGCGACTTGTGGTTGCGGCGGCGTCGGGAGCAGTTTCCGCAGCTCCTCCCTCACTATTTCGCGGATAGTCTCCCGTAGGCTATCTTCGGGAATGCGCACGTTGTCGACGCAATTCGCATTGGCCATGCCAACATAGTTCCGGTCGTACTGCTTAGCACGCATTTCGAGTGTTTTCTCGATGGTGCTGGCTTCGGTCACGAATTCGGCGACGGTCTTTGGCGGATTTCGGACAAGTCAAGCAAATATTTCCTCCTTCACACCGCGCATCAAGAAGCGTAACTTCTTTTCATCCGTCATTTCGGGGTCCGCGCGGCGAAATAGTTGCTTCATCTCCTCAACGAAGATCACGACCCCTTCGTTGGGGTGTTGTGTCCGAGTTTCAAGCAAAAGCGCAGCTCGCTCTTTTCTCACAACGGTAGTGAATGTCTTAAAGAACTCCCTTTTGAAGTGAGTCCAGTCGGTCAAAGAACTCTCATGGTTCTCGAACCAAGTTCGAGCAGCATCTTCTAAGTAAAAGAAGACATGCCGGAAAGTTTCTTCGTCGTCCCACCTGTTGAAGATGCGGACGCGCTGCAGCTTCTCCAATCATTCTTCGGGGTCTTCAGCGGGGGCCGCCCGGAACGATGGCGGTTCCCGGGGCTGCTGCAGGACGATTGGCGACGTTGTTTCTTGCACCATGGTGTTGGTTGCAGCGTTCCTTTTCTTCTTCGTCTTCTCCGGTAGTAGACCGGACTCGGGTGGTAAATCTTGCAGGCGGAGGCTGGCTCTTGTTGGACTGGCTTGGCGGCTTCCCGAGGTTGTAGTTGGCATGAAGGGTGCGTACCCAGCACCTTCACCAGATGTCATGAAGACAAGGACGATGCAGTTGTCTTGAATGAGAAACGCGTTTATTGGAGCGAACTTGTGCTCCCCTAACAACTCAAAAGAATACAGAGGCGGCGAAGCAGCGGTCAACAAAGTGACTTGCACAGGCGAGTGTCGTCGAATCGAATGCTCCGGCGTCCGCACTGCAGGTTTTTTATCTTTCGGCGCGCGTGGTTCTCGAAACGTCGATTCACATCGAGAACATAGGAGATCCAAGAAGATTATTCTGGGCTGTTCAGGTTAGATCGGAATGCTCTCCCTATCACGACAGATAACACACGCGGCACAGAAAGAAAGAATGGAACACGCGCTTCTTTTGGCGCAGAGATAACACAGACCGGCGCAGCCGGGCGGTAAAAGCAAAACACAAATAAACAAACCCAATGTATGGTTCGCGGCATATATATATATATATATATATATATATATATATATATATATATATATATATATATATATATATATATTATATATATATATATATATATATATATATTTATATATATATATATATGTATCTATATATATATATATAGGTCGGCAGTCTACAACGCCAAAGGAGGCACAGGGGTGTGGTTAGGCTCTTTTTTTTACTACAGTTAATGAAGTTACCTTTTTTTATACGGAAGAAAGAAAGAGAAACACGCGCCCAGAGTGGGGACCGAACCCCCGCCTTTCGATATATATATACATATATATATATATATATATATATATATATATATATATATATATATATATATATATATATATATATATATATATATATATATATATATATATATATATATACATACATATATATATAGGGTCAACAGCTTGGCAAAGCCTCTATAAGTCATGGTAACCGTAACCGAGGAAAGAAGCGACTTAAGAACTTCCACTTTGTTAAGAGGGATGAGCAGCGAAGCTTGAGCTGCGATGTTCGTTGACAAGGCCACACTAAAACGAGTAAGACAAAAAACCAAATAGAACAGGTTTGTTTGTTGTGCGCGATTGAGATGAATTCCGGTGTTAGCTTAATTATACTTGAAAGGACTGGTCGTTTGTTCTAGCGCAAGCAAGAACATGGAGATGTTTGTTTCCCTCCCGTACCAGCCCATGCATTACAAAGAAAAGAAATCCCAAATAGCTAATTTTTGTGACAGCTACATCAATGCCATTTGTAAATGAAGCTCAGCGTAATGCTGAAGTCTCTTTAGCGCGTAATTGTGGTATATTTAGTACTAGATAGTTTTAAAAAATCAAGCGTTAGAGCTGTTTTCTGTAACCATACGCCCATTGTATACGGTCATGTGTTTGCACCACACGGGAATTCTGGAACGATTACATGTTCGCTGTCGACTAGCCATGAACACCAAATAAAACACTGGGTAATGATAGGATATTCTTTGCGCCCAATTTAACGTTAATTTTTGTAAAGAAAACCTACATTGCACAACACTTGCGAAAAAACCCAAGCGGTAACTACGTCATAGTGTATGCGACGCGTAGACAGACGGACATCGACACCCCAAGTATAGGCGCAACGAATAATTCTGAAAACTATAATTTGAATAGCAATGAGATGCACATTCCTGCAAATGGACACGTTTCTGTCTTTGTGCACACTGTATCCTGCGATGAAGTCCGTCCTACCTCTGCGGTGACAGGGGAACGTGGTCGCCTACTGAAGTACGCTTCAGAAAAAAACAACACGGAAACACAAATCTATCCTCTGCTAGGAAAGAGGAAGGAGCTCACTGCAGCTGGATGAGTGATCAGCCAAAACTATTGAAACACTCAGGACGTTAATCGCACACCTCAGACCTATGTACCTCTGGTGGCGAAAACATATTCGCAAGAAGAATTGAAATAATTACAACGGTTTAATGCACCCCCGGTTCGTGTAAGCGCTTTCGTGAATTTTTCTTCATGTGCTAGTTAGCGAAAACTAAGCGAAAACCGCAATATCTTTCCCATTTTCTTACTTGGGTGCTTGTCTTCTTTACAGCTGGGCGTATATTTCGTGCTACCCGCCGCGGTGGCTCAGTGGATAAGGCGTTGCGCTGCAGAGCACGAGGACGCGGGTTCGATGCCAGGACGCGGCGGTCGCTTTTCTGATGAAGGCGAAAAGCAAAAATGCCCGTGTGTTCAAGATTTCGGCGCATGTTAAAGATCCCCAGGTGGTCAAAATTAATCCGGATCCCTCCACTGTGGCGCGCCTCATCGCCTGCGTTGCGTCGGCGCGTTAAACCCTACAATCAATCAATCATATTTTTGCTGTCATAAATGAAGGTGTGTGGCTTTTTGTAAATATCTTTTATGTGTGCCTTGATAAAACTTTAGAATAAAACGCAGCCTTCCTCCAATATCCAAAAGATAAACGGGTGCACCCTTCTTCCGTGTGTGAAAGAATTGCAAACCGAGTGTTATCACGAGCGCACGCCGAGGATGCGTGATTTACTCGTCGCAGCACACAGGGCTTAGATTTTAGAGTTGTTTTTGTTGACGGCTTATTTAAATTGGCTATCCATTGCATCCATTGCGGTCACTAAAAAAACTATCCAAAAGTCACGACAATCATCAAATGACGTAATTCTATCTCGAAAAAAACACCAAGATCAGGAAAAACAGAAATTGTGTTTACGCAACGTTCTAAAGTTAACTGACATGTGTACAGCAGTATGTTTTCTGTGAGGCCCGTTTGTATTTCTCTATTATAATTATTGGACGCGCCTGTTTACAAATTTGTAAAAGCAGTACACTTAGAAAAAAGCTAAAAAAAGTGTTTTAGGCTACCTTTAACAAGGCGTGGTGCCACTATTTTAAACGCAGAGCGTTATTCGACTCTCTTTTGAGTTCGCTGCGGGTTTTAGTCGCCCCGTATCAGCCGTGCTCATAAAGCGTCCGCAGCAATAAGTCGTCGCAGCCGAACGGAAGCTACGACTGACATATATTGACAAAAACACTTATTGATTTACATTAATTGATGAAAACACCAAAAACACTGAAGAAAACGTTAATTGTTTGTTGGTATATTCTCGTACATTCCGCTTGTTATTGTGCCGCTCTCGTGACTTTTATATATTGTTTGCTCTTCAAAAGTAACCTTTTAACGAGGACCACGCTGTACTTCTACATCATTAGGCTGAGCGTGACTTTACCTCTGGAGTTGTTTTATTTGCTTCTCGGACCAATTTTTTGCCATGACCTTTTTATACAGATATACCGAAATGACAGCTCAGCGTCAACATGGGGGGCACTAAAGCTACTTAATCTGTCTAGCAACTGCCAAAGAGGAACGAACTATGAACTTGTAAAATGCATTGTACTAAGCTTCTACCCCAAACAGCAGATAGAGCTGACTCATGCGGTGAAAAGCAATACCACGAAGAAAATATCACCGGTGCGTGAAGAACACATACATGAACAGTAGCAGCATTTTAGAAGTCGGGTGCTAACGACAAAAAAACAATATTGAACTAGTAGAAAGAGCCACACATTAGCATCCACAATATTAATAAACTGCATTGTCGAACTACCGTTTTATTTACTAGCATTCTGGCACTGCAAGGGCAGAGCGCAGACTGCTATTTTATTTATGATAGGGATAAAATTTGGGTTTATGGTGTGTATTCAACACTGTAAAGACATCAAAATCTGCTCACAAATTTTCGGCTTCCACACGTTGAAGGTGCACATTTTAAATGAGGCGTTCTGGATGCAGGTTTTCCGTGTAATTTTGAACACTTACAGATTGGTGCCTTACGCCGATATCTAGACAGGCATTTTGTTGCAATGGTGCAACAGCGGTCGGGATCGAACGCGCATCCCTGGCTCAGCAGTGCAATGTCTTAGCCCCTGCGAGTGCACGCCGGGTACAATATTTTTTCAACCTGGAAATTCAGGTGAGACTATCATGGTGAGAGTGCGTTTACTACGGCACTCAGTTGATATCGCGCCCTTTTCGAAGCGTGAAAATCAGATTGAAAGTATCATGAGGTTGTTTCGACGTCTCAAGTGCAGATGTAGGGCACCGAGATCTGTTTCCGAGAACTACCACCTCTACAACGTAAGAGTTCACAAGCCCCCATTTTTCCCTTTGGGAAACCGGTTTGTTTCCAAAAAATTGGTCGTTACAAGCTCCTTAGCAGCGTTTAGGCATTCAATGCGGGGCCACGTGGAATCCATTACCAGATTGCAGGAAGCAGGAAGCGGGAAGCCTGGATACTCTCCATTTAAGCTTCCTTCTTGTTAGCGTTATGGCGCACAAACGGGATAATGGTCGCTGGAAGGGGAAGCCTGCTTGTTTAAATGCTTTGAACGACCGTTGCGACGTGCGCGCATGGTTGGCCATCCTGAGTGTATTGCCTTCAGATCACCAAGCTGCCATTCGTTTTAGTTCCTTTAGGGAGCAGTCACCTTTAAACACGCCTATGGGGCTTACTACTCATGCCCCACGGGCTGTAAAACCATCATGCACCAATACGAAAAGTTTTACAAATGCATCGAGATTTTCCACCGTCCTAGTCTGCTTATTTTAGAAACATGTCACTTATCTACTTACATAAAGAGATAGCATTCTCGCTTGCTAGACAGATAGCGCCATCTACGGAAAACTACGGAAACGAAAACGTGTTTTTTTTATTATTTATTTCAGTATTGAAGTGATGTAACAATAAACGAAGCAATCCAGACAGTTAGGTACATTTGTATGCGTTTGTAAAACTTCTTGTATAGGTAGACAACAATTCATAAACCCGTGGGACATGAAGTAGTAACTCCCCGTACGAATGTGATCAGGCGAGCCCCCCTTACAGAGACACTGAAGTTGTTTGTAAACATTTTGGCATTACTTGCGGAAATTGTAGTCCACCCTCCCTAGGCCATGTTTCGACAACTTTCAGTGCGTTTACGCAACTTTATGTAGAAAAGCAATTCATTCGAAAGTGCTGTCCACCTCTCTGCATTCTGGTTGCCAATTTCCTATGACGTTTAGTCTGACACTCAGACGAGATAGGTTGGTTTGACAGCGCTAATGCACGGCTCCACAACCCTCCTACAGAGAATGTCGGGTGGCTGCCGATGGGTCGTAGCGTATCTTTTGCAGAGTTAAAACTAAGCCATCACGGGATTTGTGCCTGGAAAAATGCGCCTTTATTTTGTTAATTTGAAACTGTATCAAGCTTAGTATAAAGTCGAAGAAGTCTAAATAGCTTCACACAAGCTCGCATGCGACACATCGCTGACTGGTACGCTAGTACAGAATCGAAGGACCATTAAAGGCGGGAGAAGAGTCAACGAAGTTGTTATAGGTACTAAGAAAATAAAATCAACCAAAACTTTTATTTCACACCGTAAAAACAAGCTCGAAAAGCACTTCTACACTGGTTACACTACCACAATGTTCATAAGAACGACGACACAGTTGCGATCACGGTTCCTGCTTGAGGAATGCTATCGCTAGACATTAAATGTTCGGAGAAAATTAAGAACGCTTTCTGCACAACCATCATTTAAGGTATAGTCATTGAAGCCGCTAGAAATGCTAAATATTAAAAACAAAAGACATATGATCTATGCCTACATCAGATTCGCATCCCCGACAGTCCTTGTACAATGGCCAAATGGTCTGAAGAATTGATAAAGTGTGTCGCAGTAAGCAAGTTCGAATCACCGCACCGCTTGTGTTTCTGGAGTTCATTTCTTGGCACACATAATGCTTTCTATTCTAAATTTAACATTATGCGCTGCAAGCTACCCTGCTAAATAATCCACAAGCTAGTTGGCAGCTTGCGTTCCGACTGACACTGGTGAGTTGGCGAGTTGGCGTTAGCGTGGTGTTCTCAGGTGTAATTTTAGGCATGGTGTTAACATAGCCTTTGACTGCTTGCGCGCACACTGCGGAGTCAGCTACACTCGGGCTGATGGAAACTCGTTTCTCTTGACAGCGGGACTAGGCAGCAAGCTTCAAAAGTGGGGGCGAAGCGCGGCGGAGTTGCGCATCTCCGATGACGCGGAGGGCGTTCACCCACTGTATACGCCTCGTGTCGTGAACGTTACAATTCTAAGCGGTGCTGGCACGCTTATATGACGCATTCTACAGGACACCCGTCAGATGCGCGGTATGATAATTCCTACTATGTGGTGTTTTAGTTGTAGCATGACGTCCTGAGTAGAGCTGGGGTCGGAACCCCAGCATGGAGTGAGGGAGCAGGTGGTGTTGTTCGATGTGACTGTTGAGCCGGGTGAGAACGACGTGCTCTAAGAGCTTGCCTAGGCACGATGTTGATGATATACGTCGGAGGTGATCGACGTGTGGCTGCTTCCCCAGTTTGGGAATAAGAACGGTTTTGGCTGTCTTCCATTGGGGTGAGAGTTCCCCTTTCTCCCAGCATTCATTGAAAAGCGTAGTCAGGTCGGCGATGGTAGAGTCGTCGAGGTTTCGAAGTAGCTTTTTAGTTATTTTGTCGGGGCCCGGAGACTATTTGGTTTTAAGGTGTTGGATGGCGGTGCGCACCTCCGCCTCCGTTATGGGTGCGTCCAGCTCTGGGTTGGGATCCCCACAGTAACTTGAATGAGTTAGGGTGGGGCAAGCAGGAGCGTATTTATTCTGAATATAATCGAGGAGTTCGGTGTCAGTACCAGTGAATTGATGTATGATGTGGGATACGATTTCGCATTGTGTGGTGCGTGTGGAAGAGAGGTCAGTCAGTTGTTTGAGTATGTTCCACGTCTGGGAAAGATTTAAGTGCGAGTTTAACGCCTCGCATGCTGAATACCAGTTATGAGTGAGGAGCTAGAGGGTGTATTTTTCAATGTCGCGGTTGAGGGCAGCTATTCTCCTTCGAAGGGTTCGATTGCGCCGCTGTTTAGAGAGGCGTTTCTGGAGACTAGCCTTTGCTTGCCACATGTGGGCAAGTTTGGAGTCAGGTTCTGGGGAATCTACTGGGATGTTTACTGTTTGTGTAGAGTTGCGTAGGCGTTCGTGTAGAGCTTCTTCCCACGTTGCGAGGTTGGCGATGGTAACGGGTGCAGTGGGGGTTTGATGTCCGGTTTTATGTGCCCTGAATGTGTCCCAGTTTATTATTCGGGCCTGTTTATTTTGATTGGGTCGTATAGATGGTAGGGCCATTTCAATTTCAATAATTTTATGGTCGCTGCCTAGATCGGCTTGCGTGTTACACCAGATGGGAGAGGGACGTGTGTTTTTTGTGTAGGTGAGGTCGGGAGAGGTGTCCTTGCAAGCACTATTTCCTAAGCGAGTTGGGTATGCGGGGTTTGTGAGTAAGGTGAGACCTTCCTGTTGGCAGTCTAACCAGAGACGGCGCCCTTTGACATTTTCTCTTGGATAGCTCCAGGCGGTGTGGTGGGCGTTAAAGTCTCCTGCTACTACGAGGGGATGTCTGGCTGCCAGAGTGATCGCTTGTTTAAAGAGTAAGTGGAAACGGTGCTGTAGTCGGGGGCTGCTATATATGTTTAATATGAACAGACTCTGTTGTCGTTTACTGGATCGAAGAATGAGCTCTGTGAAAACATGGTCGATGTGTGTAGGAAGGGGAAGCTCGTGTTGCATTACTGGGAGGTTACGATGGACGAGGATGGTCGTTTCCCGAGGTCGGGGGTCACTGTTTGGAAATGATTTGTATCCGGATAATTTTGCTACGCAGCCCGTCTCCTGCAGGCAAATGACATCTGGGGGTGGGCATAATGCGTTGGAGTCTCTGTGGTGGGGGAGATTGCCACGTTTGCGGCGATATCCCCGGCTATTCCACTTCCAGATAATAATTTTCTGTGCCTCCATTGTCAGAAGTGGCGGGGGTTTTGGCCCGGTCGTAGGGTTTGGAAGATTTTTTGTATAATGCGGATTGTCGTGCACAGTTGACTTCAAATACAGTCATTCGAGAATTGAAGTCTGTTATCGGAGAGCGGAGTGTCGCTACCAGTTCGGTAAAAGGTTCTAATTGTTTAGCTACCGTTTCGGCTAGATTGGCACGGAGTTCTCGCATTTGTGATTCAAGCTTCTCTTTAGTGATGTATTCGGGTGTTGGTATGGAAGAGAGGGGCGCGCGGCGCTTGGCAGGGTGGAATTCGGTGTCGATTGCATTGTCGCGCGAGGTGGAGGCTGCAGAAGGAGGAGGAGGAGGGGGATGAATCGTGTTAGTCGAGGGCCTGAGGGATTTGGGTTCTGATTTCGGTGTAGAGGGGGATTCGTTATCCATCGCGTCGTCCCGCGTGGTGGAGATTGAGGGAGGAGTAAAGCTGTTGATGGATGCCTTGAGAGTTTGGAGTTCAATTTTTAGGGTTTCGTTTGCAGCTAGTACCATGCCCAGTAATTGCTTAAGGTGTGCTATTTCGTGAGCTTGAGGAGCGCGGGAGGCCACAACTGACCAGCTTACCCTGGGGCGATGACCCGAAGTGCGCTGAAGAGGTTTTTCACGTGGGTCACCAGCCCTATGCTCGTACGTTGAAGTGTTCGGCGGGAGACGTGCTATGGACGGGGCTCCGTGTTGAGTGGGTGCTGTCGTTTTTGGAGGGATGGCAAGTTTTTGGCAGACTTCTGGGGCACATTGCTGGGATGCGTCATTAGAAACGGCACCAACTTGCCGCTGTGTGCAGGAGGGGCGTGGATGGGAACGGTGTATTGGCGGCTGGAAACGTTGCTTACACAGTCTATCACCCATTACCTCGCGGCCTCCACACACCACGCACGTGGGTTCGCATGAGTGTTGGTCATTTGGAGAGGCTTGGACACCGCACTGTTGGCAGCGAGAAGGGTCAGGATTGGGACATACATCGGCGCGGTGACCGAGAGCCCCACACGATAGGCAGGCTTCCGTCTTTCTTGGATGGATGTGGCAGAGGTACTCTGCTCCTCGGTAGTAGAGGTAGTGTGGCACCCGAAAGTCTTCAAATACAATAAGGACGGTGTTGGTGCTACCCATGCGGCGCGCCTGTAGCGCTGTCGGGTTGCCCGAGTGTATGATGCTTGCTGTGATGTCTTCGGGGGAGTCGTAGGCGGGGATTCCGTGAATGACCCCTTTGGATGTACCTTCAGGGCTGGCCGCATAAAAGGTGGTCAGGCACTCTCGGTCATGGAGGGAGAGAGAAGCAATAGCATTGTATTTCTCTGCTCGCACAAGACTTGGCGTGCTCACTACTACGATATTCTTTTCTGGATTTGTGCGCATTGAGTCTTCTCTGGCTTCGTTAGTTTGTAGAACAGCAGCTTGAAGTATGGCATCTCGGAGTTCGGCCATGCCAGCCTTTGTAACATCAAGGCCGTTACGAGGGCGGATGATTATCTTGAGGTGCTCCCTTGGTAACTGAGGTGGTCGGATTGGCTTGCGAGGCTGTGTCGAGAACTTATCCTGCTTGATTATTGGGGAGCTAGGTTGAGCGCTCTGATGCTCCTTCACAGTGCGAGCGCCACGTTGTCGGAAGGAGACCTGAAGAAAATCGTTGTATCTTTGAGTCTCCTCTGGTTGAGGTTTCCTACTGAATACCTTTCAATTGTTTCAAGAAAACGGCTGTCAGAGACTTTAAAAGTATTCGTTTTGCAGTTACGATGTATTAAACTATATACCGCATCTGACCATGTCAAGACGTACATTGCCGTGTCAAAATGATGGCACACCCAAAAAGTATGAAAAAATTCTTTTTAAACTTTATTCAGGAACTCTTCCATTTAAAATATGGATGGCTGAAAAGTGGCTGTTTATGCCATTGACAACAGTTTGTCTTTTGTGTATGAAAGCCGAAACCATAGACCACTTTTTTCTAGACCGCTGGGCTGCGGTCTTTTTGTGGGACGTCCTTCAGCTGGGACGTCCTTCAGCAAACCCTGAAAAAATACTTACCTGTGAGACGATATGGAATCCTCTTCATTCCAGTCGACAAATATGGCAGTGTACCGTATGACCAGATAATATTTTTGGACCTACACGCCTTTTGCCTGAGACATATGGCGCTGCTCGACTCTAATGCTACCGCGAAGACTGTCCGCAAGTATTTGCTCGGAATGTCAGTATGCTGAAAGAAGGAATTACTATGCAGAGCCCGGAGCTTGCGTGATTACCTATTTCGGCGGAATCGTCTTGTTCGGATGTTTATTATAGTTTGCGCCAACCAAAGTTCCGTAGGGACTTTTAAACTGACACTTGCACGACTGTTTGTTCAAAATACAATAAAGAAAAGAAGTGAAGAAATGGTGCACTTAGACATACGCTTAACAACACGAGAGAAACACGTTCGATTCCTACCATGGGAAATGTTTTTTCTTACAGTTCCCTTTCTTACAGTTTTCTCACAGTTCCGCATTAAGGAAAAAATCCATTTTCCTAATGCGTTTCTGAGCGACATAGGACATTAGTGATACAATGAAAGCTTCGATATAAAACTCACACAAAAAGTTGAAAATCTGTGCAAGCCCACACATCAGTATAATAATTTGCGAACTCCCTTGAGTGTTTTTCTGTTTAGGGAGAAGTTCATTGTTCTCTTGAAGCATGAAGGCCATCTCTACATTTTACTTTGAAGGATTCTGTTTGTAAGAGCTCTTGATACCTAAGCGCGATTCTAATAGTTAGTATAACCGCGCCTGTGGCAAATCTTCACCCTCATTAGAAAGCTGCTTATCAGTTGTATCTAGGTCTACTCATTTGAATCTCGTAGTAATGGGCGGTCATTGCTGCTCTCTGCGCACATCCGCCGCCCAGGCATTTGAACCCGAATGACACGTCCACACAGTGATGTCGTCAGCGTGGAGACGTGGTCCACTCCTGTGATCTGCTTGATTGGTTTAGCAAGGGGCGGTAGGGCCAGGTTGAACAGCGGAGGCGACAGAACCGTGCCGGTGGAGTGCCCCTGTCTCCGTGCTCCATGATCGCACACCATTTCTCCCATATCCTTGTCGTTGCCGTCGTGTTGGTGAGAAACTCTTTGATGTACCCGAAGATGTTCCAGCCGCATCCCGTCTTCCTTAGTTCTCTAGGACGCTCGCGTAAGACACGCTGTCAAAGTCCCCCTTGAGGTCCAGTGCCAGTATTGCCAGCGGTGCGTTCTGCGTGGCTCACTTGACTACCACTTCCTGCAACTGGACGAGGACGTCCTGGGCGCTCAGGTGTTGCCGGAACCCGTACATGGTTGTCGGCATCTGGTCTGTTTCGTCCAAGTGCACTTGAAGTCTTGTGACAACCATGCGCTCCACCACCTTGCCCACGGAGGACGTGAGCGAGATCGGGAACAGGTTCTCTATCGTCAGTGGCTTTCCGGGGTTCGAAATGTAACGTACCTCGGCCTCTTTCTATTCGGCAGGCAATCATGGGCTCTTCCAGGCCTTGTTGGTGTGACCCAGAAGCCCGTGCGCCACCCCGTCGCTCATTTTACGTACACGTGCGGCATGTACGTAATACCGTCCGATTCTGGCGTGCTATCCTTCTTGCCCTCGTCTATGGCTGAGAGGAGCTTCGTGATCGTGAATGGCTCGTCCAGACTTGGGTATTCGGGACCATCATACCCTTCGGGTATCGGTACTGGCCATTTTCCATCTTTGGGTAAGGCTTGCCAAGGCCTTTCAGCAGCCGCTGTACGTACCCGTCTTAAGCGTTGAGGAATTTGGTCAGATTACGGCTGCTCGCAGTTTTGCTGAACAGCGGGTGGATCAGGTGCCGCAGCAAGCACCAGGTTTGGCGCACCGACACCTTGCCGTGCAGTCCATCGCACATGCTCAGCCAGTTTTCGCGGCAGTGCTTGCTTGCGTGCTCCGCGATCTCCTTGGTTTGACTGCGACTCGTTCCACCAACTTCTTGTGGTGACGTTAGCGCTTCCACCTCCGCGTTAGCGAGTGGCGCGCTGCCCACATGTGTGCGAGTGGGGCTTCACGAAAGGTGCTTGCGCCGTCTTCACGATCTCTTGGGTGAACTTGTTAAGCGCGCTGTTCTACGCCCGAGCCCAAGCGTGCATTTGCTTGCTGTCGTCGTCCAATTCCTCGGACGACTAAACATTCTCTAGGTCCTTGTGTTTGCGCGTACGGTCGCAGTCGGTCACCCAGGGTTGGCCGATACCTTGGTACCTTGATCGTTAGGCTGATGATATTGCGGTCCAAGCCCAGGTCCACGTCTTGGCACTGCCAGGTTACCGCATCGACGCTTGGAGTCACGAAAGGTCAAGCGTGCTGCCTCGTCTAGCGCTCTTCCCCTCGCCGGTGACGACGCCACATTCTGTTCATGGGGCTCCCGTCGTGGCGCTCCATGGCCATGGCTAAGCTTTTTTTCTCTTGAATTGATGACGATAGCCCCACGTTAGGTGAGGGGCGTGGAAGTGGCCGAGGATCTGGAGCGGCCTGTTCCAAGCCAAACTCTTCGTTTCCCTCATGGTCTTCTCGAAATCGTAATGCCTCTGTGACGGCTTGCAGTAGGGGCTCGTTATAAAGGGGTTCCCAGCATTACTGATCGTTCTTCGGTAAACTCGACCAGCGTGTGCTGCCAGCCGTGTTGCGTGCTTACCTGCTGCGTTGCGGCAACATTGTTCCGCAACAGAATCGCTTTATCGTGCCCCATCGTGTCCGCGTATCTCACGTATCCCGGCACGCGCGGTTTGCCATGCGTCTCTTGCCGCGCCACCACGTCCGGTTTCTGATCCAGACTCTCTTCGTTATGTAACAATTCGCAGTCCTTCTTTCGGATGCCCCTATAGTTCTATTGATAAATAATCGTGGTTTCCACCCGCGATTTGTTTTCTTGTTACTTGTCTTTTTCATCGTCTTCAGAGGTTTCGATGCGAACGCGCCTCTACGCGATCGCTTCCTTGATTTCCTTCATTTGCTTGTTCCTTATGGCCGCTAAACGGTTTCGTACTGTGGGGCTGGCGACCTTCATCGCCATTCACTAGTGCTTGAATGATAGCGTCTCGACCTTTGCCTCGACGTTGTGTAGTCTTGCTTCGAGCCCTTGATCCTTACAATTATATCATTGATGACCTCGAGTATCGCTACCAGCTTGTCGCTCTCTTGCGGTGGTGTTGGTTTTGTCTTGGGATCTTTGCGCCGGTGCTGCCATCTCGTGATCGACGATGTTTTCGGCGTCCATCGCTTCTTGTGTTCGCGGTGCCTCTTGCGTGGGCTTCGCCGTACCTCCTCACGCTAGGTGGGTCAAGGGGGGTCCCCCGAGGCGCCTTTTGTTGCTATTTTCTGGAGTCCTCGGAGGCTGTAATCGCCTTGGTTACTGCGTATGACGGGCTACCGCTAGCTTCCACATCTATCTTGTTCATTAGCGCTTTGATCTGCGCGTTTTCCTCCTGAAGTTGCGTGTTCTGCCTCTCGAATATTTTCTCAAGTTCTGCAGTTTCGTCGTTTGCTTCGGACGTTTTGGTCAGAATGGGAAGAGGAAAGGTTTGGATTGAGGGGAGGGTAGTCATTGTCGTTCGTTATTCGAGCAACGTGAGACCCGTTTATCCAGCCGACCTTTTCTCCGGCAAGAATCCCTCATGAATCCCTCATCGTCCGGTGGACTCTGCTTTTGAACTGGCCAGGCACCTCGTACCAGCCCGTGACCTGGAGATTGCCCTGGACATCGAACGCGAAGCTCTGCCATCTGCTCGAGCATGGAACTCTTCCAGCCTTCTCGCCAGCCACCCATGTGGGCCGCCGATCTCGTTCCGACGTGAGAGCGGAACCGCGAGCGGCGGTGACTTTGGCGCACCCCTTAGCGGGTCGGCGTTCTTGACTGGCTCCGCGACGAGGAGCTGCGTTGGGGTCGCCCTACATGACCTCTCTTCACTTCGTCAGTGTAGCCGTGGTGTTCGTCCTCAGCCTGGTGCTGTTCCCATCTTTGGCGTCGAACCACGTACGGCGTCTTGAATCTTGTCTTGCATTTATGATCGGCGGTCAGGTGCTTGCCACCGCACAGCGCGCACTTGTGGTCGCACACGTGGTCTTCGTCCGCATTGGCCAGTCCGCAGCCCCGGCATATTCGGTCGTGAGGATTTGGGCACACATCCATTCAGTGGCCGACGCAGCCGCACTGGTAACACACGTGCAGCCTTCCGATGCAGGGTGCACTCCATCAGAGCGTTTCCGCAGCGGACGTAGTTCGGGACCTTGTGGGCGACGAAGGCGATCACCACGGACATCATCTTCCCGAAGTGATTCTCTTAGAGCGCCGCCGAGCTTTGCTCGTGCACAGCAGTCTTGAATTTCTGTACCCGTGTCCTCCCACGAGATGCCGCGCATCACTCCTATCACGGTTCCTGGAGGGCGGATTCACAGGCGGTCACCGCGTGGTACGGGCCACGTATGTCGATGCACTCCACGGCCGCGTATTTGTCCTCTCGTTCCCTCACCGTGTGCTCACGAATATAATGTTCGGCTGTTTGTTAAGGCAGATGCCATCGTCTCTTTCTTCAAAGGAGCTGAGCTGCGCTGCCATATCGATGCCTCGGCCAACTTCGGGCCAAGATACTTCGCTCACTCATAGTGCACTGCGATGCCACACTGTAATCGCTGTGACGTCGCGCGGCAGGTCTGAGAGCCGCGCACCCTTCAACAGCTTGCCCTTGTTTATTCGTTTCTGCGTCCTCTGACCTAGATCGTTGCGGTTGGCACCACTGAGGTCAATTGCCTGACTACTTACGTCAGTCATGGCCTTGGCGCCACCTTGGCTCGCTTGGGTTCGTCGCGGGTGGGATTGGCTCCACCGCGCCACTTTGCTTGACTTTCTCGAAGTGGTTTTCGACCATGCGCCCTAGTAAATTGATCTTCCGAAATTTCCAAGCGATATACTTCAACTCGCATAGCGGTAAACATCTTGGTTCTCTAACAGTTCCGTAATATTCCGAAAATCAAGAATTACCTGTGGCTGGACAGGGCCCTGGGGCTAAGATTTGTTCTCTCGGCGAAGCGCCGAGAAGCGCCGCCGCCTGGGAGAACGCCTATGCCTAGTGCACCGCCGCAACGACGCCGACGAAAAGTTCCAGAAAACGGCAAAAAACTGGCCTTTTGTCGAACATCTAGTGTGGGGCGATTCCTTGCACCTGATAAATACGCTGGTAATAACAAACCTGCAATTTCAGCTTGAACGGAACTGACAAGTTGGACATTGAAGACGGAGCCTATGTGAACGCACCACGATGGCGATCTTCGTCTTCCTCTCCCCCATAGTCGCAATGTTTGCAAATCAAAAGAATAGCCAAACGTTCAAACTGCGGCGCATCGCATACAGCCACTGTCTCAGAATGCCCTCCAAAAAAAGGTGCTTCCAGCAGTGAAAAATTACACCATCTCCCCGCAGGGAACTATGTGGTGATGCAAACCATGTGTTGACGAGCGGCATCCGGATCCGCTTGGCGACGTTCGCGTGCCGAAGCGGCTTCTCTTTCTCGCAGTGTGGGATCCGCTGCTAGAAGCTGGCGTTTCGAAGCGGCTTCACTTTCTCGAAGTTTGGCATCCGCTGCTCGACGTCGGCGTTTCGAAGCGGCGCCGAGTTACCGAACGCCATCTGAATCGCCTGCTTGGCGTCGAAGTTTGCGTCCTGCATCTCGAGCTCTCCTCTGCGCAGCCTTGTCTTCAGAGGTGCTCGCGGTTCTTTGAGTGAGTGGGCTGGCGCTGGTTGAAGGTGTGCCAGTCAGTTCGCTGACAGAATTGTCGGCGTCCATTCAGTTCACCGACAAGCAGCAACTAAGGAAGCGGCGCGCAGAGAAGAGGAGTGGCAGAGCAGCATGCGCGCTATCGCACAGCTGGCGTGGAGACAGGAAGAGCGGTGTTGTTGCACAGCTGCTGGGGAGAGGGGGAGAGGTGAGGACGGACGCCGACGGACATAGCTCCGAGCAAGAGATGCTTTGCATCTAAAAACATCCCGAGCCATCACCACTAATGTGAAACCTAAGGAGGTGGAAGCATACTGTGCAAAGGTGTAGTCTTGGCGTTTTTCCTCACTGACATAAAACCATTGGTGCTTCTGGTATACAGTTTTGCTGTAAAAGTCTCGTGTCTTTGAAGCACGAAGCGTTCTAGCTCGAGGCTTCGGGAAACGAGTATACCGGTGTGTTCGTTTATTGCGCGTTACGTTGTAGCGCGACGCGTTGGCAAACGAGTGTTCTAGTGTCTTAATACCGTGACTACATGGGACTAGATACGACAACGATGGCGACAACAGCAGACGCGGACATCCTGAGCCCCTAAGGGGCTGCACCCTAAAAAACATATAATAACACACGGTGACTCATACTCATATAATAACCGCTTACGTATCCCGAATGACTGTGCGGGTTGATCCTCGTTCAAGAAATTTCGTAACTAACTCGACTACGGTGACATCTGGGTCGGCCCTAATGGCAGGTCCATCTCATCAGTGACCATTGGAAACACATACCCGGAGATCGCAAAGCGTATCTGCCCAATCAGAGAGGCTACCAGGTCTACAGTCGGATGAAGAAATATCTGGCAATGCCCTTCTCATTTTAGCGCTCCCTTCGATCATACGTCTTCTTTCACAAGGTGTTCCCTTCCGAAAATCTGAGCTCTGGTATAACTACCACAGGCCCGCTCTTTCATTGCCCATCTGTGTCTCGGGTATGTCTAAAACATACCAAGAGGCAGTTATTTTAAAAGCAAGCACCTTAGGGGCTCCGGCTGTCGGCGTCTCATTTTGTCAGAGTACCATGTAGTCACGGTACGAAAACACCGGGATACTTGGGGTCCAACTTATCGCGGTAGAACGTAACGCGTACATAAAGAGCACACTGGGACACTCTTCTTCCAAAGCCTCCTGTGATAACGTTTCATGTTCGTGGGAAAAACGCACAATAAAACACACAGGGAGAATTGTTTTCCAACGCCTCGGGCTTGAACACGTCATGCTCCAAAAGAACGAGAATTACAGAAAGCTGTATACCTCTACCTGCCATATACCTCTACCTTCCATTTCTGCCGTATGCGCTCCGCCCCATTCTTATCCTTCTAATTATCTCTGTCTCATGGTTGGGATTTGGGGTCACAACTTGGCCTAAATAGATATATTCGCTTACCACTTCACTGCCTCGCCAACTATATCAAACCGCTGTGCTGTCCCGAGGTTATTGATCGTTACTTTGGTTTTCTGCATATTATTTTCAGGCCCACGGTTCTACACTGTTTGTCTAGTGCGCGAAGCACACTTTGCACTTCGTCCCCCAAGTTTCTTAGCAAGGCAACGTCATCAGGAAATCTCAGATTACCGAGGTAATCTCCATTAACCCCTACTCCCACCTGTTCCCAATCCAGCGTTCTGAATAGTTCTTGTAAACATGCTGTCAATAACCCAGCAAACCACGTTACGTCATGCAGATATCCCGGAGACGTCAGCAATAGACATTTCAGATATCGAGGAGGCGTACCGTTGGGGTCGAAATTACATGTATTCAACGTTGCTACACCTGCAAAAAACCCATCCAAATCACACGAAGGATAGCGCAGCATAGACCTCTCATGGTACTTTTATATGCTGTTTACGGAACGTTACCTTAGTGGTACATCTTATGAATATTGTAGTGGTTTGCATGGAAGACGTATATAGATATCTGTTCTACATTGTTTTTCTGCCTTTGGCACAAACATTACTTTCTTATATTTATGACTAGTGTACGTTAGTAGGACATTGTTGAGATGAACCTGTATGCTTGAAATTTACATTCTTTATACACTTTGGAGTTTGGCCAGCCCCCTTCCAAGGTTGCGTACGTGTTGTCGGCATTTTTGCTTCAAATACATGTCTTGCTAGCTATTCAGCACTGTTTGCTGTTACTTGGCACCTGGTTTCTAGATTATAGTGTTTTCACTTTTGAAATGCCGCATACTGCATAAAGTATCATATGTGAAGTGCCAAGCTGACCACACAGTCTTGAAGAAGCACACGAAGCACAGCTCTAAACAAGAAATGTCGCATCAAAAATAAGTGGCAGTACGTAACAGCAAAACAGTCCTGATCAGCACAAGCGCCTTTGACACTAAGGCAACCACAGTAGCGTCAGCACGGCTGTGCAGGCCTTCTGCAAATAAACTATCAGAGAAACAATTCAAAAATTAAACTAAATAAAATCACAGTCTTTCCAACCTAGCTGTAAGCAAGGGCTGCTGAATAGCAAGAAAGCTTTCAAAGTACACACCTAACACAAAAGTGTTAAGGTATAACACTTTATATTGACTTCCAAATTATGTAAAATGCTTTCGAAACACAACCACTTTTATTTTGATTCGTATCTGCCCTGTCCTACAGGTTACGCATTGTATATTTACAAGAATAGTACAAATCTCCACGACTATAAATTAGTCACCACAGCAGAAAGGTTGACCAAAAATAGGAAAAAAAGCAAACATGTAAACCCAGGGTACAAGCACGAGATAGTTATGCAACTTGAAATACCTCACATTAAGTGAAATGGGTGAAAAACAACGCAAGAAAAGTGTGAAAACAAAGAAATGATTGAATGGTGGTTACAAAAACCAAACAAATTAAACTAAACCAACCTAGTTCACATCTAGATAAAAGTTTGCCATACAAATTTAAAAAAAAATGGCATAAAAAATGGCATACAAATTTAAGCTACTTTAAACAAACCAACATCTAGTGAAGTGGTTATGAACTGTAGAAAAGGTGGGTATACAGAAATGACTGTACGGCGGTTACAAGAGCAGTACAAATTTACGTGACGAAATGAGTCACACTTAGTGAAATGGCAGGAAAACAATAGAACAACTAAAAAACTTTAGAAACAACTTATTAAATTCTGGTTAGGAAAACAATACAAAGTTACACTATTTCAATATTTCACCACAAAGTGGTATAACTGGGAACAAACGAAAAAACCGGGAACACGGAAATTATTGAAAACTAGTCACAAGACAGATTTACACGACTGCATGATTCAAACCAAGTGATACGCTCAAAGAACAATAACACAAAATAAAAACGCATGGAAGCACGGAAATGATTCAGTCGTGGTTCAATGGTGCATGCCTCCATCACCAGTTATTGTAGGAATTCTTGAACAGTTTGCGTTCTTCGTTGTGGTGCCAGAAACTGCCAAAATAGTTACAGACCGGATTGGTTGGGAAGTTGGTAAAAATGTCATGGTCCAATGGCTGAAAGAAATATAATACCTCTTCTAGCAATCAAAACTAAGAAGCCGCAGGTTGTCGACCAAGCTGATATTTCCGCAGGAAGTGACTGCCAATAAAAATCTTGGTGGTGCCAGAAACTGCCAAAATAGTTACAGACCGGATTGGTTGGGAAGTTGGTAAAAATGTCATGGTCCAATGGCTGACAGAAATATAATACCTCTTCTAGCAATCAAAACTAAGAAGCCGCAGGTTGTCGACCAAGCTGATATTTCCGCAGGAAGTGACTGCCAATAAAAATCTGGGCCCTATACATTGTCTGGTCAAAGAATTTGATGTCTGTCACAACATGAAGATATCTAGTTACACACAATGCAGGATGCCACTCGCAGGTGGAAAAAATTGTGCTTCTCTTTTTCCCAAACCAGCAGAACTCCTGTGCAAAGTTGACCGTCAACAGTAGCTTGAGCAGGCGCCTTGCGCAGACTGTTGCAGTAGCACCTCGCTTGCAAGCCAGTTCTTCAATCTAGGCAGGGGTACAGGAAAATCTGTGTTGTTAATTCAGCTTTTTAAGACTGGTATAATACAGAATGGCCGCCTACCCTTGTCCTTGAAAAAGTGTATGACAGCTGTATCTCATCGGTACTAACCTATGGGGCAGCAACCTCCAGCCTCACTAAAAGATTCTAACTAAAATTAGGGACTACTTAGCAGGCAATAGAACGCTAGATGATGAGTGTAACATAAGGGACAGGAAGAGATCGGAGTGGATATAATGTATTGTCAGCATTCGCACTACTAAGGCAACCTTAAAACTAATTATAACTGCTAGTGTGAGGTACCACTATTTATAAGAACTATCTTTTGTGAATGAGGACTCTGAGGACAATTTAGCCCATGTACAGGTCCCATCTGAATTTTGAAAATATTTTGTGTGTTTATCCGAACAGCTTGGTTGATTGAAGTGACAATTTATACACGGACGAAGCCATGTCCACAAAATGTGGCAAAAGGAAACATGCACAAACCGGGACAGCGTCACTGCTATGGACGTATACTTCCTGCAGCCGAATGGCGAGGTGGGCTAGTTGGTATATATGCATAACTAAACCTTCAAATTCACAACACTGAAAAACTCGTCCTGTTGTCCTGTTCGCTTGTCCTGTTAGGTCTACATTTTTAGTTGAAGTATACGTTCTACAGCAGGAAGCAGCAAATTAGTGCAAGAAATTTTTACTGCACAAATGCATTCAAACATATTCTTAGTTTCACCAGTCAGCAGCCTGCAACATGTAAATGATTAGCAACCGACAGGCCAGACACCGGAATCATACTCTGCCTTAAACCTGCGAAATCCCAAATCCCGTGTTACACTGATCACCAAGGTGTGTTACACACTAAACTCAGTGGGCTGGAAATTCCATAAGTGAAAGAAATTTACAGCTATTTTTTAATATTTTTACTAGGTTCTGAATGGTTAATTTACGTTTGCGATGCTGCAGTAACAGTACGAAGCGAACACAGCGCTCCTCATACTATTGTACCAGCTAGGCATGCGTGTAGTTCTGACGTTACAAATAAATTCGGGTTGCATACATGTTGTTCATTCCAATATTTCAAGACCAAACTGAGCGTTCGAAAAGATTGAACATTCAATCGAAATGAGAAAAAAGCATCCAGATGGCATTTTAATCTAATGCTGTGCGATTAAAAATGACTCGATTTATTATTTTATTTTAATGCTACACGCACGGCAATCATTCAATTTTTTGTGCGCGGTTTATTAACCGAAACCAATTATGACGAAAAAAACGGCATCTGCAAAACGAAACAAAAACCAAGAATGCATATTATCACGCTAAAAGTACACCATGTGCGTGTAACGCATTGACGCACTTATATTCGCACACGCACTTATATTCGCACTCTCGAGCTTCCCTTATTTCATTTGACATCAAAATAATCGGCTAGCAAAACAGCACAGGACACAAACACTTCACCAAACACAGGGCCAGAAATTTCCCCAGAATTGATTCTGTTTACACACGCAGCAGCCAGGTACAAACGTCTACCGACACATCTGTATTTGTATTTAAATTACCCGCACTTTAAATTGGACAGCACACGTTGACTACATCTGCGATAGAGGCTGAAAGAAACTGTGGGCGCAGGGAAGAAATCTGCACGATGCGACGACAGAAGTGAAACTTCTAGCGTACAAAACTGCTATAATGCTCCTAGTTGATTACGCCAGTCCTGTCTGGCACCCGCGCACAGAAAAAAATATGAGGAAATGCGAAAGCATTCATAATAAAGCTCTAAGGTTTCTGTTTAACTGTTATCGTCGAAAGTAATCGATATCACAACTCCGGCAAAGAGCGGGAATGATGACTGTTCACCACAGAGTGAGCATTAACCGGCTTAAATTCTTTTTTCAAATATTGCTTGGTCACTACATGTTCGATATTGCCAAGTATATCACGTGGGAAACTTCACCTGCGCGCACTAAACACACAAAACATATCAAGCCGCTGAAATATGGAACCGACTGCTTAAAATATTCGTTTTTCGTCAAAGTGATTGACGAATGGAACTCGCTACCTAATGATGTAGTTATTCTCAGTGACGTGAAAAGTTTTCAAGCTGCGTTAAGAACCTTGCTGCCTCTTGGTAAATAATATTGTATTCGTTTCCTTTGTTATTATTCACGAACCAGTCAATGCTCACGTGCCTGTTCATGTGGTGTGGTTTTATTGCGTGCCTATGCTACAATTTTCTTCAAGCGCTTCTTTTCTTCATTTTCCTTTTGCCTGTAAATCTGATTGCTTGATGTAACTCTTCTTGTTTTCGTGATGTAAACTCCTGTCTTGGCTGTTTTGCTGACAGTATGAATAAATGACAAAAAATAAATCTGCGCAACGCACAAAGCGAGTCACTCAAAACTTTAGGGCTAACCGCTTACGCGGACCGAAGTTCAAGAGCAACTATGCTACGTTAAATACATATGAAAAGAAAACAAAGTTCACTAGTACTCACTTACCTTCACTTCTTGGCAGCATTTCTTTGTCCGGTTGATAAATCCGTGGTAGTCAAATCACCGAAATAACGAAGGTTGAAGGCGTGCACACGCGTGCCGTTACCGGCCAGTAGCACGCGCATTGATACGGAGTGGAGTTAATCCAACTGTCGGACGGTCGGATTCGCCGCGCAGCGACTTTCCTGTCTTATGTTCATCCAAGGGAAAAACTAGTTCCTGAAATACACCCACCGTGATAAAAACGCGTTGCGAAAGAGATGCCCAATATATTGGTAAATACAGATATTAGTTGCCAATTATATACAAGAAAAGCTTAAGCGTGGCTTTTTTTAATAAAACAGTAATGGTAGCGAAAATCTAGATTACGGCATTTAAGGATATTTCAGGGTCTTTTTAATTACGGCATTTAAGGATATTTCAGGATTACGGCATTTAAGGATAATTTTAAGTTCATCTTAAGCGCAGAAAAAAACAGGGACACAATAGACAGGGACAAGCATTACTTTCCAACTGAATTTTATTGAATCAAGGTGAAATGTATAGTAGCAAAAATACAAGATATACAGAATAGGTTACGATTATACACAGATTAAAATAACAGAATTGCTTTCCGCTGTCCCACACGTGTGAGTTAGTCATTACCACGACCGGTTCTTTTTTAAGAAAGCTGCCTCCTTATCGGAAAAGGCTACTGATGTCGTGGTGACACACTCGAAATCACCTAGTTTCATTTCAGCTGCCTCTACTATCTCACGCGTGCGCTGATCAGAGTCGGGAAACAATATCACAGAGTTTTTACAGTATGGTTCACACTTGGGGCATTCACCGCAGTGAGTCGACAGGTTACCATTGTCTCTTCTGTGCACGTTATTTTGATGATCACGTAACCTGGAGTTGACACGCCGTGCCGTCTGCCCTAAATATACCCTTCCGCAGGCTAACGGAACATGGTACAGAACCCCTCTATCGCATTTCACGTACTTGTTTTGGTGTCAAACGTTACAACCAGTATGTTCTTTTTGTACAGGACATGTATCTCTGCAAAGCCTATCGAGCTTGATTGGTGCGGACATTACAACGCGAACCCCAGCCGTCTGCCGTATTTTCTTTAGCCGATGTGCGATACTGTGCAAATATGGTATAACTGCCGTCTTACGGCGCTCGTTGCAGTCATGCTCATTTGTTTTGGCCGCTTTTATTACCGGTTTCTCACGCCTGCGGACCGCCTCAACGACTGACACAATGACGTGTTCAGGACACCCTGACCGTCTCAGCCGAGAAACCTGCGCCTCCACAGCGCTCTGCACGTGATGGACACAGGATTTCCTTAGAGCATTGCTGAAGCACATCGTTGCTACTGAGCGTTTCACCAGTTTGGTGTGTGCAGAGCTAAATGGCAAGAGGGCTTCTGGCTGCAGAGTGCATAGCTCCAGCAAACGTGGTTGTCCGAAAAAATGAGGCTCATGTCCAAGACCTTCAGGGCGTTACCTTCTGGTACTTCGTGAGTTATCGGAAGTGGTTTCAGGCAATCTTCGAAAACTGCCAGTGTTGATCTCACATCATTGTCAAAGCTAGACGCGCCCCTACGAAGGACAACCAAAAAATCATCCGCTAACCTGTACACTTTGACGCCATTTGTTGACATCAATCTACCCGCCAGCACCTGGTCGATCAGGCCCAGAAAAAGATCGCTCAGCGCTGAAGCAACACAACACCCTATACAGACACCCTTTTTTGTATGAAGGTTTTGCCGTTCAAGGAAACATGGGTGAACTGCAGATACATCGACAAGAGGTCGAGAAATCCTTGCATTGTTACTCCACTTTCATTTTGAAAGGCTATTACACCAGACTCAAAAATGCATTCTTCGACACATTCCAGGACTCGTTCATGTGGCAGGGAGTAATAAAGGTCTTTGATATCTAAAGAAAACCCAATTAATGTACAGTAGGAGTGCTGTGTCAAGAAGTCAGAGACCTTTTCGGAGTTTCTGGTACGAAAGGGATCCCCAACGTCCAGCAGCTGAAGGTGCTTCTGTAGAAACAGACCTACGGCTTTCTGCCAGGTGTGCCGTTCTGATAATATCACTCGAAGGAGGGGATGCCTTTTCGAGTGATAGTGACTTTTCTGCTTACTTTTGCACTTCTGCGCACCTCTCTCCAAATCCTAGGTACTTCCACCGTGTCGGAAATGCCTCTGTACTGGAGGGCTCGAGCTGATGCACCCCTGTTTGATGCAACAAGTCGCGTGTTTTTGGTTTGTTTGCGATGCATTACACGACTTTTTCAGATACTCTGGAAAGAACATTCCAGCATTAAAAACGCAGACTGACATTAACACTGCCACATTTTTAATCATTGGTGCCAGCATTTATTTTAAACATGTGGTAAAAATGGGAAGCGAAGAGACGATCGTTGTAGCTTGTAATGTTGGGTGGTTGAAAAACTTTCGCTCTTGAATAACTTTAGCTTTTCAACTTTCGCTCTTGGCACGGCTACAAACGTTGGAGTTCGGTCTCGGTTCTCAGGCTTCCATGCTGTGATAGGGTCACTCACCAAAACCGAAGGCACAAAGATGGCGGTTAAAGGAAGTGTAAACCGCCGCGACTTTTGCACGGCCAAAGGGTAGTCGATCTCGTACGTAAGTGCCTTGCTCTTTAAAGCACACGTATCGAGGGGTGCCATCGTTAAGGCTTGCGAGCAAAGCGTAATAATTGTAACTAGTGAGGGTAATTTGAAGTGGTAGAAACAAATACCAATATTAATAGTTCAATTCCTACTCAAATCGCGCGTAGCCAGGCGGAGAGCGCTGCAAAAAGGGCCCACGTCAATCAAGCCCGTTCCCAAACTGACAAGCGTCCAACAACTTTATGTTGCCGTATTTGCATTAAGAAAAGAGATAAATACTAAATAATGGTAGTTTGATCCGTACTCACATCGGGTGAAGACAACGGTTGATCGCTGCAAAAGGCTCTGATGTGATTGTAGCCTCTACACAACTTTAGAAGTGTCCGACAAGTTCACGTTGCCGTAATTGCGTCTAAGAACCCAGCACATCTCTCTACACTTGGTTTCAATGCACATATTCGCTCACAACTCTACCAAAACATTCAAAGCACCGAAGAAAACACGAAAAAGAGCGGGAGGCTGCGTTGTCCATTGCGCCGTTTCATTCCCCGAAAGAAGGCACCACGAAGTGGTGGCGCCACCTGTTCAGCTGTCCGGTTCCTATAGGAAACTAAAATGGACACTACAATGATTTTCATAGATTTAACATCTCTCTTTCATGCCTGAGAGCTACCGACAAAATTACTGTTACGCTTGATTTAAACGTTGATAATTATGTTCACCATATATTTTATGAATGCTGTCGTTATTTTGTATACCAAAATAAATGCATTCAAAGTTGTTATCAGTTGATGCTTAGGTCGGTACATAATTATAGACGCTACGATTCGCTCCCATTTGTTATTTTGACGAACGCCTCCTGACGGGCTGTTATGGATAAAGATCCCAGGCACTGCCGAGCGGAGCAGGGCAATGCTGGTTTGATCCCCGACGCGGTGGCTACTTTTCTGAAAAAGGCTAAAACTAATATATCTGTCTATCGAGGATCGGAAACGCGTTAAACACCAGATGGTATATTTAATGAAGTAGCGCTATTGGGTTCATTTTTAGCATTCCGCATAGCTCCTGGCCGTCCTCTTGAATACATTCTTCGACAGCACCATCTGGGTAACCCGGACACGACGGAATTAAGTTGTAGCACGGCAAAGATACCATAAGGATTGGTTTGAAGGGTACGAAAACATAATAGTGAGACCACATACAAACATCTTGCCCCTAAACAAGACTACCTCTTGCGCACTGCTCGTCATGAATGGGACTCAGTTTTCTAGATTGGTGAATATCAATTCGGTTATGTTTTAACAGGTATTACAAAGCGCTAAAGGAGCAACTGATTCTGATTACAGTGATTATAAGAGTTCCCTCTGCTTTCTCGCAATTCGCAAACTTACTAAACAATCTAGGTTAAATTGGTAGAAATGGGAATCGCTAAGCGCATATGCAGAATTATTTCGGTGTCTGAGCTTGTGTCGCGCGGTGATGTAACTCCGGGCTAGCCCATCGGATGACTAAGTTCCGACGCGTCACCCTTCGATTGACGCTCTTCGCCGTCTTCTTTCTGCCGACGTACATCCGGGCTACAGAGGTGGCGTCCGCCGCTCTAGCCCGGCCGTGACCGACGCTTGAGAGTTCGGGACGCCCGAGCTGCGAATTCTTGGTAACGGCAGACAGAATCTCTGGTTTCACACTTCGTAGAGCAACGTGTGTGAATTCAAATGACATCACATGGGAAATTGTTTTGGCTGTCGTTTACAGGTTTGCGTTCCAACCACCTTCACAGCGTGAATTGGAGCAAATTTTTTATTTGCATACAAATTTGGAACGCAGTTTTAGATTGTGTGAATATGTTCACATGGTGAGAGATCTATATGTATATTGGAATTACTGAGGGGCATTGGTAAATTGGTGTTTTGCCATTTGGGCTTTCTGAAATAATAGGTGGTGTGCTGTTTCTGCGTTTCATTGCAAAACAAAACAAGTTCCTCCTTTCCACAGGCGGCATCATGAACCATTGTTGTGGTCTTCGCGAATGACAAATACCAATTTTTTGCTTTTATGTACCTGCAAAGAACACCTACACTGGGTTGTCGTTTGGCACTCGTTGACACACGGCAGCAGCACTAAACGTTGATTATTAATTCTTTATCCCGCAATCATAGTTTAAATAACTTTATTTACAATAGTTCCGTTCAACCACATGCTAGTTTAATCTGCATTGAAGGAATGAGAGAGAGATAGAGAGAGAGAGATAAACTTCATTTTGAGGAAATGCCTCGACGAGAATCGAAGACCGAATGGTGGCAGGTAACGGGTTGAAGGCCCGCCCCGTCCTGGACGTTTTCTCCTTGGCTTAGGTTGGTGGTCCCGTGGTGGCCATAGGCTGGCGCCTTTTGGCGACATCTTCTGCCCTCTTAACCAGACGGACCTGTAGGTCCGGGTCGGGGCTGCGAAGCGAGGCCTCCCACCTCTCCTCAGAGGGTATTTCGGAGAAGGGGTCCTGGGGGCATGCCCACATAATATGGGCCAGGTTGGCATGGGCGCCGCATAAGGGGCACGCCGAGGTTGGATAGAGGCTGGGGTGGACATGGGTCATGGTGGCCGGATTGGGAAAGACTCCAGTCTGGAGTTGCCGCCAGACGTGGCTTTGCTCTAATGTCAGCGATTTGTCCGCCCGAGGATAGATCCGGCGGGAGAGGAGGTAGTAGGTGGTAATATCGTGAAAACCGATCAGACGGTCCCGCGCGGACCGGGCTCCGTAGTAAGGATACGGGTTCAGCCCTGCCCGGATAGTAAATCCTCGGGCTAGGTCATGGGCCGTCTCGTTTCCCTCGAGCCCAGAATGCGTGGGGGTCCAGATCAGTTGTACTGGGGATTGCGGGGGGTTCCTGAGCAAAATTTTGAGCGCCGTTGGGGATATGCGACCAGCGGCAAAATTTTGGAGAGCAGTTTTAGAATCGGTAATGATTGTTGCGGGTGGGGGAGTGAGTGAAAGGGCGAGCGCTATTGCTGCCTCCTCTGCCGGTTCTGGGATGGGCGTCCGGACTGTTATAGAATCGAGAATGCTGGTGTTGGGGTAATTTTGTACGGCGATTGCGGTGAAAGCCTCCTTGTGTCTGTACGCTGCTGCGTCGACGTACACGACTTGCGGATCATTTTTATACTTCTTGTGCAGGGCGCGGGCTCGTTGTTTCCTGCGCTCGGAGTGGTACATGGGGTGCATGTTGCGGGGAAGCGGTTTGGCTACAATATGGGAGTGAATAATAGGGGGAACTGTTTTCGCGTCCTGATCTAGTGTGTGATATCCTATTCCTAGTTTGCTGAGTATGTGTCTCCCTGTGGGTGTGCGAGCGAGGCGTTCGTACTGTCCCATTAGGTGGGCTTCAATTAGTTCGCTGGCCTTGCTGTGAAGGCCTAACCCTTCCAGTTTGGCAGTGGACGTGCCGGGGGGAAGACGTAATGCTGCCTTGTAGGCGCGTCAAATGAGGACATCAATTTTGTTGGTTTCGGCAGCTGTCAGTTTAAGGTATGGAATCGAGTAAAGTATTCTTTTCACGACGAAGGCTTGGATTAGGCGAACCCTGTTCTGCTCGGTCAAACCTGAGTTCCTATTGGTGACCCTTTTGAGCAAACCAATCGTTTGGTTTATGTGCCGTTCTATTGTTTGGATAAATTTGTGATTTAGTCTAGTGGATTGTATGTGCAGCCCTAGGACTTTGACGGCCGGGACCTCCGGGATCTCTCTACCTTCAATATAGAGTTTGATGCTGGAGTGTAGCCGTTTTTTTTGGTTCGGGGGAATAACAAGTAGCTCAGACTTTGCCGGAGAGCAGGCCAAACCCGCTCTCCTGGCCTCCTCCACCACTACCTCTATGCCTCTTTGCAGTGTTTCTTCAATGTGCCCATCACTCCCCTGGTTCATCCAGAGGGTGATATCGTCTGCGTAGAGGCTGTGGTAAAGGTGGGGGATCCGTGCTAATTTCTTCGGCATGTCTATGATTGCAAGGTTAAAGAGTAATGGTGACAGTACGGCTCCTTGCGGAGTGCCACGACTGCCTAGCGGGAATGTATCTGAGACAAGGCTGTCCAGATGTATGGCGGCTGTCCGGTTTGACAAAAAGTCCCTGATGTAATTGTAGGTTCTCTCACCCGGATTGACCGATCCCAGACCCGACATTATGGAGTTATGCGAGACGTTGTCAAATGCTTTTGTCAGGTCCAGGGCCAGTATCACCGATGTGTCTAGGCCGGTGGATGGTTTAATAATTTGTTCTGATAGCTGCATGAGTATATCTTGAGTTGAAAGACCAGGTCTGAAGCCAATCATTGTGTGGGGGAATTGTTCCGTGTCGTTTATGTGTGTTGTGAGCCGGGCTAGGATTACGTTTTCCATGAGTTTTGCTAAGCACGACGTGAGGGAAATGGGGCGGAGGTGTTCGATTGTAAGTGGTTTATTTGGCTTGGGTATTCTACGATTCCGGAATTCGCCCGGTTCTCCAGCATGTGTTGAGAAAAGCAGTGATTGCGGTGATTGAGGAATCGTCCAAGTTTCGTAACACCCGGTTCGAAGTGTGGTCAGGACCTGTTGCCGAATTGGACCTAAGTTTGCGAATCGCCAATCGTACCTCGGCTTCAGTTATGTCCTTGTTCATCTCGCTGTTTGGGTGACCCATGTACGAGGGTAGTTCGATCTTGGGTTCTATGGGGAGGTACATGTCTTTGATTTCTGCTATGAGTTCGTCGTCAGAGCCTGGGGATGTGTGGATGATTTTGCTTATGCGGTTTCTCTGTTCTGTCTTGTTCTGATCAGGGTCGAGGAGGTGTCTAATTATCTGCCACGTCTTCTTCATTCCAAAGTTTCCTTGCATCTGGTCACAGATCTGGTCCCATTGGGAGTGCGAAAGAGTGACCGCGTGCGCTTCAATCTCCGTCTGCAAACGGGACAGTTTTAGCCGCAATTTGCGATTGCTTTTATTTCTGCGCCATCGTTTTTGGATTCCTCCGTACGCCTCCCAAAGGTGATTGAGACGGGAGTCTACGATATCGGAAGGAATGAGCGGATCGAGGTCCTTCGTGACTGCTTTTATGTCTGCAAGTAGCTGTTGTGTCCATTCGTTTATGTCCCCAATCTATTCCGGGCTTGCGCACTCATCCGCATGGTTGCCTTCGCATTCACGGATCGTTCTAAATTCATCCCAGTCAGTAATAGTTTTTTGTCTGAGCGTTTCAGTGATTTTGTGTTTGGTTATAGTCACTATCCCGATTATGAGGTGGTCGCTGCCTAGTGTTTCTTCGGTGACTCCCCACGTTACCCTGTTTGTGTGCAGTGAAAGAGTCAGATCCGGGGTGGTGTCGCGTTGTGCGCTGTTTCCGATCCGTGTAAGGGTGTGAATGTCATTCTCTAACGTAAAATGGTGTGTCTGTATTCGTTCCCAGAGGTCTCGTCCCTTTGGCTCACAGGTTGGGTATCCCCAGGCCGTGTGAGGAGCATTAAAATCTCCAACGATGAGCAGTGCATGTGGGCCCACCTCCTTCCTCGCGAGCGAGAATAGGTGGTTGAAGCGGTCTGTCTTAGATTTAGGGGCGCTATATACGTCTAAAATATAAAGTCTTTCCGCTCGCCTTTTGCTTGGGAGGACAGTAATTAAGTCGTGGGGGATGGCAACGCTGTCGAATTGACTCCTGTACGCTGGTATATGCCTTTGTACGAGGACCGCCGTTTTCAGGTCCGTCGCACTTTGAAATGCCCTGTAACCGGGCAATTTGACAATGGCGTTTGTCTCCTGTAGTTCTATAATTTCTGGGGGGGAGCCTAGGCTTTGCAGATACATGTGTAAATTATGTTTTTTGCGTTTGTACCCTCGGCAATTCCACTGCCAGACCTTAATGGGGTTGTCATTTTTATTGTTACTGCGAGCCATCGTGTGCTTCGGGTTGAGGCATGAGATTGGGAGCTATACCGAGCCTGTTCATTATATCTTGCATGAAGCTGTGTAGTTCCGATCTGTACAAGTTCACTTCGGATTGGAATGATTCTATACTATTCTGCATGGTGTAATGCACTCGTGCAGTTCAGCGTTACTTCTCCCAAGAGCGATTATTTTGCGGTCAAGTTCCTGCTGCTGCGGGGACTCTTCTACCGGATTGGGGATTTGTACGGAGGCTGCCGCAATCGCTCGTTTTTAGGGTGCGGGAAGGCAGGTTCTTGATCGGTGGAATTCGGTTGGGAGATTGGTGCGTTTTGGCGGCGGAACCTGAGGAGTTCCTGTTTTAGGTCATTATTTTCTTTCCTAAGAGCTGCCATTTCTGCTCTTATGTTGGCTAGCTCATCTATTAGCTGTTTATGGAAGTTTAGAGGGGGCAGGGAAGAGGGGCTGGGGTGGGAGGCCCCGCCATCGAAGCTTACCGACTTCTCGTTTTCGGCCGTCTTCGGTGGTATCGACGGAAGGTTGGCCCACCTCTTGGAGTTGGGTTTGGAGCGGCCGGCCGATAGAGATCTTGCCTTGTGCTTGGACAGCGATCTCGACGGGGCTCTTCCTCTTTCCGGGGTCTGCGTCCCAGGGGGTTCGCGGCCCGGAAGGGCGGGCCAAACTTGCTGGCTCTGGCGGCGGCAAACTCTGGCGGCGGCAGGGGGCGACGTGGCTTGAAGCGCTGCGGGCACTGTGCGGACCCCGTGAGGTGGGCTCCTCCGCACACAATGCACTTAGGCTTCCACGGGTGTCCCTCACTGGGGTTGGTGATGCCGCACTTGGAGCACCTGGTCGTTGGGTTCGGGCAGACGTGAGGTCTGTGTCCTCGCTGCCAGCACTGCGTGCAAGCTTCTGTTTTGTGCCGGAATGGTGTGCAGCGGTACGTGGTGTAGCCGTACCGAATCCAAAACGGAACCTTGTATCCGTCGAATAAGGTTTGAGCGGCGTATGTGCTTCCCAGTCGTTTGACCGATAAGATGGGCAGGTCTGAGTTGAAGTCGACCACGTTCCGAGTTATTTCTTCGGGAGTATCGTCTTCGGGAATTTTGAAAATATTTCCCAGCACCGTGTTGGCGGGGGCTGAGACGTGCGTAGAGATTTCATACTGCTTGTTGTTGAGAACAAGGGATTTGATGCTTGCGAAATTGCGCGCTCGCTGATGGTCGGGGGTACTGACCAGAATTTAGTTGGAGTTTTGGTGCACCCGAACGTTGTCTTCTGGACTCAGGGGGACTGGTGCCGATTTAAAAATGGCCTTGACGATAGTTGCCGGTGCCACCGACCGTACATCGAGCTCTCCTCGTGGTCGTAGGACAATTTTGATGTCGGTCTCTGGCAAGCGCTTCATCGGTGGACCTCGACGACGCAGCGGCCGGCTTTTGCGGTATTCGAAGAGACCACTTCGGGCGACGTGCTGGCATTTTCGGAGGTTGCGGTCCTCTTTAGGGTCAAGGCTCGTTGCTTGCGCCGAATTTCGGCCCATTCCTCGCTTGCGAGTTCCTCGGGGGGGGATACCTTCACCGTCTACGACGAGCTCCATCGCTGCAGGGCGATAGCGTTCCTCAGGGGTGATGGGAAGCGGGGGAGCGGGCACGTGGCGATCGGCCACAGCGGGCTCCGGTGCACGCGCCGGTGGCTGCTATGGCCGCTCGTGGATTCTATACTTGGCGTGGCAATCTTCGCTTCAGAGTTTCAACTCGTCGTAAAATTTCACTGGGTCCACTTACCGACTTGAGTGTAGGCTTGTTAGATGGCGCTCATCGAGAGGAATGAGAGGTTTTGCAGGCTCACGCAATTCCTTGCTGAAAAGACCTTTCTACATATAACACCTTCTCGCGCGTGTCGTAAGCCTACTCAGATTTTAAGGCAGCTGTGGGGACAATAGCAGCACAAGTGAGGAGCAAAGTTAGCACCTGTATGCCTTGAAAACAACACTTGTTCAGAACATTCTTGTTTAAGCTTTGACTGTATACTATCATTGAGGTATTTAAAGCGTGTGCTCAACTACGTTTCAAAACTAAAACACAATGCACAGTATCTATGTTTATTCATGACTGAAATTGTGTTTTATAGAGCTGACGAAGTAGAGTTCCAGTAGCTATAACAACGAGGGTCGTCAGGGTCAAGCTTCTGTACACGGCACTTATTTTGGTATGCCCGAAGACAACATCGAATATCTGGTGTATTTAAATCTGTTGCATTTTTTACATGGTCTACAATCACCCAAAGTTCACAATGAGGCCTTCCACGCTGGTCGGGGGTCAAGTCTGGTCCTAGAAATCGAAAAAAATTGGTTTATTTTATTTGCAACATCATTAAAACACAAAGACTATGTAACGACGTTTCTTACAGAACGTTCAAACACAGTAGTTTTATGTAAATAGTCACACAAAACTTCATCCAGTCCTATCCAGTTGGCAGAAGACAGCGCCGCTTGTGCTGCACTCGGGAACACTGTAGACATTACAACGGTACCCTCAAGCAACACATCAGACAACACTTGCGTTGAACATGGCAAACACTCTCGAATGAACAGACAGCCAGCAACCTATATGTAATAAAGCTACACTTGGGACGGTACACAGCTGTCTCACATAACAGATACACGGAAGCCGCCTTGGCTAGGCTACGGGTAGGGCACACACTTGCAGCAAACTCGTATCTGCTCACAGGATCTTCTAGACCATAGTGTAGCAGGTGCGGACATGCCCTATCCGTAGTTCACGTACTCATTCAATGCAAGGCACTCGACGCCACACGAAGCAAAGGTTTTCCTGAACGGTACAGACAACACATAACAATTCACCCATCCCAATTCTTGGCCGACAACCCAATGTTTTCTAACAAGCGTGTTTTTGGATTTTTATCAGACATCAAGTTTTTACAGCTTCTTTCATATCATGCCTAATCAACTGGCCCTATACACCAGCCATCTTCACGCATTCGCTTCACTTTTGTTTTTACTCGACAATTTAGTATTTAATTTCACATCTGTCTTCATCAATTAACTTTGTCTTTGGTGCTTTTTGCCCTTGATGGCATTGCGCCATTACACGCAAACCATCATCATCATTAAACTTGATTCATACCAAGGAATACTGCTTTAGGCTCTTGAGCCCTACAATAAACAAAAATTGGCGTGTATAAATTTGGCTTACGTGGGTGAAAGCCCACAAAATTTGCTGCATAAAGCCTCCTGCATAGCACCAATTTTTGGCAATTTTTTTATACTCAGATAGACAAACGAACCAATCCAGACAGATATAGCAGCAGTAGAAATATCTTAATAACAAAATTTTGCATTGCTCAGCTATTTGTATAGCAGACGTTTCCTGTAATAACTGGTATATTGTATTTTTTCTAGCAGCGTTGAGGAGACGCGTCTTTTTTCATTCCACCATTCCCCATAGGAATGTGAGAATTCGGAGACAGTCTTTAAAGCCGAGATTTGATGTCCTCACTGATCCCGTTGACAGCCAATACGCCCTTCAGAAAAGCTAAATTTTTCTGACGATGATGATAAATGGTCATCGGCAAAGTGAAAGAAAAAAAACGCCTCTGGTGGCCACAATAGAACCTGGATTCCTCGCTTTATGATGCCGACGTTTATTCTATTCCTCCATTTCGACATGGTCCGAGTGAACGTCAAGCAGCAGGTACCTATTAGCGCCGTCCACTCGAAGCGGAAACGTTATGCCTACGGAGTGAAACCTGAGAGTTGCTGTGGATATTCTAAAAAATAATGCGCACCTCCAGATTACCACATACCCGCAGTGGGGCATTGACCAACAAAGAATCCATCACGAGAAAGCTTCGAGAAGGGTGCGTAATGTTTTTTCTTCCTAATGTTGTTTTACTTAAAAAAATTTTCTTCTCATCCCCTAGAGTATCATTTTATGAAATATTTGCGCACCTAATAAAAACTTTGGGTGGTTTTGTTCTCTTGAGAATATTTCCAGCTCTTGTTTTTATTTTTGTTTTGTACTTTGCAGTCGTTTGGTCCGCTTATACTGGTTTCGGCTACTTGTGTTGAACATTTTTACAAGTTAGCGTGATTTTACCCGTTGTAGATTGGTCTTCGTACGAAATATTTTTTAGCTTTGGTGGGTTCGTCTCCTTTAGTTCGGTTTCGAAGATCCCGTAGCTAAAGCAAAGAAAAGCTGTGGTAAGCGTATGTTCATGTTCGTTTTTTTAATTGGGGTTGTTTCCGTTTTATGTTGATTTGGCCGTTATTATGCCATTAGGGTGGTTTTCACCTAGTTTAGGTAGGTGTCGGCTGTCAAACTTGCCTCATAGTGGTGTGGTTTCCTACGGGTAATGGTTCGTATATACGCGGCCTAGTTAGGTACCCTTAGTACAGGACACCTCTTACAATATTCTCAACAATTCTGCCAGGCAGGGTAGGTCGTCCGCGGCCCTCATCACTGTAATACCCAGCCCCCATGCGTAAGACCATGGCGGATAGAAAGCGCTACAAAAGATGCGAAATCTTTGTAATATACTTTTGTAAAAATATCAGTAGGAGCCGCAATAAAAAAATTCTTCACTGATGCTGTATACGATCTTACTAAAACAGTGATCGTCGGCAGTAAGTATGACAACGCCTCACTCCTCACTTGGCCTCATTCGGGACCCTCATCAATCTAATCTATCTAACTTACTTGAATCTGTACAAAATCGCGCAGCCCGGTTCATGTATACTCTGTGTACTCTTAGCACACCAGCGTTCCCGAACTTAAAGCTCATGGCCACCTCTACAAACTAGAATCATGTCGTCATATATCCCGACTCTGTCTTTTTCACAAATGTTATCACGCTCCTTTAAACGTTCCAGGCATCTTGCGTGCTCATCGATTATCCAGCCGTACAAACCATCACCGAGCCGTTTATCCGCCGCCAGCGCAAACTACTGCTCATCTTCGCTCCTTTTTTGTTACAACTGCCCCGGACTGGAACTTGCCTGCCTTCGCCATGCACCACTCCGACCCACATCTATTCAAGACCGTTGTTGAATCACTAATCTGTTGCTAATTATGCCCATCCCTCATGTAATACCCCGACTCGGGCCTTTGAGGTATACTAAATAGATAAATATTCCTCTACTTTGACAGCACAGATGTAGAAAGACATATTATTATTACACCAGGCTTTCCCCATCTATCCCCACACAAACCTCTTAACATATGCACCAACTGACAAGAATTGTTTGGAAGAGACAACTTGAGCCTCCTACAGCCGAATGACATCCTTGCAAACGGGGTTTGGCTTTGAGGTCTCCTGGGAGTAATTTCCGCGCTGAAAAGTTGTCAAGAACCCTGCACCTCTGGCCTCCGCCTTGCCACGTCTGGTGAAATATTTTTCAGTGTGCTTTTCTTCGGTTGTTTTTCTTCCGCCGCGTTCAGCGTTCCAGTCATAGTTACACGTGCCTCATTCATTTTAATTTCATTTCATTGTTATAAACACCTTCTCACAGCCTGCAATTTCGAGCTCTCACATAACGCCTTTCCTGAAACGCAATAAAGTTTGCACTTCATATGCCGCTATCTTCAGAAGCTGTGTCTCCTTCTATACTTTGAACAGTTCGTCACCTAAATTGCCGCCATGTTTAAATTCTTCTCTACAAAGCGAGTTTGCTCCAAGCGGCTTTGTTACAAGTAACTACAAACGGAAAGATTGACTTGCATTATTTGCTGTGTTACTACTAGCTGGACAAACATGCATCTTGCATGAATTTTATCATGCCATAGTGCCTTTCTGGTGGCAGCTTGAACGCAGTATCTTTTTGGTTCAGTTCAAACTTACTCTTCCTTGGTTATTCTTCAACTGTTGCAATGCATATATGAACGTGTGCAGGTTTGTTTCTTGTTACTCATGTGGGAAACTTAGTCAATTATATTTATTGTTCACGGTTTACGTCTGTAATTGTTTGAGTTTTCCACCTTATTTTACAGTGGTTTTCCACCTTAGCCAGACAGAACTTACTTCGGGATGATTATCACAATTCTGTCGTTCACTAAATCAATGCTATCCTCTCCTTATGCTATCCTATCCTCTTATGCAATGCTATCCTCTCCTACTCTCAACCGCTAATGTTAAATATTCCCTTGTCTCTTATTGATTGGGAATTACATTTCACTCTTTTGATTCGCTTCAATATTTACAGTTTTCAATCCAGTGTCATTGTTCTCCTCATCATTTTGGAATCACAGCTCTTGACTTAGCATCTCAATATTGTGTATAATCCCAGATTGGCAGTTCAAATGAAATAAGTTTGAGTTTTTGATCCGTAGTCCTGGCTTCTTTGTGTTGATTTTTTTAATTTGATCGAGAAAAAATGTGCTTTTTAGGTGATGTAATGCGCAATTTATTTAATTTAACTCATCCCATATTCAAACATCTCAATTCATAGCTTCCCATTGTATGCTTACCTGCTTGGTTTTGCAAACCTTTGCTGCAACAACATCGGTAATTTCTGTCCTACTTTAAGCTCTACACGATAGCGGCTAATAGACTCATACGCATAGACACAGTTGACGACCTCTTCTGTACCTGATTTTGAAGCATGATTTTGCTTAACCTTAACCAGTATTCTTTGTGTAGTTTGGTGACAATCATGCAGACCCTTTGTTGATAGTAAAAATTTCAGCACGTTATGTGCTATTTCCTTGCACCAAAACATTTCTTTGCATCAAAGCATTTACCCCCACATCACTTACGTTAGGCCTGTCACAGCAGAAACCATGCACTTTATTTCATTTTATTATATTTATTTCATTCTTAAGGGCCTCTGGGCTATACATGAGGAAGGGCAAGTGACGAGGTACAGTGCCTTGTTCAAAACGTTACAACATTAAACGTCTTATAACCCTCCACCTTTTTCTGACCGGACTCAGTACACTGATACCCTAATTACCAGACATTTCCTGCAAAAAAACGGCTAAGCTACCTTCAGTTTATATTGTGTGGGAGTCAAGTGTAGCTAAATTCCAATTTCAGTGGTAGCGTACGTGACCCTGGAGAATCTAAGTACCCTCAGCTGCCACGCTGCCCTGTCCGCCATGTTCACCAGGTGCTTTACCTTTGCTCTAGGGGCCAAGAGTTCAGTTCTGTTACCATGTAAAAGGGCTGGCCGAATCGTACACCTTTGGTGCGAGATATTTTCCTAAATAAAGATAGTGATTTTTGTATGAAAGGGTTTTTCCGAGTATGTTTTCATCTGTAGTACCGCCTTCCCCACAATCTGGCGAAATTTTATCTAATCGATACAGCCAACTTTGCAATCTCGGAAAAGTACAGGGGCCCGGTAAAAGGCCCAATGTTCTGAAATTGTTGTAGCACAGAATAAAGTGAAGGCGACATTGTTCCACACAAAAAGATATATAAACTGCAGAGCTGAGGGAATTCGGATGCATCGCTCTAGACTGACTAAACTACAAAAAACCAGTGCCTATCCTTTCGATACCTCGCTGTAGGCGAAAAGGACTCAAGTTGTGCCCCGAATAGTGTGGTCATATGCACGCAATTCGTGTAGTAAACCCAAGCAACGTCCTCCGACAAACCCTGTTTGAAAATATTAAGCGCTATTGTTCCCTGACTAGTGGCTTCTCTAAGGCCTGTGTCTTTCGCTCATTTCTAGAGCATCAAAGCACTGCATTTGCTACAAGCTCACCAGGGCGGATAATGACCACCTGGTGACACCTTTCAAAATCTTTGGGCTCCCAGATACGCGCCTTTATTGGCTCTACTCGATAACAAACGACGCTTGTTAGCTGCCGAAGAGCATTCTTGTTCCCCGCCGGCGTTTGATTTAGAATACACCTGTCTCACGATAATTAAAATTCGAAGGAGCTCCATTACCTTGTTTGAATTATCAGATGTTTCAGTTGTCAGAAGTTCGCATAAATATGGCTCGGAGGAACTTACCTACCCATGTTGGAATGCAAAATTTCCATATATTTAATAATATGATATTCGCACCCAACACTGAAGTACTATTCAAACTTTGTAGAAATAATCACCAATGAATGGCAGCCTTGTCTTTGCACCGCAGTCCCGGACTGACGGCGCCACACCACAATACAATGCTATCAATAAAGTTGATCCCCCTCCTCCACTGGTCTCAATCTTGCAGATTGAAGCATTCGCTAAAATGATGCAAATGTGCACGTAGAAGCGAAAAATTCAGCAGATATTTTCCAGCTAGGACAAGCAAAAAGGCCGAATTACCCGAAATAACGCAGCGGAGCAGTTTTAATTAGGATTCTTTAAATTGTGTTGAAAACATAGCGGGCCAACCAACATTTTGAAATTTTATTGAATTAAGCGAAAGTTTGAATTAGCCCAGTTCCAAATACCGCGAGTCTACTGTAGTAGTTTAAGATGGGAAAGTAAGTTTTAGATTGTGTTATAATAGGGCGAGCGGCCGTTCGTGGACAACAAGGGGACCTAATTGCAATAAACTTGGTTGAATATACAATCCTATTTTATACTCTGTGTGGCACAGAAAATACTCTAGCAAGTCTTCAAAAAAGGAATATACTCTTGAACGCAGAAAGACCGCAGTTTTCGGTGGGTGCTCTAATCGGGGTGTTAATAATGCTTATACATGCTAAAAGAAGAAGCCGTGTAGGAATGCTTATTACAACTTGTGGGACAATATGCTACACCCGCACGTGTAGCGTAGTGAAGAGAATAAAGCTCTCCCACCCTGCGCCTCGCGCCATGCCCTTGACATCATGCGCGTGGTGCCGGGCAAGCATTCTTTCCAACATAGTGTCACAAGTGGGATGTGCTGACCGCTGCTCTCCGCCGGAACGACACGTCAGAACACCCAACCAACCCTTGTCCTGAAGCCGCTTCTGCCTCGTCTACGGGCCTTCCCTCGACTACAGACCTGCCTGCGACCTTCGCGAGCAAGTCATCTTATACGGCCAACAAGAACGGCAGCGCTGCCTCGTTCCAGATCACGGCTTCTGACCCGTTCACCTTCTCACCGTCAGACTGGCCCCAATGGAAGAGGCGTTTCCTCGGCTGCCGGGCTGCTTCAGTGCTCAGGGATCGACCCAAAGAATGCCAGGTGGATGCACTGGTCTACCTCGTGGGCCCCAGGCAGAGGACATATTTAATACCTTCGGACTGACCACTGACGAGCAGAAGAACTTCGACGCAGTGCTTAAGGGCTTCGAGGACTACTTCATACCTCGGCGAAACATCACCTACGAGCGGGTGAAATTCAACACCCGAGTCCAGCTGGATGGTGAGTCAGTCGAAGAGTTCGCAACAGCCCTACAGGCACTAGCAGATTCTTGTAACTACGGGGAGCTCAACGAAGAGTTAATTGGTGACATATTAGTCGTGGGCCTCAAGAACCATAAACTGTCGCAAACTCTGCAGCTTGACCCCAGCCTAGACTAATGAAGGCATTAACCATCGCTCGTCAGAGTGAAGCAGTCCAACAGCAGCAGGCAGAACTCTCATCGGGCACGCGAAAGGAAGCAGTCAACCTCGACGCTCTGAAAGTACGGCGGAGTAGACCCGCTAAAGACCCAGTTGCAACGCCACCCCCAACCACACACCACCCGAGGGGCTTCAAGAAATGTGGCTGGTGTGGCAAAGAGCGTCACGCGAGGGCCATCTGTTCTGGCAAAGACTGCATCTGCCAGAAGTGCGGGAAAAGGGCCATTTCCAAACCGTCTGCCGCTCAGCAAATGCTCTTCGGAACATCGAGTAGGATCCAGGTTTCCTGGTCCTCATTGCGACGACGGCTTCATTCAAGTGGGAAGTTTCTCCTCTCGTCGAGTCACAGACCCTGGCCTTCAAAATCGACACGGGTGCCGACGAGACTGTTATCCCGGAACGACAATTCCGACGGCTCTTGAAGCACGCCGTTCTGACTTCCCCCGACAGGAGGCTTCAGGGTCCCGATGGAAAAACTCTGGGCATCTCGGCACTGGCAAGGCTTCATTTCAAGCTCAACAGCCTCGAAAGCGTGGAAAACGTCTACATCTCACCTGGTCGGCGCGCAGCCCTACTTGACAAACCAGCCATCACCAACCTTGGTTTGTACCCGTCTGTGAACATAGTTTTGGATTTAAACGTCGAAAGGGACTTTCCAGACGTCTTCCAAGGGCTCGGAAAGATACAACATGAGTATGACATCGTGCTCCAACCTGACGCAACTCCGTTTGCCCTGACATCTTCACGACGGGTACCACTTCCCCTCTACGAAAAAAAACCAGGGCAGAGCTACAACGAATGAAGTTGGCGTAATTACTCCTGTCACGCAACCCACAGCATGGTGCGCGCCAATTGTCGTCGTACTTAAGCCTTCGGGGGCACTGCGCTTTTGTGTAGACTACACGGAACTAAACAAGTCTGTACTCCGCAAGTGGCATCCGATCCCAGCTGTTGAGCACACCCTTGACATGCTTCGAGGAGCCGCATGGTTCTCGAAAATCGACGCAACTTCGGGTTTTTGGCAGATCCCGCTGACTGAGAGAAGCAAATTGATCACGACTGTATTGGACCTCGAGGTCCTCCGGCTGCCAAGCCGTCGAGAAGGACCGTAGAGCGCACTTCAGATGATAATGAGGGCTTTGATAAGGAAGGGCGATAGAAAACCCAGTGGGTCATAAACCATTGCGATAGCTTGAAGGGCGAATCGTTTTGTCACTTCGTGTTGCTGTACGAAGTGCAGAAGGCTGTTGTTCTTGAAGGAGAATGTGTCCGTTTCAGGGTCCCATGAAATCCCTCGAACTTTCGCCGTCCCTGACGGAGGACAAAGCACCTTTTCCTGGGCAGTTATTTTCTCTTCAAAAGAAGCAGCAACATACGGATCGTTGCTCAGCCACTTCCGGATATTCATGGACGCAGCACGAAAAATTTCAACGACCTCCTCATGCTTTTTGATGGCTTCTGCACTATTATCAGCTCCAAAGAGAAGGTCATCAATGTACATGGATTCATGAAGCAGACGGGCTGTCGACGGATATTTCTTTTCGTATTGCCGAAAATAGTGCTTCAATGTAGCTGTCAACAAAAAAGGACTTGAAGTGGCCCCGAAAGGAACTCGAGCCAATCTCCAGAGTTCCTGCTCTGGTATCGGCCGACCCACTTGAGGCAATGTCTTAAACCCGAGAAATCTCAGAGCATCTCTCTCTTCTTCACGTAGAAGAATCTGCAGAAATGCTTTCTCGACGTCAGCAGTCATTGCTACCTTGTACCGTCGGAAACGCAGTAGAAGGGTCACGGCGTCGGGGTTCAGGTTTGGGCCAGCTTCCAAGTTCTCGTTAAGCGACTTCGCACCATTTTCATGGGATGATGCGTCAAACACGATTCGCACTTTCGTTGTAGAACGGTCTTCGGGGATCACTGCTTGTTGGGGCATGTAATACAAGCGCCCGAGAGGGCGTTTTCCGTCGGTGGTACCCTTTCAGCGGATCCTTCTTCCAGGTACGTTCTAATGGTAGTGTCATACCTCTCCATGAGGCTGGCATCTTTTCCTAGTTTTTTTATTAGGATGTGGAGCCGCTTCGCTGCCACAGCAAGGTTATCTGACAAGTCAACCCTTGGTTTCCAGGGAAGCGCGACCTCATACCGTTCGTTCGTCTTTTTGATTGTTTCCTCAAACTTGGTAATGACCAGGTCGTTTTCGCAACTTCGTTCATCCCCGCACTTGACGCCGATTCTTTCAAAGTCCCACAAACGGTTAAGGACTTCCGAGACCTCGTTGGCTTCCACGGACGCTCGTAGTACGACAACGGTAGCACAGTGCGTGACATTAGCTCCTAATGGCAGCGGGCCTTGAACAGTCCAGCCTAGCAAGGTTTCCACTGCCTTGAGCTTCGTCATCACTGGCTTCACGTTGCCGGTTACAAGATCCCAGTAGTGGTCCGAGCCAATCAGAATGGTTATTTTGGTTTCTTCAAAACCTCGTGCGCAGAGTGCCCGTGTGTCTAAACGCATTGCTTCCATCGTCTTGATGACTTGGTCATCTCGCACGGGTATATGCTCGTTGCATATAGCATCTATTTCAAATGCCTCGATGTGCACAGGTCTTTCTGTGTTTTCGGAAACGATGAGGAGACGTACTTTTCTCATTGTTTTTGTCGTTTTCTGGCCTCCAAATACACCCACAGTTAAAGTCTCCTCTTCCAGGAATTCGCAGCCTAGTTTCTGTCACGCATCGGCAGTAATAAAACTGCGTTGGCTTCCGCCGTCAAAGAAGATCCGGTAGCGTCCCGATGACGCAGAGCTTTTGACTGTCGCGGTCAAGGTCTGAAGCAGGACAATGGGGCCAGTTTGACGAGAAACTACGCTAACTAGCATAGAGGTCACTTCGTTTCTTCTGGGGCACTTGTCGCACCGCAGTGGCCTCGGCAGTCTTTCACCATGTGCCATTTCTTGAGGCACCGGAAGCATCGACCTTCCTTGATGAGCAGTTGCTTCTTCCGTTTTAGGCTCCATTCGCCGCTGTCGCAAACTTCGGAACGATGCTTCACGGACTGGCAGAACAAGCATCGTTGAGGGTTGTTCGCCGAGTTTTCCAGAGCCGATACGGTGTGTAAGTTTCGAAACCTCTGTTGTCTAGGTGGCTGTTGTGGTGTCACGCCGACGTCCGGCGTTGTCACAGCTGTTTGACGCTCCACAGCTTCTTGACACCGAACGTGATGGTCGAAAAAGTCGAGAAGCTGCTGGACGTCTTGTTTGGGTTGTGCCGTCTCGTTCTGTTGGCGAACTACGGCTTGAGTCGAGCTGAATGTCATCGAAGTACACGTCGGTGACTTGAAGAGTTCGTGGTACTTCAAGACCATGCCGAGCGGTAGCGTTCTAAAGAGAACCTCCCGTAGCATCAAGCAGTAATTAGCGGGACTGGTGCCAAGGGCCTACAGACTTCGTACATGCACCTGTATCTGATCGTAGAGACGTCGACGTTGCTGCGTGTTGTTCGACGACGAAACCGGTTTCAGTTCCAGAAGGCTTCTGAGATGATCTTGGACGATGATTCTTTCGGCTCCGGAGCGCTTCTTCAGGATGTCTACTGCGTCCTTGCAGCACTCCTCGCTGGCCTGAAGCTAAGAGATGGCTGACGCGGCTGCTCCGGTCACGAGGGTGTTCAAATAGCTAAATTTTTCCGCAGTGCTCAGTTCGCTGTTGTTGTGCACAGCCGATGAAAACTGCGTCCAGAAACGCTGCCAGTTCTTCCGGTTCCCGTGAAACTTCATTAAGTCAAGCTGAGGCAGCTTAGATTTGCTGGTGGCCGGAGTCGGGCAGCTCATCAGTCGTGTGGGCAGTCTGGATGCAAGGGCGTTCTGCCGCTCGAAACGCAAGGTCGCTGTCCTATTCACAACCTTATCGCCGTATCTCCCAGTGTCCGACGTCTCATTATCCAACAGGTCGTCTGGCGTCTCGTCGAAAATACGGTCGTCGAGCTTCCTTATCTGCTGGTGGAGTGCTTCGATTCGTTCAAGCAGAACGCTCACCTCGGACACTGAAAGTCCAGGCTGCCCTCGCAGCGCTGATTTCACTTCGGTAATTATGCCGTCCAGCTGAGAGTGGAGGCTCTGGCGACGTTGGAGTAGCCGTTCCATGGTGGTCAGCTGGCGGCCGGGGATTCTGGGGCCAAGGTCGCCGGCGCCGCGTCGGTTCAAAGGGCTTGCGCGGCTCCGGGCGTCGATGAGGTATGCTTTGTCGCGAGATCCCGGGTTTCGGCACCATGTATTGGACCTCGAGGTCGTCCGGTCTTCCCAGCCAAGATCCTGCTGCAAGACATCTGGCGAGAAAACCTTGACTGGGACATCCCCTACCATATCGACAGCGAAGCATATGGCTCAAGTGGGCCGAAGAAGTAGCCCTAGTGCACGATGTAGTCATCCCAAGATTTTTAGGTGCCGGAAGGCATGGCCAGAACCGCACATCCAACCTTCACGTCTTTGCAGACGAAAGCGAGTCGGCTTATGGAGCCATGGTCTACCTACCCATCCACGATGCCAGCGGCAGTGCTCGGACAGTCCTTCTCTTTGCAAAGACGAGAGTTGCACCACTGAAAACGGTCACGCTAGCACGACTTGAATTGATGTCGGCGTTAATAGCGGCATGCGGAGTACAGCATGCGGAGCATTACCTCATTCGCGTTGAACAGCAGCTTCGCTTTGATGTCGAGGCGAAACGCATCGCAACCAAGAAACCTCTTCCGTCGCACAGTAAAATGAAGGAGTTGCGACTCAGAGTCGATGACGACGGTTTGTTGCGAGTTCAAGGCAGTGTGCTCACCAGTGACACATACGGAGCCCAGGTCCCCATACTCCTGCCGAAGGACACGCACTTTACACATCTCATGATCCAGCACGCCCATGTGCAAGTCCTACATGGAGGAGTACCAGACATCCTGACCCAAGTTCGCGAGAGGTTCTCGATTCCACGCGTCCGACAACAAGATAAAAATACTATCGGACGACGTTTCGTCTGTCAACAGCTGCAGCCCAAGCCCATAATGCAAGAGACACCTCCGCTGCCGAAACACAGAACAACCGAAGCTTTTCCTTTCTGCGTAAGCGGGGTTGATTTTGCTGGGCCCTTGTACATCAAAAGCAGAGCTCAAGGACGGGCATATATTGTTCTGTTCACTTGTGCCGCCACAAGGGCTGTTCATCTAGAGCTCGTGGAAGACCTAACAACAGAAAACTTCATCTGCGCCTTGAGGAGGTTCGTGTCCCGACGGGGGTTGTGTAAAACCCTCTACAGCGACAACGCACGAACTTTTGTGCGGGCTTCGAAAGAGCTTCAAAGGTTATGGAAAGCTATCAGAGACCCCGATGTCCTTACATTTTTTAAGACGTTTAGAATATAGTGGAAATTTGTCTGCCAAATTCTCCTTTGTGGGGTGGTTTCTGCGAGAGACTGATCCGATCTATCAAGATGTGCTTAAAGAAAATGTTGGGCAGGCGCCTAGCATGTTACACGAAATTGGAGACACTTTTAACCGAAGTGGAGGCTGTATTGAACTCACGGCCCCTGACCTACATTATTACGACGTAAACGAACCGTGCCCACTATCTCTGTCAAGCTTTCTTGTGGGGAGGAGGTTTACGGCGTTGCCACCGTATGAAGCCGTGGAGAACCCCAACAAAGCGGCTGACCAGCTGCGAGTCCTTTGGCGGAAGAGAGAAAATGACCTAAAAGCATTTTGGACCCGCTGGTCTAAGGAAAATTTGAGTGAGCTCAAAAACCTTTCCGTCAACCAGGTCAAGGGGGTCGTTTCACTGAAGGAAGGAAACGTGGTTCTCGTCAGCGAAAAGCAACGTCCAAGGCAGATGTGGACTCTTGCAAGTATTCAAGAACTTTATCGCGGGCGGGATGGCAAAGTTCGCCCCTGCTCCTTACACTTGCCTTGTGGAAAGACAGTCGACCGGCCCGTTCAACTCTTATACCCCTTGGAAGCCAACTAGCGTCATGTGTCAGCGGGGGAGAATGTAGGAACTTCTTCCTCTTCCTACATAGCAGAAGACGCTGATCATCATCATCTTTACCAGCACGGACCGAGCGGTGGCACGCGCTCGCGCTCCACGCGGCACAGTTTGTTTAAAGCCCTCATTATCATCTCATTTGCAGCTGGACGACCTCGAGGTCCATTACATGGTGCCGAAACCCGGGACGTCAAGCGACACGGCGAGGTGAGCCATGCAGTGGAATTCAATTCTTCGACCACCATACTCACCCCGAAGCGAGGAGGAGGCGTCGAGACAGCGTAACCGGCTCCGGATTGCCCAGAATAGCCTTCTAGAATTCAATCGGAAGCTTATTGCCGAGATAACGCCTACTCTAGAGAACAACAAAGACGTGGAGGCCGCAGGTTCGATAGCAAGGCTTCAGCACAGTGCCGACCGGCTTGCTGTAATTAGCGAGAAGCTGGATGCCCTTGCATGCGTAAGTATAGTCGACGGCCAACACGACGACGCTCTAGAGTCGGTCAAAGAAGCCCACAGAATCGTTGGTGCACTTTAACGAAGGCTTTACGGAGGAAAAGTACTTGCCTCTAACGAGCGAAAGCACACGAAAGAAGACAGAAGGCCACACCGACCGATAGATGAGTCCACTAGTACAAATGAAAGTAAGGGACACGGTGAGAATAACAGAACCCTTCACCCATAAATCACTTCAACGGCATCGGTGGACATTCCGAACACCTGTCTTCGACCCCAAGGATCTTCAAACATGATTGCCTCACCTGTACCAAAGACGGCATGCGCCTTTCTGAGAGACGTGACATAGGATTTGCTAGAGGTACGGCATACAACTTTTCACCCTTCACTAAGACCTCAAGACGCCGTGATACCGCGTTCGCCCTCTCCACAACAAAGAGAAAGTCATAAAGTCTCGCAGCTACCTGAGTCGGTCGCATCAGCGCCAGAAGAGGATATCGCGGATGACGATCACGCTCCGGCTTCGGAAGGCATCACTGCCGAATCCTACGTGCAAGAACGGCTTGAGATCTTCCCTGCCGCCATAATGTATTCTGCAGGCCCTATAAGGAAGGACCTTTATGAGGGGGCATTTGTGCGACTGCATGACGATGGGCTATGCGAAACAGTCGAGGCAACTTCTGCGGACGAGAGTACAGAGACACCACCACGAGGCAAGCCTGAAGTGGCCTAGACTCAGCCGCTACTACCACACGATGGCACGGCCGCAAGATACGAACTGCTCGAACGCGCTGCCCGTAAAGACTTAGACCCCTCGTCAACCGCAAACCCTGAAAACGGATTGAGAGACCCTAGAAAAGACCACACTTTCGCTTCTCCAAGAAAGAGGCCATACAAACATGCTGCCACGGTCATAATGACGTTGAAGATTCACCAGGCTACTAAACCAATTCAGAATTCGAAGAAACATGGAGGACGTTGTAATACATTGTTGAAGAAACCTGGAGTATATTGCGTTAGGCGCAAACGCACGACGTCACTGAAAGTACTTCGGAAATCAGTGCCCATTCTTGACAACGCGAACTGTTATGCCTCTGAACGATTCCTGGACGTAGCCATTATAGAAAAAAATAGATGGAAGGTTCGACGAAAGGCAAAGAGTAGAAGAAAGCGATGACCGAAGATCAAGAAAAAAGACGAAATCAGACATCGGCTGGATACAAACGAGATACTGACTAAATATCTTCGCCCCAAGACTAGGTTACGGAACATTATATTTGTTGACAGTAGCTGCTAGACTCTGCTTCGTCTCGCTTACACGAACTCTTGTGGGGCGTGAGAAAGTTGGAACTTTCAATGAGGATGAAGACGATGCAAGTACGGCGCGCCACAGACGCATAGGAAGAAGACGAGGACGACCAGGCGCGGCTACAAGATGGACGCTGTTTAGACGGTTTCCTGTACATAATGTAAATATATGTGCTTTTTATTGACGACGGCCTCCTTCTTTGCGTCCCTGGACGTTCTTCCACAATGACCTCTATAACACCCTTTGGTCGTTTTTGCTTCAATCGTCTACCATTCGGCGGTTGCTCTGCTCCTGAACGCTTCCAACGAAGCATGAGTGACATTCTGCAAGGCCTCGATGGGGTAGCCTGTCACATGGACGACATTCTCATCTGGGGTTCGACAAAGCAGGAACACGATGAGCGACTCCGAGGTACTCTCGAGCGGATTCGACGCGCCGGTATCCCGCTAAACAAGGAAAAATGTTAGTTTGGCGTCAAGAAAATCTCGTACTTTGGGCACGTCATCGAGAACAACCATGGTCGGCCTGATGAGAGAAACTCAAAGCCATCACAGAAATGCCTAGGCCAACTTCCAAGACTGAACTTCGACGGCTACTGGGCATGGCGACTTACCTCGGTCGTTTCGTACCGAACATGGCCGAACTTCTCCAGCCCCTGACCAGCATGCTGTCTTAAAAGCAGGAGTTCGTCTGAGAGGCCGCACAAGAGGTTGAATTCGGCAAATGGAAGGAACTGCTCTCATTAAGCCCAGTTCTAGCTGCGTACAGCAACGACAGGCCGACGAAGATCACAGCGGATGCGTCGTCCTACGGTCTCGGCGCCGTATTGTGCCAAAAGCAAGAGAACGGCCACTTAGCTGTTATCGCCTACGCCTCTCGAGTACTTACGGAAACAGAACGTCGACACCCTCAGATTGAAAAGGAAGGTCTTTCTCTCGTCTGGGCATGCGAGAAGTTCCATGACTACGTATTCCGGATGAAGTTTTGCCTTGAGACCAACCACAAGCCCCTAGCTGTGCTTTTTGGATCAAAACCCATCGACGACTTAACGCCTCGTCTACAGAGGATGCGGATGCACTTAATCCGTTACTCATACGAAGTCGTTTACGTCCCCGGCAAAGAACTGACCGCAGCTGATGGCCTTTCGAGGTCTCCCGTAAGCCACGCTCGAGAGAAAGATTGAAAGACACGTGGGTCAGCTGTTATCTACGCTCCCAGTTTCACCACCTTCCTTAGACGAATGTAAACAGGAGCAACAACGCGACGAACTTTGCCGCCAGCTCCGTGCATTTAAGCAGAATGGTTGGCCGAGCCATCGCGACGTCCAACAAAACCTTAAGGCATTCTGGCCGCATAAGGACAGCATCACCGAAGTCGACGACATCCTGATGCATGGCTTTCGGATAGTCGTGCTCAAAAAGCTACAGGCGTCAGCTCTCCGCGTACTGCACGAATGCCATTTCGGCGTCGACAAGTACCGTGCGAGAGCAAGAAATGCTGTCTGGTGGCCTACGATTGACACCGACATCGAGAATCTTGTCAATACCTGCCGGACCTGCCTCCACCACAGGCCTAACCGGAAGACGCCGCTGCAGCCGACAGAATTTCCCCACAGGCCTTGGCAGCGAGTCGGCGTCGTCCTCTTCTTCATTAGAGGAGCATGGTGGCTAATCGTCACCGACTAATACTCGAGGTATCCCGAGTTGGCCAAACTCACGAGCCTGACTGCGAGGGCAGTGGTAACTCACTGCAAGTTAATTTTTGCAAGGCATGGAATCCCGGAAGTGGTCGTCAGTGACAACGGTCCACAATTTTAAGGGGGACCTGACTCACCGTTTTCAGCCTTCGCCGAAGAATACGGTTTTAAACACGTTACATCGAGTCCCCGGTACCCTCAAAGCAACGGGCTCGCGGAAGCTGCCGTAAAAGTGATCAAGGGCTCCCTCGAGAAGATTGGCGATGCCTACAAAACGCTTTTGGTGTATAGGACGAGCCCGCTCAAGAACGGGTACTCCCCCGCTGACCTCCTAATGGGTAGGAGACTCCGCACTACTTTGCCGGCTTCTGCGGACAGCCTAGTCTTCTGCCTCCCTGACAGAGACAGGCTGAGGGCATACGAGGCTGAAAGCAGGAAAACTAACCGGCAGCGTCCGCGTTCATTTATTTAGGAACGCTCGTTGGGTTGGTTTTTTGCGATAGTGAGTGGGAAACACAAAGCAGCCTCGTCGGCGGATTGTCTCGACAGCGCGTCATCCCTATATCATATTTGCCGCGCTTTCGAGGCGCTTTTTCAAAGAAAGTGCTACGAGTTGTGCCGCGCCTCCGCCAGATGGCGCCACGGGTCCCTCGACCGAGAGAAGACGCAGTGAAACATCCCCCTCGTGAGGGGCACGATCAAATGCAGAGCATTTCCGGGGGTGCACGACGTTAAGTAGTTTGCGTTACGGTAATGTTGTTGCACTTGTGGCAACTGCTGACGAGAGAGCGCTCGTCAGCAGTAATTTGAATGAGTCAACGATATAAGGCGCATTCGTAACGTCCCATTCTGTGTCGGCTTTGTGGCGCAGTGGGTAGAGCACCATGTACACTGCGTTCCGCCCGCAGTGCTGAGGGATCGAAACCGGGCGCCGGATAGTATTTTTTTTATATAGTAGGGAGGGGTGCGGTGCGGACTACTGACGTCAACGCGGGTGACATCATGAGTTACTGAAATGCTCTGCATTTAAAAAAAGCAACAGCGCCGCTTCAACATCCGGCATGGGGCACGAGACCTTCCGGACTTGGACCCCGATACTTACGTATGGATCGTGGACCATAAAAAATTTGGCATGGTCAAAGAGCATGCGGAGGAGCCGAGGTCCTACTGGGTCGACACGGATTATTCCAACGAGTTGCAGTCCACGACGAGTTATTCCAACGAGTTGCAGCATTCCAACGAGTTGCAGCAACAAGAGACAGTCCCGCGTAAACCATTATGCCCAAGCAGTGACCATACTCACAGCAAGAGTTGCCGGTGCATAATTCCGCCATCGCGGTTGGAACCATGACCTTTTAAGAGAGCGGAGGACGTGGGACAATATGCTACACCCGCACGTGTAGTGTAGTGAAGAGAATAACGCTCTTTCGCCCCTGCGCCTCGCACCATGGCCTTGACGTCATGCGCGTAGTGCCGGGCAAGCATTCTTTTCAACACAACTATGGGTACCGACATTAATTTCATTGTGTTGTTATATACTTACCATGGATGTTGCGTTTGTAAGGAGGAAGTTTAACGACTGTACAGTTCTGGTTAGTGTAGATATGATTCCATTTTGGCGGCAGGAGGGGATACGCTGTGTCAGCTGGGGTAGAAAAAGTTTTTCCAGATAAGTACAATAATATTATTACCATGTGGTAAGTACGAAAAAATGCAATAATTGTAAATAATTTGAATTCAAAGTAGTGAAATCAGCTCAAAGGTACTGTTATCAACAAACAAACATTTTCGAAGGTTTTCTGCAGAAACATTAGGTTCAAGGTTCAGATTACTCTTGTAACTGCTTTTCTCGCACAATAAGCTGTATCAATGTAGAATTTCGTGTAACTAAGAGGCTGCAAAGCGTTTGAAAATTCATTTTAATGATTACGCCACTTTCGACCACTGAAAGCACTGCAGATATAGCAGCGCCCTAAATTTTAAAGTAGAACTTTATATTCCTTCAGAGAATAAACAAAATAATGTTGGGAGATTATATCACTTGTTACGTTTGCTCCACACCCAGAGCTACGCGTGACGTACAGATGAAATATTGTGGAAAAGTATTTAACCAAGCCCGCGTAGCTACTATTTTCATTTTCACCGCCTGTGTATTGCCAAACATTAACGTGAAATCACGTCGGTGGGTGGACTTCGTAGGATAACTGCATGATATAAGTGAATAAACAGAAGCGCTATAGCAGAAAGTGCGCATTAAGAATGTAAAATGCAGGACACCATGTTATGTAAATCTGTTGCACGAGAGGAGGCTAGCCTCATATATCCTACAGCAGTAGCCTAGGTTCGAGTTAAATTGCTGACTGGCAGGATTCTACATAGTGCAGGACTCGGAGACCCAACACAAAAACGCTGAGCTCTAATAGCTGAAGCATAAAGCAGCATATAAAATTCTGCCGATGTGTTGCCTGCACGCAAAAAATTGTGCAGGTAAATCTACAAAAGTGTTACAGGCCGATAAGCTTACGGCCAGTCGTCTACAAGGCACCTAGCGAGATAATCGCTGCCACCTTGAATTTCAATCAAGCTAATTAAGAAGCATGGTTTCTAAACGCTATTCAATAATAGACATTGTTCGCGCGATCTATCAGGTGTTCGAGAAATCCCGGTAGTATACTCAACCCCTATATATAACCTAGAGAGATTATCAAAAAGCATTGGACTCTGTCGAAACCTCACCAGTATTCACACATTGTGAGATCAGCGTGCTAGAGGATATCTACGAAGGGCACACAGCTACCATCGCCATTTAGAAGAAGAGCAGCCAAACACATGTAGGGAAGGACGTCATACAAGTAGACACAATCCCCCTAATGTTATTCACAGCATATCTACAAGAGATGTTCCCAACATGGGATGGAGAAAAGGTGGGCGTTAGAATAATTAAAGAATACCTCAGTAACCTCAAATTTGACGATGACGTTGCCTTGCTAAGTAACTCGGGGGACAATTTGCAAAGCGTGATTACCGCACTGCGCAGTCATAGCAGAATCGTGGGCCAAAAATTATTATGAAGAAAACTAAAGCAATGCTTATTAAACACATTAAAGCACGGAACTTTGAGACAGCTGGTGAAGCAGTGGTGGGGGTAAGCGAATATATCCACTTAGGCGAAGTAGTTACCCCGGAACCCAACAATGAGGCGGAGATAATTAGATGGCTGGAGTGCATCCAGCAGGCATTACTCAATTACAGCGAACTACTGTCCCTGAAGAAGAAAGTGTATGACAGCTGTATCTTACCGGTACTTACCTAAGAAGCAGAAACTGAAAGGCTAATTAAAAGGATTTAACTTAAATTGAGGAACACTAAGCGGGCAATAAAACGCAGGATTAGAGGTGTAACAACGGTGAACAGGAACAGGGTGGAGTGGATCAGGAAACAAACCGGGTTGACATTTTACCATAAATTAAGAAGAAATTGTTGTGGGTAAGGGATTTATTGCAAAAGAAAGGTACTTTTGGTCATTATGGGTTTGACCCTTAGTCATCTCTACTGAGCATTACGTGATCCCTAGAGTGGATATTATAGTGACAGGTTGCCTATAATGACTGGCTGCGTAGAGAAGGCAAGCATACAGACGCCGGCAGAAAGTTAGTTGGGCAGATCATGAAGTTTGCTAGGATAAATTGGGGATAGTTACCAAAACATTGGATATCACAGGATAATTCAAGACCGTGGGACAGGCCTTTGATGAGATGATGCAACAATCCATGGTCCACAACCACCACGTCAGCGCCAGCTTTCACAATACCGAGCCTCCACATTTATCAAGGGGTCAAGCTCTGGCACCCTATATCGTCGACGGCTAAAGAGCTTTATACTATATACCTTGCAGTCAACTTTTCCGCTACCCTTGCTTTTCCGACCGAATGGACACTATTCAAAGATTGAAAAGCAGCTCTACAAGACCTAAATTCAGTTGCAGCTTACACCCAAGGAATCTCTTTGCAAGACGCATCTGTGATATCAACTGCAATGGAAAGAACTAACATAATAATAATTCAATTAATTCCCGGGTACCCTGGAATACGTGGAAATTTACCAGCTGATTAACTAGCAGCAACCGCTCATTGAAATTCCACGTGTAGCAAAGTGCCTTTTACCAAAGGGGATGTGGAAAGTGTTCCAAACGACTCAGGACACACATAGCTTTGAAAACAGGGTTAACCGAAACATATCGTTCATCGTTGTTATACCAAGTGGGCCCGTCCCTTCTATTTGCGTCTGCGCCTTCTCTCGGTTATTTGGTTGACACCAAAAAATTCCTTTACCCTCTTCGATTTGCTTATGACACATGCTGTGCTTGTGCACACCGAACTGAAGACGTGCATTATGTCCTGCTTGAGTGCCTTCGATATGCGACCGAGGGACAAGTTCAGTCTGCTGTCTTGGTCACCCCTACCTTTGAAAAACTGTTGGGTTCAACCCATTCAGTCTGTAAGTTCAACCAGTAGGTGTCTTGCCTGTTCAACCTGTAAGTGTCTTATGCATGAGTAGTGTAGTTTAGATGTCTCTGTAAATGTACTCCAGTTATCTCTTGCTTCAATAAACTTGTATTGGGAAGATGGACTGCATGGGCCTTTACCTATATGTGTTAGGTGGGGAAGTGGTCACTACCGTATGGGTCCGTGCCCACGCCCCACTCAAGACAAGGAAAAAGAACCGCGGACCCTATTGCCAAGTCAAGGTGTAAGTAAGCGTTGTGTCCTATATAATAGTATGTAAGCTGTTTCTGGTTAAAACGACGTGCTCCCGACGATGTTAACAATTGCTCAATGTGACGACCTCTGGCATCCGTGCGACCAGAGCCCCAAAGAGAGTTATGTGCATTCAGGTCGCCTATGAGAATGCATGGTTCGGGTAACTGATCTACCAGGCCCTCGAAATCTGAGCTGGGGAGCTGGAAGTCGACAGGGATGAACACAGAACATAGCGCTATAGGCCTATTGAAGATTATCGTTCGGATGGCAGCAGCTTGAAGAATGGTCTTTAGTTGGACAGTGCACATGTGGTACGCCAAGAATTTTCGGGCCATGATGGCTACACCACCTGAGGATGTACCACCACCACCTCTGTCCTTCCTAAATACCATGGAATTGTTTTAAAAATTTCTGTGTTTCGAGTTTCACTGCGTTTCTTGGAGGCACATCACACTTGGCTATTTGGAATGAAATATTTCATAGATATCATCAAGATTTTTAAGGAGGCCTCTGTAGTTTCACTGGATGATGTTTTATGTTCCCAGTATTTACGTTTAGAGCAACTGGAATGTGTGCGTGTTTATGTGTCGACTTTTAAGGCTTAGACTCTTTGAAGGGATTTTTCGACTTGTCTGCTGACCTGGACGCCGGTTCCTGTTGCTTTCGCTGCGATGAACGTTGGAAGGGCTCGACGTCCATGTCGTCATCTGTAGGCAAGGGGGTGCCCAGCGGACTGCGCCCCCTTGACTTGGTACCCTTTCGGGCATTCTTTGCCTGCACTGCCAGTGCCGAAGGCGTGGGGTACAAAATGGATGGCCTAAGCAGTGAGGCGGCGGAGGGGCACTGGTACTGCCTCTGTCTCCATCTTCTCCATGCCCTTGTGTGTGCTTTGAGGCGTTGAAGAGGAAGAAGTGGATGAAGCGGCATCCCCAAAAGACGTGGTTGCCACCACAGCCGCTGCATGCTGGGCAAGTGGCGTTGTGATCGGGGCGGCTGGCACTAGAAGACTCATGGGGGGCAGGGGCTGTAGCAAATCAGCTGCGCTGTATTGCGTCGCTACCAAAAGCAGGCGCCACTCCCCCCTGGCGAGCAGCGTCGACATATCTTCCGTAGCTGAAGTACAAAAACCTCTTGCGGGCCCCCAGAAAGCTGATTGTTTCATTGACCTTCAAAGTGATTATTTGTTTTTCTTGTTTGAACTTTTCGATTGGTCGTGAAAACGGGGCATTAGGTGCATGGCAATTGGGAAAAATGAAGTTGCGAGCATCACAGTTGTCTGTAGGATGGTCTACTTGGTCACACTTTGTTCATGTGAGTTTATCGTGCCCATATTGTACCGTGCCCATAACGCTGGCGTTTGAAGCAGCGGCGTGGATTTGGCCCATACGGGCGCGTGGGACATCGGAGGAAACCTGCCGTCACGGCTTCTGGTACTGGGGTTCTATCAAAACTCAGAATGTGCTTTGTTTTTATTTCTTTGTTTTCTCGCCCTATTGTGATGTGCCAAACTACTGTCCCTCTAGGATGACGATTTCTATTTCATTGATGAGATCGAGTTCGGAGATGAGGCCTTGAGAAGAGTTTAGTGTTCTATAGGGATTGACTGTTATTTCTAGATCATAGATTCCGGTTTGTTGCAGAAGCTTATTCGCCCGCTCTTTGTGGCTGACTTCAATGAGCACATCTCCAGAAAAAAAGTTTTTTTGCCTTGTAGGTCTTTCCTGCAACACCCTCGATGAACTTTGCTACGAACGAGAAAGACTGATTTTTCACTTACGGGACTTTCTTTATCTATAGATTGCATCACGACCAAGCAAGGATAGTTGTCGCTGCTTCGAAGGTCGATGGTCGGTTGCAGTTTGAGAGTTACATCGGAAAAGAGCCCGATCGTTTGGAGGGAGGGGGGTTGAAAATACCATATAGCATAGTATGGAATCAGGGGACGGGGGTACTTCCTTCGCTCGGGTTACCCTCATACCGAGAAAGGTCCCGGAGCTTGACCTGGGTTCTGACGGCCACCGCTTGAGGTTTCTACCCTTCACCTCATAACACATCGCCACGGTTAGATCCTGCTTATGTTTGGGGCACCGGGGTCCGCGGTGTGGCCAATAGCGTCACCAAGATTACTCAAGGTGCCCCGGGCGGGGAGAACGTGGGCTTCTTACATGAATCATAAAGCAAACGCGTCTGAAAAAGGCAGGACGGGTGCAACGGCTATTCACAGAAACGTATACAAGGTTCAAGCCAAAAATGATTTTGGGAAAATGGCCGGAAAAATATTTCGAAGATGTGCACTGAAAATAAGTTGTGTGGAGCACATTTAGAATGTCAGTAAAACGAGTGAAACGACAATAAATCTGGACTCACAACTTAGTCAATAGAAATACTTTTTCTTGGTTTACAGTGCAAGGCTTCTTTTCAGTTTTATGTACTTGCAGCCCCTGGCCCCAATATTTTCGTAGTGAAAGTTTTGCAGCCATTTTGTGAAGCTTCACGCCTTTCATTTTGAATGCCCAGTTGCAGTGAAGTTCCCTGATGACACTGAAGATTTATAATATGGAATCAGTAATGTACTCACCGCTAATTTGTACAGATTCCATTCTGTTGTAAAATTTTTTGTGGCGCCCTGACAAAAAGTACCGCATCAGATATGTTGCACTCCATCTGTTGAAAATGGGATTTTGTAATTTCAAGAATTGCTTTTAGCTGTTGCAAAACACCATGCATTACACCCAAATGTGCGTCGCAACACACTGTTTGTTATTCTGTACGTTTGTCTTCCGGTTTGGTCTTGCATGATTTCGAAACAACGAGTCGCGTTTCCAAAAAATACTTTCTGTATTTCTAGCCATGTGCCAAATATTCATTTTGAGTTAAACCACTTCCTAAAGGCCACGGTATTCCTGGAGGCCTGTCGATGTCCAATTGTTTTGCAAAATTTAGCTGACTTCCGTTTTTGAAGACCCAGGTACTCCCTCACCTAACCGATACTTAAAGCAAGTTCACGAGACAACACGTACGAAATATACCAAAAGAAATTGGAATGTTTCTTGTGGAATTCACATTTTTCATGTTCCTAAATACCAGAGATATTCACCCTGATCACTTTTCGGTCTTGGGTGGTTTTGGCTTTACATGAAAAAATCTATTCCCGAAATGATTCGTAGCTTTGGTTTACATTTCTTGCCATTTTTACAGGAAAGTCATCAATATGTTGACAGTTTTTGGAAGAAATGTTTTTAGTCAATACACAGAAAACTGCAGGATAGTCTATTTATTATTGGTAATATTTATTGGCTCGTCAACAGCTGCTTTCAGTTTTTCTTTTCATAAAGGTTTGAAAAAGAAAAACATACGAGATGTTCAGGGGCTGGAATTTAGTACTGCAGTTTTGCTTAGGAGAAAAGAACTGCCTAAGGCTGGACTGCTTTGCGGTCGCACTTGGGTGTAGTAAGGAGTCCTCTAGGTGCTTGACCCATTGCATGAGCCGATCTTCCACGTCGCTGTACTCAACAATATTTCGCAGAAAGCGCTGCCAATTTCTTGTTTAAGCAGATCTCCGCACCTTTCGAAAAGGTTCGTCGTCGTCGCCCCCGTTTTCGCCGTCCCATCATTTTGTGGCCATTTGAAAGATTTCGGCATCCGCCACTTCTCCTGTCATGGGCACATCCTGCTAAACCTCTGCGCATGCCTCTACCGTCACATGACGTGCCACAGGACTGCTTGACGAAGTTGATATGCCTCTGGGCACGGGGAAAACATCGGCTTTGTGGGAGACACGGCTAAACAAAAAAAATGTAGGGACTTAGGCCCGGCAGCGTGGCGCGAATCTCGTGAGGCTGACCGCGGTGGCAAGATTTTCGGCCCACAGTCAAAATTTCAAGATATCCGCAGCTTGGCCCAAAAATACTTCAAAATAAAGCGCAAAAAATAGATGGGACGCCTAGGAAATGGTTCGGTGCCGAATAAAAATTCTGCGTAGCCAATTATTCGAGATATGGGAGTTAGAGTTAATTTGGTGTTACTGTATTTAGTCAAATATGATTAAAAGGTGAAAGCCTAGTTGATATTTTATTAGAATGCGCAAAATGCGCAAAGTACCTTAATTGGCACCTGTGTATTATATTTTTGTACCAGTCTAATTGTAAGAAGCTTTCTGTGTTACCCGATTACGACGATTCTTCCTCCATTGGGAGAGTGCTGCTTTATTCGAACGCCGACTGCTGCGCACAAGATATTGTCAAAGCATACTGATCGCCATACTTTCTTACATTCGCGCAGGGCGCTTTGCGTTTGTAGAAATTGCGTCTATACAAATCTCTGCACCAGAATAAAAGTCAGAAGTACTCCCTACGAATATAAATTGGTCACCTATCTGCTGCTTTTGTTGCAAATGTCGTCAAAAGACATTAGTCTTTGCAGATATCTGCCAAGGAAATGCCCTCCTTTGCTTTCTTGATCACCTCTCATGCTGTTTCTGTACCGTCGCACTCACCCCAAGGTTTGCTCAAGGCGATTTCAATTTACCGCGTTGCACTGCTATAGGCCAGGTTCCTCGATGCCCGCGCTGCTGGCATCGAGGCGGCCGACTACAAGGTTTATAGAACCGCGTGGCCATGCTCCACGTGCGTTCCAAGCAGAACGTGGAACCTAGCTAGTGGAACCTTTTCTTGCTGTTGCCGGGTGATTTTTTATATGCCACCAGGAGGTGACGCGGGCAACAGCAGACAGCGGTTTTCTGCAGTAGATGTATGATAGCAATTCCTATCGAAAAACCAAGCATCCACGAATTTTATTAAAGGAACACTGTAAATATCCCTTGTGTAATAATGTCATGTCTTATATTTGCGTAATGTCTTGTTCTTGTTCAAAAAAAGTGATAAGTATGAACATAAAAACCGGGCTTAGACATTTATGTTTGGCTGTCAGTATAAAAGATTATTCCACAATGTCAACTTTCCTTTGGCCGAATGGCTGAATCGAGTCACAGACAGACAGACAACACAGAAAAACCAAAATTTCGGAGAATAAGTGCCCCAAGAAAGACTATCATCTTTAAAACAACAGTTCAAATTTCTCACGAACCTAACGTACATCCCGCAACCGCCATATCCACCTAAGCTGGCGGCCTGTAAACCCTTCGCGCTCATATTTCATACGCCGAGGCCCGATGGGAGACATTTTTCCAGTGCTACCCTTATCCCTAATTTTGGGCGATAGTCATTACTCCCGAGTAATTATGGCGGTATTTGTTCTATAATTCGACCAGCCGTGGCAGTTCACTAGCAAAGTAGTTGTGCTGCTGAGCCAAGTAACGCGAGATCAATGCGGGCCATAGTGGCTGATTTCCGAACGGACGCGAAAAACGGTACGCCCTTGCGTCTACATTTCAGCGCATGTTAAAAATCACACCATGGTCGAAATTATCAAAGAGCCCTTCACTAGGGTGCGCGTGAACGCGCACCTGTTGCCTCGATGCGCTAAATCCCACAATCAAATCATTCCTCTCTATGATTCGCAGAACACGGTCCCTGGACATTCCAGGCGGCGGCTGGGACTTTCATGTGCTTTTTCACATGAAGCTGAAGATAGTGCATTTTCTACAGCAGCAGGTTGTTTCCTGAAACACCCCGTCACTCTCATTGGAAATCCGGACAAGTGTGGGTCCTATGTATTATTACTTCTGCTTGTGTTTTGGAAAGTTTCAGGCGTTATAGCTCTTGAAGGCGCGCTGCAATTTTTGAATACTCTATTTGAATCCTGGCCTGAAGTCTGGCGATAACGCCTGAAATTTCCCCAAAGACATGCTTGAGTATTTATACATAGGAGCCACACATAACCGGCTATATAATGAGAGCGACAAGTCTTTTTGCAAATCACATGCTGCAGCAGAAAATACACTTTTTCAGCTTTCTGTAAATAAACACATGATGAAGGTCCCAGCTGACGCCCGCAATTTTTGGGGACCATGTTTTGCAATTCATAGAAGCGATTGATTTGCGCAGGATGGGCTATCTCATCATGTGGATGCTGGATTGATGATTGACCAAGACCTTCTGCACAAACAAACGGCTGTATGAGTGACACAAGTGTTACGCAAAGAAGTATTAGAAAAATTCAACAAGGGGATTTGGGCCACGAATGTTTTACGCGGATTTGGTTTGCCAAGACGCCCACCATCCAAATTTCTTGAGAGATGCTATCTCAGAAAGATTCTCAATTAGGCACTAATTATTTCTTCAGCCAGAGCAAAAGGTTACAGGAGTGCAGGTGGTTCATGAGCCCGATCATAAGCCAAAGAATACAATGGCTTTCAGTCTGGAGAATAGGTTTTTCGTCTGGTTGCACCGTCTGGTAAAGACGGCGGCTGGATCCTGAAAAAACCCAGGTGCCACATTTGCCTTGTCATCATAACAGATCAGCGGAAAGTATGTGTATAAATAATAGAACAGTGCATTAACACAGAATAGCGAGAGTAGACATCGGTTTTTGTCACAACCAGGTGTGATCTTCCCACGAAACGTCTTCGCCCACATTCATTTGCAGATACTTGTCTTGGTTTATCCTCCACGGAGTTTGCGATTCTTTGGCATTGAGACCCCCTTGTAGGGGGGGGATATTTCTGTTCCTCGTCGTAGGCTGAGGTGACATTCTTGGCGTTTTTGCGGGAAGGGAGCGCGGGAGAACTGATCGCAAGGACCACGCTATGGTAATTCCCCTTCCTCTTGGTCAGTAACTCGTTCTCTTCCGGACGCTTGTATCTGGGCGTCCAGGTACCATTATTACGTTGTCAATTGGGGTAGGTAGTGGTTTTACAGGCGCGTTTAGGTATTCTGCCTGAAGAAACCAGTCTAACGGCATTTGAGAGCCTGCAATGATGTTTACGCTTCTATAGTACACTTCCGGTAGTCGGATATTTAGGAGGATGTTCCGAACTTCCGTTTCTTTGTTCCTGTAGGTAGAAGGCCATGCAATCACGAAGATTACCTAAGTAGTCAACTACGAAAATTGCTGCCTTGCACTTTCTTCGGTACCGGAGTTGGTGTGTACCGTGGTCTCATGAGTTTAAAAATTTACTAAAATGAACCGAAACCTGCCGTATGCCTGTTCGTGTGTAAGATTGGATCCACGTTTTTGGTAGAGGAGAGTTTTTATGCGGAGTCTATGTACCGGTGACTTGTCTATCAAGGCGTGCAGTGAAATCTTTATTGAGGGGTAACGTGCATGCTGACGTACATGCTTGGTATGGTAACGTGCATGGTAATGTGCATGCTGCATCTTACCGGTACTCACCTACGGGGCAGAAACTTGGAGGCTCACTAAGAGGGTTCAACTTAAATTGAGAACGACTCAGCGGGCAATGGAGCGGAAAATGATAGGTGTAACATTAAGGGACAAGAAGAGAGCGGAGTGGGTCAGGGAGCAAACTGGTGTTAAAGACATATTAGTAGAAATTAAGAAGAAGAAATGGACTTGGGCAGGGCATGTAATGCGAAGGCAAGATAACCGCTGGTCATTAAGGGTAACAGAGTGGATCCCTAGAGAAGGCAAGCGCTGCAGGGGGCGGCAGAAAGTTAGATGGGCAGATGAGATCAAGAAGTTTGCGGGGATACATTGGTCACAGTTGGCACAGGACCGAGGTAATTGGAGAATAATGGGAGAGGCCTTTGCCCTGCAGTGGGCGTAGACAGGCTGGTGATAAAAATAAACGTGCATGCTATACGAACGCCCGTTCCTTTTTGTATTCCCAGCGACTCAATCGGTGCTGAGAGAGTGGTTTCTCTGTTTACTTCAAGACCGTTATGAAGACACAATTTGAGGGCCTATTTATTTTCATCATCATGAAGATTGTACTTAGGTCGGCTGAGGGACAAATACCCTCCCATTAACGTTTTACGTTCTTGCCAATGCGCTGCCCGAGTCCATTCTTTTCATCGGAATGCTGCTATTTTTCCTGCATGCAGTTAATGAACTTCCCCTTCGACTAGGCCCATCTCTGGCTGTATAATCTTGTACCCTGTTGAACCACCGGTTGTAAGTTTGTCTCACGATGACCTAAAAAGTTGTGTTCATTTCTGACTGGAATGGAGACACCATTGAGTTTGATATTTGGATCCGGCCGAATGCCACAACATTTCGAAAACAAAACACAAGTACACTTTACTGGATTAAATTTACAACCGTTGCTATCTGCTGGACTTGGCGCTCGCAGATAGACAGGTTACAAGATTTAAAAGATAGTTGTACGTCTACATAGATTGAGCAGGAAATTGATGGTGGCAATGCCTTTCTGAATGAATTCAGTTTTACAATAAAATGTGTGCAATTTAAAACTCCCCCTTGAAGCACGCCATTTTCCTGCACATGAACCTACGGAGCGCACTTCCAAATCTTACACGAAAGGTTCTTTCAGACATATAAACGGCAAGCGTGTTCATTTATGTTACCCGACATACCAAAGGACTTCAAATCGCTGAGGATACCATACCGCCAAGCAGTATCATACACCTTTTTAAGATAAAAGAGTGCTGTAATACAGTACTACCTATGAACGAAACCCATTCGTTTGTACCGCAATTGCGTTATGTACCGCAATTGCGCAAAGTGTAAATCCTTTGGCAGCCGGCACGGCGCCATCACGATCCAAGATGTCGTGTTCCCTGTCAACTTCCACGTGCTGCCCTCCTTCTCCCACGACGTCATTTTAGGTTTGGACTTTTTATCTCGCCATCGCGCTATAGTCGACTCTGTGCGCGTGCACAAGTAGAATTTGATTCCGCTTTAGACGCGCCGTATGACGACCTTACGTCCGCCGCCCCCGCGAAGCTTACCTTGCCTCAGAACACGAACATTCCTCCCCGCTCAACTCGACTAATAACGTTCTGCTGCCTTTCCATTTCCGACGCCCGTCTTCTCTTTACGCCGTCGCCCTTATTTCTTCACGAAAAAAATTCCACCATTTCCACGAAGTGAATGATGATGAGAGGGGCCAAGCAAAAATGCTTATCAGTAAAACCGTGAAACATTTGCCCGCACATCATATAAAGACTCGACACGTCAAGCTTTCCACCGCTCTGTTGACAAGCCCGTCGACGGCGTCGATGTTTGTGGTGGTTATGTAGTGGTTGTTTTGGACGATGAGATCTCCATGGGCAAGTTGGCCAATTCGGTATGTGACATTTTAGCCACCTTGGCCATCGCCTTCTTCAGAGCGTCTTGTGTCATGTACCCCGGTAGGTGTCTTGAGCTTGCAGGCGACGAACGACAACCTCTTCTTCCTCTTCTCCTTGTTGGGTAGCAACGAACGCGTTGTAAGTTTTGTCCTCGTGGCCAAATCTTTGGTTGGCCAATCCCTAGAGGGTCTTGCCGGAATCATCAATAATGTGCCGTGCCGTATGCCGCAGCAACGAGAGACGGGCAGGGCCCGAGCAAGAGGAAATCCGCCCCTAAAATCGCTCTCCCTGCCCTTGGCCTTACTGACAGTTCATGCTGGCACAATTGTTATTGTAGTCACTAACGGGTCCTTGGAGCCCCTTTGTCTCCTGCATGGTTGGGTCCTTGGCTGTGTCGAGCTTGGGCCGCAAATTGTCGCCGCCGCACCAGACGACTTTCTCCCATAGGTTCCAATGGCTGGACTGAGTCCTTCCCCGTCAGCCCTTCACCCGTCGCCTCTGGACATTGACTCTTCAATCGATGCAGCGCTGGTAGCAGACCAACAGCGGAAAGGCACCACTGCGCCAACTACCTTGCCGTGCCACAACGAAGAAGCGCTGCATTATTGACGCGCAAGTGAGCAATATGCTCACGCGTGGCGTAATTCGGCCCTCCAAAAGTTCCTGAGCGTCTCCAGTTTTGCCTGTAACAAAAAGGACAATTTAATTCGCTTTTGCGTAGATTATCGCCGTCTCAACAGCAAAACGCAGAAAGACGGCTATCCTTTACCACGGATTGACAATGCCCTCGACAATACAAGGCACCGAGTTTTTTTCCTTCCCTTGATCTGCGTTATGGATATTGGCAGGTACCTACGCGGGAGGCCGATCGCGCGGAAAAGGCGTTCATCACTCCTGACGGCTTGTATGAATTCAACGTTATGCCCTTTAGCTAGTGCATTGCTGCTGCCACGTTCGAAAGTATGATAGACACCATTTGGCGCAGTTTGAAGTGGAAAACGTGTCTCTGTTATCTACATGACATCGTCGTTTTTCCTGCCGACTTCGACCCTCATTTGAGGCGACTAGAGGAGGTTTTGTCTTGCCTTGCCAATGCAAGATGGCAACTCAACTTCGAGAAATGCCACTTCGTGGCGTGAAAGTGTAACATATTGGGCCACGTTGTGTCGGAGAATGGAATTCTCCTCGACGCCGCGAAACTTCGCGCGGTCGCCGAGTTCGCTCAAACCGACCACGATGAAGGCCCTACGGATTTTATTGTACTCTACTCATGTTTCCGCCGCGTAATCCGTAACTTTGCAGCCATAATTGCACCATTGACGGCGCTTGTCGCAAGAAAAGCGGCACTGGCGCCTGGTCTAGGGACTGCGATGAAGCCTTCGCAATGTTACGGCGACTGCTCACTTCCTCACCAATTCAGCGTCACTTTGACCCGACCACGCCAACATAAATCCACAAGGATGCCAGCGGTACCGTGTTTGCCTAACGAAAAGCTGGTTTTGATGATTGTGTCGCCGCCTATTCCAGTCGTACACTCACAGAAGCCTGGGAAAACATAACGTCACGGAAATGTAGTGCTTCCACGTAGTATGGCCGCTTACAAAATTTCGACCATATTTCTACATTCGTCGTTTTCACGTTGCGAATGGTCAGCCTGCGTTATGTTGGCTGTCGTCGCTCAGACACGTTTGGCCTCCTTCGTCGCTTGGCTCAGCGACTGCGACAGCGAGAGCATGATATCCGTGTGCTGCAAAGTTCTGGCCGGAAGCATTCAGACGCTGACGCTGTTTCTCGCTCCTTCCTACCGCCCGAACACTCGTTCTCCGTTTCTGTTGATTTCAGCCTGTCGTCTCTCGACATCACAGACATGCCATCTTAGCAGCGCGAGGACCCCTGCATTGCTTCGCTTATTGACTTACACTCTGGCGTATCTCGGGCCAAAGAGACTCGTGCGCTGCGCCGAAAAGCTGCCCACTTTTCTCTCCGCGACGAATGTCTTCTGGCGCAACTACCCATCAGGAGGTCGTAAATGGTTACTGGAGATATCTCGCCATTTGCGCACAAGCATATGCGCATCCTTCCACGCTGACGCCAGCTCTGCTCACGACGGTGTATAAAAACGGATCAGCATCTTCGCCTATGGTACTACTGGCGGGGAATGTACAGGTGCGCCCGCAAGCAAATGAAGTCATGCATCCACTTTCAGCGGTGCAAATCCCCTCCTGCTCCCTTGGCGGGCCCGCTGCAGGCAGTGCCATGTCCAGAAAGACAGTTGCATCACATTGGAATCAACCTTTATGGTCCCCTACCATCCACAGCTGCTGGCAACCGTTGGGTCATTGTGGCCTTAGGTCACCTTACGCGCTATGCAGTAACCGCGGCGCTAGCAACTGCCACGCCCCGTTTTGTCGCGTCCTTCCTGTTGCGCCGCTTCATACTTTGCCATGGTGCTCCTCGGGAGCTGCTTGATGCCCAAGGTTGCGCCTTCCTGTCAGAAGTCAGCGCTGCCCTCCCACGCGAATGTCAAATTTTCTACGGAACTACGACGTCTGACCACAAGACGACGAACAGACTCACAGGAAGATTAATCGCAATGTGAGTGATATGATTTCGATGTACGTAGCGTCAGACCATTCTGACTGGGACGTGATCCTTCCCTTTGTCACGTAGCCTACAACACGGCTACGCCGACGGCGACGGGATTCTCTCCTTTTTTCCTGCTCTACGCACGGAAGCCTTCATGCACTCTTGACAGAATTTTGCCGTATCGCCCAAATCAAACCGATCTCGCAGCCATTTCGGATATAGTCAAGCTAGCCACATAGTGCCGTCAGCTCGTCCCCTCTCTTACATCTGAACGCCAGAAACTCTACAAGCATAGCCTCGACGCGTCCACCGCAGCTCCCACCTATAGATATAATTCACTTGTCTGACATTGGGAGCCATGCCGTACACCCGGTCCCTCACTAAAGCATGTTTCAAAATATCATGCACCCTGCAGAGTCGCCAAGCAAACTTCGCCAGTAAATTCGGCGGGGTTCCGCCCGCACCCGACCGCCGACACCATAAGGGCGAGATTCTTTTTTATTCATCAAGCGTGAACATGAAACCTGAATGGGTACAGATGCACTGGGAGGTCCCAAGGTAAGAACCGCAGGCGGGACCTGCCATGATGATTGTAAAAAAAGAGCAATCATCAAGCAACACTAGAATAAAATGTGAGCAAATAAACACTCAGCATAAAACAGAGAAAGATGAATACAAAAGCGAAAAAAAAACAAAGAAAAAATATTACACTAGGAAGCAGGAGCACTTCAAAATAAAGAATACAACTACAATCTATTCACAAATGGGGATATGAATACCACATCAACAACAAGGCATGATACTACAGTTACAATTCAATCAAACAGATGGGCCTAACAAGAAAGTATTTAATTTGGATTTAAAAAGGCAAAGTGAATTCGAAGCTTTAATATCGGAGGTTAGTGAATTCCAGAGCGAAATGGCGGAGAATTGAATCGTATGTCTGCCGTAGTTAGTGTGTATACACGGAAGTAACAGATTCTGGCGTCAAGCAAAGCGCGTTGAATTGAGATTATAAGTGATGCGTTGAGGGAGAATATCTAAAGCAAGGTCATCGTGCAAAATGTTAAAAAGGAAAATACCAACGCTGTACCTATCGAGATGATGAAGGGGCAAAACATGGAGCTGATAGAACATCGGAGAAGATTCTGCTTGTCGATGGGAAAATGTAATGATGCGTAGTGCTTGTTTCTGCAGTGTTATTAATGGTGCGATGTGGGTATGATAAGTACCACCCCAGGAAGAAATGCAGTAATTTAGGTTACTGTGGACAAAAGCGTAATACAAAGTTAGAAGAGTTTGGAAGTTGAAGTATGGTCTATCTTTAGAGATCTAGCTGGCCTAGCTGGCTCTAGCATATGGTCTAGCTGGCTCGGCAGCACGCCAGCGATGGCCAACCGTCATTTGCAACGCCTGTTCTTTCCGCAGCTCCTGTTCCTGGCCTTTCCGCTCGGAATTCAAGGCGAGCAGTTTGATGCTGCTGATACGAAGCCTTGCCTCCCGATACTACTGAGCCCGGTCAACCCAGCCACCCGGACGCACGACGTTTCGGCTACCCCGGATCTTCAGCACAGGACATCTGGCCAGTGCCGCTCGGCGTCGCCAGAGGATCATCTCTTCGCAGCCCGGTTTCTTCACTGGTCACGTGCCACCGACTCAACCCCTACGTCACTTCACCCCGATGGAAGGCTCTATGCTATCGACACGCTCTTCAGTGGGCTCGGCAGCACGCCAGCGATGGCCAACCGTCATTTGAAACGCCTGTTCTTTGCGCAGGTAAAAAATTGTTCCTCATTACTTGCTAAACGCACTTCTTATGCCGCCTTTCTGGTGCTGCCGAGCCCAGGCTGTGTTGCTGATGTTGCATATTGTTGTTCCGCTGTCACCTTGAAACTACTACTGTTGTGCGGCGATGTGAAGGAAAACCCCGGGCCTACCACACGCTCGTCCTCAACAGAAGATCCTTCTGACATCCAGTCTACTCTAGACGCCATACGCTCTTCACAGGAAACAATACTGAACGAAATGAAATCCATTCGCACTGCGCTCTCCCAGCATGAAAAAAACCTTCGACAACATCATCTCCAGGCTAACAAAAATAGAGAACGACTGTTCAACACTTGCCTCACTCAAAACCCAGGTTGACGACATCCAGACACTCGCCGCGCACAACGCCAATGTAATTGATACTCTTACCGACAGGTTTGACAGCTCTGAAGACCGCGCTCGCCGCTCTAACCTTCTGTTTTCTGGCTTCGACGACGATGAGAAGGAAACATGGCCACAATCCGAGCAATTGGTACGGAAGCGATGTGATGAAATGCTTCAAGTATTCCTCGATTGAAGAAGTGTGGAGCGGGCACACAGTATAGGTCGGTTCCAACCAGACAAAAACGCCCTATTGTCGTGCGTTTCTCACACTACAAAGATAAAGAAAACGTCCTCTCGAGCGCCAAAAAATTGAAGAATTCAGACTAAAGCATTGGCCAGGACTGCTCACCTAACACCCGCTTTGCGCAAAAACGATTGATCGAATTCGGCAAGTCCCAACCCAAACCCTACAAACTCCGCCATGACAAACTTTTGATTGACAAAACCAATTACGGCTTTGATCGCCGTGCTCAAAAAGTAGTACCCCGACCACAATAGCCACCAGTTTCCAAGCCTTCCCAAGGAAATTCCATCGGTAAATCTTTATCGCTAAGATACACTAACATCCGGAGCCTTCTGCCTAAGCGCGACGATTTTCGTTCCCTCATCGATACCACTGAGTCCGACCTAATCGTACTAACAGAAACATGGCTTAATTCCTTAATTTCCAATACAGAACTGATAATTTGCTTTCCACATCACGATCTCTTTCGACTCGAGCGCGAGACCAAACGAGGTGGCGGCGTTTTGATAGTAGCTCACCAACGACTTCAGTGCAGCCGTGTTAATGTCCCCTCCACCCTTGAGCTATTATTCATAAGATGCAACAGTTCTTTTCCACCCTTAATTATTGGTGCATGTTACCGCCCCCCTGACGCTCATTCTTCATTCATCACAGAATTCCATAGCGCCTTAAACTTACTATCCGTATCAAATCCCAGCACACACTTACTAATACTCGGCGACTTCAATTTCCCAGCGATAACATGGTCCGACCTCGCCTTAACAACATAAAAATGCAGCATAGAAAGCGATTTTGTCGACACGTGTCTAACTTTTGGCCTAACACAACTTGTTTCTGCGCCAACTCGAGAATCTTGTAATTCTTCAAACATTCTGAAGCTCCTTTTACTTCGTACGCTGATAGCATATCACCACTTACCCACTTATCTGGCCTAAGTGACCACGCAGTAATCCACGCTTCAATTAGTCTCAAGTTATCTCATCAGCAAAAAAATAAAAAAACCATCGCGCTCTACGATAAAGGAAATTACGAGGCTATCAATGAAGAGCTAACAACATTCTCTGAGTGGTTCGTCATTGATTTCTTGCAGCGCTCTCTTGAATGTAACTGGTCCCTTTTTAAAAATAAACTGCAGGAGTTAACCCACAAACACGTCCCCACCATTACTGTCAAAGAAACATCATCTTCCCCCTGGTTCAGCTCGTCACTTAAACGTCTGAGCAATAAAAAGAAACGTCTATTCCGGTCGGCTAAACGGTCTGACAGCCCACATGCTTGGGCCAAATATTGTGCGGCGGACAAGACGTTCACGGCGCAATCCCAAAAGGCTAAACGGTCGTTTTTTTCTACCACATTACCAGAAATGTTACGTAATAACCCAAAACAATTTTGGGAGACTATTAACCCTAACCACCCCACTTCGCTGTTGCTAACCGACGATCAGAACCACCCTGCACCAGCACATGATGTCGCCGAAATTCTAAACAAAACCTTCAGCTCCGTCTTTACCAGAGAACCTGTGAGTGAGTTACCTGACACCCCTTTCTTTGACCACGACATCATGCCATCATTAGTGTTTGATCCTAATGGTATTTTGAAAGTTATAGAATCATTGTCACTATCATCTTCCACTGGCATCGACGGAATCAATTAAAAAATACTAAAAAACACAAAGCATGTCTCAAGTATCATTTTGGCGCACATTTTTCAGCAGTCTCTTGTATGTGGTGTGGTGCCGCAGGACTGGAAGGTGGGCAGAGTTATCCCAGTGGCGAAAAAAGGTACTTCAAATTCCAATAATAACTACCGTCCCATTTCATTAACTTGTGCTTGTTCGAAAATCATGGAACATATAATCTACTCCCACATTGTAAAATTCCTAACTGCCACTAAATGTTTCCACCCTCACCAACATGGCTTCCAGAAAGGGCTTTCCTGTGACACGCAACTCGCGTTATTTGTGAATGATATCAGCTCTAGCATAGATACTAACTCACCGGTAGATGCCCTTTTCCTAGACTTTGAAAAAGCTTTTGATAAAGTTCCACACAAACGCTTGCTTTAGAACTATCCCGCCTAAATTTAAGCCTTCAGATTTTCGATTGGATCCGTGACTTTTTGACTAAGCGCCAACAGTTTGTTTACGCCAACAACATTGCTTCAGATATGTCCCCAGTTCTCTCCAGAGTTCAGCAGGGCACTGTTCTCGGCCCTGTGCTATTCTTCATTTACAATAATGACCTTCCTACTAACATTCAGTCCAATATAAGATTATTCGCTGATGATTGCGTTCTATACCGCTCTATACGTCATCCTTCCGATTCCGCAATCCTTCAGTCCGACCTACACCTCATTCAAACATGGTGCGAAACATGGTTAATGCGCCTGAACGTTAAAAAAACTGTACTCATCTCATTTCATCGCAAGCAGTCACACCAAACATTTACGTATTCTATTTGCGGTTCCGCAATTCTTTCTGCTAGCTCCTATAAATACCTAGGCATCAATGTAACTTCCGATCTTTCTTGGTCATCGCACATTCTGCATATTTCTAACAACGCTAACCGTGCACTCGGCTACATTCGACGAAATTTAAAACTTGCTCCCCCTTCACTAAAGATCCAAGCTTACATTACACTAGTTCGGCCTAAGCTAGAGTGTGCGTGCGCAATTTGTGACCCCTTTCAATCTAATCATACGTACACACTTGAAGCCGTTGAAAACCGTGCGATTAGATTCATTTACTCCGACTATTCACATCATACTAGCTCATCATACTAGAACGCCACGCCAACCTTAAAACATTAGCTTCACGACGAAAAACCTCTCGCCTTTGCCTTTTTCATAAATTCTACCACGCATTAGCCGCGTTTACATGAATGCGACAAGTGGCGCATCGCATCGCATCGCATCAATTTTCTAGAGCATCGCATCTATGTAAACGGGGCTAATGCGCTAGGAAAGCGCGACGCATTAATGCGCCAGAACGGGGTGGATTGAGACGCGTAAGTCGACTTTCGAAGTGCATGTAAACGGGAGCGCATCGCATTAGAAATTATGTCGACAAGAAAAGTAGGCCCTGCAAACGCATCTTTGCATTTAAAAACATCTATATCCAGTGTAAGACGCCAGAAAATGCGAGTCGTGAAAAAGAACAGAAGCAGCCATGCCGGAAGCTTTGGAAGCACCAGAAACGCTGCTTTCCTTCGATGTGCGACACCGTATGGCGGCACCATCGTACCAGGGGTAATGCGCTACATGTAAACGCTAGCGCATCGCATTACTCGTGATGCGATAGGAAACCTGACGCGCTGCTATCGCATCCTGTCGCATTCATGTAAACGCGGCTATTGCCTCCTTCATCTGCTATCACACCCGCCCACCGAACGTCATGCCGCACTAGCCATGCAAAAGCTGTTTATCCTCAAACAGCCCGTACATCTGCACTGATTCTTCGTGCAAACAGCCAAAGACTGGAACAGCTTGCCCACCGACGCCATCCAGCACTCCGACCCTACTAAATTCGAGGATTTCATCGATCACCTTATTAACTGATGTATCTGCTTACCCCTCATGTAATACCCCTACTCGGGGTATTTGAGCTACAATAAATAAATAAATAAATAAATAAATAGTTCACGTCAACTGGCTGAAACAGTACTACGATTCTGTGGTCTCCTCGTCACCTTGAGTCGCCAATTATGGCTCCTGTTCCACCAGGGGCGGATATTGTAGTGTTGAGTACGGACGTGATATTAATTGGCACAGTTATTCATGTAAGGACAATTCCCCTTTAACAATGTGCGGCATGGTTGACGCCCCACGAAAAAAAGGGAGAAGCAGCGCTTGGCACTCTAGTCGATCGCGTACAGCGTTGGACAGAGCTTGCTTGGCAAGACGAACCTCGGGTTCTCAGCAGCTCGAACTGCTCGCTAGTGGTCCAAAGACTACGCTTCAATATATACATGTATTGAAGCGTAGCCTGGTTGAGGCAGTTTATTCGCAGGGCGCAGTGAATGAGAACGCAGGTCCGAGCGTTGAGTTCACCAATCTAGTTTTCCGGCGCGTGCACCTCTTGCGGTTCATCGTCTTCCCTGAGCCCTGTCTGGCACATATCCCCGTGTGTGGATTGGACATAATCCTTCATAGTATGTACTGGTGAGGCGCATACCTCGCTAACTTCATGGCCTCTAGCCTGTGTTCGTTAGCATCGCCACAATACATATTCGCTTATATGTGGTATACGTACGTATATTCTGATTCACTGGATATATAAAAATGTATATATATATATATATATATACATATATATATATATATATATATATATATATATATATATATATATATATATATATATATATATATATATATATTGAAGCGTGGTTTATTGGACCACTAACGAGCAGTTAGAGCTGCGGAGAAGCCGAGGTTCTTCGTGCTTAGCAAGCTATGTCCGACGCGATACTCGATCGGCCCGTGCCCAAGCGATGCTTCTGCCTCCTCGTCGTCGGGCGTGCACCAAGCCGAATATCCCCAACGAGGAATTGTCCTTGCCTGAATGCCTGTGACAATCACATCAATCGCGTCCATAATCAACGCCACAATATTCGCCCCCGGTGGAAAAGGAGCCATCCTGGAAACTCAAGGTGACGAGGAGACCACAGGATCGTAATACTCTTTCAGCCGGTTGGCGTGAACTATCTCGCGTCCACTGTGTCGACGGTCGGGTGCAGGCGCAAACGGTTCGCTGAGATAATTCACTGGTGAAGTTTGCTTGACGACTCTGTAGGGTCCATGATATTTTGCAACAAGCTTGGGTGAGAGACAGGGTGTAGGGCATGGGACCCAAAGCCAGACAAGTGAATCAGGCCTATAGGTAGGAGCCGTAGTGGAAACGTCGAGATTATGCTTCTGGTGTTGCTGGTGTTCAGATGTGAGCGCGCGGGCTAGCTGAAGGCACTCTTCGGCATGCTTGACTATTTCCGAAATGGGTGAGAACTCGGTCTGATCTGGGCGATACGGCAAAAATATGTCAAGAGTGCATGCCGGCTCCCGTCCGTAGAGTAGGAAAAAAGTTGAGAATCCTGTCGTCGTCTGCGTGGCCGTGTTGTAGGCGTACGTGACAAAGGGAAGTATCACGTCCCAGTCAGAACGGTCCGACACCACGTACATCGAAAGCATATCACTCAAGGTGCGGTTAAATCGTTCTGTGTGACCATTCTTCGGCGGGTGGTAAGACGACGTAGTTCGGTGAACAATTCGACATTCCCGCACGAGGGCTTCGATGACTTCCGACAAGAAGACGCGATCTCGGTCTCTGAGCAGCTCTCGATGGGCACCATGGCGAAGTATGAAGCGGCGTAACAGGAAGGACGCGACGTCACGTGCCGTGGCAGATGCTAGAGCAGCGGTTTCTGCATAGCGCGTAAGGTGATCCACTGCCACAATGACCCAACGGTTGCCAGCAGCTGTGCACGGTAGAGGACCGTAAAGGTCTATCCCAATGCGATCGAACGGTCTTTCTGGGCACGGCAATGGCTGCAGCGGGCCCGCCGCGTGAGTAGGAGGGCATTTGCGTCGCTGACAGTTGATGCATGACCGGATGTACTTGCGGACGAACGTGTACATTCCCCCCCAGTAATACCGCAGGCGAAGCCGCTCATACTTTTTTAACACACCGGCGTGAGCGCAGCTGGGGTCAGCGTGGAAGGATGCGCATATTCCCGTGCGCAAATGGCGAGGTATTACCACTAACCATTTGCGACCTCATTTCGAACAGCATTTCGTCGCGGACTGCAAAGTGGGCAGCTTGTCGGCGCAGCGCACGCGATTCTTGAGCAGAGGGCACGCCAGAGAGGAAGTCAATAAGCGAAGCAATCCAGGGGTCCTCGCGCTGCTTGGTTGGCATGTCCGTGATGTCGAGGGGCAACAGGCCGGCATCAACAGAAACGCAACACAAGTCTTCCGCCGGTAGGGGGAGCGGGACAGAGCGTCAGCGTCTGAATGCTTCCGGCCGGAACGGTACAGCACACGGAAGTCATGCTCTTGAAGTCGCAGAGCCCAGCGACCAAGGCGGCCAGACGGGTCTTTGAGCGACGACAACCAACACAATGCGTGGTGGTACGTCACAACGTCAAAAGGACGACCGTACAAATATGGCGGAACTTTCGCAAGCGCCCATACGATGGCCAAGCACTCCTCTTCCGTGACCGAATAATTTAACTCAGCTTTTGTGAGCGTACGACTAGCATAAGCGACGACATAATCGTCAAAACCAGCTTTTTGTTGGGCAAGCACTGCACCGATTCCGGCGCCGCTGGCATCCGTGTGAATTTCTGTTGGCACGGTCGGGTCAAAGTGTCACAGAATAGGCGGGAAAGTAAGGAGTCGCCGTAACTTTGCGAACGCTTCATCGCAATCCCTCGACCAAGCGCCAATACCGCTTTCCCTGCCGAGGAGCATCGTCAAGGGCGCAATTATGGCGGCGAAGTTGCGAATGAAGTGGCGGAAATACGAACATAGTCCAATAAAGCTCCATAGAGCCTTCATGGTGTCAGTTTAGGGAACTCGGCGACCGCGCGAAGTTTGGTGGCATCGGGAAGAATTCCCTCCTTCGACACAACGTGGCCGAGTATGGTCAAATTTCGCGCCGCAAAGTGGCATTTCTTCAGGTTGAGCTGCAATTTGGCTTCGGCAAGGCAAGTCAAAACCTGCTCCAGGGGCCTCCAATGTGTCGAAGTCGGGAGAAAAAACGACTATGTCATCGAGATAACATAGACACGTTTTCCACTTCAGGCTGCGCAAAATGGTGTCCATCATCCTCTCGAACGTGGCAGGAGCGTTGCACAGGCCAAATGGCATGACGTCAAATTCATACAGGCCGTCAGGAGTGATGAACGCGTTTTCGAGCTATCGGCCTCCGCCATGGGTACCTGCCAATATCCAGACCGCAGATCAAGGGAAGAAAAAAAAACTCGGCGCCTTGTAAACTGTCAAGGGCATCGTCCATTCGAGGTAAAGGATAGACATCCTTCCGCGTTATGCTGTTCAGACGGCGATAATCTACGCAAAAGCGGACGGAACCGTCCTTTTTCGTTATATAACAACCACGGGAGACGCCCAGAGACTGTTGGAGGGCCGAATTACTCCCCGCTTGAGCATATCGTTCACTTCTTCGTCAATAGTGCTGCGCTCCTTCGGCGACACACGGTACGGTCGTTGGCGCAGTGGTACAGGCGAGCCGGTGTCGATGGAGTGAGCAATTGCAGATGTTCGGCCCAGCGGTGCCTTTGCGCTGTCAAAAGAAGAGCGGAACCGATATAGCAGAGCGAGGAGCCTCACTCATTGGTCTGATCTTAGGGTAGGATCGATCGAAGCGCTAATGTCCGGAGGTGACAGGTCTGGTGCTGACGGGGTAGGACTCAGTCCAGCCACTGGAACCCATGACAAAAAGTCGTCTGGTACGGCGGTGACAAGCTGCGGCTCAACAACTTCGACGCTGCCAAGAAGCTCAGCGTGCAGGAGACGAAGGGGCTCCAAGGACTCGTTGTTGACTACTATGGCGCTCGTCCCAGCATGAACTGTCAGTAGGGCGAATGGCAGGGACAGCGATTTTTGGTGAACAAATAAGGGCGACGGCGTAAAAACAACAGGTGCGTCGAGAATGGAAGGGCAGCAGAGCGGTACGAGAGCAGCCGAGCGGGGAGGAATGTCCGTATCGTGAGCCACGGTGAGCTTTGCAGGGGCAGTGGACTGAATGTCGGCGTAAGCCGCGTCCAACAGGAGAATCAAATTCTACTTGCGCACGCGCACAGTCGATTACTGCGCGATTGCGAGATAGAAAGTCACACCCTAAAATGACGTCATGGGAGCAGGATGGCAGCACGAGGAACTCGACGGGGTACACGACGTCCTGGATCGTGACACGCGCCTTGCAGGCTGCCAAAGGTTTTACACGTTGCGCAGTTGCGGTACATAACGAAAATTGCGGCAGCGGCGTCGTAACTTTTCTAAGCGAGCGGCAAATATCGGCGGTAATGACGGAGACGGCTGCGCCTGCGTCGACTAGTGCGACTGTACGTACACCCTCAACAGATACGTCGATTACATTTGTAGGCCTTTTACAGTTCGAAAGTCGCGCAGCTCTTGCCTCCGGAACTGCGGCGGCTAGTTTTCCTGTTCAGTTGGGCTTGAACGACGTCGCATAGGTGATAGTGAGCGGCGATGTGGGGAGCTTGAACGGCGGCTATCGGCGTCACAACGGCTGAAATCGTTGTAACCGGAGGCAGGTAACGGCGACCTCGGTGGCACGTCAGTCATTAGCTGCGAAGACCCGTGTGGAGAGCCAAAAGTGTGGCTAACGTCATCATTCATCGGGGACACACGGCGGCGGCAGTAACGAGCCACATGACCTGGAAGTCGGCAGGCGAAACAGATGGGGCGATTATCAGCCCTGCGCCACGGATTCCCCGGTGGCGGATTCCTGTGTACCGCAGAGCGAGGCGGGGTTGGCGGCATGGCCCGAAAAGACGTCCCAGCTGGCTGTACCGGTCTCCCCATGGCTTCGGCTTTCGTGAGGGGCGCATATTAGAGAGTGGGTGGCAGTGCCTCAGCCACCTGTTCCTTGATCATGTGGCGAAGCGCTGGAAGCGTCGGCGAGACAACGGAAGGAGTCGCTTCGGTAGGCTGCGGAGGCACTCCGTATCGAGGAGATGGGCCAGGAACTCGCTGTGGCATCGCTGATCCAGGCTCCAGGGTAAGAAGTGACACTTGCCGAGCGACTTCTTTGCGAACAAACTGTTGAAGCTGCCGCATCAAGGATGCGTCGGCCACCGCTTCCGTCAAGCTCGACAGCGGCTCTCCCTGGACAGAAGAGCCCCGGGCAAGCGCTCTCTGTCTGCGGAGTTCTTCAAAGCTTCGGCACTGGGTGATAATGTCAGCAACGGTTCGCAGATCTTTCGCTAACAGCATCTGGAAAGCATCATCATCGATTCCTTTCATCAGGTGCTTAATTTTCTCTGCTTCCGCCATAGCTTAATCAACATGGATGCATAGGTCCACAACATCCTCGATATAGCTGGTGAAGGTCTCTGCAGGACGCTGTGCTCGTGTGCGGAGACGCTGCTCAGCAAGAAGCTTCCGCACGGCGGGACGGCCGAAGACCTCCACAATACGGTTTTTTCAATTCAGCCCAGGTAGCCATGGTGGCTGCGTTGTTGTGGAACCACTTCTTCGCTAGGTGGTCCAAATGAAACTCAACGTCATTAAGCTTCATGCGATCGTCCCATCTGTTGTGCGTGCTCACTCGCTCGTACTGCGACAGCCACTCCTCCACGTCGTTGTCATCCGTTCCATCGAAATTAGGGGGGTCTCGCTGCCGAAGCACACCCGAGAACATCATGGGCTGCGGTAAGGAAGGTGCCATGTCCCGGTCGGTGTTCAGCTGCATCGCGGGCTGTAGCCGTCTGTTCCGTAACTCCAGGATGTAGTATCGGAGTCTTGCGATGCGAAGGTAGAGTCACGCTGGGAACGAACCCGCACACTCCACCAAACTGAAGCGTGGTTTATTGGACCACTAACGAGCAGTTAGAGCTGCGGAGAAGCCGAGGTTCTTCGTGCTTAGCAAGCTATGTCCGACGGGATACTCGATCGGCCCGTGCCCAAGCGATGCTTCTGCCTCCTCGTCGTCGGGCGTGCACCAAGCCGAATATCCCCAACGGGGAATTGTCCTTGCCTGAATGCCTGTGACAAGCACATCAATCGCGTCCATAATCAACGCTACAATATATATATATATATATATATATATATATATATATATATATATATATATATATATATATATATATATATATATATATATATATATATATATTACAGTTACGCAACAAAACTGAGGCCTTCATTTTGTACTAGTGTGATACTGCTAGAAAGAAATGTAAGGATTTGTAAAAGCTGTAGAACAGATTTACTGTATGCCACTGGTGTTTCATATCGATGTCCTCTGTATAGATGGCGTTGCTTTATTTAATTTAGTTAGGTTAAACTAAGGTTTCTTGCAAGTGATTGATTAACAAATACGCTAAAACATGTCTCTGAGGCGAGTAATCGTAAATGAGTCGTGTGAGAGAAAATTCAATGCGATACTGCATAAATGGTTGTGCATTGAAAAAAATTGACGTTCCTGAAACGGTAATTTCGTGGTTTTCGAGAATCCTGGGCCTGAACGGTAATTTTATGATTCCTTAAAGTTCTATGTGGAATTATATATTTTTCGCAGCCATATCGGCTTTGCAGGTATCGATCCACTTGACATTTCTTATGGTGGGGAGAGAAAAAAGGTGATGATCCATAATGCTTATCATTATGGTACATACGTTTATCCGAACTGTTGAGTTCCAATCCTAATATTAGTTGTGACTGATTTTTAAAGATACATAAACGCCAACCATGGCCTCTTTAAACTTATTCTCACATGAATGTGATAACAGTAAAGTGTCGCTAATATTTTTGTTGACAAATGTATCGCCGGTCACTTTTTAGCCTTTGTAAGAGTATGATGTAACGAACACGGTCAGAATTACATCTAGTATGTAATTACTCCGGGGTGAATGTGTTCTCCCGCTACACCAGCATTGAGGGGGACGGCGACTACCGGCCGTTTCCCTGACCTACAATGAACAATAAAAAATGGGACTGCTGCTACAATGACAGAAAGTCCGCGATCACAGACTAATTTTAAGGGTTATGAATGGGGAAAAAGAGTGCCTGCTGCCTGGCGTTGTTAAAAGCCTTTGTAATATTATCACTTGAGAAGCTCTGCTTTGAGATCCGCATTATCACTTTGGGCCAGCTTCCATTTGACTCCTACGGATTACACTACTACTCTTTCGCAGTGATGTGTAAATAGAAATGTAACGACGAGGCATTTGATTTACATTAGATTTTGATGCCACCTACGTTGTTAATCAACTGGTTTTGTGTTTTCATAAAATGTATATTTATAGAAATCTGGTTTTTGCGTGATGCACACTTCTCTGAGGCCGTATTTCGACGAAACGCTTTCGGATATATTTTGTTGAAGTCTAATTCTAAGCATTTTTTCGCGTGTTACGTCGCATATATATAGTTATGTGAATGCAGTTTGAATACAAGTGGGTATTGGTGTGAATAGTGTCGCACCTAAGGGAATTTATTGTATCTTTTCTACTTAAAATAACTAGAGTCGTCCACATCCTCGGTTGTACACGGCTGAGAGGCACACCTCCACAGTAGCACTTTGTTAGTTTAAAACTTCTCTTCGAATATTCCGAATTGCCGTGATCTTGGACTACGTGTTGTGTTGTACTATTGGAATAGATATAGAGTAGTAATGAGATGACAGCCGAAGTTCTTAAAACACCACTCGACAAGTAGTTCGAAGCTATCGCTTTTTACTACTGAGTAAAATGAGGAAGTACTATAAAGTGTGCAAGTAAGACATATAGAAGTAATATTTGTTGTGATAATACATATTTCTGGCACGTAAAAAGAAAAATCACTTAGGGACTTCCTAATGTGAACCGGTGTGCGCTGCCTTGTTTTACACACTCAATAAAGAGGGATACTCACGTTTTTGGTAGATAAATCATTTTCCCATAGGGTCCAAGAGCTGTGTAGCGAGCGTTCACGTCCGTCACAGAGAATTTGCGCACCACTTCGTGTGTGCTGTCATTTCTTGATATAAAAGTTGAGCGCTCACATTTGAGTATTTGAAGGCCCACACCTGACTCGTATGTCCTTCTCACCATTTTTAGCATGTGGTGTAGTCTGAAAAACTGAAACACGAAAAATGAGGGCGCGTTAGACGACAACAAAATCTCGTTGAGTTTTCTAGTTCCCCAAGCCCGACAAGTTGTGTGATTAATCAACATCAGCCTGACTACGCTGACAGTAGAACAAGGGCCTCTCCCATAGTTGTCCAATTATGCTGGTTCTCTGCTAACTTCGCTCAATATATCCCAGCAAACTTGCCTACCTCATCTGCCCATCTAACATTCTGCCGCCCCCTGCCAGGCTTGCCTTCTCTAGGGATCCACTAAGTTACCAAAAAATGGTCAACGGTTATCCTGCCTTCACATGACATGCCATGCCCCCAGTCATTTCTTTTTCTAATTTCTAGTTATATATTCTTAACACGTGTTTCTTCCTTGACCCTTTCCGCTCTCTTCCTGTCCCTTAGCGTTACACCTATCATCTCCCGTTCCATTGCCCACTGAACCCTGTTAGTGAGCCTCCCCGTTACTGTCCCGTAGGTGGGTACCGCTAAGACGGAGCTGTTATATACTTTCCCGTTCAGGGCAATGAATGGCTGCCATTCATTATCTGATAAGGCCTGGCGAATTCACTTCACCCCATTCTTATTCTTCTAATTATCTCTATCTCATGGTTAGTATCCGTCCCCGCACGTGCACCTTGAGTAATCTTGGTGATGGTATTGGCGACACCGCCCACCCCGAGCCCCCAAACATAAGCTGTATTCAACCGTGGCGATGTGTTTACAGGTGGAGGGTGAGAAACCTTGAACTGTGCCCATCGGAGTCGTGGTCAAACTCCGGCGGATGGGCTCTCTGTTTGCCAGGCAGGGAGCACCGGTACCTCTGTCGATATCAGGGTAACCCGAGCGGAGAAAGTACCCCCGTCCCCTGATTTTATACTACGCTATACAGTCTTTTCTAACCCCTCCCGAACGTGGTCGGTCCCTCAACAAGGGCGCACCGAAGCTTCTTTTTCTCTTTGCCTTCGATCTCGCTCCCAAAGCCAGATAACCACCCTCGTTTTTTGATCCTTGAATTTGTGGGCAAATCGAAGCTCGTTACCTCTCAATCCGTATGTCTTGTTTCAAAATTTCTTGAAGGTATCATCGGCAATACATACGACACCAAAAAGCTCACGACTAGTGAAGTTTTAGTTGCAGTGAAAACTCAGCAGCAATCCACAACCCTTCTGAAACAAACCTGCATGGCAGATCTGGAGATCAGGGTCACACCTCACCGCCACCTCAAAAGCTTTCAGGGTGTGATCACTGAGGCAGATCTGATTTCCGAAACCTTGGCAACCTTTTGGGATGTTTAAGGGTTGAGGGTGTCACGGCTGGGAAGCGCATGTCCATACGCCGCGATGACAGAGAGCAACTAAACACATTATCCTGACTTTCAATCAATCCGGCCTTCCAGAATCTATAAATGCGGGTTATATACATTGCTCTGTCCGCCCGTGCGTAACGAACCCTGGGCGCTGCTTGAAATGCCAACGGTTCGGGCACGGCACAAACTCTTGCCTTGGCCAACTTTCCCGTGCTAAGTGGAGCCAGAATGATCATCCTTCAGAAACTGTGAAATCAAGACCTTCACTTCTGCCAACTGCAAGGAACCCCACGCAGCATACTGGCGAAAATGTGAAAAGTTTAAACAGGAGAAGCAGATAATCAATGTTAAGAACACCGAGAACATCACCTTCCAACAGGCGCGGAAGAGTTGGGTGGAGCGGCGTTTGGATTCGGCGGGGACCCAGTACGGAGAGTCAGGCTTGGTCCCGCCCACTCTGCCCCCCCCCCCCCTGGGTTGCCTCGGGCAACCCAACCCGCCTCCGCGCCGCTCGCTGAGCCAGCAGTGGCTGTGGTGGCAATAGCCACCATTGAAACTGATGCCACTCTGGCCTCTGCTTCCTCGCCTTCCCTGCTTCCAGTGGAGTGTGCGGACGAGATGGACACGAGGAGTCCAATATCGGGTCCTAGCCCGGCCGCACCGCCCCTGCTAAATGCGGCGCACCCGACACCTTCGGCGGTAGCGGCTCAGAATCAAAGGGCATCCGAATGGGTGCCGAGCCCAGGGGGCCCTGTCCATCGGGCACCCCTAGGACATCAAAAGATGCAATGGACGTGGGACCGCTCCTGTCTTTGCCGCAGCGGAAAGAACGGGTACCTGCATTCCACCTCTAGAGAGGCCGAAAAAGCCCCCTCCGAGAGTCCAAGCCCCAAAAGACGATACATAAGCAACGGACTCCATTAGCTCTGAACACTTCATAATGGGAAGAAAAACATAACCCAATGGAGCTTAAGTGGCGTCCTTAAAAATCTTGACGATGAATATGAAATACTCCTTGCTAATCAGCCAACTGTAATGCGTGTTCAGGAAACACGTTTGAATTCAAATCACTCACATTTTTTAATACTTACATGGTAATTAGATAAGACAGGGATGGCTGCACACACCCTTCTGGCAGTGTGGCCATAATTGCTCGGAAATCCTCAGCATGCCACCCATTCACTTTGAAAACTGTCCTTGAGGCTGTGGCAGTTCAGATATAATATATTTAGTTCATAACGGTATGCTCCGTATACATTCCTCCTGATTTAGCACTCTCGAGATCTAACTTCGAGGTGCTGGTTGACCAGCTGCCCGAACCATACATCCTCGCAGGCGAAAATAATGCACACGATTTTCTTTGGGGCTCTTCTCGACCGGATGCCCGAGGTCGCCTGATAGAGAAGCTTTTAACAACCTGTGGAGCATGCCTTTTCAACCAGAAACAGCCTAAATACCATAACATAGGTCACAACACAAACACATATCTTGACAGCGGTATTGGCTCTGCAGTGGTTTTTCCATGTCTTGATTGGGGTGTGGGCAAGGACCCATATGGTAGTGACCGTATCCCCACCTCACTAACATATACAAGTAAATGCCCACGCAGTCCATCTTCCCTGAACAGGTTCAATGAAGCAAGAGCTAACTGGAATACATTTACAGAGACATCTAAACTGCACTACACAACCATAAGACGCCTACACGTTGAAGAAGCGTCCCATCTCCTCACGGCGCACATCCTCGACGCCGCCGAAAAGTCCATTCCCCACGCATCTGGTGCCAAGCACAACCAGAGGAGGTCATGTTGGAACTGTGTTGGAGGCCGTGTTGGCCTGTGTTGGCCGTCTTGGCCGTGTTGGAGGCCGTGTTGGAGGACTGTAGGCGGGAGCGAGAGACCCAGAACATGGCTTGGGGTATCCTCCGTCAGTACCCCGAGTCGGGAAACCTCTAATTCTTCAAAAGGGCAAAGGCGGTGGGAAAACGTGTGCGCCGTGAGGCAGAGAGAGTTGGCGCTCATTCATAACATATACAAACTCATACACCGACACTCACAAAGTATGGACACGAATATGCAAACTAAAAGGACAACAGACACACAGCCTGACCCTGGTTAGTACAACAGGGGACACACTGGAAGACTAGGCTAAGACACTCGCACAACATTACCAACGCGTTTCCAGCTCATCACACTACACAAACACGTTCATGAAACACATACACTTGGCCGAAAAAAAAGTCTTTACGTGATAACAACAAGTCAACTTCCTCATATATCTAGGAGTTTTTACTTCATGAGCTGAGGGCAGCTCTGACCACTCGTAAACCCTCAGCTCCAGCCCAAGACAACAACAAATAATAAATGATACATCACCTACACGCAGTCACACTCTTTTAACACTCCTACATATATATAACAAGATACGGCTTACGGGGAACATTCCAAACTCTTGGAGCGAGGCTATAGTAACTTTGCTAAAAGAGGTGAAGGACCCTTCCTCCCCTGCTAGCTATCGACCCATTACCCTGACCAGTTGCCTGTGCAAGCTTCTCGAGAAGGTGATAAACCGGAGGCTGGTGTACATTTTAGAGTACAACGACCTTCCCGAGAGCTGCCGGGCAGGTTTGAGGGTGGGCGATTTACTAACGATCAACTTGTTGTGTTGCAATCCTACATAAGAGATGCATTTCCTACATAAGAGATGCATCTCTTCATAACCAGTTCTTCCTTACAGTATTTTTTGATCGTGAAAAGGCTTACTGCGCAGTCTGGCGATACGGCATCCTTAGCGACCTCAAGTGCTTTGGTGTATCAGGTAACACGCTGACCACCATTTCTAGTTACATGTCCACGGGGACATTTCCTGTTAAGGTTGGGTCATTCCTGTCCGGGACACATGTGCACGAAAATGGTGTGCGGAAAGGCAGAATTTTTAAGCCGCACATTGTTTATATTTAACATGAACTCTCTCCCAAAGGCACTCCCACCTTTCATTTTCTGTTCTATCTATGTAGACGAGGTACAAATATCTTTTAAATCTTGTAACCTGTCAATATGTGATCCCCAAGCACAGCTTAGTGTGAAGAAACTTTCTGGTTGGGTGGACCTTAACCGTTTTAAACTAAACCCGTGCAAAAGTGCTAGTGTTGTGTGCTCCCACAAGCGCGGGAATATAGCGGACCCTGATATTACCCTTAATCGTGCATCAATTCCTGTAAAGAGGGAGCACAAGTTTTTAAGTGTCTTATTGAGAAGGAAGGTTCTGTTCCTTGAGCTCTCTTGTTTTTTCGCAAGTTTTACTCTCTAAAATCTGCTCTCTCGACACGATGTCTTCAGGGATTGGGGATAATGAACCCCCTCTTTCCCCTGACCCTGCACAGCGGTCGGCGTCGTCTCCGCTGCCGGGAGTCGACAACTTGGATTCCCCTGTCTGCCACGAATCCTCGGAAGGCTCCATGACTGAGGAAATGGACTCGGACAGCGAATTCACCGTCGTCACAGGGCTTCGTTTGAAGAGGAAACTCCGCCGCACCTCAACGACAAGTGAGACGATGGCCGGAATGCCCAAGGTATTCACGGTTGGTTATGTGCCCGTCAAGAAGACCGATAACCTAAATACGTTGAACCGTCGGAAACTGACAAAGTACTTTCGCCGGGTTGCGGTTAACCAGGTCAAGGAAATCCGGATCAATGCCCGATTGAACGTGCTATCGGTTGATGTGACCACCGACGGCACCATGGACACTTTGAAGGCTATCACAGGGTTGGGAAACATCCAAGTGTGTTCGTTCTTGGCTCACGGAAAGGAAATAACGACTGGTGTCATCTCTGATGTAGACCTGGAGATGAACGACACTGACCTAGTGCAGCTCCTTTCGTCAACGGTCCGCATCCTGGAAATTCATCGCATCGGTCGCTTGCGGTGCGTCAAGGTGGTGTTTCAGTGCGATTCGCTGCTAGCGTCTGTGAAGGTAGGCTACATGCGACATCGTGTGCGTCCGTATGTGCCACGGCCCCTTCAGTGCCATAAGTGTCAGATGCTGGGTCATGTCAGTGCTGCTTGTAAGAATGCCGTAGCATGCAAGCGGTGTGGTGATGCTCATGAACATGCTACTGGCACAGGCACGCTGAAATGTGCGAACTGTACAGGTCCCCACGAGGCAACCTCTAAGGAATGCCGAAAAATGATGCATGAGCGTCGAGTTCTGCGCACAATGGTCAGGTATAACTCTATGCACAGAGAGGCTGCAGCGTCCGTTCCGAGACGTCGTCAAAGCTCCCGTCGCAGACGTTGAGAGTCAGCAGACGTTGACAGTCACGCAGTATATCTCGCCCAGGGATTTGCAAACCACAGCGGCGCCAGCGTTAGCGCCACCCCCACAGGTGTTGACACAGGAAGAAACACGACCTCCTCGGGTTCCTCCTCGGCGAGCAAATATTGCGTCTGGAACTGTATGCGCCGACGACTGGCCTGTCTTGCCGCAAACGGCTTTTGATGCAAACAAGTCAGCCATTGTAGTGAAAGGCCCACATGAGAAGCACAACAGTGAAGAGAGGCTCGCCGATGAGAAGGTGTTACGCATGCTTAAACAGCTGCTAAACTCTATGCGAAAAGTCATCGCTGGTCTGAAACGTCAATCTGCGAAAATTGTGGTGCAGGTTCTAGATGCGTTGGAGCCGCTCATTGAGACACTCCAGTAATTTATTGTGGCGCAACAAACCGGCATTACTGTACTGGAAGAGACACTTCACAATTCTTTCGTGATGCAATGGTACGCAAGAGGCTGCGAGGGCGGTTGTCAGAATTTTGGCAGCGCAAGTTTTAGTACAAGTTCCCAGTGGTGGTTATATGTGAGCCAAACATATCTGCCCCGTTTTGTCTCTCTGGTTACGTTCTGCTGTCGTCACAGAAGGAAGGAATACCCAGCAAGGTAATATTATGCGTACGAAAGGACATACCTTATGTCAGACATGCGCTTTCTGCTCATAATTCAAATGAATATATTTGCGTGACGTTAACTCACAAGCGTCGAGTCATTTCGGTCATCGGGGCTTACATACTTCCACGCGCGACCGTTGACTTCACGTAGCTGAGCTCTGTGGTGCAGACTTGTTCCGGTCCACTCTATCGTCAGTGATTTTAATGCCCACCACCCCCTTTGGGGCAGTGCGGCTAATAACAAGAACGGAAATGACTTTGCAGACTTTATTCACGACACAAGCTTCGTGGTTATTAACCACGGTTCCCCTACCTTTCTTCATGGGCTCTCGTACAGTAGTTGCTTGGACCTTGCAATAGTATCAACGACTCTGTCGACATCTGCAACTTAGTGTTGTCATGTTGAGTCACAAGGGAGTGACCATATTCCGACCTACGTACAACTGCGCTGGTTCCAGACGTCTGATGTCCCTAGGAACCGTTGTACTGATTGGCGAAAGTTTACGTTGATGGTTGAGGAGACATGCGCAAGTATTACGTCGGAGTCCGATGTAGAAAGCCTCATATTGTCTGCTATGGAGTGCACCACTGAAGTATGTTAGCACTCCCAAACATCGAATACCCATAGGTGCCGTGTACAAAGAACTCCGTGCCATAAGAGGCCGCACAGAGAGGAGGTATAGAAGGACCCAGTCTGCAGCAGATCTAACATAATGTCGCCGCGTGCAACGGAAAATAATACGACGCCATTTAGAAAAGCTTGGAACAGAGCAATGAAGGCGATTTTGCTCTTCATTAGATCCGCGCAAGCCCCTTTCAAGAATTTGGCAAGTGGTGCGAAGTCTCCACTACCACCCGAAGCAACTCTAGCCTTTTCGTGCCTCGGTTCTAAGCACAGGAAAAAGCGAAGTAGATATAGCTGAAGCATATTGCAAAATGCTTGTTGATGGATCCCACGCCCTGCTTCCCAGTACACAAAGGCGTACACCGCAGACCACAGACGACCGCCTCAATGTTTCGTTCCCGATGCAAGAACTGGATGCCGCTCTTTCAGCCTCCTGCGGTTCATCTGCTCCAGGACCTCATGGTGTACGGTACTGCGTAGTGCGAAACCTTGGAAGCGAAGGTCGGAAAGCTCTCTTATCATGGTTCAATGCAACATGGATCTTCTGCTCTGTCCCCAACCACTGTAAATGCAGTCGAGTGGTTGCTATACTGAAGCCAGGAAAATCCCTCTTGGAGCTTTCCTTATACAGACCCATCGCCTTGGCAAGCTGCATCGAGAAGGTTATGGAGAGAATGGTGCTGGCCCGACTCAAATGGTTTCTTGGGAAAAACAACATTTACCCGGATGGCATAACAGGATTACGAAGCGGACGATCCTCTATAGACAGTGTCATCGATCTGGTGTCTTCAGTGGAGCAAGAAAGAAACCGTCACCGAATCGCGGGCGCATTGTTTTTTGACATCAAAGGCGCCTATGAAAACGTGCTCCACAATGCGATTATGGATGCTCTAGAGACTGCGGGTGTAGGCGGCCGACTCTATGAGTGGATTTGCAGTCCCCTTACTGGACGCACAATATTCATGTCCACGTCTGCCGGTGACACAGGACGCCACCAGGTTACCAGGTTAATCGCGGTGTTGCACAAGGAGGAGTACTGAGCCCCACGCTCTTTAATATTGCCCTAATCGGTCTCGTGGACGAAATGCCTGAAGTCGTCAGAGTCACTATATACGCTGACGATATCTGCATCTGAACTTCTGGTGTAACTCGACCGCACCTGCGAGCCCGTTTACAGCGAGCCGCAACAACGACGTCCCAGTACTCGTGCCGTCAAGGTCTTCGTTTAGCGCCAGAAAAATGCGCCTTTCTTGCATTCACCAGAAAGTCAATGCTCCGGTATTCTATCATTATTGAAAGGACACTGATACCTTACGTCACGCACCACAGAGTTTTGGGAGTGACTGTAGACTGCTGTCTGTCGTGGACGAAACACATCGCCTCGTTGAAGACTAAGCTTACAAACCTTGTACATGTTCTCCGCTTCGTGACGGGGATGAGATGAGGTCCATCTGAGAGCGCCCTCCTCTAGTTGTACCGAAGCCTATTTTTGGGGCATCTTCGTTACAGGCTGCCAGCCATTTCAAACCTACGAACTTCTTCCCGGCGCACATTAGAGGGTTTGCAAGCGCAAGCTCTCAAAATATGCTTGGGAATACCACGATGTACCTCTACTGTGGGCCCAATTGCCGAGGCACGTGTTTTTCCAATGGATGCACTTCTTTTGGGCGAACCCCTTCGAGTCTACCTTAGATGTTTCACAAGGCACGAACACCATCCATTATCGGCTCTTCCTACTACGTGTTCGAGAAGTAGTTTTGCGGCAGCCATTTTGCAACACCAACATAGGCTCCGATCAGGTTTTGCCCCATGGGTGGTTTCCCAGAATCCTCTGTGGGCACTATCAAAACCATCAATCCACCTTTCCATCCCGGGAATTGGGAAGTCCTCTTTGCCATCAATAGCCCTCAAACACTTGACTCTAGCGTTCTTGACAGACAAGTACACCGGCACTGTACATTTTTCTACTGATGGCTCTATGACTGTATCCCGGTCTTCCGCGGCTGTGTTTATTCCAAGCCTACGCGTTACCCGAGGATTCACACTAGATCGCAAGACAACTTCTACTGCCACTGAGTTGGTTGCCATACTAGAGGCCATTCGTTTAGTCTCCCGTGAATCACCTCAAGCTTCGACCCTGTTTTGTGATTCCAAGCCAGCACTCCAGGTCCTCAACATAGCTATGAGGCAAGGACCTTATTATGCCCTTGCTGCGGAAGCACTCAAATTAAGCGCATTGGCACTGCAACAAGGACATGTCTTCACCATACAGTGGTTACCAGGCCATTGCGGGGTAGCTGGTAACGACTGGGCTGACCAGGAGGCAAAGAAGGTTTCTGCAAATGCAGATGTTGTACGTCTACCCTTCGCAAGGACGGACACGACCGCCCTTCTGTCTACCATTCTGCCCCACGCCTCGGCGAGTCATTAGTCCCCCCCTGACAATATTTATAGAAGACTACACCGCCTGGACCCCGCCTGCAAGTTTCGGTTACCTCCTGGTATTCAGCGAAACTACGCCACGCTGTTTCACCGACTACGGCTTAGCGCAGCCTTTACCCGTCGCTACAAGCACCTCATTGGCTTTACGAGTGACCCCGACTGTAAGACATGCCATGTACCTGAGACTATTTCGCATGTTCGCATGGGCAGACGCGAAAAGTTCCCACAAGGCATTTAAAGCTGTGCTGACATTTCTGCGCAGCAGGGGCCTCTCAGAGATATTGTAGTTGAGGCAGTATCGGTATAGGCATCTTCTATACATAGCCATTTGTTTATTTCTCCGCCATCTTCATCTCTCTCGTCCTCTATCCGCACTCTTTCCTCACCTTTCCCTTCCCACACACAGAATAGCTGGCCAGATATACCCCATCAGGCCGACCTTTCCGTGTTTTTTTATTTCAGTAAAATTCCTCTCTCTCTTTCTCTTGATGAAAACCTCACGTTCTTACTACACATCAAACAACTTATAAATAAATGCCTCAAAACACTAAACATTCTCAAGGTCCGCCCCCACCGATCTTATGGTGCACACCAAGAACTTCTACTCCGGGTCTTTACCGCCTTAGTCGGGTCCCGGTTATACTACGGCAGTGTCGTGTATGGGTCGGCATCAAAAACAACAATAAACATTCTTGAAAAAGTACTCCACTTCGGCCTTCGCGTAGCGTCTGGTGCGTTCTGCACTAGCCCGGCCCAGAGTATGTAGTTTGAATGTAAGATACATTGTCTGGAACTTAATGAGTTCACATAAATTTATTACATTCTGTTAAGGTTTCATCATTGAATACACATCCTTTTAAACCTGTCCTGGGGTGCTATTCTAGAAGGGCCAAGTTTGAGTGAAACTCGGGCAAGGCGGAGCTGTGGTGATAATAATACGCTCATGATAATAATTTGGAGCAGGGTTAAAACGCTTTGAAAATGCGATTCATGCTATTTGCTTACTATTGAGGTGACGAAATCGGTCAATCGGCAGCGCAATCCAAGGATGCGTGACAAGGGCGTGGCGCATCTTTTAGTGCGTTTTCTCGTTCGATTGCAGCACTGGTGGCTACTGGGGGTAAGCAAATACAACAACTTTATTTTATTGTAATCTAACACTAATAATCTCTATTTCACTACAAACTTCATTTTATTTTTTATCCCAGGCATTCATATAAGACTTTTGTTCGACATTTTTTGTCTTAAGAAGTAGTTTGTGCCGTTGGTTGCCGACAGTGCTATCGCGTGACTATGGCCGATTGGAGAAAACATAAAGCGGGTGATAGAAACGCGCCACATTCAAAACAATTGCCGCTTGTATTACGTTATCGAAACCTTCTGCTTATCGACTCAAAATTTCCTCGGCGTGGTCGAGTCTGCCTACGTACTTTTGAAAAAGGCGAGAGCCTGGCGATACGTATTAGCAACTTGTTTTCTAATACATTGTAATTGCGTCTTTTCTCTCGCTTTTGTTTCTTTGTCTTTTCGTTCGGAATATTTTAACAAACTTCTTTTCTGCCATTGCGTGTTTGCGTAAGTTTCTTCAATTTTATGTGTTCATCTGAGTGTGCAAGCACAATCGAACACACCACAGCCTCCTTAGAATCGGGGTTCTGCGAGGGTGGTGTGCAACTGTTCTACTCCAGTGACATCACGTTCAGGCTTCAATCAGCGCGCATTTTTCTACAACTGTTACTTGTCATATTCACAGTGTTATCAATTTTGCGAAACGGCCACGTTAGTTCCTCAACGCTCCCAATTGCGGGCTAATCCCCCCAGTGGCCATGTGTTACAAAGGGAGGAATAAGAAAGACAACAACTTTTCAGATTTGTCTGCTTTATTTTATTTTGCTGTTCAGCGCTTTTGTTCGAAGAAGCTCCCCACAGTAGTTTTTTTTTCATAGAGTTCAATCCGCTCATAACTCTCTCTTCTTTCGCGTACTTCCCACTCCCGCTTACCCTTGCTCTGGCGTCACGCGGTTACTTTAATTCTTAGCTCTCCCCTTTAGTCGTTTCGATGCTCTGCTTACTGCCATACGAAGGTGACGCTGAACGAAACCCGTTGAAATGTGAAAAGATCGCCTCTGACAATAGGAATGCGCCCGTTGATTGTATTGCAGGATGGATAATGAAAAGATGCAACAGGCCATCAAGCTATCGAGTTATGCCCCATACCAGCATCCACCATGCTGAAGAGGAAGGTAGGATTGTGTTCAATCCAGACGCGAGGATATGATGCAAAGACGTGCTAGGAAAAGAAGATGAACCCCATAAGGTGCATGCGCGAGAAACGAGCTGCGTTATCTCAACGCTCGGACCTGCGTTCCTATCGGCTTCATTCCTGCGAATCAACCACCTCAACCGGCTATCGCTGCGTCGACTGTCTTCTTGACGGTTTATGCAACATGTATAGTCTGTCATGACAGCATCTTTTAACAAGAAATGCTCGTCACGCAAAGCCGTCGAGGGACACCATCTGCCGCGCTGATAATAAACAAAACGCAGTCATGCAACACAACGGTCTAAACTGTCTTGCAAGTAGAGGATAACTGAAGCGCCCGCTCCGTTCGGGTAGGAACCTGCGGAAGCCATGTCCACCAAACCACTTAAAAGAAGGGCGAGGTCTTGGAAGCACGTCTCCACTGACCATATTGCGCACACAGCGGTTGACTGTCGAATGGTGGCGGTCGATGGTGCGGGCGCCACCGAGGCTTCTGTAGAAGTTGTCGTTGCGTAAACCTTCTGCGCACACTATACTTGCTCCTCGATGGTCATGCAGCGAAAGCCGCCTCGAATTTGTTGCAAACAGGGGTCTGTTACCAGACGACTGCACAACCAATGCAAATCACTTTTCCAGAGCTAAAACCAAGCTCGAAATTCCTCCTTCGTTTAAAAAGCCTGTCGACGTAGAAATATGCCTCCCACGGCGTCCATAAAAATAAACAACGCCACACCAGCGGACGCCTTGGGCGTCAGCGCACTGACTTCAACTCGGCCGCGCAAAAACACGTCCGATTTTGCCCGGAGGTTTAATGTCAGTCAAACAAACCCAGCCCAATCGTGGGCGTGGTGTAACAACCGAAGCCACATCCACCCATTGCGTCCAGTTAGGGTGGGCGTAGCGTAATAGCCACGAAGTCGTCATTCCATGCCTGCTAACAGCGACAAGAACTAATAGCACAAAGAAAAAATGAAGTCCCCAGGCCACCGGCAGGACATGGTGCTACACTCGCAGAAGTGTTCGGTCCGAACTGGGGTTCACTATTGCACGGGCCGATAGGAGAGGCAAAGACGACATTACGTTACTACCGAAGCTTTCATCATACACCATGAAAACACAGTCGATGAAAAATGACACAACTTCAACGTCTAAAACGCACTCGCCAATGCTCAAACACGCTCTAACACGGGATGATTTCTGATAAGCGCCTGCCGTACACACTGAAGCAAGCCGTAAACAAAAGCCATATGTGATTATCGGGAGCAGAGCGCATTCCATTCGCTACAGTGGACGCCTTTGATTACTTGCTTTGCGCTTGGGCACAGCTGCACTGGGACTACGCTCAGGCAAAGTCACAAACATAATTCAGTGGAAGAACAGAAGACCGAGAAAAACAGACCGCCCTGCGCCGGGCATGGCCAACAACGAGGATATGCTTTCAAATTAGCAGTGTGGTTCTCTATTTTGTGCTAAGGAATGAGTGTTGCAGATCGATTTCAGATGGCGCTACGTGGGGAAGATGGCAGAAGCCGTACTTTATCGACGAAAGTGGCCCTAATACAGCGAGCTGAATATCACAGGCGTAATGCGCCCGATTCCGGCGGTTTCGTTTCAGGTGTATTCAAAGCTCCACTATCGCTACTTTCTTAACCCGAACAGCTGGAAACTCTGGACTAGGCAAAACTCGGGCTCTCTGCAATAGCACCCCTGAACGATACCTCCACAAACCAGCTCTTCTCAAATCGTCCGTTTCTTTGCTCTTTTCACTGAGGGTGTGAGAGGAAGCTTGAGGTCCTTCCGTTTGGTTTTAGAGGTATACACAACATCATATACTGACATTTTTCCACGATTGCAAGTTCAGCCTATATGATGTGATTGCACCTATATGAAAATTGATAAAAACAGGGTTCTGAGAATTGCAATTCTGCAGCACTTCGTGTCCCTGCAAGATAAATATAAATGTGCCGAATTTTAGAGTGATGCCTCAAAACTTCAACATGGGGGTCGTTCCCCGCTCATAGTCCTAACTATAATTCTTGCAGAACCATGAGTGTACACACCACTGTCTCCTCAGAAGAAGCATACGGCATTTTACACATCGTTCAGCACACTCTTAAACAAACTCCTAAGTCCGTAATCTATGCAGTCTCTTTGAGCGTTGTGCGTGCATTGTTTTACCACAATCGCAGAAAAAAACCACATCGTCAATCTTGTCTTTAATGCCATAATGTGTATATGTGCTGAAAAGTTTCAACTGATCCTGTGCTGGGTTCCAGGCCATGCTGGAATAGTGGGGAAAGGGACCGCGTATCAAAAGGCCGCCTCTTCTGCACTTTCAAACACAGTGGACATAACAACGATACCCTACTGTGACCTCAAGCCCCACATAAGACAAAACCTTCGCAAAACATGACAACCCGACTGTAGTACACACAGACAAGACGTTACACATAATAAAACCACACTTACGACCATCCACTAGTGAGTCACACAACAGATTCATCCAAGATTCCCTAGCTTGATTACAGATAGGCCACATACACGCAAAAACAATTCCATATGCTCACTGGATCTCCAAAATCCCGGTGTAGCAAGTGCTGGAACGGCCTATTCATACTTCATATCCTCATTAAATGCAAAGCACTCAACGCAAACAGACGCAAGCACTTCCCTCAGCTCTACAGACAACACATTCCACAACACCCGGCGCTCTTTTTCGCGGACGATCCATGATTCCTCTGCAATGTACCTTTGGGTTCTGGCCGAAATCAACTTTATAGACCCGATTTCGTATCGCTCGTATTTTGTAGACCTAATTTCGTGCCACGCGTAATCAACAACTGGCCTTCTACGCCAGTCATCCTCATTGTCTTTAACTGACCTTACTTTTTCTTTTGGTGAAAGATTTTAGAGTTTACGTCTACATCCTTCGTATATAACCACTGTTTTGGTGCTCTTTACCCTAGTTGGCCTTGCGCCAGAAACATCCAACCATGATCACGGTTGGGATGTATGGTCACCACTTGGCCTGAGCTGCTACGCGGAAGAGACCAGAGAAATCGTGAAGTTGCAAGTGCACACATCACTTGAAAAAACCTTGCTCCTGTGTTTGTGTGCGTTACTTAAAGCAAGTCACCGCGATTGGTTGGTGAAAATGCACCGCGATTGGTTGGTGAAAATCATGCACCCCTTCGTATAACCATGACGCTGGTGGAACGCGAAGATTTCTCGTGACGTATTCTTTGGTTGTCGTCTGAGTTTGGACTGACTTTCGGCAATGTTGACAAGGAACTATCAGATAGACACGGCTTTCATAACGCCAGGGAGCAAGGTTTAACTCCGGCCACTGAACCGTTTAAAAGCTGAGCTTTAGAGTCCTCAGTGATGACGTTGTAAACTAGTGCGCCCTGCAGAAAAGCCAGCTTTTTCTGACGATGACGATGAATAATCGTGTGTGAAGTGAAAGGAAATTCATCTTTCCGTGCCCGGAATGGGACCTACGTCCCCCACGTATTGAAGCCGGCGTCTATCCGATTGCTGCCTTTGGACATGGTCGAAGCGGTTTGGAAAACGCAGACGACAAGCACAGAATCCTTTTCTAGAAAAATGGCGTTGCTCTGCGTGCCGTAGGTCGGTTAGCCACAAGACAATAGCCTTAACTTCCCATTTTGACATTTACCACCTCAAACCGGCAGAAACTAAAAGAATTGCTCAGTGAAAACCAAGCAGCAGGTACCGATTCGCACTGTGCACCTGCAACCGCAACGTTGGGCCCACGGAGTGCACACACGAGAATTACAGTGGGTATTCTAGAATGGTGCGATCACCAGAGTGGCACGTACTCGCATTGTGGGATTTGCCAAAGAGTCCGTTACGAAAAAGCTCCGCATTCAACCATCGTCTAAATTAAACAGGGGGTGCGTGATTTCTTCTTGGGTGATCGGCTAACCGACCCTCACAGGGTCACATAGTTTTTTGTCCTTCCCTAATACCATTGTGATTATCGTCAGAAAAAGTTAGCTATGCTGCAGGGCGTTTTCGCGTTACGCAAGCAAACAGTAAGAACTCAGTAAGAACACTTGGTTTGAGTTTAGTACATACCAAACTTTACGTGCTCCTCTGAAGAGAATCTGCCTGCCTTAGGATACACGCTTCCACCCTTTCTGTTTTGTCTGGAAGTATTAATAAAGCTATAGCTACCAACAGCGCGTCGCGGCACTGCGTGATTTCCGCGTTGCAGCAGATCTATGTCTTTCGTTTGTGATACGCTTTGCGTCTTCCTTCTAAAGTAGCTATCGAATGCGTTGATTGATTCATTGAATTGAAGAAATGAAAGTTGTTAGGCGTACTTCGAGCTCTCAAAGAATAGCAAGACACTAGAAAGTGTGAAGAATCTTTTAAGGAGGTTTAGAGGTTACTTGATAGGAATCATGCACTAATTTTTGACCGAGGTTCTTTTTGATGCCCGATTCTAGGTACCTCTTGTGTTTGTTGAATACAATCTAAAAGCATTTAGGTTTTAGAATAAAAAGTCAACAAAAGTATTGCGGGGACTTTTTAAAGCGGCATGGACAGTTCATTTTGTTAAATGTATAATGTGCGACAATGAGCAGAAGGCGCCGGCGCAGCGTTCGGTGTTGACCCTGCCGATCGTGGAGAGCGGGTGTGCTCCATTCTGGCGTTGCTTTTCCTCATCCTCATCACCGTCATGAAGATGCCAGCAGAATTATCACACCTAAGCCGTAAAAAAGACGAGGATGTTCCCATTCGTGAGCGCGTGTTCTTTGTGTGTAAATGCTACCAGGCATAAGGCACAAGCTCAGTTATAAATAAACTCTCATTTCCATTGTTCTTCTGGCCCTGATCAGTTGTAGCACTGTGACAGTGGTTCAGGACCCGGTAGAAGAGCGTCTGATGCCCAGGTCAGTCCTCTGACAGCCCTGAGAAACCTCCCAGCGTCTGCACCCATTTGCATCGCTGTAGCCGCCGGAATCTAGGCCTACTTCCAGAACACGGCGTCCTGCTTGATACCGCACCAAACCTGCAGTTTTATAAACCAAAAATAACGGCTCATTTGTCATTGCCGTATCAGCTCTCGCTTCGGCAGTCCATCTCCTGTAGCAGCTTTCACGGGGCCGCTTTCGAGGACAGGGATTAATGGGTGGAATAATTCATGCACCTCGCCAGTTTCCGCCCATGGCCATCTCAGCAAAAGCTTCAGAATGTCTACCTCGCGTTCAAAGACTGGGCGGAGCTGGTTTGAAAACCACGATTTAAGGTTACAGACATAGAAAAACTTCCGTCAGAATGTGTGCGACACCTTCGTGAGCCCCGACAGCCAAGACCGTGAACAAAGCATTCTGGACACCCGCATCCGACAGCCGAATTCAAGAGTTGTGTTGTTCTTCAAGGACGTGGCCCGTGTGTTCTGCCGCGCGGAACAGATTTGTCGGAGCCCGAAAAGCTAAGTTATCTGATGCACGACATTAACGAAAAACTCTTCACAGGCCTTGTGCGGAAGTACCACGTACTGTGTAAGACGTTTTCAAGGAGCGACTAACAGCGAGCTAGCTGTGCAGGTGCGGTGCTTTGAATGCGATAAAACCGCGGTGAAAGCTCCAAACCCGTCCGCCGCCTCACTGTCAACATTCATGGGGGAAAAAAACCTTCGCAAAGTAGTTCACTTTGTTGTTCGTGAGGAATTGGCAATCAGTATGAAATAGCGGCGTCGCAGCCAGCTGTAATCTCGGTCGCGGATGTTCTGCGGCAAAAAATTGGCCAGGCAATCTCAGCTCCTGAGCCTCGACACCCTCTCTTGCCTCAAATACACTACGCGACTGCAAAATGCCCTCCGTTCCGGCAGCAGCCACTGTGCCACCTTCTCCACACTCTCAACCGTAACATCCTCGCTCGTGCCAACAAAGGCAATCCTCAAGACTGACATGTAGCCCACCGACCACCGCTACCCATTCAGCTATCACTGTAGCGAGCCAGGGCATATTTATCGGCGTTTCCCCTAACGCGGTATGACGCAACCAGGATTCGCACTATACGTCCATCGTCCTCGTGTTGGTGGACAGCCTGCCGCTATTGCTGATTACCTCGCCATGCGACAGTCTTCCGAGAAGAGTGGTCAGTAAAGCTCGCTATCCCCAGCCAGCTATGCTTCACTGAACCGTCGCGATCGCAGCGACTCGGCGATGAGCAGTTCTCCAATTCGGTGGCGGGTCAACTAGAGCGGGGCAACTAGTGTCACTAGATAAGCTACAGAATACCGACACTGAGGCACGCAAGTGAGAAATAGCGACCATTTTTGTGTTTATCAATATTGCGAAATTGCCGGTTCTGCGGCCTCGCTTCTAACTTGGACGAGGTCGTTTGTGAACAACACTGCCGAAGATGCAATACCGCGGCATCTTCGGACATACCTGTGCAGCTTTCAAGCTTCGAAGCGCGTTATCTTTTATTGGTGTTCTGAACTGGGCTAGTCGCGCGCTGCCGCAGAGCAGGGCACAGTTGGCCGACAAGAAACGCCTAGACAAGAAAATGGTGGTGCCCTTGACCCGTCGCAGTGTGAACAAATGTCGCATGATGCCAACTTACTCATGATCACAGCGGCGGAACGGACAATAGAAGAGTGTCAATAGTCCGTAACCTCACCTACTGACAGTAGGGGCAACTTTGTGATGCAAGGTTGCCAGCGACGGAAGCGCTAGAGACCTCCCACTACCATCGACGGCAGACGCTGTCATTGCCAGAAACACGGACGTCGTTGCTTACAGTGGCCATTTACTGACACGAGGTAACGGCACTTGTGGACACTGAAGCATGAGATTCAATAGTGAGCAAGCAGCTCGTGAACCTGCTAAGTTTTGAAATAACGACACCATGGCACGAACCACAACTTCCATCGGCCGGTGGCCACCTGATGACACCCGTGGGTAAATGCACCGCCAGGGCATACATCGGGGAGGGTGATTACGCCGCTACCTCACGTAATCTTGCCGCAGTGCTGTAAAGACGTGATCCTGGGCATGGACGTCCTTCGGGAGCAGTATGCTGGGATAAACATCCGCGAACAAATCGCCTGTTTGTTCGCGGATAAACATCCGCGAACAAATTCGCGAACAAAACGCGGCCACCCGGGAAACATATGAACAACGCGTACCTTTGTGCATCATCAGTGACACTATCATGCCCGCAGGGTCATGCGTGTTAGTTCGCTTGTTGGTTTAGCTGGTTTATTAATTATGTTATTTATATTAAGAGGTTGGGAGCGGATCGCGCTCGCATACTTTATTTCACCAATTAATGGTCGTAGAGCCAGCTATACAAATCAACGTTTTACGACAATTTCGTGAGTTCTAATAGTTGTCTATAAAATGTCTTTCTGGGTTGACCGATTGAATGTATTATGCTAATGCTCCGCCTAGTTACTTGACGCTATTCCTGCAGAGTTAAACAGATTCAAGGAACGAACAAACTTATTCTGAAGACCCGCAGCAGGCCATGGTCCTAGTAACGATGCTAAATGCATCCCACAGTGGTAATATAGCGGCAGTTAGTTGTATAGTTCGCGTCTTTGTCGGGGATATAATGGGCAGTCAAAATCACGTGGGAAACATTTTGCTTTGGCACTCCGCATGCGCCAGATGACAAATTTTCACAGCAAACTTTGAACACAAACTAATTTGTATAGGCAACGCCCAATCGCATACGATGAAACAGAGTTTCCACTTTTCAAGGTAGCTCCACATTCAGTTAGAACTGCAAGGCTAGGTCTATGCGTACAGCAATGTCCGCTTCTTGTCCGGATCAAACCACGCCTCTACCCACTGTTGCACACTCAGTTACCGTGTGATAATCCTATATGTCATCGGCGAGACAGGGACGATGAGCTCGTCGCCATGGTCGTGCCCCTGTTTTGCGAGTCTGCTCTTTCATTCCTCTTTATGGCCGCTGCGGCTCGGCACGCATTGGAAATCTACGACATGTCCTTTATCACAGGCTGTTTGAAGATGTTCAGCAATCGTAAGAACCAATATTCGGTAACCGTTGTAGGCCTGAACGTTTAGTAGGAGCAGAAGGGCAGGTTTTGAGTCTTAGCAGACTACCCACCTAGCACTCTGCTGTCTTGTGGTCATAAACTTCACAGCCTCAAAAATGGAATTCAGCAGTTCTCGAGCATGTTGAGTGATACAATAGGAACATCTTCTCCACCTTTCAAAAATTGACGTCACAACCCTACGAAAGGAAAAGAACACGCTGAAAAGATTTGCACTGTGAGAGAACAGTGAGTTTTTCAGAACCTGACAAGCGCTATCTGGCGCTATCTGTCGACTTTTTGGGCGTTGCATCTCTACACCAGAATGTAGAAGAAGCACTCAACTCGGTCCAAAGTTCGCCACACACCCCAACCTTGACAAGCTGGAACTTCTCTCGCTTGTGAGGACGACGGCATCGAAAGCCAGCGCTGAGGATGAAAAAAGATGCATCCATGAAGGCGTGGACGTTCTGCCACTCTCTGGAATCCGTTCCTCCCGCACAAAAAACGTGGTGAGAGAATTGTGGGCGACCAACACAAAGCTGCTCCTCTCAGACAAGGAAGGTGGATTCGCAGTAGCCAGCGAGTCTGAGTACAAGGCAAGAGCAGACCTAGCCATATCGGGGAACTTTCGTGAAATCGTTAGAGCAAAGCCTGACCGGAAGAAAAAGGAAGCAATCGAGATGTGTGAGAGGCGAGGACTGTCAAAGTTAGCGTCAACACCCAAGAAAAGTAAGGGTGCCAGCTTTCAAGTGTTCTTCTCAGCTAAGACTCACAAAGAAGGTTGCCCTTTTCGGGCGATTGTGACAGAAAGAGGCTCCTGGCAGCGCGCCCTCGGCCGCTTTCTCCAGGCCCCCCTTGCAAGGCTCGGCGTGGACGACCCGTTCCTCGTGCGATCCTCCTGCGAAGTGTCTGACTTCTTTCTCGAGTCACAGTCAGCAAAAACTCTGGACGCGTTTTCCATCGACATCAAAAACCTGTACTATAATCTCCCACGTGGCTCAGTACTGAAGGCGGTCAGCGATGCAGTGGACCAGTTCGGCAATGTAGGATTCTAAAGTGAGTGCGAAATCAGCACTGGCAAATTCTTAGAAGCCCTGAACTTCTATCTGGACTCCACGTATGTGGAATACAGTGGCAGCCTCTACCTGCAGAAGGAAGGTGTCTGCATCGGGTCGTCCCTTGCGCCGGTCTTAAGTGACCTCCTGGTGGCATCGTTGGACCGACAACTTCAGATGGCTTTGGAAGGGAAGAGCGTCGGGAAGACGTTCCGTTATGTCGACGACTACCTAGTTGTCTTCAAAAAGAATTGTGGGGCAGAGGTGCAGCAAGTGGGTGAGCTACTCGATGTTTTTTCCTGAGTGCTGAATCCATTTTCACTCACCACGGAAGTCCCTGAGCGTGGAACCATACGTTTCCTGGACATGAGCCTGACTTTCTGTGGCCACCATGTATGCTGGGAGTATGCCCCCAGAAGCCAGAAAGGTTTTCTGCCGTTCTCGTCCGCCCACACGAAGCTCGTTAAGCGAGGCATCGTGCGGGCAGCCCTGAAAAATTCTGTGCTTCGATCATGTCACCACAGAATGTTCCAGAGTCTGCAGGCGCAGGCCGAAAGGCTTCTCATTGCAGGCTACCCGCGGACTTTGCTGCTCGCTGTCGCGGAGAGTGTGTTCAAGTCGACGACATCTAAGGAAGCACCTCAAACGCAGGAAACGAGGCGTGGGCGCGTCAACATCATCCCATATGTGCCCAAAGTGTCGCACGGGCTCAAGAAGATAGCACAAAAGGCTGGAATACGAACAGTGTTTTCCGAACCAAACAAGCTAGGGAGAATGTGCAAAGCCGTGAATGACACGAGACCACCTAAGGCGGACTGCAGCACTAATCATGCTACGCGCTTCGTCCCCTGCCGCACCAACGTGGTCTACGAGATTCCTCTAGAGTGCGACGCTGTGTACGTTGGACAGACGGGAAGATGCATCCATGAACGCCTGCGCGAGCATGCGTATGCTCTACGTGTCGGCAGCGGGAGCCACCTTGTCTCTCTTTGCAAGGCATGTGGGTGCATCCCATTTTTAGATAGAACCAAGGTTCTAAAGCGCTACACGGAATCACGCACACGCGAGATTTTCGAAGCCTACTCAATAGCGAAAAAAGGAAGAAAGAAATGTGTCAGTCAGGCTTCAGTCGCACTTCTTCAAAAAGAAATAGCGTATATCGACAGATAGCGCTTGTCCGGTTCTGAAAAACTCATTGTTCGCTCACAGTGCAAATCTTTTCAGCGTGTTCCTTTCCTTTCCTAGGGTTGTGACGTCAATTTTTTCCTCGTGTATAAATTGCACAACGCAAAAAAGCACCCCCAGTTGTTAGCAGCGCTTGTGCCGTCTTTTCGCCCGTTAGTCGCCGTCTCTGCGCTGTTTTTTCCCCCTGAAATGTCAAACCAACTAGCCCAATCCCAAGCTTCTTCAAGGTGACCCGACCCCTAAGACGACGAATAAGCTTTCACTTTAGGGTAACCTGACCTTACCGCAGACAAAGCGAGATAACCTTTTGCAACTATTGCCCACCTTCAGCGGCTGCTCTTCGTCAACGCCAGCATCCGACAGTCTCCGCTCACCAAACACGGTATCATCAGGGATGAATTTGAGCGGCCCATTTACCAACATCCCTACCGGGTTTCACCAAAGGAGCACGACGCGCTTCAGCGGCCGGGGCAAAAGGTGCTCGCGCATGTCGTCATTCAGCCTTCAAAAAGCCCCTGGGCGTCGCCAACCCTTCTGGTGAAAAAGAAAGATGGCCCCTAGCTATTCTGTGTCGGGTATCACTAACTCAATTAGGTGACGAAAGGGACATATATCAGCTGCCTCGGATAGACGATTTCCTTGACCAACTGTGGCGCGCTCGTTACTTTTGGTCCATGAATTTGAAGAGAGTTTATTGCGGAATAGAGGTATATGGACTGCACGAGTTTAAGGTTCTTCTTTCGGCTGATGCTGTACTCCCGCAACTTGTCAACGTATGATGAATACTGGCCCATCTGGCTTGAAGGGGTGAACATGCCTTGTTTACGTACATTACGTCGTTGCGTTCCCGAATGTATTCAAAGAGCCGCTAAAAGGGCGGCCATCGGTTCTTCAGGCCATAAGATCCGCTTCGTTTGTACTCAACCCAGAAAAAAGTCTCTTATAATATTGCGAGCTACTCTTTTTTGGCCACGCCGTTAGCAACGCTGGCATTCGCGCCGACGCCAACTTCACGCCGTTTCTACCTCCTAACACCTACTGAAAAGAACTCCGTTTAGCGTTTCGTGGGCCTCTGTTCTTACTATCGGCGATTCATTGCGAACTTTGCCCACATTAGAGGCCCTCTCACACATCTTACTTGTGATGACGTCACTGTTGTCTGGCCAACTGAACAGCAACAAGCTTTTATCAGTTTTAGGCCACTCCGACGAGGGTGCAGCCACATCGGTGCACAGTGATGCCAGAAATATGAGGTAGGTTACGCGCTGTTCTCGTCAAAGGCAACACGGTGCTGCAAGAGCCATTGCTACCGCAAACCGAGCGCTGTCGCTGACCAAAACAATTACTCGCGACCGAAAAGGAATGACTAGTGGTTGTGTGGGGGGTCTTCAAATTTCGACCGTACCGTTATGGCCATTTCGTTCAGAGTAGCAGGCGATCATCACTTCTCTGTTGTCGAAACCGGCCTGCCTCGCGAAACCGGCCTGCCCGCTAAGCTTGCTGGAGTCTCAGACTCCGATGGTTTTTATGACCGTCGTCTACAACTGTGGCAAGCGATATTCATCAGTGATGCAGGATGCCTCTTGAGAGTGCGAGTTGCAGCTTGCCCGCAAATGACTCCGGTATTTACGAAGGGCTATTGACAGGAGTCCATAGTGCGCCCACCCCTTCGGAAGAGCCGTAGGGAGACCAACAACTGCTACGAGAGATTCATTTCTTCAACGGTTAGAGGTCAGCCAACATCCTGTTTTTCGCAGCACCAAAGACAGGATGTTTGCGGAAACTTCAAAAGAAACTTTTTAAAAGAATAGAAAGTTCGAAAAAAACTTCACCCCAAATGGCTGGCAGTGCCTCCTTGTCGACCCGTCATCCATGCGAAATTACATCTTGCAGGCTTGTCATAATGGGCCAGCAGCTGGCTGCCTTTTATGCATGCACGCATGCAAGAAGCAAAAATGTGCATTATTGGCGGAAACTCCCGGCAAATGTGAGGCGGCACGTCCGAACTTGTCGGGACTTTCAGAGATACAGGGCCCTGCCTAGCAGAGCAGCCGGATTTCTCTAGCAGGTTCAAATTCCCCAAATGCATTTCCAGAAACTCGGAATGAACCCGCTGGGCCTCTACCTCACCCTTAGAGCGGGAAACAGCTGGATAGCAATCACCATTGACTACTTGGCCAAGTACGCAGAAACAAAAGCCCTTGCAAAGGCCACCGCGGTGGAAGTGACGGAGTTCTTTTTCACGAGGGTAGTTTTCCGACATGTGGCTCCCATAGTTATTAATACAGACCGTCGAATAGCATTCACTTCGAAACTGTTGCAGGAAGTACTCCCACTGAGCGGCACATCAAAGCAGAATGCGCAACACCCTTTTCTATAACACTGTGTTCTACTTCAACTGGTTACCTCTCAAAACTGCGTACTCAAACTTGGCACAAAAGACGTCGAGGTGAAAAATATTGTCAAGACTTACGAATGACACAATAGTTTTCTTCAAATATTTTTCGGTCGAGGCAAGATAAGGCTATAAGTACAGAACCTGTGTTATAGACAAGGGTGTTGCCCTCTGTACCATATAAAGACGAACGGCTTGAGAGAACGGCTAAGGCAAACCATCGCCGATGCGATCGGTATGTACGCTGATGTTGAACACTCCACCTGAGATGCAGTTGTCCATTACATAACGTTTGTGAAGAATACGGCCAAGCAAGGTACGACTCGACTTACACCGTTGGCACTTTTCTATGGGCAGAAGTTACACAGATAATTGACAACATCCTGCTTCACGACATCAACGACGAATATGGCATCACCTCCCAGCAATTCCTGCAGTGCGCCGAAGCGCGGCAGTTTTCCCGCCAACTCCTCACCAAATAGCGCGTGGACGCTTCCAGCAATGATACTCACCGCCGTCACGCGGTATTTATGGCGGATGATCGTATCTGGGTTTCTATACTGGTACGGCGTCGAGGTGTATAGACAAAACTTCTGCGTAATTACTTCGGACCGTACAAGGTGCTTGGTCAACTTAACAAGGTAGCTTACAAGGTGGTACCCGACAATGCTGCTGTAGGTGGTCGTTGTCAACCTCGACGCAAGATGGTCCGTGTAGTGCGTCTGAAACAGCAGTGACCATACTTTTTGCGATAAGACGGCTTCCCGATCATGGCAGGCCGGGTGAGAGGTCTGTGTGGGCGTGCGCTCCCACAAATAATGTCTGTTGAAAAGTTCTCTTTAATGTATCATCAAAACCGTAACGGCGAACAGCAATAGATATTCACGGGACAATCAGAGAAACGTTTCGGCAGAAAACTTCTAGTGCGTTAGACAGTGCGTCTAGTCTAGACAACGCTTGGGTCGGCGAGCCAGGGTGTCCTTCATGTCATGCTATGGGCGTACGCAACCCACCGCTGCAACCCGCCACTATAACGGCAACTCATCGGAGGGAAGCCGCGAGTTCGTCTTGGGCTGTTACATCTGAGATATCCAGGTGAGTACAATTACGAAGAAAATTGTCAAGGGCATTACTCACAACATACAGTGGCCGTAGACTGAACCAGTAGCCTGAACTCACGGTGACACGTCCAAAAATCCGCTTTATTTGCCCTACTCGCACGTGTAAGAACTCAAAACGAGGTGGCTGTTCGGATATGCGATGTTTTGCACACTTGGTCGCAAAGTGCTATTTTAAAGAAGCCTTACGAATGCTTTAAATCACAACGTCGTGTCCGCACAGCGAGGGACGACAAACTTGACAAACTCAGCCATATTGTTGAGGATGGATACCCCAGTGTTTCTTGAACAAAAACTACGTTGTGTCAAGTTTAACTGAATAAACCAAAAGCCACCAAGAAATTAGCAAGAACGCCAGGAGAGCTGCTCAAAAGTAAAAGACGGGCAAAATCACTGACTGGAATGACAGAACAACAAAGTTCGGCATACATCGACACACCATTTCGCAAAACCAACGCACGCGAACGATCACCGCAATCTTGCGCAATCGGGCCACTCGTCGGAGATAACCACCCCAGCGTCATGCACGGAGAGGCCAGAGCGTTCTCCTTATTCGACGTTGAATCGCCATGCCTAACTTGACGTTTTGGGCTCACACCTGTGCACAGTCGGGCATGACGGGTCACACGGGTGACAATGGTGGACATAAAAGGGCCCCAAGCTTGTGATATCCTATGACTTCGTCTGTATTGTCTGTATTGTCTGCATTGTCTGTATATTTTGGGTTCTTTGGAACGTGGTATTCCCACCATGGGTGCTGCTATCTAGCCTGTTATGCCCCGATCACGGCTCTTCGGGCTGTACTTTTACCTGGTGTTTTTATTGTATTGGTTGCCAGAGGCACCTACCATTGCAATGTCAGGAGGTGTTTGCAACAGCCAGAGGACGCTCAATGAAGTGGGCAGAATGTGGAAGCAAATGCCACATCGGCAACTGTTCGAGTTGGCCCAAATGCATGTTTAAAAGCAAAAAAGAGAAGGGTCCTAACGCGTGATGGTCGTTAGAATGTCGCGCAGCTGAAGTGGGATGTTGTACAACTTAAACAGATTCTGGCGATGGGGCAGGCGCTACTCCGGAGTTAACAACTTATTTGCCAGAGATAAGTCGCAGGATTCATGTTCTCGCTTTTGTGCGTGCACAGGTCATGCAAGTCAAGACCGACAGGAGACTATGCCAAATGTATGATTATATCTTCAACCAACATGCCATACACAAACAGAAAATTCGCTGCCTTAAAAAACGCCTGACTCAACTTTAGACGGTCCATTCTTCATCTGATGTGAAATATATTCAAGGCGACAGTGCCTGCCCTTGAGTATGGAAGTAGGAAGTTGATTTTGAAGTTTCGCGTCATTCCAATGACGCAAAAAGGTACACTTGAATACAACACCTAATCACACTACATAAGAAATGACTTTCCCAGACTTCACACCACATGAAATTGACGCTTGCCAAAGACTCTCTTACAGGCCAGGTAAGGTGGCGGGCATTTTTTTCTCCAAGGCATGTTTTTCCAAGGCGTGTTTTTCCAAGCAATCCACACGTGATGCCTGGTTGGAGGGGCACCAAGTGCTAAAATTTGCAGTTCCAACCCTCAATTGTCGAAAATACGACTTCGCAAAACGGAGACATACTGTACCGTGTCAAGTAATGGAAAGTCGAAAAGGAGTACCGCTTCGCATGGCACTCAGGTAGAAAGATCCTCGTAAGAAAAATAGAACGTGAACTAGAACGTGAACGTGCCGTGGTTATTGGCTTTGTTGATCTGGACAAGCTAACTGGACAAGCTGGATCTGGACAAGCTCTGGACAAGATCTGGACAAGCTAACTTATACTCTGGGCACGAAAAGGAACCACCCCGTTTTCAATTCTGTTTTTCTGCTTCTTTTCTTACCTTTTTTTCTATCGTTGAAGTCTACTCCCACTATACCAGGTGACTGGGGAGAGTTAGCGCATATTATAAAATGTGGCAATCCAAAAAGCCTCAAGTGCAGTCATTCGAACCATAAAGGAGGCAGAATTAGGCCCGAAGAACTTGACTCTTTCTTTAGTAAAATGGCGACACTTCCTCAACTCGGGATGCTGTCTGAAATAACACTGACTAAAGCTTCACACTTTGCGAGACGGCTGGTTCTTTCACGCTTCAGTGTCGGCCGTCATGCTTTAGGTTTCGTTTTTGAGAAGCACTGGTACCAAATTACCAAAGTCAAAACCTGCCATGGTGAACGCAGCAGCGTCTGCAAGCAATATCCTCGGAAGGAAGACGCACAGTAGGTGGTTAAGCAACCCGCCCCAGCTTTCAATCCGTTTTCTACGCGGGGATGTTGCTATCGGTATAAAGCATGCCGGCGCCCGGTCCGAACCTCTCCGCCTTTGAAACGTCAAGGTACTTTCGGTAGGGATTATACGAACGATCCGAGATTGTGGTTTTTCATTCGCTGGTACCTGCTGTTGATAAATAATCCGTACATCGTGCGCGCGCAGCTCTGCCGTTGTTATGTTTGGGCCGGGCGGAGCCTAGGCCACGAAAACTGGTCCATGCGGGTGCAAGAATTGAGCGTGTATTTCACGCCAGGTTGGCACATCACATGAAAGTAGAGATTATGGAATGGTGTATTTCGCTCCAGGTTGGCGTGACACATGAGAGAAGAGAATATGAAAAGACGCAATCACTAGACGAGGTGAACTGAAGGATCCCGCTTGAGCGACACCTACTTTTGCAGTCGCACTTGCCAGACATTTGAAACGCTTTAGTGACGGCTTTGGTACCGGGCGGTGTCATGAAGTCTCGGTATCTGGTGTAGCGGGCACACGGGCCGCTATAGCGGTGAAAGCATTTCTCGTTCCGTCAGGGAAAAATCAGAAAGGTCCCAGCCAGCCTCCTCGGCCAGAGAAACGTTGCTGCTGTCGGCTACGGCTCAAAGACGCAAAAGCTACCGTTTTCAACTTTTACCCTCGAGACCGCACTAGTGCTGTTGGTGTTTCCCTCGTAGTTTGTAACGCAATGGTCACGTCCCGAAAACATGAAAGGAAATCATGTGGAGAAATGGCGGCTTTGTCTGCTTATTTCTCAGCAAATAACGCATCCTTGCTTGTCGGACAAAAGGCGAGAGACCTACGAAACGTGTGATCTTACAGTTAAAATTTCATTCAGCCTTTAGTGTCCTTTTAACGAACCTGAGCACACCGCATTGGGGTGTTGGGTAGGCGTCTGAAACAAGAAATCGAGTCACGGCATTATCTAAAGGGAACTGTTACGAACAGACACGTCAATGTGAAGGCACCTGCCTGAACAGTTCGTCGTATTCCTAGGGTATGTTGGTTTTCAGTTGCTCCAGCTATTCTTAAGGATAACCTCGGGTTGGTCCACAGAATGATGGCTGCTAGCCATTTCACTGAAGAAGTAGCTGTGTTGCTGCACTGTTGGCCCTGCGGGATACGCTGTTTAGGGTGCGGTAACGACGCCTGTTTGCATGAGGTTCTAGACCGAAACATGATCACGAGTAACAAAATAAACGAACGAAGCTAGTCCGGCAAGGTACGGTTTTACAAACTCGCATGACCTCGACACAAATAGGACCAGCACTCGAAATTATTTTTGTTGAGTTTCGGAGCAGGCGTTAACGCACAAAAATAACAGCTGTTACCCAAGGACAGTGGGCACGGTGGGCCTGGCGGTAGCATGGCTCGTTTTAAACTCGTTTTCTACCTCATGCAGGACTTGTTAAGCTGCACTGCTACGCTGGCCAACCCGTTGGCCGCACAGTTATCTTAGCCCTCGGAAACCTACCCGTCGCCCTAGCACCTGCCTCTATTTGCCAAAGAGCCACATTGCCTGCACGTGCCACATCATGATGACGTCATCGTCTCCCTGCTGCGACCTATGTAGGTCGAGGCCGTAACTCAATGTCACCGGCGCATGAAAGAGAAGCGTGTGAGAGAAATGCATAACCGGTGCGGTGATTATAAAAAATCACCTCCAACGCTTAGTCTTCACTGGGCATGGCGGGCCTAGCGGGAGCATGGCTCGTTTTAAGCATTTTTTTACTTAATGCAGGTTGGTGCAGTTTACACCTGTTTTAAAAGCGAGAATCCTTTTCTGCTGGTCCTTCCGTGCCCCCGACAGTGCTACAAATGTGCTTATGAGTGCTTTATTGTTTTCGAAATGCTTCTTTGCGGAGATGTGTAAACCAATCCTGTTCCTAAAACCCAATAATTATTGTTGAAAATTTTGAAATGGCAAGAGAACTGCGAGTTGAGTTGGCAGACATAAAGTTGAAAACTGAAAGCCTTTTAGGGGACTTGAAGGACCGTGTTCTAGAATTTGAGGTTCATATAAAAACCTGAAATGAAAAACTGCAAGAGTAAACGACATCGACAATGCCATAAGCTCCTTTTCTACCTTGGTGGAACCCCAAAGCCGTAAACTTGTCGACCTTGAAGACTGAAGGAGACGGTCAAACTTGGTGGTTTTTGCATCACAGAGTACCGTGACGAAACAAAAGATCTTAAATAGAAATTATTTGGGATACATTTCAATAAAAACTGGGAGTTAAGCGCGCATCCATATACTGAGGTCACAGGCTAGGCAAAGTTCCTTTCAAAAGGCCCGGTATTTTGTTTTTCCAGGACCTTAATGAAAAAAACGCTGTCCTCAAAAACGCAAAAAAACTAAAGGGCACGAACATTTTCATCCATTCTGAATGAAAATGTTCGTAAAAAAAATGACGCAAGCTCTGGGAAAGTACCAAAACAAGAAAGCCGCGGGGAAACAAGTTTATCTTTAACGTCAACGGCGGGACATCAATATGGAACGCAAACTCTAATGAGCGCCAAAAAATTTCCGTTCGTCCTCATTATTGTCACACGCCTTCAAAACCCAGTGGGGCGATTAGTACGGCACGCGCGTGGTAGATGTTTTAGACACGTCCTCTGATGATAGTGAAAAAAACTCATGAGCCGTATGTACTGTGTCAGTCATCTGAAAATACCGTCAGGGTCATTACCCTAAATGCCCGCAGTCACGTTAACACAACTGGTCAACTCGAAGCTCTTTTGCTATGTCCCAGCCCGCACTTTAATACCGTTACACAAACGTGGCTTCACAGTGCGATACCAGATGACAACCCAGTGCCGCCAAGTTGCAAAATATTTCGAAGACACCAACCCACCAAGGGTGCCGGTGTTGCAGTAATCCTAAACACTCGTATTAAAGTCTAACCTTCTTGCGCTATTGCCAGAAACTGAAAGCCTACGCTTAAGGGTTTCTTTCGGTAACAGAGTATTCATTGTTATAGCTGTGTACACACCACCTTATTCTGGGCCCGAATTTCTTGTGAACTTGCGATCCAGTACGGCCCCTTTTCGTAAAAATAAGCTTCTTGTCCTTGGGTATTTTGATCTGCTCCACTTTGATTGGGACCTCTTGAGAGCAAGACCCGCTTCCTGTCACAGTGACGACATTCTTGAGATTATGCTTGCACAACCTTGCGCAAATAGTTCAACAACCAACACGAGTTTGTAGGAATTCATCCTCTGTACTTGACCTTGTATTTCTGCCCAGATCATTCGAAAAGTACGATGTGGCTGTCGAACCCGCCTGCTCAGATCACGAAATTGTTTTTGTGTTCATTTTTCTTTATTGCAAAAATGGAACAAGTTCCCCAATATAAAAATTGTGAAAGACTTCACGAAAGCTAATGACACCGCAGTTATTGAGTATTTCAAAAAAAAAACTAGTCCGATTTCGCTGAGCATGGTGTTGAGGCTCTTTGTAATAAAGTTAAAAATATGTTTTAATTGGTCTGCGCAGTTTTGTACCCAATAAAGTTAAGACCACGAAGTATACACCGTGGATATCGAGATCTATAATTCACCTTAGACGTAAAGCGAAGCGCTAGCAAAAAATTGTGCAGCGCCTCAACCGCTCACCGAGATTCGCATTGCCCTTTCCAATAATATTGCTCGTGCCAAAAAGTTTCACATTACACTACTTCCCCTAACTTTATTACACAAGGACCACAAAAAGTCTGGAAATTTATTTACAGCGAAAAGAAAACGTCCCCGAAATTTCTTGGTGAAATATAATTGTACCAATCCCCTAGTTATCGCGAATCACTTTAATACGTATTTTCATATTGTGTTTTCACAGTCTCAGTTGGACGAGAATGACACGGTATCTTACTACCTGATGTTAATATAGTTTCGTACAATGGTGTCTTAAATATGTTACTCCGATTAACAAAGAGGTGCACCCCGGGGCCTGATTGCATACCGAACCCATTTACCCGGTGTTTTACTAAAACTTTGGCGAAATTTCTTGTCCCTATTTTTTTAAATGTTCCATTCAATTGGCCACGTTACCTTGTCATTTTAAAATAGCCCGTATCATTTCTATTTCCAAAAAAAAGGCCACCCTCACATAATACCTAGCTAGAGACCCATATCATGTCATCTTCTGCCTGTAACGTTTTGAGCATGCCGTTCCTATGCTCATAATGAAATTATTAGATACCCATCAAATGGTCTCTCCCTTTCAGCACAGGTTTCGCAAATTATTGTGCACCATGACTCAATTACATTTGTTCGCCACGATTCTTCAATTCTTGATAAGGAAGGGCAAGTGAATCTCATTATTTTAGATTTTATTAAGCCATTCAATCACGTTCCACGTGACAAATTCATCGGAAAATTACTTTAAATCAGGCTTTCACGGTTTAAAGTTTCTTGTGTGACTGCAGACTTGACTATCCGCAGAGAGTGCGTCAACATAATTGGAGCACTTCTGACGCTCTTCCGGTTACTTCTGGCGTACCGCAGGGAAGTGAGTTAGGGCCCTTATCCTCTTGGTATTTTTAACGACATTGTAATGTTTTAAATATTCCGGTCCCAATACGTCTTTTTTGCAGATGTGTTTGTCGTCTTTAATGGAATAGTAGCATCGAGGATCAACTCGCCCTAAACTTGGCGTTAGAAAACGTAGCTGCTCGGAGGAAAACGTCTGACATGCAACTAAGCAATGACGAAACCCTTTACCTCAGTATTACTACGAAACAAACACCCCAAACATTTTCCTATTGTACTTCTGACCAACCAGAATAGCAAGTAGATGAACACATATATCTCTGCGTAAAGTTAACCAGTACCTTAAGTTGGAACTCGCACATTACTAGCTGATGCGCTCCCTCCCAAGGTGAATACTTTGAAGCACAATGGAGAGACGAGCTAGTTTGTAAACATCCATGAGTGAAACTTAACCGCAAACAGACACAGGGACAAGATAAGGATGTCGTTTCACTTTCTCGTCCCTGTGTCTCTTTGCGCTTAAGTTTCACTCCTAAATACTTTGCTTATACTTCAATCATTAGACGAAAACTTGAATACGCTTGCGTTATTTGTTATCCACACACGAAAACCAATATCGATTGTCTCGAGAGAATTCAAAGGGCAGTCCGGTTTATTTATGGTATGTACTTGCGAACGGACTCCATTTCTGCCCTGATAGAAAGATATGGGGTTTCAACTTTGGAATCCCGAGGTAAATAACTACGGCTAAAATGTTACTTTTAGCCGTAGCTCTTTAGCTCTAACTTGATTCCAGCCCCTACATTAGCCTTCTGGCAACACGCCGCGTTCGCCACTTACATTCCCTTGCCTTAACTCTGTATTTCGCCAAAAACTATTCATTTGGAATTTTCATTTTTCCCACGCACGATCTTAGACTGGAACAATTCTCCCTTTGGAGCCCTTCTGTCAACAGATTCTATTGACGCGCTGTTTAGTTACTGATGTTATATTGATTTGCAGATATTTCCTCCGCTGTTACAATGTCTTTTTGCATTGTTTTCTTTCAGTGGCGTGTTCCCATTCCCCCCTTTTATGTTAAAAAAAGTAATTCATGTAATTTTCTCAGAATTCATTGTTATATGTGTGTGATGTTAGACTTTAGTGTGATTTTTCTCTTTATTGCCTGAACCACTCCTGCTTGGTCTTGATGCCTGCAGTGTTTTACAAATAAATATATACAAATAAAAAGAAAAAAATACCGACCAGTAATAACCGGACTGGGCTTAACACGTCACAGCCCTTCTAGCTAGCATTTTATTTTATGGAGGAATATGATCATAGACAGCGTTCGCGTTGCTGAAGGACCGCTCGAGATGCTTTCGAGAGTCGGTATCCCTAAGGAGGTCATTAGAAACAGAGGAACAAGTTTCACGTCAGCACTGATGCAAGAAGTGAATGGGCTACCTACTATGAAAACCTAAGAAAACCCCACCATATCATGCTACGAGCAACGAATTGGTGGAAAATACAACAGTACAATAAAAACCATGCTCAAGAGAATCTTCCGAAAAAAGCCAACGTCGTGGGATGAATAATTGGCACCATTGCTTTTCGCGTATCGAGAGATTCCACAGTTAGGTTCGGGATGTTTGCTATTTGAGTTAATATAAGGCAGGCATGTGCGTGAACCGATGGCACTCCTAAGAGAGCTTTGGACAAAGAGCAAGTACGAACATCCTGCATGTACCTATTTGTGCTTAGAAATCGCCTGGAGGAAACGTGCAAATCCGCTTACGACGAATTGCGCAAGGCAAAGATCAAGCAAAAGGCACACTACCACCGCTAAACCGCGGTGGGACAGGTCGAGCGATGAGAGCGTGCTCTTGTACTACTTCCCAGAAACCCTAGCAAGCTTTCCATGAAATGGAAAGGGCCGTTTGTCGTACTGCAAAAGAAGAACTACGCTGATTATGAAGCTGATATAGAACAACAAGACAAAACTTTTCCACATCAATATGTTCAAGAAGTATGAAGAGTACAAGACGGCCCCGCCTAATGCAGTGTAGTTAGCAGCCTGGAACAAAGGGCAAAAGCAGAAGAGATACCTTTCTTACCCACCAAACAAAGGCAGACCTTTAAAGAAATCTGCATATCAACTAAATTGTCTGCTGAAGAAAGTGAGATGGCCTTGCCTGCAATGTGAAGTAAGTATACCAGGACATCTTCAGTGATTTAACTGGCAAGACATACCTGGTAGAATGCCAAATAAACTAACCAGCATTACTGCAGTCCACGTCAAAACAGTGCCCTATTTCATTTGCTCTACAATGACTTATTGAAGAAGTGGAAGATATGCTACAATAAAACAGTGTCCTATTTCATTTGCCCTCCAACGACTTATTAAAGAAGTGGAAGATATGCTACGGTTGGACGTTATTGAGCAATCTACATCACCTTACAATGCTCCACTGGTTCCGGTTCGGGAACCGTACAACTCTATCCGGCTATGTGTTGATTACTGGGAAGTAAACAAACTTTTTTTTCCCTGATTGTCAACCTATTCGTCGGATCGACGTACTTAGTGCACAAGTCAGACCTAAGAAGTATTACTCAAAATTTGATTTCAGTGAGGGGTGGTGCCAAAGTAAAAATGGCGCCAGAATGCCACGTAAAGACCGCATTTTCGTGCGAGTCTGGGTTATAGCAATTTAATTTTATGCCTTTTCTAATCAAAGTCTGTTAACGCATCCCAAATATGTGCCGCAACTTTGACGATGCGCTAATCGCAACTGAAGCGTGGAGTGAACATTTTGTCATCTTTAGAATGGTTTTTAAACGGATTCCAGATGATAAATTTACCATCAAACTTAAATATCTGAGATCAACAACGATGTGTTCTTCCTGCGACCCAAAGTAGAATATGATCAGGTAGAACACATGGACAGAACGCAGGAAAAGGGGCCTGCACCGAGAGTCTCGTAAGTTCAGGCCAAGTTCAGAGCTGCTGATCCGAGAGTTGTTTCTTTCGATTTCTAGTTTTTTTTGTCCCCTTTTTTTCTTTCTACCGTATTTAGCTAACGTATACGGGGCAGTGATCCCGGCAAAAGAGCGAGTCTCAACTCTCTGGGCCAGGCTCATCGCCTTGGTCGACATCTCTTCGCACGCAGGAACTCCCGCTGAAGGCCTTTATATGTGGCAACGCCACGGGCATACCTGTGGCCTTGGTACCTTCGAATGGCGGCTTCATCCGCCAGAACAACCCGCAGTCCACCCAGAGCGACCAGAAGGAGGTGACCGCGCATATTACGAAAGTTACGGAGGTGAGGCCGTTCTGCAGTGCAGGAATCTTGCGTCGGTCCTCCGACAAAGATTGCATCGTGGATCTGCTTGACTGCACTATGCTGCATTGGTTCCGGTAAACGCCTTCATTCCCCAGATCTTGCTTGCACGAAAAGTTTTATACGTGGCGTCAGCATATCCTTGACTCCTCCGGAGATGCTGGAGCAGCCAGTTCAGTATACCGGTGGAACCGGGCAGTGAACGCAACAAGGGTGCCCACTGAATCTGTGATTGCCACCTTTGGAATATGGTCATGCCCTTCAGAAATGAAAGAATTGCCGCATCTGTTTCGGGTTGAACCTCCTAAAGCTCTACAATTAGAGTGCCACAAATGGTGCCGCTGCGGGCACAGCCAGGCAGGCTGCAAATCAGCGGATCGATGCCGTAGGTGTGAGAAAAAGTACGTGGTCTCAGAGTGTCCCGGAGATGTTCAATGTTATCTTTGTGGGAAGGCTCACGCGGCAGACTCAATACGCTATGTGGCACGTGCACAGGAAGAGAACATTGTTGAAATCATTCAAAACCGCTGGTTGTCGCGAAGAAAAGCTGTACCTATTGACAAAGAACGCTCAGTTAGCCACGCAGCAGTCCCTTCCAAACAGATTCCTTTAACGCAGAATACTTTGACTAACATGATGAACACGGTTGCGGAGAAAAGAGTCGCAAAGCATGTGGGGCCACTGATTCTAACAATGTCTGAGTGCTTAGCCAAAAAGCAGGTAATGACGGCATAGCTTTTAGAGTTTATACAGATTTTTCCTCTCCTCCATGCTTTCCGTATCTCCCAGATTCCGGTCGTGAAGTCAGTTCCTCCTCACCGCACAACTGCTACACCTTCAGCGCAGGCTCGCCGGGATAACAAATCATCCAGAGCCAGCCCTTCCTTGAACAAAGCTGGAGTGCCTCTAGAGAAAGAGGTCAGCCACCCAGCCCAGTCTTCTGCCATCGCTAGTAATCCTCAGGTTCCCCTCTCCTATGCGAGATAACTCTTCTAATATGGAACTCATTAGTGAAACTTCCGAATCCAAAAAGAAGAGTACACGGGTCCAAAATCTAAAACTAAGAAGGGAACAACTCGTACATTAGAGCCTGGAGACATCTTAAAACAGGCAACTGTTTCGGCAGGGGTGTAGTCGCCATGCGGCGGATACGTGTCCTGCAATGGAATTGTCGCTCTGTAATCTCTTTGTCTCCTGATGTTTCTTGGAAAATTTCTAAGCTATCCCCGGACATCATTTTGCTTCATACCCCCTAAGTCAAGCCCTTGCTTCGTTACAGGCTTTCTCCCCCTGTGAGCTGCGTTTGGTTTAGGTACCTGAACAAGCAGGTATCTCGCCTACTTAAAGGGGTCCTGAAATACCTTCCGCCGATGCATGAATGTACATGCAACCAAATAAGACAATGTATTAGCAATCTCCTCCCGCAAGAATTTTGTTAAAACGATGAGTATTAGCTTAGAAATCGTAAATCAAAAACCGCGCATTATCGTCGCGCCGCGTTTCCTCCTCTTTTCAACTGTTGACGGCGCGCGAGCACTCCCTCCCGTGATGCTGCGCTAGTCAGCGGTGACGTACTTCCGCATTACGCTCCTCCGACTGCCGTCTGCTACGGGCAAGTTTTGTTGACACCATGAATTCCGCACTCCGCTCAAGGATGGATAAGCGAACGAAAAATCTGGCCGCATGTGTGCGGTGGCCTGGCCTTGCCCTTCCGCGGTGTGCGTTGCTGCAGTGCAGCACGTGACTTTTAATCGGTGGCGAACTCGCAGCCGCTGGGGAGGATCTTGCACTCGGTCCCTTTCATGCACCGCGCACTGTTTATCCAAAAAGCGCCGTATCAGATGTGGCCACGCTGGTGCCGGGTCTTATTTTGCGGTGGTGGTAATTCCTGCCGGCGCCATGTGAAAAAGACATTTTAAACCAATACAGAACCCGTGCACAAAACGCTTCAATCATGTGACCAGTTCAGCTTGGGGCGACGCGTGGTGGAGAGCGGCAACGTTGGCAAAACATGCTCCGGCGCGGCTCTGAGCTTTCTAGCGCTGGAGCGAGCGCCTTTCTTTGACGATAAACATCGGTTGCCTTGGCAACAAGGCACAAACCGCCCCAGAGGTCAGTTACGGTTGCGTGATCCCGGTTCAGCTCGGGGCCCCACCTCGCGACATGTGGGCACTGCAGACGTACCACTCACTCTCATTAGGAAGTGTGAGATGCGTTTGGCATTACAGGAGGCGATGGTGTGTGTGTGTTGTGGACGCCTTTGTTTCGCGATGAAATGCGACGTTGTGCTTCTGCGGGTGGATAGTGCTTCCCATGGTCTGGATTATCTTTCTCGAGCGACGTACGACTCAACCTCGCATGGGGATTGTGCAGTGTGCCTGGCTAAAAGCCATCTCAGCTTGCGCGCCAGAGTTAAGTGACTTGCTGTTCGTGCCCGCAAACCGCGCGCGAGGTGAGTGCCGAATTTACGACGGGCAGGAGGAGGCAACCCATCGTCTGTCAATCGCGGTTCAGACTTGCAACGCATGTTGTGACGTTGTGTTCGTTCGAAACGCATCTCTGGATTGTTTTGAAGTGAAAAAAATGTATCCGTCAAAACCGGGCATTCGGCTCAGGGCGTTCTCTGCGATTGCACGAAAGAAGTGCCACGGGGCTTCAACGCTTTCTTTATGGAATGTACTCCGGTAAGAGAATATCCATGTCGTGTTATGGCCGTGTTGCATTCAATACGAACGGTTAAGCGTTTGTTTACACTTGTTTCGTTTGTCGTAAAATGTCCAAGCACTCCGGCACTACGCTGGCAGATCAGCCGGCGAGTCGACGCTGAGCAGACGACTCATCTCTTTGCCGGAAGTGCGTGAAAAAGCCGCCCAATAGCAGGATGTCTAGCTCATGACGAACATCTGGGAATCGATGATGTAGACATGTGAAGATGGCGGCGTCTAAAAACACGAAGGAAAGGTTGAGAAAAAAGCGACAAACTTTGCTACAAAAGTGTGAGCTTTCCGCTGCGCGTAAAAGAGTAATACTTGGCCCAGATGACCTTGACGACCCAATCTAACGATTGCGCTACTTCATTAAGTGTGCTCAAAATGCCTTTCAGGGCCCCTTTAATCGGCGAATGCTCTGGCGGGAATGGCATCGGGCGATCCAGTAGTAGAGGTTCGGCCACCCAATACGCATAATACTTTGGCTTGCTTTCGTAGTCGCTGGGCCTACTTACAAATATGCCTGATTCTGCTTAAGAAGACTAGGAGCTCGAGCAGCTCCGGTACTCTTGAAAGTGCAGCATAAGGCTGATGGGAGCTTGCGAAATCACCCTCACTAGCTTTCGCTGTGAAGTGGCAAAGTTAAATTATTACTTTGACCGCTATAATGTGGCCCAGTCCCCGCTATCAGCATTCTTAAATGAACCAGAAACGATTGACCATTTATTCTTTTCCTGCAAAGGATGGTCCTCTATAATATGAAGGTACTTGGAAAACATATGCAACCGGATAAACCTCCCACTGTCAACTTCACTTATTTTGTCATTCGGCGCTAAACAACTGGGATTATTCAACATAACTTTTTGCCAGGAGTCACACTCATTCGTCCTTTAATCAGGCAGTCCGCAGTGTTAGATATAACTTGGCAAAGTTGGATTCTCTTGTCATGCATATGCGCGCTTAGTTTACTGCTTCGTCTGTACCACATTCTGCCTATGTTATTCTTACCTCCTAATTTTCATTCAATGATGTTATTTTTAACCGTTTTTATTTCTGTCTGTAATTTTTATACTTTCATTTCTCGAGTTATCTGCTGCTAATCCATTCTGATGTTTAAATATTTTTTCTTTCTCTACAAAAAACACAATTTATTTTGGTAGGGCGCCCATGGCTTGGCATCCCCCTGATGGGGTATAAACCATGTCCCTAGTAACACCACTACCACCACCACGTAGTGGAGGATTAGGAGGAACACGGCTATGAGTGCTACAAATAATACGTGGTAGCCGGTTTCTCTCGAGGCCGTCGTCGAGGACACCCGGAAACCCATCCAGATACGGAGCCTGCAACATCTACGTGCTGCTCGACGGCCGCGCACTGAATCGACGGTGTCGACGGAGTGACATGGTGTGTTGTTCCTGGGGAACGCTGCAGCGCCAACATGTCCATTGCCTTCTCGTGGGCCGTGCATTAAAATCGCCATCATCTTAAAATCGCAATCGCCATCAACTTATCAAGAGCCGCCACAACGAGGATATTTGACTCCGCATCAAGTGCGCCACCGCGCGTGAGGCGTTTCTTTTATTAGCACTTTTTTGTGCAGTGCACTTCGACTGGCTAGTTTTTCGGAGTTTACCAACATTGTGTCCTCAAGCTAGAGGCTATTATAGCATTCTCTTGTTAACTGCTCATTGGTTGGTAACAGCGACCCAGGAAACTACGCAGACGACCCCGTTCGAGCTTTTCTGCGAAAGACGGCCGATGACGATGCTCTACGCCATGCTTCCGCAAGTAGAAGACTACGACCCAAACGCCGACGTCGAAGGATACCTTCAACGTGCGGAGGATGCCGCCAGCTCGCTCGAGTTGGTATACTGGACCAGCAGCTGGTGGATGCGGGCCGCTACAATCTCCGACGCCGAGGCGCCGAGTACCACCCTGGGGATCGTGTGTGGGTTTGGACTCCCATCCGACGACGTGGACTCAGTGAGAAGCTTCTACGACGGCATTTCGGACCCTACCGGATTGTACAACTTGTTGGCCAACTTACCTACGACGTTATCCCCGATGGTGATAACCGAACATCACGACGACGCACGTGGCCCGAAGTCGTCCACGTGATTCGCTTAAAACCTTTATACGCACGATGACGGACTTTAATATTTCATTTGTTCGGACTTCCGCTTACGTCAGCATCGGGTCGATGCACTGTTAGAGGGAGGGGGGTGGTAATGCCGCGAACCATACATAGGGTTTGTTTATGTTTTTCTTTTACCGCCCGGCTGCGCTGGTCTGGGTAATCTGTGTTATATCTTCTGATAGGGAGAGCGTTCCGAACTAACGGGAACAGCCTCGAATAGTCTTTGTTCCGGATGCAATCTGACGGTTCCATAAACACTCTCGCCAAAGATAAATTCCCGCGGTGGTAGCGCCTCGGCATTTTGGACTACCGACGCTCGGATGTGCACATCACTTTGTTGACTGCTGCTTCGCCGCCTGTGTATTCTTTAGTCGTTAGGCGAGCACAAGTTCACTCCAATAAACTTATTTTCCTTGAAGAAAACTCCGTCGGCTTTGGCTTCGTGACAATATCGCTAACTCGTCCCGTCGAGATAAATGTTTCTGTCCGTCGTTATAGAGTTTCTCAAGCGCCTGTCTTGTTGCTGGACGTGAATCTCGACCCCTAGCCATCAATACCACCACATACTTATGCTGTATTAACAAATAATTATGGATGTTATTTCGCCTCTGACGCAAAAGGACATCTCTAACATTCCTGAAAAAAATCGCGATGGTTTCCTTTTTGCTGTTATATATTTAAAAGACTTTGGGGGGTTTCTGAGCTTTGGAATTGAAAATACTGAAGTAGTGTATGTTTACTTACACCGTAGCCATCCCATAACCGTGCTCTATTTCCACACTTAAGGTCAGTCTCTCTTTGCTCTTCAGTAGGTCTTACGAGCAGAAAAATCAAAATGATGGCTATTCTATAGGCCATTTTTTAGCGTATCTTTGAAATGTAGTTGGTAAGACAAGCGTTTTATACAAATACAAGTTTCAATCGAACAATAAAAGCTCTGTCGGCACATAACAATACTGCTTTAAAAAATTTGCCATTAACAATAGTTTTTTGTTCGTCCTTTTGTCACGAGAGACTGAATCCTTATACAGCATGTCGCTTGCGCATCCTTCAACTAAAAAATAATCAATCAGTACATAGAGTCATCATTGTTGCATGTCTGCTTTTAGAGAAAACAAAGAAAAAGACGCGCAAGCACTGCAAACCATCTGTGTTTTAAACTTTAGTTTACTCCCCTTTCATTTACTCGCAATGTTTAGAGTTAGGCAAACTTAGGACGTGATATCCCTACAACACTAAGTGATTTCGCACTCAAAACTTCCGAATAATAACTTGAGGTTTCACACTGAGAAAATTGCCTGTTTAGGTAATTGAACATTAAATAATTTATTGTGAAGAAAAAAAGAAAATTTTTTAGCGGTTTGAAGGGGTGACTCTGCTGTTTTTCAAAAAAATTATTTACCTCCGGGACGCAGTCTCACAAATAAAGGTAAGCGTTGCACCCTTTCTCCTGAAATTGCCTAGCACTGATATAAATTGCGCACTATATGCGTAGATGCAGGAACTCAAAAGCTCACACTTTGCAACCTTGCCGCAAACGGGCCCTCTAACCAGTGCAACAAACATTTATCTCACCTTCCCCATTGGGAAGGATGGTATTCACTTAAAACGAAAGAAAATACAGTGTTTTTCCCACTAAAGAAACTGTTGAGGCTACCAGCTGCTTATCATGGCTTGTTTCTTTTCTGTGCAATCACAAGAATACACTGCAAACAATAGGACAGTAAATGTAACCGGCCTGTGATGATTATGTGTAGGTAACGATGGTATTTACAAGTAGGCTGTTGTGCAGCATCACACGTGAGCTTAATGTTTTTTATACTCTGACACGCAGTATGCATCAAAGCATCACCAATGTGATCGGGCGGGATTCTGAATTTTATGACGCAAAACCCCTATTCATGTTAACTCAAAGCGTTTGGCTTACACAGCACCTTTATAGTATTTCTCTCGGCAATGACATCTAGTCGGATCCGTAGGCCTCGCTGCAAAAGAGCGTGCACTAAAACACTCAATAAATGTCAGGCGCTGAGATGTACTTTACGCCTGAAGGTTCCTGCGTAGTTCTCTGTCCCAATACCGCCTCCCAAAACTTCCTGCACTGATTCTATTATATCTGGTAGTAATAACACAAGTTCATTTTGAAGGGTATGTGCGCTAATCCGAAGACCAAGACAAACGTCTTCATGTGCAGAGGTGCGCTGCCAAAACACCAACTAGCCCCATACCAACCCTTGCTGAGCCAGGACAAACCCTCTATGATCGGTATTCATTGGCGTGGAATGCATGCAGGCAACCATGCGAGTGCGCCGCCATATCTGTGGCCAAGCGTCTGTTGCAAGGCGACGTTGTGCGCACGGCCCCGAATCAGGCACCCCTGTTCTCCTCCATGATACTGTGTGAGTGTGCCGTCACTCGTTGCGTCGGGCTCCGCGGGATGGCGGTACTTGTCCATGTCCGTGGCGAATCGGCCATGTCTGTGGCCGTTTCCAGTGTTGTCAAGCGAAGAAATTGACCGCTAAACATTTTAACCAATACCATCTATAGGCAGACGGACGATGGCGAGGGTATTCGGCTCTACCGATGGCAGTAAAGAAGCAATAATACCGGAAGCTTCTAACTATACGAGGACACTTTTCAGTAAATAACACGCAGCCAGGCTGACGGGGCATGAAGCTTCTATACATTTTAGATGCGACGCATCTCTTTGACTCAGCTTGTTCCCTCCATCCATCCGTAGTCCGCACGCCTCTCCCCCATTCTCCTCGCCACGCCAGCTGCGTGGTAACGCCGCTCTCACCGCAGCGCCATCTTGCGTTAGCGCTCGCTCCCCTCGCCATGCCAGCTGTGCGTCAGCGCGCGTTAGCGCTCGGTTAACACATGTGCATGCGCTACTCTCTCTCATTCCCTTCACCGTTAAGGCGCGGTACATATGAACGCGATAACTGCGCCGCTCCACTCAGCCGCTCCACCGCCGCCGCTCCGATGACATCCGAGGACAACCAATGATTTGAATGGAGACTAACTGGTATCCTACCGCGATGGTCGGTGCAACTGTAACAAGCACCGCCCAGATGCGTCGCATCACTCCATGGTTTCCCCCCGCGGAAAGATGTGGTCAATTTTTTCCCTTAATAAACATCCTAGCATAGTGGGCTTCCATCCTGTTAAGGCGCTGGGAGCGCAGTCTTTTGTAATCTGCAAAGGACCGGCACGAACTTTGTTATTGCCACCTAGATTAGACGTGTTGATGCGAGTGAGGCTCTCATGTGGACTAGCTGCTTTCTATCATTACTAGCGAGGGTCAAAGATCCTTTTTTGTAGGTTCTATATGATGTCGATGATCTTTCTCTCAAAACAATGTTAGTCCAGGTATTCTTTTCTGAGGTGTAACGAAATTCCTGGTGAAGCTTTATAAGCGAATAAACACACTTTTGAAACCAACTTTACGTGAATGATCTTGTACTAGAGTCCCGGACACGCGCGAAGTCAGAAAGAAAGTTGCCGTTAGGATGCTTTGGCACGGTAGACTATGAGAAACGCAATCGCACGTTTGAGTTTTTTCTCACGGAAGATTGCTCTGTTACCATGGCAATACAAAACGACCGATCTTTTTGTATGGGTAAAAGCAAACGTTTTGCGCTGACATAAACATACTCAATTACTGCCTTTTGGCGCACGAAAGAGGGCTTATTTTCTGTTGTGATGTGGTTGAACTTACTTTTAACTGTTTGAAAGCTTTTGGGAGGTCCGCATCTCCCCTCTACGTACTCTCATCTTCGTAACGACTGTCTTTGATCTGTACTTGTCAATTAGATCTGAATGAGAGTGAATTCGCTACATTATCAGGTGCTCCCCCTTCGATGCCGACTATGTCCAGCTCCGAAAGGGCGTTAGGGTTGATTATGAAAGTCATTCCTTGTTGCAGGGAGAGAGGGTAACTAAGGCTAAGCAGGGAAATATTGTGCTTGGCTCTTTTGATATTGATGCTTCAACTTGGTCAAGTTTTTCTCATGGCATGTTGGTAAACAACAAACGTAAGGGACACAAAGAAGAGAAACTACAAACGCTTCTGTTGCCCGTTCCTTTTGTTTTATTTCTTGAGCTCTTTTACAGATGTGGTTTTTTAAGCCCTAGCGAAGACAGTTCCTAATTGTTTTCGCTCAGTGATCTTTAGTTTACAGATCATGGCAGGGGCAAACCTAATCGCTGCACCATCTGGTTGCGCGCAATCCCGCGTTCGATAACCGTGAAGAGTGCAGGCGCGGCCAATCAGTATTGTATGCAAGCCACTATCACTTCCTTCTATAAACAAAGCGAGGATAAATACGCCAGTTAGGGCAAATTTTCCTGGTACCTCCGGCAAGGAGTGACGTCACATCCAACTCCTCCTGCATTCAACGTATTTCATTTCGAACATATCGTCCGTACGATTTTCCCTTGTGTATCCAAGGCCAGCGGAACATCCGGAAAACCCCTGCACACCAAGACATTACCTGGAAACGACTCAACGCTCCGGAAAAGGCTTCGGAAGCATGAGCAGTCGGGTAAGCCTAACCCACCGCTTCAAATTTTCAAGACCTCCAAACAAGGCAACACTGCCGGGAGGATGGTGTGTTAGATCTTAATCGACTCACGAACATTTTCGGTGAAATCGACGAGTCAATATCCGCCAAAATAGGCGCAAAAAGGAAATAAAAGCCGTCTTACGATTCTCGGCCGCCTGCACTCTGGGCGCAGCCATTACGGACAATGTAAACAAACACATAGTTGCCGGAGGAGAGCCAGATGGGCTCCGAATTCAGGCGAAAGTCTCCAGAAGGGAAAAAAGAAACTGAGCGGAAAATTCTACCATCTATCTGAACAAAAAAAAACTAATAAAAACTCACTCCCACTTTGCAAAGTCGGTTTCGCCTTGGTGAGGCCGAATACGGAAGTGTAGCGCTCGCGAAGGAGATTCGTTTATACGGAAAAGGAAGAAACATGCGAAAGCAAGTGGGAGATCCCCAGTTTTAAAAGGATGAAAAAAAAACAAAGCAGAAAGAAACAACGTGCAGACACAACAAAAAAAGTGAAACCAAGCCAACTTCCACCAGCGGCAATGAAAGAACCTCATCAGAACGCGACAGGTGGCAAAATAATGGCTCACAGCTAAGCGACACGGGCTCAAACGCTCCTCCTGAGCTTTCGAACATGCGTAATTCACGCAAAAGGGTTGAGACTCAAGAAAGCGGTGAAGACCACCAATGAAGTCTCCACGAACCAAAATCACCGGATGAAACTGATACGGATGAAAATTTCCCCGCTCTACCCGCCAGAGAACACACTACATCGGACATTCCGATCGGTGATGGCAGCAGTGACCTCCTAACAAAAATATCCACTTGTGGTGAGCGTTTCATGAGCGCACTGATAGAAATCGCGACGTTTACTAAAAATGTGAAAGGTCTGAAGCAAGGAGTTGACACACTGCTCAAAGAGTTCATCCAAATGAAGGATCTCACATTAAAATCATCTCACGACGTGCACGGATTTAGAGGAGAAATCTCCGGCATGGAAAAGGCTATCAGCAAACACAACCGAGGAGGTCTTAGTTATGCAAGAAATGTTCAAGGAAGTGAAGTGAAAGAACCAACCAACGACAAACACCCAGTACAAACAAGAACCAACCAGCCGCCACCTCGCGCTGCGCTAGTGGTGACGTCGCCCACATTAAAAGGAGCAAGGATAGTTGAAATACTCCAGAATACACTGGCCCAGGAAAAATCGGCCTAACAGAAGTCTCCCTTCGACACGGAAGAGCACAGGCATCGTAGTGACCTCGAGGTCAAAGGAAGGACTGCAGAATCTGTCTGAAGAAATCGCGAAAAATTCAGCAACCCACCGAATACAAACTAGGGAACCCAAGGCAAAACTTCCCCAGGTTAAGGTAACAGGTATCGAAGACGACGTTTCAGTCGAAGACATTCGGAAAGTCTTAGTAAACCAGAATCGACTATCCTGCGGCCCCGACGACATCCAAGGTCTCAACTATTGGAAGGGAAAGAATGGCACAACCGCCGTTCTGTCAACAAAACTGCCAGCTTAGCAGAGCATCGTTTTGAAAGAGAGACTCTACATCGGATGGACACGCTGCAGGTACTTCAACAACGTTTTCCTCCCAAGATGCAAGCGTTGTTGGAGCTACGGCCACTCCGAAAAACACTGTGACATCAACAGGAGACCGCAATGCGCCAAGTGTGGGGGAAACCATTACTACCAGAACTGCGGTAGTGTAGAACCCCATTGTTGCATCTGTGCGGAAGAGAGCCAAGGAACGGTTGAGAAGATCGACATAAGGCACTCAATGATGGAGAACACATGCTCGACGTACATTCAGAGGCAGCGACAAGAACAAGAGGCGATTCTCTTCCGATTGAATTGAACCGACTGGTGTAGCTCTGCTTCGACAAGGGAAGCGGCAAGTAATTGAACATTTAGCGAAGCTCGGTGTTGCGTGAAGTGCACTGAAATAGACGCTCTAAATTTGTGAGTTGCTATAGATAGGTCAGCGAAATTACACTTTCATCACTACAACAGTCACAAGACACACATATATAACAGTATGGCGAAGAAATACTCGCACCAGCGAAAACTCTCGCAGCCACAGTCATCACTAGACATCATCCAAGTTAATTTGGCAAGGTGTGCCAAAAGGAACGAAGCGTTAAGTTTCTACCATAACGAAAATCATAATCACATCTCAGCAATACAGGAACCTCATCATGTTAAAGGAAAGGTTATAGGTTTTCCCATCCGACATCAAGTCATCGCACACAAAAATAACCCGAAAGTTGTTCTAGTAAATAATTCTCCAGATGCAAAAATATTCCCGCTCATAATCGAACAAAAAATAATTGCGGCGAAGGTAAACCGGGAAGAAAAGGAATTCATTATAATTAATTGCTACGCCCCTCCCAGAGACGATTTCGAAAACACGTTGAACCGATTAGAACTCTTCTTTCAAGATTTTTCTACAGACCACGTAGTACTACAGGGTGGCTTCAATGCGAAAAATAGAGAATGGGGAGGAGATACAACCGATACAAGGGGTGACGATTTACTTGAACTTTCCCTTAGGCACGAGCTTTCTGTTATGAATAGCCCAAACTCACCTCCGACATTCGAAAACAGTTTAGGTAGGAGTTGGATCGACGCAATCATTTTAGGGCAAGCGTTATTACCAGAAGTTATTCACTGGGAAGTACTCGAAGATTACAACAGCAGCGACCACAAATTTATTAGTTTACTCTTATGCGATATCGTTAACGAACCCAAGTACCGTCTCACCCTGAAAGGTGAGAAACATCTCCTAGAAGAGTTAAAAAAGGACACTTGGTTTGAAACCGCTAGAAACAGGAATAAAACAACATTAGAAATCGAAAATGCTATAAAAGCAGTCTATGATAAAATAGAAAAATTATTAAATAAACATAGCAAAAAAGTTAAACCATCCCACAAACAACCAAAACCGTGGTGGACAGTTGAACTTTGAAATCGAGCGAAAGCAAGTAAGAGCACTAAGAAGGTGGTATGGAAAATCGCGGGGAGAAATCAGGAAACAATTTAAGCGCGAGCACTATTATGAACACAAGGCTTACAATGATAACTCAGGAACAGCAAAACGAAAAAGTTGGGAAAACTTTGTTCACAAATTAATAAAAATTCATTTACATTACCGTATAAATTAGCCAGAGGAACAATAAACCAACCAATCATCATTTCAAGTTTGGAAAAAGAAAGTGGAGGAAAACAAAAAAAACCGAAGAAACAGTTGAACATATATTAATAGTTATACGAGGTCGACAAGGTTTGTGACGAAGAAGAAATCCTTCTTCTTGAAAGCGATAGCGATGAAGCTGTTATTACTGAAAATGAAATTAACGCAGTCATTTCTGAATTACGCAGAATTTTACCTCCTGGACCAAATGGTCTACGAGACACGTATGTACAATGCCTATATAATAACCAAAAATTATTCTTTTTTTATCTTTCCCATGCATGTATCAAAACAGGTTACATTCCATCACGATGGAAGGAACCAAACGTAATCCCAATACCAAAATCACGAGATAACCAAGGAGCCAACCAATATAAACCCATAGCAGTGTACTCTATACTAGGAAAAATACTTCAAAAACTCCTAGCGTGATGTGCAATGAAAGAGAATGTTTATCTATGGAAAAATACTCATGAAAGATGTATTGAGATGTTGCGACGCATCCGAAGTGGTTTCACTCGCGCTGGCTTAAGTTTAATAACATTATTTTTGTGTCTTTTTTTACCTATAAGATACGTTAGCCTACACAAGCATCTGCGACAAATCGATTAAAATTCGTGGGATTCCCAGGACTGCAAGAAACATGCCCTTGAAATAACTTTAAAAAATGGGTTTCGGTCGGCACCAGAATCCCGGGACGCTCACCGCCGAGTCTGTACACAAAGCAGCCGCGTCGGCGGATTGCCTCGAAAGCGCGTCATCCCTATTTAATGTTTGCCGCGCTTTCGAGGCGCTTTTTCAAAGAAAGTGCTACGAGTTGTGCCGCGCCTCCGCGAGATGGCGCCACGGGTCCCGCGACCAAGAGAAGGCGCAGTGAAACATCCCCCTCGCGAGGGGCACGATCAAATGCAGAGCATTTCCGGGGGCGCACGACGTTAAGTAGTTTGCGTTACATTAATGTTGTTGCACTTGTGGCAACTGCTGACGAGAGCGCGCTCGTCAGCAGTAATTTGAACGAGTCAACGATACAAGGCGCGTTCGTAGCGTCCCATTCTGTGTCGGCTTTGTGGCGCAGTTGGTAGAGCACCATGTACATTGCGTTCCGCCCGCAGGGCCGAGGGATCGAAACCTGGTGCCGGATGGTATTTTTTTAAATAGTAGGGAGGGGTGCGGTGCGGACTACGGACGTCAACGCGGGTGACATCGTGAGTTACTGAAATGCTCTGCATTTAAAATAATTAACGACAGAATATTTACTTCCTAACCAAGAAAAAACTCCATAGTACAAATCAATTCGGATTTACCAATAACACGTCGGCAACCATCGCCTTAAACGAGTTAACAAAGAAAATTGATCAAGCAAGATGTGTTGTTATTTCTTTAGACATAAAGAACGCATTTAGCTGTATCAAATCATCGGTCATTGTAAACGTTCTAAAAAAATCAGGGTGTCCGAAAAATCTGATCATTTCGACTCATGACTTCTTCAAAAGTAGAAAAATTATCTATACCATGGAGAAATCATGAATTCAACTTTATCTTAAGTCAGGCTCTCCAGAGGGGTCACCTTTAAGTCCATTACTCTGGAACATAACAATTTTAGATCTCCTAAACAGCAAATTTCCTCAGCGATGTATATATTCAGGCTTTTGCCAACGACATAACCTCAGTAATAAAAGGCAATTCAAGAGATAATATCGAGCAAAAGGCAACAGAAGCGCTCAAAATAGTAGAAAACTGGGGAATAGACAAAGAATTTACATTTAACACAACAACATCAAAATTCACTGTAATAGGTGACAAGTACATTAAAAGACCTCCCATTATCAAATTAGGAAAAAAAATCTTAAATTCTGTGCAGAAATTATAATATTAGCCGTCTATATAGACAACAAGCTCAGTTTTATCCCTCATATTACCTAAATAAAGGAAAAAGTAAACCAAATAATAACAAGCCTAGGAAAATATACAGCATACAATTGGGGGCTTACCAGCAAACACCCTGAACAAATCTATATCACAGCGATAGAAAGAATGATAGTTTGTGCCGCCCCAATTTGGTATAAAAAACAGGTAATCAAGAGACCAAAACTAAGAATTATTCAAAGAACAAGCCTCAATAAAGTTACCAAAGCATATAAAACAGTATCCAATCTGGCCTTAAACGTCATAGCTAGTGTCCCACCAATTCATCTGACGATCGAAAAAAGAAATCGAAACATTTAACGTACTTTTTGCCCGAAAAATGTTCACCTGGAAAAACCGCGCTTTTACGGGATACCAAATAAGTAACAAAGTAGATATATGGCAGCTGCATCCAGCAGATAAGATATCTTTTACCTATCTTACCCAACCGATTTCGCAGACAGATTTTGCAGTATTTACAGACGGCTCGCAAGAAAAAACCGACATAGGAGCATCTTTTATATTTCTAGAAAAATCGGGCAAAATAGTAGAAACCAAACAATACAAACTTCCCGAGTACAGCAATAACTTTGAGGCAGAAGGCATCGCGATTTTAAAAGCACTTGAATACCTTCAAACTAGCTTCCAAGAAGGTAACGTGCCGTTATATACTGATAGCCTAACAACCCTAAAAGCAATGAGCAATCCAAATATTCGGAACCCAAAGATATTTAGAATTAAAGAAATGCCAAAAAATAGCAAAACAGGTCAAAATAACGTTAACTTACATTAAAGGTCACAGTGGCAATATCGGTAACGAAATAGCGGACGAAATGGCTTAAAAAGCAGCAAAATATGGTGAAAAAATTGACTGGCCTATTTTACTACAATTTATCAAAAAACAACTCAATATTAACCCAAGAAAACATTGGAATGTTGAGTGGCAACAAGAAGGAAATGAAAGCTACACATTCCAATAGATAAAGAATATTCACAAAATTCCAGACCACTTTCTCACTAACTATTACACGTCACAGTTCATCACTGGACACGGTAGAGTTCCGTTTTATTTTCATAGGTTTGCCATTACCAGTAATAACATTTGTAAATGTAACCTACCAGCAGACAGTTCTGACCACTATTTACAGGACTGCCCAATAGCAAACAAACACAGCGAACAATCTTGATATCCATAGAAATTATCTAGTAAGAAGGAAACCAGAGCTACTAAATCATACAAAAACATTAAAAATTTAGAAGAAATGACAATAATAATTACGCTAATATTCAACACTACTAACCCCTCAAATATTTTGTCACAATTTCACACACACGCTGAAACAAAGTCAGCGGCAAATAACGTGATAATAGCTTTTAATCTTTTGTAGTTATTATTGTTCTGTAGTGAGTCATGTTGTGCGTAATTTTATTATTTAATTACCTTAATACATTTTTTATTTTAAATCTAAACATCCATTTTCAATGTATTTAATTTACCCGTTATACCTCGGTGGAACGGGAACGGTTTCAGTTCATGAACCCATTTAATAAAGTGGTACCTCCGGAGCTACGCGAGGGCGTTCCTCGCCAACCGGATTCTTCGAGTCAAGGTGGGCCGAACAACCAGCAGCCGACGAGACGTCAGCTCTGGGGTTCTCTTGGGAGAGTGCTCAGCCCATTCCTCTTCAACCTCGTCCTGGGTCCACCCACGGACTGCATTCCGGCTGGGCTTGCATTTCCAGAAGTGATGGCAGTCTCTGCCAGCTACATCGCCATCGGGGCACACGGACCAACAAGACTACGTACCTCCAGGGGGTGCTGTGGGCAGTCGCTGCCTTCCTGACCAGCCGTGGCCTGGAAGTGTCCGAGTAGAAAGCACAGGCATTGGTCTTCCACTGGAGGGGATACATGGCACACAAGGCAACACCGCCGCTAACCTTGAATGGCCAGTGCCTCCCGTGGCGCACTAGTGCTAAGTATCTGTTGCTCCTGGTCGACGGCCAGTTGTCCTCGCTAAACGGGGTGAAGACGTTTCAGCAACGCATAACGAAGGGTTCACGAGGGCGTGTGGAGGTTACGGGGGTTTGCCAGGGCTGCACACACAACGTGCCCCTGCGAGTGTTCCACGAGATGGCGTCGTGCGCTGTCCTCTAAACTCGGCCTTTGGCGCAACTCAAGCCGCGCTGGTGGGAAAACCTGGAGATGGATCAGCGTAGGGCCATCCCTTTTGCCTTGGCGTTTCGAGCACATCTCCGGTGGTGGCGACGTACAAGAAGCAGGCTTCTGGCCTATCCATGTGCGGACCCTGCAGGTCGGGCTCCACCACATCCACCACCTGCAGGGTACACTTGACGTCTTGGCACTCCTCAAGCAATACCTCTGCCAGCCGTACTCTTGGATGGGCATGCTGCTGAGTACCAACGAGGGCATTATTGCGTTGCCGCAATGTTCCGCCTGGAGCCAGCACAACCAGCCACGGAGCAGGCTCTATGCATCGCCACCACATTGCCGGGTGCCCGTAGCAAAGGGTGCACTCCACCCCAAGCCATCTACCAAGAGGTGGCAACCGGGCTGCGGATTTCTGCAGGTGCACCTGGATGTCTAAGTGCAACAATCAACTGGCAGAGCTGGAGCGGCCCGCCTGCAGAACCGTGAAACTTGGCACCAGCCAGGTGAGCCGCCTTACCCTCCCGGCCTCATCCACCCACACAGAGCTCGATGCACTCCACTTGTACGTGAATCGTCTTCTATAGAAGGGTACCAGGTCTGGGGGGCCATTAACCTGACTCCCGGTCTGTCCTCCTGCGTCGACGTGCTGCAAACCAGCCAGCGAGCTCCAGTGGCTACGTAGGGCGGTCCCTGGCGGCCACACTTATTGCGGTGGAGGCCCACCGGTGTCCACTACGACTTCACAGGCTGCCATCACCGTGGACATCATGGGTAACGAGGTTGCAGACGCCCTGGCCAAGGATTCTGCTCACAAGGCAGCCGTCCCAGGCTCCCGGGATAGGAGCCTGAGTGGGACCCTAGCGGATCGAGGCCATACATCCAGATGCCCGAGTGTTCAGTGGTCAGGCTCCATGGGTCCTGCCCGGACGCACAAGGAGAGATGCCCGGTCGCCCCTTCTTTGCCCTACGGCCTAAATGCTGCAATGTGGGAGCCTGCCTGTACCACTAGGGCGGACGCACGTCCCCCACTTGCGCGTACTGCCCGGAGCCGAAGACGCTAGAGCACTTTCTGTGCTCTTGTCGCTACGATGAGACATCAAGGTAGGAACTCCGGGCCACACTCCAGCGATTGGGTGCACCAAGCCACAATCTGGAAGACTTCCTGTTCGCCACGGGTCCGGACGCCTTCTGACGGGAGGTCTTCCAGCAGCTCCTCAACTTTCTGGTTGTGAAAGGACTAGTGCAGCGTTTTTAGCCCTCGTGCCCTGGACGAGATGAACGCGATATAGACTGCCCCCCACTCGCCTCCCTCTTTCCTCTCTTTCTCTCTTCCCATCCTTTGAAACTCCCTTTCCTTCTACTCGACTGGATTGTATGAGGGTGAACTCCCCGTTGAGTTCAACAATATCTCCAGTTCTTTTCTCTTCCCTGCTTTTACAATAAATCACAACCACCTGCCGTGCAGCGCCATGTCTCTCCAAACCGGTGGGTCTTGCCCGAAATTAGACTACTGTTACGCTACCACGGCGCACTCTGGATGCTTCAGAGGCTTAGCGTAGTTACTATCTCTAATGAACCAAATAGCTTTAGCGAGGGCATTTCAGTAAATACCTCGATTCAAAATGGCCGACAAACCTGAACTTTTTAGTTTTCGAATGTGTACTCATTATCGTGTTTGTTGTGCAATATTTGCAGCTGCTTCTGGAATACAGGAAATCAGTAATTCTACATATGTTTACCAAGAACGATGCAAATTTGCACATACCTGCCAAAATTTTCCAGAAAGTGTCGCATTTTGTTTTATCGATACCTATAAAATTAACTGCCCACCTGACTGACTGACTGACTAATTCTTGGAAGCCCAGCTAAAACTACTCCAGCTTGAGGCTTGAAGCTTCCAGAGTATGTTGCTCTTATTCTGTAGGGGATCACCAAGGCGGGAGTTTCGGAACCTATACAAATGAGGAAAATGGGGTAATTGTGTTTCCTCCAATTCGCTATTGCCTCACTTAACCGTTGAGATATGGATGTTCTTTTTGCGGCAAATGTAGCCCGTATAACTATCTAAAAATTGTTTTGCGGTTTTCCCAAACCTATATTAATGCAGCAATTCTGCTTTTCAGGAGATGTTTTGTATTTTTAAGATCTCGCAATTTATATTTTACAGCTTAGCTCAGACAATATGTTTTTGCTGGTAAATATTAGTACCACAAACACACAAAACCATTTTTTGTGATTGCTTCTGCGACACCACTAGAAAGGCGGAAAGAAAATTTAAAACCACACTCATTACGGGTGGTGAACGCCTAGAGTTTAGTCTGAACGGCAAGCCAAGCTTTTATTGTGTTTTAGCAGCTATATATGGATGAATTATTTACAAAATACACCCTGTTTGATTTACCAGGGTAAAACGTACTTGCACAAATTTTTCTTTTTATTGCAGGTGCGTTGAATTATCAAGCACGTTTTGTTGATACAGGTAACCAATACAATTGTGTAAAAACAGTTTGACAAAAGCTTTTCAAAGGTCCATGTATTGCGAAGATTCAGAATGTTTGGCAAGCTGCCTGTGTTTACAGATTTCTCAGTACCTATTCAGTAATTTGATAGGTTCAATTGGTTTGTAATTTTAAATGGTGTCCATTTATAGTTGTCCAAAAACAAAGCTCGGGATTTTTGTTCCAACAAGTGCAGAAAGAGGTGAGTGGGATTTTAAAATCATCACCCCTCACGAAGTGTAGCCCTGTTCACTTTCCCGCTTTCGCATTGTTCTCGCCATCTGCTGTTATGTTCTGTGACCGTACGCCTTCCGTAGTAGTCCATGTTATCTACGCCTATAAATTGACGTGCCCGCCTAACGGCACTGACTGACTGGACTGAGTCCAGTCAGTAAGACTGAACTGACTGGCTGACTAGGCAGACTGGAAGACTGACCGACTGGCTGACTGATTGATTGATTGATTCATTGATGGATGGATAAATTGATTGATTGATTGATTGATTGATTGATGGATTGATTGATTGATTGATTGATTGATTGATTGATTGATTGATTGATTGATTGATTGATTGATTGATTGATTGATTGATTGATTGATTGATTGATTGGTAGACTGACTGTGCTGCACTGGACTGCCTGACTTACTGACAACCTGACTGTTGACTGAACTACAGCCTGACTCATCAGCGCCAAGCAAACACTGGTGTACCAGCCGCTTGAAACTTCCTGGGTGTATTTATTTCATAAAGTATTGGCTCATTTAGGCAGAATTTTCTGAAAATATATTCCTAGCTGAGGAAGGGGGAGGAATTGTGTTTTCCTGAATTAGCGGTTATCTGGCTCATGTGTTTAGATATTCCAGTCGCTTTTTCTGATATATGTAGCGTGTAAGAACATAGGAAGTAGTACTATAGTCTTCCCTATCCAGCACTAATGGCAGGCACATGCATTTGGTAGAAAATGGGGTGTTTATGTATGGTATACTGGTTTGTACATCCAATTGTTTTTTGCTAATCAATGTTTTATTACTTTTGCCAACGACTGCCAGTCATTGGCAAAAGTAATAAATCTAGTTTCAAAGGAGGCGTTTTATCAATAATCATGTTCAGAATTCTGAGAAAAATTGATTGGCAGGAATAATAACCAAAAGAGTGAATATAATTTGTTCCAAGGTTTTACAAGCAATGGATGTGATGGTATTGGCACGGTGGTTTCAAGGTTTATGCGTGTCACCTGACTCGTAGAGTAGAGCACTTCTGCCGGTCTTGCGTTCAATGGGCAAGTAACTGTAATAAGAGATTCGGCGTAAATGAAATACAGTATAATTAAACTGTACTCTTTGGTATTCTGAAGCAATGTATAGTGAATGTCATCAGGACCACAGGATGACGACATTTTTAGATTAGGTGTTATGGCTGCAAAGCAGCTGGATCAAGAGTTAGTGGGTCCAGTATGAAAAATTAGCCTGTTGCATAAGGGGGGAGGGGTTCACTGCCAATCGGATCATAAAAAGAATTCGCGAAGGTATGATTAAGTATAGAGACAAAAATAGTTCGGAATCGGTTCCCCCCACATGTCTGCCAGACATATGCTACAACCCTGCTTGGGCCTCATAGTTCTCCGAAAACGTTTATGGTTTGTTTTCAGTAAGGATGGCCAGGTACAGTTAAATAACTTATGATTAGACTTTTTCAATAATTAAGCCTGGGATGATGATGATGATAATGATGATGACCATTATTGTCTTGCCTATTCAGACGGAGTGACGGCTTAGGAGTGCCAGTGTCCTCGTCCCTTCAGACAGCACTAAGGAAGCCATGGGCCCTGACGGCGTGTTACGCCAGCTGGACCACTGATGTTTGGGCGTCGGGTTTGGAACGTAACAGCGCGGCCTGCCATTGCTGATGTCTTGTAATGCGCACATATGATGTGGGTGCCTCTGGTGTACTGGGATAAGCCCATACCACGTGTAGGAGCGCGGCGGCTTCGCCGCCCCACCAGTTGCACGATCTGTGTATGTATCCGGAATGTGGTGGTGGCACAGGGCCGGGTGTGGCAAGGTGTTCGATTGTATCTTGCGCCGTGTAACTGACTGCCTTCTGTTCATATCAAATACATATTTCATGAGGGTAGCATTGTTTTCCCTTAGGTATCCTTGGCTGCACTTTTGGATACTCTTCGTTGTGCATAATTTCATAGTGCGGTCTTAGAGTCGGAGATAATGGTCGTGGTCGACGTTTCCACAACGGCCAAGTCGATATCTACCTCTTCCGAAATTGCGGGATTTGCCTCTTCTGGGGGAGCATGATGCGGCCGTATTGCCATGCTGCTTTACTACAACAGACGCCGCCACTCGTCGTCTGGGGCAGCCCACCGCGTCAGCGTAGCAGACCTCCGAGTTGGAGTGGTACTGCGTGTTATGTACCGCGGCTTGAGCCAGCTGTCTGTCTTGATGATGCTCGGCAGGATATTTTTTTGGTAAAGGAGCCACACTTAGGTGCGCGCACAACTCTTCGCCAAGCAAAATGTTTGTTACGTGTAGGTCTGCGTAGGAGATGTACATATCTCAGATGGCTCTTCCGGTGGAGCTTCCGGCTGGCAGCTTGTACTGTGCTGTGTTCTGAGCTTCGACAAGTTCGTCTAATGTGTTGTGTATGCCCGTCTTCATCAATCGTTCGGCAGAGACCGAGTTTGGGAAGCCGGCTGCCAACTCGATGGATTTGCGTCTATTACGCTCACCTTTACATTTATCTTTTCTGGTGAGCTTGAGGTACGGTGTGACATAGACCATTCTGCTTATAATGAAAGCATTCACGAGACGTACGTGGTCGACCTCTTTTAACCAGTGGTGTCTGTTGGCTATTCTTGCTATTGGTACCCGTTTCCCGTATGCGAAGCCCGAGAACGCGTATATATACTGTTCGAGGTATGAGTCTTCTCGGTAGCTGAACCTGTAAATTCGGATAATTTCTCGACCCCCGAGAAGCTCGTACAGGCTGGAAGATGGGGTTCTCTAACTTCTGAGGTGAACAGGTGAGTCCACGTGAGTGTACGTGCTCTTCAACAATTGCGGCAGCATCTTGTACCCTCTGTTGAACGTATCTTGAAAGTAAAAAAATATTCAAAATACAAATAAAAATAGCGACAACGACAAACCGTGTACAGATTTCTTTAAAGTAACAAGTGTAATGGATATAACGTAAATGGAAGTAACTGGTCACACAGATTTTGGAAAACAAGGAAGAAATATAGAAAAATAAAATTTCACGAACATCATCCAACAAAATCAAAAATATGCAACTTATACATATTGATCTTTACAGCGCACAAATAACGGGACAAAGGAGAGGATAGCATTTGACATAAGTGCTTGTCCAGTGTTACCGTCTGCCTTAGACCGTTATTTGTGCTCTGTGAAGATGAATCTCTACCAACTAGCCCGGTTTTCTACGCATCTTGTGCATCTCCCAACCATAAACCCTAGAATAAAGAAGCAAGTTCGGCAGAAAATATAAATACGATTAAAGAAATAACAAAGCTGACGAACTGTGTAACGCATTGAACTCCCCCAAAAATGCAAGCTTGGCTAGAGCAACACCTGTAGACGTTGTAAGGGAGTAAATGGAGATGATTAGCAGGACAGAATTTTGGAAAACCAAACTTAACGCAAAAAGAGAAAATAATATTTCTATAAAAATATTCTTACTAAATGAAAATATGCATCGTATACATCTCTGCTCAAATCCGAAAAAAGCGAAAAGAGACCGCAAAGATCGCTCGAAATAGGTATAAAAAGTGTATATTACCAAAATATGCAATGGCTTCCTTCTTCGAAAATAATGTCCTCATTAGCGAAGTAAGAGGCGCTCCAACGCTTTACGCGTATATATTTATTCCATTTCATTTCATTTATTAGTTCCTTAAGGGCCCGAAGGCATTACATAAGGGGGGGGGCAAAGACATACAGGGAAGACAACAAAAAAGAAAGAAAGAAAAAAAAAATAGTGACTGACATGCATCAGTCAGCATAGCTAAGAACAACAAGAAAACAAAAGAAGCAGATCAGAGAAAACTAATACCAAATTACCAAATACACATGTTCAGTTATAAGACATAAAAGCACAGAAAAAGAAAAGACCAACGAAAAGAGCAATTGTGCAGGTTCCAACAAGTAAGGATGTATATTATGAATCAGCATTCATGTTCGGAGTGGTGATAATGGTCGACCAATTTTTTTCGAAAAGATGCGCGGTCAGTGCATGATACTATATTGTCGGCTAGCGAATTCCAAAGGGTTATTGCATTGGGAAAGAATGAACTTGTGAATGCCGATGTCCGACTGGGTAAGTGTGCTATTGGCTGGGTGTGATTTAGGCGCGCTGACGTGCGGTGGGCTGGTTTTAATAATTCATGCCTGGATTTTGGATGATAGTAGGCCCCATGAAGGAGGCACAAACGTGCTATATGACGGCGCGATACAAGTGACGGAAGGGAAATGGACTGTTTTAAAGATGTGACGCTGGTACCGGAGGAGTATTGGGAGGTGATAAAGCGAGCGGCGCGATTTTGTAAGGATTATAGGTTAGTGGTCAAATATGCTTGGGATGGATGCCAGATTGAAGCGCGTATTCAAGTTTTGGTATCACGAATGTTAGATAAGCAAGTTTTTTTTATTTCTATTGCCGCGGATTTTAGATTTCGTCGGAGGTAACCAAGAGTCCTTGATGCTTCGGAACAGATTGTGTCGATGTGTAATTCCCATGATAATAATGGTGACATGTGAACGCCTAAGTATTTATACGATGTTACAGAGCATGTGGGAACAGCATTAATATTGTAACTGTGGTGGGTGATGGAGCATTTACGAGAGAATTAGATTAGTTTGCATTTCGATAAGTTAAGAGGCATGAGCCAATTATTGCACCATAATGCGAGAGTGTTAAGGTCATCTTGCAGGGTGCTGTTATCATCGGGGCTTTTCATTGCAGAGTAGAGGACACAATCGTTGGCAAAAAGTCTTAGTTGACTTTTTATGTTAGTTGGCAGATCATTTATATAAATTAAAAATAAAAGTGGGGACAAACTGGCGCCCTGTGGTACCCCCCGATGTAACAGCTGTAAGCGGAGATTGGTTGTTATTGGCGAACGTGAATTGCATGCTGCCTATAAGGAAGTCCAGAATCCAATTTATTATGTTTGTAGGTAAACCGAGGCAAAATATTTTGAGAGTAGTTGGTTATGTGGGACGCGATCAAATGCCTTTGCAAAGTCTAAGAAAATGGCGTCCGTTTGAAGGTTGTTATCCATGTTAACTAGAATATCGTGCGCAAACTCAGCGAGCTGTGTTTCGCACGAGTAAAATTTCCGAAATCCATGTTGGTATGAGAAAAAGAAATTCATGCTTTCCAGATGACTCATGACATGAGATACTATTATGTTTTCGAGAAGCTTGGACGATATGCACGTAAGAGAAATAGGGCGGTAATTAGGTGGTGAAGAGAGATTTCCCGATTTAAAGACGGGGGTTATTTTTGCTTATTTCCAGTCGTCTTGGACCTGGCCTCTGCGTGCGGATTGATCAAATATTAGACATAGAATTTCACTTGAGACGAGGATAGTATTTTTTAGTAACTTACTGCTAATCTCGTCACAACCGGCAGATGATGTTAGCTTCAGTGTACTAATTAATTCGGCTATACCTTTAGATCTAAATTGAATGTCGGGCTGTGCACTGAATGTTGTGTATGTTCGAGCTGTGATGGATGCGTTGTTAACGGGAGTGAACACAGATGTGAAGTAGTCGTTGAGAAATGTAGCACATTTGTCACTGTCTAAAGTTGACCATCCGTGTTTGTGAGTACAAGTTGATTAGTCTTCGACTTAGGGGACAGTAAGCGCCAGAACTTGTTGGGATTAGTTTTTAGTATGAATAGTAGGTCCATTGAAGAGAATTTATTATTGGCATCCGCTATTTCTTTTACGTATTGAGTCGCACATGACTGGTAAAGGTCCCACGCTAGTGGTTCATTTTTTGCTTTGGCTGATCGGTAGAGGCGTTTTTTCCTATTACGAAGACGTTTTAGGCAGTTAATAAACCATGGGTTATTGGAATCAAATTTCACAAGTAGGCAAGGAATAAATGTATTTTTTAAGTTTATTAGTTCATTTTTGTACAATTCTCAGTTGGCATTAGGAGTGCGTGTTTCGTAGATTTTACAGAAGGAAGAATAAAAACGAATAGGTTCATTGTTAATGGCGTCGTAATTACCACGCTTTTAGTCTCTAATCAGTTGGGTGTTAGGGGATCTTCTTGCAAACGGAAGGGCTAAGGTGATGTCGAGCAGACTGTGGTCACTAATGCCGGTCCAAACGTTTACACTTTTAATGTCATCAGGGCATGTGGTTAGTAACAGATCGAGTGTGTTGTTGCCCCGTGTTGGGCATGACGTAACTTGGTGAAGGTTAAAGTCTAAAGCAAGATTAATAAATTGGTTGGCTTCATTAGTAGTGGTTCTCTTCGGTGTCGAAAGCAGAGTTCAGCTTATCTCAGGGAAGTTGAAATCGCCAAATTAGAAAACGGGAGTGTCAGGATGTTTGGTTTTTATGTCAGTTAGGGCACGTTTGAGTGAATAACAAAAGGATCGGTGGCTGTCAGGTGGCCGGTAGGAGACGCTGAAAATCGCTTTGACCGCGGGGCTTTGTATGAGGATGCACAAGAATTATAGGTTATCGTCCTGTAATACGAGCGATGATGACAGTGTGTTTTTGACAGCGATGAGGACGCCACCTCCTCTGCGACCGACACGATCCCGGCGAAACAGATTAAAGTTTTGGTTAGAAGGAAAGACCTCGTTGTCACTGATGTTGCTGTGCAGCCAAGTTTCGGTTAGTACTACGAGATCGGCTTCAGCGTCATCAATGAAACTGTTAAGTTCGATGCGTTTGGGGATTACGCTTTGGATGTTGGTGAACATGACGTTAAGCTGTAGGAACGATAACGGTCGCCGTTAAGATGGGAAGCTGGTGGAGCAACCTGTTGTACGTCATTTGACGCCATTGTTAGTTCCAAGAGGTGGCTCGTCATGACCCACAGAGCTAATCGAAATCTTTGTGCATTCACTAATGCTATCGGTGGCAGGGTTGTACCTGTAGCATTCATTGCCCACGAGCAGCTTGTCTAATCTTAGTTTAAACGCGCAATTTTTAGGTTTTATGAATTTTAGTAGCTTGGACCGGGCTAGGCGTGTGGCTGATGGGAAGTCTTCCCTAATCGCGTAGCCAGTATTTTTTAGTTTTGACCCATTTGATAGTATGCTCTCTTTTGTTTTGAAATTAGTAAATTTGGCGATGATAGGCCGTTTTTTGTTGAGAGAGGGGGTTCCGATACGATGAGCCCTTTCAATGTTACATGCGTTAAGCTGGAAGTTTAGGTTTGTTTAGCAGAAAGCCACAACTTTTTCTTCCGATTACTTCCATGACTCTTTATCTGTGTCGTCTAGACACAGGAACAGCAGGTTATTTCTTCGGAGGCGGTTGCTTAACTCGCTGCTTTTGGTTTTTAACGTTGGTACTTCCTGAATTAACTGGTCGCCAGTGGCACTTACATCGTTGGAAAGTGCACATGCAAAAACTGCAACAAAATGAAATAACGAAATATATCTACGTCTCTCCCTATTCATAACAATATTTGGCTGTAAAAAACTCTCCTCCTATACATGTGGCAACAGTATAATAATCATTAGTAATTAATTCTCGAAATTTCTGCAGATATTTTGTCGAATAGCAATGCTCTCAAGGATGTTAGAAACGTTCCCATAAGGCGACCCCGGCATCCATGCGAGAAGAGCGGCAAAAAGAGTTTTGCGCATTCAGGTTGCCTGTCAGGATTAAGAATGTTGCAATCTGACATGTCAGGCCTTCGAAATCAGAGCTGGGTAGATATAAATTGTTAATAAACTTTTGAACATTCTATTACAAATTGCTACAGCCTTAACGACGGTGTTTAAGTTGATGGTGGGACTTGCTAAGGCCTTTCGGGTGACGGCGGGCACATCACCACAAATCCGTGTGCAACTACGATTTTGTGTTCTGTATACAATGTATACACTTAGGGTTCGATTTCGAGTAAGCCCGATTTCATCCGATTCTTACACCCCAACACGTTTCATGAGAATCGTAATAAACCCAATTTCTACCCAAATGGATCTTTTCAAAATAGCAACCTGCACAATCTTGCACTGGCGGTAAGCCTTTCTCAACGAGTTCTTGCTTGAAGCAAGCCCCAGAAATACAGCTTCCGAACTCATTGAGTATAGGCATGACTCTACAGCTCGCAAGCTCAGGCTAGCAAACGCTGCACTGATAATATTCGGCCTAGCTAACGGAAGGTGTGTGGTTGAGAGAACGTTCTCGAGAGCCAGGTCTCGAATAAAGACCCAAATGTTGCGCCACCAGACGATAATCTATGTAAACAAGTATGAGTTAAAAATTGATGACCAGGTGCTCAGGAATATAATATTTCATTTTTTAAAAGCAATCAGTGCTCCCTCTTTATGTCGTGATTAGTGACTAGTTTCCAAACAAATGACATATTTCGAATACCACTTCCTAAAATCCTTATGTCCCCGCTATTACTGGCTTGAAATAAGCAGCGATTTTAACGCGTGAGTGCTAAGCTTGTGCTACCGCCTAAAAGGAACTGAGTTTGTTGCTTAGTACGTCTGTAGAGTTAACCTGAAAAAATCCGAATTGAAGAATGGTTAAAAAACAGATTTCTCCCCGATTTTAAATTAGAAATATTGAACGCGATTCTTACCTCTGATTTAAAAAAAATGTAAAGCCCAACAACAAACAACCCTATATATACTGCGGTATTTTGTCTTTTTACTGTTAAGGTGAGTTTATTGCAAACATAAGACCCTTAGCTGATGAAACTTTATTATCTCGTGCATATCGTCATGGTTTTTAAGTAGGTCTCAACAGTTCCATTGATGATATTGAGACAGCGAGGGACGAGGTCTCTGAGACGACGTTTATGGTACTGCTCAGACCGAACGTTCTGGGGAGCGGCAGTCTAACGATGTTCATGATATTATTTACAGATGTAATGGCGAGTGGGGGTGAGAACAAGAGCTTTGGAAGCGTACCCTTCGGTGCTCGCACTGGCCGTGAAGCTAATGCACTGCGTGTCACATTATTGCATGATGGTGGTGAAATTTTTTTATTTAGTATCAATCAATGGGTTTTTTATAATCACTGCTAGAGCTCTACCAGTATTCCTTTGGACGTGGCGGCTGCCTGAGCTTGGCTGATGATTTTCCCTTGGGCTTCTAAATCTAAACTGAGCATTAGCGCCTCCCAAGTGTCTATGGTGCGTGTGCCGTCTAATATCTGTGGGCACGTCCATATCAAGTGGACCATGCTTGCGTGGCTTTCGCAATGTCTGCATGTGGGTTAAAATTTACCTTGGTAGAGTTTGCTAAGCAGTAGCAGATTTGGGCAGGGTTTGAACCTGTAATGTTCGCCAGATTGCCTCTTCTATCTTGCTGAGTTCGCGGTCTTCGTCTGGGTATTGTTCTCTTGGTAACCTATAGTATTGCGTTATTTATCGGTAGGTGAATATCCTGTATTTTTTAGACAATATGTGTTCTGTGGAAGGGCTGCCTGACCCTGCCCGGAAAGTGAGTCCTCGGGCGAGCTCGTTTGCTCCTTCATTGCCTCTGAGAGCCTGTTGGCCGGGGGTCCAGATTAGTAAAACCTGCTGGTCCATTGGGTTGTTTGCAAGGATTCCGACCGCCTCAGCTGATATGCGTCCTCAGTTATATTATATTTTATGGCATTTCTGGAGCAGCAGACAATTACTTTGGTACTTTCTACGTAGCTGCCTGCGCTTTCGCCACTTCTTCTGCCGTTGTCACATACTTATTTCTGATCCTACAGCATGCATGCATGACCAAGTTGTCTTCGCACGCAACCGCAATCATGTTTCTTGTGCGAATGTATTTCGCAGCATCAGTGTATAATACATCGCACCGTCCTCCGTACTTCCACTGTATCGCTTAAGCACTACTCTGTCACCTATCCTCATGAAACGCTGTATTCACGTTCTTTGGAAAGGGAGGAATTGAGGTATTGTTTTTGATGTCTGGAGGAATATCCTCATGTGGGTCGGTTGTGGCTTCATAGGGGATACCGAGTTTGCTAAAGATATGTCTGTTTGCCACGGTTGACAACAGTCTTTGTCGCTGTGCAATTATTGCCGCCTCGATCAGCTCCTCTAAGGTATTGGAGGCCTCTAGCCACATGATCTTGTCCGTGGAGGACAAGATCATAGGAAATCCTAGGAAGTCCTAGGGCAGGAAGTCCTAGGGAATCCTAGGGCAGTTTTGGTGTTTTTCCTGTCAGCACATCTAGCTTGGCCTTCTCGTCATTGTTTCGCTTTAGATATGGTACTGCGTACGTTATTCCGCTGATCGCAAACGCTTGAATAAGTCGGAGCAGGTTGGCTTTTTTTATGCCTCAGGATTTTGCAATTCTGCGAATGAGCCTACTAGTTTGTTGTGCAATGAAGACTAGACAAGTTATTGTCTCAATATTTCTGGCGCTGGTTTGAAGCCATGCGCCCAGTAAGCGGATGTTTTTCACTCTTCGCATTTGCTTCCCACCTGCTTTATTCCGCATAGTCGGCTTCCGGTCGCTAATCCTTGACCCTGGCTTGTGAAAAACGAAAAGTTCAGACTTTTCCGCTCAGCAGTACAGGTCCTTTCCCGAGATATAGTATTCAATTTCGTCCACTGATTTCGCAAAGCTTCCTGTATTTGGCCGTCGTTGCCCCTTGATATCAAGAGTGTCACAGCGTCCGCATATATGCTGTGATTATTATTTTCTATTTTCGCGAGATGTTCAGGGAGTCCAATATAGGCGATGTTAAAAAAATGGCTGAGTGAACGGACCCCTCAGGAGCATCTCTATTGCCAAGGCTTATGCCATCAAGTAAACTTTGTCCAATCGAGATATTTGTTTTCCTGTCAGTAAGAAAATTCCTGATGTACTTGTACAACTTCTCCCCCACGTTAAGGCATTGGAGGTTGTTCAGTATAGCAGTGTGTTTAATGTTGTGAAATTCCTTCTCAACGTCAAGTGTAACGATTACTCTGGTATCCCTTTGTTTTTCAAGATGCCATGTTTTAGTTGGAGCATACTGTCACGTTGAAACGTTTCATCGGAAGCACATCATGGCGTTGGGATAGGATCGCGATTGTCCATGTAGTTTATCTGTCTTGTTTTCACGACATGCTCCATCAGCTTTCCTACACATGATGTGAGCAACACAGGTATCAGGTTCTCAAGGCTTAGATTCTCACCCAGTTTCGGGATTACGATGGTTTCAGCCAGTTTTCATTCTTCAGGAACGCTGTCTGTTTTCCAGCCTCCCTGCGTATATGTTGGAGATTTCTCCCAGACCCTTCATCTAGGATACTGAGCATCTTGATAATAACCCTGTCTGGTCCAGCCCCGGATCCCGTTTTTACCTTATTGATTGCAGCTAATATTTCGGCTGGCATTATTGGGGTGTCCAGGAGTGAATTTTCATGGCCCTGATATGGCAGGTGAAACTTAAAGCTTTTGCGATGTAGCGTTCTTTCAGCTACTCCAGCAGTTCTTCTTCTGTTCCTTCATATTTGTGACCAGATGTTATATTTGCTGTCTGTTGGCTGCTTTGCAACCTTTCGGGTTTATGAAGGGCTGTTGCAGGTGCGAGGTTTTGGCTACAAACAAGCCTACCCTCCATTTTTTGCAAATGGTCCACCATTTCTGCATCGTGAGATTAAGCACGTCTTGCTCTATGTCTCTAATGAGTAGGGCAAGCGTGTTTTAGTGATCTGTCCAAATATAAGCGTGTGATGGCGTCTTCCAAATGTTTTTTTTTTTTTCATTTCCGGAGATTTAGTAGCCGCTTATCGAAAACCTGAATCTGCTCTTCGTCCAGAGGTTTTCAGGTGCGTCCCCTACGTCTTGTAAGAGCTCCTTGGCCCAGACACTTTTTGAGATGTTACTCGGCTCAGTTCTGTGTTGTCGGAGAGCGTCTCAGTTTGTTAGCCTGTGGTTTTGATTCCTGTGTCTAATCGGTCTACCTTCTATGACCAATTCTGTAATTCATGGTCACTTCCCAAGTCTTCTTGTGTATTCCAGAAGGTGGCTTCGACACCCTCCCGTACCAGGGATAAGTTCGGTGTCGTGTAAACTGATACGCTTTTGCACCGCCTGATTGGTGAGCAGGACTCAGTAAGGAGGGTGAGTTTCTGCTGCGGTATTTCTTGCCATAGTAAACGTCCCTTAATTGTTTCTTCCCTGTATTCCCGCGCTGGGTTGTGTGCATTGAAGTCTCCCACAATAACGAGGGGGCTTCTGTGCGCAACATCCTGAGTCTTCATGAAAAATACTCCGAACGTGACTTTGCGGTGCTTCGGAGAACTGCACACTTTGAGTAAAAAAGGTTCAGGTCTTTTTTCTTACGCGGAACGATCTCTACGAGAGGATGAATGCTGTCGAGGCCTGTCTCGTGCAGCATAGGAGTTACATTTCTTTTTATTAGAGTTGCTGTATGCGTGTTTGTGCCTTCGTTCGTATACGCTCTGTAGCCAGGCCAGCTTCTTCAACTGGGATAATCTGGGGAAGGTCTGTTAACGAGGAGCTTCTGCAGCACTGGAATTTTACGACTTAATCCCCAGCAAATAAATCGGCACAGAGTGGTTCTGGAGAAGTTCGATAGGAACGCCATAGTTAAAATTGCGTCTTTCTATCAGCTGAATTTTAGCTTCCACCTGCATAAATGTCGCACTCAACTCCTGACTTTTGGCGTTCGTGGCCTTCTCCATGCTTTTAAGTCTGACCAGGAGTTGCGTCGTGAACTGCCGCAGGGATTCTTGAATGTCCTCTTCCAGTTTTGCTTTATTAAACTCAAGCATGTCACTGCGGGCAAACAGGACTTCCTGCGGTTTGTTATCTCCACCGATTTTTGCTCCCGATTCTCTGCAGCCCTCCTTTTAGGAAGTGGAAGTACTCGGGCCACCTTGCTCCTATCCGGGCTATGTGCCTTCCGCTCTGATGTCCGCGGCACTGGGGCCGCAGTTGTTTGCTGGAGGCCGCCCTTAAGCTGTTTGATTTCTGCATTAGCTCTTCTTTATCTCTCGCAAGATCCTCAACTTTTCTAGTTAGCCTTTTAAAAAGCTCGTTCAAGTCTTCCATCTCTTTCTTGTTTGTGTCGCGATTTTGGGAGGTTCTGTCTACCCAGCTCATTTTGTTTCCTGGGCTCTTCTCCACTTGCAGAAGGCTACGGTGTTGCCCCTGTCTTCCGTGGCCCCGGACTTGGATCTCGATCTGGATTGGCTTTTGGCGCGGGTTTCGCCGACCGAAGGTAGCTTTGGGAAGGAGCTGCTCGACCGGGAGTTGGAGCAACTGCGCTGGCGGTGTTGTTGCTGGTGCTGTTCCCAGGAACTGTGGCGTTTATTTTTTTGTCTTCGCGTTGCTTCGCTTCCCAGCGTCGGTTTTGACAATGTACGGTGTGGGAAGATTACCTTGCACGTTTTGTCTCCTGCTAGGTGCCCCTTACCACAGAGTCGGCACTTCAAGTCACACGGCTGATTTTCGGGTGGTTTGTTTTCCCCGCAGTTCCGACAACTTTTCTCCTGGTTTGCAAACACGTATGATTGGTGTCCCAGTTCACGCTATGTGTAGCACACCTAGTACCTATTTTTGTACAGTACACATTTGTACGGAGTTTCGAAGAACAAGGACCACATAGGAACCTTTCCTTCCTGGAAAGTCACAATGATGGATGGCGCCTTGCCCATTCGTCGCACGTCTATGATCTCCGGGTTTCTTGGGTGCTTGAAGTATTTGTAGAGATCCTCATGGGAGTGGGCCGGATCGAAGACGTGTACTACGCCGCGTCCACTAGTTTTATGCGGCGCTGCATGAGCCGAGATCTTGTGTTTGTTCCCATTTACATGCAGGTGCTTGACCTTAAGGAGCTGTTTTGCTCGTTCTATGTTTGCCGTGCTGAAGGCGAAGGGGTTCTGCTTTGCATTCACAATTCGATTGTCGAATTCTAAGCTCGCCCGGTGTTCATCTGTGCGTCTGTTAATATGGGCTCAAAGAGCCTCAACATAGCCTCGTTGCTCTAGTTCAATCCATCGCGGGGTCTCATAACGATCTTGAAATCATCCCGGGGCAATCTTGGTTGTTGCGAAGCGATCGACTGTCGCGCATGTCGCCTCCCTCCCTTCTTTCGAGCGGCACTTTCCTGGGTTGTGTCACCATCTCCGCTTGTGTGGCGTCAGCTGGTCTCCCCAGCTGCAGCGTCGCTATCGCCGCCATCCTTGTCTCCTGCTGGCGCTACCAGCGCCTTGGATCTTGGGTTATTTTTTTGAGCCACTGAGTTCGGTGAATTCTTCTGCTCTTATTTCCATGCCTACCATCTCTACGACATCCATTCTGTCGCCGGCGGTGAGTTCGGGTGGCATTCGAACGCTCGCAGGCCATGGGCGGCGCGGTCCCACGCCCCGCTGGTTAGGCTTAGCTTGGTGGCCGGCGTGGTGGAAGCGAAGAGGGGCTATCAAGTCCAAAATATCGGTGCACTTGCCTTGCCTTTGGCATGCATGTGGCCCATTGATGTTCCGGTGCAACCTCTGTCTGTTTTAGTCAAACCACACACAGAATGTTTGGCCGCAATGACCAATTTTACGGAGTTCACGTGGACCTGGTGTTTTTTCATGCGCCACCTAGCGAGCATCCCACTACCTAGCGAGCCGTAATACACGAATGCTCACAATATTTTAATATTATTTAGGGTAACGAGTCACTCGAGGGTGTACAGCTATGTGGTGTCGTTCGGGGCAGTGACTCTTCGAAGAAGTTTTCTTCGATTTTTCTGCGGACTTGGACGTCGTAGTCTGTTGCGCTACGATGTACGCATGTGTTGTGTAACGTCAATGGGGTCATCGGGGGTTCGAAGTGTTGCCGAGAAATCGGGTTCTTTCGACCATGACTTTCTCGAATGCCCTTTGCTGAGCACCCACCACCGAGTGCATCGGAAGCGTCGCAGGTAGCCCAGGCGGTGCAGTGGCGGTAGGTGCCGCTAGCATTCTTTCTATGACCATTTCCTTAGCGCCCACATGTGTAACGGAGCCACCAGAGAAGAGACGGTAGAAATGGCAGCGGTTCCAAGGGTACTTGTCAGTACAACCACTGCAGCCTTGCACTTCGAAATGGTGACGAGTTGGGTTTCTGTATGCAAGCAATTGGGAGGCGGGACCGCACGACATTGGTCTCGCTGACCTGAGCCACCGCCTAAACCACACGCCGCTCCACCCCCTCTTAGCTGTGCTGGCCTAATACCCCAGGGAAAGGAAAGCGAACCTATTCCGTGCCACTGGGAAGGAGATTGTCTTGGTTTTTTTTACACTGATCATTACATTTTAAATAATCTTTGGCAGGGCTTGATACCAACAGCCAATATTGCCTTAAAGCTTTCAACCCTGCTTTTTTCAGTTCAAGTGAAAATGGATTTATTTGTGTTTTCTCTCATTTTTAGCCCTATTGGCTTACAAAAAAGAACTTCGCTGGTGGGGAAAGTAATTAGCGATCTACCTGCATAATATTAGAATAGGTAATTAGGCAATAAAAATTTGCAATTCCAAAACAGAGTAATTTCTCTTGTTCTTCTATATTTCGGACAGCACTGAACCAACATTAAAAAAAAAAACCTGGTATTGCAAGCATTTTTTGTTAACAGATGTATAGCGCTAAAAAGACGAAGGACAAAGAATGCACGAGGACGAAGCGCTAACTTGCAACTTGGAGTTGCAAGTTAGAGCTTCGTCCTCGTGCATTCTTTGTCCTTCGTCTTTTTAGCGCTATACATCTGTTAATAATGATCGACCAACTAGCCCAACAACGTACTTTACTAAGCATTTTTTGAATTACAGCCATGTCATCAAACTAAGATGGGGGTAGTTAGATTCACCCCGACGTCTGGCTGGCCTTTGGAGCAATTCCTTTATTTTTCGAGCGCACGATCTAGCAAAAAACGACGAGTGGTGATACTTATAAAAAGAAGAATCCTTGAAAAATTCTTTCCTTGAAAACTATCTGTTTCGTTTTGTTCTCAAACAGATATAAGAATTTTGGGCAATATCCTAAATGTAAGGGACAAGGGCCTCATGGGTGCATCAAGATAAAGATGCACCACATCAAGATCAAGATCAAGAACAAGATCAAGATGCCTGTTCTGGTGCATCAAGATGCACCTGGACAGGCTGCATCAAGATATTCAATAACAAGCAAGCGAAAATATTCAGCTGGCGTATGAAAACTTATGGTTTGAAATTCCGGAAACGTGACTTTGCTCCGGCCCCTTTTCAGGAACCTATCAGGTTTTTGTAAAGGCTTGACCTTTCAATATTGCATCAGACAACAGTAGGACACCGGGTATTTCTTTCGCTGATTTTACCCCATGACGTCGAAGTGTTCTCTGCTGGTAGACACAGAGGTAGCCCACCAACAGGAGCTTGACCAGGACTAAAATGGCTACTGCTCAAGGCTCATGCCCTCCAGCTATCAATTTATCTCTTTAGTTGGTTACATCGCATGTGGGGGGAGCACGGGGTCCGCGGTGTCGCCAAAACCATCCCATTGAATACACAAGGTACCCGTCAGGTGCTGTGACAACTGAATGCGGTATGGTGAAATCAAGCATCAGTAATACGACGAAATTGGGCAAAGTATGTATTAGTCGTCACAAACTCGTTGTATCAACAATATGTCAGCTGATGTTGAGGGTTCCAGTTGTAAAGATACATATTTTAAAACGAAAAGAAGGCTCAACCGTTCTAAACAGTACTGGCATTTAAACATTCGAGCTCTCCTGTCTAACAAAAGATGGTTGAAACGTGAAGCATTCTCTGGACGAAAGCCAATGTCCTCAACCTTTGCCATTTTAATTTTACACAATGAACGTGGATTTTGAAGTGATTTGCATTCGAACTCCGAACACTTCGCGTTTCAACCATCTTTCACTTCACCCACGATTGCCAGCTTTGTCAGAAATAGTTTACGTTCCTGCTGAGCGGTTTGGGGCAACGTTGGCATCAGTCAGAAATACACATATTTACTTTAAAATATTTTAACAGAGCCCTTCATCTTCGTTAACGCGAAAATCAACCTAATCTACAAGAAATGTGACATGAAGGACTCCAAAAATAACGGGCCGATCAACTTTCTGTCAGCCGTCTACAAAGTACTTTAGCAAGGTATTCGCAAACAATTATTTCTGCCACCTTATATTTCAGTCAACCTAAAGAAAAATCAGGGTTTCGTAAAGGCTATTAAACAATGGGCCATATTTACACGGTCAATCAGGTGATAGAGAAGTGCGGGAAGTTTATTCAACCTCTATGTACAGCCTCCATAGGATATGATAACGCATTTGACTCGGTCGACGCCTATGCAGTCATTTAGCCTTTACAGAACCAGGGTGTAGACGAGCATTTTGTAATAATACTACAGGTTTTTTACAATTATCCTCCATAAGGAGACAACTAGAATAGCTATGAGAAAGGGCGTTAGACAAAGAGACACAATCTCTCCAATGTTATTAACACCATGTTTACAAGTATTCGAAAGATTGGATTATGAAAGTGTGGGAGTAAGGGTTAACGGGGAATACCTCGATAACCTCAGATTTTCTGATGACCTTGCATTGCTAACTCGGGGGACGAAATGCAAACCATGCTTACTGCACTGGGCAAACTGAATAGAACTATGGACCTGAAAAGTAATATGTCAAAACTAAAGTAATGATCAATAACCTCGGGAAATCAGAGCGGTTTCGGATAGGTAGCGAGGGAGTGGAAGTGGTAAGTGAACATATCTCCTTAGGCCAGGTTGTGACCATGGATCCCAACCATAAGGCAGAGGTAATAAGAAGGATAACAATGGGGTGGAGTGCATTCGGCAGGCATTCTCAAATATTCAATGGCAGCCTGCCATTGTCCCTGAAGAAGAAAGTTTATGACAGCTGCATCTTACCGGTATTCACCTACAGGGAAGAAACTTGGAGGTTCACTAAGAGGGTTATACTTGAATTGAGTACGACTCAGTGAGCAATGGAATGGAAGATGATAGGTGTAACATTAAGGAACAAGAAGTGAGCGGAGTGGGTCAGAGAACAACCTCGTGTTAGGAACATATTAGTAGAAATTAAGAAGAAATTGACGTTGGCAGGGCATGTAATGTGAAAGGAAGATAACACTTGGTCATTAAGGGTAACAGTGGATCCCTAGAGAAGGCAAGCATGGCAAGGGGTGGCAGAAAGTTAGATGGGGAGATCAGATCAAGACGTTTGCGTGGATAAATTGGTCGTAGTTAGCACAGGACTGGTGTAATGGGAGAATAATGAGAAACTTTCGCCCTGTAGTTGGCGAACATAGGCCGGAAGTGATAATGAGAATGATGATAATGGTGATGAAAGGAGCTGTTCAGCATTCAGCCTCGCAGGTGCAAAAGTGACGGCTAGAACACCAGTAGATAAGAACAATTATCGGCGTTGAATTCATAACGAAACTTAGGCGGACCGACGTAATTTTATGAGTTCTGAGTGTTTGTCAGTGGTTTTGTGGTGTTTTGGTTGGTTAGCTTCTTTTCAAATATTGTTGCGGAAATTGGTTTTTGTTTCTGCAAGAGAGAGAGAGAGAGAGAGAGAGAGAGAGCGGTGTACCACGAAATAATTCACAGCTCCTTCTACCTTTTGTATAGTTTTTCTTTGGAGGCGGGGTTTTAGTTATAAAACAGTTGTGTGTGGCGGTTTCGTGTGATACCTTGAATCAACATGCACCAATAGCTGTGTAGGACAAAACTCGTTTCTACAATAGGAAACACTAGAATCAGGTGGCGGGTAGAAATGGCTAAGTACTTTTTTAGGGAAGACGCGCAGCTCATGCCATATCGGGATTATTGCATATCAATAACAAGTACCTTATATGGTATTTACTGAGATCATACCCCCCTATCATTCATAATGGTCGCAACGAAAAACACGGAAGTTATTTGCGTCCGAGAATATGTCGCATAATGTACATTTAAATGGAGCCGTATCTGCGTTAAGGCATCCATGCCCGTATTTGTATCGTTCAAGATAAAACATAGCGTGGAAAGGAGGCCACAGGTGCTAGTAAAAATTACAGTGTAAGCACTAAGAATAGAGAAATTGATCATTGCTGATTCAGTCGTTTATTCTTTCATGTTTTCTTGTTTACCTATCACATGAAAAAGACAAAATTTGTTGGAACTGTCACAACTGTATCCATGGCATTCATGTAAAATATGAGCGGGGCGGGCCGGCCCCGCTCATATAATAAAAAAGCCGGCCTTTTCGCTTCGTAGACGCGATCAACGCTGTTCGTCATTCTGTGTGATTACGGAAAGTCTTTAATGACGGCACGATTGTCGAGCGCTCTAAAATTCAAATAATTCCACATCCTTAGGGGAGTACTTTAAAATGTACAAGCCGCCTCTTTTTGTGGGTCTTATAACGAAATTGTAAAATTGGTTTTGGAGATTTTGGCAGGCGGCATATGTAAGCTCAAAAGAAATAAATTCGTCATAGACTGAACAGCAGTAATAAATTTGTAAAAATTTATAGTTTTCCACAAATTCGGGTTCTCCGCTTCAGGTCGCAGTTGCGCAAAAGTCTTGTAAAACAGCTTGTTAACATTTGTATTGGTTACCTATAATGACCAAACCTGTTTGAGATCTTATAGTGCCCTGCAATAAAGCAATTTTGAAAGACTTGTCAGTGCTTTTCTCTATCCCAGAGGTTTAATTTGAGAACAATTCCTCCATAATAAGCTCCCACACCATATAAAGAATGTACTCTTCAATGTTTCACAGTTAGAAGCAGCAGGATGTCTGGATGTCGACACATATATATTAGGAGTTTTCCAGCTATAGGCGATTTTATTTCTGAACATATGTTTCGTCGTTTGAGAGTAGTCGCTGGGCAAGGTTTCTAAAATGATTTTTGTCATTTGTAAGAATAACATTCTTAACCAACAAGCAATTGGATGTATCAAGCAGTAAGACATACGCTTAAAAACACCTCATATTGCTTCGAATTCCCATGCACGCCATTGGTTCTAGGTAGGTCGAAACACTAAAATTACATTTTATAGATGGTCACGGGCAACATATAAACATATAAAGGCAACAATAACTTTCATTACTGAAAGGCTTACGAAAATAATCACAAGTTTGGAAAACACAGTTTACCCGTCCTCCTCGGTTACGGGCTTAATTTCCGAAAATCCGCCTTACTGAGCCCCTACGTTACGAGAGAAATATTCTGTGGAATTTTCAAATCTGTGGGTGTTGCAGTTGTAGCTGGGCGTTGGTGAAATATTCAGTCAGTCAGTCAGTCAGTCAGTCAGTCAGTCAGTCAGTCAGTCAGTCAGTCAGTCAGTCAGTCAGTCAGTCAGTCAGTCAGTCAGTCAGTCAGTCAGTCAGTCAGTCAGTCAGTCAGTCAGTCAGTCAGTCAGACAGTCAGTCAGTCAGTCAGTCAGTCAGTCAGTCAGTCAGTCAGCCAGCCAGTAGGTTGGTCGGTCGGTCGGGTACTTCATTTTACGGCTATAGATAACATGGCTTCTTCGGGAGACGTTTGGTTGCAGAAAATCCCAACTGATGGCGGGCACATTGCAATAGCGGGAAAATTACAGTTCCAGTTCTGGAGGGGTGTAATTTCAAAATCCCGTTCACCTATTTCCACTCTTGTTAGTACAAAAACTTGAAACTAGTTGCTCGACGACTGTATGGGCAGCAGTTTCAAGCAAAAACGAATTGCATATATTAATAGACTGTGTAGTTACGAAGGAATTTGTGAAAACCCGCAGTTTTCGGGAAGTCGTGATTGCCCCAACTAAAATGTTTTCTGGAAAAATATTGAAGAACACCGTTTAGATACCTGAATTATTTGCGATATAAAAAAAACGTTTGATATCTCAAATAACCTGCGATAAAAAACATCTGAAAGATTATTTCCCCGCGTTTCAATCTTGCCCTAGTGTAATCTTTCACAATGTGTAAATATTGATCTCCTAAACAATAAAAATGCGCTCTTGAATTCTGATGCTGCTTGAACCAGCAGCTTGGCTAGGCGTTGACATCAGCTGTTAGGCCTTTTTGTCTCGTTAGGCAGGTCGTTTAAAAAAACTTTTCACCCTTTCACCGGCGTCGAAGGGCGTTATCTGCTTAAGATTTTGTCTTTTGGCTTAGGAGCATCTATTAGCAAAAAACGATTTGATAAATGAATCAGTGAAACGTTTATTGGAGAGTATTTCAAAACATACACTTTGTTTCGAAATGCTGAATTGACAGATATTGCGGTTTCGGGCGGGACACAATCTGGTTTTTTAGATATTCTTAAGGGCTACACATCTAAAACTACCGTGCGATAAAAATAAAAAACTAACAAATTTTGGGGGCTTCCCAATCAAACTGGGGTCTATTTATAAATAAATTAACCATATTTATCTTCCACACCTCAGGCGGAATGCACTCCTCAAATTTCAAAAATTAACAGTGTAGATTGGCATTCAGACGAAATGTTTGTCCTTTTGACCACGCATTATGTGTTATGTTTAAAAATATACTTTTAGCCCATGTAGGGACGGCGCAAAGCAAACATCTTGAAATGAATTTTGCTGAATCTGTAGGAGTAACATGTATGAGCGAAAAACATTTAGATGGTCAAAGCAGTGAAACATGTCTTAGCGGATATTAAAAACCCCTCATTTCGTTCCGAAATACCGATGCGCGTGTTAGTGCAGGAAGGAGTAAAACCATACAACTACGTTTTAGAGAATATTCCGGGTTACATACACGTTTCCTGACTATTTCGACCGATAGCAGAGGGCGATGTTTACGCACACTACATCATATGCATACAAGTGTGTCATAATGATAATTATTTGTGTTTATTGGCGCAAGGCCAGCTAAATCAAAAGGCGCCAAAGACATGGTTATTTATCATAGACTTGTAAGTCTAAATACTAAACTATTACCGAAAAACAAAACAAACGTTAAGCGAAGCAAAATGCAATGTATGTGGGTGGTGTATAGGACCAGTTCGTGACCAAACAAGATATGATATGAGTTCTAAAAAGTGAATTTCTGCCAAAAATTTACAAGAACCGTTTACCTAAACCATGCGGTTATTTCCCAGAAAGTATGCAGGATGCAGCGGAAAGCTGTATCTGTATAGCTCCGAAAATATTTATGTCGTTTCCTGTCCGGTGCTTTAGATAGTGTGAGCATGTTTTACGAATAGGCCCTTTCCGCGCCTGCTGCCCAATGGTCTCGAGGAACCAGTGAGCAGCTGTGAATGTGTTACATGTGTGTAGCCTATCGGTAACCTAGCCAAGGCTACTTCAGTGTGTCTGTTTTGTGGGTCAGTGGTGTATGATCCCGAAATTGGCTTTATTACATGTAGTTTGTTGTCTGTGTGCTGATTCTATTGTACTTGCCGTGTTTTGAGAAGGTGTTGTCTGATGTGTGGTTTCAGTTCGGTGTACGGTAGCAGTGTAATGTAGACTCCATTTGTAATTTCAGCAGTAGGCACCATTTGATCTGCCGTCTCATTACCGGCGATCCCAGAGTGACCTGAGACCCTCCAAACACCACATGAAGATTTAGGGAATATATTGACATGGCGGCGTTGAAGAGAACATTCAGAACATAGTTGTTTCAAGGATTTGGGGATGCAAATGATCGCTCGCACAAAAAACGGAATTTATATAGAGAACAGATTGTGAAATTTCACTTTGAAGGATGTGTTTAACAACAAAAAGTATAGCATGGGCCTCTGCTGTAAAAATACTAGCATTTCTAATCATCGTTTTCCTGGCATTAAAGTTGGGTTCGTGTGCAGCACAGGAGACTTAAGTTGCAGCTGTTCAGGCGTCACTGTAAACTTCTGTACGCTGGTACCTAAGCTACAGGGAAAACAAGTGCTGCAGGATTGCAGTTCGTGGTACCTGATTTTTGTCAAGTGTAATAAACGAAGAGTCACAAGACACAGATCGTACTTGCCAGGGTGGGGAAACGTCTGTAAATGGTGATGTGTAAATGTATAAAAAGATATCTTTAAGCCCGAAGCTTACTGTTGCACTCGAAGTAGGAACGGCGAAGAAACGGAAGGGCGACTTACAGGGTGGAGATGTGGATGTATCATTTTTATTCTTTTAAAAATCGTGATTTGGCGTAAAAATTTTAAAACCATAAACCAACTCCATCTACGTTAATTTCTCCTCAAGGCACCACTTGTTACACTCAACATAAAAACTTTATACCGGTCTATTGCAGAAAGCCTATAGAAGAGTGTAACATTGCATTGGGCATTCTCATTGCTGTTTCTGTCGGCGATCCTTACACGACACTGCCTTAGACCAGCCGAGCCCCAACCAAGGCGCACCAGGTTCCTTGTCAGTTCCTTGTCAGTTCCTCGTCAGTTCCAAGAGTTCCTTGTCAGTCCCGTACGATTGGTGTGGGAAGATATTAAGGATATTCATTGTTTTGAGACATTTATGCTTCCATTGCTTGTTTTGAAGAATGAATGTGAGTTTTTCATCACACAAAACACCTAAGAACTTGTGCTCCTTGTTCACAGGAATTGAAAGGCATCGAGAATAATGTAAGGGTTCGGATGAATGCCACACTTCCTCGACAACACCAGGCAAGAGCTCTTTCCTGGATTGAGCTATAAACCAGTCTTGTCTGCCCAGCCGGCAAGTTTTTTCAACAAAGCTTGACTTGATGTTCACAGATCGACATGTTACATGATATAAAAGATATCTGGACGTCGTCTACATACATGAAATAAAAGATTGTTTATGGCCATGCCTTCCCAAGAGATTTCATCTTAACAATGAAAATGCAGCTCACCATTCCGGCCTTGGACACGCCGTTTTCTTGCCCGCGAACCCTTGAGAGTACACTACCGACTGTAAGGCGAATTGTCTACGACAGGAAACTAACAAGGGTGTTTACATGTTACCCAAGAAGCTGAATGTCTTAAGGTCACAAAAGGATAGCGTAACGCCGAGCCGTGTCATAGCCCGTCTCCAAGTAAAAAAATCGTAAGACAAAAGTGTTTATTTATGCACGAAGGCATCCTTGATACATAATTGAACTGCCACGAGTTCATCGTTGGTCAATAGCGCCACCCTGAAGCCTGCCCTACCGCTCTTGACAAGGCCCTTGCACTCAAGGAAGTACATGAACCTGCGGTTTATCATCTTCTGGAGGAGCTTGCACAGTGGCTCGTCAGGGCTATGGGACGGTAACTTGAGGGGTACGACGGGTCCTGTCCATACTTCGAGAAAGCCACTACTATGGCCTCCCTCCAAGAGCGTGGAAGAGCGTGGACCCGAAAGCCATAATTTATTGTTTAGAGGTAAGAGTGTTTCATGCGTGTCTACGTGTAGGTGTTGTATCTGTGTATATGTGATGTTGTCTGGGCCTGCAGCTGAGGGTTTCAACGTGGTCAGAGCAGCCCTCGGTTCTTGCAGTGAACACTCTGAGATATAAGAAAATTTTCACTAGTAATCATGAAGCAAAGGCTTCTTTTTGGCCAATTGTTTGCGTTTTATGAAAGTGTTTGTGTAGTGTGCTAAACTGGGCGCAAGTTGAAAGTGTTGTGAAATGTCTCAGCCTGGTCTCGGAGTGTGTACCCTGTTCTGCTGAGCAGTGGCAGGCTGCGTGTTTGCTGTCCTTTGAGTTTACGTATTCGTGTTCATACTTTTCCTGTATCTGTGTAAGAGTTTATTGATTTTTGGAATGAACGCCAACTATCTTGTTTTTCCTCATTGCGAACACGTTTTCCTAACGCATTCGCCCTTTTTTACAAAAGGAGGTAGCCCGACGTTGCGTACCCACGAAGTATACTCCATGTCCTGTTCTGAGCCCCTCGCGCCCGCCAACAGTCCTCATTCCACCACGGCATCCTCTGGTTAAGCGGGGCACCTGAGTGGTGGGTATTGGCCCTTTCGGCGGTGTCTAGGACGTGCGCCATGAGTAGTTGGCTAGCTTCTTCAATGTATAGGTGTCGTATGAATGTGTACTGTAGCTTGGATGTCTCAGTAAACGTGTTTGAGTTAGCTGTTGTGGGAAGATGGACTGCGTGGGCCTTTACCTATATATATTGAATATTTGAGGTTTATAGCGCAAGGCCAACTACGGCAAAGAGCGAGCTTTACCTATATATCTTGGTGAAGTGGGGAAGTGGTCACTACCATATGGGTCCGTTCCCACAGCCCCATTCAAAGGGCGCTGCAGACCCAATAGCCAAGTTAAGGTGTCAATAAGTGTTGTGTGCTATATTATGGCATGTATGCGGTTTCTTGTAATAAAAGCATGCTCTAGAGGACGTTAGAAGCTTCTCAATTAGGCAACGTCGGACATCCTTACGAGAAGAGCCCCCAAATACCTTTTGAACATTCAGACTGCCTGTGAGGATGTATTGTTCGGGAAGCTGGTGAACCAGCGCCTCGAAGTCAGAGCTGGAGAGTGCCAAATCAGGAGGGATGTAAATGGAGCATACCGTTATAAACCTCTTAAGTATTAATGTGCGGATGGCTACAACTTCAATGAGAAGGTTGAAATTGATGGGGTGGCATGATAACAATTTCCAGCGATTATGGCCACACGGCCCGAAAAGTGGGTGCGTCCATCTCTGCCCTTTCTGTATCATCATCATCATCACAAGCCTATATACTCCCACTGCAGGGCAAAGGTCTCTTTCATTATTCACCAATTAACCCAGTCCTGTGTTACCTGCGGCCAATTTATCCCCGAAAACGTTTTGATCTCATCTGCCCACTCATGAACCCTCTTTGTGAACCTCCAAGTTTCAGTCCGGAAGGTGAATGACGGTACGATACAGTTGTCATACACCTTCCTCCACAGGGAGAATGGTAGACTGGAATTCATTATCTGAGAATGCCGGCCGAATGCACTCCACCCAATTGTTAGCCTTCTTAGTACGTCTGCCTCATGGTTTGGATCCAGGGTCACAACTTGGCCTAAGCAGATATATTCGCTTACCATTTCCACTTCCTCGCCACCTGTCTCAAATTACTGTGCTGTCCCGAGGTTATTGATCTATATTTTCAGGCCCACGGTTCTACTCTGTTTGACCAGTGCGGTAAGCGTGCTTTGCAAATTGTCCCCCGAGTTACTTAGTAAGGCCACGTGATCAGCAAAATCTGAGGTTACTGAGGTATTCTGCATTGCCCCTAACTATTACCGTGTTCCCAATTTAATCTTCTGAATACTTCTTGTAAACATGCTGTGAATATTATTGGAGACATTATGTCTTCTTGTCCGACGCAATTCCTTATAGGTATTTTACTGATTTCCTTACGCAGAATGGTGGTAGCTATGGACCCATTGTTAATACCCTGTGGTATTCTTACATAATGCTCGTACTACAGCTTGGTTTCGTAATGCCTGAATGACTGCAGAGGCTTCGACTGAGTGAAATGCTTTATCAGAACTTATGAAGGGTATATTTAGGGGTTCAGTACACTTCGCACACTTTTCGCGCACCTGATTGATCGTGTGAATATGGTCAGTTGTTGACTAGCCTTTAGGAAACTCTGCTTGTTCTTTGGGTTGACTAAAACCTAAGGTGGCAGAAATTCTGTTATAAATTACCTTGGCAAGTACCTCGTACACTACTGACAGTAAGCTGATCGGCCTGTAATTTTTTGAGCCCTTCGTGTCACCTGTCGTATGGATTAGGATGATTTTCGCGTTCTTCCATGATTCCGGTACACTCGCGTTCATTAGGCATTGCGTGTATAGGTTTTCGAGTTTTACTAGCACAATTTGCCCGCCATCCTTCAAGAGGTCTGCCGTTACTTGGTTGTCACCAGGTGCTTTGCCCCCTTTCATTTCTTCAAAGCCTACCTTACTCCTTTTGTCTATACTGGTTGGATTTGTATCTCCTCTGAACTATTTCTCGTTCGGCAGTATCCTGGATGTCCTGCACAGATGTCTATAGACCTCCTCGTCTACTATGAATATTTTATCCCTATTTGCGATAACGTTGCCTTGCTTGCCTTTAAGTGCATACAGTGATTTTTCCCCACGCCAAAACGCCTCTTCAATGCGTTCAGGCTGCCTCCGTTCTTTACATCACATTCGATCCTCTACATATTATACTTCCAAATGCCAGCTGACTTACGCCAATTGATTAACTTCGAAAGTTCCGGTAGTTCTATTCTGTCAGCTGCGGCAGATATTGTCATGCTTTTGCGTTTGCTAATTAGATCTTTAGTTTCCTTGGAAAGTTCTTCAGTATCCTGTCTAGCATACTGCCCTCGACTTCTACTGCAGACTCCGTGATAATGCGTGTAAGATTGTCGCTGGCATCCTGTGTCATAAACTCTGCTTCCTTCGTAATAGCAGAATATCGGTTCTGCAGCGCTATCTAGAATTCTACAATTTTACGCCTTACTGTTAGCTCATTGAGCGGCTTCTTGCGTACTAGCTTGTGATGGACCCTCCTCAAGTCTGGCCTAATTCGAGACCTTGCCATACAGTGGTCACTACACCTTACACTTCCGAGCCCTCTCACATCTTGCGCGACGTCAGGGTTATCGCGTAATATGGGGTCTATTTTATGGTTATGCTCCCTGATCGGGCTCCGTTGCGTTCACTTCCGGCTCTCTCGTTTGCAGAAGGTGTTCATGATGCGAAGATTATTCCGTTCTGCGAACTGGACTCATAGGTTGCCCTTGCTATTTTTACAGCCGAGACCCTAGTTCCCAATTGCCGTGTCTCTAACCAGATTATTGCCATTACTACGGCATACTGCGTTTTTGCTTTAGCCATGGCTTTTCGACACCTTCATTGAAGTGTCCACCGAGCTCGTCGTCGTGGCTTGAAGTAGGCGCGTATCCCTGTTCCACCTTGAGTTTGTACCACTTATTAGGCCCAATTAAAAGCCCCGCTACCCTTTTTAATGCTAGAGTATTCGTCTAGGTTGCCAGCTATTCGTTTATTGACTAAAAATTCCACTTCTACTTTTTTTCTGTTCACTAGACCACGGTAACACAGGACCCCTCCATTTTTCAGCACCGTTAGGGCTTCACCTGTCCTCCTAGCCTCACTATCCCTATTACATCCCAATTGATTCCCCTTATTTCCTAAAGCAACTCCTCTGAACTTGCTTCGCTAAATAAAGTTCTCGTGTTAGACGTTGACAGCTTTAGACTCCAATGGCGGCCTGTCCGACTCCAGCGATTCTTATCTCTCTCTGCTGCGCCATCGGTCTGACCGCCACCGTGGTAAGTTGTTTCGCAGCCACTGGAAAAAGAGGGTCGTGGGTTAATTTGCGTATTCATGTGAGGTTGTGTCCATTACTACACTAGGGTGGCCAATCGTGGCTGATGAGCGAATGAGTGACCGGTGATGGTCGCCGGGGTCAGGTCGCACCCAAAGCCTCATTCTGCAATTCCATCAAAATGCAGATTTTTTAGTCCTGTCGGAATTGTCCAGCACCGATATTTAAACCAAGGTCTTTAAGAAACGCGAGGCGGATGCTGTGCCTCTACGACACCACTGTGTGTCTTTATGTATACGATATCACTATTCAATAAGTTTACTTTATTGGAATTAAATTGTGTCTTTTGGACATACCTTACACTTGGCTGTTTAGCAATCAGGACCTCACACACATCGTCAAGATTATTAAGAACGCCTGTGGAGTTCCCTTCAAAATTATTTTTTCTTCCTTTACTAAGTGTTCAGAGCTACTGGAGTGTGACTATTTATGTATGGTCTCTCAGCGCTTAGACTTTTGGAAGAGTTTTTTGCCTTCTGTGGAGGTTCGGTTAAAGGGACCCGTTCCTTCCGCTGCGAAGCAGACAGGAAAGGTCCCGCAACAATCTCATCATTAGATTTGGGGGTGGGGGTGGTACCCGGCGGTCCAGACTTCTGGACTTGGCACCCTTTCCGCTGCTCTACGTTCGAGCCGCGACCGATGAGGTTTTCCGGAGTGCCCCGGGTGGCACAGGTAGTGCGGAGAGCGTGGGAACTGCCGCAGGTGCCTCCGTCTCAATCTCATACGTGCCTTTGCATGTTCTTTAGCACGATGGCGAAGGAAAACTGGACGCAGCGGCATCCGTCACAGACGTGGTTGCCAGCATAGCCGCTCCTTGCTCAGCAAGTGGTATGGGGTGGAACGGGTCACCACAGGCACCCTAGGGGAGCCGGGGAGGGACCAGGTTTGACTCGCGGTACTGGGTCCCCGCCGAAACCAGACGCCGCTCCGCCCCCCGCTGAGCTGCGTCGGCGTACCTCCCCAGGTAGAAAGACGGGAACATCTTTCTCGCCTCTGAGAACGTAATTATTTCCATTACTTTCACATTTATGATCCGCTTCCCTTCTTTTAATTTCTGACATTTCCGTCAGTATACAGTGGGGGTACCCTAGCAGTTTGCACAGCTCAAATTCTCAGTGTCGCAGTTCTCGGATGGGGGGTCGTGCTGCACTGACTTTTCACTGGTGCGTCTGCCCCTGGCAGAAGTTTGTGCTGTGCCCGAACCATTGGTACTTGAAAGAGCACCATGGGTTCGCGATAAGAGGCCGGACAGGGCTTCGAATAAAATTATGCGCTGACAAACTCGGGGAGGGTCGACTTGCAGATGGTTAATATAAGGTGCTGTGCCTGTCATCTCTACGTATGTATTAAACAGCTGACCCCAGTTACGCCCAGACCATGAATGCCTTTCAGCAGGTCAGCTTCAGTTTCGTCCAGTAGGTCATATTTAGAAATCACGCCCTGGCAGCTGTTCAGGTTACGTTAGGGCGTGACTCGGAATGCCTGATCGGCTATCCAGGTTTGTACAAGAAGTTTATCAGCCTGAACCTCAACAAGGATTTCATCGGTTCTTTGTTTTTTTGGCTTTATATGATTCCCAATTACACGTTCGAGAAATTTGGAGACGAGAAATACTGACTCTGAAGTAAACGGGCTAAGCTGGTGAACTGATTTGATCCCTAAGAAGCGAATGTAGTTGTTCGGTTTCTGACAACTCAAGTTAGGAAGCAGTGAAAACGAAACTTCGGTGCGGCCCCTTTTCGGGCGCCGATCATGTTTGGGATGGGGTTTAGAAAATACCTTATGCTACTGTGTAAACAGGCACAGGGGTACCTTCTTCGTCAGCCATACCCTCATAGAACAAAAGGTCTCGGTGTTGCCTGCCTATGATCACAGACAGGGACTCCATCCACCAGAGCTTGAGCACGGCTCCTAAGGCCACGCTTTGTGTTTTCTAACTCTTATTCTCTAAACACATCAACGCGGTAGGTTACAGCTTATGCTAGGAGGCCCAGGGTCCGTGGTTTCGCAAATACCACCACTGGGATTACTCAAGGTGCCCTTGCGGGGTACAAGTATGTCAGAGATATCGCCCAAGAGTCACATAAATCGCACAAAAAAAAACAAAAATAAAAACTTTCAGATAATTATAATCATCCACAAGACATACAATCACGTCGTCAAACTATGCTGTCTTCGGAAAATCAAACGAGTTGCAAGACAATTTCAAGTTTCTCCCTGTTTTAGGTGAACTGCCGCATCCCTCCATACCTTCGCACAGAAAAATTCAATATGCCTTTCTACATAGACGTTATCACAGATTGGTAGGTTGAAGTATCCAGTACATGCTTGCGTAATGCTCAGAACTACTTTTGGCACTTCAGCTATGGACACACACAAGATATGGTTTATATTGTTGCCTAATAAAAGAGATCTTTTTTAGTCCCGAGGACTTGAAACAGAAAGCACATGCCACTCCTTAAAAAGGGTATTGAGAGACATAGTGAATTAACAAACAGTTATTATTTGTAGTGCTTGTTGTTATAGATGGCGAGTGCTAAGCTACGCGAAAAACGACTGTGAATTATACTTTGTGAGGGGTGTAATCGTAAAGCTTTCCCTTTCGTGTTTATACAGTTGTTTCAAAAATCCTGAACCTAGTTGGTTGACAATTTTATGACACAATTGATCAGCAAAAAAGAACTTGATACGTCAACGAGCTGAATACTTATTGATAAGTTCATAAAAATGGGCAATTTGTCATAATAACTGATTTACGCAGATAAATAACTGGCATGGGGAGATTTGGTGAAACACTTTATGCACACTTTATTCGTTGCCTATCGACAAAAAATTGCTCGACATCTGAAAAGGCCAGCAATAAAAACAACAATTTGTTGAATACCTTTTCAGCACTGATTCCTGTTTTAGCGGGGTAATGTAAATGTTAGCCATTGTAATAAACGTTTTGTTCCCGTCATGGGCGTACCTTCAAGAAATCCTTCTCGCACTTTTAGCAGCGTCACATGGTGCAATCCTTACACTTTTTGTGTATTTCAAGAAGTAGCATTTAGCAGAGAAAACATGGATGTTCAAAGCAGTGAAACAAATCATAAAAAATCTCTCAATACAGCCAATTATTCATTAAATGCATATAAGCACCACCAGTGTTAATTATGGAGAAACTGTAGAACTTCTTTCTGGAGAACCTCACCGACTACATGTATCAGCAAAAACACATCGATATCTGGATGGGTGAGCGATATATTCCCACATTGGGGAAATACAATCGCCCTTTTTCGCTCTGTTTAGGGGCATATCTTCCGGAAATTTTTTTTATTGAGCATGAATGACGTGAAGTAAATATACTGCGGAAGTTGCGGGTCTCTAGGTCAAGCAGTTACGTCGGGGAATTGGAAAAAAATAGCTGTTGCTTAGCTCGGCTATGCTAGGATATAGGTAGAGTGAGCTAAGTTTGAGGTGGTTATTCTTAGCTTTCCCGGTTGTCTAGGACTAGCGAGATTATCATGTGTACGGATGCTTCAATTACACACGCACGTTATACGCATTATGCGACACATGTATATTACGCTGCGTCACATGTATATTATGTGGCGCAGCCTCACAAATCGCCCCAGAGCTAAGCTGCTTCCACAGGCGAACGCCGGTGTTGCTGCGACGCACGAACACTGGGCTCAACACCCGGCTACCCCTCGCATGATGATCGAGGGGACCGGGCTGCCACGTGCGGAACGTAGGTCGGTGAAGCCACTGGGCGCGTAGGGTTTGTGAGGGACGCCAGGCAGCAAGCAACGTTCTGTGCGCCGTGTGACGTCACTGCTCCTCGCGCATGCGTAGCATGAGTCGCAAGGATCTACGCAAAACTGCTCTACCTCAGCCAGTGTAGCGCACGCAAAAAAAATGAAATCCGTCACTGAATCAGTCAGTTAGTAGAGCACTTCATTTCATAGGTATCGATGACTCGGGTTCCCACGGGAGGAGGAACAGAGCGCGCGGTGCGCTCCTCCTCCACACCGGAAATTCTTAGAAGAGGCCAAAAACGCTGCCAGTATTGTAAACTCTCTTACGCCCCTCTCCCAGGATTACACTGACCTCATCATCCACTACAGAGCAACCAGACGCAACTATCGCCCTCCCCACCATTCGCATTCTACCGCTGACTCCCGCATTTGGCGCAGGCTTCAAATCAACACGTGTTAAAGTCACCTCCATCTCCACTACACCCCTCCTACTAACAACCCACTTAACTACGCCTGTGAGATGAGCTTAGCACCACAGCTCATGTCGTCTGGACGTGTCCCACTTTCCCTCCACCACCCAGATCCCCTACCCTTGAGCAGTGGGAGTGGGTGTTGCATTGCTGCCAGCTCAAATACCAGGAGGCCCTGATCCCTCGGGTAAGGATGGCAGCCGCGGCAAGCGGCCTACCTTGCTAAGATGGCCGCCAACCAATCCTAAGTCTTTTAGGGGCGAAGCTCCTTAGGTCATGGGTCTGTCCATCCCTTGTGTCTCGTGGTACGTGACCGGCGCATGCTTTCGGAGATGTCGCAAAGTGGGCCGCGTTGCACGCGCAAGAACCGGCTGCAACCGGCAGCGCAAACTCGGCACCGGGAGCGCGAGCTTGTCTGTGTTCGCCAACGGAGGCGCGAGCGCACGTGCACTGTGAGGGGGAGATCCCGCAAGAGATCACGCCACGAACGCAGGCAGTCGTTCTCGGAGATCGAACGAGACGCAAGGACCTTTGCTCGTTTGCTCTCGCCTTGTTCGGGCACAAGTTCGCCCTAAATAAAAGTTCTTTCTTTACCGTTGTGTCCCATCCTACGTGACAAATTGTGGTGGAGGTGCGGGGTAGTCGTCGATGGCGCGGGGTCTTTCACCAGGTCTGGGCCTGGGAGCATTGACTCCGAAAATAAAAGTTGATTTGTACAATGTACGCACGCAGTCTTACGTCTTTCTTAATGATGTAATGGGCGAACTTTCACGGGAGAGTTACGGTGACCGATGATCTCCCCCTCTCGAGCTTCGCCCCACTTATCATCATTCATTCCGTGGATATGGCGTGATTTTTTTTATCCACTACCCCGCCCCTTTCGTTTCAATAAACGTTTACTCTCTCTGCCTCTCCACATTGAGAGTGTGCCCACCTATCTCCTTCTTTCGTACAAGCAGCCTAGGATTTAGAAAAAGTATATATTTCGAAATTTGAATGCTTTTCTTAGAAACAAACAATAGTTTTTAGTTTGTTGAAGGATTTCTATGACGCCCCTACGATTCCAGTGAAGTATAATTTCTACTATCAATTCAGCTAGAGGTCTCTAGCCTGGTGCGGATGAGCTCCTTGTGTTGTACGCAGTTGGATCGAATTCAGCACGAGTAAATCGGGGAAGTCTCTTTTTCCACCACCAGCATGGCCGCGTCATTCGTTTGTGCACTCACGAAAAACTCTAAATCCGTGTTCTTCTTTAAAAAGTATTTACGCATGCATTTAATGAAATAAAAGCAATTAGGCTATGCAACTACTACTGGTTTTGCTTGTGACGAACACTTCTGGCCTGTTGTTTTTTAGTTGTTTGCTTGTACTCTTGCACAAATTTGTGGGCGCCAGTGTATTGTGCGCCTGACCCTACATTTATTTGCATACGAGTTTCGGTAGCAGCAGAAGCCCCGCGAGTCGGGGAGCGCCCTTGGAATGCGGCCGAGTAGCGCTGAAGCTTGGGTGTTCTTTTTGTGGCCCGTGGCTCGTCGTGCCTGTCGAGGCCACGCGCTGGTGATGCTGGCACAGCCGTCTGTGTTGATGATAGTGGCCCGCGACAGGGCTCCCCCCTGGCGCGGAGTGCGGTACGAATAAAACAAAAACAAGAGCAGCTAGCCAGGTAAGTGATGTACAGGGTGCACAGTCAAGGTCCTTAATCAATCCAAGTCAAAGGGATCAGGTATATTCAAGTGGTTATGCTGAGTTCCTTAAGAGATTCCCGTAACAGTCCGAGTGATCGTTATGAGAACTTCCGGAGGGCATTACAGCCTCCGGTGGCCTGGGCTGAGAATGAAGGAACGGAAGAGCTTGAGCACGAGTCGTCGGTCTATTCTGAGGCTGCGGCGGTAATTCACAGCTATGCCGGTGAAGAAACGGTTTTGGAAGGGCCGCAGCATTCCATACTGCGAGTGCGCGAGTGCTCCGGGATAAAAACAGCCCGACTGCAACGTTGAATTCGAGGTGAAGAGAGTATAGTGGGGTACAGACTTGAGACGTACGCTTGACGTGGAAACGGAACGTGTTGCCGATGAGGACCGCGCCACTTTCGTGGTGCCGGAGTCACCGTAAGCAGTCGACAATACGGGCGGAACCGACCAAGTGTTCAGCGTAGGCACCATGGGCGCCGGTGTTGCCGGAGCAAACGGCTAACTTGGGATTTTCCCTCACAGAAGATGCTCTTCGTGGTCGGTGCTTGCGAAGTCGGCGGCGACGTTTGAGCTTGACGGGGTATATGACTGCTGGTTTAGAAATATCCGTAACGCCTTCCCTGACGTCAGCGTTGTGGTAACAATCGGTCGTGCGGGGCTGTGGCAGCAGCTCATAGGCGGACGGGTTTTCATCGCAATTGGTAACGAGGACAGTAGTATGCGTCTCGTGCGTGATTTGCGGCGACTACAGGGGAACCGTAATGGACGCGTCAGCAGGAGCACAGATGGTTGAAATGCGTGGTGTCGAAACAGCGTCCTCCACTGAAGTATGCAGGCGTGTGGGCGAACACGGTGTCGTGTTTGCCGAAATTGCACCTGAGTTCTCGGGAGCAGCATGCATGAATGGTAGTAAAAACGGTTTCTTCAGGAGCCAGCCTGGGGTTGAGTGGTGCGGGGAGGCAGCGCAGATACATTGGGCGACGGACTGCTAGGGCGTGAGGTGCAGTCCTTCATTGTCGATGCCTTTGGGCTGCCATCCACGGGGTAGAGCGTGGTCGCAGTGGCCGTGGTGTCGTCGCGGGGTGGTACCGCTGACGCCAGCATGCTGGTGCTAGGAACAAGGTCCCAGACCGGGGTGGTGCAAGGCCGGGCGTCTGGCGTGGGTGGTTTTAGGTACCGACCGTAGCGCGTCAGGAGGACGGTCCTCAGCTCGTCGTAGAGCTGGGCTCCAGGCTCCGGCAAGCTGGAGGCTAAGATTAGCGGTAGGAGCTCGTACATCAGTGAGTAATGGTCCTCCTGGGCTGTGTCGTGGTACAGGTCGAAAAAGCACTGCATCTGCAAAAGCCACACCTCGGGGTTTTTGGGGTAGAAGGGGGGGGCGAGGTGGCAACGCCGTTGTATTGAGTGGCTTGGCGTAATCACCAGGAGTTGAGTGCGTGGGCGCAGCCAGATTGGAGTTGCCGATAGGGGAACAGTGACGTTCAGCGAAGCCGGGTGGTGGTGCAGCGTTGCTTCGGCCTCGCGTAGGAAACTCGTTAGTGCAGGAGGCATGCTGCAAGCTGGATAGCGCGGTTCCCTTTTCATCGTGCGTGACCACGTGCGAGGAAACCGTGGAAGGGGGCGATGCAGCGTCCTTTAGTCGGGATGACTCGAGCCGAGGCGTGCCATCACGTAGGCCTGTAGCGTGAAGTAGTGCCGCTTTCCGTGCTTTAGGGGCACACAGCGTAGGTCGGCCGGAAGCAGGGCGGTCGTGATGCGGTAGCGCTCGGTCCGTGAGTCGATACGGCGGATGAACAAGTGCGCTCCCATTTTCAAGAACCAGGCTCGGGGGTAGGGTCGCTCGAATGCCGGGTAGGGCGGCAGAGGACAAGCGAAGTTGGGCTCCATACTGCCAACGTCCGGGTCACCAATTAATGTGGGCGCCGATGTGGTCGTGCGGCTCACTCTACATTTATTTGCCTACGAGTTTCGGTAGCACCAGAAACCCCGCGAGTCGGGGATCGCCCGTGGAACGCGGCCGAGCAGCGCTGAAGCCTGGATGTTCTCTCTGTGGCGCGTGGCTCGCGGTGCCTGTCGAGGCCACGCGCTGGTGACGCTGGCACAGCGGTCCATGGTGATAATGGTGGCCGCTACAAATTATTTGTAATAAAAATGTCCTGCACGTTATTGTTTTTAAGTGCGAATGCACTTTATAAGCGACCCCAAACCATCCACCGCCGGCGGCGGCGGCGGCGGCGTCGGCGTCCGCAGTGCTCCTCTATATTTAAAAAAGGAACAGCATCCGGCGCCAGGTTTCGATCCGAGGACTTTGCGGCCGCAGCGCGACGCGCTACCGACTAAGCCACGGACACCACGCTGATATTAGTGTGAGTAACGCGCGTTATATTTATTTTATTTATTTAGCAAATACTGCAGGCTAAGAATAGCCCAGGCAGGAGTGGGGGTGGTACAATACAAGAACATGACCAAAAAAAAGGAAACAAATACAGGTGGCACAAACTAACAGGGAAATATACAACATATTACGGTACAAGATCTAAGTCACTTCAAAAAAATTTTCAATACACCTTAACACGTTTCTAGATTCAAAAATGTGATGTGGTAGTTCGTTCCATTCTGTTATTGTGCGAGGAAAGAAAGAGTATTTGAAATTGTTAGTTCGAGCAAAGATAGGAGTGAAGTTTTGGGAATGATATCGTCTAGTTGGACGCGAAGATAACGGGGAAAGAATGCTTGATAGGTCAAGTAGACTTTTTTTGCTGGATAGATAGAAAAGAAATTTTAGTCTTGCTGTTTTCCTGCGACATTCTAAAGTTTGAATTTTGTTATCATGCATTAGTTCAGTGGGGGAATCAGACTGGCGAAATCGGTTGAAAATAAAACGGACGGCTAACCTTTGGATTTTCTCTAGATTGTTAATATCTTTTTTAGTATGCGAATCCCACACCTCACATGCATATTCCAAACCAGACCTGATTATTGTATTGTATGCTAGCAGTTTAGTACTGGGGGGAGAACTACTGAGTCTATGCCTTAGCATGCCTAATTTCCTACGTGCCGATGAACAAATCTTTTCAATGTGAGAAGACCAAGTTAGTTTGTTAGTGATTGTTACGCCAAGATATTTGTAACTTTCTGTTAGTAAAATGGGGGTTCCTTTTATACTGTACGGGTAAATAAACGGCTGTTTCCTGTTAGTGATACGCATGAACATAGTTTTTTCAGGGTTTACATTCATTCCCCAGCGGTTACACCACTCAGTTATGGCTTCAACAGATTGTTGCAGCATTATCTGATCATTTAAAGAATTAATTGGACGGAATAAAAGACAATCATCGGCAAATAAGCGGATTTCTACACCTTGTTTAGCACATGTTGTAATATCATTAATATATATAAGAAAAAGCAAAGGCCCAAAGACACTCCCCTGGGAAACACCGGAGTTAACAGGGAGAGGGTTAGAATAAACGCCGTTTATGTCAACGAACTGTGTACGTGAACTCAAATACGATGCAACCCATTTAACAATTGTAGAGGGAAAACCTATCAGATTAAGTTTGTGAATTAGTTTGGAGTGCGGTATCGAATCAAATGCCTTGCTGAAGTCAAGGAAAATTACATCGGTTTGGCCTGATTTATCTAACGCATTCAAACTACGTCGTCAGAGGCGTGCGTTGGCGACTCAACGGCGTTATAGCGGCTTGATAACTGCGTTGTGTACACGTGATACCACAAACCCGATGGAAGAGATGGAAGAGAAGGCGGCGAGGCGGTGGGCTGCGGGGGCCGAGCGCAAGCGCCGCAAGCGGGCCGACAACCGTGCATTCGCACTTTCACATTCTCCCCCTCGGGGAAATGCGGGGGAATTTTTTTTCTTTTTTTCTTTTTCTTTTTTGAATCGTTCTTTCATTTGTTCTCTGCAGTATATACAGTTGAGCCATATTCAATGTATACATTACTATTAGGAGCTTTGAGGTATTTCTGTATCCCCACTAATTCTGTATCACCATGCCACTACCATTACGTGCTAATAAATTGCTAACTTCCAACTTTTTTTTAAATGCAAGCTATAGATGGTGTAGGAGCATACGAGGTCCCGCCCACGGTTTTCTTACCTTGGTACCTCCGCTTGTACACTTACATTGTGTTCTCGCACATTATTGGTTTTTGAAATAAACTTTGAAACTTTGAAACCGAACATCAACTAATACTACAAAAAACCTCACACATAATTGACACTTGGTGCGGTCAGTGGATGCTGAGGCCGAAAATCTCCAAGTGCAAGTTCATGCCTCTCACAAAAACAGCCTAACATCCTCTATCCATACTCTCTAATTTCAGCAATGTTATCTCAAGTCAATTAATACCGATACCTCGGCGTTGTAATTACAAGCAGAATATATTGGAACGAGCATTTTACAAATCCAGCTGCCGATGCTTCAAAATACTTGGCTATTTCAAAAGTCAGTCATTATTACCTGCAATCCTCAGAAAAATTCCCTTTGAAGCTTTTGCTCCCAGTAAATCGGAATACGTTTCTACTATTAACAGCCCTCATCAGATATACCTTATTAACATTCTTCATTACGTCCAAAATTGAGCCGCAAGATTTGCGTCCTCAAATTACGAAAAATGTGCCAGTATCAGTCGAACATAATCATCTCTCGGTCTCTCTATTTTGTCAGCTTGACGCAAAAATGTACATCACTATCTTTTTCACAAACTGTACTACAACTCTCGACAACTACATGGCTCACTTTTACTTCCGCAATTCCGAAAATCGCGTCCCGTATTTATTTTCATGAATATTCAGCGTCTTTCCAGCTCTACTAAAACTTTGAACAAATAATTTCTGCCTACGGTCTTTCAGAAGTGAAACGGATTGATCTATGAAATTGCCAGTGAACAATTTGCTTTTATATTTAGATATTTAATCCTAGCCACTCTTAACTCTTAATCCATATTTTTTTCTTTTTTGTTTTTTTGTTCGCTGCCGCCTGTTTTTTTTTTTGAATAACTAGTTGACCTTTACCATTTTGACGCCATTCTCTGCGGTCTCTTTGCTATTTATTGTTACCTCTAGGTTTCAGTAATTCAAATACCGTAAACTCTAATTTCATTTTTATTGACGGTTGTAGTTTTATTCTACCCCTCTTTTGCAATACTCCAACAGGGCCCATAAGATTAAAAAATGATGACGATGATGATGATGATGGTGAAAGCCATATGTTATTTCACTTATCCTATTTCAGTAACATTTCGCTACGTCCTGTGATGTGGTGATGTAACTGCCAAGCGGACAGTGGTACAATATAGTTGAAAGAGTTGCAATGTTTTAGTTTATTTCCTGTTTCTGATGGAAAAAGAAAGACGTTATTCTGAATATGAAGTGACAAAACCCGTTTTTTGTTTTTGATATGTCGCATAAATTGCGCGTTTATGTATTATCAATTGCTCAATACTGGTGTGTACGTCACTTTAATTGCCCCATTTATGTTAGTGAAAGAATTTGTTTGATACATTATTAATGCGTATATAGGTAGAGAAAAACTTTATTTACGTGTTCCCAGTATGTAGACCTTCAATCTATTTGCGGAATTATTCCATCATAAATGTGTTATGGTAAATCTTCGTCCCCAATGCATTCCTGTGTTTGTATGAAAGTATACGACATCTTGCGGGTTGCTCACGTGTATGTTATGTCCATTTTTAAGCTTTTCTTCTTTTCCTCGGTGTCTAGGATTGGGCAGGAACTCCGTCAGGCTGTAGCCTTTTGTGCCTGTCTAAGCATTTTTTCTATTTTTTGTGTAAGAGCGAAAATTTAAAAAAAAAGTTGAAGTTGGAAATCGGTGCGCCCTTGATTACCAGAGCTAGAGACCAATATTATTTTTGCTTCTAATGCTGCAATTATTCCCTAAGGTTAACTAACATGTTTTTGCCGAAGCAAAGGAGTCCTTGATAGAACCCTTTTATATAAAGGTTTTGAAAACAGCCCCAAATGAAAAACGTTACTTTAGTGTTCTTCAAAAAAGTTAGCACTTGGGGCAAGAGCGAAAGTACATTACAAGTGGAGCAAAAGTAGAATGTTTATTTCGACAACTAAATTAGAATTAAAATAGAAGGAGTTGTGCGTGACACTGCCTTGTACGGAGCCAGTGATGCAGCACCCTTGGGGATATGTCCATTTATGTCTATGGCGAAGGCTACAAAAAGACAACAGCACGGAATCAACCCAGCTGCTGCAGGTTTTATGCCCTGAAAGGTGGCTTTTGTGTCGGGCAAAGGCGGGCATTGTTTAGGGATTATCAAGCAGAGAACAACATGAGAATATTCCCAGGGAGCACGAAAAAAGGAAGTGAGATACAAACAATAACGTTTGTGATATCAATCTGAGGTAATAGGGCAGGATGCTCTGTCGCTACTGTTGGCGACACAGGGACTGTTAGGCCGTGTGGCATCTCTTTTGTATCTTTTGATCCGTTGAATACGCATTTCCCGCAAAAAACAGAAAGAATAGCGGCTTCAGTACGCACTTGGTGCCCGACCAGCGCACTTCACATCGATGTCGTGGAGCAGCCCCTTGGAGCAGCCCCTGCAGAATTATGCTTTGAACAGTCCCGTCATTAAGCAGCCAAAGCCGGGCGCGCAGATGAATATTAAATCCTTGCACCAGACTTCACAAAGTGTCTGCGCGTGGACAGTAAAATCGGATTCGGTGGCATTCTACCGAATTGGCGTAATGAATCGGCTAGGAGAAGTAGATGCTTGTACAAACTTCAGCGGAAGTACTAAATACTGGTTGAAGAACTGTTTGTTGTGTGGACGAACAAAGGTATATGCTGGGAGTTCACGTGGAGACCTGCGTGCCAAAGCATGGCAACAATTGCGAAATCCTTCGGAGGTTTTCGTCATAAGTGCTATTTAAATACACACACGGACAAAAAATGGCGAATCGCAACTATCAGTAAGAATGGACGTCTTGCGAAAATTCCATTCTGGCATACCTGGGTTTATACCATGTGACATTCTTACTTTTTACCGCTTCGCGTAATTCGTGATTTTTCAAACTCTTGCGACTTCGTGAGTGCCTCGAGAGACACGAGACTCAAGCACAATATTTTGCCGTCTCTTTCTCCTCTTGCTGGCGGCTGACCCCGTGGGAGCGGTAATCACGGGCCACCCTTCCACGGGGGCACTCTGGTAACCCGCATTTTTGGCACCTGGTAACGATGTGTGGTGGCCAGCCGTATCAGCTGTGTGTTGAAACCTAGCGCCGCATTTCGTGAGGTTGCAACAGAAAAACTCTGAATTACAGCTTGATGGTGGGTGGTCGAGATACGTTATGACTTGAGTTATCTCCGTTAGCGTATTTTGCGGTGCACCCAACTAGAAATCCGCAACATAACCAGTGGCACTAGCGCTGCCCTATCCAAGCTGAGGAAGAGTCAAGAAAACTTTTGTGTTAAAATTTTTTCACTTTCTCAGAGGTAGCTAAATATAACAGGCAAATGAGTTAGCTCCCTCTGGTACATACATACGGCTGTGAAAAACTGGGTCTTACTCATAGACCGATGTTTGCCAGCCAAAACATCCAATGAAGATGTACGAGAAGCTCTTGGTGACATGAGGGCAGTCGTGTGGGCCATAAAACCGGGGTGTCGGTCAACTATCCATTTTTACTTAGGGTTAAGCCACAGATAGTCAATGCAAACGTATCAACTCAAGCCTTTCTTTCAAAATAAAACCGCAGGTCAAGACCACCGAATTTATAAAGGTTTAGTGATGATCCTGAGGAACCTTAGTGTTACTCACTTTAAAATAATGGTTCATGCAACACGACATATACGGTATGAATGGCTGTGGTTGGCTTTGCGTGCAGGTTCTCATAAAGGGTCTTTGCAAGAACTCTCAAAAAATCGAGGGATTTGGAGAAATGCCGCGATAATAGGTCATGTGATGAATGTGGCTTAGGACTACGTCTTTTGCAAAACCCGATGAAGAAGGCCTGAACCGATGTGATACGCTCCTATTGGTAGTATAATTATTTATTTAGAAATACTGCAGGCAGTATCGTTGCCCAAGCAGGAGAGAGTTGCAAAATATCATTATGCAAACCATGTTCAACCGCACCAACACTTGCAGAATACATACTCGATATGGGCAAACAGTTCCAGTGTCCTATGATCTTAGGAAAAAAAGACTACTGAAATATTTTAGTGCGGGTGAAGTATGGTCGTATGGGTTTGCAGTGATTGATTCTGCATAATCCCTCTGGTGCGAAAAGTAGATAATCTTCGCGTGATAAGCCAATTTTGTTGTCGTACAGTAGATAGAGAAGTTTAGGGAGGGCCACCTACCGGCGGAGTTCAAGTGATGGCAAGTCAATATTGATTATCCTTTTGTTAATGACGATGATGTCCCATTATTTGACAAAATGATCCGTGCAGTGAGACGCTGAATACGCTCAATCTTCGTAATATTGATGGCATGAAACGGATGGCAAATATTGACGCACACTCGAGGACTGGGCGAATCAAGTTGCGATAGTCTTTTATTTTATTGTTACAAGGAGATCCTTTCAGTTTTCGTCTCAGGAAGAAAAGCTTCTAAAGGCTTTGTTGCAGATATTATCAATGCGCATATTCCATTTCAGATTCTTAGTAATTGTTAAGCCCAATTATTTGACAAACAATACAACTTCGAGAGTACGGGTTTTAATAACATAGGTGTGTATAAGGGTTTTTTCTTCGTTGTAACGACCATCGAAACTGATTTGGAAAAATTTATTTCCATTCCCCTCTTATCGCACCAGTCCACGAGTATAAAACGTTTTCGTTCAACGAAGCCTGACAAGAACCACTCTTGATAGTGGAGTAAACAACGCAGTCATCTGCCATCAGTTTCACCTGTATGCTGTAACCAATATCTTTAGCAATAATATTAATGCATTCTACAAGCAAAGGTCTCAACACTGAGCCCTGTGGCAATCCTGATAAGACGCGTAGACTATCTGACCTAACACCATCACATTCAAGAAATTGGGTACGCTTTTCAAGGTAGGCGTTTATCCAACAAACTATAATATCAGGTAAATCGATCTCTGTAAGCCTAGCCACAAGTAAATTTGCGGCACCCGGTCGAAGGCCTTCGACAAATCTGAAAATATTGCATTTATTGGTTGGTGATTATCGATTGCGGCTGCAAATTTCTGAATGACAGTTACTAGTTGTGTTATTGTAGATACGCTTTGCAAAATCTATGGTGGTAGTCAACAAAGAAGTTATCTTCAAGGTGACTCGAAATATGGTTGGCTATGACATGTTCGAGAATTTTGCAGCAGGTATTATTCAATAAAATCGGTTTATATTTTTTCACACCTACTAGGTGACCAGATTTCGGTATTGTAATTATCTTCACCGTCAACTAGTCATGTAAAGCGCTTTTGTGTAGCGACTCATCGCAAATTACTTCAAGGTAGTGTGACAGTATTTCAGAATATCGTCGAAGAAATATGTTTGGGAGGCTATCAATGCCCCATTATTTTATTTCATCAAGATTTGAATGACGCGCTCAAGAATAAAAGGACGCGTGCATGCTCAAAAACAAAATTTGGTGAGTGGTTTCATATTGCGCTAACGCAGCAAGCGCGATTCCCTCAGCAAGTGTTCTGCCACTGTAAGAGCAGGACGGGACGTACAGGCGTCAGAAGCCGGGATGATGGTGATGGTTGTATTATTTTAATAGCACTAGGCAAACTGGGACAGAAAGTGCCAAGAGAGTGGTCACCTAACACAGATAAAAAATTGAATAATAAATTTGGTTAGTAAAACTAAATGCAAAATAAGCAAAGACAATGAGCATGGTGGTCGTAGAAGGCAAGGTGGTTATTATGCCGGGTATCACATGAAGTTTATAAATATAACTTTTGATATACACTTAAAATCGTGTTTGTCAGTAACCATTGGATATTCGCTACAAAGTCTGAAAGCTGCTGTGGGTATCTGCTGCTTGAAGGGTTCAGAGAAACGGATGCTATTCGCCGTGTTGCGTTGAGGTACTTACGTGAACTATTGATTGGCCCTCTCGCACTTGCACCACAAGGGTTATAATTATCGAGTGAGCAGGTGTGAGCCCGTCACGTGTGTGTGGCCTGTCGATGGCCCAACTAACGCAACCTCCGTGTGTATTTTGTGTTGGTTGGGTGTTTCCCAAAGTATGGTTTTATTGCCTGCAGTTTGTTGTCTGTCTGTACACTCCGTTGCTGTTAGCAGGTTTAACAGCTACAAGGCGTGTGATGTGTGGCTTCAGGTCAGTGTGGGGTAGCACTATTACCTCAGCTCTATTTCCAAGTGCCGCAGCACCGGATCCTATATGGGCCAACTCATTTCTCGCGATGTTCGAGTGCCCACGAACCACGAATACAATTATTTGGAGTTCGCGAGGTTATGCGGCGATGATGGCGTTAAAAAGAATTTTCATTACGTGGGTTTTTGCTAGGCTTTTAGAAACCCATTTGGGGCAATATTATTAGCAATAATTAAAGTACTTTACATCGCTTCCGCCATAAAGCTAGTGTGTACATTCAGAGTTCTGCATAAATTAGGTATGGCTGCATTAGCCACACAGGCCACCAGGAATGCAATTTTTGAAAGCGTTACTGTAGAATTTTGCGTATTTGTATTTGTCCCGCATAGGCAGGGAATACTGCAATATCGCAAATATTAGTACCCTGTTTTAATGAATATTTGTAAAAAGCATCACATCATGCAGAGAGAAGTTCGCGTTGTGAAAAATCTTTCCAAAGGTAATGTGTACTAGACTAAGTAGGAGAAGCTGAGACCCGCAGCATCCGATCTCACTCTAACCTTGAAGGGTTTGGAAAATTACGGAAGATTTAAAAAGACCTGGGCTGTAGATGTATCCTGAATTATGTGCTTGAACGTATGGTTATAGACTGATGAAATTTTAGGCGCATGAAACAAGTTCATGTGTGTGCGCTGACATTCCAGGCCCCATTTTTTTCTGGAACATAGAGGCTCACTACCTGGCTACTGAGAAAGCACCCGATGCGAGTTGAACCGCAGATGCAGCACTGGGTCCAGCATTTGCAGAGCTATTGTTCAGACTGAAAGATACACAACACTTTCCTAGTCCAGCCGAGATCCCACCAATGCAGTATAAACAGCTAGCGTTGTTTGTCATCACCATATGATTGGTGTAAAAGGACCTCAAGTATATTCATCAATTTTAGCCTTAATGCTAACATTTGATTTGAAGAATCGTTCAGAGTTTTTATCCAGCAGAACACCTAAAAACAGCTTTGTCTCATCACAGAAATATATTTATTTATTTATTTATTTATTTTATTCTTAATTTATTTATTTAATTTTTGTTTGTTTGCTCATTTTACCTTCAGGGTATACAGTATTGTCGAGGCGAGGAGCTTACATAAAAGACCAAAGAGAAGTCAAAAGCATGCGACAAGTGTTTAGCGATTGCACGCACGAAATACCATATTGTATCAAGCAAAATAAGTGCTAACAGAAACGCAGTAGCCACAGCCATCAACGCAATAAGACTCGTAGGAGAGCAAAAAAAACTCTAAGTGCAGTAAAAAAAACTATGTGTGTCTATACAGAAACGGCGGATCTAAGCAAGCATACAAAACAATTAAAAAGAAACAATAAAGCATTAAGGAAAACCACACTAAACACTGCAAAGAGTAAGACTAACGTACAACGAATTTGAAATCGACAATGTGTCCGGGAAGCGGGCAGGGTAGTAACGCAAGCTAATAAACTTGCATGTTGTTCTACTAACGGCACGTTCTAGGCAAAAAAAGAATGAGTATAGGAGACAGTGGTTTGGAGCGGGATGTGTACATCGTGATGATGGTCAAGGCGTTAAGGTATGAAACGTGCGGGTGGTATCCAGCATGATTTGAGTACATGGTTATTATGATACTTTCTGAATTAGGCACTGACTGGAGTGTTTTGTATGTGCAGCGAGGGGAGTTAGGTTCGGACTGGATTTCATAGTAGTTAGAGTGGCCATACGGTCATAGTCACGAAACGTATATGCATGGCTTCAAGCTGGCTAGTTAGAGTCGTATAGCCAGTAACCCAATTTAACGAAGCATGCTTCTGTGTGGGGCGCACGTAAGTAATATAAAAGTGGTTTTTGTAGGAAGAAGGTTGTAAGCAAAAATTTCTCTTTAGGCTTCCGAGCATGCGGTTAGCTTGAGAAGTTATAAATTCAATATGTCGTGACCAGGACCGGTTGTTAGTTATATGCACACCAAAGTATTTATTCTCAAATACAGAGTACAATGGGGAACTGATAAGAAAGTAACCAGGATGAGTTAATCGATTTTTGTATACCCTCCACACTTTACATTTAGATGTGTTAAGCTCGATATGCCAAAGTTTGCGCTATGTAGAACTATTATTAGGCTCAGTTTTCAGGCAGTCAACATCAGATGAATAATCAGTTTTGCCGCAAAGCACAAAATCATTAAGAAAGAGGCAACTAGAAGAACAAATATTGCTAGGGAAGTCAATGTATACAATGAAAAGTAAGGGTCCTAGCAAACAGCCGTTAGCTACACCTGAGCACACAATTACCCCAGGGAAGTTAGTTTGATTGGCTTACACAAATTACGTTGGGTTAGAAAAAATACCTCTATTCATTGTAAGCCTTCGTGATCACTTTTCGCATTAGGTAATTTTTATAGAGGTCCATAATTAACGTTATGAAATGCTTAGGGTCATTTTTCAAAGTACGTAACTTTTGTAAGAGAAGTCTATGCTTAAAGTTATGAAACGCTTTCGCGTGTTTTCTTTTATTTTTCAAAAGCGTTTCATAACGTCAATCATGGACTTGTCTTACAAACCTTGCGTAAGTTAAAAATTAATCCCGCAGTATTACAATGTACAGAGGTATTTTCTTCTAACCAAATGCAATTTATGTTCGCCAATCAAACTAACTTTCCTTAGGTACTTGTGTGCTCTGGTTTAGCTCACGGCTATTTGTTAGGACCCTAACTTTTTATTGTATACACTGACTTCACTAGCGATATTTGCTCTTCTATTTGCCTCTTCCCTAATTATGCTGTGCTTTACAGCAATACTGTTAATTCCTATGACGTTGACTGCCTGAAATCTGAGCCTAATAATAGTTCTAGATAGCGCAGACTGTGGCTAATCGAGCTCAACAGAAATAAATGTAAAGTGTTGAGGCTACCCAGCAATCAAATTACTTATCCTGAATACTTCCTTATCAGTCCCTTATTGGAGTACGTAGTCTAGAATAAATACTTTGGTGAACACATAACTAACAACCTGTCCTGGTCTCGACATATTTAATTTATAACATATAAAGCTAACCGCAAGCTCGGTAGCCTTAAGGGAAATTTTTCCTCACCACCTTCTGCCCACAAGAGCCAATTTTGTTTCTTACGTGTGCCCCTCACAGAAGCATGCTTCGTCAAATTGGAATACTGCCTATACGACTCTAACTAGCCAGCTTGAAGCTGTGCAATTTAGTTTTGTGACTTTCATAGTGTTTACCCATGATCGTAAGGCCAGTCTAACTACTGTGAAATGCAGTCTGAACCTAACTCATCTCGCTGCACATACAAAACTGTCCCGTCAGTGCCTAATTCAGAAACTATCATAATAACCATGTACTCAAATAATGCTGGATAGCACCCGCAAGTTTCATACCTTAAAGCCTTCACCATCATCAAGAAGTACACATCCCGCTCCAAACTACTGTCTCCTATACTCATTCTTTTTTTGCCTAGAACGTGCCTTGAGTAAAACAACTTGCCTGTTTAGTAGCTTGGGTTACTAACCCTGCCCGTTTCCCGGGCACATTGTCGATTTCACATTCGATATAAGTCTCTCTTACTCCTTGCAATAAGTAATGTGCTTTTCCTTGTGTTTTAATCTTTGTTTTTATGTGTTGTTTGCGTGTTTAGATACGCCATTTCTGTGTAGATCACACGATAATATTTTATTGCACTTATTTTTTGCTCTCCTTCGAGTGTGATTGCGTTGAAGGCTGTGGATACTGCGTTTCCGTTACCACTTATTTTGTTTGATACATCATGGTATTTGGTGTGTACAATCGCTAAACACTTGTCGCGTGCTTTTGACTTCTCTTTTGCTCTTTTATCTAAGCTTCTCGCCTCGACAATGCTGTATGCCTCGAAGGTAAAATGAACAAATAAATAAATACAATATATTTCTGTGAAAAAACAAAGCTATTTTAGGTGTTCTGTTGGATAAAAACTCTGACTCATTCCTCAACTCAAATTAAGCATTAAGCTCAAATTGACGAATATCCTTCAGGTACTCTTATACCAATCATATGGTGATTACAAACAACCCCTGCTGCGTGTTTGTGCTGCATTGGTGGGATCTCGGATGGACTAGGGAAGTGTTCTGTATCGTTCACGCTCAACAATGGCACTCAAAATGCTGGACCCAGTGCTGCACCTGCGGTTCAACTCCCATCAGTAGCCTTGTAGAAAGCCTCTACGCTGCATGAAGCAAATGGTACCTAGAATGTCAGGGAACATACATGTACTTGTTTTATGCGTTTAAAATTTCATCAGTATATAATCATACGTTCAAACATACTTCAGGATACATCTACAGCCCAGTTCTTTTTAAATATCCCATCGGTTTACAAACCCTTCAAGCTTAGTGTGAGAGGGGATGCTTCGGGTCTCACCTTCCACTGTTTAGTCTAGTACACTCTATCTCTTACAAACCTTTTCCCATGACAAGAAATTCTCCCTGTATAACGTGATGCTTTTTACAAATATTCATTAAAAGAGGGTACTAAGATTTGCAATTTTGTAGTATTCCCTGACTATGTGGGACAAATACAAATACGCAGAATTCTACAGTGACGCTTTCAAAAATGCATCCTGGCAGCTTGTGCGGCTAATGCAGCCATACCTAATTTATGCAGAACTATGAATGTGCGCACCATCTTTTTCGCGGCAGCGATGTACGGTACTTTATTATTGCGAATAATATTGCCCAAATGGATTTCCAAAAGCCTAGAAAAAAACCCACGTAATTAAAATTGTTTTTAACGCGAACCTCGCCGCATAACGTCGAGAACTCCAAATGATTGTATTCGTGGTTCGTGGGCACTCGAACATCACGGGAAACGAGGTGGCCCATATCGGATCCGGTGCTGCGGCACTTGGAAACAGAGCTGACGTAATAGCGCTACCCTACACTGACCTGAAGCCATACACCACACGCCTTGTAGCTGTTAAACCTGCTAAGAGCAATGGAGTGTACAGACAGACAACAAACTACAGGTAATAAAACCATACTGTGAACAACACCCAACTAACACAACACACACACGGAGGTTGCGTTAGTTAGCGATCGACAGGCCACACACACGTGTCGTGCTCACACCTGCTCACTCGATAATTATAACCCTTGTGTTGCAAGTGCGGAGAGGGCCAATCAATGGTTCATAATCTAATCACACATAAGTAACTCAAAGCAACACGGCGAATAGCATCCGTTTCTCTGAACCCTTCAAGTAGCACATACCCACAGCACCTTTCAGACTTTGTAGGGGAATATCCAATGGTTTCTGACAAAAAAACCGTTTTTAAGTGTATATCAGAAGCTAGATTTATAAACGTCATTTGATACCCTGCATAATAACCACCTGGCCTTCTACGACCGCCATGCTCATTGTCTTTGCTTATTTTGCATTTATTTTTCTAACCGAATTTAATATTCACTTTTATATCTTCGTTAGGTGACGATACGTTTGGCCCTTTCTGTCCCGGTTTGCCTAGTACTATTAAAATATTACAACCATCATCATCATCCCGGCTTCTGAAGCTTGTAAGCGACGTCCTGCTGTTAACAGTAGCACAATGCTTGCTGAGAGAATCGCGCTTGCTTCGTTATGCGCAATATGAAACCACTCACCAAATTTTGTTTTTAGCTTGCACGCGTGCGGTAATTCTCGAACCCGTCTATTAAATCTTGAAGCAAAGAAATCATGTGGCGCTGATGGCATCCAAACTTCTTCGACTATGTTCTCAAATACTGTCACACTACCTTGATGTACTTATTGAGGCTTCGCTCAACCAGAGCGCTTTACCACATGACTGGTTGACGGTGAAGGTTATACCTATACCGAAATTAGGTGACCTATTATATTCAAAAAACTATAGACCGATTTCATTGATTAGTACCTGCGGCAAAACACTCGAACTTGCTATAGCAAGCCATATATCAAAGCACCCTTAAGATATCTTCTTTAGTGGGTACCACCAATGAATTAGGCGTAGCGTATCTACAATAACACATGTAGTACCTGTCGTTCAGAACTTTGCAGCCGCAATCGATAATCAGCCAGCAATAGATACAATAATTTAACATTTGTTCAAGTCCTTTGACCGGGTGCCACAAATTTACTTTTGGCTTGGCTTACAGAGATAGGTTCACCTGACATTATAGGTCGTTCGGTAAAGGCTTACCTTGAAAACCGTACCAAATTTGTCGGATGTGATGATGTTAGGTTAGATAGTATAAGTGTCTTATCAGGAGTGACACAAGGGTGAGTTTGGGGACCTTTGCTTGTAGAGTACATTAATATTATTGCGAAATATATTCGTTAGAGCCTAACGGTGAAACTGATGGCAGATGACTGCGTTGTTTACTCTACTATAAAGAGTGGTTCTTGTCAGGCTTCGTTGAATGAAAACGTTTTTATACTCGTGGACTGGTGCGATCAGAGGGGAATGGAAATAAATTTTTCAAAATCAGTTTCGACGGTCGTTACAACAAAAAAAAACCCTTATACACACTTATGTTATTAAAATCCGTGCTCTCGAAGTTGTATTGTATGTCAAATACTTCGGCTTAACAATTACGAATAATCTAAAATGGAATATGCGTATTGATAATATCTGCAACAAAGCCTTTAGAAGCTTTGCTTCCTGAGAAGAAAACTGAAAGTATCTCTTTGTAACATTAACATAAAACACTACTGCAACTTGATTCGCCCAGTCCTCGAGTGTGCGTAAATATTTGCCATCCGTTTCATGCCACCAATATTACGAACATTGAGCGTTTTCAGCGTCTCGCTGCACGGATCATTTTGTCAGATAATGGGACATCATCGTCAGTAACAAAAGGATAATGACTATTCACTTGCCATCACTTGAACTCCGGCGGTAGGTCGCCCGCCACAAATTTCTCTATATACTGTACAACAAAAAATTGGCTTATCACGTGAAGGTTATCTACTTCCCGTACCAGAGGGATTATCCAGAATCAATCACTGCAAAACCATACGACCATACTTTACCCGCACTAAAATATTTAAGTAGTCTTTTTTTTCCCTAAGATCATAGAACAATGGAACTCTTTGCCCATATCGATTACGTATATTGCAAGTGTTGGTGCGGTTGAACATGCTTTGTGTAATCATATTTTGCAACTCTCTCCTGCTTGGGCAACGATGCTGCCTGCAGTATTTCTAAATAAATAATTCTACTACCATTAGAAGCGTATCACATCGGTTCAGGCCTTCTGCATCGGGTCTTGCGAAAGACGTAGTCCTAAGCCACATTCATCACTTCACCTATTATCGCGGTATTTCTCCAAATCCCTTTATTTTTGGAGAGTTCTTGCAAACACCCTTTCGACAACCTGTACTGAAACCCATCCACAGCCCTTCATACCGTATATGGCATGCTTCATGAACCATTATTCTACAGTGAGTAACACTAAGATTCCCGAGGATTATCACTAGACCTCTATCGATTTTGTGTGCTCGACCTGCAGTTTTGGTTTGAAAGAAAGGCTCGAGTTGATAGGTCTACATAGGCTATCGGTGTCTCAACCATATCTTAAAACAGATGTTTGCCGGACACCACGGTTTGACGGCCCACACGACTGCCCTGATGATTTTTAACGCAAAGGTTTTCTTGACTCTCTTAGCTTGGATAGGGCACTGCTAGTGCCGCTGCTCATGTTGCTGTTTTCTGGCTTTGTGCACCGCTACATGCGCTAGCGGAGATAACCCAAGTCATCACGTATCTCGACCACCCACCGTCAAGCTGCAATTCAGAGTTTTTGTGTTGCAACCTCACTGTATGTGGCGCTAGGTTTCAACACACCGCTGATACGGCTGGCCACCACGCATCGCTACGCGGTGCCAAAAATGCGAGTTACCAGAGTGCCCCGTGGAAGGGTGGCCCGACATTACCGCTTCCACGTGGTTAGCCGCCAGCTAGAGAAGATTGAGACGGCGAAATATTGTGCTTACGTCTCGTGTCTTTCGATGCACTCACCAAGGTGCTCGAGTTTGAGAAATCAGCAATTACGCGAAGCGGTAAAAAAGTAAGAATGTCACTTGGTATTTAAACCCAGCAATGCCATGATGGAACTTTCGCCAGACGTCCATTCGCACTGATGCTTGCGATTCGCCATTTTTCTTGTCCTTGGGTTTATTTAAATTGCACACATGACGCAAACCTCCAAAGGTTTTCGCAATAGTTCCCGTGCTTTGGCACCGAGGACTCCACGCGAAGTCCTAGCATATAACTTTCTCGTCCACGAAACAAACAGTTCTGCCACCAGTATGTAGTAATTCAGCAGAAGTTTGTTCAAGCATGTACTTCTCCTAGCCTATTCATTAGGCCAATGTGGTAGAATGCCACCCAATATGATTTTACTATCCAAAAGCAGCCACTTCGTGAATTCTGCTGTGAGGGTTTTATATTCATCTGCGCTCACAGCTGTGGCTGCTGGATGACGAGACTGTTCAATGCATAATTCTGAAGGGCATCTCTAAAAAGGGCTGCTCGACGACATCGATGCGAGGTGCGCTGGTTGGCACGAAGTGCTTACTCAAGCCGCTGTTCTTTCTGTTTTTGCGAGAAATGCGTATTCAACCGATCAAAAGATACAAAAGAGATCCAGCGCGGCCTAACTGTTCCTGTGTCGCCAACAGTAGCGACACAGCATCCAGCCATATTCCCTCTGTTTGATATCAGAAACTTTATTGTTTGTATCTCACTTCCTTTTTTTGTATTCCCTTGGCATATTCTTATGTTGTTTTCTGCTTGATACGCATAAAACAATGCCCGCTTATGCCCGACACAAAAGCCACATTTCAATGCAGCTGCAGCAGCTGGGTAGATGCTGTGCAGTTGTCTTTTTGTAGCCTTCGCCATAGACCTAAACGGACATATCCTCCAGGAGCTACATCACTGGCTCCGTACAATGCAGTGTCACGCATCACTACTTTTACTTTGAATTTAGTTGTCAAAATAAAGATTCTACTTTTGCTGCACTTGTAATGCACTTTCGCTCTTTCCCCAATTGGTAACTTCTTTGGAGAGGAGTAAAGTAACTTTTCCATTTGGGCTGTTTTCAAAACCTTTATTTAAAAGGGTTCTATCAAGGACTCCTTTGATTCGGTAACTAACATGTTAGTTAACGTTAGGGAACACTTGATGCATTAGAACCAACAATATTATTGGTCTCCTGCTCCGGTAATCGAGGGCGCACCGATTTCCAACTTCAACTTTTTTTTACATTTTCGACCTTACATAAAAAGTAGAAAAAATGCTTAGACAGGCACAAAAAGCTACAGCCTGACGCAGTTTCTTCCCAATCCTTGACACAGAGGAAAAGAAAAGCTTGAAAATAGACATAAAATACACGTCAGCAACCCGCAAGATATTGTCGTATACTTTCATACAAACACAGGAATGCATTGCTGATGAACAGTTACAAAAGCAAATTTATGATGGGATATTTTCGCATATACAGTTAAGGTCTACGTACTGGGAGCACGTAAATATATTTTGTTCCTACATATATACGCATTAGCAATGTATCAACCAAATTTTTTCACTAACATAAATGAGCAAATAAAGTCACATACACACCAACATTGAGCAATTCATAATACATAAAAGCGCAATTTAGGCGACATCCAAAAAACAATAAAACGGGCTTTATTACTTCATATTTAGAATAGAATGTATGTTTTTCCATCAGAAACAAGAAAATAAATGAAACATTGCAACTGTTTCAACTGCATTGCAGTAGTGTCCGCTTGGCACTTACATAACCACATCACAGGACGTAGCGAAATGTAATTGAAATACGCTAAGTGATATAATATAAGGCTTTCATCATCATCGTCATTTAATCGATCTTACGGACCCTGTTGGACAATTACATAAGGGGGGTGCAATCAAGTTACAGCAGTCAATAAAAATGCAATTCATGGTTACAGTATTTCATTTACTGAAACATAGAGGTAACACAAAGTTAAAAAGACCGCCGACCAGGGAGGCGAAATGGTTAAAGGTCAACTTATAATGCGAAGAATAGAGGTGGCAGCGAACAAAAAAGAAAAAAAAGAAAAATAGTGATTAAGAGTAAGGGGTGGCTAGGAATATATCTATATATAAAAGCAACTTGTTCACTGACAATTGCATGGATCAATCCGTTCCACTTTTATTACTAAACAGCGCAACAAAAACACGGACTATAGCTGAGGTACACAGGACGTCCGTGTTTTTGTTGCGCTGTTTAGTAATGATGGATAACCAACTCGCCCAATACTGCACTTTGCCGTTCCACTTGTCAAAAACCGTAGGCAAAAATGATTTTTAAAAATGATAGTAGCGCCAAAAAGGCGCTGAATACTCATGTAAATAAATATGCGACGAGATGTTCGGAATGGCGGAAGAAAATGTGATCCATGCAGTAGTGGACACGTAGTATAGTTTGTGAAAAAGCTAGAGACGTACATTTTTGCGTCGAGCTGATAAAATCGAGAGACCGAGAGGTGATTCTGTTTGACTGATACTCGCACATTTTTTTGTACTTTGAGGACACGAATCTTGCGGCAAAATTTTGGACGGATTGAGGAATGTTAATAACGTATATCTGATGAGGGCTCCTAATATCAGAAGAGTATTCCATTTTACTTCGAGCAAAAGTTCCAAAGGCAATTTTTCTAACAATTCCAGGTGATAATGACGGTGAGTTTCTGAGATAGCCAAGAGTTTTTGAAGCATCGACAGCTGGATTTGTAACATGCTCGTTTCAATATAGTCTGCTTGTAATTACAACGCCGAGGTATTGGTATTAATTGACTTGTGATAACATTGCTGGGTTAAAGAGTACGGATAGTGGACGTTAGGATGTTTTTGTAAGAGAGGCATGAACTTGCACTTAGAAGTATTCGGCATCAGCACCTACTGAGCGCACCCTCTATCAATTATATAAGGTTATTGGTATTAATTGACTTGTTATAACATTGCTGGGTTAAAAAGTACGGATAGTGGACGTTAGGATGTTTTTGTAAGAGAGGCATGAACTTGCACTTAGAAGTATTCGGCATCAGCACCTACTGAGCGCACCCTCTATCAATTATATAAGGTTTTTTGTAGTAGTATTTGATGTTCCGTTTCAAAGTTTCAAAGTTTTTTTCAAGAAATACAATAATGTGCGATTACACAATGTAAGTCTACAAGAGGAGGTCCCAACGTAAGGAAAGCGTGGGCGGGACCTCCTATGCTTCTACATCGTCCATAGCAAGCATATAAAAAGACATATACGGAAGTTAGCAATCCATTAGTACGTAACGGTAGTGGCGTGGCGACACAGAATTAGTGGCGATACAGAAAGACCTCAAAGTCATATACTAGCAAAGTTTACATTGAATATGTCTCAAGTGTATATACCGGACAGGAGAAATGAGTGCAAACCATTCAAGAAAAAGACAAATAATGGAAAAAAATACAGTGTAATACTTTTCCATTAGAAATAATTTATACATGGGTTCACTCAAACAACAAAAACCAAGAGGCCAGAAGTGTTCCTCACAACCAAAACCAGTAGTAGAGGCAAGCCTAATTCTTTTATTTCAATTAATGCATGCGTAAATAATTTTTAAAGAACAGGGATTTAGAGTTTTTCGTGAGAGCACCAAACGAACGATGCGGCCAAGCTGGCGGTGGAAAAGAAGACTTCCCCGAATTACTTGTGCTAAATCCAATCCAGCTCCGTACAACACAAGGTACTCATACGCACCAGAGTAGAGATCTCTAGCTGAATTGGCAGTAGAAATCTTACTTCAATGGAATCGTAGGGGCGTCATAAAAATCTTTCAGAAAACTAAAAACTTGTTTGTTTCCACGAGAACCATTCCAATTCCGAAATATTCCGAGCTCGGGTGGTGGCGTGTGCCACCTTGTTCCCAGGGGGGCAGTGTGGCTGTGTGTCCACATTATGTGGCATGAGAGAAGGGGGGCATTGAGAAACGATTACCAGGGTTAGAGCCGAGATTCCACCGAGTGCTAACCGATGGCAGGCAGTTTGTGAGTCACACAGAATTGTTATGCTGAGCCGTGTGGCTTGGGTCATTGCGAGGGCAATGGCTGCTTCCTCGGCCGTGATAGTACAGGTTGTGACGACAGTTGCCGAGGTGAGGAAGGCATTGTCTAAGCGGACAACAGTGGCGACGTGAGCGGGACGTTGAGGATAGGGAGAAGCGTCCGTTTAGAGGGCGGTCGGGTCGCTGCCGCATTTTCTGATGAGGAGGCGTGTACGATGCGGATGACGGCGGGCGTTGTATGTTGGGTGCATATGACGCGGAATGGGGAGGACGTAGATGTTACGTCGCATTGATCGAGGTATGCGTTGTGGCGAGTCCGCAGTCCGTCTAGCGAAAGTAAGCCCGATTTACCGGGTGTTTGCGTGTACAGTGTCGCACAACAAATAATCGACGTATGTTTGCCTTGCAATCGAAGAGTGTTAACACCATTTATAAACTCCGCACGTGGTTGTTAATCTTACCTCCCCCTGGGAGCAAGATTTCCTACCGTAACTACTCCGTGCAAGGGAATGTACTCACAAATCAACGACAGCAAGAAGACGTAAAAAGAAAAAGTAAACCAATTTTAGTGCTTTCCTTTTCGCGCCCAATTTCTAGCTCGGGTCCTGCCTAGTGGCCGGGGAACTGTTGCGACGAGTTTCCTTGTAGATCGAGTTATTCCAATTATGAGCTTATTGAGGACTAACACTTGCAGTAGACACATAACAGCCAGGAACGTTTTTAGTACAGGCTGTTCACAGAAAGTCCGCCGTCTATGTTTACGCGCTTGAGAAATTTGCGAAGTGTATCCAGGGACGCAGCTTTGTTTTTTTATTGTTTTCTGTTCGCAGTAGCCACTTACAGCCGCGTATGTTTGCAGCAGGCGCCGTACGGAGACGGAACTCAGTTTGTGGCATACATGCTTCCGGCTAATTCGCATGGCTGGGATAAACGGCGAGAAGCCGAGTAGCCTTCACGATTTTTGTCGGTCGCACGTCGCCATTCTGTAAATAAAGCCATGAAAGAGTTTATGCCGTCTGTTTGTAAGTAAACAAAAGTGTTAAAAGCGACCCACGTAAACTTCAGTGCAAGTGGCTGTAGCTTCAAGCCCAGGGACTTATAAAGATTTGTCCATCTATGAAAAATTGTATGAGAGCCGCAGGTAAGATAAAATCAATCAGTTTCCGTTCTTACCCCCACCCAGAACAATGAACCAGCAAAGGAGGGTCGGAGAAGGAAGGGGGATGGGAAGGGGACTGCGAGGGAGGCAACCAGTTCCCCGCACGAGACCCCTCGGTTCCCGGTACCGGTCCTGGTAGGACCGTGTTCATCCCTTTTTGTTCATTCAGTCGCTCCCCCAAAATTTCCTTAAACTTCAGAACGTGCCACCCTTCCTCTTTTGTGTTTCTTCTTCCCCAGTGTTGACTAGCAATCCGGGCTCTAAGTCTGGATAACCTCTTGGCCTTTCCTTTTACTTTCTATCTCTCTAGCACCTTTGTGCTCCTTGCTGTATTCATCTCGTAGGGCATTCATGAACACCTGTGCGCGTTCCTGGAGGCCCTTTCGACGCTCGTTGTCGAGTGAGAATTTCAAAAAATGTGCCCAAAGGCACCGCAAAACAGCAAGTCTATAGCGGGTGAGCGTGGGCTGCTTGGCGGTTGTGTGCGTTTAGCAGCCGCATTTGCTCATTTGCGTATAAAAGGTGTACTTAAACGAGTTCCTTTTAGGTGTCTCGAGTATTAATGAAGCCACTACTTTTTACTTGATGTTCCCTGACGCTAACAGGTGTATATCTGTTTTTCTATGTTAAATCAGCGAGCATTTAAAATTATTTTTCGTGTTGCTTCCTAATTAAATGATTACGTTGTCTGTGTAAACCAAAAAAGTATGAAGTTACCGGTGATGTGCGGCGGAGAGCCATAAAATTACATATGTGTGTAAGCAAAAGTAGACTGTTTTGTTTTGCTTGTTTTAATGGCTTGCGTTCGGTGCCTACCTTATCAGAGATTTTAATTGTAAGGGCGGCTTGTTTTTTTTTTTCGTTTCTTTTTAAATAAACTTATTTTGCCGTTCCTTTGAAGGCATTGTTGAGGGCACACACCAATCTATTGACTTTTATCTAAGCCTTATACTACATTCTTGCCCATGCATTTTTAACCTGTCTCACGGCCCACTATTTTTTTAGAACATAATCTTCGAAGAAAGTGACACCGATATACGGAACACATAAAAAATTATAGTTAGTAGATTACTACCTATTTTATTAGCTTCCTGTAGCGTAACAGACCATTTTTTCTCCAAGTTAGGTAAAAAAATAGAATAGCCACCATTTCAAGTTGACTCAAGCGCCTAAGAAAGAGAAGTGGCGTAATGCTAAGAACTCTGTTGCATGTTTGGTAACGTTATCTTAGCTGTGTCTTTTTTTCCTAATTTCCGCTAATTTTTATCCCTAGACCATGTCCAAACATAAACCTTCCCCCACCCACCCACCAGCCTTTCTTTAAAAAGGTATATAAAGATCCAATGCCGCATGACAATATAAACTATGCCTAACATTGCATACATTGTCTTATGTCCTTCAAAGGGGCATTGTTTTCATGATCGTTCTTTTTTATTTTTCTTTGAAGGGGAAACTAAAAAATTTTTGCTCACGAAGAACGTTTGCACCGCTAGAGAAAATTCCCGACTGATTTGTAATGTATTTGCCTGTAAAAAAGAAGTGCTTTACTAATATTTTCCCTGTTTTCTTTTCTTTTCACTGCAGGTGCTGGAGAAATTTTCGCGCGGGAGAATTCGAAGTACGAGGGCTCTGATGCACAACGCTGCATCTGCGCTGGCTACAGAGGTGGCTGAAAGTCATTCATTCCTGTTGCTTAGTAATGATGAAATTGGCTACTCGGCTGATGTGTACAATAACCAACTTTGAAACTGCCCATTCGTCCGCATACATTCTCTTATTTTCAGTCATTTGCTGGCCTGCATTCAGAGAATGGCAGGTTTACACTTTCAAAATGGAGCATATCTTTGGGCAAGAGCCTATTAAACTTTTCGAAAACACGAAAAGAAATATTCTTTGCTCAAATTTAACAATTCCCCCTAATGACATTGCAATGACATCTATGAATGTATTTAGGCTTTTATTTAGTATACACTAGTAACACATTTTGAGTATATTTGAAGCAGTATTTTCTGTGTATTTAAAATGGATTATAAAGCGTTTTGCACGTATTTGAAATTAATTTTTCTCAGCATTTTAACGCATTTAAAATGCATTGAATATATATTCTCAATGCACTCCTTATGTATTTTTAAGGTACATTTTAAATACATTTGAAATGTATCCAAAATATATGTTGAATGTGGACAAAAAAATACAGAGTTGCAGGGCGCTATGTCGGGCGAGAGGAAGGAGCCTCAGGCAGGACGACCGTTCGTAGCAAGGCAAAACCAGATTCTATTTTGTGAGCACCGGCCAGACCCCCGCGTCCTCGTGCGCCCGCGCGGCCGCGCAGCCTGTGACCATGTCGATCGGGCTGCTGCGCGAGGAGCGGCGCTCGATCCTGCAATGTTGTTGGAGCTGGTGCTACAGGGCTCCCCCCCAAGAGAGGAGCGAGAATGAAGATCGGAAAAGTCATGCGAGGTTCTAGTGGAAACGCCGGGGTGGTCTTGTTGTAGGGGGCACAGCAGGTTCGAACGAAGTGACTTCGGCTGGAGGCTCGAGGTACGCGGGCTTCAGTCGTTCAATGGCCACGGTGTCTTGGGTTCCATTGATGTCCACGACAAAAATGGTCGAGTGGCGTTGAGCGACCGGACACGCGCCAAGAGATGGAACAAGACCGAGCGCCTGGGCGGCCGCATGTCAGCATGGCTACCACTCCTGGCCGGGCCTGCGCTGTCCAATAAAATGTAGGAGACCACCGCACCCTACCGAGTCTGCTTCCTACAAGGGTCTTCGGTGAGCGCATGCGATGCCGTCGGGGTCAAGTCCAGTCGGTGAATGTGGGGCTGCCCTGCTGCAGATGGGGAGCAGGTCGTCAGCCTCGCTGGTGGAGGACGTCGCCGTGCTAGGTGGCACGGAGGGTACAGTGTGGGGCAGCGTAGTGCGTGCAAGCCGTGCACGTACCTCGTGTGCTGCAGGCGGCGGCGAAGCGTGCACAGACCGTGCCGGTACCTCATCTGCTGCAGGCCGAAAGCAGTCGTCCCCGAAGCCGTAGTGTGCGAGCACGGCAGCGCGAAGGTCATCGTAGGGGGTGGCGCTTGGCAGTGGGAGGGCGAGGACGCAGCGGAGTTCTAGCGGAAGCGTCTCCCAAAGGCTAGAGTGCTTCAGAGGCTGTACACTGACGTGGTTGAGCAAGAGGGTAGCCTCGAACTTGAAGAACCATCCTCTGACGTGGGGTGCGTCGAACAGCGGTATCGGCGGGTCCCCCCCACGTCGCCTTGTCGGTGTGCCGCTGGCCGGGTATCAGGCGCGGAACCTTCGGGTCAGCAATTGTAGGGCGCTATGTCGGGCGAGAGGAAGGAGCCTCAGGCAGGACGACCATTCGTCGCAAAGCAAAACCAGATTCTATTTTGTGGGCACCGGCGAGACCTCGTGTCCTCATGCGCCCACGCGGCCACGCAGCCTGTGAACATGTCGAGCGGGCTGCTGGGCGAGGAGCGGCGCTCGATCCAGCGATGGCGCTGGAGCTGGTGCTACAGAGTAAATACAAAGTTACTTTACGCAGTAAATGCATTCAAAATATATTAAAAATACGGACTGTTTTCGCTAAAGGTTTATATATATATATATATATATATATATATATATATATATATATATATATATATATATATATATATATATATATCTTTATATATATATATATATATATATATATATATATATATATATATATATATATATATAAATATTATATATATATATATATATATATATATATATATATATATATATATATATATATATATATATATATATATATATATATATAGCGAATCAGAATAGGAAATGAGGGGCTCGTTGAAAATAAGACAGAAATAAGGGTTGGCAGTAAAGAAAACCTCGGAAAGCAAAGGGGAGGATATGGTAGGTCATTGAAACAGATAACGAATTTGAAAAGAAAGTGGAGAAAAAATGTCCGCCAGGTGGGATCCGAACCTACGACCTCCAGAATACCGGTCTGGTGCGATAACCACTACGCTACCAGCGGGGCTATTTTTCCCGCCACTTTCTGGGGTATTTATGTCAATGTAAGTTTTTCAATGTAATGTAATGTCAAAGGGAGCTCACCAAGGGCACAACTAACTTTTAGGCGGAGGCCTTTTGGGATCTTTTTGCTTTGGAGATACGAGGAGTACGTTTTCAGATGAAATCTGTAGTTGGTTTGTTTGCCGGCTAGTTTTCGAGCTTGGAGGAAAGAGCGGGATTTAGGGGTTGGAGCATCCGGTCTACTCGGTGGTAGTCATTTGTGTTTGTTGCGAGCAGACCTCCGGTGTGACACTTTTTTGCTTGGAGTAAGTTGTTTAGGGGGCTGCTTGGGGTGAGGTCCACATAGATGCCTGTTTGGGTGCCTGTTTGCGTTATACTTCATGTTGGGGTGTGCGTGAACCATGAGCGTGATGTCTTTTGTGGGTCGCGTTGTTGTTCGCGTGCCTGCTGTACAGCTGGTGTTGCGGCCACGTCCATGGTTTGTGTGCTGGCGTCACATGTGCTGTTCCTACGTGGACATGACATTTCGCTACTGTTGGGGGAGTAGGGTTGGTTCAGTTGTTCTGTGGTGGCCGTAGACGGGAGGCTGATGCGTGAAGTTTGGAGCGTCACCTTAAATGAGTTCCTCAGCCTACGCTTGATGTTTTCGGAAATCAGTCGGATGCCTCGAAAGTTAGGGCGTAGTCCATCCTTGCCCAGGTGTCCCAGGGGGTCGTGGTGAATTTTTGCGTGGTGGATGATGTCAACGTTTCCTTTGTTGTGTCCAAGGTACATTAGGAAGTCCTTAAGCTTAGCTGACCTTTGTGAGTGAGCTAGGAGTCTGTGTGTCTGGGGTATGTCTGTCTTGTGTTTGTTTTCGATCCTGGGAAGTACTGTTGTGAGGGTTATCTGTGCTTTGGGCCTCTTGGTCTGAACGTCGTGAACAAGAGTTTCATGGCCTCGATGGTGCTTTCAGCGGTGTTGTTCTTTAAGTCGTTAGTGCAGAAGTGAAGAATGAGGTGAGTGATGTTCCGTGGGGCGGCGTCAATGAGTTTTCTGATGTCATGGGTCGTGGCGCCGCTTTGAAAGCTGATGTATGGAGCACGTTGTCCTGAAGGGAAGTGGTCGTGAATGTACTTAAAGGGGCTATCAACGATCACAGCTCCTAGGAATTCTAAGGGACCACTGTACTAGCCACCTCAGCCTCTTCAACGACCAGATTGAAGCTCTTTCGCTAACTGAGCAGGAGAAAATAGATCTCAATATTTGTATAAATCGTAAGGAAAATGATCTTAGTAATAGGCAAGCGGTTAAGTTTCAACATGGCTAGCTTCCCTCGCGAATTACAGCTTGCACTGTAGAAAATCAGCTTGTCAATAGCCCGGAACATAGAGTATTGGGTCATGAAAGTTGCCCCTCGATACAGAGATTGCTTTAGTAAAACCTCATCCCCCCGCCAATAATCCTAAAGAAAAAACGAGCTGCCTCGCTACCGGCCCTAGCAACGTCATTGACATTTCCAAAACACTAAAGGCCGATGAAAAAGGTATCCTAGGACGAGGTTTAACTTTCTGTCCCACAAATACCCGTGTAAATGAATACGAGTTACATAAAGATCTCACTGAATTTTCTCGGAGAATGAGACTAAGCGAATTTTTTTCGGAAAAGCAGGACCAACCTGACATAAATGAATGCCCCCTCCACCCTCCTAGCACTTGGACTCCAGATGTAGATCAATCTCCAGAATTAGATCTGTACCTAAAGTCAGCATCAAGAGAAATATTGGCAACAACCAAGCGATCAAACAAGCGCAAGAACCTAACTCTGTCGGAAGAAGTTACCCTGAATAGCCTATCAGCCAGAACCGACATAGTCATAAAGCCAGCCGACAAAGGTGGTAGCGTAGTTGTATTACCTACGGGAAAATACAAAGATGAAGCTTATAGGCAGCTCAATAACCCTTGCCACTACAAGCCCTTAGATAACGATCCGAGTCAGGAATACAGCCTAAAAATCATTCAGAGCCTCACAGATCTGCGATCTAGAGAATTAATAACGCCCACTGACTGAAATTTTATGAAACCGAATAATAAGCATGCAGGCCGTTTTTACCTTCTCCCAAAAGTCCACAAAGACCGCTTAGAATTATTGTTCACTGCCGACATTCTTGGCAGACCGATAGTTTCGAATAACAATACCCCAATAGAAGCATTATATCGGTTTCTGAATCATTACCTATCTGACATTCCGACTCTTCTTCCTTCATTCGTTCGGGACACCCCCCACTTCCTCCGCATAATAGAAGAGATAAATAAGGGTGGGCGCCTACCCAGTGGAGCCGTCCTTGTTACTTTTGACGTTGCCGCATTGTATACAAACATCCCTTTCGTCGACGGAATTGAGGCTATTTCAAAAGCTCTATCAGAGAACCCGCACCAACATGAGCCAGAAGTGTTCATACCTTTGTTAAAACTAGTTTTAACTCTCAATTATTTTGAATTCGACTCTTCTTACTTTTTGCAAGTTTTTGGAACCAGCATGGGTACTCCATTCGCGCCGACCTATGCCAACATTTTCATGGGGCAACTTGAAGCCACTCTATTAAACTCTTTTCCACATAAACCTCAGGATTACCTCCGCTACATAGACGACATCTTCATGATTTGGGAACACGGTCGCGTGCTTCTAGCAACGTTTATATCTCATCTCAATTCTTCGCATCCGACTATTAAATTCTCCTGCCAAGATTCTCAAAAAGAAGTGAACTTCCTAGATAATACCGTCATTTTAGACAACGGTAAACTTAAAACCACGCTTTTTAGAAAACCAACTGACAGGCAGCAGTACCTAGAGTATAAAAGCCATCACCCGAGACACTGCAAGCAAGGGATCTTTGTAAGACAAGCAACCAGGCTTAGAAGAGTATGCAGTGATGACAGTGACTACGTAGAGCCCCTAGACGAACTCAAGTACACCCTTATTAGCAGGAACCACCCCAAATGCTCGCTCTATCAGGCGTACCAACGTGCATCTAATCTCAAAAGGTATGACGTGCTCAACAAACAGCGACAAAACGAAAGCGCCAGGCCGCCTGCCCTAATAACTAAATTTTCAAACGCCCTCCCAAACGTAAACAATATACTGCTCAAGTACTACCCCATTTTAGACAGTAACGACCGACTTAGAAAGACTTTCCCGGAAGCCCCAAGAATTACCTACTGGAGAAACAGGAATCTAAAAGAGATTTTAGTGCATGCTAAAACAGGGCCTTCAAAGAAACCAGTCATAGCCAGCTGCTCCCGCCCCAGATGCAAGACTTGCAGGCACCTGCAGACCGGCAGCATTGTAAAAAGCACAGCCAGTAATTATGTCCACAAGATTAATTCAAGTTTTACATACACTTCATCCAACATTGTGTATATTTTGGAATGCTCGATGTGCCACAAACAGTATATAGGCGAAACGAGTCAACCAATGAGCCTACGTCTTAATGGTCACCGGGCAGATACTCTTAGCAAATCCTCCATAGCTGCAGCGCAGCATTTCAACCAACCAGGCCACATTTTTGATGACCTTAAGTTTTATATACTTCAGTCAAACTTCAAGTCTCCTAGGGACAGGAAATACCGAGAATCCTATTTAATTCACAAATTCCACTCCATGGAACCTACTGGAATTAGAGCGTCTAGGGGCAATTTGGAATCCTTGCGATATTCACCGAGAATACAGAAATAGGCACTGTCTTGCAGATACCTTATCCAAAGACAATTACCCCTCCCTCTGGTCTTTACCTGGTCACCAAATTTCCTTGTTTTTTCATTCGTTAGCTTCTAGCGTAATACTCGCCCGCGTCCCTCCAACCTTTGCTTTTGGAATTCCATTTTATTTTTTTATTTCTCTCCTATTTTTAACTCCGCGTGCTCTTGTGCCCCGTACGTCACTCTAACTTTATCTTTTCGTTTTTGAGTTTCAGGACAGGCCTGTTCCAGGAATGTTGCCGTGGGTGGCACGTGCCATTTCAGTTGCCGGGTCATTGCTTTTTCTTTTGTGTGTGGGTTTGTGTGGTTTCCCCCCCTGTTTTCTTTTCTCTTTTTTTCCTTTTTTCCTCGACCTAGTTATTTCCCCCCTTCTCTACCTTTTCTTTTGACCTGAGGCTTGCAGATAGTTTCTGATAAGGACCCCACTCTCAACGCCAGGTCTGCTTCCGGCGGTTCTGAGAACCTTTCCGTATTCCCCACGGCGCGTCAAGAAACACCCTCTCATCCTTTCTCTCCAAAAAGTCTCGAATATCAACCCCCGGCTGACTTCCCTGTAACCTACTTCGCGGCTCAAACTATACAACCTTCTTTGCCCCTCAATATCTCCCCGGACATACTCTCAAACCAATCCGCTTTCTCAATTTCACTTCCTTCTTTCCTTCTCCCCTCTCACCTGGGGACCTACCCCTATATAAAGCGTGCCAGCCAGGCGAGAGATTGCCCTGGCGAAAGCAAGACACTTTGCTGAAACGTTGGCAAAAATCGTGCTTTTACTTTGTTTAAAGTTGTTTTTTCTTATATATATATATATACTAGCGGTAGTACACGGCTGTGCCCGGGTGGGCCATTATATTAGGGACAGCAATGGGTATTTGTTAGTAGCCATATTAGGTTACTTCATTGGGAAGTGGTACACACTCGCGAGCGCCTGCCTGCTGTGAGTACATAGGCTCCTACTGCAGGCGCGTCGTGGTATTGTGAAACGAGTGGTACTCGTGTTTTACTCCAACTATCGCTGAACAAATTGCACCAAGATGGCGCGTTTGAGCGAATGAGTCAGCGAGTGAAAAAGGTTTTATTGAGCCGGCGAAGTGGGAGTGGTTCCCAATTCCAGAAAACCATGTGATGAGTGGGCAGCCTTCGCTCTGGAGGAAGTACTGTCTGGACATCCAGATCGCTGTTAGTCACCAGGTTTTATCACAGCTCAAGGTTTGGAAAAGTGGGTGGAAGAAGGAGGAGCTTGGTTTGCTTGCACTCTTCATATGATATGAGGTAGAGTGCCAGGTTGCAAACACAACTCTAATTCGGCAGGAGATTGCGCTGGGAACACATGATGGAGGTCGGCTGGGTGAGGGGTATTCTTCCTAGTAGGAAGTGCTATCTCAGAAGATATGAGCGATACTCATCGGTACAGTTTTATCATAAGTAACACGGGCTCCCTACGGGAGGCGCGAGGTTGCAGGAAGTCGCAGCAGATGCCCAGGGCTAACCTTCGCGCTTTTTACTGGTACATCTTCTCTTTTACATCTATGATATATGACACCTGCTGCTAAGGGAGACGCGTAGTTGCCGAAGGTGTCAACACATGGCGACCGTTAAGCGAACGCGGGAAAACTCAACTGAATTTTACATCCAAAAGGATGCAGGTTAAAAAATCTCGCGGGCCTTCTTATCCGCATGTTAGGCGACATCCTGAAAGCGGGTTTTGGGCAATTAAATGCGCAGCATTTTCAAGAAAAAACGAATGGAAGATATCAACTGGCTGGGTGGTTATTTACGAAAGTGTAAAACCACAGTGTTTTCCTGAAATCCCTATTGCCTCTATTGGGAGGGTGTCATTGAAAAATGTTGTAAAACAGTGTTGAGATACGTGAGTAAGTTGCCTATCTCAACAAAAACCAGTTCAATATCTCAGATGGTGGGCGGTAAAAAAATTAATACCTGAAAAACTATTGTACCGCTTTTCACTCTTTCCATTGTGGACTTTTTAAAATTTTAAGAAATATTGACCTCCAACACCGTAATCAGATTGTGCCCTTGCAATCTGTAGCAGTTTGAAAGAGCAGTTTGGCTAGACGTGTACATAACCTGTCAGGCCTTTTTGGCTCATCAGCCGTGTCATTTGTAAAAAAAAATTTAACCCTTTTAGCGGCGTCGCGTAGGAAACCCTTAAAAACGGTTCTGTGCATTCGTATGAGTAACATATTCTAGCAAAAATCAGTTGGATTACTAAATCGGTGAAAGATTTATTTGAGAATCTTTGGGAACACCGTTTTAGCTCCGGAATGCAGAATCATCTCGCTGGTGTAGGTTAGGGCGAAATCCAAAAAACTACTTTTTAGGTATTCTTAAGGGCTACTTATATCAGAAAAAAGCGCTTCGATATGTGAATGGGTGACCGAGAAAATCATGAATTCACGAAACCAAAATTTCGCCCTTTTCTTCGGTTAGGAGGGCAATTTCTGAAAAACCCGCCTTAGTAAGCACCTACTCAATGACGCAAATAAACTCGTGAAATTTCAAGTCTCTAGGTCTAACAGTATCGGCTGGGCGTTCATGAGTCAGTCAGTCAGTCAGTCGGGCACTTCTTTTTATAGGTATATATATATATATATATATATATATATATATATATATATATATATATATATATATATATATATATATATATATATATATATATATATATATATATATATATATATAGGGTTTGGAAATGAGGGGATTTTTTTTGTTTTTTTTTACCGTTAGTGACGTCACTTTTTTATTAATATTATAATAATTATTAATTACGTTAGAAAGAAAGAAAAACACGCGCCCAGAGTGGGGACCGAACCCACGCCTTTCGATTATATCTCGAATGCCTTACCAATTTGGCTATCTGGGCGACTGTGTCCTCCTTCACTTTCTGGGGTATTTATATTTACTACAACTGTATCTGACGCTTGAGGGTGGTAGCCAGCGCCACTCAGACTGCACGGGGAGAAGGGGACCTTCTTTTCAACCCCCGGGGGCGTGACGCGAACGTCTACAGCCTGTCATAAGTGGGTAACTGGCGGGAAACCCTCTTATGCTACCTTGGCATCAAGGCTGCCAGAACCGAGGCCCTCGCTAAGCATTCGCACAATAATAGGGTTTGGAAATGAGGGGCTCGTTAGGAAATATAGAAAGAAACGCCGGCAGTCTACAACGCCAAAGAAGGGATAAGGGCATGGTTAGAATTTTTTTTGTTTTTTTTTACCGTTAGTGACGTCACTAACGGTAAAGGCACAGTTTTATGCAAACCTATATAAGAAATGTGTTCAAAATGTTTGTGATCTATTCATGTTTGTGATCTCTTTGTGATCTATTCATGTTTAACCTTTTGTGACCCTACCTATTTCCTGTTAAATTCCTAGCTTCTGTGAAATGCTCTTTTGAGCCCCCTATCTATTCTCTTGACCAGCGGGGGGCACACCCATCTTCGCTTCCCCCCGAACCAGTCTCAGCAGTCACTGAATACCTCAGTGTATACTCTTCCCTTTCTTTTCAAACCGCAGTTGTCCAGTTTCCCCCATTGTCTGAACTTGCAGCCCGCGCGGCATACGTTGACCCGTCATGGTGCAACCTTGAACGCTGCATTGTTAACACGACCCCTTTTTCTCTCTCTCGCTCCCCCCCCCCTTTTTTTATTTTTTATTTTTTGTTTGTTTGTTGATGTTGTAACATAGGCGTAGCCTGACTGTATGCACACTCCCCATTTCCGAACCATTTTCCGCTCTTTCTCACAGTTTTATGCAAACCTATATAAGAAATGTGTTCAAAATGTTTGCGACAGCAAAATCATGTAACTTTACTCTGATGAAGGCAAGTCCCGTTGCCGCTACGTAAGTAAACATTGTTTGTTATTGTTCTTGCTGTGTATCCGACTCTTTACTTATACTATATATATATATATATATATATATATATATATATATATATATATATATATATATATATATATATATATATATATATATATATATATATATATATATTCATATATATACATATATATATATAATGAAGAAAATGAAACACGTCGAAAGAGGATAGGTTTTAACTAGGGGTGTGCGAATATTCGAAACTTCGAATATTCGATTCGAATGTTTTGGTATTTGATTCGATTCGAATGACACTTTTATTGTTCGAAATATTCGAACCACCCAAAACTAAAAAAAAAATAAATTCAGAGCGTGTCTCAGCAGCAAAGTCGCGAAGCATATACACGGCGAACGGTACGTGCTTTCGCAGACTGTATCGGTGTTTATTCGTAGTTACACTGGACTCTCGATGATACGATGATACGAATTTCCGAAAAGTCCCGGTGAAATTGCATTGATTGCAATGGGAAAAATTTCGGCTGTTAGGAACGGACCTGCGCGGCCCGGCGGCAGATACGAACGAGCCGGCGAGGCACCCCGATATACACCAGGCACCATAGCCGAACGAGCAAGTGACGGCTCTCGCTCCCCTGTTTGTCACTCTTTATCCAGAAACGGCCGGGTTGTTGTTTTCTGCTCGCGAAAACGCTCTGCGCTTGCCCAACGCGCGCTGACACCGCCGCGAAACCACCCCCACGCTGCGCGCGGCGCGGCTGGCGGCGTCAACATGGCGTCTGCTCCAGCCGCGAAGTGGCGCGGGCGCTCGAGCGACCGCTTCTAACCGCTCTTTAAAATGCCGCTCAAGGCAGACACGAGGTTGATTGTGCGGTAAAGGAGCTGATAATGCATGCGAAAACGGTACTATAAAACATCATCCGCGCCGCTAGTGAAAGCTCCCATAAAATATTTGTCTTGGTGCTATGCCTAACCATCTCCGGTGGAGCCAAGCCGGCTGTCTTGATCTCATCGCAAGTAGTCAGGCTCCCCCGTTCTGCCGCGCGCGTCGTGCGTCATTTTCTGACCGAGGTAGGCGCTACCGCGGGCGCGAAATCGTCGATGAGGCCGGGCGTGAAAATACAGCGCTCGCAGAGCCGAGGCGAGCGAATCGCGTGCAAAAACGCACCATACGGTTCACGCTTGACTGTTGCGGCGTGTAGCGAGCTTGGGCACAGCGAGTGAGGAGACGAGCGCGAAGCTTTATGTGCTCTAGAAAGGGCTGCTTTGCGACATGGGGGTTAAAAAAAGCAGAAAAAATCACATATTTCTTCACGCGAAAGTAAGAAAAGAAATAAACGAAAACTTTTTTCAGCGCCCAATTTTTTGCTCTGTGTTGGTTAATACGGATTTCGGATGATACGAATATTTTTCGCGGTCCCGCGAGATTAGCATCATCGAGGTTTTGCTGTATCAGCGCGCGGCAATGTGCACGGGCTCGGGCATGCCAGCCACTAGTGTCTCAAGTGAGCGGCTGTTTTCGGTATCTGGTGGAGTCGTGACGAGCAGGAGGTTGTCACTGCTCCCCGAACATGTAGAGCAGTTAACCTTTCTCCATGTTAACATTTAAGTGAGTGCAGACCTTAACCTGTTGAGTGCAATGGTATTGTGTAATTCCTAATTTTACTTTGTGTGATTTGTTGTGCAATAAAGTGCAGTTTTTGTGTTTCTAGATGGTGAAAACTTTAATTTTACAAAAAACAATAAGAATTCGTATTCGAAAAATATTCGAAAAATATTCCATTCGATTCGAACGTTGTTTTTATTATTCGAATTCGATTCGAGGCTAAGGCGTTGCGCTGCTGAGCACGAGGTCGCGGGTTCGATTCCCGGCCGCGGCGGCCGCTTTTCTGATGGAGGCGAAAAGCAAAAACGCCCGTGTGTACGAGATTTCGGCGCACGATAAAGATCCCCAGGTGGTCAAAATTAATCCGGAGCCCTCCACTACGGCGCGCCTCATCGCCTGCGTTGCGTCGGCGCGTTAAACCCCACAATCAATCAATCAAATCAATTCGATTCGAAATTTAAAAAATTGATATTCGCACACCCCTTGTTTGAACGTTTCGACCGGGGACCGGCCTCCGTCAGAATAACAGTAACAAGAGTAGTTACAAGAGTAAAAGAATATGCTCCCAACAATCTGATTTTAATTCTAACTGTGCCCATCTTCGAAACGCTTTAGTCAAGCAAAAATACCCTTCCCAGATAATTGATGACGCCATCAAGCGTGCTGATAGCCACGACCGCGAAGCACTTTTAGGCACCAAGAAGAAACAGTCACTTTCATAGCATACTAACCTTGTTCTAACCTATTCCGCACCTGCACAAAGTGTAAACGCCGTTTTAAGAAAACACCATAACATACTTTTACAGAGCGAACGACTGAAATCAATTTTCAGAGAACCACCTCGTGTGACATACAGAAGATCCCGGAATTTGCGGGACTTTCTTAGATCTTCAAAAGGCCAATCTACATTGACTACAGGCTGCCGCCCTTGCAACAAACCGCGCTGCAAGGTTTGCCACCATATCACTACCTCATCAACCGCGAATAGCGCTACTTCTGATTTTAGCTTAAAAATAAATGGTAACTATACTTGTGATACCTGTAACGTAGTTTATCTACTTGAATGCAATCTTTGTAAAATGCAGTACGTTGGGGAGACTCAAACATCCTTCAGACTTCGCTTTAACAATCACAAGGCTCATATTTCTGCACTACCTCATCTTCCATTATCAAAGCATGCCAATATCGCTGGTCACACTTTTGACAATATCAAAGTCACGATCCTCGAATCTGGCTTTCGAACGCACCATGATAGGGAAGTTCGCCGGTCATTTTTAATCTTCAAATTTAACACAATCGCACGTGGTTTGAATGAAAGGGCAGGAAAACTGAAGTGCTTGCACCTGTGATGTCAATCCTTTTTTTTTTGCGTGTGCTGATATTTGTGACACTCCGTATCGCACGTGTCGAACATATGATTAGACTGCTACTGGTTAGATATCTGTAAAACGGGGCCCCGACAGTGCATTGCACTTTGATTATGTTCCTTGCTGATTTTGTTGTTCTTGTTTTTGTTTTTCTTGTGATTTATGCTGCCACGTGGTTTTTGTCACCGCAACGAACTCCTTTATATACTGTACAACTACTCTTGTTACTGTTATTCTTACGAAGGCCGGTCCCCGGTCGAAACGTTAAAACCTATCCTCTTTCGACGTGTTTCATTTTCTTCATTATACTTACCGGTGTCCAAGAAATTGTTTCCCGCTATATATATATATATATATATATATATATATATATATATATATATATATATATACGATGCTGAGGAATTTGCGGTGATATTCGAAAAAATACCATAGTAAGCGAATGGTGACACGTGCATATTTCTGGGCCCGTTTTCATTCAGCTTGTACCATGTTCCCACAGGTATGCGAGCTCGACCTGCAAGCTAGAGCTTGACCTGGAAGTAGGGCGTGCGAGCTCGACCTTAAAACGAAGCCCTCGATCGCGCAAACTCATGGAAAAAGCAATAAGTCAAAATAACTTTCAGGGGCGCATGCTGAGCGATTATAGAAAGAAAACAAAAAAAGGAAGCCTGATTACGAATATACCCCACCCCTCTTAATGTTTCAGTATATCCGAAATCTTGATGCCGGAAATTTCCGCATACGTACTTTTATTAGGCTAGTACCTTTTAGCAGCGAAGCTGTTTAAGCTTGTGCTCTGTTTGTGCGTATCGCTAACAGAAACCTCCGTTCGGTGAATTGAAGAAGAGGAAACTGCTAGGCCAAAAAGTGTGAGGAGAACTAGTGAGGAGGCAAGTGCCCACGAGCAGGTGTTTGGAGGGTGCGCCCAACGAAAAAAAACACTCCCCGTGGACGGAAGTGAATATGATTTCCTCGCGTTATGAAACTGGCGGCAATCCGCTACCCCCGATCGCATTCCTCGCGCCAAGCATTTTCATGGGGTTCGTAGTGATTGTAGAGTTTAACGACCCGACGTAACGCGGGCGATGAGGCGCACCTTAGTGGAGGGCTACTGGTTGTTTTTGACCACTTGTGGATCTCTAATGCGCGTCAAAATCTCCCACACACGGGCGTTTTCGCTTTTTGCCTACATGAGGAAAGCAGCCGCCGCGGCCGGGAATCGAACCCGCGTCCTCGTGCTACATTCGGTTTGTAGTGCGGGCGCTGGCCTCGGACTTTGGCTGAGATGAAATAGACTTTCACTGCGAACTACGACAGAATAAATTTTTGAGTTTACAAGGGTGGATTATGGACTTTGATTCAACAGTTTGCATGCAGAAAGGTTCGCTTTGTACCAACCGTTCTCTGAATAAGGGAGCCGACCTAAGTAATGCCCAGTTAAAGCTAGTGGGGACCCGCATAACCGCTGTTTCCTCCTTTTTTGGCATCTCAAGTACAAACGTAGCCAAATCGCCTGACTTTCCGCATCCCCTTCTTGTTTTTTAGCCTATGACTTAGTGAATACAGTAGGCGACCGATTTTTCGGTTCCAGAGGGAACGGAAAATAGTCCCGATAAAAGAGCAGTAAAAAAATCGGCTAGTCGCGAAAACGAACCAATTTGCTTTTAAACAGGAACGAATAAGTCGGAATTATTCCTTTCCTTAATTGCCTCGTTCGTTTGAGAACGTCTTCTTGCATCTCTGAAAGCGTCACGGTGTCTTCGTAAACATTGGGCAACAACGCCAAGCATTGGCAATGTCGTGTGTTGACTGCTGCGACTGGTCGGGAGGGTCTTCGTGGGAGTCACAGTCGCTTTCCTGCAGCGTGGTTTCTGGTTGCACGGCCTTGTCGGTGGTTAGTTCCATGCCCAAACAAAAAGTGGTGAAAAGAATAAAATACTGGCCGCGTATGACCAATTTCCACCTTTCGCTATTGCTTCCCCGCCAAAGGACATGCAAATTTAGTGCCTCCAAGATCAAAGTTTCTTCCCCCGCCTGGAGACAAGCCAATCTCCACCCAATCCGAAGTTAGCAAGGAGGCTTGGATTAAAAATGGCCTTGTCCTGTAGTCGCACCGTGGGTTCTTCGAGTAATATTTTGTTCCAAAAATCAAACTTTCGGTTGTATTTTGCCAGAAATATCCGTTGTTCATATACATCGCTCCTATGTGACGGCTTGCGGTTTTTTGGGAAACTGCGGTATATCAAGCAAGTCTGAAGTTTCCGAGTACTAAAAAACTGTCGCTTACTGTATTCGCATTTGCAATGTCAAACAATCGAGTTATTTGGAAAAGAAACACAATGCTACCTTTTTGTGCTTCTTCTCTTAGAACCTTCTTCATCTTACTTACTTAGGCTCTGTCTATGACTCTAATACACGCTATAAATTCACATGTTTTAGCTCTTTCACTAAGTCGACCTTCAGTCAGCTGAACTAACCGGGCGGCGGTGGTGTTTGGGATGCGTGCAGCTGTCGCATTCCGCCTATACCTGTTCCTTGTCCCAACCATGTTGAAGTTTGCTGTATACTTTCTTTGCAAAACAATACACCATCTTTTCATTCTTTACGCAATTGGCTGACTTAAGGCCAGTCCAGCGGTTACTTTCAGTTTTGTCAGTGTGCCATGGCCGAAGACGGTTTTTCTACCCTTTCAAGATTATTTCGCATAAAAGCGTTAAAGAGGGTTTCCCTGCGCTAATTACGGATTGGCGTGGGACCGAAATATACATACATGCCAATAGATGTTCTAAAAAACCCAGTTGCAGAGAAAAGGTGCCGTTCAAGGATGTAGCCAATCGGCTGATTCGGAGTATTGGGACACTATTAGGCGCACGAGCAAACATTTCTTGAGATCGAAGCTCCTTGTGATTTAATGCGAATTAATTATTAGATTGAAGGATTGCTTAGTGAGTAAATTGTAGTTTAAAGCCCCAGAGATACAAACTCAGTGCATAAAGGTTTAGCAGAATTACTGCACGATATGTCGGCTTTCAGGCCACTTAAGACCATCCTTTAGCTTTCAGAGGTTACAATGTGGACCTGCATTGACCACATCAAGTACAATGAGAACAATGTGCACTATTCAAACCAGCACCTCGGTGCTATGCATCGTCGTACTCATTGTCCGCCGAGCTCCGGTATAACGTTGACTACAAACCTCATAATTGCCAGTTCATTGCCGCCCACCCTTTCTTCTCCTATTCGCCACAACCAACTAAGAAACGAGCGAAAAATACAAATGAGAGATTCTTCACAAAAGAAGCTTACAATACAGGCTTTATGATTGACACTTCGCGTATTAGGCTTCACGTAATCGCTACAAAGCCACTGAAGTAGGTGAAATTTACGATACAATATTGATACTAACATTCAGACTGACGCTATATTCTTCTCTTTTGTAAATCTCTTGACAAGGTTCTTCATTACCACCCATTGCTTCAGTTTTCCAATTTGAATGTACACCCCACGGCATTAAAATGATTAAAGCGTTACTACGTAACCGCTCACGATAAGTTGATGTCATTGATCAATGCTGGAGTTACTTCTAGCGACTTCTGGTGTGCTACAAGACTCCGTACTGGAACCCGTGTTGTTCTAACGTATATAATAATGACTTTCCAAGAACTAAAACTGCACTGAACTGAACAGTTCGTTTATGCTCAATAATTACACGGTGAAACACTGCGCTAAAACACTGGCCCCTAGTCACTCTACCATGCTGGAGAATTATGATACCCTATCGCTGGGTTTCGGAACTGTTAAACTTTTTTTTCCGAAATGGACAAAGTCTGCTTCGCCCTGTGCATTTTAAGACGACATTCTTTCTTGGGCCACCTAAACTGCAAAATCCTAGAATCTCTGTATGTCTGTCTGCCGGTCTGTCTGTCACTGGCCCCTGCCGCACGACCAAAAATTAAAAGAAATTTTGAACGACAAACATTTATAGAGGCAAATCATTTCGAAACAACTAAATCAGGTGGCGATGGAATACTTGCCCACATTTTTTAGCAAACAGAAAGCTTTACGCATATTTTCGGCAAGAAATGAATACATATATTACATTTGCATTCTTCTTTCTATTAAAAATGCATGCTTGTTTGATTTTTCTGACAGAAAATAAAAAATCCGCCTACGGAAACTTTTTTACCTTACAATACAAAAAGCGCTCGCATCGCTTCCTTGTGCTAGTGTTTTAAGTTCAAATTAAATAAAAGGTTCAGTAGATGCTGTGACTTCTGTGATGCGGCAAAGTGAATTGATTGGAGCAAACCTTGGATGTGTTCATTTTAGGGAACAAAACTTGGGGCAAGAGCGTGAGGTGTGTTTGGGAAATAGAAACGAGGTATTTAGGATGCAGGGCTGCAGAAGACTTTCGACGACATTTGCAGCCAACTCAGCAGACACGTAGCCCATTTCGTTATTAAAATATTGCGTTCATCGGAGTTCATTTATCGTAAATTCAAGTTCTGCAAAATTTTAAGTTTAAATTACTGTTAAGTTTAAAATCAATGCTGGCATGCTCAAACATGTTAGCTACTCAACGCAGCGAGGTATTTTAGCCCTCGGTGTAAAAGGCGCCTTTAAGAATGCTACACAGCAAGTAATTTTGGACACAAGCTCAGGCCTATGAGCCAATAATTCCGTCAAGTTATTCCTCAGCAATCGCACAGCACCCATCAAGATCGGTCGACTCACCTCAGGAAATCTCAACACCTCCCCCCCCCCCCCAAACAGACGCTTTAAAGGTTCCTACTAACTAGCACAGATACCCAACCTCCTTCGCACATTATTTGCAAATTGCTTAGCGCACTGGCCCATATCTTGCTCAAGCTGCGGACAATATGACGCTCTGAACAAGATGAGGACGAATTCATCTTGTGCCTTCGCCATAGAGGCCTGAATTGCGAACCAGTCAAATCCATCCGCCTCATGCTTAGGGCATGCTCCCTCACGAACCCTTTCCCTGTAAGTAATTATCTCAGGCCAGCCACTATCCGCACTGCCTTTTGTCCCGATCTTTAAACACCCCTTATGTCATGACGGCACCAGACAACCCCTCCCACGGCAACCCCAACACACTTATCACAAAACTGACTAAACTCACACGTAGTATGCACACTCGGAATTGTGGTCACGCCGAACCGGAAACGTGACGTCTGATACAAGATACTTTATTTGGCAGAATGACATATTCCACAACACAAGTGAACCTTCGGCAATAGGGGAGCCACCAAGCTCGCTGCCTTAAACCGGAAGTTCTACAAGGCTACACTCTTTCTGCCAACCTATACATCCAATAAAAGATTTGTAACGCTGAACCTACACACTTGCTCATCATGTCAGGGCGCAACGCACCTATAGGCTGTGAAGGCTAGCGCTGACCAGGGCACGTCGGGCACTCATACAAGCACTGGGATGGTCACAAAAAAATCTTGCGTACTAGCCCCAAACGCCTTTCGCCCACTATAAGGACGACAGGGTGGTGTGTGCCTCCCATACAACAGCATATTCACCCCCCCCCCCTACGACCACGGCCAGTGGGAGGGGCGAGTACGCTACTTCGACAAGAAAAATGAGGCTTACCGTCAGGTTCGCTATACCAACATAGCCCATTACCCCCCATCATCACGCACCACCCTTGCTAGAGTGCCAGAGTGCAGCTACGGCTATAGTATTCATTCACGCAAGGCACAGTCTGCTGAAATCATAGCAATTGCCCATGCCACCCGAACTCCTTATCTATAAACTCCGACTACCTCCACGCTTGCCGTCTCTACCAAGCAGGCATCGCCTCACTTTACTACGTCCTCTTCCTACAACGGCTGCCGGAGCATCTCACCATAACAGTTATGCCGATTACTGGACACGCCAGACTCCGAGAGAATAAAGGGGCACTCCCGGCTTTCCCTATTTGAGGAACTGGTGAACCGGAGGCTGTAGTTACCCCCTCACTTTATTAAACCCCTCGACACAGCTTACAATGCCATTCTTATGACATCCACACACAAAACAACATTTCCTTTCCTTATCATAGCTTCACCAACTGCATATCTTACGTCTACCACCGAATTCAACCTTGCATATTCTTCCAACACTGCACCCACACCGTCTACCCTTCCCACTGCCAACACCGATACACCCCACTCAACACTGACTCACTAGTGTCCTGCCCATACTTACCTAACCATCTTTCCTTCCCTCCGCGGAGCAGTGGGAGTCTGAGATGACTAGCGCGAACCCAGGATGCCAGCAGGCAGTGGTCGCTTGGGCTGTCGCGCCAGCACTCTCAAGAGGCCTCCTGGAATTAGGTTTGTTACCAACTTTCCTTTTGCAGCAATAAAATATACACCAGCACCGCCACCTACCACCACCTCTTTGCCGTATTGAAATGTAGAAACGCCGGATTAATCATTGTGTGATTTACATGTTTTATATATTGTTACCATATTCTGCTACCCCCGCCATGTGGGCGTGATCCGTCATTAGATTTCTCAATGCACCAATCTGACTTCATAGCTACCAAGAACTTCGGGTACGGTGCACAGTAATGAATGTGAAAAAGGAAGTCATGTACCGAAATCAAAGCTGTGTCGTCATTATAACTGATCTATCAACTTATTTGAAATCACAAAAAGAAACTGCCGACCTGTGCGTGGTAGTTTCTGTTTAGGTGACCTTGTGGCAATAGATCAATAAAGTTATGTACATACAAGTTTAGAAATAGTTCTTGTTTGCGAAGAGGTTCCTGCTCACTTAGGTGCACTCACTACGGCAACGACGAGACTCCCAACCTGTTGCAACTCTTAGTTGATCACGCTCAGCCTTTTGAGATTGCCGAGCGCAATTACTCGCAAGCGCCATGGTTCCGACGTCGGCGTTAGAGCATGTCCACTATGCCAGGGAGAACCCTGACACTTCAGAAAACAATCACTAATTTTGCTTTGAAAATTGTCTCTATAAAATGGTTTCATCGCTGACAACCTTTCCAACCGTCTAGTCACCAATAAACACTGGAGTACTTCAATCTCGCCACGCAAACCATAATGTGCCTCCAGGAACTACGCAGAAAACCCCCTGACCATAGGGAAAAACGCGAAAGTGTGCACGATCCAACGGGACCTCGGGCTACCACTACTTTGAAAAGGACACTGGAACAACATCGGTAGATTTATTACAACTAATCTGTGACGTCTTTCCCAATTCCTTTTACCTCCCCTACCCACCGGGCTTTTAAGCATACTCTCTGCATCGAAGTCATACATTCATGCATTCTTGTTTACCTTCACGATGCCAGCTGATTGGTGTATAGGTTTTCGCTCATATGTTAAAAAAAGCGGTTATTCCAATTAAAAGAATCTTCTACGACAGGCGACATTAAAACCACTGTTACCTAGTTAGATGGATTGCACGACTTTGTTATCTTGAGTACTTTGATTTAATTTATTGTGGTGATGAACTTATGTCACATATTTGGGGAAAGCTCTGTGGATCTCCGAAAACAGAAAAAGTGGCCGTCATCGGCGTTTACAGGGTCAATACAGAATGAATTAAAAACTACTGCCACCGTAAAGAGAAATATAAAACAAATTTATGTTTGGTCGGGAGTTAATTCGAGGTCTGCGCAGCACGATCCGTGTGTGTTACCACTGGGCTAATTCTGCAGTGTTCCCGAGTGGGGACACGTGGTAGAGTAGCAAATATTGATTATTAAATTTGAGAAGTTGCCCAGCGCACATAATGAGATGTGGTTGCAGGCACTTCTAAGTTAATCAGGGATTCATCTGTGATTTATAAAAAAAGATAAGAACATTCCTTAGAAATTAAGGTTATCAATTACTAGTAAATAAATCAGAAAACTGGGAGGGCTTCCTGAAGCGAGGGGCCAGGTTCGATTCCCACCACGGGAAAGGTTATATTTGTTTTTTTTTTTTCATTTCACTTACGGTCAAAAACATCGTCAGAGAAATTTCACTTTCTTGCGGTGCGTATAAGTGGACTACAGATGATATCAGAGAGGTTTAAAGCTTCTTTTTAAAAATAACCATTGAGATGCCAATTATGATGACCTCCAAAGAGGCGGTTATGTTAATCACAGCTCGTGTATGTATTTCTACGAAGATATTTAGACAGCTACAGTACCCGGCTGCTGAAATGCTAACCCCCACCTCTACTTTCACTAGAGGCACAAAAAATGTGACACAGGTGATATTTATGCGTTTAAAAACTGAGCGATGGTTTATTGTTCGCAATAAAGATCTACTGTGCCTTTTCCGCTACAAATGCATACTGATTTATAACAGTGGGCGCATACACTAAAGTATTTTGCTAGTGGGATACATGTATATGGTACTATTCCACAGAGTGTTATAATTTTGACGGGAATCCAGTGAAATGATTACGAACTGGCGATTGTACAATATAATGATGAAAACGTGAAATTTCAAGCCAGCAAGCCGTTTACCCTGGATTTCCTTTTGCACGGCATAGAAGCGGTCAGAGCAGGAACACTCTGCGTTTACTTCAGGTCATTTAGGACAACTTTCGTGCAACTGGGCATAGCGTTGAAGAGCTTTGGCTTTGTGGGTCGAAAAATAGCAGACAGACTCATATTTATTACACGACCTACTTGAAACTACGCTTCATTCCGTAGCGTATTACACTAAATTTCTAGGTGTAACCGAGGTGTTCCGAGCAACCTTCTGCTAAGAGAAAAAAACAAGGTCGACTGGGGTCGACTCACGTTCTTTGAAAACGAAAGGATTAGGGCTTACCCGCCAGAAACCGGACGGATAGATGTTTTATGGTAGATAGTGTTTGCTTAGAGATTATCGCTTTTGTTTCCTCATAACGTTTGGTAAATCGCCACTACGCGCAGGCCGGTGATACGTTCGTCAGCGAGCGCTTTCAGATTTTGCTCCACAGTGTGACGTACGCAAATCTATTCTTCTGACCCCCACCCCGCTAAAAGGCAAGTACAATATATTAAAGTAATATAAAGTTCCTAACAATATTGAATCCCCGTTGCGGTGATTGGATATGTATAAAACCACACGCTTGAGTCCCGTATGCTAACGGAAATTTAAATTCAATGCTCCGTTGGGCGTACCGCATTTCAAGTTTTTCCGCTACTAAGGCAGCAACGCACTATTGTCGGTCAAACATTAAACACTTGGAGCCATGAAGGCGTATTGACGGAGAGTGCGAGTGCTGGACTTGTACTTCGGTTCGCAGAAATTGATTTCGATTTAGCAGATAATATGAATAAAATGTGCAATTCAGTTGCTTTGCGTTATGCTTGCATCAGTATATTCGCTTCAGTGATAAATTATTAGGGTATGCGTGCTCAACTAGTAGTCTATTGTAAAACAACAGACACAATGACACCGTATTACTACTTCATCACCATCATCATCGTCAGCAGCCTGGTTGGGTCCACTGCAGAACGAAAGCCTCTCCTAAAGATCACCAACCACGCCAATCGGTTGTAAGTCGAGCCCATGTTTCCTGCCCCCCCCCCCCCCCCCCCCCCTGACTTCCGCAACTCGTCTCGCCATGTTGTCCTCGGCGAAGCCGTATTGAGTTTGCGGTTTAGTGGAAGCCAATCCGTTAAAAGTATGGTCCCCCTTTTGTCCGTCATACGCATATGAACCGCCCATGCCCATTTCCTTCGCTTAATTTGAGAACGAATATCCTCCACCCTAGTGTGTTCCTAAACCACGCGGCTGGTTTCCTATCCCTTAGCGTGACCCCTAGCATTCTCCTTTCCATAGGCCGTTGGGCCGATCTAAGTTTCCTTTCAAGTCGTTCAGTGAGACCCCAAGTTTTAACCCCGTAAATCACTACTGGAAGACCGCACTCCTCAAAGAATGGCTTTTTAAGGGACACCGCAAGCTTGCTAGTTAGGATACCTGAATTCCGATCGAAAGCAGCCCATCCCATGCTAATTATGTCTTTGTCCTGCAGTGGACACGACCTTATCACTACTTATGAGGGTTTTATTGCGAAAGCAGTATACCAAATTGTCTCACGTTTACGGCTATTAAAATATGTATCCTTGAATTCGTCGTTAGTCTACTGTAGGTCATTATAACAAGAAAAATACCCGATTTCGAATCTGCTTTTATTCAACGAAGGAATTTTGCGAAAACGTGCGGCCCAACGCCCCTACTGCATTCTTTTGCCTTAGAATGCACTTTGGTATTCAACAAGGCAGGGCTCCGTGGATGTTTATCACACGTTTCTCAGTCAAAGACCCTAACGCATTTTCTACAACTGCAATTACCCACGTGCAGTTGGGGGGTGCGGTAGGGGGACAGATGAGTCAGCCTTTTTCTGTGCGGTAGTCCTTGTTTTGATTCCTGGCCATACTCAAATCAGGGCAAATTTGTTTTGAAGTGTCTCATTCTCTTTGTTTTTAAAGCGAAGCACTCCGGCCCTCTCTGATGCCGTTGTGGGCTAATACGTTGTGCAGGAAAGCGCGCTTTCACTGACGATAGTGATGAATGTTCGTGGGTAAGGTTAAAGAAAGAAGCGCTTCCTGTGGCCGGAATAGAACGCAGGCACCTTGCACTGAGAAGCGCGCGTCTATCCGATTTCTTTATTTGGACATGCTCGACGCGGTTTGCAAAACACAGATGACAACCAAAAAATAGGTCACGAGAAGAATAGTGTTGCTATGCGTGCCGGGAGGACGTTAGCCACCAACGTTAGGCCTAAATTCCCGTTTTGATGTTTAGGACGTTACGCCAAACGTCGCATCTTGGCTTTAACACCTCAAACCACCACCGACTCAAAAAATTGCTCACTGTACAGCAAGCAGCTGGTACCGGATTCACGCTCTGCACCCCAAACGCAAACGCTAGCCTACGGAGTGCACACCCAAGAGTTTCTGTGAATATTATATAATAAGGGTGCTAACCTTTAGAGTAGCACATACTTGCCATGTGGGAATATCAAACCAAACAGTCGAGTGCGAGAAATGTTCGAGTTGAACAATCGTCGTCGCTAGACGGTCGGGTTAGGAATTTTTTCATATACGGCTATTTTGTATGCATTTTATCAGTCTTTCGGTGTACCTGGGATGCAGGAGTTTTGTCCTCGCAAGTAAATAATCATTTAGCCCTAAAAACCTAGACATGGCTTTGGAAAATAAGGAAAAGAAGCATTCGTTCCTCGTAATATTGCGTTTGCGAATACTTCGTACGTAAGTATTATGGTGGGTAGATATTACACTCTGGTGACTTCTTAGTTCGAAGAAACAACTAGAGGTACGGGGAGAGGCTTCTTGCGGCCGATGTGTGTAGTGATTGTGTGGTATTTATTTCACTGATTTATAAATGATTCGTTTTTACACAGTACGGCCTTTATGAATATTATCAATCTTTGTACTTGCACCACTGCTGCAACGTCTGGGTATGCATCACTTTGCAATGTCTGCCGCAGCAGCATTGCGCCTTTGGTTACCTTAGACATCATACGAAGAACACGTGGTCCCGAAGGTTTACATTCGATGTTCAGAAAGACTTTTTTTTTTCATTGGAGGTGCGGTGTAGCAAAGTAAGCATCTCAACGTGAAGTTATCCTGGAGTTTCATGTTTAGGCCAAATGTAAGGCGAACATAACTAGGAAATTAGCAAAGTATGTCATAGCCATTTCAAACGTGATACTCTTGCATGAAGCGCACTAGAGTAATGTTCAGAAGAATCTTCAGCTTAACCTAGCAGCGCTACTACTACGGCAACTTAAACGTATGACATTAAACTAATGTGGAGCCACTGATCGCTGTTTTATTTCTGCACGCCAAAATTTTTACAAGAAAATGTTTCGCGGTAAATAGAGGAGGGCTCGAAAAACCAACTTCACAAGAAATGCTTCACAAATTGCCCCCAAAACAAGTATAATTAGGGGAACAGTGGTTTCGCAAAAAATATATCCAGCAATATTTGAAAACTAAAAAAGATGAAATTATAAAAGCTAATGGGTATAGCCTAGCAGCATAAAAACAAATGTTTCTTGGAATCGCAGTGAGTATGTGCACTTTTCCGCGAAATATCTCCGTACCATGCGCGACTGGGCGCAGAAACAGTTCACCGACCTTGTGAATACGGGAACTGCTGTTTAAATGAGCCATTGGTGATATTCGGTCGTGGCGTACGCTGAAAAATCATTGACGGGTGATTGTACCAGATAACTATCGTATTGTAGCTCTTCCACAGTCCGTGAGGCATCTTCATAGCGGGTGGTGAGGTTCATGATGACACAACAATAGGGTTGATTGCATAATTTCATAGGAAGTAGTTTGAACTTCAACAAAATGCAGGAGAATGCTGGAAGAAAACTGTGGTTGATTCCTCTTTCCTAGGAATCTGTAAAACACGAAAATGAAATGTGCAGCGAAATCTGCAGCTGAGCGTGATTTCCCCGTCGGCGACTGTCTTGTTGGTGAGCTTGGCGAGCGACGCCCTGCTGGCGGGTCGCTTCGGCAGAGGTGTACTAGTGTCATTTCCGTGATGGATATGACGCTAGCGAAATCGCGGGGTATCGCGGCATGAAACAATTCCCTGTTAAAATATAAAACCTGACACAAACAACCCTAAGTATAGCATACTCTTTAGTACTAAAGTTTGCTTCCCCGGAAGATCATCCTGTGTGAGGGGATGCGCCCTTTACAGGCCGCTTGCTTCGTTGTACTGGCGTCACTTCTGTGACGGATATGATGTCAGCGAAATCTTCGTGTATCCGCGAATAAAACACTTTCTAATGAAAAGCTATTATAGCGTGTATTGCAAGAATCGTTTACTCGAAAGCCAGCACTTTAGACACATGTATTTCGGATGTTGTTTGCAGAGGGTAAAAGTAAACGTGCCGCTCTTGCCTTTTCTTGGCCATTGGCGAGAAGGATTTGCCAGACTGGAGGTTTGTATGCACAGTTTTGCTTCTTTGGGTTTTGTATTCTAAATTTTGAGTTACATGAATTCAAACCTTTAAGAGCCACGTAGAAAGCTCTTTTGGTCACGAAATACTTTTACTGAACTCATAAATAATGTCTTGTTGTTTAGAGCAACCTCAAACTGAGCCTCATTATTAACAAGCCAAGCGTATCAAAACACTTCACTAAGCACACCCATAAAAGAGAATCTATAGAGAGAGATTTTTAGGGGGAAAAGCAGACATCGGCTCGTACAAACAACGAAGCAGCTAGAGACCGAGGCAATCACCGTTGCAATCCTATCGATATTTACAGCGGAAAAACAACGGCACAAAGGGGACAAAAACACTGGACAAGCACTGATCCAGTGTTTTCTTCCCCGTTGTCCCTTTATTGTTGCGCTTATAATTATACAAGACCCCTCGAGTTAGGCCTGCATACCCGCCTGTCCGGTCCGTGAATTAGCATGGGGCGTGTTTAAATATAAATAACAGCGTCGCACTTTTTCTCATGATTTGTAATCTAATTAAAACTTCTGCAGCTGCCGCGTAAATGCTGCATATGAATTGGTATGCTTGGTCACCGAGGGCAATTTGTTAGCCGTCACTTTACAGAGAATCTAAGCTAAAATCTTGTTATAAGTGTTCTTTCGTTAGCGCGCAGTATCTTTATGTTCCTCTGATCATTTCACTGCATCCTGTGGTAGCTATTACGTATGTGTGCGTCACGATCAATACATCTTCGTTTCGCCTGAGCAATGTCCTCATGCCCTTCGTTGAGTCACGGAAGCTTATATGAGATTATGCAACTTAAAACTGGAAAGGTGAGACTGTGAACGCGTGAATCATGAGATAGAGCTTTTTTGAAAAGACACTCTCTAATGACCCGGCAACAATACCCCGCCATCCCACCTCTTTTGGAAGGAGTAGCATTAGCAGCCGAGTAGCAAGTAAGACTCGTAAGTGAAAATGTTTATCTAAAAAATAAAGCAGCCTGAAACAGGCGAAACAGCAGAGGCAGCAGTATGGATGGGCCCTGGGCTAACAGGACCAAACGGGACGGGCGTCTGTTTTACGGCTGTAGTTTCTTTCAAGGCAAAATACGTTGTGCCTGCAAGGTTGGGGGATACAGTTTTTTGCAAAAGTGCCTACGACAAACCTACACTTTTCTTTTGTGTGCTTATTTTCCTTGTTCGCTCTAGGGGTCCTGAAATACTCACGATTATTATTTGCACCACAGCGATCGCTGATGACCCCTTTGGTTGTGAAAAGTCTAGAGCAAAACCTTCTTTTGGTGGTTCGCATATTCGATGGCTCAATGCAGCAGAACAGAACAAGGGTATTGGTTTGTGAAATCGTCGTGGAATAATTCAAAACCGTGTCGTGGGGACAGTGTGTTTTGTTTTCCAGAAAAAACACACTTCTGAAAAATATTGCCCCGCTTGAAGCCTTGAAGTCACTCCTGTGCTGTGAAGCACACTGTATAATTATCCCAACAAAACAGTTTAGACAATTTAGAGTATCTTTGACGTGCGCCGAAATCAACGCTGCCAGTTTCAGCTTTTCGCCTACGTCACAAAACCAGCAGCCCGGTGGTGTGATAGAAACCCCTATCCTTGGGGTCCCCAGCCAGTGGCTCAGCCCCCGACCATGCTTTTGGGGCCGTATTTGTATATTATTTGCACTTTCCAGGTATTTCAATTTTTGAAAGACAATTACAAAATGCATCAAGTATGCACATTACGTGTGTTGGCCTTCGCTATTGCGCAGGGACCCTATCTTGCGGCTCTTTTACCCTTTGTCTCCCGGCCGCGGCGATAACACTTCTGATAGAGGCGAAAAGCACCAACGCCCTTGTGTAGGAGATTTTGGTGCCCGCTAAAGATCCCCAGTTGGTCAAAATAATTCTCAGCCCTTCACAACAGCGTGCCTGATCGCCTGCGTTGCAGGCACATTAATCTCTAACATCAATAAACCACTGAATCAACCAATATTGTCCTTTGGTAAAAACTACAGCGCGATAACGCCAAGGACCATGGAAAGACGACAACCGCAAGCGCTCACTAGCAACTAGTTTTATTAGAGGCGTCGTCTGATATTCACCGGGAGCATGCGCACAAAAACCATACAGAACCACTTGTGAGAAAGGTGCAATAGCCACCGAGGGGGCTCAGTGGCTAAGGCGTTGCGCTGCTGAGCACAAGGCCGCGGTTTCGATGCCCGGCCGTGGCGGCCGCTTTTCTGATGGAGGCGAAAAGCGAAAATGCCCGTGTGTACGAGATTTCGGCGCACGTTAAAGATCCTCAGTTGGTCAAAACTAATTCGCAGCCCTCCGCTACGGCGCGCCATGTTAAACCCTACGTCAATCAATCAATAGCTGCAATCACAGAGCAGCTTCAAAAAACTCAATTCACTGGCACACTGTAGCCCCGATGTGTCACTGACTCACTGGTCCCCTTTCCTCTTGGCATTGGACGCTTCTAAGAGCACCCTGGTTATTCTGTTTTCGCTTCTACCGAGAGTTGCAATCTTCTCAAAAAACGTCCGAAACGTCCGACAGCAAGGGACTGAACGGCCTGCACTGATCACAATTCACTGGTAGCTGCGCACCCGTGTTCGTGTTTAGAGACGACTTGTGCTCTCCTGCCCTATCATTCACAGATCTGGCCGTCTCGTAAATATAGGCCTGCTCGCATGAAAGCCGTTTCTCCTACAGCCCTCCTACGTCACAGGGCACAAAACGCTTGGTGTGCTTTTTTATGAGATTTTTCTTTTATACTTTGAAGAAATTTCCACACGCAGGCGACCACGCTTTTGTGGTGCGCTAAACACTACATGCACATCGTGGCTTTCTGCCACTGTGAGGCCGCGTTTTAAGCAGGCGGGCATGTGACGCGCGGAGTATGTGATGGATGAAAACTGTCGCCGTTGCATGAGTACAAGACAAAAACGTATATTCTGATGAGGACACACAAGCACTCGGGAAATAGAGTAGGAATCTAAAGGGCAATGAACTGCCCCACACGCGCAACGCGAAAGAAAAAAACACCAGCCCGATTACGTGTTTCAGGTGGGGAAACGAAAAGACGCGCTCACGTCACGGTCCGCTCCATGCTGTGCTGGGGTTATGTCAATGGACCTCGGAAGCGACGCCTCGAATTCGTGATTTGATCATGTTGAGGGCCGGAAGACGTGTCGAAGCCGGCGAAAACGTTTCTTCGTGGCGACGGTGCACACCGGGAGACGGTGGAGCTGCGAGGGCCGCAGCTTGGAACACACGACCCGTGCGCTCGTGCCTGGCCAGTCTAGGACTCGTCCCCGAAATTTAGCCCGGGACGCCAATGGGAAAATTCACCGCGACTGGCAGCAACGGCACCTCCGGAACATATCCTAGGACCGTGAGATGAGCATGTCGTTTGTTTTCCTCGCTTTGAACGCGTAATCAGGCTTGTGTTTCTTTTTCCTTCGCGTTGCGCGTGTGTTGCAGTTTGTTTGCTTGTGTGTCACCATCAGACCACATGTTTTTGTCTCGTTCTCATGTCATGGCGCCACTTTCCGTCAATCCCCCTTCCCGGGTAACATGCCCGCCAGCTTAACATGCGGTCCCACGGTGGCAAAAAGGCACAAATTGCCTGTAGTGTTTTGCACTCCGCAAAAACGGGGTCGCCTGTGCGGGCAGATATGTGGCAAACCAAAACAATTGTGAATAGAAGCACACCTAGTGTTTTGTGACCTGCGATGTACGAGTGCTGTACGAGATACAATTTTCATGCGGGAGGCATTAATTGGCGATACGGCGAGATGTGTGAATTATAGTGCACGCGACGAGGGTGTCGGACTACAGAACGCAAGACCGGCTGGAGTGCGGGTGCGCTAAGACAGACGACATTCACCCGAGGGTGACGACCATACAGCCGCGATGGGACGTCGCCAGCTCTGCCGCCAAAGCGGGCCACGCGCCATACGGCCGGTCAACTGTCTATCGCCGGGCACTCGATCTACGGGCTGGGTACCACGTAACCATCGTTCCCATGGCCATCGCTCTGACCTGCCGCGCTGCCATGGCATCGACGGACAGCCCGCGCTCCTTCAACATATTGAGACACTCGTTGTGTACGCCACGGAGCCTCGGCTAATGCGAACTCTACGGAGTCGGCACGTCTTCCATTCCTGTCACGGTGTCCGGAGGATAGTACTCCGGCCAATCAAGGCAGTGGCGATACGGCGCCATTGCACCCCTTCTGTCTATGACTCCTGTGAAGAGATCGCCTTCGGCTAACGCACTTAGAAAAAGTCAACCCCTTATTTAACCCGCGAGCTCTACAAGGCAACTTGAACTGTGAGCTCGCTCGTTCATTTGGCTAGCTCGATAACTCTGTTGCTACTAGGACTATGGCGACTAGACCCTTCGTCCCTAGTTGTGCTGTCTCTAGTTTTTCTGTCTTCCAATCTTCCATCTGTGTGTCTATAAATGTCGTTCACCCGTTTGCTCACAGTTCGTGTTCCTTTTTTGTTTTTGCCTCTCGAGTGCGTGGGTCTCGTTGTTCACATCACCGAGCCCTGAGATCATCACAGCCACCTTCTTCAGGTAGTGTGTACAAAGTGAGGGAGGAAAACCAACGACGATGTTTCACATCGCCTGCATCCTTGCGAGAGTTCGACATTTTATTTGCTCTTGGTTCCATACTGCGTTTGCTACAAGCAGTAGCACGCTGTTGCAACATTTGTACGGGTACCTTTCTTGCTGGTGAAATGGCGAACAAAACGTTGATAGTGTTGACTGACCTGAAAGGGAAAGTACTTGAGAAGAAGATACCCGACGGTGCGAAAAAGAAAAGTACAGAATAACGTTCACCGCATATTATCAACAGTTGATGGTCAAACCGTTTGGTCGTAGACACATAACCATTGTATACGTGTTCGGTTCAATTCCTGTTCGACACCCTGAATCATATACATGTCAGTGTAGGCGGTGAGTTAAAAGCTTTTGTCTTGCCAACCCTTACTTCTGCCTTAATTTAGGGAGCCCCTCACTTTGTCTTCTGATTCCGTATATATATATATATATATATATATATATATATATATATATATATATATATATATATATATATATATAGGTCAAAACTTGGCTGCAGACACTTGGAGAACAATGAACAAGGGTTTTATTGTTCCCAACAGTTTCGAAACGTAGACCTTTCTTCTTCGGGGGTTATCTTAGAATAGAAAACACACTTTGCCTTCGAGGGCTTTCCTTTCTCCACACCCTCGCCAATGAGGAACATCGGGGAGAGGAAAAGAGCGGGAGAGTAACAATAACATGTCGTAACTATACTACAGAAGGTGGGAAAAAGTTAGAAAAAAGGAAGAAACAGAGAAAAGTTGTAAATGGGAAGGAGGCACAGTTGCAACATTGATAGACAGGAAACAGACGCATAAAATTCAACCAATGCACGCCTACAGAAAAAATGGCGTGCTGAGTCTGGATGCGGAGAGAGAGAGAGAGCGAGAGTGAGAGATACATTACATTTGGACAGTCGAGGCTCGAAACCCTCAACGAAAAGGCTCTGGATGACAGAGAAGCATGCCCACCTCCGTCTACTGGTGATAAATGGTGAAAAAGAACAAAAAACAACATTTGTTAATGGCGGTTTGAGACCGTTGTTAGACACAGACAAGTGCCACATGGCCCCCAGGTGGCTGGAGGAAGCTTATAGGTAAACGAAACATTCATGGACAGCCTTGAAAAAAAGAGTCAGTGAGTCCCCATTGCGCGGAGGCTCGTACGGGTCTGTCTGACTGAAATGGTCTGGAAATTTTGTGTAGAAGCCGACTTACGCCTCGTAGAGAACGGCAGGCGGAGAACGATGTATTACCTCACCGCCACCGGAGGGGCAGTTGCTACGCGGACCGTCCTGCACCGCCCCATCCCTCCCCCCCCCCTCTAGCGTCCCCCTTGTCTCACAAATGCCTGAACAACGCGGCTTGCTTAAGGGCCAGAGTATGTAAAAAAGGGATAACCATTGATGGGAGCGGCAGGTGGGCGCGGCAGCGCTGGAGCGACCATGTCGCCTAAATATGCCTGGGTTGTTTTACAGATATTGCCGCTGATTACGAGTTACGTCACAGCAAGCAACAGAAGAACTGCCTTTTTGCTGGATACGCCGCCTGATATTCAAGTGAAGAGCGCCACCCCGTGGTGTCGCCCAACGGGAGGGACGTCAGCGACGGCCTGGGACCTTATAAAGCCTGTCCTGCAACCGACAACCTTCAGTGGGAGCGGCATCGCTGGAGCGACCATGTCGCCTAAATATGCCTGGGTTGTTTTACAGGTTCGTTAATATGCTTACGTATCACGTTTTCGTTCAAACGATCCTTGCATTATTGTGCTACCGGTTCCAATGAAGTGTCGTGAAATTGTGAGTATGTTATGGTTGTGCTTTGAAATATTACTTTCCGGGGATGTGGAAACTAACCCTTGTCCTACGGTTGAGGAAATACTTAAAGAAGTATTAGCCAAGCAAACGAAAGCCGAGGCTAGTCTTATCAGCCTTGAAGATAAAGTCGATGGTCTCAAAGATGTGTGCAATAAGGTACTAGAACTTGAAAGTACAGTTAGAGATCTTGAGCGGACGATCAGAAACCAACAAGAAAGGATAACTGACTTACAAGACAGATCGAGCGGAATAACGTCATAGTTTACGGTTTAAAAGAAAGCACTAAAGAAACACGTGCCGATATTGAACGCAAAGTATTAAAAGACATTTTTTTGTACCGCCTTGAAGTTGATGTATTGTCAGTAGAGCGAATTCACAGGCTTGGAAAGAAGAAAGATGACCGGCATCGGCCAGTCATCATGAAGCTTTATAACATCATTGAGAAGGTAGCACTTTTCCAAAACTGCCATAAACTAAAAGTCTCAAAAATAACCATTTCTGATGATTACTCCCCGGAAACACTCAAAAAGCGAACACACCTTTGGAAAACGGCTGAGGCAGATAAAAGTCGAGGAGCCGAAATTAAGCTCGTGCACGATAAACTTTTTGTGAATGATGATGCGTTCTTGTTGGATGAGCAATCTGGCACGCGGGTAAAGATGCGCGGTAGCAAGGAGAACCCTTCGCTTAACCAGGATTGGCAAGAAAAGCAGCATGAAATACGGCTTGGCCAGAGGATTGGCCTTAACGCATGACCCAGACGTAGTCGCTATTACAGAAACATGGTTGAGGGTTGATATCGCGAGTGATGAAGTTTTTCCTTCTTCCTATAGCGTCTTGCGAAATGACCGATTAACTAGAGGTGGGGGCGTGGCGCTATTGGTAAAGAAACCACTAAAATATGAGCCATTACCATCGTTTGAAGGGCACGAAAACGTTTGGTATCGATTATTCCTTGGAAATACCGTATTGTTGGTTGGTGTCATCTATAGGCCTCCTGGCAGCTCGGTGGAATTTTTTCAAAGCCTTGATAATTACCTAACTTTAAGCAAGAAAGCTAGAATAATAATCACTGGTGATTTCAATTTGCCGGGTGTAGATTGGGATGCAAGAATCCCAAGTTCACTGATAGCCCTCATGCAGATACTATGTTAGAAACAATGGCTAAGCTCGGTCTTATTCAGGTGGTGACGTTTCTAACGCTAATACATGCGGCAAGTTCGACAATACTGGATTTATTGTTTCTATCCGAGGGAACGTTTGATTATGAAATGGATGTGGAAGAAGGAATATCCGAACACAAACCAGTAATTGCGTCTCTTAAAGTCAGCAATAAACTCTTAATAAAGAAATGGGCTAGCAAAGTATTTGATTTCTCACGAGCCGACGGCACATAAATTCTCGACCACATGGAAATCGGTGTCGATGAAATGCCACATCATGCAGACGTAAATGTGCTCTGGCGCCACTTTCTGGGAGTGGTAAATGATTGCTTGTTCAAATATGTCCCCCAAAAAAGAAAAGAACTGATAGGCCAAACCCATGGATAACACGAGAGATTATTCATTTAAAACGCCGACTGTGCCGCGCACGTAGGAAAATTCAAAGAGATGTGGCAGCTATCAGTAACCTCAGTGCGCAAGTGCGTAGCGAGTTGAAAAAAGCGAAAAGCTTTTTCTTTTCTAATACGTTGACTAAATATATGCAAGAATCGCCGCAGAAGTTTTGGAGGTACATGTCAAGGAGTAGAGACACAATCGAAGCCGTTCTTGTAGATGGTATGCCGTGTTCTGAGCCATCCCTTATGGCGGAAGCATTTAACAAATACTTCTGCTCTGTATTCACTCCAAAGGATGACAGCACTGTTGTAAATCACTCAGACATGAATCTTTCCGGCAATGACATTGTTATTACGAAAAAAGGCATAATTGCTGCCTTGCTAAATCTAGACGACAAGAAGTCACCGGGGCCGGACAAGATTCCAAACGCTTTTCTGAAACGTTATTCTGAGTGGGTAGCGTGCTTTTTGGAAAAGATTTTTTCGTTATCGCTTCATAGTGGTATTATACCTACTGACTGGCTGATGGCAAGAGTAAAACCAGTTTTCAAATCTGGAAGGAGGCTTGCTATTGGGAATTATCGCCCGATTTCTATTACATGCACAATATGTAAGGTCCTGGAACATATATTCGCTAAGGAGTTAATACAGGTCATAGAAAATAATAATCTTTTCTACAGTAAGCAACATGGCTTTCGCAGAAGTCTATCAACTGTGACTCAATTGTTTGAAACTGTCCACAGCTTCGCTGAAGCTGTCAACTCGAAAGTGCAAATTGACGTAATTTCAATTGATATGTCAAAACCATTTGATAAGGTCTGCCACAGGAAACTCGTAAGCAAGCTTTATGCCCTTGATGTCAACCAACAAATTATTAATTGGATTCAAGCGTACTTGTCAAATAGGCTGCAATTTGTTGAAATTTATGGTCAACACTCCCAAAGCTTACTGGTATTTTCTGGTGTACCGCAAGGGTCTGTGTTGGGGTTAATATTATTCTTGATTTATATTAATGATATAGCCGAGCGTGTAGATACCAGTGTTGAAGTTCCTTTATTTTCGGACGATTGTATATTGTACTGCCCAGTGAAATCAATAGATGATTAAGAATTACCTAATAAATCCTTGGATGTAATTCATAATTGGTGCTCCAAATGGAATGTGGAAATTAATTTTGAAAAGACCAAGTGTATGACTGTGTCGAACCAGAAGATGCCACTTAGGTTTAATTACTCTGTAGGCAATAAGCAAATAGCTCGCACTACAAAACTCAAATACCTTGGTGTCACTATTTCGAGTAACCTCAATTGGAAGGATCATGTAACTAACATATGTGGAACTGCTCAGCGAAAACTTGGATTTTTGAAACGAAAATTGGTGCATGCAACATCTGCAGTTAAGCTTAAGGCGTACACATCCGTCGTACGTCCTTCTTTGGAATACGCTAGTGTTATATGGGACCCTCACCAGCAATATCAGATTAACCAAATTGAATGAATACAGAGACTGCAGTGCGGTTTATATTTTCAGAGTATCGCAAAACACAGTCCGTAACCACCTTGCTCGCTAGGGCAAATTTATCAACACTGTCAACACGCAGAAAAATCGCACGACTGAAGTTTTTATACCAGCTCTCTGCTAATAAATTCAATTTAGATTAGTCGCGCTATTTGTCCCGCCCTGGCAAAGTCTCTCCCCGTGTGAATCACCCGTATGTTTTTACGCCTTACAATGCCAGAATTGATGTTTTTAAATATTCTCCCCTTGTTAGGACAGTAGAAGATTGGAATGCGTTCGATGCACAAATTTTTGATGACTCAATGACTGTACAATCATTTGAACGAAAGTTGGAAATGTACGTCTCGTGATGTGTTTATTTTTTTTCATTGCTTGATCTGTTGACAAAATGTGTATCTCCCACCCTGTACCAGCCCGAAAAGGGCTAACAGTATTCGAAATAAAAAAAAATAAATAATAAGGATCGATAATAAATGTTACGTAAAGTTGGATGCTGTGAAACGTTGCTGATTAAAGGGGGCATATTGTGGAATATTGACTGATAGAAGCATTACTATGGCAGGAATAAGTAGGGTTTGAATAGAGAAATATAAAGTTAAAATAAGAGTCATTTAGGCGGAACAAAATTAATTACGATGGTAAAGGCGGGAGTAAGTTAATACTACATCACCCGCAGGCTTTGGTCCTCAATATAGAGGTTTCCGGGTTAATTATTGATTATTGCCGTTTCGAGCAGCTATGGCCCCTCTCTTGGCGGTGTTTTGCTACATTTCGGAGCCGTGCAACCCAGGAAGATGATCGAATAACATGAATAAGACCGCCGACGCCAACTCCAGCTTGAGATTCGCCGAACCCCGCTTTTTTACCGCCTAGTCATGCCCTCAGCCGGAGGCCGCCATGGCGCTCCTTGTGCGTTCACCTATAATCGACCCGAGCCTTCACCAGATACCGACGTCACATCCAGGCCGCCATGTTCAGGGCATCAGCTAGTGACCTCGACATTCTGGATTCCTTATGAAAGGTGATGCTCGGTCTCGTAACGAGGCTTCTAAGGCAGCCACCGATGTTCGGCCAACCCCCTCACCGTCTTCGTCGAACTTCATGGAGGCAATCAGCGAGCTAAAACGGAAGGGCGCCGACCAAACGACCTGCACGAGGCAATCGGTGAGCTGCGCATAGGCTATGAATTTGAATACAATTACATTGACACCTTGTAATACCATGAAGTTATATGCAGGACCCTCATTTGGCTGCGCTCGAAATGGAATGGTTAGCGTATACCCTTAATGAAATTTACCGTCAACAGGATTAGAGCCCATCCAGGCGACCTCTACCACATCAGCGACCGCGCATAAACCCTTTTGGTTGTGCCGCAGTCGATCACGCCGACTCGCAAGATCCTGGTTCTTCTCAACAACTTCGTGGGGAGCAAAGCTAAGCGGGCGGAGCCCTCACAGCTGTAAAACGACAGGTGTGGCCTGTGCGCCATCCAGATACGTTAATGCTCACGCCCCTCAGGCTGAAAAGACGGACTTAATTACGGACTGATTTGCCTTCGGTATAATTGTTTGTTGCGGTTTTTCAATATATTCAGTTGAGAGTCAGCGCCGGTCCTGTGGTTATTCTAGTGCCTGTCCCGTCTTTCGCGCTGTGAATTATTATGAACCCGTAACAACTCGCCCAACTTGCAACTGAAAAAACGGATCCAGAACCCATTCTACCGCTTTTCGCGCAAGACGATTTCCCCAACTTCGACTCAGGATAGTGTGAGGCCAGGAGGTTCCTCGCAGTACAACTTATAAAGGATGCAGTTGAAAACTGCGTTGCCTTTGCCTTTCTGCGCGGCAAGAACTCCACCACCAATAAGCTAGCGGGAACAGTGTCAATGAACAAGAAGCCTAAAGAACTACGATTGGCACTGAAGTATGATTCTGTGTCTCTTCAAGGCGATGTCAGAAAAGGCAGAAACTAAGATATGAAGGAAATAATAAAGCGTCCACTGTGCACGCTTAAGCACAGCATTGATCTAGATTTCATGAAGTGTGAATTCTTAGCGCAACTTCCTACAATCTAACTACCATCAATTGTCGAAGTAGGGCAGAATCCTTCACCTATCCCCGAATATGAGTCTTAATAAATTCCTCAATACAAAAAGTAACCACTCTTGCTCGTCAATTCCGGTCACTGTTGGAAAACAACGTGGCCAGGTCTCCCAGCAACAGAACAGACCCAACTCAAAATTACGTTTTTCTCAACCGGAAACTGCAGGAAAGCAAGCCCGAAGTATAGACAAGGTCGTTCTAAAAACACTTTTTCACATGCTGCACCTGCACACCTACCATAGCTCCATCGAGTATCTGGCATCACTTTCACAACAACTGCTACATCACTAAAGAATCAGAAGCAATTCACGAGATGGCCCGCACCCACCAGTTTCTGCCCGATTAGGCTTGGCTACGCTTGGCCGCCCTGGAGCCTGACCGACGGTGGAGGCACCGCTATAAACAGCAGAGCGTATGTAACATGAATACTTCTTTACAAGGATTGATATCACGCACCGGAAAAAAAGGTTAGGAATGTGATTTTAGGATTGTTAAGATTCCAATTTAGATTGCTTCTATTGTGTTGATTTTCCCACGAATTGTCTCACGGGGGCGGAAAATGACATGACAAACCGGTTTAACTGACTTGATTCAGTTAGCATTTTTACAAGGCAGCTTCATCATCGAAGGAAGTCCGCCTGCCTGGCCACAAAAATAAAAAGAAACATGCGCCGACCAAACCAACACCGTCGCGTGGCGCTTCAATAAATGAGGAACTTGTGCGCGTTAAAGCGACGTATGCAAAGCAGGCGTTCAAGGCAGAGCTGAGGCTCAGCGTACAGAAGGGCGAAAACTAGAGCGGCATATCATCCTGTACCCCTATGAAGGGCAAGCGGCCATTCAAGCTTTAGGATAAACTGTAGGACTCACTGCGACAGCATTGTCACGAAGAAAACCTACTCGAAGAGATGGGACTTCGCAAAAACGTAATCAAAAAATGGAGACAGCTGGAGATCTGGAACAGCCAGCAAGTGCCGCTCGTGCTGCGCCGCTTCCACCTTTTAAACGCAAACATTGCGGACGCAGGAGGTTGTTACGATGCCTGGAGGGTATAAGTTTCAATTATTATCAGCATGCTCCAAGAAAAGAGCACTAAGAACCATGACAGCAAAAACAATAAACGACGCAACAGATGTGGCCCTGTCTCGTCGTTCGTCATTCTTTTTTGTCGTGGTTTTTATCGCTCTTGTAAAGATGATAGTCTTTATTGGGCTAATTAAACGCAGAAAGTTTGGTCTGTCTCTATGTCTGTCAGTCTGTGACTCCATTTAGCCAGCCGGCCGAAGTAAAACAGAAGCTGCGAAGTAGGTTTATATACCCACAGCCAAACCTAAACGTGTAAGTCCAGTGGCAATGGTTATAATTCTCAACATTGTTGAACAACAAATATGAAGCAGGAAATCAATCCATCAGTGACATTTGCAGTGTTTTTTTATCAAACAATCATTTCTGCGATAGCAAATGAAATGCTACCTCCATTTCAGAAAAAATTCAATCCGTCGCTGGCTGCCGCCCGCGCCATTATCGCTTCTGAGGGCATTTTAAGAAATAAAACGGCAACAGCTACGAAACGTTCCACAAGAAATCTTCCACGTTCCTCATTGAACGCACGGGGAGAAGGGCAACGTGGTTCTATAAACATTGAAGTTGGGACCCTAGATTTACGCCCGTCGTCGCCGTACGGCACTGCTGGCATCGAGGAATCCAACCTTGATTAGTGGAACGCGGTAAATATAAACTGACTTCACCAAATTTAAGTTGAATTCACTGCATACCTTGGAAGGAGCGCGATGGGGGAGGAACAGCATGAGAAGTGAGAGGAACAGTGTAAAAGGCTGTCGTCTTTCGTCGGCATTTGCAACGAAAGAAGCAGATACGCGATTCACTCTTTTTTTCGTGAAGCAATAAACACCAACTAACCGAACAACAGACTGTACTGAAGAATCATCACCATCTTGATCATAAAGATTCCAGTACCAACAAATTGTTTATCCTCGTTTCTACAGCCATGGCCTCCATCTTCCTTGCGGGCTTTTTCTGCTGCGGTGATTAGGGTGGGGTTAGTGTGTATTAGTGCGAATTAATGCGATATTGTAGAATACCTTGAATAAAGACACACTTGGAACAGTAAATTAGCAGCGCTGCTGTCTTGATGGGTCTGGTAGCTCTGAGTGACCGCTGAGTATCACGGCACCGTCACCTTCTTCTGGTTCCGGTACAAGGGGCGAGTGTAGCAACTGAGAAATACTGGTGACAGAAACGGCACGTGGTTCTGTTACCATTGCCGTCTGCCGAGTTTCTATACCGTAGTATTGCAGGATGATGTCTTTTAAGTCGTCATACGCATTGGGGCCATGGGCCGACAACTGTATCGGACCAAAAAGGAATCAGGTAGCTTATGTAAAGTAACTTAGTTTGTACCTGCCCTCATGCGCCTGTTGTCCTACATAGAAAAGTTTATTTATATGCATACCTCGGCAAAGTTGGCGCGGCTCACTCAAACTCACTCACAATTTTTTTTTTCGCATCACCACTCACTCAAACTCACACTCAATGCTGAGCAGCACATCTGCGCTCACTCAAACTCAAACTCACATTGAGCGCAGAACTCAGAACTAACTCGGACTCAAAACTCAAAATGTACTCAAAACTCAAAATGTACTCAAACTCAAAATGTACTCAAAACTCAAAATGTACTCAAACTCAAAATTTACTCAGAACTCAAAATGGACTCAAACTCAAAATGGACTCAAACTGAAATTGTACTCAGAACTCAAAATGGACTCAAACTCAAAATGGACTCAAACTCAAAATGTACTCAGAACTCAAAATGGACTCAAACTCAAAATGCACTCAGAACTCAAAATGTACTCAAACTCAAATTGTACTCAGAACTCAAAATGGACTCAAACTCAAAATGGACTCAAACTCAAAATGGACTCAGAACTCAAAATGTACTCAAAACTCCAAATGAACTCGGAACTCAAAATGGGCTGAGAACTCAAAATGAATTCAGAACTGAAATGGCCTCACAGAGATACAGACAGTGAGAGAGTGAGAGTGACAGTGTGAGGGTGAGAGTGTGAGAGTGAGAGTGAGAGTGTGAGTGTAAGAGTGAGAGTGTGAGTGAAAGTGAGAGTGAGTGAGAGTGTGAGTGTGAGTGAGACTGAGAGTGAGAGTGGGAGTGTGAATGAGAGTGAGAGTGAGAGTGTCAGTGGGAGTGAGAGTGAGAGTGTGAGTGTGAGTGAGGGTGAGAGTGTGAATTTGTGAGTGAGAGTGAGAGTGTGGTTGTGAGTGAGTGAGAGAGAGAGTGAGAGAGATAGAGAGTGTGAGTGTGAGTGTGAGTGTGGGTGTGAGTGAGAGTAAGAGTGATTGTGTGCGTGTGAGTGTGAGTGAGAGTGAAAGTGAGAGTGAAAGTGAGAGTGTGAGTGAGAGTGAGAGTATGAGTGTGCCTGGGAGTGAGAGTGAGAGTGAGGGTGAAAGTGTGAGTGTGTGAGGGTGTGAGTGTGTGAGTGAGAGTGTGAGGGTGAGTGCAAGTGAGAGTAAGAGCGAGAGTGAGTGAGAGCGAGAGTGTGAGAGTGAGAGTGAGAGCGTGAGTGAGAGTGAGAGTGTGATTGAGCGTGAGAGTGTGAGTGTGAGTGTGAGTGAGAGTGAGCATGAGATTGTGAGTGGGAGTGAGAGTGAGAGTGTGAGTGAGAGTGAGAGTGAGAGTGTGAGTGTGAGTGTGAGTGTGAGTGTGAGTGAGAGTGAGAGTGAGTGAGAGTGGGAGTGAGAGTGAGAGTGAGAGTGAGAGTGTGAGTGTGAGTGTGAGTGTGTGAGTGTGTGAGCGTGTGAGAGTGTGAGAGAGGGTGAGAGAGTGAGTGTGTGAGAGTGCGTGAGTGTGAGTGAGTGTGTTAGTGTGAGTGTGAGTGTGTGAGTGTGTGAGTGTGAGAGTGAGTGTGAGAGTGAGTGTGAGAGTGAGAGTGTGAGTGTGAGTGTGTGAATTTGAGTGTGAGTGTGTGAGAGTGAGGGTGAGTGTGAGTGTGTGAGAGTGAGAGTGTGTGAGAGTGTGTGAGAGTGAGAGTGAGTGTGTGAGTGTGAGTGTGTGAGAGTGAGAGTGAGAGTGTTAGTGAGAGTGAGTGTGAGTGAGTGAGAGTGAGTGAGAGTGAGTGAGAGTGAGAGTGAGTGAGTGAGTGAGTGAGTGAGTGAGTGAGCATGTGAGTGTGAGTGTGTACCTTTTGCTATATCCTCACAATTAAAACCAGAAAGCATTTTTATATTTGTCCCACGTGATCCCCCTCGACGAGACCTTCAATTTGATACCCCACACACCCTAGTAGGGTCATATAGAATTCATACCAGTCAAACTAACCATGACTCTCATGATTGTAAACAGGACGCATTATTTAAGTGTCCGACGTGATTCCCCTAACTGGAACCTTGAATTTGACGCCCCACATGCTTCAGCGGCGTCACCTTGAATTTACCCCAATCTATGCCTCATAATGACTATCTCATGATTCGAACTACGAAGCCTTTCATATTTGTACCACGTGATTCCCCTCGTCAAGACCGTAAATTTGATACCCTACACGCCCTAGCGGGATCACTTCGAATTTTACCCCCATATGAGATTGATTGATTGATTGATTGAAGGGTTTAACGCGCCGACGCAACGCAGGCGATGAGGCGCGCCGTAGTGCAGGGCTCCGGATTAATTTTGACCACCTGGGGATCTTTAACGTGCGCCGAAATCTCGTACACAGGGGCGTTTTTGCTTTTCGCCTCCATCAGAAAAGCGGGCGCCGCGGCCGGGAATCGAACCCGCGACCTCGTGCTCAGCAGCGCAACACCATAGCCACTGAGCCACCGTGGCGGGTTACCCCAATATAAGACTCCCCATGACAATCTCATGGTTATAACGAGGAAGCATTTTTGTATTTCACCCACGTGATTCCACTCATCAAGACCATTAATTTGATACCCATCACATCCTAGAGGAATCAATTTGAATGTTAAACCAATCAATGACTAATCATGACTATCTCATGATATAGCCCTACCACATTTTTGTCTCACGTGATTTCCCATATCGGAACCTTCAATTTGATGCCCTGGACACCCAGTGGCATCATTGTGAATTTTAACCTAATTTATGACCCATTTTGACTATGTAATGATAATAATCAGGAAGCACGTGATTACAATCATCCAGACCTTTAATTTCATATGCCACACGCCCTAGCGTCATGAACTTGAATTTTAACCGAATCTATGACTTACCATGACTACTTCATGATATATCCATAATGGATTTTCGTGCCGAATGATTCCCGACATCGAGACCTTGAATTTGATTCCCCACATACCCTCGCAGCGTCATTTTGAACTTTAACGCAATCTATGACTCATTATGACTGCCTGATGACTACAATCAGGAAGCACTTTTTTATTTACCTCGCGTGATTCTGTTAATCCGGACCTTTCATTTGATACCTTACATGCCTTAGCCTCATCAGTATCACTTTTCACCCAATCTAATTTGGTCATTATTCTGTCTTAAGGGGCGCTGCCCAGTCAATTCAGCTAATTCATTTGAAACAGCAGAAAGGACAGCCCCGGCCCCCATTTTCCCCCGGCTCTCACCTCTTCCTTTGTGACCCCTAGTATATCAAGCCGTAAACAGTAGCAGGCGAACAACCAGCACGCCAGCGCCGCCATGTGCTTTCCCACCACCCTTTCCCACGCTCTTAGTGGATCCGTCAGGAGGACAAGTTAAGACAACCCTTTTTTATGACCTCACCAATAAATTATCACTCATGCGCCCAGCCGCGAAAATTAGGTATACAGCAAGTGCTTATGCCATGAAAATTCAACAAGAAACTAAAAAAAATCAGACACCCCCTCCCTACCAACCGATCATGCAGATCGCGATTGGTGCCGTACCCGCAGGTAACCTGAATTCCGAGCCCACAGTGACGCATAAAACTTAACAGCCAACCATAGCTGCCTGCTAGGCTACTCATATGTACTCAAACTCAAAATGGACTCAAAACTCATATGTACTCAGAACTCAAAATGTACTCAACACTCAATATGTAATCAAACTCAAAATGTACTCAAACTCAAAATGTACTCAGAACTCAAAATGTACTCAAACTCAAAATGTACTCAGAACTCAAAATGGACTCAAACTCAAAATGGACTCAAACTGAAATTGTACTCAGAACTCAAAATGGACTCAAACTCAAAATGGACTCAAACTCAAAATGTACTCAGAACTCAAAGTGTACTCAGAACTCAAAATGGACTCAAACTCAAAATGCACTCAGAACTCAAAATGGACTCAAACTCAAAATGTACTCAGAACTCAAAATGGACTCAAACTCAAAATGGACTCAGAACTCAAAATGGACTCAAACTCAAAGTGTACTCAGAACTCAAAATGGACTCAAACTCAAAATGCACTCAGGACTCAAAATGGACTCAAACTCAAAATGCACTCAGAACTCAAAATGGACTCAAACTCAAAATGTACTCAGAACTCAAAATGGACTGAAACTCAAAATGTACTCAGAACTCAAAATGGACTCAAACTTAAAATGTACTCAGAACTCAAAATGGACTCAGAATTCACTAGGTCTCAGGCGTACTCAAACTCAATCGGACTCAAACTCAGTCGGGATCACTCGGCTCAAACTCACTCAAGCTCAAACTCACCATGCCACACTAGCCTCGCGCTCACTCAAACTCAAACTCACGCGTAAGTTTGAGTCCAAATGAGTCTGAGTGAGTGAACTCATGAGTGAGTTCGCCGACCTCTGTTTATATGACAGGGGCAACTGTGGTAGCATATCGCTGTCCTTAAATGAATACTTTGAAACATTTGAGTCATTTAGCGCCTTGTTCAATATAAATGATCGGTGGTCACTGCTCAAACATAAACTCTAAACTTTCATCGACCTACATACCCCATTTAAAATACTTTCAGATAAACGAACGAAAAATAAACCGTGATTCACAAAAAAATAAAAACGCTAATAAATAAAAGAAAACGCATTTTCAAGAAGTAAAATACACAGAAAGAAGCAGGTATTCACGCTGCCCTAGAGCAGGTCAATTTTGATTTAAACCTTAAGATCTAAGCTTCAAAGAAAGAGTCTTTCCTCTCTCTTGGTTCAAAAATATAACAGACTCCCAAGAAATTTTGGAAATTTGTTAAATCTGATCGTAAAGATAATACCCCCATTCCATTGACAACGTACGACGACGTTTCCGGTTCTGCTGATGCTGACAAGGCTAGCTGTCTAAATAATAAAGGCTGTTCCCCGGGATGTGCCTGGCTACTAATGCCCTTCATGTTAAAGCATGCCCAACACTATATTAGACAGTTGCGGGGTCCTCAAGCTTCTGCAGAACCTGAAAACTAACGCTGCTCCGGGCCCAGACGGTATCCCAAATATTGTACTTATGTCTTGTGCCCCAGTTCTGACTCTGTATCTTGTGTTGCTATACAACTTATCTTTAACGTATTCTATTCTTCCACAAGTCCTGAAAATTGGCAACATTGTCCCATTGCACAAAAGGGGCCCACGTAACTCCGTATCAAATTATAGACCGATTTTGTTGACAAGCGTATGCTGCAAAATTTTAGAGCACGTATTGTACTCGAGCATTTTAGCAACCTTCAGAATAATACCTTTTTTTGTAGATTATCAGCACGGATTTAGGGTAGAGCAGACTTGCTCTACTCAGCTGATAGAAATTTCCCATGAGGTGTTGTAATCTTACGACCATGGCCGTGAAACCAACTGTATATTACTGGACTTCCAAAAAGCGTTCGATAAGGTTTCTCATACACTTCTTTTGCACAGACTGTCTTTTCTACGATTACCCGAAAATATTCTTCGATGGCTCCGGTGCTACTTCAATGGACGCTACCAAAACGTTTTTGTCAATAGAACCGAATCAGCCATAAAGTCTGTTTCTTCTGGTCTTTCCCAGGGGTCAGTGCTGGGGCCATTGTTATTTATGATATTTATAATGATATGGGGCAGGGCATTCAGTCAAAAATCAGGCTTTATGCTGATGACTGCGTTTCACACAGAGAGATTATTGACAATTCGAATAAATCGGCGCTACAATCAGATCTAGACAAAATTCATTCATGGTGCTGCACATGGTGTATGCCCTTGAACATCAGTAAATGCTAACACATAAGACTTTCTAGGAAACACGCGCATCTCCCTGCAAAATACACTTTGAATAATGCGCTCATTCCGCAAACAAACGAAGTTATTGCCCCCTACTGCAATGCCCTCGGACGAATGTAGGTGTTTAAATAAATAAAATAAATAAATAAATAAACATACCTGATTTCCTGGAACTGGATGGCCTTCACGCCAGCATGGCTGTCAACAAACATCGAGAGTGGTTACAGAATAAGCCGAACGAGCCGAGCGGTATCAGCACCGGTAGGTCTGGGAGGGTGGGGGACATTCGTCGTGTAACGCCGTCCGCGTTATGGCTGGGGAAGCAGCGGGGTGCTGCCATGGCGAAGCCTAATGTTCGGGTAGCCATTCGTTGGCCGTCATTTTTAGACCGTTTGTACAATTGTAGACCAATTGTAAGCTCACGTTTATTCGGCTTGCGGCGGCTCAGCCATGGGTAGGACTGTGAGCGTAGAGCAGGCTGCCCGTTCAGGACGGGTACTAAGTGTCGTCTGTGCACGACCCGGTTGATAATGACGATGAGGATGATGGTGGCGCTGCGGTTGTAAAATCGTAATATCCTGGCACGAACCGGCTCGCGCGTTTTTTAATACGCACTTGCGCGTCAACTTTTAGTTTAGTGTAAGTATCTCCAGTGAAATATTCTAACATTGCACAAGCCTTACACATGTTTAGGTTAGAGTTAACCGGCACTTGCGAAAAAACGCGTAATAAAATTAGGCGATCGTCTTGCCTACACAAATAAACTGGGCATTTTTATCAATGGTACCTGGCGCAACACTATGGTAGGCTTTAGCTATCAAATCAAGTAAGTAGGTCTAAAAGTCCAGCGATATTTTCTTGAGGTCTAATTAAATCCGTTCCCCTTCATGACCTCCTAAATACAACTTGTGAAGTAGATGCGGAAAGAAAACTGGCTTCACGAATTAGATGCAATATATATGGTCAAATACATCATGTAGCTCATCTTAAACATAAGTGGACTCATATTAAGGAACTCTCAATTTAAACCCAGGGTAGCCCCTCCCTGCCCTTTTATTTCTTGTTTATATCAACGGTGCGCACTTTTATGCTGACACATCTGCTTTAACCAGCATCTTCACAAATGTTTATCTTTTATGCAGCAGTAAAAACAAACAATGAAATAAACCAGTAAAAATTCACCTTCAGTGGTGGTGAAAAGGCGTTAAAGCTAAACAAATAAAACATCCACCACAATCTGACCAGTAAAATATGGTCAATATGTGGATATAAATTCGAGGCCATTAACGTTGTTGAGGTTAAGGGAGAAAATATACGAGTATCACTAGTTTAGGATGTCTTTATGGTTAAAGCGGAGTTTTAAAAGCTGTAAGAAAATTCAATTTTCAAAAAGACGTCCTTTCCAGGCCACCTGACCTCTTATAGTGAAAGCTACAAATATCTGATTCAGCCAAGTCAAGCGTAATTGAAGTCGAGTATTTCTATCTGACGCAAGTGTATTCTGAAAAATACAACGATTCATATTCTTCAAATTCTGGCGGTTTCCTAGAGTTCTAGTTATGCAAATACGTGCACGTTTTTCTACGTGATATTGCTACACAGAATAGTTATATCTTCACTGCCGGACCAATAAAATTAGCCGTACTCAACAAACCATAATACCATCCTACACTTTAGTGAACAAATTAAAACAAAACTATGAGGCAACCAAAGTACAACACAACACAAAAAGTGGTATTTCTTTTAAGGCAAAGCCTTAGGGGTTACACTGAATGTCTAATGTGGCTATAGCCGTCGGCATGAACACGAACAGTTCCATAAGATTAGTGTCAAGGCGCAGGACCTGAAGATAGACAAGGCTTGGTGCTTTCTGTGGACACACAGGAGCAAAATTGAAACAGAAAGACCACTCACAGCCGACCATACCGCAAGGGCTGCAAATAGGACTTCAGCACGAGAAACAAATATTCCATCAAGGGCTTCCTTGGCCAAGGGTCCTTAGCCCAACACGTCGCATTATGTTTGCCTTAATTCGGTAGAAAAATTTCTTTCATGTCCATTTAATTAGGCGGTACGGATACATAGAACTGGCTAGCCGGTCCACTGATTTTGGATCTCAATTGGATTTCATTGTTGTGTGTCATAGCAAAGCTGCCCGCACATCAGGCTGTGCAGAATACGGTATAAACGTCTAGCGACGAAGGCGACCCCGACAAATTTCATCACAAAAGCCATTCGCGGCTCCAATAAGCGGTCCCTGCTGCGAAGTGGGGGGCCGCCATCATTGGTGCCTCACGACTTCATGATGGAATCTACGGCTGGGTCTACAATGCAATGGAAGCATCGTACATATTCCCTGCTGCCAGAGGACAATGTATTACCACGGAACATGAACCGCGAGCCGTAAAAAAGGGCACCACTACGAGTAAATATACCGCCCAAACAGAGAAGACGTAAGTGCAACAAGAGGAAAATGAAGCTGCATTTAACTCAGATAATATAAGTGTAGTCCTGCTGGTATCCCGATTCAACAAACGCAACCAGGTTGTTCTTTGTGGAGGGCCAACCCCAAATCGGTTGCATCGGTAGTCGTCTCGACCGCCCTGGAAAAAGTTTGTACTCATTGCGTCAATAAGGATGGCGGTCTTGTCGTCACCGTATAGTCACTCAACACTGCCAGCCGTCTTCTTGCCATGACAGAGCCTGTTGGCATGGGGGTCTCAGCTCGTCCACCACGTTCCTACTCAGCGACGCATAAAAAGATTTATGACGTCCCTCTTCAGCGCACGGACGAAGGACTTCTTTCCTACTAGCGAGATCAAAGAATCACATCTGGCAAAATTGCACTCTTTTATTATACGAAATAAATCGCTATAGCGAAGGAGCATCTCCGAATAACGGAGATTTTGGAGTTCGCAAGCGGCTCTGCATTAACAAAGAGCATTTTCCTTGGCTTGTGCAGTAATCCAGCCGAAGAATACTGGAGAAATGTCAATGGCATGGTCATTTTGCAAAGCAGGTAAATTGGCCCGTGCAAAAATATGTGCAGGCACGCACCCCTACAAAGACTTTGCCTTGCACGCCCACCATTGATGTGGGAACTGTAATGGACCACAAACTGCAAACTTTGGTTGCCTGCCAAAGCCGCAACACGTGCTTGTCCACTTCAACAACTTCAAAGAAGGGCTCCAAAAAGAAGAGCCGCCCTCGAATCCAGGAATATTTTCTGCAACACCAAGCTTTACTCCAGGTTCGCCTTCATCACACACCAACGCTCACGGAAAAGTACTATGCATCGACTGTGCGAAAAAGCCCTAATAAGACCCATTCTGAAGAGCAAGAACCAACGACACAAGCTTCCCATACCACGGCGCTACCTACGGCGGCTCAGCGTGCAGCCGAACCACAAGGGTAGGCCCACGTTCTTAGAAGGCAAATCATCTGCAGCAAAGTGATAATTACTGTTATTTGCTGCACCCAATGCCGCTATTTCTTCCGTGCCATTCCAAGAAGCTTACGGGAAGTTTCTGTTATCATAGCTTTGTAACCTCTCTTATCCGTTTGGATATCCTTTTGGAGCATATCCTTTGGGAGTTCGACATAGTATGGTCATCTATGCTCGAACATGCCGAGTATCGGATTCCAGGCGTGGTTTCCCGCAAGGCACGACGGCAGAATGGGAGGGTGGTAATGAAGCGCTCTACCTGGCAGCCTCATGTGCTGCTTGGTTTCCCGACCGAAAATCCGTGTGGTGTAGAGTCCAGGCCAGGCGTATAGTTACACAGTTTTGCGAAAGATGTGGAAGGGAGTACGTAATAATGTTTGGCTGTAAGTTATCTGAATATGGTTTCCGGATTTCTTGCATGAAGCCACGGGAATCGGTTATTAAGCGTGCGATTTGAGGTGTATTCGCAGAGTACGTTAAATGTTCCAGTACGGCCAGTACGCCTCCTAGCTCCGCTTGAAGCGGTGAACAAGTGTTCATCTCAAGCACTGCCGCGCAATACGAGTGTGGTGCGTCTGGTTATCTCCATGCTAGACCGCTGCGTCCATCGGGAATACTGGCGTCAGTGTAGATATCAATTTTCCCACATCGTTTGTTCATCTGGAGTCGTCATTTCGCCTTCTGACGAGCTTGGAGGTGCCTCCTGGGTTTGTTAGTGGTCTGATGCATTCCGACCTGATTTGTGCGTTTCCAGGGCGGCTGAAGTGCAGCGGGCAACGCGGCAGGATCAAGTAGTCTTCTGTTGTCCCAGTCCCCAAGGGCCAGGCATTGGCTTGTGAGTTCGGTCTCGCAGCGTTCTAGGGAATGGTTGCTTCCATTAGTGCGGGCAGCACTGGCAGAGCCACAGAATCTTCGAGCTGCTCTATACGGGTGTGCCGATGTTGGCCAGGTATTGTGCGGCAAACCGCTCGATATAGAATGTCGAGATGTTTCATGTGAGTAGCGGTGGGGTCGTAAACCGGAGACCCTTAACACATTGGGCCCGCGGACACTGCCCTTGACAGCGTATGTGTTGCCATTTGAGGAGCACCCCTCAAAGTATTCTACATACGCGACACTAAGTGTACCATCGCTTTCCTGCTTGACTGCAGTTGATTTATCCTTTGTTTTGCGCTGTTTCTGTTGGCTAGCTTCCAACCAAGAAGCCTAATACTACCGGTTTTAGATGGAATAGGAATGTCCGATATGTATACTACCCGATGGAGCTGCGGAGGTAACCTCTTGCTCCCGTGGACAACAAGAAATTCTGTTTTGTCTTGCACTAAGGCGAGCTCTACAGATAGAAAATTGTGCGTAAGGCTGTGGACAGTTGCCTGCTGCGCTTCGGTTCAAATATATATATCGTCGGCATAGACTACACACCTAGCCGCCGTGTCCTTCTATATCGATCGCGCTACTCTCTTCATGGCCAAATTGAACATCACCGGTCCGGGGATAGACCCCCGGGGCACGCCGCTATCCACAAAATAGGTCCTTAGGGTCCATCCTGTACCGATGTTGCGAGTTGTACTGGTCGTTGGCTTAGGAAGCTCCGAATCCAATTTTGAGCACGATGGCCGGGGTAAGACTGGGCTATCTCTTCTAGTATTGCCTGATGATTAACGTTACCAAAGGCATTTTGCATGTAAACCGCAAGTACTCAATCGGGGAGGGCCACGGCTCCTTTACTGTTGATACGCCGTCGGGGTAGTCACAAGGCATAACGGGTTTCTATATGAGGTCTAAAGCTGGTATGTGAGGGATGGAATGGAGGGATGAACAAGGTTGAACTTATATAATCTACGGGATGCTGCACTCGATTGGAAATCATGCATAGCGTGGGCGTCAGTGAAATAGGCCTTAGATTGGCGAGCTTGGATGAGTCGTTATAAGGCTTTGGTACGGGAGTGACTAACGTTAGTTTAAAATCCGAAGGAACCTCACCTCGTTCTCATTGCGCATTTGAAAGTTCTGGAAGACGCTCCTGTGCCGCATTGTCTAAGTTGCCCAGATACTGCCAGGTGACGCCATCATGTCCTGGCGCCGATTTAGACCGGCCCTGACCAAGGGATCCCGTGATTCTCCCAATATAAACGGGGCCTACAGCTGCTGGCGCACACTGGGCAGAAAGAAAATCTTGATCACTGTGACTGCCAAGCCGCATATTATCTGTGTAGACTTTAATGCTTACATTAAAATTTGAGGCAGTTTCAAAGCAAGACACGTGGCGCAGACCTCGCAGACCTAGTAAGCAAACATGGCATTGAGTCACTATAAATGATGGCGGTGCTGCCTTCCTAAATCTTTCAGCACAACCAGAGGTATTATTCTGTCAGTCGCCATATCTGAAATGTCTGGAAAATTCGCCTGCTGCACAGATTTATAGGTGAGAAGTGACCACTACCAGATTTTGATCTCAACTGGTCACTCTGTCTCATACAGTTACAAAGAAAAGGTCGCCTGTGGCGACTCGAGTGCCATCGGGGAAGCTACACCCAACTGCGCTGAGCATGCGACTCGGGATTATGAAATCGTCTCAATGATTATTTTTTCCCTTCCCTAGCCGAGTAGTTGAAAGCGAGTTTCCGCGCCAGCTAAGCACTCTTGTCTAATAAGGAGATTCCATATCTGTCTATCTCTCTCCAGCTCTCTCTATCTTGCTTCAGGCTGTCATTTTAGGCCAGGAAGCATTCGGGAACTTTTTCACGATTTTCAGTACCTTCTTTTATTTGGTCAGCAAATAACACTTCTTGTACTGTCGGTGTTTCCGTCACGCGGTTATTTCAAACACCTTTGCAATCTTGAGGCGAACCATTTCGTCTGGAACGTGCCCCGGATACTACACTATACCTGACGATCGGTGGCCGCTTGTGCATCTTTCTCTTCTCAGGTCAGTGGCACCCAACAGACCACTGGCCTTGTCGCTGTTGTTTTCACATCGCACGCCATTCCGAGCTCACAGTTACAAAAGCTGAATTATAGCGACTATTAGGAGCAAGTAGGGCACGAAGAGTAAGTCAATCTTTGCCGTGAATGTGTATTTCTGTTTGACTGATCACAATCGATAGTGAGGGGTAAGCTCGTGAAAGGCGGAAGTGACTTGCAATTGTGGTGTTTGCATTTAAAGACAAAGCTTGTGCTGATATTAGTTCGCTAGTGGATAGCTTAATCAGCCAGACTTTATGCGTTTATTTGAGTTCAAAAAGTTTAATTATAATCGTGTGGACTGGTTTCGCCATCGTGGTATATTTGAGATCCATTTGACCGTAGCGGAACCGTACACTCGGCAAAACACCACGTCTCTCGCCGGGCCGAGCTCCGGCGAAGGCCGCGTTCGTAGGCCGCTGCCACCGCCGCTGCCGCTGGGCGCCTGGCATCTCCACAGTAGGTTCGCGCCTGAACACGTGACTCGCCACGCTTATGCGCGCTGGGCCATGGATGAGGGTGAGGCGGGGCAGTTTTGTATGAGCTTTGCGCAAAGCTCCACGCTTTGAGCCGTAGTACAAAGTGAGTGTCTCCATCCCTGTCCCGCCGCCACAGATATCTCCTCGCGAGCTGTTCATCTAGCAGAACGCTTGAAGCGGGGGCACAACCTTTGACAACGGCAGGCTTCGGACAAATAGTATAATCATTACAGCAAAATCAAAAGTTAACCAAGTGAACCCAAGATTTACCCAGAATACCCCAAACTTTGAGGGTTAGTTGAGCTAAGCAGTAGCCAATGTTTATTCGACATTAGCTCAAACCACAAATTTTTTAGGGGTGTAACATCGGTCGTCGTTAACATCCATATTGAGTGTACCACATGTTTGATTATAAAATTTTATACAGCAATCGTGGGCTCGTAACTCCTGACTTCTTACACTTGATTTTGATGTATCCCTGGTATCTTGTGAAGAGGCTTCTACCACCCACAACTGACAGTGAAATTCTTGTTTGCTCGTAGGAGAACTCGGTACTCCTTCACCACCTGGGAAACAAAAAACCGTCACGTTGTCGTAGCACATCAATGCCAGACACATTACACTCCATTAAATAAAAAAAGAACTTGATGGCCACGAACATTTGCATTTACAAGTAATTACAATGAAATTTTGTTGCACATGCAGCGAGGACGTGCTTCCCACTTTCCAGAATACTCGCAGTACCAAGTACATCTGCTGACTTTTACGGAACCGTACAAATAGGTGCCCGCTAAAGTACAGTTAAACGACCAATGCTATGCAATTGTTAGTCGTCCTAAAAGTGCTCATTTATAACTAACCTCTAATAACTTAGCATAACTTGTTTGATCGTACCTTACTCACTCTAACAATCTTCAAAAAAATACCAAATGAATTTACTATCTAGAATTTTAGTATATGTTTCTACATGCATAAAAATTGCAGATCTTGTGAGCTCACCCTCTTTTGCGACACAACTGGAATGGGACGCGCTGCGCACCCGGAGGAACCATCTTGCAGATTGCATGCGAAAATATTTTAAAACACGGAGTGATATTGAGAGACCCTCCGGCACCAAACATCTTTTCGTATATATTTGTGTGGAAGGAGTCGAAAAAGAATTATTGCATGGCCAAGAATATTTCAGAGGCGAAGGTTATCTTGCTATGTCCAAAAAAATTACATGTCAATAAACCCGACACCAAAAGAAAAGGCCCACAGATGGGCAAGCCTAAAGGTGATAAGCCTAGGTCAGTTAGTGTGAAGTTCGCTAATTTGAAGGACAAGCGATAGGTGAACTCCGCTTCATTGAAATTAAGAGCCAGAAATTTCAAAAAGTGTAGGTTACTAAAAAAACATCTGTCAAAAAACAGACAGGATCCTCGCCTCTGCACGGGAAGAATAGGCTAAAATGAAACCTTGCTAGAATCGGCGGATACTGGATGACAATGCATGCGTGTATAAAAGCAGTAGTATTCGCTATAGTAACCCAGCACAACCGAATTCTCACCGAAATATTTTTTCACAGAATAATGTGTCTCATTACATTACTAATTACTAATTACTAATTACATTACCCAGCATAAAAAAAAGTCCACCAAATTTCCAAGCCTAGCCAGGATAAGCCAACTGGGCATTTTTATTGAGACAGAATCCCTACTTTGGTGATGTCGTAAACAATGAAGCGTTTCTTTCTGGATATATTAGCTACCCGTGAGATCACAATAGACTCTGTGGTGGCTTGTTTGTTCTAGTTAGTAATAGCATACAGCGTATTCTGGTCCATGGCGCTGACTTTTCTTCCAAATCTGTGTGGTATACAATAATACTGCCGGGTAGACGAAATGCTCTCGTCGGTTCCTTGTATCGGCCCCCTGGTTCTATTGGTATAGAGAGAGAGAGAGAGAGAGGGAGAGAGAGAGAGAGAAAGCTTTATTGTACACTGAAGAGGTTAGGCCGAAAAACAGCTGGGCTTGCTACTTCGGGTGGGGGTGAAAATACCGAGGCAAAAAAAAAAGAAAAAAAATTACACCACCTTTCTGTAGGGGAACCCTGAGTAGTATGCGAAACAGCCATGGGATTACCTGAAGTTTCCATTAGTTTTCAGTTGGTCATTTCCGTTCACGTTCAGCTTCGCGTGCCTTCGTTGTATCAGTAGCTTCTTGGCGTAGTTTGAATGAGTTAAAGACATAAGTTGCGTTCGTAGCACATGCTCCCGTCTCGGTTTGCAGCGCAGTGGGAAGAGCGCCACGTACCTCCCGTTGCGGCGAGAGAGTCGTGGGATCGAAACAGGGCGTCGCCTAACCATTTCTTTTTATAGTAGACTGCGCTGACGTCAGCCCAAAAGCTGACGGGGCTGAAGAGACGCGCATGCGCAGTGGAGCGCGGACGGCGGACAACGACAACAAGGGAGGGACACATCTCCGAGCATGAGATGCTTTTCATCTAAAAAAAAAGAAAAGGGGAAGAAGTACGCGGCAACAATGAATAATAGGGAGAAGGAAACAAGATCAGTTCGGACACGCAGAAAAAGTTAAAGTGCTAGGAGAGGAAATCCAAGGATCTCAAGGTTGAAAAACCTTGATAAATCCCGAATGTGGCTGGCACCTCTGTGCTACGCAGAGGAGTTGCCTGCCCACCAATGCTCTCCGCGTGCCAGTAAGCTACGTGTGGGTGTGCCTGCCTGCTTGCCAGCCAGAAGATTCCGGCTAGCATGCGCGATTTGGAGGCGTGGGGTGGCCCGTTCCGAGCCTCCAGGTAGGACGAATGGTCCGCAATGCCACCCCTTTGACGACACTCAATGGTAACAAAAACGATGGTAGACGGATGGGGCACCTTCTTAGTGGACGGACTGGGGCATGGGAAGCCTGCAGGAAGGCTACCGAGTGCCAAGAGATTCGGGCGAGGATGCCGCAAGGGGAAGCGTGGTGTTGGCGTCGGCGGCTCTAGGGCGCTGCATACTGGCCAGGCGGCTACATGCCGGGCTGCAGGAAGACTGCGGCGAGGATGCAGTTTTTGGAGATGAGCTGCCACCCGTCGTAGTTCAGTGAAGGGAGTGTAGCAGAAAGCGGTGCCGTGGCGGCTACGTAGAGGGATGTTTTAGAGCGCAGCTCTTAAGCACCCGGTCCTCTGGTTTTGCGTAGTCTCTCAGCGTCGGCCTCGATGTAACCAAGAGAACGAAGATGCCGCCCGAAGATACACCAAACAGGAAATCGGAGAATGAAAGTATGTCGAAAGTGTGAGGGGGATGCGGCGTTGCGAGGATGTGCGAGACGTGCTTCACTGCGGCGACGCGGTGCGAGATACTGCCAGAGTATAGAGCGTGCCCTCATGCGTTCACTGATAACGTGATCACTTCTAGTGATACTGCAGCTATGCGCCGGCAACCAGAAGATTGCAGTTGTGCGACGCTGAAGTTCCACCCTCGGCAGTGTCGTAATCATCAGTCAATTTTTTTTCTTTCTTTAAGAAAGTAACTGCAGAGTATGGGCCTGCAGGTTTATGAGGTAGCAATAAAATTAATTGAATTATATAAATGAAATAAACTAAATGAAAAGAGGAATACGGCCATAAAGATCAGTGCTTTCAGATTCACATGCAAAAGCAGCCTTAACTGCCTGTGCAAACGTTTTATTTCGCTTCAGTTAGTATTTTAGTCGTTGACCTGTAAGGAAAACATCTTGCAGGAGATTTTATCGTTAAAGGGACTCTGCAACATTTCCAATAAACAGAATAACTCTTTCCTTCGCCTGTGAAAGCAGTGCGAAAGCTGTGGCTATCACCACCACGGATCGGCACAGCGTGATTTGCTCATCGCAGCAGATGCGCCTCTAGTTTCCGCTGTGATTTTGCGGCTTTTTAAACAGTTGAGCTCTTGAAAGGAGCCTTGACGACAAAACACAAGTTTGGTTCATTCGAAAGATTGCCTCGTTAGAATCATACTGACACCACTTTTAACGCAAACTTCGCTCAAATAAGCTACCTAATTAGGAAAACAGGGAATGACCATGCGACCCACTAGCTCATTTCCCGCAACAGAACCTATGATGTTATACCAGCCAGCTCTGAGATTGGCGGAGGCCGGCTAAAGCCAACGCAAATTAGGCACAGCTTATGAGCTTACCAAACCAGCTTTTTGCGCTTAAATGTAGCACGTATTGTTTTTATATCAGTTAGAATTGTGGGAAAAACATTGGAAGTTACGAAAACACACGTAAACCTAGAAGTACTGATGGGTACTGCTGTTGGCACTGCACGTACGTTGCTTGGTTTTGCTGCACAGCACTGCGGGGCTTTGTTGTTGTCTCAGACGATAGTGGCCGACTGACGCAAGCACGGTGTTTTAGGTGACCATATTTGTCGAGTGAGCACTGTTTCAAGAAACGATTATTTTCTCCCTGAACAAACATAAGCCAGCATTAAATACGGTAAAAACAAACCAAAGGCAGAAAACGGCTTGCAACGGTACGGTGGCGTCATCTAGGTTCACTAACGGTAAACAAGGCTTCGGAATCGGCTGCACAGCGGCCGGTTCACGTGATGTTATTGCGGACATGGAGGAAAGAAACGTTTTTCTGCCTCCATGATTGCGGATCGCGAAAACCTGATTTAGCGGGAAAATCACAATTTTAAATTAAATTCAATATTTTCTCAATGAATACAGAACCGTTTGTATCCGGAGAAGCACTGCGTGCACTATAAAACATGAAATATTTTGAGTAAAACAAACTAGGGTGCACCACTGCAAATAAGGTGTTATAAAAGCAAAGCCGGCTTTCGCACCTGCTCGATTGTGAGACCATGGAACATGTGCATATACGTACCTTTAGTATACCATTTTAAAGGTGACAGTCTTTCTTGTACTAACAAAGCGCAATATAATCGGCGCAGCTACCACCTGTGTTGCGAGGTTGGAGAAAGCGCAGAGGTGGGGCCGACCTAGATTCCCCCCCCCCCCCCCCCGGTATCCGCTGTAACTGCGGGCGACCGACTGAAATGGGCTTGCAAAATCCGGGCAAATTTGGCCTCACCAGCTGACACTTAGCCTAGCCTAGCAAGACCACGGCAAAACCAAACAAAACTTCGCAAAGATTGCAAAAACCTAGCAAACCCGGAAGAAGCTAGGCCGATCCTCAGCTCCGCTCTCTTTCCAGCATTGCACCGCTAGTGCAAGATGCGCCAATTAGGTTTAGCGTGGCTAATGGATGCATTCATTGCTGCACCTAAACAAAGCCGGCCTAAGCCGCTCCACCGCTGTAATGACGTAACTCCAGTGGTCGAACAATGCCAATTCCGTTTTAAGCGAAAAACCTTTTCAGCAAGTTTCCAAGTTATGTGATGGGTATAGAGCAGTACTGTTAGGCGGAGGTACATGAAGACCTCCAAATCTAAGTACTGTATGTGTTGATTACCTACGTTCTGCGAGTATTTCATATCTCAAAAAAGTTGAGAGAGAGAGAGAGAGAAAGAGAGAGAGAGAGAGAGAGAGAGAGAGAGAGAGAGCTGTTTATTTGATGAAAGCAGAGAGGTTTGCCGCCATGTTCCCGTCTGCATGCAACTCTGCGGGGATGGGGAGAAGGGAGTAAAGGCCCTAAAAGAAGTAGGGCAGAAAAAAGAGGAGAAAAGAAGAGATTGAAAGAAAAAGTGAACACGAAGCTCAGCGTAATCTGCAGAACTTCATATAATTGTCCACTAATGCCTATCATTCTATGGCGGTTGCCTAGAGTGTGAGTTCTTTATATCCCGAGTTTTTAGGGTTTCGAAGTTCGGTCGGATTATTTATTTTCATTCACGCTATTATAAAGATTACAGGTTCATTTGCACCGAATATGCATTTTTCTGTGTTTAATGGCCGTTACACGGTTCGGAGTTTTTTATTTTTTCTACATTCTAAATTTTCAGAATTTGTTTGGTCGATTATTTCTAATTACGCTAATATAACGATTAAAGCTATATCTTTCGTAAAATCTTTTTTGTGGAAATGCAGGGTATTACACGGCTTGCAGATTAGTTTTTCTATGTGTTGGTTTTTCAAAATTCTGTTCGACCACTTGTCTCAATTTGCGCTATTATAACGATTACAGATGGACCTTCCGCCATATCTGTATTTTCGTAAAGAGGCAGGTCGCTACACGGTTCGTCATTTTCGCTATTTTTATTTCTCTTATTTTTGGTTTTTCAAACTTCTGCACTACCAATTATCTCAATTTACGCTATTGTGACAATTACAAGCGCAACTTCTTCCAAATATGCATTTTTGTGGAAATGCAATGCGTTACGTGATCCTGCATGGGGAGGGGGGTACTCGGCAATAAATACTACGCAATAAAATTCAGAAGAACTGCGAGCTGAGCGTGTTGGTACATGTTCATGGTGGGAAAAGCCCTACAGTAACAAGGACAAGTGAGTACACGGACAAAGCGCTTTGTCTAGAACCCGAACCCGAAGGCTAGAACCCGAACCCGAACCGAACAAGAAAAAAACAAAAAGGGCCCATCTCCCCGCGAGGGGGACTCGTGTAAATGCGTCGCATAGGGGGTGGGTGTATTGCGTTAACGTTTAGTGTTTGGAGAGTTGGTGGTAGTGAATGCGTTGTATCAGCATCTTCTTGACGTAGTTTGGATGAGTCAAGGATATAAGGCGCGTTCGTAGCCTTTCATTCTGCGCCGGTTTTGTGGCGCAGTGGGAAGAGCACCATGTACCTCGCGTTCCGCCCACAGGTAGTGAATGCGTTCCATTAGCAGCTTCTTGACGTAGTTTGAATGAGTCAAGGATATAGGGCGCGTTCGTATCCTTCCATTCTGTGTCGGCTTTGTGGCGCAGTGGGTAGAGCGCCATGTACCTTGCGTTCCGCCCGCAGGGTCGGGGGATCGAAACCAGGCGCCGGTAAGTATTATTTTTTGATATAATGTAGGGGGAGGGGTGCGGACCTGTTGTTGAGAGCGAGGAGGGTAGCGTGATGCGGGAGAGGAGGAGTGGGTGGGAGGGCGCACCTGGAACGGCTTTTGGGGACGCCGAGGCACGCCAACGCCGGGTGACATCGTGAGTTAAAGAAACGCTGTGCATTTAAAATTTCGTGTTCGATACCCTGGTGCTATGCTATGGTATTTAGGCAGTTTTTTATTCGAAAGGCACGCTCCAGAGGATGTTAGAAAATTCTCTGTCTGGCAACCTCGCGCATCCGGGCAAGAAGAGCGACAAAGAGAACTGTGCGTATTTAGGTCGCCTGCGAGGATGTATGGTTCGAGCAGCTGGTCAAACAGTGCCTCGACATTAGAGCACGAAAGTGCGAAATCAGGAGGAATGTAGATGGAGATACCATTATCAACATAATAAATAATATTGTGCGTATACCTACAGCCTTAAGGACAGTGTTTAAAGTTATGGGTACATGCTAAGGATTTCCGGGCGGTGTGGGAGTCACGCCGCCCAAAGAGTGCGTATAGCCATCCCTGTCTTTTGTGAATACCTTATAAGTATTCAAGAAATATGTTATTGTAATTTAAATGTGCTTCTTCGACACACATTACACTTTGCTGACCAGTCTACAGGTTCTTGTACACATCTTCAAGATTAATAAGAATGCCTCTACGCTTCCGTTGAACAACTTTTTCTCTCATTATAAAGTGTTCACCTATTGGAGTGAAATTATTTACCTAAGGTCTTTAGGGGGTTGAACTGTGGGAGGGGTTTTTTAACCTTCTTTACTAAGCAGGAGGCTCCAGGCCGTTCCATCTGCTGCGACGCAGACAGGAACGGTATTACGTCCATTACATCGTCCTTGTGCGGGAGCTGCCCGGCAGACCGGACCCCTGGAGTTGGCACCTTTTCCGGTCCCCTTTGTTCGAACCGCAACCGCAGAGGGCGTCAGGAGCGTCACTGGTTGCAAGGGTGGTGCGGCGGAAGTGGGAGCCGATGTGGGGCCCTCCGTGCACATCTCCTTGGCAGTCTCCAGTGTGCTGTAACCCGGGAAAGCTGCGGCCTGGGCAGCTTCGGTAACGGTAGAGACTGTTCCCGCCACAACCGCTGCTCGCTCAGCAAGCGGTGTTGTAACGTATGGGGTGGTCTGAAACAACCCGGAGGGAGGGGGGGGGGTCGGCGAGACAAAGTCCGGCTCGCGGTAATGTGTCGCTACCGAAACCAGACGCCGCTCCGCCCCCTGGTGGGTGGCGTTGGCATACCTCCCCAGAGCGAAAGAGAAGAGCGTCTTTTGCGCGTCCGGGATGGTGAGGTTCTCTGTGACTTCCAAGTTGACTATTTGTTTTTCTTCTTTGAACTTCTCGCAAGCCCTCGAAAATGCTACGTGTGGTCTCTGGCAGTTTACACAGGTAAATATTTCTGATGGATAGCTTTCAGTTGTCTTGTGCTGCATATTTGCGCACGTTAGTCTGCGGAGACAAGAACTTGTGCCGTTCCCGAACCGCTGACACTTGAAGAAGCTGCGCGGCTTCGGTATCCATGATTGGACCGGACATCTCATGAGACCTGCTATTACGGACTCGGGAAGTGTTGAGAGGTCAGACGCCAAGACTATGTGTTTGGTGGGCAATACTTGGTCGTTTCGGCGTATGGTGATCGGTCTCACTGCCACCGTACCAAGAGCACCAAGGCCCTCGAGCTTCCAAGGTCATCGTGCTTCTGTCTCATTAATTAAATGCAGTTCCGATAGTACCCCCTAGCACCTATTAAGACTGTGATGGGGCGTGATTTTGATGTCAAAATCAACCATGCGTGTTTGCGCAAGGGGGTTAGCAGACTGCCGTTTGTTGTCTACCTCAATCAGGACTTCTCCCGTTCTCAGGGTCTTTGCATTATACGATTTGCCGACAAGGCTTTCAAGATAGCTGGACATGAGAAACACGGACTTAGACGTGATGTGTTTTCATTTATAACGTTATTACATATCTGAAAGTGCGAGAAATTATCATACTCTTGGAAGAAAATGGAAGGCAAAGGAAGGAAAGCAACTTCGGTGTCAATGCCGAGAACGATCACCAAAATACCAGAAGCCATGTATTAAAAGCAGGGGAGAAAAGTACTTTCCTCTGTAGCCTTAGCCCGATAGCTGAACCTGATCTCCCTGCCTAATAAACAGAAAGGGAGCCCATCCACCGGGGCTTGCCCATACATCCCACGGCCACTGTTTGTGGTTTCTTCCCTTCGCCTTAAATCGCATTGCCACGGTTGGTTACAGCGTGAGTATGGGGGCTCGGAGTCCGTGGTGTCGCCAGTAACGTCACCAGGGTTACTCAAGGTGCCCGTGCCGGGCATATAACAGTTGCAAACCACTCTGAGATCTTGTACTTTTTTTCAAATAATAACGATTCTCCCGAAAACAATTATTTCACCAACATTAAGCCTATTTTAATATCAGCGTGTGCAGTGAGTGACCGGTATACAAAAGTTATACAATACCGATAGATGGATTACCCAGTACCCTGCGCGATGTAATATAGCCCTTCCCAGCCCAACATAAAGATTTTAGAAAAAATGGCTACAAGTAAATAAATTTTGTGTATTTACCCCTTCACATTGATGCTTCCACAAGTTAAAATGGAAAGCCTAGAGTATTTCACACAGAAAACAAACCCACACATATGTGGGGGCTGGGCTTCTATTTGTTTGATCTTCGGGTAGTAAGAATACCTTAAAAACGGCATCAGGAGTATTTCAGGAGTATTTATATTAAAAATAGGATTTTGTGAAAATAAATAATAATGAAGTTTTAACTAACATAATTATTAATTATAATTAATACTATTATCATAAGTAATTACTCAACGAGGTGAAGGTTAAGGCGCCAGAAAACATTACCAATGAACAAGAACAAAGCCGCGAATAAAGAAGACAACAATAAAGCAGCAACAAATTATTTATCGCTAGCGCTGCAGTGCACGAGCCCGCCACCGTGTGCCGCCCATCAAAATTTTCGTGACGACGAAAGCCCAGCCCACACATATGTGTGGGTGCATTTTTCAATAGTGATGACAGTACGCACACGAGGGGAACGGGTGTGTTTTTTAGCCGATCGTGTTTTCCGAAGTCCTGAAAATCGCGTCTTACGCTTGTTATTCAGAAAATACGAGAATAGCAAGAAGAAATACCAGCTTTCATTGTGAAATCGGCTAGCGTGATTGCGACGGCTTGGGCGCCGTTTTTAATATGCGATTTCTCGCCCTCTGGTGGCGAAATGAGTGAACTACCGAAACCAATAAAGTTTCTGAAGCGTTCGCAGTGACTACCCAGGGCTCTGAAACCGAAACCGAAACAGGTGCCACTTAGTAAACGAATTTGTTGACCCACACGTTTGTGTGGGCTGGGCCGTAAAGGGATAGGGAACTTAACAACAAAAACCTTTGTCATCCGAGGTACTTAATGGTGGCAAACATTGCGTTTGAATGAGTCAAGTACATAAGGCGCGTTCGTAGCACTTGCTCCTGTCCCGGTTTTGTAGCGTAGTGGGAAGAGCACGCGTACTTCCCGTTGCGGCCAGAGAGTCGTGGGATTAAAACCGGGCGCCGCTATTTCTTTTTGTTTTGTTATAGTGTAGGGGGAGAGGTGCGGACAACGGACGGACGCCGGACATAGCCCCGAGCAAGAGATGCTTTGCATCTAAAATCCCGGTATGCTACTCCTGGTAAACATGCGGTCCTGTATTCAGGACACAAGGAAACTGGAATGAAACAAAATGCGTATAGCATGGCGGATCGAATGACTGATGCGTTCCGCTTTGTCTAGATTCTCTGTCTTTGCTCCGAAAAATTAAAACTGATTATTGCATATTTTCAATTTATTCGAAACCTCTTAAAACACGGTTTTTTAGCCTGAATGTACACGTGCAGTTTACAGCAAATTCTCCTTTCCGCTGGAAAACCTTCGCTTTAACAGCATGCATTGAGTGCACAGAAGATGGCCATAAATAGTTAGACTGCATCTATACGCTTGTTGCATAAATGTCTGTCGCAGTGCTTTGTCATCCTAACCATACGTTAAAAACCCTAGCCGTCCTTTGAGAGTAATTCTGGGTATTAAAGTATATCACATGAATGAAACGGCTCATCAACAGTCAATTACTGTTACCTGCATCGTAAGCGTAGCTCCTTGTTAGCTATACTGAATAAAACAATAAATCGTGTAATCGTGCCTGCCAACGAGTTCGTCCTGCTAGCATTCGAAGTTTATTTCTTGTTCCACCGACATAAAGTTGGTTGGACGGCTTTCAAATCGTATGTCTACTCCTACGTTGTAAATTTGTAAGATATAAACCAGGTCTTCCCAACGAAAGGCGCAGAAGCCAACACAAACTTCTGCCTATGACAATGTCGGGTTTGAATGTTTCTTCGGGGGCGTAGTGTTTCAACGGGGGGAGAGAGAGAAATGAAATAACTAAGCACTGAGTAGTCAATCGTTATCAAACAAGGCTCTGAGGGAAGTTTCCCAATATGCATATCTATTGGCTCTGGTGATGAAATCTCTGACTCGTAAAACAACATAAACTGAAGACATACGCATACCTTTCTCCGTTTAGCCTGAAGTTATACTTCGATGTGTGAGAGCCTGCGTTGTTGAAGAAAATGCAGTATGGGCTTGATTAAAACACAACTTTCACAGATTCTGCATGTTGAGGCCCAAAGCAGAGATCACACCATGATTTATGTAAATATGCTCATGTTTATTCCACCAAGAAATTTAACAATACTTGTTGGGGGCGGGGTAGCTTTTTCATAATTCATGAAGATATGTTTAGCGCAAAAAACCAAAGACAGTACTCAAGAAAGGAGATGGGACAGGCGCTAACTTTCAACTGAACTTTATTAACCGCCGGAGCCGGTAGGCATACAAACACTGGAGTATTCGCAGCATGCGCCACAGTAAGAGTGTCACAAATACGCATATGCGTCAATCACCCAAACGCACGCAAAAAAATTTCTCAGAGTTAAACAGGACCACCGACGTATCGCCTTTTTGCTTGATATAAAAAGCTTCCAAGAGTTCCCGGGCTGTCGCATCTCTGCTCCTACCAAGAATCTTAATCTCACCCAGAAGTGGCTCACACTTGGAAGCATCGCAATGTGCGGGTAAATGCGCATTTCCTTTATTCTTTACCGACAATTCTTGTTAATTCAGGTTTTCATGCTCGGTCATTGGCCGAACACGGGAACTTGTTTGATTGAAAAAAAAAAATTATTTATTTCCTTTTTCCCTCTTTTTTTCTTTTTTCCCTCGTTTTCTCTTTTTTTTCGCACCTACCACTGCTGTGTAGGGGTGGGTGGAGCTTCGTCAAGCTGCGAAAGTTCGGCTGTTTTGTCCAACCACCTTTTTTTCGTTGTATATATGGCGAAAAATAAACTTCTTTGATTGATTGATTGATTGATTGATTCATTGATTCATTGAATTGACATGAATTCACATTCACGATATGACATGACACGGGTTGGCCTGTCTGCCCACATAAACGTTTCCACATTTAGGTGGAATCTGATACGCGACGCCTATGGCCCAGTCCACAAATGGCCTAGTATGCTTCTTGTCGCATCCTTGCTTATTGCGCCCATTGGAAGAAGTGCGCGCGCAAAGTCGGGCCAGCTTACGCGGCGCCGAAAACAAGATTGGAATCCCGTGCCTGTTGGCCACCTTCGTGAGTGGACCCGTCATCTGAGACCTTGCCGCACGTACCTAGATTGGCTTTGAGAGCCGGCAACGCGAACGAAAACGCCCTCTTTTGTTCGCTTAGCGACCGCGTCATAAAAGTGCGGCAAGAGCTCCCATGCACGCCTGTCGAGTGGCAGCACCGGAAGCATGCTGTGCTCCGGGTCTTAGCGGACCTCGGAGCGGCCAAGAACGAAAGCGACCGCCTTGCTCGAGCGATGGAAAGTAGAGTAGTTTTCTCCGCGCGCTCGAGATATGTCTGGGAAGAAAGCCGATGTCCTCTTGACCGCTCGCAGTCGCTTTGTTATCCTTTGAATTCCGACTCGTTTATGTGTGTAGTCTGTTTGGCTGACATTGGTGTTTTCACCTTGACCCCTGTTTCTGCTGTTGTGAATTGTTCAAAAAGAGCACGCCTTTTATTCATGTATCCCGAAATCCTGCAACAGCCTCCAGAGTTGAGGCTAGCAGCATCAACAAATAAAAAAATAAAAGCGTTTTCAGCCAATTTGTCAGGTGCACAGCAATCGCCCACCATGTGTATGGCTTCTTTCCTGATGGAGAAATCTGTGGTGTGTGCCTTTGCAAGCGTCATTTATCTTGGTAAAGAGTCGTTAGGTTCACCAAACAGTAGGGTTAAGACATTAAAGCATTGAAGTTTCAAGGGCGAATCCCCTTAGGGACTGGGGCTGTCGGCGGGTAATGTCGTCATCGTAACCGTCGTCTCATGTAGTCACGGTGCTAACCACCAGGACACTCATTTACGCCTCGCGCTGGAATGTAACGGGTACTAAAAAGCACCGCAACACTCGCTTACGCCTCGCGCTAGAGACCTTCGTGCTTGAAAGACACCAGACCTTTACAGCAAAGCTGTGTACCTCTACCCCCAATGGTTTCGCCTGCATTGGCAAAACCCCAAGGCGCCAATACACTTATACACTGCATGCTTTGCACCTCCCCAGGTTTCACCATAGTGGAGAGGGCCCAGGGTTAGGGGCGATAGCTCTTGGCAAAGTGCGCTGTCCAGTTTTTCACAAAAGCAGTTGAATGGCTCAATGCCTGGGGATCCGTTCATTGTTCGTATCTTGAAATACGTGATTTTTTTCATTTCCTTTTTCCAGAATTACTTGTACTTTTTCTATCACTCAAACATTACTTCACATCAAAATTATGTCTACCGTATATAATCTTTCAACAATGACTATATTTTTTGTGTTGTGTTGACTTCGCTGGCCACAATAAATATTTTCGAAACCATTAAGTTTGCAAAAAAGGAAAATAGGCCTGCTTTACTGCTAAGTCTTTAGAGAAACCACGTATACATCTGGCGCTTGTTTTTAGGCTAGAGACAAAACCTTGTACTCGTTCCTGCATATTTAGTTCAAGGAATGCGAAGGGAGAGGGGCTGTTTACACGACCTTTTTTATCCTTTTCAAGAATATAGACTTTCTTCTGGTACTCAAACGTAAAAACATTGATCGGTGTCTCTCTTCGTCCCTATATGTCGGTATTCTCGATAACCTATCAAGTCGAAAACCTACCAATGTTATTTTGAGTACCGAAGCTAGCAGATCCCAGAATTGCGGAGAATTAGACAGAAGGGTATTGGCTTCGCCCAGTTGGAAGATAGAGAAGTGTTGAAGAGCAGCACAAGAAGAGGGATAGTAACACAGAAGACGACACAGAGAGCGATAACTCCCAACTTTATTGACAAGAAACACAACCACCACATCTATAGTGCACTTAGCAGCCAACATGCCCCATTTCAACTGACCAGGCCAATATCAATATCAACCGACCAGTCAATATCACAACAACGCTAATAAAACCACGGAGAAGTTAAAATTGTCATAAAACGATAAAAGTATCAGAATACACGCAATTCGTTAGACACCTTCACAGACGGAAAGTTGCCAGATGCACGCAAGGTCAATCAGGAAACGCATGTGCGAAAGACAGAGCTCCGGAAAAACACCACGGCTTTGAATTTTAAAAAATCTACCTCTGTGAGCAGGAGAGCTACCGACGGTTTAGACAATCAACGTTCACCCAAATCACCGGACGTTGCCCCTTCCAAACTTTCGCGTGTAATGGGGTGTTGGGCATGGCCAAAACAACCCACTTCTCTGAGCCACACTATTTACAATGTAAATCAAGAAAGCCCCGTTCTGATTGAAAAAATTGTAGCCATGCTGCTTTAGGAGTTCGTTCTGGCCTGAGGGCCCCACGTACAGCTTGCCGCAGCCGAATCTGGTACACTGCACGCCCAGTGCAAGCAACAAATTTATTCGTGTGCTTTGTCTTGCACGAGGGCTTCGCCGTGCTATTGCTTTTGTCCATCGGCTGAGCTTCCCTAGTTTCTCGGGAGCAGAAAAAGCTACTTTTACGTTGGAGCGCGCAGGTATCTTTTTGAGTAAATGGGCAAGCTATGCAGGTACGGGATAACCACCACCTTGCTTTATTTTCCGTTCACAGCTGCGCATCAGCACATTTTTTTTTCATACCTGACTTCCTGAGTACGCGCTCAACCGCCGATACCATGAAATGAGTTGGGTACCCTGCTTCTGCCAAGGGGACCGTCTGCTTTGGAAAGCTTGACCCATTTCGTGCTCGTAAGGCTTTTTCGAGGCATTCGTAAAGCACAGGTTGACGATACCTCTTTTGACAAGTTCCGAATGGCCAGAGCAGTGGGAAAGAAACGACTTGATGGCCCTAGGTTTGCAGATCCTGCAAATGGGATTGTCGTGAAAAAAAAACAAATGTTAAGGAAGCTGATTCTATTCTGGTTAGGGAGACGGTATTTCGAAGGGTACTAGTTTTGTCTTCACCGTAGCCAGAATTTCGGTAACATGTGGTTGGAGCTCATAAGCGGTGTACTCCAGGGGAAACAGGTAAGCATACATGTACCTGAATACCTTTCTGATTCTTTTTGCCTGGTAGGTTGCTTGCAATGCTGGTATACAATTTAGCTGAGCGCAAATGTTTGAGTGTGGGTGCTAAGCACGAGCTGACGCAGATTCCGTTTCTCTGTTAGGACGGCCTGCCTTCCGAATCAATGAATGTGCACCTAAAGCAAAATCTTTGTAGTTCCAAGAAGCATTCACGTGATGCCGCCATTATTTTGGAAGAATAGAGCACCAAAACTGTCAATAGCATCCTCGACACAAGTCAGCAGTCCAACGTGTAGTAGTGAGTAAAACAATTGAGTTATGTCTACTAAGAAGGCCTTTCGGCGCTGGACAAACTTGGATCTGATGTATACCAAAACTTCATCCGAACTTCTTACAAGAAACGACCCACTTGCGGCCAATAGGTTGGCCTTTGATTGCAAGTACCAAGTAAAAGCCTCTTGCCGCTTGCAATTCTTGGAGACAATAACTCTAAACGGCATGTCTATCTTGTTGGTCTTTGCACTGAAAAATACATCTAGCGCTCGCTCCCGGCGGATTTTGCACTTCTTAAAACCTGGCGCAACTCAAGTCTCGTACAAAGCTTTTTTGCCTCAGATATGAGATGGGAAAGTGACACAGACGGTTTACACTCGAACTTCTTTGAGAAGCATCTGCAGCTTTTCCGTTGAAGAGATCATGCGAGAATTTATGATACGGGTCGCCCAACATCGTAACTTCTCATTGACCCACCTCTCGTCCACTCGCCTGTGACCAGTGGATGTATATTTAACAGCTGCGCCACAGACCAGGAACCGGTCATCTACAAAGTACGTACAGGTGACGCACGGCGACCTACCCAGACGTTATACTTCATACATGCGGGTCAGGTGACGCGGTAGCAGATGGATGGGGCAAGGTAGGAAAAGGCAGGAGCAGTGGTAAAAAGGGAAAAGAAAACATTGGGTGGCTGGAAGAAACAGAAATGGGGGAGGATCAACTCAGCAGAATAGGACCAGAGAAAGAGCGATGGCAAAAGAGCAATTTATGATGAGATGAGTAGACGGACGAGTGGGAGTAGATGTGCATTCAATAAAAAGGAAATAATTATAGTGTTTGATTAAAGAAACGCATGCGCACTCTCGTGGAGCACGGAAAAATGCCCCCAGTTTTTCGAAATTACCACTAGCGAGCCATTACTTTATCTCCGCTATCTATATCCTTATATATTCCGTTATGATGATGTTTTTGTTATTATTTCATATTTCCAAGACTGTGCGGTGAAACGGGATCACAAATCTGTAACCCAAAACACACAAGTAGTGCGATTTATTTCCATTCAAGTTTTATCGGCACGGGGCCTAAATACTGTAACGAAGTACAAAAATCTGAATCTCCAGATATGTAAATAGCACACCATTAGTGGACCTCTAGTAACCGCATTGTTTTTCATTTTTTTTTCGTGTTCTGCTTCATATTTTGCTGTTTGCATTTCACTTGTCAAACACTGGACATAAAGAGTATTATGGAGTCTCAGTCGTCTTTATCCGGGTAATGAGCAAATACCATTATCCATAAATAAACAAATAAATAAATCAGTATTTCACTCACGCACCCCATAAATAAATAAATAAATCACAGCTATAAGTAGTGAGAGCTACACGCCGGGTGAAAAGTGAACATTCCAATTCAGTGGGTTAGAAGGACAGAGTGGAAGCAATCGTCTGTACTAAGATGAACTGGCTCTATTTCGCAATCGGTTGGGTGGTGGGAGAAAAGTACACTAGTGATGCCTCGCGTTAGCGGCTCCACACGCCAAAGATAGAAGTGTGCACAGCCGCTTCGAGTAGATGATGCTAAAGAACGTGACGAGTATGAGAGGGAAAGAGGAGCGGCCGGTAGTTGGGAGCGAGAAGCAGTCACACCATTCCCGTTATCAGAAGCACTGATAACGGGAATGGTGTGACTACTTTTTCATCGGGCCTTGCACGGGCTGCACGACTAATATGTTTTTCTTATGGCGAAAAAAGGAGGAAGAAGTGCGGGGGAGGAGGAAAACCTTTATTATCAGAGGGAGCATGATGGCCTTTTGGGGAAAGAAAGGGACACGACGGAAGAGAGGGAATGATCGAAAAAATAACACTGTGCAAGGTTCAAGAACTTAAAGTGGTGTATAAGTACGTGTATCTATAGTTCGCGAATGTCGTGAACAGATAGGAATAACGTTTTTGACAGGTATCGGTCAAGGTTATTACACCAACTTGTAGTGACCACTGGTTAGCGAGTACTCAGTAACTTTCTCTAGCACTGAGGGGTCCTTCCGAACGCGTTGCAAATTCACTTCTTTATCTTCGGGTGGAGAACCGAGGTGCAATAGTGGCTCGCGACCAGTCTTAAAGTGTGCACAGTGCCATATCAAATGATACAGGTTAGGGATGCACTTCTCGTCACAAACGGCCAGCGTTAGATGTGCGAGCTGGATACTTGGGTCCATTTATGCAGTGCCTCAGAGTTTAGGGCCATGTTAGCATAAATTCTATTAGGTACCACCTCCGGCGAGCATGTGAGCGTCTTCAGCGGGCCCAGTACACCCACAGGACTCGTATCTTGAAGCCCTTTCGGCTCTCTTCCTTGAATTTCCCTGGTAAAGTTGCCAGTCTGGTCGTGGTAGGTGTTGAAATGGGGCACTGGAAACCACTGGTGGTGTGTCAAATCTCTCCCGGGTGCCGGTGTGAGTCGCGTGGTTGCCATGGTCCCAGGCGTGTGTCTAGGGGACCAGATGATGCGGATGGCGATGCCTTGTAGTTCGAAGTGCACGATGGCATGTAGTATATTCATGGCCGTATAATTACATCAAAATTTTCGGTTTAATTCTCTAAGGGCTACGTGAGAATCCGTAATGATGGGAAATTCCCGTTATGAGATTGAGTTACAATGGTCTCGGATAGAATAAACGCAAGCCCGGGACGCCCATAAGTTCAGTTTCTTCAGCTAAGCCATATGTATTGGAGATCTTCCGGGAACTATTTAGCAAGGGGGTGTCCAAACAAGTCCATGCAATCACAGCCTCATTGCAGCGCCAACCGGCGTCCGTGAAGATGTCGACTTTTTTCTCCATCTTGTCGTTCTGGATAGTGCGAATGTATAACTCGCGTACTCTCACCTGTCGCCGAGGTACAGGGCGACGCCGAGGGATCTCAATCGGTGGGCGCTCCCAGGGCGGAAGGGACAAGGGGTAACGGGTGGGGTCAAATTTACGGTCCATATATTCCCGTGAGCCCATAGCCTTGTCATGTGGGGACTGCTCACGATGCTCCTTAAGACGTAGCTTGGTCTCTTCAAAAACAGATCCGAGCGGTGTGGCCACCGGTGGTTGCAAAACACGTGTGCCCTGATGTGTACGTGAGTAATGTGTGCGCGGTGTGCGGCAAGGGCCGGGCGACCATGGCGCACATACTGTATAACTGCAAAGCGAGCGAAGGGACTGCAGACCCGTTGCCACCGAGCCTGCAAAAGGCGGTGGCGAAGGTTGACTACGACGCCCAGCGCGAGGCCGTCCAGTAGATGTTGGTGGCCCTCGAGCGAATGAGGCCGAAAGCGCAGCTCTCCGAAGGGGCTGTGCGAGTAGGCAGCTGAAGCCGAGCGGCATGCCAACGTGACGATTAGTCCGCGTCACAACTTGCCGGGTTTTTTTGTTTTATGTTTTTTTTTTGTTTTTATCTTTATACCTTGTATTGTTCCTTGCAATTGTGACTCAAGTATTCTTGTATTTTATAGTTTCTTGTCCACTCCTGCTTGGGCTGTCAAGCCTGCAGTATTGAATTAAAAAAAAAATAAAGATGTTTCTCTCTCTCCCTTCGATCAGGTTATCAAGGGAGGGAAAGGGTGCAATTTGGTGAAGAATGCCTACGGGGGTAAATTGCACGGAGAAGGTCCCGATTTAATTATGAAGATCCTCTACGTGACCTTGGCGAAGATCATATACCGGAAAGGCATAAGTAAGGCGCGCATGCTCTATTGCATGGCCAAGCATTGTACATGTCTGCTGACGGGCACCACAAAACTTATTGGGTAGGTGGAAGGTGGCATGCAAGGTGTTGAGCAAAGTGGCTTTCAGATTAAGGATTCATTTAAGGGGCTATTGCATCAGCAACTGGGCAGGATGAAAAGAGGAGTGGGCACGTTATGAGAATCCCGCTGCGTATCCCGGATTTGCATGGACATGATCTGATCTGACTTTTTGCCACCTTTGCAATCAACGCTGAGTAGCTCTGTTTTAGTGGGCGATAGCCGCAATTAAAACTGGGAAAGGGTGCGTACAAAGATCAATACGGCAGCCTGGAGTTCTGTTTGTATGGGATCTTTAGAGGGATAGTCTTTAGCGTCTGTCGAGACCATTACGTCGTCCGCATAAAAAGCAAACCGAGCAGCATTGTCTTGTTCAAGTGTTCGTGCCACCCGAATAATGGCTAGGATAAACAAAATTGGAGCTAAAATGGACACTTGTGGAACACCGCGATCTAAAGAGCAAGTGGTCCGCTGGTGTATGGAAGCATGTAGTCGAATGGGTCGATGCTGAAGGAATAGGGAAGAATAACCAAATGGTTTATTAGAAGTGGACAAAAAGAATGTTTCGCAACAAGCAGTTTGGTGAGGCTATGCAGAATAAAAAAAAGAAAGAAAGGGAAAGATGAGTTTTACCCCGTTTACCCCGTCAATTCGCGTCGGTTACTGGCAGGACGTTATGTATGAACCATTCCGTGGCCCCAGATTCACGGAATGAGCGATACGCATGGAGGCGTGTTGTGTACGGAGGGTTGGAAGGGGCGGTGTTCGTACTTGTGGAACCTAGTGAAAGGCCAAAGTATCGTGGACCAAGTGGCATGATCACAGCTTTTGCAGGTGAGGTACTTCCGCTAGAAAGCATTAGTAGGAAATGGCAGGGCGAGCCACTTTGTATCGCCATGCCGTCCTGTACTGTCGTATGCAAGAGTTATATTCCCATAATTCCTTATTCCAATCTTCGTGTTTGCTGCTAGCTCGCAAGTGAGGAAAGAGACGGTGGCGTGACGACAGGAATGGTGCTCCTCATTCAGCAATCGTATACCACAAAATCACCAAGTAGTGTATAAGCTTAAACGTCCAATAAATTGCAGTTTGCTACCCGCATCTCTTCTCTTCCTTCACTACATTTTACTGGGACAATCCTTTCATTCCTACGTATATATATATATATATATATATATATATATATATATATATATATATATATATATATATATATATATATATATATATATATAAGGTTAGTAGAGACAGAGACAAACGAGAAAGACGTAGAAAATAAAAATAAGTTTACTGACGTTTCAGGGAGAGGAAAGGGAGTCCGCTCCCTGAAACGTCAGTAAACTTATTTTTATTTTCTACGTCTTTCTCGTTTGTCTCTGTCTCTACTAACCTTATTTTTTTCGCGCTCTGTGTGATTTTTTGTCTTTTCAGTATATATATATATATATATATATCTACAGAAAGAAATGCCGGCAGACTAGGACGCAAAGAAGGCATAGGAGAGTGGTGAGACTTTTTCTTTACCCTTAGTGACGTTACATCAATTTTTTATATTAATTACATGAGAAAGAAAGACAGAAAAACACGCGCCCAGAGTGGGGACCGAACCCACGCCTTTCGATTACATGTCGAATGCCTTACCAATTCGGCGATCTGGGCGACTGTGTTCTCCTTCACTTTCTGGGCTATTTATATTTACTAGAAGTGTATCTGACGCTTGAGGGTGGTAGCCAGCGCCACTCTGACTACACGGGGAGAAGGGGACCTTCTTTTCAACCCCCGGGGCGTGACGTGAACGTCTACAGCCTGTCATAAGCGGATAACTAGCGGGAAACCCTCTTATGCTACCTTGGCATCAAGGCTGCCAGAACCGAGGCCCTCGCTAAGCTTTCGCACGATAATAGGGTTTGGAAATGAGGGGCTCGTTAGGAAATACAGAAAGAAATGCCGGCAGACTACGACGCCAAAGAAGGCATGGGGGAGTGGTGAGACTTTTTTTTTTAACCGTTAGTGATGTTACATCATTTTTTTATTAATTACATGAGAAAGACAGAAAAACACGCGCCCAGAGTGGGGACCGAACCCACGCCTTTCGATTAGATCTCGAATGCCTTACCACCCTCAAGCGTCAGATACAGTTGTAGTAAATATAAATACCCAAGAAAGTGAAGGAGGACACAGTCGCCCAGATAGCCGAATTGGTAAGGCATTCGAGATCTAATCGAAAGGCGTGGGTTCGGTCCCCACTCTCGGCGCGTGTTTTTCTTTCTTTCTCATGTAATTAATAAAAAAATGATGTAACGTCACTAACGATAAAAAAAAAGTCTCACCACTCCCCTATGCCTTCTTTGGCGTCCTAGTCTGCTGGCATTTCTTTCTGTATTTCCTAACGAGCCCCTCATTTCCAAACCCTATATATATATATATATATATATATATATATATATATATATATATATATATATATTGTAATGAAGAGAAGTGAAAGGACTAACGGACCTCGATTGTCCAATCCCTGTTCGGGTATCAAGCTTGAGCTGGCATCATCTCTGTGCGTCCTTGTGTTCAGATCAGCGATCCCCTTCCGGTTTACCTGGAACAGACTGCGCTGCTTCCCGCCTCTCGGTTTTACTGCTTGTTAGCAATTAAGCCGCCTTTCAAGTGGTGGAGCAGCTGGGTATGAGGTGAACCAACCTGGAGCTTCGCAACCGCACCGTACCAATGCCCGTCAACCTAGGCCAACAGCCACCATCACCGGTGCCACCGGTCATCTTTGCTGGCACCATCCGTCAGCGTGACCCGCCCTTTTTCACCGGCAAAGGTGATTATGATGCCGATGATTGGTTGTCCACATTCGAGCGAGTGAGCGTCTACAACAATGGGGATGGCAAAGCTAAGCTGAGCAATGTCGAGTTTTACCTTAGGGAAGTGGCTGAGGTCCGGTTTCGGAACAACGGCAGGACCATCAAAACGTGGGGCGAATTCAAAACTCTTTTCGCAGAGGCGTTCGACAGGCCAGCAGTGCGGAAGCTGCACCCTGAACAGTGTCTTTGCGTGCGCGCGCAGCAGCCCGACGAGAATTTCACAAGTTATATCGAAGACGTTGTGGATCTCTGCAGGCGTATCAACATGGATATGTCTGAGCAAGAAACGATTCGGCACATACTGAAAGGAATTGAAGACGACGCGTTTCAGATGTTGATGTCCAAAGACCCAAAGACCGTGGCTGAGATAAGCTCTGCCAAAGCTATGATGAGCTGCGGCGGCAGAGGATTTTTGTTCGACAGTCGCTCGGGACGGGTGCAGAACTGTCAAATTTATCGTTCAGTTCTGAACAAGCATCGCTTGAGATGAGGATTAAGGACTTCGTCCGGGAAAAGGTCACTCGGCAACTTTCGCTGGCACCTTTTGCAGAGCAGCCCGCACCAAGTTTGCCTCAAGCTGTTCAGCGCACCGTCAGGGAGCAGGTCGCCGAAGCCCTATCACCTGTACACCGGTCAACTACACCCGCTGCCCCGCTGACTGTTCCAACCATGGCTACCACAGCACCGCCAGTGACCGCCCCGTTGACGTACGTCTAATGCGGGGCAAGGGCTGCCGCGCCACTTGTCCACTCCTTTGTCCCCTCGTTTGGACCCTACATACCAGCGCCTCTGACGTTCACTACTCAGCCAGTCTCCCATTTCCGCCGTCCCGCGCCATTGGCTGTACAGCAGACGAATCCGTGGCGCACTCAGGCCAACCAACCTATATGCTTTTCCTGTCGTCTCCCAGGACATGTAGCACGTTACTGTCGCCGTGCAATGCAGCAGGTTGAAGCATCTCATAGTCCAGTGTATGTTTCCCGCCAAGCTCCCCGTCGCGCACCTGCGGGACCGCCGTCATCATCCTTTCAATCCGACCATCAGACGTTCGTGAGTCACCGATCGCCTTCTCCTCGTCGCCGCTCCATCTCTCCTATGCGTCGTCAGACAGCGCCTCATGACGCGGGAAACTAATTCCCGCAGATCCGGAGGCACGAACTGCGTACGTAGCAAAATGTCAAAGTCCTCGTGTATCTCCGAAAAATGTCGTCGACGTAGTTGTTTAAGGAGTTCCTATTCTTGCTCTAGTCGATACTGGTGACGCGATTTCTATTATGAGTGTGAAACTATGCCGCTATCCGAAAAAGGTTATGACGCACTGTCGCGACTTTCGCTTCGAACTGCAAGTGCGGAACATGTGTCACCACTGGCTGCATGCACTTCTCGAGTAGTGATCCAAGACAATGTCTACACCGTCGAATTCGTTGTTTTGTTCTCATGTTCCCATGACGTTATTCTTGGATGGGACTTCTTGTCAAGCCATAACGCAGTAATTGACTGTGCCAAGGCTGAGATTGAACTTATGTCCCAGAGCGATCCGCCGCTGTCTGAGCATTTGTTTGGTGAATGGAAGATTACCGTGGACGAAGACGTCGATATCCCGCCGCTAAGTTCCGTAATGGTTGACCTTGCTAGTGTGCCCGTACCCGATGGACCTGCCCTATTCACACCATGCGACCTTTTTGTTCGCCGGAAGGAGTTGCACTGCCATTCGCCGTTCTTACAGTGCAGTGCAAGGTTGGCGTACGAGAATGTTTATTATCTCCAATCAAACCCACTGTTCTGTCAGCCTGTTGCCATCAATGTGAGATTTTTGGCGGCCCTGTTCTTCCGTGGTAAAAGAACGCGCAAGTTGCCGGCATTCTTCTGCATACTTGGCGGCCTCCGAGACCGGAGCACACTCAGATGTATCGGGACGATACGGCAGAATGGTGTCCAACATACACGATGACTCACGCCCGTATAAAAGGAAAAATGGAGAGAACCCAGTCGTGGCTTGAATGGCGGTGTTATAGGCGTACGTCACGTAGGGGAGCACCAGGTCCCAATTTCTATGATCGGACGCCACGTACTTAGACAACATATCTCCAAGGGTGCGGTTAAAGCGCTCTGTTAGACCATTTGTTTGCGGGTGGAAAGCTGTGGTCGTGCGATGGATGACATGGCATTCCTTAAGAAGCGCCGAAATGACGTCAGACAGGAAGACACGGCCCCGGTCACTGAGCAGTTCTTTAGGGACACCGTGACGAAGTATAAATTGATGCAAGAGAAACGACGCAACGTCACGTGCCGTGGCAGTTGGCAGAGCCGCGGTCTCGGCATACCGTGTTAAGTGGTCAATGGCCACTATAGCCCAGCGGTTTCCTGCGGCTGTGCAAGGTAATGGGCCGTACAAGTCAATTCCAACACGGTCAAAAGGCTTGGCCGGGCAAGGCAGCGGTTGCACAGGACCGCTCAGATGGGGCACCGGCGCCTTTCGTCGTTGGCAGTCTTGGCAGGACCGAACGTATTTGAGCACAAAGCTGTACATCCCACGCCAAAAATAACGAATGCGCAAACGTTGATAGGTTTTGAGCAGGCCGGCATGACCGCACGTGGGATCGGAATGAAAAGAGGCGCACACATCGGATCGCAAATGTTGAGGGATGACAAGTAACCATTTGCGGCCGTCCGCGTGGTAGTTGCGGCGATAAAGCAGCCCATCGCGTACCGCAAAGTGTGATGCTTGCCTAAGCAGAGCCCGAGTCGTAGCGGCCCTGGAAGGATCGGATAGGCAGCTGATGAGGGAAGCGATCCAGGGATCCTTCCGTTGCTCGGCTGCCATATCAGTCACCGAAAGGGCCAGCAGGTCACCCGACGGCTTCGCAAGGTCTGAAGAAACTGGTGAACGGGACAGAGCGTCGGCATCAGAATGCTTCTGACCGGACCTGTATATAACGCCTATGTCGTATTCTTGTAGGCGAAGCGCCCATCGTCTAAGACGACCTGCCGGATCCTTTAACGACGCCAACCAGCAAAGGGCGTGGTGGTCAGTGACCACATCAAATGGGCGGCCGTACAGATATGGTCGAAACTTAGCAAGCGCCCATATGATGGCCAAGCACTCCTTTTCGGTTACCGAATAATTCGCTTCAGCTTTCGTCAACGTGCGGCTCGCATAGGCAACGACATATTCGTCAACACCAGGTCTTCGTTGGCAAAGCACGGCCCCAAGGCCAACTCCACTGGCGTCAGTGTGAACTTCAGTAGGCGCTGTAGGATCGAAGTGGCGAAGTACAGGTGGAGAGGTCAGTAGACAACGCAGAGTCTCAAACGCGTGGTCGCAAGCTGGGGACCAGTCAGGTAAGTCGCTGGCACCACCAAGGAGTTTCGTCAATAGCGCACTGATAGAGGCAAAGTTGCGGATGAAACGTCGGAAGTATGAACAAAGGCCTATGAAGCTCCGAAGAGATTTTATATTAGTGGGCTTCAGGAACTCGGCCACTGCACGGAGCTTCGCTGGGTCGGGTAGAACGCCGTCCTTGGTGACGACGTGGCCCAAGATGGTTAGCTTCCTCGCGGCGAAGTGGCACTTTTTTAGGTTCAGTTGGAGTCCAGCTCGAGAAAGACAGGTTAAAACCTGTTCTAGGCGCTGAAGGTGCGTCGTAAAATCGGCAGAAAAAATGACAATGTCGTCTAAGTAGCACAAGCAAATTTTCCACTTGAGTCCCCTCAGAATATTGTCCATCATGCGTTCGAATGTTGCCGGAGCGTTACACAGCCCGAACGGCATAACATTGAATTCATATAATCCATCAGGGGTGACAAATGCCGTCTTCGAGCGATCAGCGTCGGCCATAGGTACCTGCCAATATCCTGATCGCAAGTCAAGAGACGAGAAAAACTCTGCCCCCTGCAAGCTGTCCAGAGCGTCATCGATGCGTGGAAGCGGATAGACGTCTTTGTGCGTGATATTGTTGAGGCGACGGTAGTCCACGCAGAAGCGAATGGATCCATCCTTTTTTTTTGACGAGCACGACAGGAGATGCCCACGGGCTGCTTGAGGGTCGAACAACTCCACGCTGAAGCATGTCGTCCACATGCTGCTCGATGGTGCGGCGCTCAGCTGGGGAAACGCGATAAGGCCGCTGCCGGAGGGGGGCATGGGTACCAGTGTCGATGGTGTGCTCGACTGTAGATGTGCGGCCAAGCGCGCTTTGGGACAAGTCGAATGACGATTGAAATCGTTGAAGTAGCGCCAAAAGTTGGGCTTGCTGGGTAGGGTCTAGACCGTCGTCAACAGAGGCAAGAAAAACACCAGTCGAAGGCTCCGCCCCAGGCGGACAGTGGTCAAGTCCGGCAACCTGAACCTGAGAAGTGCGGTCCGGAATGGCTATCACACGACCAGGATCTATGTATTCCAAGCTGCCAAGTGTTTCACCCTCCAGAAGGGCGCACGGCGCCGAAGACACGTTAGTGACAAACATGTTACCCGTTCCGGCGCTGAGAGTAAGGAGGGCAAACGGCAGGGGAAAACATTTGCGGCGGAGAAAAACGTCAGAGGGCGTAAACAGCGCCGTGGCGTCAGTCTTGGATGCGCAGCGCACGGGCACACAAACAGAAGAATAGGGCGGGACGTCGGTGTCGGTTGCCGTGACAAGTTTGGTTGTGGGGGCACTTTTGCTGTCATCAAATAGTGCGTCACAGAAAGAAAACTCAACTTCTGCGCGCGCACAGTCGATCACTGCGTTATGAAGCGTAATGAAGTCCCACCCTAATATGACGTCGTGGGAACACGCCGGTAGCACAATGAGTTCAATGAAGTACAGCACGTCCTGAATAACGATTCTAGCCGTGCAAACGGCCATTGGTTCAATATTGTGCGCGCTTGCGGTTCGGAGCGACAGTCCTTGAAGAGGCGTCGTGACTTTGTGCAATAAACCGCATACATCGGCTTTGATGACGGAAACAGCAGCTCCCGTGTCTACCAGGGCGACAGTGCGAAAACCTTCTATGGTAACGTCGATAACATTGGTAGGGGACGGATGAGGGTGAGGCCTTGTACTTTTCGACGTCAGCGCAGTTCTTGCCTCGGGAACTGCGGCGACTAGTTTTCCGTGGCTTCGTGACCAGGACGACGTCGCATCGAAGAAAGCGAGCGACGGCGCGGGGAAGATGAACCACGGTCAGTAAATGTGGCGCGATCCGAAGAACGAGGTTCAGTCGGGGAGCGAAGTGGCGCCTGTGCTTGAGCCGACGGCGGAAAACCGGCATGTGTAGCGTCCCATAATGACGGCGGACGGCGGCGGCAGTAGCGTGCGACGTGCCCAGGTACTCCACAAGCAAAGCAAATAGGACGATTATCCGGAGTACGCCACGGACCACCGGCTTGGGGATTAAACCGTGGAGGCGGAGGCACAGTTGGGATAGCTCGAGGTTGCACTGGAAACGTCGGCTGGTACGTCAGGGTTGACTGCGGCAATGGTCTCGCGGCGATGTTGGCGTATGTGACTGGCGCGGTAATCGGCACGTATTGCGGACAAGGCGGAAGTGCTTCGGCCACTTGATCTCGGATCACATGCTCGAGAGAAGGTCCTAGCGTCGACACAGGCTTTGCCGCGGCAGGTAGAAGAGACAACTGACGGGCCACCTCCTCCCGCACGAAGTCTTTGATTTGCGAAAGCAACGGAGGATCTGCGTGCATCGCTGACAAACTTGACACACAGTCATTCTGTACATTTAGAGATCGTCGAGTGAGGGCCCGTTGCCTCCGTAACTCATCGAAGCTTCGGCACATGTTAATGATTTCGGTGACGGTGCGTAAGTCCCTCGACAAAAGCATTTGGAAGGCGTCGTCATCTATTCCTTTCAAGATGTGCTTGATCTTTTCAGCTTCTTGCATAGAGGGGTCGACGCGCCTACACAGGTCGAGGACGTCTTCAATGTAACTCGTGAAGTTTTCACCGACCTGCTGGGCTCGTAAGCGCAAGCGCTGCTCTGCTTGAAGCTTGCGCACAGCTGGATGGCCGAAAACCGCAAGGAATTCGTCCTTAAACTCAGCCCATGTCTTAAGGCGACGCTGATTATTCTTGAACCACACCTCAGCGACGCCGGTCAGGGGGAAGCCCACGTAAGTGAGTTTGAAAGCATCGTCCCACCGGTTGCACGCGCTCACCCGCTCAAAGGTTTCGAGTCAATCTTCCGCGTCGTTTACGTCAGTGCCGCTGAAGTCAGGCCGGTCTCGCTCACGCACAGCAACAGGGCACATCACAGGCCGAGGCGGGGGCGTAGCGGTTTGGTTGGCTTCGCTGGTCATCCTTTCGGGCAGCTTTCGGCTCCGGAGTTCCAGGACTGGATCGTGACCCCGGCTCCTCCACCACTTGAAATGGGGTTTATTGGCAAAGGTTGCTGTGCAGGCGAAAGGTAAGGAGGGCACAGTCCGGGCACAGTCCGAGCACAGTCGACGCTTGGAGAAAGCAGAGCGAGAGAGAGAACCCCGTAGCTCCGGGCGATGGCGGTGCGGCTTCCATATTCGGCTTCTGCTACCGACGACGATAAAGCGGCGCACATCTCCCGCAGGGGATTGGTGACGGTCCTGATTCTTTCGGTGAACGTTGCCAGTCTTCTGCATTACAATATACATATACATATATATGTCTCTGTGTGTGTGTGTGTGTACAGTCGAGTCTCGATATCGCAATTCCTAAAAGTTGGGTCACCACCAGCCGAACCGTACAATTATATTCTTGGCTTGTAAAACTTATAAAGTTAGACATCATCATCAGCAGCAGCAGCCTATCTACGCCCACTACAGGGCAAACGCATTTCCCATTAATCTCCAATTCCTCGGTCCTTTGCTAACTGCGACCAATTTATTCACGCAAACTTCTTAATCTCATCTGCCCCTTTAACTGTCTGCCGCCCCTTGCAACGCTTGCCTTTTCTAGGGATCCACTGTGTTACCCTTAATGACCAACGGTTGTCTTGCCTTCGCATTACATGCCCTGCCCACGTCCATTTGTTCTTATTTTCTACTAATATGTCCTTAACTTGTGTTTGTTCACTGACCCACTCCGCTCTCTTGTTGCCCCCTCATGTTAAACCTATCACCTTCCGCTCCATTGAAAATAAACCATTTTTAACTAAAGAAGATTTTAAACTAAAAAATGTAATACAAAAAAATTATATAAATCAAAATTCGTGAAAATATGCACGTTGCGCAGACACTCATAACTACAAAATTGTAGCTGCGATTCAAACACGACTTGTCGGTAACGTAACGAGGACCATAACCTCTGTATCTAACCATGACGGTAAATCTAAGTTGCCTAATCATAAAAACACTAAAAATTTGATTTTCGGCAGGTTTAGTTTTCTCACAAGTCGCCATATTATAAAAAGATAGGAATATTTTTCAGTCGTTCTGCTTAATTACATATTTCTATATATAAAAAACAGCACGCAAATTTTCGTACGAAAATTGTTACTACAAGTAAAGTTATCATTGTTCGCGTAACTGATGGATGCAAATAATCAAATTTTCAAAAAAATGGATTTAAAAGTTCAGACCTATTGTACATATCACCAAAAAAAGTCAATGAGTCTGAAATACGCCAAGCTCATAGCTTGCTTTTTTCCTTTTAACCGGTACGATCCCCTTTTGACCGAGCTGGAGCGCACATTTTTTTGTTGCCTGTTTTGCGTCTCACTGTTGGCTCACGTGCGGCGTTCGTCACACGGTCACAATCAGTAGTCAGGCACGCCATCCTCGTACTATACCTGTAACTAGAGACTACTATACGTGTCTCCTTGCAAAGCTAGAACTAAATCCGCGAGCATAAAACGACATACGAAAAATCACAGAGAACCAGACGCAAAGGCAAGGCAACGCAAATGCGCGCAACGTGAACAAGACCATGCCAGCCACTGGCCCATAGTGAAAATTTTTAAATAAATCGAATGCACAATATCCCCAATATGCATCGAACAGCTTTAAAATGTACCTAAATAAATTAGCGGTGCGTAACGTACATACCAAGAGACATTTATGATTATATGGCAGATGCTAAGGAATCGGACGCCTTCAGTTTCGGTTTCGCATGCGTCTCGGAGGGTTTTAGAAATAATCATAACTTTTGAACCGATTAAGATAACAGCATAATTTTTGTAAATATGCTTCCATAGACAAGGATGTTAAAAAATTAAATTAAAAAAAAAGCCTTTTTAAATGCGTTTCTGGCGGCAGTGACCTACCTTAATTAAAATGTTTGGGTTATTGTAAGTGATGTGCTGGGCCAGGAAATTTTACATGCAATTTCGTAGGAGACATCGCTGCAAACTTTGAAGGTGAAATCCATTGTATCAAGTAATCAGAAATCATTTCTAATAACAAGCATTGAGGTGGGCAAATATTTCCGCAATTTGTTTTTGTTTTACAGCCTATTTCTTGTACATTACTGAGAATGAAAAGTTTTTTTTATAACGAAACAGATCTATAATATGCCCCAGCACATAGTTTCTCTTCTAGGATATCAACAAGTATATTTGCGCCCAACCTACCCTTCACTTGCTGTTTGGCGTGTACATTGACAATAATGCATGCCTAATTGAGCTATACAAGGAACGCCTCGTCACAGTCAACGTGCTACACAACCGGGCGCCGAAATCTAAAGCACATCACGTGCTATGCATTTTTATCGGGTTAGCAATAACGATAGTCACGAACGATGAATCAGCAATGGCGCGCGGAAAGCAACGGTCGGTCTACAATCGCTTCACAGACAGTGATGCAACAATGCCAGTTTAGGCACAAATAACATCTCTGGCAGCGGAGCTTGAGAAATGCGAACCAAGGCGAATTGGTCGTATTGAGTAGCCGTGTATGCGCACGTGCAGGCTATGCGGGTTGTTCCCTACAGACGTCACCTGGGCAGACCTCGGCATATGCGACATCAGTGAAGTCTACTAAAAAGTTGCCTTCTTAGCTCCCACACCACGTATACGACAGAAAATGATGAGTTATTGTGGTACATCAGCTGGTGACGAAGGAAGTCATGTCGATGCACCAGGCATCATTGCTGGGATTTGTGCTAAAGGTTATTATGACGGCAGTTGAGCAGAACAGGTGCTCCCGAGCAATGCAGTAGTGTTATCATTAAGAACCTGCTATAATCTTGGCTGTTGATCGGCCTATCAATGTAATCAGTACCAGAAAGCAAAGAAATCGAAGCGATGAAACACGCAGCAACCCATTTTAGGTGTAAAAAGCTTGTTGAAATGTATACCCGCGTTTTGTTTCCCGCCACTTGTTCCCCCCAAAATTCATAGTTACCTGTATACCAACCTCCTCTGCAGGGCTACTGCCATCCCCGAGCACCATCTGATATTGAACTATATGTCGGGGTTATTCTATCGCACCGATGGCATGCCTCAGAGCACGTGTCCTTCGCATGACGGCAATTGCCTAGAACACAGGAATTATTCGGGCACTTTAATCAAGCATACAGTCGATAGCCCGGTTCATACGCGGGAAAAACCGTGCTCAGGGCCTAAAGAAAGCGAACGTATTGCGCCTGGTTCATGATACGCCTTCGTCACCTAGGTGGTCCCAATTATGGAGATCAAGTAAACTCAGTGGGACAAGTACTGCATTATCCGCAAAGCCTGCAAACAGGCCTTAGGTAGCTATATCACGCCTTATACGGAACGATTCCTAGCTATGGGTAAAACAACTCTGTGTATGAGCGCTTGGGAGCACAACGCATTCCGTGACGTGCATACCTCGCTGGTAGCACGACAGGCCACTTCATTCCAGAACAGTTAAACATCCTTGCTCACACAGAACGGCGAATATAAGGTGCTGCCGGCCGATCAAGCGGTGCATATACACTTACCCCTATCCCTCTAAATATAAACCCCAAGCACAACGTCGAGCGCTGCCTTGAAAAAATGCATTCCTTACAACCTCGCCTGCCTAATCAGGAACCCGTGGTATACGTCGATGCAGCCGACTACCAAGACCGGAAAGCAATGGCTGTTGCAGCCGTTGACCGAAAGGGTTACTCGGTCGTCTCTGTATCAATCCGCACAATTCAACCGGAAACTGGGGAAGAAATGGCCATTGGATTAGCGTTCTCTTCCACATCTGCGAAGACAAGAGTCAGCGATTCCAAAACATCTCGCCGAAACTTAGAAGTTAATCGCATTCTTCGCCAGTACGATGTCTCCCACTTTCGGCATGTTCAACGTGTAGGGCTGCCAGTCAGTTCGTATTTGCCGTGAAACGAACACGCTAAGGAGGTGGCCCGAGGGTTTAGCTTCGGGGAATACCTCCACTCTCCCGAGCTGTGCTCAACATGGGCGGCAGTAAATGGCTAGCACATTTAACAAAATAAACGATCCGTACCATTTTGGCCGCCTCTAATACCCGGCGCCACATAACTCCCATGCATGTGGCAATGTATGGCATCAAGGCTTTTACAGTTAACATAATTCCTAGCGCCGTCGCCTACAACAGCCTGTATCATGGCATCTATAAAGACTCCTGCGAGTGCTGCAACGTGAACGCTAACCTCTAAGACATCATCTGGGCCTGCTCAGACCACCTTCTTCGCACACAACCAACAACACCAACATCTATCATCGGTAAGTTCACTCTAAGAAATCGGCGGAGCAGTTGAAGAGTCCAACCGTCATTGTACTCTTGCAAGCGTTGGTGGACTCCCCTCGAAAGCTGCGGGGAGTTGGATGCAATGCTCGCTCCCCATGAGGAGGAGAGCAAAACTGACCGCGTACTCTTCTCGTGCGCGGCGGAGTGCAGCCCCAGTTCTGCTCCCGCACCAGTGAAGAGCAAACCTGCGCATCGTCTCCCATCTCCAGTACGAAGAGTAGAATTGCAATTCCATTCTTGTCCAGTGCGGGAGTAAGCACGGAGATGCACTCCTGCCATCTATCTGCGCACACCAACGCATCAGCGATGTTTTATTTGCATACGAATATATTATATAAAGCGGTTGTGTAAAAAGCGCCCGATTACTTCTGCCGCGCATTCTAAACGTGCAAGAATATGAATTCGTGTAACGATTGCTCGCAGCGTTTAGTGGCGGCAGGCGGCAAACCGAAGGAACTAATCTACGGCCCGCTGCAGACGGTCGCTTTGAAAGAGTTTGATAGACGTACGCTTGTCCCGCGCCTAGTCGAGCTAAAAAAACGGAGTGTAAATCTGAGATCGATTGAGAAAAATGGTTTTGCAAGAAGTGAAGTCCGCGCTCTTCTGATAGCTCAAGCTGCAAGCGCAACACGAACCCGACCCAACAACCGTGGCTAGTGTCGCCGAGATAGGCATGTACATACGATAGCTTTTATTAGGTTAAATAAAGGAAATCCGTATACATAACTGGTATTAACAGCAATATGGGGCCTATCTGCAAGATCGGAGTGTGAGGAACAGGAGATACCAGTGCGAGGGCATCTCAAATACACCCTCTACGGTGAAAACGATCTCGTCGGCTGACGAGCGACGATAAAAGCGTACACACCGATCGGTTGGTGGAACTCATTAAGCAAAGATAAATGATGACCCCCCCCTTCCGCCCCTCCCCCCCCCCCCCCGCGCGGCGGCGCAGGCGTGGATCACGATACGTAACCCGCCATACATCCGGGGGATCAGGTAACGCGAACCGCCCGAGCAAGCGTGAGAAAGGCACCTTCAGCGAGCCACGAAGTGCGCGTGTTCTACAAAAACCTACACAGGCGGTGAACCCGCCAAGGGCCGCGCCAGACCGTGATGTCAATGTGGTACGAACGAAGTGGGCTTTCAAGCAGACGCTTCGTGCAACATGGGAAGTTGGACCTGCCCTTATCGTCATACTTGCTTCGACACAGTATACGACGCGTGTTGGCTAACTGCTGGCCGCTTGTGCGTCAGCGCGACATCATGCACACGCGAGCAAGTGTGCATGAAGTGTGCATGATTCGTGCGTGCGTGCGTGCGTGGTACTAGTTTTTCTTTCGGACGAACATCACAGCGGCGACAGCGCTGAGGCCGATTTCGGAACTATGCGCGCACTGTGTAGCGATGCGCGCGCTATGGCCGGACTGTATCCGCGGCCGTCGCAGGCTTCGCGCCTTGAGCTCGGGATCTTTCGCAGCTATTACGACCTTGGATTTATCTACCGGACGAAGAAACGCTGGCGGGAAGTAGAGGTAAGCCATTAGTTAACCTCGTATTCTTGTCTTGTGTATTTAACGAAGCAGAATTACTCTCGGTACTTCGGTCCGCGGAAGCGGTTAGTCCTAACGTTTTCGTGACTGATTTTGACCGTTGCTTAGTTTTGAAGGGCGGCTTTTTTGCCCGTGTGCAAACAGCGTCGATTCTTGCACCGTTTCAATCCCTGTGATTCGTGAAGTGTTGGTATCCTTGCGGAATGTTTTCGCAGGTAGGAAGCATGGTCGCGCGAGTAGTCGCAGCGCTACGCTGTACTCTTAGCTCGGCGGCTAGGGTTAGAGTGGCGGCCGTGCAGTAGCTGTGGCTACCTGCGCGGCTCCAAAGAATTGCGTACAATAGGCTGAGTGATAGGAGCGCGTCTAGCGCGTGGTAGTCACTAAATTACAATAATTTTAGTGACCGCCGCGCGTACAGCAGCACACTGAAATGCTGTTCAGACAAGTTTTTTTACGTTTTGCTTGAGGGCAGGATGGACGGAAATGGGACTTTTCGGGGCGTACTCACCGCACTCTTAAGGGGTAATTACATGCATCTAAGGCGATGAGCGACGCGAGAAACCTCACTCAGTGTGTACGGCAAACAGGTATTGTGTGCGACACAGACAAGCGAAAATTTTTTACACAGGCCGCTACGGCGGCGACAGCGGCAGGCGACGGGCCGTCGCCGTCGCGGGTTTATTCCCGGACAGAAGCAGCCCACAAGCGAGCGGCAGCAACGACGACGAAGGGCATTGGCAGCAATGCATTACTTTTTTTCGTTTGTCGCTCTCGCGCACACTGTTTGTTGTACCTATTACATTACTTTTTTCGCGTCGGTTGTCGCCGTCGCTCGAGCGTTCTGATCGTTCAATAACGAGCCTATTGGTTCTCATCAAATGTTGCGATCTGCAGCGTGCATGCAACGAAGCGTATTCGAGAATGAAGAAAACAGTAGCCATATGACCCATTAGCAACTTTTCCACGCTAGTGTTGTGAACGTATAATTGGCCCTACGTTGCAGTCGGCTGAGGACAAAATGCAATGCAAATTATTCAGGGATTATAACCTTACAAAAAGAGTTATGTTTCCTTAAATTTTGTGCAATGTTTTTATACCGGGAACGATAACGGGGTAAACAGTTGAAGCTACGGACACGTAAGCACTAATGGGTTTGGGGCGCAGTGCGTAGGCAGACAGCTGTAGGGCGCGCTGTCTGACATGACATTGGCCAAGTGGTACAATGAGCGTGGTGGCATCCAAGGTCACCACATCCGCATCTAGACTGGTTACTGCGCCAAGCAGTATGGCATTCCAATACGGGTTCAGTGCGTGCTCTCGGCGCAAAAACTAATCTATCACCCAATAAACTTCATTTAACGTTGTCAAACTCGTTAATATTTTTTTCATTGTAGAACATATCTTTGCTGTCCCCCTCTTTCTGTCTATGTAGGAACCACGGGAAGACGCTACTTGCCCGAAGATTTTTTTTTTTTGAGAGGGAGGGAGAGATCCCCCGAGGCGTCAGCAGCAGTGGCCGTCGCATTCAAGACACTTCTCCTCACACCCTTGGCCATCGTGGATGGGTTCCCATTGCTGCTGTCTGTGTTTTGGCCGTTCATTGTGTAATACGCTTCAAAGGCGAAGCGCACCTTCTTGCTTCTGTAGACGTTACTTTGGCTCAAGCACGGTGCCCTGGTCGGTACTGTTCTGAAGGCCGCCACCAACATTATGAAGCAGTCAGCTCGAACGTGTTTGTTTTTAATACCAAGTTATGCCTTTTTAAATCTTACTAGCGCATCCTCATTTGAGAACCACCCGCCTAAAAAACACAGTGGGAATGTTTCCTGCGGTTTCCTATTGTACCACCAAAATATATCTGTTGCAAAGTTGCCGTGTCAATGGCTTTGTATCTTTGTGTTGATTGCACCTTGTAATGCGTTAATATTAATCCACGCTGAATTGTTTTATTCCCAGATTTTTCTTTCGCAAAATTTACTTGTAAATATTTTTTATGTGTGCTAAAATAAGAGCTGACTTTTCCAGTCCATGTGAAGCACTCACTGATGTACTAAGGTCATTTTGTTTTATGTTAATACTGTTAACTATTCTCCCACTCCTGTATTTCTACTGACGCTTTTCGTGCTAATGCCAGTACCTTTTTATTTGTGGATGTTAATGTAATTTTTATCGTCATAATTTAATGTTTGTATTTCAGTGTTTTCAATTGCTTTGCTGCATTTTTATTTGTGAATTTTTCTTGGATGTATCCTAAATAGGCGCTACGTCTCCTCTGTGCATGTGGAGTAGGAACCGTTTTTATGTCGTGATATTTTAATTCCCTATAAATTGCATTTTGTGTTAAATTGCAGAATGAGCCGATTGTTGTGGTATTTCGAAAAATAAAGTCTGAGCTTGTTTTTTCTTCTTTTCCATGTTTCAAAATAGCTTGTCCTGTTTTGTTTGCTTGTAACTGCCTATAGTACCATCGTGGAGAAGGGGGGGGGGTCTAGTAGCAGGCGGAGCGAAAGCACGCTGCCTCGCGGGGAATAGCAGAACGCTCTTGAGGCGTAACGAGATGCTTTCCAAGAGAGAGTAGTATTACCCGTCTGCAGTATCCGGGAACGCCGCCAATAGAGCTTATTTACGCCTAAAGGGAGTGGCGGAACGCTGCCTTGGAGATGGCATTGCAATTCCCAAACAGGGTTCAAGTACTCCGGTTCGAAAGCAGCAAGTAAATCCCACGGGGAGTGCTTCGCCTCTCGTTCGGCCGCCGCGCGCTACTCCTCGGAAGAGTCGCCCAATGCTTCCAAAGGGAGTGAAATATGGGACAAAAGTTTTTACTCCTAGACAGAGTGCCCAGCACTCCTCGAGTTCTTAGAGTGTTGGAGCAGTGGGAGGCCATGCTTCTGAGGCCACGCGGAGACCAAACTACGAGACGCCCTTCAGGGTGAGGATGCTGCTAGGGCCCACAGGCTCCTGACCGCAATTTGAAGGACAACGACCCACGAAACCTCGCACTTGGACCCTCTCGTCCTCCAGCTTTGACTACAATAAAGTTTATTCACTCACTCACCGAAGCATATAAGCAGTCTAAAGCGCAGGACAATCTATCTCGTACCTACAACGTTGACGTAGACCTTCGACATATTGTTTGACATATTTCAATTACGGCATAAATACTATATCGGCAACCTTCATACAGCCGTAACACAAGTTGGACTCGGTGTAGATATTTTAACACTGTAATTTCTCTCCGTGATTAGCCTCGGTGCTTGTATGTTGGCTCGTTCGGCTGCGTCCTTTCCCTCCTTTTAACTGCGGTGTAGTTGCGAGAGCGGCCACCACTTCGAACTTCAAAATTTAGGTTTGCGCTGAAGGACCCTCGTACCACGGATTACGTTTTACAGCAGAGCTATTTCAGCCGGCAAAAATCAGTACTCCGTAGACCCACTGCTCAGTGGCTAAGGCGTCGTGTTGCTGAGCACGAGGACACGGGTTCGATACGCGGCAGCAGAAGCCCCTTTTCTGATGGAGGCTAAAAGCAAAAACGCCCATGTGCACGATATTTCGGCGCCCGTTAATGATTATCAGGTGGTAAAAATAATCGGAAGCCCTCTACTACGGCACGCCGTATCGCTGCGTTGCTTCGGCGCGTTAATTAACTCCTACATTCATTCAAATCAGTACTGCGCAGAACGAAACCATGAGCGCAAATGAGCGCGCGCTTTGGGGCGATGGCCCAGCGTCCCGGCAGCGACGTGCCGGCCACGACCTCCCCCAGTGGCTTTAGCAGCAGAATACCAAGTGCACGTGAGCGCGTTCCTCGCGGATACCGCCTGGCGTCGTACAGGCTTGCCTATGGGCTTACGACACATGAAGATCTACTGCTTTCTTCTTCTTCGTCATCGTCGTCGTCGTGGTTTGACCTGCGCGCTAAAGAAAATGACGAGAAATCTTTCGCCGCGCCAAAGACGCTGACGACAAATTTCTCGGACCTTCTCTTTACATTTCACACGTGACGAATTCCAGCGGTTCAGTTAGGAAGGTGTGGAAATCTACTGAGGCGGGAACGCGCTACAAGAGGATTTGCCCTACGCGGCTGTGCCGTCGGAAGACGACCACGAAAGCGGTGGCGACGATCGCGACTGAATAAAACAGTGCACCTAATTTACTAGCTTGCTTTGCACTGATGGGGCCCGGCTACACCCTCTCCCCTGGGATGCGCTGGAAGTGTGCGGTGAAGCTTGGTCAACCTCTGTTCTTCTGTTTCTCCAGCCTTGCACAATTAGTGCCAGCTGCACAATTTGTTATGCTTACCAATAGAATAATCATTATACGGAGCGTATTGTTCTAAGTAGAAATGCAGAAAACGTATGGTGGCGTTTCTGCTACCTTCAAGGACAGCCAATAAAGCGATCGGATTGTGCGGTCTTGCAATGTCGAGAAACACACCGCAGAACACATTTATGCTGCCTGACGAAGCCATTCCAGGACCGATGGAAGCTTCATCAACTGAGGTTCGTTACCACCCGAAGATAACTTCACGCAAGAGCGAGTCCCGAAACCACAGCCAGAGGCCGCCAAAGTCTCAGAGGGAGGGAGTGGACAAATAAGAGATCGGGTAGTTGCATCAGGTGGTATATCGCCGGTATTCAAGCTTTCGACCCATTTTCCCCGCAAGGTGCCACATTCATCGGGAGCTCGCCAGAGAACTTCACGGCCAACGACGTCGAAATAACAAGTTTCCTCGGCAGAAATCCGAAGCCAAGTGTCAAACTACGCTAGAACGTTGATTTGTGCTAGTTGGTGCATTATATCTTTATTCAAAACAGCGCTAACATAAAGTACAAAATATGGCAAGAGATGGCGCTGTACAGTGCGCCGCGGAGCACCGCTAGGGGCGCTCGCATCCCATAATAGCTCGGTTGTTCGGTGTTAGCCAGGAGGTTTGCGGACGTACAGAACGCGGCGGAGGCATCGTCGACGAAAACGAATAAGTGTTTGAAATTTCATATTCCTTTTTTAGATTGACCAGGTCTTATAGAGAGATGTAGTTTTAGACAATAGGGTTAGTTGATGGAGCGGTAGTTGTTAGCGCAGGGAAGTGACCGAATCACATGTGCCGCGCGGTTGTTGCACGTGGCGGTTGGAAAGCGTGATAGTTGGTGATTCTAGTGGGTAATTAGTGAAAGAATAATTGATGCTGTAGGAAAGAATCGCACGTTGCCGCTTGATTTTAGATTGGAGGGGGGCGCGCGAGAACGCGGCAGTGAATTAAGTCGGAGGTGTGCAAGATTTGGACGGGCAGTACCTGCCCCAGAAGAGGAAGCCGGGTGTGGTGTGCACGGGCTGCGATCACGAATACCCGCTCGAGGAGACGAGGTTCGAGTCGGTCGAGGACGTGGAAGGGCAGGGCTTCAGGTGCAGAGTGTGTGTACTAGCGTCGCGCCTCGACCGGCTCGAGGAAGAAAAGGAGCAACTCAGGATTCAGGTAGGCGAGCTGCAGGAGGAGCTCAAAGATGAACAAAGGCAGAGAAAGGCAGTCGAAGCGTGGTTGGCACAAATGGAGCTAAAACTGGAGGCGAAGGGTGACATCCCGAGAAAGAAGGACGTAGGTCACGAGGCACGTGTGTCGACAGGGCCTGACCCCGAGAAGGGAAAGCAGGAGGACAAAGACGACACGCCGGAAAAGGATCCCGGACTGGCGCTGACTCAGCCGGTGCGGGAGCAGGTGGCCGCGCCGGTGGGCAGCCAGGAAAAGGAAGAAAGACGTATGGTAATTGTGGCGGGGGACTCCAACATGCGCTACGCAGAGATGGAGATTAGAGGACGGGTGAGAGATGACGAGAGAGTGCAGGTTGGCGTGTTCCCGGGGGAGACGGTCAGAGTAGTGTTAGAAAAGGCAAAGGATAAAATGTGGGAAAATATGCAGGGGCAGAACCTAGTGATTATCGCAGGAGGAACCAATGACGTTCTGCAGGGAAGGGGTGCGGGAGTGCGCAAGCAACTGGAAAAGGGCATGAAGGAGCTTCGGACGCTGTGCCCACATGTGCAGGTCGTCGTTAGCACAGTACCAGAGATCATTGGGAGAGGGGTGCATGTGGAAAGCGAAGTTGTAGCGGCAAACCAAGACATACGGGAGCTGGGCAAGGAGCTAAGTTTTGCTGTCGTAGACATCGCCGGAAAACGGCGTTCCAGCGTGACGGAGTGCATTTCAGCGGGCAGGTGGGAGCAGCCATCGGAAGACGACACGGGGCGCGAACTGTGGCTTTTTTAGGGGGGCCACAGGCCTTTGCGAAGATGGTGCAGACAAATACAATGAGCAAAGTGAGATTGCGGGGTCGGTGCAGATTAGTGCAGGCAAGCGAAAGGGGCGAATACGGCGTGTAAAGAAGAGAGGGAGGAAACTGAAGATCGCATATATAAACATGCAGGGTTGCAGGAAAAGAGAGAAGTGGATGGAGATTAGTAAGCAGCTAGAAGAGGAAGATATCCAGGTATACGCTGTGACCGAGACGCACCTACGGGAATTGGAAGAAACTCCGGTAATCGGAGAATATGTATGGGAAGGTTATAACAGGACGGCTGGATTGAGAAAAGGTGGAGGAGTAGGTATGCTTATACGGCAGGGGGCTAATTGAAAGAGAGTGAAAGAACACTGTGTGTAGCTTTCCGGTACTGCCTGCGCTGTTTTGAATTCAGTTAGCCTTTCCGTAGTTGTTTTTTCTGACGTGGCTATAGTCATGCCATCTTTGTAAACTGTGTTGCAAACTTGCTAATAATGATACTCGCCAAATATGGTCATGATTTGAAATTTGATTTCTGTTTCTATTTTTAACTAAATCACACGGTTTAAAGAGAGAAGACATCTAAGTTACGCTTTAAAATGTTTGGTTGGTTTCTTTGGAATTTGCGCTTATGAGTGAGCAGAATAGACGAAGAAGGGATGGGCTTACATTGAAGCTGCAAATAAAATATATGGGTGTTTTAAAGAGCCCAAGCTGCTATGAATACAGGGCGCGCCATACCGGAGGATTTTTGGCCGCCTGGGATTCATTTACGTGGCGAAAATATCGACACACGAGATTTATTGTTTTTTTGCGTTATTCGAAACAAAAAACGCCACTGTGATCGGTATCGTACCACCATCCTTGCGGCTCGGTTGCACAACCCCAAGGGGCTACCGTATGGCTGGTAGCCGTATATATTTTCCAGCATAATTCATTTTTCAACTGATTGGTATTTCATTCGTGTTTGAATGCGATTTATTTGTCGATGTGACTTGGGCTCCATTATCGTATTTATTCGTGTTCCATCTATATGTTTGGGTATCAGCTGATATATTTCTGAACGCAAATATTTTGTTCTATTGTGAACCTGATGTGCTATTTGTTCTATTTTGAATTTTAAATTGACGTGAAGTTGACGTTTAATTTTACAAGTAAATAAATGTTTGTTTTCTTCCTTGCAAGTCTCGGTACTGTCCTGATCAGCGTGCTTTTTTTGAAACATAAAATACTTCAATAGACACTCAAAAACACTTATTTGTGGCGGAGCTTTAGGTGACATAAAATACTCCCCCGGATGGTTAAACACGGTTTCTTCAGGGGTGTTCTTAATTACATAAAATACTCCGCTAAATGCCACAAAAAACTACTCTACAACGGAGTAATTGACGGCACGAAATATTCCGCTAAATGCCCCGAAAAGCTCCCCTCCTCAGCTGATTAATTAGAGCAAGAACACTCCACTAAACGGCTGAAAAAGCTCCCTCCCTTAGAGGAGTTTACTAGATACTCCCTTTTAGCGGAGTAAATAAAACTCCGTGTACGGAGGACGCTAGAGGACAAGCAAATTACTCCCTATCCGGGGTATTTTCATTTAGACTGTTGAAGGAAAACACGTTAATTGGAGCGAACTTGTGCTCCCCTAACAACTCAAAGAATACACAGGCGGCGAAGCAGCAGTCAACAAAGTGACGTGTGTGGGCGTGCGTCGGCGACCGGAATGCTGTAGCGTCTGCTCTGCAGGTTTTTATCTTTCGGCGCGAGTGTTTCTGGAAACGTCGATTTACATGCAGAACATTGTAGATCAGAGAAGATTATTCCTGGCTAGTGACGTTAACACGAAAAAGTCTGCTTATCTGAATGAGATAGCCCGTGCGGCATAAAAATAAAAGAATGCAAGACGTGCTTCTCTTGACACAGATAACAGAGCCGGGCATAGCCTGGCAGTAAAAACAAACAATAAATAAACAAACAAACGCATACATGGTTCGCGGCATTACCCGCCCTCTAAGAGTGCATCGACCCGATGCTAAAACAAAAGACAGTCCGAAAAAACAACAAAAAGTCTGTCATCTTGCATAGTAAGGTTTCAAGCGAACCACGTGGACGACTTTGGGCTGCTTTTCATCGTCGTGATGTTCCGGAATCACCATCGGGGATCACCTCGTAGGTAAGTTGGCCGACGCGTCGCAGTATCTGGTAGGGTCCGAAATACCGTCGCAGAAGCTTCTCACTGAGTCCGCGTCGTCGGATGGGAGTCCAAACCCAAACAGGATCCCTTAGGTGTTACTCGGCGTCTCTGCGTCGGAAGCTATAGCCTCTCGCATCCACCAGCTGCTGGTCCGTTGTACGAACTCGAGCGAGCTGGCGGGCCTCTTCCGCACGCTGAAGGTATCCCTGGACGTCGGGTTTCAGGGCGTCGTCTTCTACAGGCGGAAACATGGCGAAAAGCATCGTAGTCGGCCGTCTTTCGTAGACAAGCTCGAACGGTGTCATCTGCGTAGTCTCCTGGATAGCCGTGTTGTACGCAGACGTGACATACGGGAGCACTTCGTCCCAAGTCTTATGTTCAACGTCAACGTACATTGTCATCATATCTGCGATGGTCTTGTTCAGACGTTCCGTTGGGGTTCGTTTCCCGGCCGCGGCGGCCGCTTTTCTGAGGGAGGCGAAAAGCTTAAACGCCCGTGTGTGCGAGATTTCGGCGCACGTTAAAGATCCCCAGGTGGTCAAAATTAATCCGGAGCCCTCCACAACGGCGCGCCTCATCACCTGCGTTGCGTCGGCGCGTTAGACCCTACGATCAATCAAATCAAATCAACGTTCCGTTGGTCTGTCCGTTTGGCGGTGGTACGCCGTCGTTCTTCTGCGATCCGTGTTGCTGTACGGTAATATTTCTTGCATCAGCTCCGCAGAAGAGGCCGCTCCGCGGTCCGTTATTAGGACTTCCGGCGCTCCATATCGCAGCGCAACTTGGCTTATGAAGAACTTTGCGACTTCTTGTGTAGTCCCCCTCGGAAGTGCAGCGGTCTCTGCGTAGCGCATCATGTAGTCTGTTGCTACGACAATCCACTTGTTCTCGGTTCGTGACGTAGGAAAAGAGCCCAGAAGGTCCATTCCAATCTGTTGGAAGGGTCTCGATGGGACGGCGATCGGCAGCAGAAGTTCGGCGGGTCTCGTCGGTGGTGTTTTTCGTCGCTCGCAGTCCCGGCAGCTCCGCATGTAGTGGGTGACGTCGGATGTAAGGCAGGGCCAGTAGTACTTCGCCTTGATTTTTTCAATTGTGCGGGCTGTGCCGAGATGTCCGGAAGACGGGTCGTCATGGCATGCTTCCAAAATTTCGTCACGAAGCTCTGCAGGGATGACAAGGTGATTGGTTCTTGTTCCTGGGCTGACGTTCTTCTTCACGAGGACGGAGTTTCTCATGCTGAATGCTGGTAAGCTGAGTTTGAATGTCCTAGGAACAGCGACGTTCCATCCCTCGAGGTAGTCGATTATGACGCGTAAGTCGGGGTCGGCACGCTGCTGCGCGGCTAGGTCGCTCTCCGTCACGATTCCGAAGAACGCGCTGTCTTTATCGCAGTCTTGTGGTGGTGGGTCGACGGTGGTGCGCGACAGGCAGTCGGCGTCGGAGTGTTTCCGGCCGGATTTATAGATGACCGTAAATTCGAAATCCTGCAGGCGCAAGCTCCACCGCCCAAGACGGCCAGAGGGGTCTTTCAAATTAGCGAGACAACACAGCGCGTGGTGGTCTGTAACAACCTTGAATGGTCTTCCATACACTTATGGGCGAAATTTTGAAATCGCCCATATAATTTCCAGGCACACTTTCTCAGAGGCAGAGTTGTTTTTCTCCTCCTTCGAAAGACCACGGCTGGCATAGGCGATTAACTTTTCGCAACCGCTTTGTTTTTGGACGAGGGCGGCACCCAAGCCTATATTGCTTGCGTCCGTCATCATTTTCGTTTCGGCGTTTTCGTTGAAATAAGCGAGCACGGGCGGGCTTTGCAGGTGTTTTTTGCAGCTCGCAGAATGCTTTTTCTTGGTCGTTTTCCCAGCTAAAAGGAGTGCTATCTTTCGTCAAGCGTGTGAGTGGTTCTGCTAGCGTGCGAAGTTTGCGACGAAGCGCCGGTAGTATGCGCACAGTCCAAGAAATCTTCGCACGCCCTTCTTGTCTTTTGGCCTTAGGAAGTTGGCGATGGCTGAAGTTTTTCCCAGATCAGGTAGGACTCCCGCGGCGTTGACGACGTGGCCCAGAATCTTGAGCTCCTAGTACGCGAAACGGCATTTCAGGCTTCACCGTTAACCCCGACGTGCGAATGGCCTCGAGTACAGACTCCAACCTTGTAAGGTGTTCGTCGAAAGTACGGGTTTGATTGATTGATTGATTGATTGATTGATTGATTGTGGGGTTTAACGCCGACGAGACCCGCCGAACTTCTGCTGCCTGTTTTGGCGCCTGTATCTGTGTTTCTTGTCTCTCTTGTCCCGTCTAGTTTGCGCCACGTTTTTAACTTTGTTTGAACTATGCACCAACTAGCTCAGCAACAAGTTTTGTTAAGTCGTATTTCTGCTGCAGATCGCCGTCCCATCGAGACCCTTCCAACAGATTGGAATGGACCTTCTGGGCTCTTTTCCTACGTCACGAACCGAGAACAAGTGGATTGTCGTAGCAACAGACTACATGATGCGCTACGCAGAGACCGCTGCACTTCCGAGGGGGACTACACAAGAAGTCGCAAAGTTCTTCATAAGCCAAGTTGCGCTGCGATATGGAGCGCCGGAAGTCCTAATAACGGACCGCGGAGCGGCCTCTTCTGCGGAGCTGATGCAAGAAATATTACCGTACAGCAACACGGATCGCAGAAGAACGACGGCGTACCACCGCCAAACGGACAGACCAACGGAACGTTGATTTGATTTGATTGATCGTAGGGTCTAACGCGCCGACGCAACGCAGGCGATGAGGCGCGCCGTAGTGAGGGCTCCGGATTAATTTTGACCACCTGGGGATCTCTATTGAGCGCCGAAATCTCGTACACACGGGCGTTTTTGCTTTTCGCCTCCATCAGAAAAGCGGCCGCCGCGGCCGGGAATCGCACCCGCGACCTCGTGCGAGGTATACGAGGCAGCTGTGCCGCTTCAAGCGAGCTAGCACAGTGTCCATGACTCTTTGAAACGTTGCTGGAACCGTGCACAGCCCAAACGGCATCACCTTGAACTCGTATAAGCCGTCCGTGGTTATAAATGCGGTCTTTTCTCGGTCCCTCTCGACCGCCTCAATTTGCCAGTAGTCGGTCTTCAGATCCATCGATGAGAAATACTTCGCATGGCAGAAGTAATCGAGGGCGTCGTAGATTCGTGGCAGGCGGTACACGTCCTTTTTGGTGATTTTGTTCAGTCGCCGGTAGTCAACGCAAAACCCTAATGTGCCGTCGTTTTTCTTCGCCAGTACGACCGGCGCTGTCCAGCGTCTTTTCGATGGCTGTGTAATGTCGTCGCTGAGCATGTCGTCGACTTGGGTCTGTATGGCTACCCGCTCGTGTGAAAAGACGCGGTACGGTGACAGTCGAGTAGGTCGGGCTCCATCTTCGGTTATTATTCGGTGCTTCCCTAGAGCTGTCAGACGTAGTTTTGAGTTCGTCGAAAAACACTAGCTGTAGCGACACAGCAAATTCAATCATTTCTTCCGTTCTTCTTGTGGTAACGCCGGATTCACGTCGAAGTGATTCGGAAGCTTGAGGGTATCTTCGGGTGCGCGTTCACAGTCGGCAACCCGATCACGTCACTTGCTTCTTGCGTTTCTTCGAGGTACGCAATTGCAGCGCCCCTGTTTAAATGCTGGTATTCGGTGCTGAAATTAGTGACCAAAACTTGAGATTTGCGTTGCTTAAAGCGCGCAATGCCTCTTCCGACAGAGATAACATGGTCGAGGAGCAACCTTTCGTCACTCTCTACGATAACGTCGATGTCAGGAACCGCATCTTCACAGTAGATGCTGATCATCAAGCTTGTGCGGGGTGGCAGGATGACATGATCGTCGGCGATCATGATAGCAGCACGATTTTCGGGGTTCGGTTCTGGCGTCATGCAGTGATCGGAGGAAAATGTGATAGACTTGGCCTTTAGATCAATTATTGCATCATTGTCCGTCAAAAAGTCCATTCCGAGAATTACGTGACGGGAGCAGTTAGGCAAAATGGCGAACGCCGCACGGTACGTTGTGCGGTCTATGATGATGCGCGATGTGCACGTTCCACTTGTGGTCACGAGGTGGCCTCCTGCTGTGCGAATGTGCGGGCCGTCCCATGTGGTCATAACTTTCTTCAGGTTAGACGCAAATGGTCCTCTCGTGGCTGAGTAGTCGGCTCCCGTGTCTATGAGGGTAACTACATCAAAGCCGTCGATGGACAGTTGAACGTCGGACGCTGCTATCTTCGAGTTCCGGGTGCGTCGTGGCGTCGCATCTCGGCTTGTGCGTGCTGACGGTCGGGCACTGTGCGTCGTCGTCGTCGTCGTCTTTTCAGGGGCAGGCTCGGTCATGTCGGGTACGCGTCGCGCCTTGTGGCCGTGTTCGGGAGTCACGTCAGGGTTACGTGGGGTCGTCGGGATGAGGGCATGCCGTGAGTCACAGTCCTCGGCGAATCGTTGCGTTGTTGGAGGGTTTTCATTTTTCCGCGGTTGTGAAACTTCACCTACAGAAGTTGCTTCCTTGAGTTTCCCCCGCGTGGGCTTGAGGACCTTCCACGTGCGAAGTCAGCACTGCTACGGTGGTCCGGCGACTGATACGGGTAGGGCGACGGCGATCGGTTGAAGCGGGCCGGTCCTCGGTTGGTATTGTACAGGTATTCGTCGATCTCAGTAGGGCGCTGGCCGGGTCGGGGGCGTGGGGCGTCGACGGAGAACCCACGCCCTCCGAGTCTCCTGTACGGGCAGTGACGATAGATTTCATCGGCCTCTCAGCAGTGGTAGCACAGCGGGCGATTATCGGCGGTTCGCCATACGCCCGTCTTCCTCGGCGCCTGGTTTTCACCTGCAGGTGGTGGGGCGGGCGACAGTGGACGGAGGTACGGCGGGACTTCTTGATGACGGGATGGAGCAGGGCGGGGTCGCCTAACAACCGCGGAGTAGGTCATAGCTTCAGGCTCACGTGGTACTTCGGAATGCGTAGAAGTCCACAAAGCGAGTTGAATTTCTTCCCGGATCATGCCGCTCATAGAGGTGACTTGGGGGTTGCAGCGTTGTTGGGAAGAGTTTCCGCAGTTTTTCCCCGACGACAGCGCGGATTGTATCACGTAGTGTGAGCTAAGAGCCCCGGCATCGACCGAGTCCAGAACTAGCGCATTGATGGGACGGTCGTACTGCCTTGTGCAAATTTCCAACGTCTTCTCCATGGCGGCCGCTCGGACACGAATTCGGCCACTGATTTGGAGGGGCTGCAGACAAGGCAAGCAAAAAGTTCTTGCTTTACTCCTCGCATCAGAAACATCAGTTTCCTTTCTTCCGTCATATCCGGGTCCGCGCGACGAAATAGTCGCTTCATTTCCTCAACGAAAATTGCGACTCCTTCGTTTCTGTGTTGCGTTCGAGTTTCCAGTAAAAGCGCAGCTCATTCTTTTCTCACCACGGTCTTGAAGGTCTTAAGGAACTCGCTTCTGAATTGTGTCCAGTCGGTCAAGGCGCTCTCGCGGTTCTCGAAGTAAGTTCGAGCTGCATCCTCCAACTAAAAGAAAACATGTCGGAAGGTTTCTTCATCTTCCCACCTATTGAAGATCCGCACGCACTCCAGCTTCTTCAACCATTCCTCCGGGTCGTCAGCGGGCGCTCCTCGGAATGTTCGCGGTTCCCGGGGCTGCTGCAGCAGGATTGCCGACGTTGGTTCTTGCACCTTGGCAGTGGTTGCAGCAGTCATTGTCTTGGGTCTTCTGGCAGGAGGCCGAACTCGGGTGCCAATCCTTCCAGTCGGAGGCCCGCTGTAGATGGACTGGGCTGGGGGCTTCCAGAGGTCGCCATAAAGGCTGCGTACCCTGCACCTCCACCAGATATCACGAAGCCAGAGATGGTGCAGTTGTCTTGGAGGAAAACACGTTTATTGGAGCGAACTTCTGCTCCAATAGAGGGGGGTAATGCCGCGAACCATGTAAGCGTTTGTTTGTTTATTTATTGTTTGTTTTTCCTGCCAGGCTACGCCCGTCTCTGTTATCTGTGTCAACCGAAGCGCGTCTTGCCTTCTTCATTTTTATGCCGCACGGGCTATCTCGTTCAGGTAAGCAGACTGTTTCGTGTTAACGTCACTAGCCCAGAATAATCTCTGATCTACAATATTCTGGATGTAAATCAACGGTTCCAGAAACACTCGCGCCGAAAGATAAAAGCCTGTAGAGCAGACGCCACAGCATTCCGATCGTCGACGCTCGCCCGCAGACGTCACTTGGTTGACTGCTGCTTCGCCTCCTGTGTATTCTTTGAGTTGTTAGGGAAGCACACGTTCGCTCCAATAAACGTGCATTCCTTCAAGACAACTGCGTCGTCTCTGGCTTCGTGACATCTACAAACAAACGCATACATAGTTCGCGGCAATACGTAGAATTCGTGCGTAGTCTAACGGTCTTGATCTTGTTGCAACATTACATACCACTGCAAACGTTTCATGGCCGAAAGTATGCTCAAGTATCGCCGACTGCTAAAATTCCTCGCCTGATGCACTTGGCTAACAGTGATACAATGTAAATATTTTCTGGAACAGCTGGTAACATAAAAATACGCAGAATGCTTCAAAATTATGGTACAAACATTCCACCGTAAGAAATTCATCTTGGGTTAGAATATTTGAAAGGTATTGCTTTCTACAGCGTGTGGCCAAACGGATCATTGTACAATTTCGAGAGGATCTTGAAAAAACCGCTATGTTGTATCTCTACTTTACGTAGGTAATGTGGAAAAGAAGGTGATGTACTGAATTGTGCCTTGGTGTAACAAAAGAATATGGACTGACTAAAAACATTGCAGAAACCTAGATGCTCATGCCGGTGTTTCACCCTGAGAAGTATGTAAAATATTGAAATTAAAAACTAAAGTGTACCATGAACATAGATAGCCGAAGATGCCAGGGAAACAGCTTACAAAAATTGTAAATGTGCTCGTTTGTTTATTTCTTTCTACATTATTGTTCCTCAAAATTTCAAGTGGTAGAAATTTGAAATGGCACTTGGTAGTTTACATTTGTCCTGTAGGGTATTTTAGGCTAGTAACCTACGATATGTTTTTAATAATGTTTATGTATAACTGGCCATTAACTTCCATTTGGTTGGCGTACTCATGTTTAAGCTCTGCATTCATCCGCGTGTTTATCCGCCCCCCTATAACAACACAACGTAGCTCTGACATGCACGCCTGCATGGCCCCATAGGACTGCAGGCGACACTGAAGAAAGAAATAATGGAAATACACAAGCTAAACCTTGTTTCTGGGAGTAGTTGGCGACAGAGTTAAATTGAATTCAACATAAAACACCATTTTGCAAACTAAAAATATAAACACCCCACTTTTCTCGCCATAAAGCGACCTTTCGTAGGTGCCTCTGTAGTATAATACGGAAACAGCAAAAGCGGGCTTTTGAGAAGAACAGACACTGGACAAGTCCGGTGACGCACTTGGCATGTGTTTTCCCAACGCTGGATTTTTTATATCTGTAAAAGGAAATGTTCGCCTATTTTTTTTTTTTTTTGCATGTGATGTTCCAGCTAGTTTTGATTTTTCTAAGGTGCGTGTGTGGTACATTGCGTTTCATTTTATTGTGAAATTGTATACCGCTGAAAACGTTTCAATGTCAAAAATACGCTAAAATATGGGATTCTTCTAAAATGCCTGGCTTGGCGTAATTGTCTCGCATTACTACAATCTAGATATCTTCAAGATCAGCTGGTAACAACGATATACGGAGATCGTTTAAAAAGTCTTGCACAAACACACCGGGATAAGAATTTTATAGGGTAGGAATATTTTGTTGCTGTTTTCAACGAAGTGTTGGCAACCCGGGATTCAAGAGGATTCAAGAGGATCTTCACAAAGATGCTGTGTTGTATAGAGAGGGAAGGCTTTATTACAGGGTATCATTATCTATACTCTACATAGGTAACGTAGAAAAGAAGGTGATGTATTGAATGGCGTCTTGGTGTGAGAAAAGGATATAGACATTAAAAATTTAAAAAAACTGAACATCTGATGCCGGAGTTTCACACGAAGTATTTAAAACATTGACGTTAAAAATTAAGGTTTACAACGAACATAGATGTCAGAAGACGCCACGTTAACACCTTACAGACTTACCGAAATTTTAAATGTGCTCGTTTGTTTAATTTATTTTTAGATTTTCGTTCACCAAAATATTAAGGTGTATAAATTTGAAATGGCACGTGGTAGTACCCATTTGCCGATCAGGGTATTTTGGGCTAGAAACCTACGATAATGTTAGAGGAAAGTTTATGTAGAACGGGGCATTAACTGGCATTTGGTTGGCGTACTCATGTTTAAGCTCTGCATTTATTCGCGTGCCTCTCGGCCCCATGAAGACACAATGTGGCCCTGATATCACAGGCCTGCATTCCCCCTGAGGACTGCAGGCCATACTGAAGGACGAAATAATGAAAATATACATATACAACTTTGCTTCTGGGAAAAGTGTTAAATTGATTTCACCATAAAAATTGATTTCACCATGGGCAGAGTTAAATTAATTTCACCATAAAACACCATTTCGCAAACTGAAAATACAAACACCCCACTGTTCTCGCCATATAGCGACCTTTCGTAGGTGCCTCTGTAGTATCTTATAGAAACAACAAAACCGTGCTTTTGAGATTGAACAGTCACTTGAGATATCCGATGACGCACTTGGCATGCATTGTCTCAATGCTGGATTTTTTTACATCTGCGGAAAGCAGATGTTCGCCTGATTATTTGTTTAAATATGATGTTCCAGCTTGGTTTTTTTACTTTTAAGGGACCTGTGTGGGGTATTGGGTTTCATTTTGTGGTAAGATAAATACCGCTGCAAACATTTCAAAGGCGAAGTATTCTAAAGTGTGGGATACATCTGAAATGTGAGGCTTGACGTACTTGGCTGGCATTACTACAATGTAGATATTTTCCCGGTCAGGTGTTACCGCTAAAGGGATGAGTTGTACTATAATAGTGTATAGGTTAATTTAAACCACCTAAATATTTATTAGAATTAAAATCCGCAGAAAAAGCCATTTTCGTTCTTGGCCTCTATGAGAAAAACCACCAGGGATGGGATAGAATCTACACTAAGCAGCACAGCGCGTTACAAGCGGAGCTGCATCGACGGACCTAGTGTTACTGCCACACACTCTGTTCCGAGCCAAACATCACCACTTGATTTTTTTGATGTTTTGAGATGGGCCTATTTTCAACCCAACAACATTCCCTCGAACCCTCAAATATGATGTAATAAAAACATGAGACATGGCGACTGAATTAACCCAATGCGACGTTTTTAGAAAAGCATTTTTGACAATGATTGCATACATTATCACAGGTGCTGTTATTTATGTCGCAGTGTCAAATTTTTCATTCATCACGCGTCATGCTTGCGAAACATGCTCGCAATGCTAATTTTACCGAGTGGAAATCCTTGCCGGCTGCGTGAAATTACTCTGGATGGGGTACGATGAGAAAAGGCTATGAAAAATTGTTTGTTCAAATGAATACAAATGAATACTCTAACATGCCATACGTATTCTAGAACTCGCTTATTTATGCCTTCACGTTTCCGCGCCAACTTTTTTTACCGTATGGGAACAATGGTAACACTAGATACTCAACTTACAATGTTGAAGTGCTCTACGGAGGCTCAGTAAAGCAGGTACGGTGTAAAGGCTCCGCCCCTTGCCTTTCCCTTCTGGTAGGTTGAAGTTACCCGTGTGCCTAGAAAACGAAAATGACCGATTAAATTTATGTGCGATGAACCGCGCGACCTCGATTTATATAAGCATAAATCAACCTCGATTTATATAAAAATGAGTCCACTGTACTTCATTAGGTGAGGCGGTGTGCTAAAGTGATCAATGTTGATATGGAATAAAAAATATTGGCAAGCTTTGCACATTGATAAAACGAGCTTGGTTGAGAACGTTTGGTGATAGACTCGCCAAATATTCCTTTGCTGGTGACGACAACTCCGGCAACAGCGACTACAGTGCAAGCTTGTCAATTAAACTTTTGCACGTATATCTTCTCTCACGTTTCGCTATATCTCTTCGTCTCATATTTTCTTTCAATGCGTCTCGCAGAAACTTTTTAAGAGAATTGAATGAAAAATATCGGCTGCTATTAAGAGCTTTCAATGATACTGAAGTTTTCAAGAATACTATGCAAAACTAAAATGCGAGACTTTGGTAAACGTAGTCAGTGCATAAAACCAATGTGTAAAAAACTGAAAAATAAGAACCGCAGTTTACTATGCCTGGATGTATCGTTTAACCACGAAACAATACCAGCTGCATTGAAGTACCGGAAATTTTCTTTGGTGCATGGCCTCTACGGTGAAAGTAATACAATTGCCACCGTTATGAAAGGGAACTTATTCCTTAATAATTTAAATTTCTAAACACAATAGTTTGAGTGTAGACTGCTGGTTCGGCAACACATGTTAAACATGAAGAATCCAAGATGAATGGTAACACTGCCTGCTTCACAGTAGTTGTAGTGATGTTGTCGTGTACGTTGCTGCTATGAAGACGCGCTTGATATTACCCGCTTAAGAGGCTGCATGGTAACAAAATTACTGTGGTTGCGTACCAGTTGAAGGGGCGACGCAACGATTTCCAGTTTCAACCTTACGTACTTTGCACAAGCAACACGACACGAGAGGAAAAAAATTGCAAAAGTATCTTCATCATATTTTTTTCATCATCATCACCAGCCTATCTATGCCACTGCAGCAAAGGCCTCTCCCATTATTCTCCAATTACCCCAGTCCTCAGCTAACTGTGACCAATTTATCTCCGCAGAATTCTTGATCTCATCTGCCCATCTCACGTTCTGCCGTCCCCTGTAACGCTTGCCCTCTCTAGAGATTCCACTCACTCTGTTACCATTAATGACCAACGGTTATCTTGCCTTTGGATTGCATGCCCTGCCCCCGTCCATGTCTTTTTCTTAATTTCTACCCAGATGCCCTTAACACGTGTTTGTTCCCTGACCAACTCCGTTCGCTTCTCGTCCCTTATTGTTACACCTGTCATCTTTCGCTCCTTTCGCAAAAGTATGCATGCACGTAAAAGCTGTTCGGTTGTCAGCTGTGCTCGCCTTCTACCGTATTAGGACCCGCTGAAAGAGTCCACAACCCCCGCGTGCTCTACCCCTGCAGACGTCCTGGAAACAGCGTAGCGCCTGGCACAGACGACAAGTCTACCCCCAACACGTCGTTCTACCACGACAAGTCTTTCTACCAACATTAGGCATTTGCTCGGGAATGACCAAAAGCATTGTTACGCGGAAAATTATATTCGATCAGTTTATATGCTTCGCCCATTTCTTTCTAAACGCCCGCTGCTTGGGCGCCGATATCAGCCGCTGTCTAACACCTATCCATTTGTTTTTATTTTGACATTTCGTCACTCGGTCCACTTGAGAGAAAATCATCAAAGCGCATGCAGGATTACTTGTTTGGGAACGAATAAAATCACAAGGGAAAGTAACGTAGAATTTCATTGCGCCTCTGCAGTGCAGCAGTCAGCGCGGTCAAGGACACCGTTTTAACATCGGTAGCCCTCACAGGTCGGCGTACTCAACCGTGAGTGCACTCAGTTGTACTCATTTATACTGAAACTAACACACTCGTGAGTGCACTTACTTGTACTCATTTGTACTCAAGCTCGCCAGTGAGTACGATGATGACTGAGCACACACCTAGATTAAATGGGAGTATGATGACGAGTGAGTACCGACGTAAGTGCAGTACTCGTGAGTACAGCACTCATGAGTACAGTAGTTATAAATATGAGTACTCATAAGTCTGTATTCCTCATGAGTACAGTACTGTGAGTACACATTACTCATGAGTTCATAGTCCTCATGAGCACAGTCATAAGTGCACTACTGATGATTACGGTATTTGAAGGTGCTCGCACTCGTGAGTAGAGTAGTGCGAACAAGTTTTACACGAACTCAAGTCCGGAAGCACCTGTACTAGTCGCACACATTCAGCGGTGCCACTGTGCCGCTTAGCTCTCAAGGATGGTAAAATCAGACAACGAAAACTGTGCCTCTCTCCTTTCCCGGTCCCTGTTTGGCGCTGTTAGCGTTTTTCGACGGTCACTCGGAAGGGGTCACGGGGAAAAGGAAAAAAGAATGGGTGACGGCTGTCCGGGAACCGCGGCCCCAGTTGTTCGGCCCCTACGGCACGTGTTCATTGCCGCAGTGTTTTTTGGTTACACCGCTGGGAAGGCGTGGCTGCTTTGTTGCGCTTGTTCCGTTCAAGTTGTTTTAGGGGAGAGGCAAGGCAATGATTTGATTGCAGGGTTTAACGCGCCGACGCAACGCAGGCGATGAGGCGCGCCGTAGTGGAGGGCTCCGGATTAATTTTGACCACCTGGGGATCTTTACAAGAGGCAAGGCAAGCTGCTAACAATGTATGCACTAGGCATACTGAAATCGCATTTCTCTCTTTTCAGCAGTTTTCCTTGACGAATGTAGCGCTGAGTAGTTGTTTCGCTGAGCTGAACCGCTAATTTAAGCAATCAAGAATAATTAACGTGATTCGCGTCCAATGGAACGCATGGTTTATGACACAAACATTGTCCGCTTCCTTCTGCTCTACCCATTAAAGCGATAAATTTGCTGATAATTTTGCAATCTAGTTTTATTAGGCTGTCATTTTCAAACATTTTCCTCAGGTTTGCTAGGACTGTGGGGTGTCTTGCAGCGCCATTTACAAGTGAACATATACCAATGTTCCCCTGTAACAAAAACAAAACATTCGAGTACACCCAAAGCCATTTGTGCTTGAGAATGGCACAACATAATGCCAGCAGAATACGTGCGGCACTTTGTGTTGGCTCACATTCTCGAAGAGCTCAGGCATATTGCCGCTGGAGGAATGTGTTGCTTTCGAATGAATTTGATCTGTTTTCTACGTGATTTGCCGCTTCTCGCTTATTCCACCGTGTAATGACGAAGCTGAGACGATGGTGAAATTTGGTGGCTGTTGTTCACATACATTGATCAACTGTTTACTGTCGGGGCGACCACCCCCGCTAGCAACTACTGCCGAGTTTAACGTCACGCTATGTAAGGAGGTCCGTCTTTATTTGGTGAACGCGAATGCCAGATGCGGGGTTTTTCGCTTAAGCTCTAGTCTTGGAACGCCTCACAAAATATGTGGCTTGCACATACCGACGCCACTGCACATTGCCATCGATCGCTGTCAGCTTCTTGAGCGCTGCCCGAAATGAAAACTGCAGCTTTTAACTGTGCAACCAACACTCCAATACAGCAACTGCCGTAACTTTAGTGCAAGCTATCGAACCCGCTCGAAACGCGTCTGCGAACTTTCCTTTGGAGTATCCAAACCACGGCAGAGCAGCTGGACCGTGCTGAAACGCCTTCCAAACACCCGCAACAACTGGGTGCACTGCGGCCCTCCACTGCGAGCGATATCCGCTCCCCCCCCTCTCCTCCCCCCCCTAAAGTACACACACACAGTTGGGACTGGGCCATTCCAGCTCAGTCACCACTGTTGCGACGTTGCCCTGCTCAGTCCGCCATCGACGCGGCGCAGATCAGAGCGATGAAGTTGTCGAGCCGACTTTGATTTGAAGCTGCATTTTTATATAATGTATACAAAGGTAGCAAGAGCGTTGCATGGCTCGCCGAAAGCCGATAGCACTTCTCATCAACTCATTGCCTCCGATGCAATGCCGCCGCCCCGGTGCTGCTTCTTGGCTGGTTTTACACCTCGGGGGTTCCGCTGCAGCCGTGAGCAGTTCCAATCCTTCGAATAAGGACTATCCCTGGCCGCTGTTTGAATCAGCCAAATGGAGGACAAGTGATTGGGTCAGCAGATCCCGAAAGGGAATGCAACTAATCTGTGCCATATCCAGGCGGGACGGGCTGCGTGTCTGTCGGGGGTCGTTCATTCCAGGCATGAGTGGCATGAGTCGGCCAAGCCGCCACGAAGGGATAAGGGTAGCAGACTCGGCCGCGCCTTTCCCCGCCTTGTTACGGCCTGTCTGCTACAGGCTGTTTGACCATGGCGCGAATCACCGCCACCCGCGGCGCGTCCGCAGGTGCAGCGAATTTCTGTCGGGTGCTCTGGCACAGTAAGACACACGCACACAAAAAGTAATGGTAAAATGTCATACGCCTGTAGACTTTGCCCGGTCTCCTAATGGGAATAAATATAACGACGCGTTATGCAGCTGCCGTGTCTCTTCATCGCAGCGGGACTCTGCTCTTAGGGTTCTCGCGCGGTCGCCGATTTCGACTTTGTCTTTTGCTCTTATTTTGGTGGCCGGCGGTGGTATGCCGAGGGATGGTTGCGCAATGTTCGCAGAATGCGGAAGAGTGGCGGAAGCGACTCCTCGCAGGTGGCCTTTCTTCGATAGTCTTTCTTCGGCTGCTCAAGCGCAAAAATGTTGGCCTGTCTATCTGTCTGTGTCTGTCATAAAGATAATTTGTTATTGCAACCTTATATTAGGCCCCTTTGTATACCTGAGAACTACAGGAATTGCTGCCAAGTAGCTTTATGTATCGAATGTGCACTCTCTACAACTGGACAACTCTCTGTGCCTGGATTCATCTGCTCGGCAAAAAGTTTAAAGAATTTTTTTCACGAAAGCCTCATCTCGGCAAAATATTTCCTAGCTGCTAAAACTGGTACGACATTTTCTTTTCATGGGCATTGTTCAGCAAAAATGAGATATTACGGATATTTGAACCCAAACATAAATACGACAGCAAAATGTGCAGTGTTCCTTTATGGAAGAATAGACGTGGGTGTAAATTTTGCGATCGCAAAAAAAAACGCCTCAAAACCAATATTTCAACTAGAAACACATAACATTGGCGTAGCTTGCACTAGCAGTGCAAGGTTGGAGAAACAGCAGAGCTGGCGTCCCCTCTTCGTTCGTCGGAGGCCCGGCCGTTGCAACACACTTGGATGTTAGAACTTGCCGCATGAAGTTCTCCACGACTGGCAGGCCCGGAGAGTTTTGTCCAGAGCCTTTCACATCTCTCCCGAAGTGGAGCGCGTAAGTACCCGCTGGCACCCATGGCAACCGGCTTAGCAAACCGGGCATATGTAACGCGAACTCGGCGTCTGTCCCCACTTCAGATGCGAACGCACGGGAACTGGCTAACCGAACAGCAGGCGAGAGATGACTCCACGAACGCTTACAGTGTGTTCGCTAAGGTCGGTCTGGCCAACATCGGTCGCTCCTCACGAGGCGCAAACTAAAGTGCTCTCGTTATTTTCTTTGTATTTTTACGAACTCCTAGCTGAGCGCAACTTATCCTCAGCTTTCCGGCTCATGCCTAGTTCAGGCATCGGCCACTCGGCGCTGTGGAACGAGCGTCACTCTAAGGGCGGCGATCTTTTGAGCGCGATTACTCATAAGTTTCGAAATGTTCTGCGATTTTTTTCTTATCAGGTTATACTGGGAGTAAAAACTACCCGTATATAAAATATAGCTTCAGTATATTGGTTCCCCTAGGTTCCTGAAAGGTTTAAAGTGTGAGTACTGCGGAGAAGCTTCAAGCATTGCGGAAAAGCTCCTGCCATCCCCGGAGAAGACCACACTCCATGGGTGCTTTTCCTCGTCGTTGTATCAGTCCGGGTTCCAAATAAGTCTCATTTTTAAGCCTACGCGTGTTAGTGGCGCGTTGAAGAAGAAACGGATAATGTGGAGCTAAAAATAAAGCGGCGGTTCGGGTTTTCGGTGCTGTTATATATCGTCGGTGGGTGCGCGCGCGCGCTTGTGTGTGTGTGTGTGCGTGCGTGCGTGCGTGCGTGCGTGCGTGCGTGCGCGTGCGCGTGCATGTATCGGTGTGGGTGTGCGTGCGTGCTTGCGTGCGTGTTTGGGCGTGCATGCGTGCGTGTGTGTGAGTGCGTGTGTGGACGAGCATGCGTGCGTGCGTGCGTACGTGCGTGTGTGTGTGTGCGTGCGTGCGTGCGTGCGTGCGCGTGTGCGCGCGTGCGCTAACACACACGCACACACACACACGCGCATACACACACAGACGCACATACACACAGGCACGCGCGCGCGCCCGTGCATGCACGTGCGTGCGTGTGTGTGAGTGCGTGCGTGCAGCTCCTTAATTTCAATCACAGCTACGCTGGGTAGAGCAAAGTAAATACATCAGTGGAACAGCCAGAAGAATAACATAAAGCAGTCGTAAATGTCGTTGTGAAGTAATGGAAAGTTTGGTTAAGTACATTTCACTTGTCTCTGGTTTCACTCTTGTAGAGCTCCGTGTGAGAATTGAAGTGACGTCACATTGGTAAAAATTGTGGGTGTCGTTCTCAGCTTCGCAGTTAAATTACGTTCACAGCGTGAATTGGAGGCACAATTTTTTATATTTTGCCGAATTAGATAATTTGTGAAGATTATTTAGCAAACTTTTAAAGCAGCAAAAGTAGGCGGAAAAATCCAAATAGAAAGGGGCAAAACGGTTTGCAAAGCTTCCGAACAAATAGTTTCCGTAGAATTTTTCAGCTTACTCATGCATGACGACCGCGATGACAAAAAGCATGATGTCGCATTCCCGCGTGCTCGTCGTGATTGCAGTGCTCCCAAATGTTCGGTGTACAAACAACCATAAGCACACTGCCGCTTAAAAAGCGACAGGTCACCGATGCAAACGATAAAGGTTGCCTGTGCTTATCACTATAACGAACTGTGGCGAGGGGAGCACATCGCTGGCGTAAACGGCACAGCCAACGCCACGGAGCAAGAATAAGATTCCTGCTCCGTGCCCACGCCCACATCGCTTAACTGTCGCCTTTCAAGCGGCAGCATGCCTATGGCTGTTTTGCGCGCGAAACGTTTGAGAGCACTGCAGTCAGGACTCGCAAGCGGGCATGTTACCTGGTGTTTTTTGTATTTCTCCAGTAAGAAAAAAAAACACTAATAGTGAATAGATAGAAAGACGGAAACTTTTATTCGGACATACTACAAACCGCTCTGCAACTTTAAAATGAAAATTTTTGCCTAGCTCCATTGCTTCTGAAGTTGGCTAATTAAGCGTGATTGATTATCCGATTAGGCAAGATGCAAAAAATACTGTGACACACTACATATAAAACATAGCAACATGCATTTGGTCTCGTCGTCTTAGAGTACATCGGCATATTTTAAAGTCGGGCTTAGCTAAAACACCGCTATAACGGGGTTGAACAATGACATTGATTTGAGGATTGATTAGAAAGCTGGGTAACTGACTGATTGACGTTGGTTGGATTTAAAGGATTTAGTAATAAGTAACAATGTTCCGTGAGAATATTTTGCTGTGATTATTGTGAACTATTTCGTTTTGTGGTCATATTTATCTGGCGACGAAAATAGCCTTTCCATATGACGCCTATTTGGCTTGTTCCGCTCGCGAAATGGACCGTGTGTATTGTTCGGCATACCGCCATTGGCGCAGCCGTTCCAAGATGGCCGCAAATATCCGCGATGGCTTCCGCTCCTCGGTAGGTGAAAGCATGGGGTCACAGTCGACCCTAAATTATGAGAACAGGATTTCAAAATAATGGTAGCACTACACTGATTCCGGGATGTGCAAAAGTACGAAGAAGCAATTGTCGTAGTTAACTGTTGCGGCAATATTTTTGACTGTGACTCTCCTACATGCTGGAACGAAAAAGCGGAAGTTGGCACAATCCTCTCCGCATTCCGACTAGCTCAAGCACCGAATGTATGCGCTAATATCGTTATAGACTCTGAAATGGCATTAGAGTCTGTATTAGGCTTTAGGCTGCAGCCATAATTAGGCATTAGGATTCAGCCAGAGTACCTAAACGCTTTGGTAAGATACTCCCATCTACAATAAAGAAGTTAATGTTATCTGGACACCTGGGCAGAAGGGGTTTGAAGAGAACGAGGCACCGACAAAGAGACACGTGAACTCACGAACCTGGCTCCTCGCGACCACGATTACAGCAATATTCGTGGTTGCGAGGAGCCATCGGCGATTAATCAAGAAGCCATTTCCAAAAAAAAACATTAAGAACGTCTCCTTATCGTACTCTAGAAACACGATACCTCACCGTGCCACAAGGCGTCTCAATTCTGACGAATCCCAAACTGCAGATGACAAACCAACACAAGTATCTACAAATCCACGTGGGCGAAGATGTTTGGCGGGAACATAAAACATAAGCTTTAAACTCTGCTAAATTCGGGAACACATCCATCAGCCCAGACATTTCCAAGGGTATGCTATGGGGAGAACCACTCAAACATTATACCGTATTTACTCGATTCTAAGCACCCCCTTTTTTCCAAGATCGCGATACCCAAAGTGAGGGGGCGCTTAGATTCGAGAAACCTACATTTCCTCCCTCTCGCCCCCCCCCCCCCCCGCGGGCCACTTTTTTCGCGGCCGTTTGCCGACTAGACGGGCGCAAGGAACAATGTTTTATTTCACAAATATTCAACCAAAAAATAGGTACAGTGAACCCACCGCTTTCGTATGATACCCAGACACCTTCACTGCCATTCGAGTGAGTTGTGCCGCTTGGGCCACCGCTTTCAGTATCTCCCAGCAGATCGTCTTCTGTTCCGTAGGAGTGCACGGTATGTAATTGAAAGCTACATCAATGAATTGGCCACAACATCAACTAGAGCCCGCTTCTAGTCGTCTGAAATCTACCGCCTTGCGATGGCTGCTTAGAAAACGGGATGCTTAGATTCGCATGAAACTTTTTTTTTGCCTGATTTTTCCCCGAAAGTAGGGGAGGGTCCTTAGTTAGAATTGGGGCACTTAGAATAACGTCAATACGGTATATTCCTCTTCTATCAACACGTGGAAGGCAGCTTGTACTATCTCGTTACCGCAAGGTCACCGCGAGCTGACTGAGAGGGCACAAAAAGTAGCTTTCGCATATTGTACCCTTTGAGCTTCCGCATATACCCGCCGCGGTGGCTCAGTGGCTAAGGCGTTGCGCTGCTGAGCACGAGGTCGCGGTTCGATTCCCGGCGCGGCGGCCGCTTTTCTGATGGAGGCGAAAACCAAAAACGCCCATGTGTACGAGAGTTCGGCGCACGTTAAAGATCCCCAGGTGGTCAAAATTAATCCGGAGCCCTCCACTACGGCGCGCCTCATCGCCTGCGTTGCGTCGGCGCGTTAAACCCTACAATCAATCAATCAGCTTCCGCATATTACACCTTTGAACTTTCTACCATCTGTCTACCCCATTTTACTAGACCTAACAACTCCTTCCACAACCAACATCTTCACTCTCTCCCTACACAAAACTGCACCGTTCAGTCCAGCGTAGACAATATAGCACAACACTTTAAAACACTGACAATGTCGCTTTTTTGCTAAACTGACCATTGCCCTGCTTTTTTTCTCCATATTTACCACCAACCGCAGCTACAATCTTTCACGATTCCACCTTAATCCCCAGAACCGCAGAGGCCTCTATCTTTCCTCGGAAGCGGTGATTAAAAATATCTGGCCATCTCCACTAACGTAAAACCTGGTGAAGGGCAACGCGTGTAGTGTATAAGGGTATTCTTGGCGCCTTGGCGGTTTTTCCAACAGAGATGAAACCGTTGGGAGGTAGGGGGGGGGGGGGGGAAGAGGTATACGGCTTTGCTGTAAAGGTCTCTTGTCTTCGAAGCACGAAGCTCGCTTGCGCGAGGCGTAAACGAGTGTCGCGCTCTTTTTTTAGTACACGTTATGTTCTAGCGCGAGGCGTAAACTAGTTTCCCTGTGTTTTATCACCGTGACTACACGAGACGGTGATTTTATAAAACGGCGAAAGGAGACGCCAACAACCCGTGCCAATAAGAGGCTTGGCCCCTAAAATACTTGCTGCTAGTCTTTCTATGATGACTCATTGCTCGTGAAGCGCAAGTCTTTCCATTCCAAAACGCTTCCTGGGCGCCAATACAACGATATCGCGTCATAGATCTCAAGAAGCGAAATGTCCTCTACAACTCTTCCTTGATATCTTAGCATAGACGTGCCTCTGCAGCAATAGCGGCTTTAGTAAGGCTTGATTATCGCGTGAGCGGTGCACATTCATGTAATAATACGGTCATAGACCAGCAGGACAACAGAATTACGTTACAATATCCGGCAAAGGTTTCTGATAAATCCTTGGCGTGTTTCACCACAGCCAGATTTGGACATTTATCTTTAGGTTTACGAAGCAAGTATGCCGACTGCTCGCTACTACTTTCTAACAGCAGAGCTGTAGAAGAGTTTTTCTGTCCGTGCGGATGTGGCGAGGAGGCAAGGAGCCCATAAGCAGGTGTTGAGAGTGCGCGCTTCAGGAAAGAAGTGCGGGTAGGGTGGATCTGGGGAATCGAACCCCGGACATCCACGCCCTCAAAATGGTACCTTACCACTTGGCCATCCCAAAGGCGCGAGGGTTACGGGGTTACTACAGTCAAACCCGGCTATAACGAACCCGGATAGAGCGAATTATGCTATGTATCAAACAAAAATAATTCAGTTACAGAAATACATGGGAAACACATTCCTTATAACGAAGTTCACATCCGATATATCGAACTCTGGGCGCCTTGAATGGCCGCCGAAATGTATGATCTCGGAGCGGCGATTGAGATATGGATTGGCCGCGACCATGGAGCAAGATCCGTGACTGATACATTACGCCTCGCACAGAGCGACGTGAGGCCCAATACTTTCCGGAACTGTTTCCGATGCGCGGGACTGGCGACGGATCCCGCCCAGTCAGTGAGTGCGGACTAAGACAGCAGCATCGGTGAACTGTGGGAAGAGCTCGCCAACGTTCCCGATGATGTCGCCAGTGAAATCCGTCCGACTCTTATAATGAAGTGCTTTCGGCAGTCGATGTGCTCAACCAATGTTTCTTAGATTTTTGAGGACACGGACTCGAACTGGTGCAAACAATGTTTCGTGTAGAGAATGCTATGCGAGTTGAAGCCGCCAAAACGAAAGTGAAAACAAAAATCACCGTTTTTTTTTGCAACGTGGGCAGTTAAGGCGGAAAGTAGTTTTGATACTTGCAATAAATGGATTATTTTGGTCTGGCAATGGCTACTGTACTTTGTTCGTTTCTGCATACGCGGACGGCGGAGTTGGGCAAAGGCGGGGGGCTCCTGCGGATTGCGAACTCGTAACAATAGGCTCGTTATAGGCGGGTTCGGCTATATCGAACTATTGGATATATCGAACTAATCGCGGTGCATATTGCAGTTCGCTATAAACGGGTTTGACTGTAGCGGCAAGGAATAGCAAAATGTGCAGCCAATTGGAAAGAAAAAAAGGCCTCCCCTAGTCGGAATCGAACCAGGGTCTCTCGTATTATAAAAGCGGCATCTATCCGATTGCGCTCCCATTTTTTTTCTTTAATGCATAGAAATTTTAGAAAACTTCAAAATACAAGACACTTAACACACAATATAAACACTAACAGACAGCAAAGGGCAAGGACATCAGTCGAACAAAGATCAAAACTCAGGCAAGCAAACGCACGCATCATCGCACTCGCCTCGCAACGGATTCGATTTGCCGTCATAAAGCATGCGCTGGCTCTGGACTTGGGCGTAGTAGAAGGGGAGTTTGGCTCCGGACTTTTACTGTTTGTATTTTGGAATTTAGGATGGTGGATTGTGGATTGTGAAAGCGCGACCTGCATTTGTTTGAAGCGCTGATCACACAGGGGCTTTGAGTTTGGGTACCTAGCTGGTTTCTGGTTACAGCTGTGCTTGTGCAAAATGTGGAGGGGTCTTTGTGAGCAAGCGATGGTGCGACCGGCCCATGAGTTTGAACCCTTTAAACATTGCTGAATCAGCGTATCAGTGATTGTTGGTCTGACTCATTGCGCATTATTGGGTTGCTGTTGCAACTTAGTGGTGACACCGAGGAAAACCCTGGTCCTGACACTTTGCTGTAAGAGATACTCTTATTTGTCACCGGTGAAATCTTCACAACAAACTCTTCAGACTGGTCTACAGAGTACAGAGACCACAACTGCGTCCACAGTGGCCGCTCTTGCCACACGTAAACAGTACCACGAGAAGGTTGTTGATGACTGTGCCGAAGCATTAACTGCCGTTCATTGTGAGGTCAACGAGATGAATTTAAGATATCGATGATTTAGACAATCGTACACGTCGGAACAATCTAGTTACCCAGCAAACCACTAACATCTCTGCGACGTCCCAAAAAGATCCGAACGTCTATGTCCCAGCAGTATCTCTATTAGACATCCGTACAACGTGCAATATTTTAATGAAAATTTTTGGATGTTGACATAACGTTGCTGGTACCTTAATGTCGGACGTTCTTTCAACTTTGCTAAAGACGTACTCTGGATGTTGCTGCTGCTTCATTTGGGGACGGTATTTAGACATATTTTGCTGACGTTGTTCAGATGTTTCTGGTATGTCCGTTTTTTACTTCGAACATGTCTATCGCAGTTAAATTATTTTAGCTACATCTGCTACACTTTATTTTCAAACTTTCCGCAGCCGCACTGTACAGAAGTTACCGGTTACCGAAGGGTTTTGAATGTGTTTTGTAAGGGTTTTGTACCGAGGGGTTTTGTGCAAGTATTGTAATCCACCACTATTGCTTTTAACCTTTGACCTTCAAAACATTTGCCCAATACTGAACCTCACGGAAAGAGGCAGGGACTTAGTGCAGAATTTGTTTAGAAGCGACGTTGCCAACGACCCTTGTAAGGTTTTTTTCGATGGGTGGACGGGGGGGGGGGGGGGGGGGGGGAGGAGGGGCGGGTGTCATTGCCGTCAAATCTGAACAAAATAAGATAGGATAATGAACGAAGGCGCAATTAGCACAACTTTACTTGCTACTTGATTTAACCTTGATGTTACGTACCGACTGCAGCTTCATGAATTCAAATTGTGAGCAAAGCAAATTTCGGGGCTGCGTTGATACTGAGGTTACATTCAAACGTCACTTGTAGGTTAAACGGCAAGGTACTCTGCCTTTTTTTGCCTTGAAAAAAATTTCGATAACACCCTCATTGCAAAAAAAAAACTGAACAAATCCGTGACGTTTTGCCAAGATTCGAACCATAGACTTTCAAAACACAACGCCAGCACCTAAGCTCCAATCCACCCGACCACGCCGGAAAATAATGCGTGGACTCAAGATTTTGGTACCCTAACAGAGGCTGCTAGCTAATATTGTCGGGTGATTCGTTTTGGCCGTATTTGACAAATTTCGGCAGTGCTAACGCTTGTTTCTTCCGCACCGATCTTGGAGGCGAGGTCATGCTAATACTGCAAGTGATGTAACCAAAGCTCCCTTATTTAAGCCAAGAAAAGCTATCGCGCTTCATCGTTCCCCCTATGCAGGCTACGGTAGCCGCGAATGAAATTGAATGCACCGCTAGATTTCTGGCGTTGATAAACTTTGTTCGTTACGCACCGATCTTGCAGACAAGCCCTCCATGCTAACACTACAAGCGATGTAGCGAGAGCTCCCGTATTTAACTGGCAAAAAGCTGTCTCAATCCCCCGATCTCCCCGATTAAAGCCAAGCTAGCCACGGAGGATTGCGCAGTTTCGACCAGAAATAGCTTGTAATTTGCCTGAAGGCACCAAATTACCGCACGTTAAAAAAAAAAGATTGTTTTCTGCGAACGTAATGACCCCAAACCAGGAGATGAACATGGAATCCGGACGATGTCGCGTGCTTTCGGATGCTTTCTGGCGCTGCGTCGACGCTGATATCTGGCGAGCAGCATAGACATCGGCGTAGCTACATAGGAGCAGTCGGAGAATGAACTTGCCAGCTCGGACCTAAGTGAGCAGCTTTAAGTCGCTGAAAGGGCGAAGACGGCAGGCTGCACCAACGGAGTGTTGGACTGAGGACCCCGCCCACTTCTAAGCTGGATCTACCTGTTCGTTCAAAGTTTTCTTTCCCTCCTCCTCCTCCCGCGTCAGCTCACGGCGCCGTGCATTTTGCCGACGCCGTCAACGCGGGGCGATGTCGACGCGCGAAAGCGCAGAAAATACTATGCAAGTGGTTGCAGCCTCAGAACAAACTGTAAAATTACGGCGCCCACAACCACACGGCAGCTGCATTTCCACCGCATACCCTGAAATTGCCTTATATGCCGTAATCTAGATTGTAGGTACAATTACTATTTTCTTTAAAAAATACTCACGCCCAAGCTTTTCTTGTACATAAATGGCAACTAATATCTTTATTTACCAATAACTTGGCCATATATTTCGCAACGCGTTTTTATCAAGGTGGGTGTCTTTCAGGAACTAGTTTTTCCCTCATACGAACACAGACAGGAAGTCGCTGCGCTCAAAGTCCGATCGTCCGACAGTGTATTAACTGCACTCCTTATCGATACGCGTGCTACAGGCCGGTGACGGCACGGGCGTGCACGCCTTCAACTTTCGTTATTTCGGTGACTTGACTACCATGGATTTATCTACCGGACGAAGAAATACTGCCAAGTAGTGGAGGTAAGCGAGTACTAGTGAACCTTGTTTTCTTGTCATATGTATTTAACGTAGCAGAGTTGCTCTCGAACTTCGGTACGCGTAAGCGGTTAGCCCTAACGATTTGAGGGACTCGCTTTGTGCGTTGTGAAGATTTGTCGGTAGACCTTTGTACCTGGCTGCTGCGTTTGTAAACAGAATCAGTTTTCGCGCAGTTTCTAGCCCTGTGTTTGGTGAAGTGTTTGTGTTCTGTCCTGTTTTGCTAGGCGAATGTTTTGATATGAAATGAAATAAGGGAAGCCGGAGAGTGCGGATATAAGTGCGTGTGCGAATGCGTTACACGCACATCGTGTACTTTTAGCGTGATGTTGGTTTTTGTTTCGTTTCTGCAGATGACGTTTTTTTCGTCATAATAGTTTTCGGTTAAAAATCGTGCACAATACATTGAATGATTGCCGTTCGTGTAGCATTAAAATAAAATATTAATCCAGGGAATTCCGAGAGTACAGCATTAGATTAAAATGCAATCTGGATGCTGTTTTCGCGTTTCCATTGAGTGTTCAATGTTTTCGAACGCTCAGTTTGGTCGTGAAATGTCGGAATGAACAACGTGTATGCAACCCGAATCTATTTGTAACGTCAGAACTACACGCATGTCGTAACTGGTACAGTAATATGAGCAGCGCTGGTTGTGCTTTGTACTCTTACTGCAGCATCGCAAACGTAAATTAACCTTTCAGAACCTAGTAAAATTATTCAAAAATGGCTGTTAAATTTCTGTCACTTATGGAATTTTCAGCTTAATGAATTTAGTGTGTAACACACCTTGGTGATCAGAGTAACACAGCATTTAAGATTTCGCAGGTTTAAGGCACAGTATGATTCTGGTGTCTGGCCTGTCGTTTGCTAATACCTTAGATGCTGCAGGCTGCTGTGTGGTGCAACTTAGACTATGTGTGAATGTGATTGTGCTGTAAAAATTTCTTGCACTACTTTGATGCTTCCCGCTGTACAACGTATTTCAACTAAAAATGTACGCCTAGCAGGACAGGCGAACAGGACAACATGACGAGTGTTTCAGTGATGTGCTTTTTGAAGGTTTATTTATGCATATATACCAACTAGCCCACCTCGCCATTCTGCTGCACGAAGTATACGTCCATGGCAGTGACGTTGTCCGGTTTTGTTCATATTTCCTTTTGCCACATTTTGTGGACATGGCTTCATGCGTTTATATATTGTCACTTCAATCCACCAAGCGGTTTGGATAGACACAGAAAAATATTTTGCAAGTTCAGATGGGACCTGTAGCTGGGCTAAAATGTCCTCAAAATCCCCATTCACGAAATGTAGTTCTTATATTTAGTGGTACCTCACAATAGCTGTCATAGTGTTAAGGTTGCCTTAGTAGTGCCAATGCTGGCATTAAAGTATATCCACTCCGCTCTCTTCCTGTCCCTTAATGTTACACCCATCCTCTAGCGTTCTATTGCCTGCTAAGTCGTCCTTAATTTATGTTAGACCCTTTTAGTTAGCCTGGAAGTTTCTGCCCCGTAGGCGAGTACCGGTAGCATGCAGCTGTCATGCACTCTCTTTTTTAGGGACAATGTGAGCGGCCATTCCGTAATATACGAGTCTTAAAAATCTGTATTACAACACAGATTTTCCTGTACCCATGCCTAGATTGATGAACTGGCTTGCAAGGGAGGAGCTACTGCAACTGTCTGCACAATGCGCCTGCTCAAGCTACTGTTGACGGTCAACTTGGCGCAGGACTTCTCCTGGTTTGGAAAACAGGGAACATGCTTTTTTCCACCTGCGAGTGGCATCCTGCATTGTGTGTAACTAGATATCTTCGTGTTGTTACAGACATCAAATTCTTTCACCAGACAATGTATACGGCCCAGATTTTTATTTTCAGACCATCCTGCGCAAATATCAGCTTTGTCGACAACCTGCGGCTTCTTAGTTTTTATTGCTAGAAGGGGTATTAAATTTCTTTCAGCCTTTGGACCATGAAATTTTTACTCACTTTGCCAGCAATCCGGTCTGCTGAAACTATTTTGGCAGTTTCTGGCGCACCACAACGAAGAACGCAAACTGTTCAAGACTCCCTACCATAACTGATGATGGAGGCATGCACCATTGAACCACTATTGTATCATTTCCGTGCTTCCGTGCGTTTTTATTTTGTGTGATTGTTCTTTGAGCGTATCAACTGGTGTGAATCACGTAGTCAAGTAAATTTGGCTTCTTGTAACTAATATTCAATCATTTCCGTGTTCCGTTTTTTCGTTTGTTCCCAAATCATATCACTTTGTGTGAAATATTGAAATAGTGTAACGTTTTGGTTTCCTAACCAGAATTGAATAAGTTTCTAAAGTTTTTTGTTGTTTTATTGTTGTCCTGCCATTTCGCTAAGTGTGAATCATTTCATCACGTAAATTTCTACTGCTCTTGTAACCGCCGTACAGTCATTTCTTTATACACACCTTTTCTATAGATCATAACCATTTCCCTAGATGTTGGTTTGTTTAAAGTAGCTTAAATTTGTATGGCACTCACAACCACCACTCAACAACACCACTTCTGTGTTTCCTAGGTGCTTTTGTTTTATTGTTCCACAAACTTTTCATAGATGTGAACTATTTATTTCCGTAAATTTGCTGTGTTTTTATAACCACCATTCAATAATTTCTTTGTTTTCACACTTTTCTTGCGTTGTTTTTCACCCAATTATTTTAATGTGCGATATTTCAAGTTGGATAGCTATCTTGCGCTTGTACCCTGGGTTTACATGTTTGCTTTTTTTCCTATTTTTTGTCAACCTTTCTGTGTGTGACTTGTTTATTGTCATGAATATCTGTTCTATTCTTGTAATTGTACAATGTGTACCCTGTGGTCCAGTGCAGATAGGAATGAAAATTAAAGTGGTTGTGTTGCGAAAGCATGTTATATAATTTGGAAGTCAATATAAACTGTTTTACCCGAACTCTTTTGTGTTTTATGTGTGCTTTGAAAGTGTTTTTACTACCCAGCTGCAGGTACTTACAGATAGGATGGGAGACTGTCATTTTAATTAGATTAATTTTTGAATTGTTTCTGTGATAGTTTATTTGCAGAAGGTCTGTACAGCCGTGTTGTATGGTACAATTCGATGACGCCACTGTGGTTGCCTTAGTGTCCTGGGCGCTTGTGCTGATCAGGACTGGTTTGCTGTTACTTACTGCCTCTTGTTTTCGATGCGACATTTCTTGTTTAGAGCTGTGCTTCGTGTGCTTCTGCGAGAGTGTGTGGTCAGCTTGGCACTTCACATATGAGACTTCATGCAGTATGCAGCACTTCAAAAGTGGAAACACATTAATCTAGAAACCAGGTGACAAGTAACAGCAAACAGTGCTGAATAGCTAGTAAGACATGAATTTGAGGTATAAATGCCCACAACACGGAGGCAACCTTGGAAAGGGGGCTGGCCAAACTTCGAAATAATGTATAAAGAATGTAAATTTCAGGCATACAGGTTCATCTCAACAATATCATACTAACGTACACAAGTCATGAATATAAAAAACTAATGCTTGTGCCAAAGACAGAAAACCAATGTAGAACAGACATCTATATACGTCTTGCATGCGTACCACGACAACATCCATAAGACGTACCACTAAAGTAACATCCCGTAAACAGCGTATAAAAGTACCAGGAGACGTCTACTGGACGTTATCCTTCGCGTTATTTGGATGGGTTTTTTGCGGTTGTAGCAACGTTGAGTATATGTAACTCCGACCCCAACGGTACGTCTCCTGGACATCTGCAATGTCGATTGCTGACGTCTCCGGGATATCTGCACGACGTAACGTGGTTTGCTGGGTATGTATTTGTGCGGCGTAGCTACCACCAAGAGGCGGGTTCGATTCCTGGCAGCGGCGGCCGCTTTTTTGATGTAGGCGAGAAGCAAAAACGCCCGTGAGCTGGAGATTTCAGTGCATGTTAAAGATTCCCAGGTGGTCGAAATTAATCCCGAGCCCTCCACTACGGCAAGTCTCATCGCCTGTGTAGCGTTGGCGCGTTAAACTATAAAATCAATCAATCAGCCTAGTTGTGTATGGCGTAAACGAAAAGGACAGTCAAGCTCATGGAGCTCTGTTGGGAACAGTCGTGACCACATTCTTTGCGGGTGGGGTGAGAGTAAAAGTGACATCGGTCGAGCGCAAAACTGCGTTGGCAAGAAAAAAGCCACGCGAGAGCGACCTCTTGTGATTCCATTTTATCACTTCATAGAAATAAATGGCAGTGGTACGGAACTGTTTCAAGCTGAAGTGCCCACCTATATCTGTTTCCCATGATTTTTCACTGACTCTCCGTGAAACGCGTCGGAACCTGTGGCAATGGATAAAAGTTAACCCTGACAACAGCGATAAAGGTATTCTCGTGTATTGAAACCTCAAATAAAAATTGCTCGTATGTTTGGGACCACGCACAGAATAAGCCAGTGGTAATAAACAGATCCTATGACGATCTACCTGCTGATGCCAGGAATTTCGACTCGGGACGCACCAGAAATACTACACCGTTTGCATTACTATGTTTCGATGCGAGAAGTATTTTGAACAGATAAATTTGAAGCTTGTACCCGCCGCGGTGGCTCAGTGGCTAAGGCGTTGCGCTGCTGAGCACAAGGTTGCGGGTTCGATTCCCGGCCGCGGCGGCCGCTTTTGTGATGGAGGCGAAAAGCAAAACCGCCCGTGTGTACGAGATTTCGGCGCACGTTACAGATCCCCAGGTGGTCAAAATTAATCCGGAGCCCTCCACTACGGCGCGCCTCATCGCCTGCGTTGCGTCGGCGCGTTAAACCCTACAATCAATCAAATCTAATTAGAAGATTGTTGTTACTGTATTCCCCTGATATAATAGTTAAAACAGAAACGTGGCTAAATAATGGCATACATAATTCCAAACTAATTCATTTGCCATATACCCTGCTACGTACAAATAGTGACTTCCGAATAGTGCTACGTACGGATAGGGGGCGTACCTATTGCCATAAAAATAGTCTTTAATTTTTCGCCCATCAAGGCATTCCTTACCACAAAAGTACCTGGCGCACTATTATGGTTAATAATACTGCAATTCTTATAGACGGAATCTATAGAAAACCAAACGACGATTAAAGATTACCTAATTCAAATGCACGATTTTCTTTTCCAGAATGTAATTGAGCGCACTCAACTTTTGGTAACTGTGATTGCAATCTCGGTGACATTGACTGGGATCAGCTTATAACTGGTAGTCACGACGTAAAAGGCTGTGAGCGGCTTTTACATATAATGTATAGATACTTGCTATATCCGTTTATAAAAGCACCCACGTGCATAAAAGCGCTCATTCAGTACTTGATCTGGCCTTTGTATCCCGTCCCGATGGTAAACCCCTGAAGTAAGTATAGAAGAAAGCATTTCTAATCACCATATGCTTTTACTTACATTTGGTAACCAAAATCATAATTCAAGCCGCAACAATAGTCTCTTAAGGGTTCCAATCAAGCAGTATAACAGGGAAAACGACGAAGGCATTATCGATCATCGAGAAATAGTGTCTGAGGAATTTTAGATGCGAAGGCATCTCATTCACTCGCCTTGTCCCTGCATCCGGCGTCGTCGTCGGCGTCCTCACCTCCCCCATTCTCCTCGCTGCGCCAGCTCCGCTCTCCGCCGCTCACCCCCTCTCCTCTCCGATAGCGAACACTCTCTCGCGAGGGGCATTGGATTAGATTCGATTGGATTGGCTTGGATTGGCTTTTTTTCGCTTGACTTGACTTGACTTGAATTGGATTGGATTGGATTAAAGTGGATTGTGTTGGATTGTGTTGCGTCATAGCCGCGGCAGACGCACTGGCGCCGGTGCGTCCCCTCACCGTTATGCGCGCTATAAAACGCGGTGCCTGCGCCGCTCCGCTCCATCGTTCCAGCGCCGTTCCTCCGCTGTCCAACACTGCAACGTGAACCCCCTATGCGTCGTATCTACACAGGGGTTCCCACGAGGGGAGGTGGAGTTTTTTCATGTTATTCTGATAAAAGCAATTATTAGTTATGGTTAAAGTTTAAACAAGCAACAGAGTTCGGCGATGCCAACTCCATTCCTACTAAATAGAATCCTACATTGCGGAAAACACCTAGGATTACATGTGCTATCATTGATATTAAAAGGAAGAAAGAATACGAACAATAGGAAATGATTCAACAGACAAAAGTAATCTCGCATGAACATTAAAGATCAGAATAAAAAAAGCCACAGATAATTTCTTTTCAACAACACTGAAAGGTTTTATGATAAATCAGCCAGAGTAGTTTTGGCCATATTTGTCTAAGAAAGTTGCCCCCACCACCACATTGCAAGTAGCAGGTGCTCTTGTGAGCGACGCAAAATCAATTTCAAACTTCTGCAATAAGTATTTTCAAGTGTTTTTACACGAGTCACTTTCGTCGTAGTAGCACCGCTGACAACGTCTCGATCAGCAATGCCGGGGATAGAGATAACAGAGTCCGGCATTTAAAACTTGCTTTTGCAGATTGACGTCCAAAAAGTGCCGGTCCTGATAATTTATCAAGTGTTTTCTTTATACAATACTGTGAACATCTAGTTCCATTCATTTATGCAATCTTTACAACGTCCCTCAGGACGACCATTTTGCCCGAAGATTCACTTTGTGCCAAAAATCACCCCCATCCATAAAGGCGGCAACTGCAGGCAGGCAAATCTCACTAGCACGTTCCTGCTGCAAATTGTTGGAACACATTCTCAACAAAGCAATAATAAATTACTTAGAAGAAAACAATCTGCTTTACTCAAAGCAACACGGCTTTCGCAAGGCTTTGTCCACGGGGACTCAGCCTCTTGAAATAACTCAATTGCATCACCAATAGATTCAAATCTCCAAGTTAATACAATACTTTTGACTTCACTAAAGCCTTCGACCATGTCCGGCATCGCAAGTTTTGAAAAACTGAAGTAAATAGCCTAAAATCTCAAAAATTATCGTGGGAAAGAGCATATTTATGAAACCACAGTCAGTACATAGCCATCAACAAATCGGAACCTGAATGTCTGGATGTTTTTTCAGGGGTCCCACAGGTTTCCTTCTTGGGCCCGTTACTTTTTCTTGTATGTTTAGTGACGTTGCTTACTGCGTTGGAAATGGAGTTACCTAGGGCCGTTAGATAAAATACAGAATACCGTCATTGAGGCTTGCAACCATTTCGGTGTTTATCAGTGTTGCCAAGTCCCGCTTCTTCAGCCTCACCGCTAACATTGACCAGGTTATTTGTAAACAACACTGCCAAAGACACAGCAACACTGCATCTCGGAGTCACCTATGCAGCTGAAATGCTGCTAAGCGCGTTATTTTTTATTTGCGTTCGGAAGAAGGCCACTGGCGCGCGACCCCATAGCAGGCAAGACAAGCTGAGACGACCACAGTTGACCGACAGAAAACGCATAAACAACAAAATGGCGGTACCCATGAAGCGTCGCAGTGTAAACAAATGTCACGTGATGCGAACTGAGCAGTGATCACGGCGGCAGCATGAACAATACCAGGAAAGAGTGCCGACACTCTACAGCCTTATCTAGGGACACCAGAGTTACCGTTCGACTGTTTGGTGAGGATTGAGTTGTTTATTCAATCGTGCGTAATACCTGGGAATAATAAACACTAAATTCTTTGCTCTATAGTACACCTCGTTCGTGTGACCTGGAAATTAAAATTTAACACTAGTAAAACAAACTCTGTGAGCATAACTCAGAAAAGGTCACCGCCAGAATTCACCTACACAATCAATGTCTCCGAAGAGTCGCCAACAAATTCTATGAAATATTAGGCCTAACTTTCACGCATATGTTGAAATGGGATGCCCATATTGAAAACACATGCACCAAACCATTCGCACAATTGTGCTTCCCCCGTAGAAAATTTTCCGCGCCACAGCCTCACGTTAAATTAGCAGCATATAAAACGCTTCTAAAACCCATCCTCGAGTATGGCGGTATAGTTTGGAACCCACATCAGCAATATCTTGGACACAAATTAAATGAAAATTCCGAATAAGGCTCTCCCTTTCATTTACTCTGATTAATTGATCGATTGTAGGGTTTAACGTGCCGATGCAAGGGAGGCGATGAGGGGCGCCGTAGTGGACGGCTCCGGATTAATTCTGACCACATGCGCCGAAATCTCGTGCACACGGGCGTTTTTGCTTTTCGCCTCCCTCAGAAAAGCGGCTGCCACGGCCGGAAATTGAACCTGTGTCCTCGCGCTCAGCAGCATTTTTATTTTAAATATTCTGGACACGATAGTGAAACTTCACTATGCATTCGAGCACGAATTCTAAACCTTGTCGTCACGTCGTTGTGTTTCTGCTATGAAGTTCGTGTACGTTTTGTATCAGGGAACTATAAACATATCGAAAAGTGGTTGCATCCAACCTCCACATCGGCACTGGACAAGGACCAATCATGAAAAACATATAAGGCCATTTAACACGCGTAAAAATGCATTCAAGTATTTTTCACCTGATGCATTGAAACGTGGAACGTATTAGTACCACGCGATATTACCAACGCCGGAACGTTTGACCGCTTTGTTAAGAAGGCAGAATTGTGGTTAACTTCATCCCTGGAGGTGTAAAGGCGTTTGAAAAATGTGTACTAGGCGTCGTGAAATGCAATTGGAACATGGTCTCGTGAATTTACAAACATTTCTTCTTCCGGAAACTGTCTGGCTGCATAGGTGTGCATTTACATAAGTCCTCGCAATAGAAAAAAGCTTCCTATAAACCGCTAATGGCTGTCATAAAGCCAATAAGACACGGTAGTTTGTGATATTCACAAATCCTTGTTCCAGTTACTTACGACGGCTCCTGTACGTTCTTTAATCCTGTTCTTGTGCCTAATACAGCCGAGATTACAAGGCAAGCAGGTCGTCCCCTGTTCTTGCGTGCATGCTTTTGATTTTACAATTTATCGCCTTGTTTTACCGATGATGTGTAGCGTTTAATAGTGTCTTACTCTGTTATTTGTGTTAGAAAAGTCTGTACGATGTTATTATAACTTGTTTTTCCCACAGCTGTGTGGTAACTGAACCGTACAGCTGAGAAAGCGCTAATATATTTTTTGCATGCTTTGACAGCGACGTTGCCGATTTGTGATGTTTCGTTCATTTTACCGCTGAGTAGGTACCAACACGCAGTGCACCCATATTTGTATTCATGCATGTTGCGCGCCGCGACTGCTAACTTCCTGCGAGAGCCTGACAAGGGTTACAGTATTATTGAAAAAATAAGTACTCTCCACGACGGAGGGGGGGGGGGTGGAGGGGAAGAAATCAGTTGCGTCCTGCACATGTGTCTTTAATCGGGGCTGATACCAGAGGAATCCGCACTGCAAATTTGTGCACGTAAAGTATCCACCTGGGAGAGTGCCTTTATAACAGAGAAGCTGTCGGGCAATTGATCCATGGGCTACGGAGTCCGAAAGTGCCCGACAAACAAAAAATACCGGCGCACGTGAGCGCCTACTTCGCGGGGACCACCCGACCGTTAAAAAATAAGAAAACGCAGAGTGCCGTGAGCGCGTGCTTCGCGGCAACCGCCCAGCCTCCCCGGCACCGTTTATCAAGCCAATCATTGGCCAAGATTGGCAAAAAACTCCAGCGTTCACCGTAATCGTGGAAACGCTTCAAAAAAAAAAAAAACTGACGGAAGCTACACTTATAGCAACAAGAATGGAGTAAACGTCGTTGCGGAAGTGAAGAAGAAGCAAATCCGCCGCAATCGCGTACTTAAATCGTCGTGATGGTCGTGAAGGTGGCGCACAGCTTCGCTACCTTCAAATCTTACGCGTTAGTGGGAGTTTCCTTAATTTTTTGTGCGTGCATTTCGTTCCTTCGTGACATTGTAAACGAAACCCCGTCTGGAAAGTGCCAGAAAGAATAGGGTGCGGTCAAATCACGTCAACTTCGCCAACCCTTGTTGCCCTCAGCGGAACCCCAGTCAACATACTCCGAAATATTGCCCGGAACATCCGCTCCTGAGCTGACGTGTTAACCGAGAGCAATGAACAGCTTTGTTAATGTCATGCTCAACTTGTTTACGGCGTCATCTCTACCGTTACTTTTTTAAGTTCTCTGTGTCATGTAATACAGTCGAGCCCGCTTATCACGAACACATCGGGAAACTGAAATGACTTCATTATATCCGCTTTTCTCTATAACTGGACACAAAATATATGTATACAAATGGTAAGAGGAAACGAACATTTATGCGTTATAGCCGCTATTTCGTTAAAACCCGGTTCGCTATAAGTGGGCTATACTGTAAAAACTTGACTACAATTATCATTTCAATATAATTAATAAGGTGTGGCGGTATGTATATTCAACCTTACTTCTCTGCGATAAAAGCTATGCACACTCGCCTATACCTTTTTTTTATAAAAGCGATAGCAGGCGCAAACAATGTTTGAACTGTTGAAAACAAGGTCTTCATGAAAGTTTTGCGGGTAATGACAATGCCCGAAACACAAGTATTCCTCGTGCGAAATTCCCTATGAGAAGCTGGCATTCCCTGCCAGCTTACCTAGGAGGAATTGGCCTTTGAAACATGGCCTTTTGACGAGTGGGAAAATACCCATACGAGTCATATATACGGAATTGTGTATACATCACAGTAAATTTAAGGCCTTTTCCTCCTTCAGGAATGCGTTGCCGTGTCTAGTGTCGCCGTTAGGGACGCGGCAAACTCTAGTGTCCAATTGTGTGCACTTTATATAAAGCACAGGAATATATAGCATATATACAAGACAACTGAGATAGCGCGCAGTGGGTCTTAGAAAGTGCACGCCGGGGTCTAACCGGTGTCCCGCTACTGTTCCCGCGACCTGTAGCAAGTTGGACAGCAAAAAACATCTTGCTCTCAAAGTGCCAAATATCATGCTTAGCCCTTCGAGAGCAAGAAAGTTCAACCATCGCCTCCTGTACAGGAGGCGATGGTTCAACCGAATTCAACTGGGCTCAACCCAGAATCAAGTAAGCTGGGGGCGTTTAACGTTTGCCTGCATTTTCTATGCGAGCTTGGCTGTAGTGTAGCCTCTCGCTTTCACTCGTGAAAAAAAATGCAACAAGTTTCACCGCCAAAGCAACCTTCTTCGTCCGGCCAACAATTCATCTCTACCCACGCTTCGTTATCAAAACGCAGCGTAACGGCCACTGTTTGCTAGTGCTGCACAACAGCTGCCTTATCATTCGCAGTCGGCGGAGCGGGGCTCGTCTATGGCGTTGCCACGGAGAAGTCGTCTCTTTTCTTTCTACATTTATGCTTGATAAACAAACGTTGACGCTGAAGCCGGGAATTTTAAAAACTGAACTGAATGCGGCACGTGGTGGCCAAAGCCAGTACTACTGGCCATGAGCCGGAAAGCTGGACATAACCCACTTCTAAGCCTGGATGAAGGCAGCCGTTCTTCACGAAACGCGCGACCACGTGCGCCTCATGAGGAGCGTCAAGCGACAGGGGCAACAGAAGACGCCTTTTGATGACATTTCGATGGGCATATTCACAGACAGTTTTTGTACTGATCAATTGCCTGCTCGTTGCCATTTAGGAGCTCTCATTTTTTTAACTACCATTTCACTGAAGTACCACAAAACCCGCTGCTCTGACACCAAGCCAATCGACGAGCTACATCAACCACGCGCGGGTTTTTCCAAAGAAAAGCAACGAGACACTCAACGTACACAGCGTGCATGAGCCAGAACTCAGCACGTGCCTGACACCCGCTCTTTCAGTCCTGACCTGCACGAGCGAAACACTGAAAGCGCAGAACGCAGCGGAGCCAGTACGAGCGACATTTTCCGCATGTGCTGTCTCAGCTCCGGTCCACGCAATCAACGAGATCGCACCCAGATTGGAGGCCACGGCCACTACGAGGGACATGCACGGCGCAAGAAGCGCGCCATACGTGGCGAAAAACAACACACCAAGGTTAGGGGAGTTTTCCACTACAAACGAGACACACAGCGCACGAAACGCACCCGAGGTGACGAACGACATCCAACCTCGACCGGTGGAGCTTAACCCGGCGAACGAAATGCGACCAGAGCACCACACACGGAGGAAACGCTATTCGCGACATCCTCCGCTCCCAATGCTGCTATCCGGACTTGGCCAGCGGATGTCACAGCCGCACAAATCAACCTTGCCACGAGCAACAAAACACCCAGCCTACGTGGTTGAACCCTAACGTAACGTATGAGATCTCCGGCACCCACTGCTTCAAACCGAGTGGAGCCAACGAACATCGCACTCGTGCAGGTGGGTCTGTCAACGAGCGACGACACGGCCGGCGCGTGCGGCATATTCGAGCCGGAACGAAGGAGATCCCCGGCACCAACTACTTTGACCGAGGCTCACCCGCAAAACACCATTTTCTACAGCAGGACACAACAGCGACCAAGCGGGCTTGGAAAGATCTAAACGATTTCGAGCCTGCTTCTGTGGGATAGATATCGAACTGAACATTGTCGGAAAGAGCAAAAGAAGAGAGCTTGAGTGATGAAACGTACACTGCAAGAACGACAACGAATGAACCCGATCCAGACGGATGCATCGGCTATCCACCAATAAAGTCACGGTTACGACGCCAAGGAGTGTGGACCGAACGGACAAGACGAACTACGACCACATTTCCAAATCAACGGCCTACCGTCCGAGTCAATCTCGGCAAAAGAGAGCACGGAGCCGCGACGATTTTGGCCGATCAGCGATGGCACCCCACGACAACGCCACGCCACCGCATGCTAAACAAAAAGCAAACTGCTCTAACGCTATACGCAACGCACACCGCTATAGAAGCAACGTCCTCAACGTGCCGAAATATGCCATCACTGCCCACCGCAGCTCTCCGAAGGACAAAACGGTCGTCTATGATGCCACATGCATCATCACGCAACGAGCTAGACCAACACAACCGCCGACGGAAGCGACGTGACTAGCGCAACGCTGTAAAGGCTGCCATGTTCAGGTCCGACGAAGTTAATTCAACGGTACACCCAAAATACGCCGAAACAAAAAAAGCTCAGTACTGAGGAGTATAAATTCAGTACTCCTAAGTACAGACTCAGTACTCATGAGTACTGATTGAGTATTCATGAGTGTTGAATGAGTACTCGTGTGTGCAGATTGGTTACGATTACTCATGAGTACCGATGAGCACGAGTATTCGTGAGAACAAAATGAGTATGAGTACGAGTGAGTACAGAGGAATTGAATATTAATGAGTACAGATGGAGTACGAGTACTGGTGAGGACAAATGAGTTTGAGTACAAGTGAGTATGATTACAAATGAGTGTTTGATGAGTGAGTACGAGTGAATGTGAGAACAGACAAGCTTTTTGTGTCTTAGTTTAAATGAGTACACCGGGAATTGATTGATTGATTGAAATGGTTGTCCGCTGCCTGTTTTCGTCTTCTGCCTTTTTTGGCAAATCTTTTTGACCGGAAGTTCCCTGCTATTATGATTTACACGCAGACGGGGGCTTTGTTTTATTACTCCTGCAGGAGGACGTTCCCATGGAGGAATGCCTCCGGAGAAGGGTTCTGAATCGAAGAGGCTATTTAGCCCATCCCATTTTGCAACTGCTCTCCCTTGCGGAGAGCCTTCTACATGTTTCTGAAAACGTGAGACCCTTTCGTCATACAATTGAAGCGGAGAAGAGGTACGGCCTTTTCACGAACGTCCATCCGAGTGTGGCGTGGGATACCTGTAATAGTAGGGATCAGGGATCGGTTGATGATTTCTAAGTATCGCAGATGTCGAGGGCTGAGGTCGTAAAAGGGAACCCATAAGTAATGCGGCCGTGACCACTGCTCTTGTTAGCACTTTGCATGAGGCTTATTGAGCACCGCCCTATTTGTTGGATATTCGAGTGGCCAGGTGCGTTGTGGCAGGCCAAGTTGTGCGAAGACGCCGAACCCGAGAATTTAAAGAAATTGTTTGATTGTGAGTGAGTTGTTTCTGTTTTGCCGACCTACGGTGACCCGCGGCGGCGGCTCACTCGAGGGGACATGCTGCTCCGTCCACGTACTCGCGCCGCCTACAACCTGCTACACACGCAGAAATGCGGTTGGATGTGTCTGACACGACTGTTCCCATAGTATTAAAGCCCGCATATCCTACGCCCTGGAGTGTTCTTTACAGAGATTGCGTACGAAGTTTCGTCGCGAGCGAAAATTTATCGCCGCGTCCAATAATTCACTTACCGCTATTCGAGGCTTTTGCTGTGTTGCTGCAAGTTCGCCCGTATTGGATCCATTATCCCGCACTATGCGCTTGAGTACAGCACGGCAAAAACGCTAGAAAATTGCCGTGACACCGGCCAGTGAAACCACATAGTTACGAAGCACCGCCCTAACGGCCACCACACAAAGGGCACCTTGCCGGCGAAGCCCACAGGTATGTGAAAAAATTTAACTCCGCTAGCACGTCGACGGGAGGACGCCTGCACGGGGGACACGAAACGCCGGACGACACACCTCTGGGAGCCAATAAGAGCGGCATCTTTTTTTTTTGTTTGCTCCTCGTATCAGCCCCCCTCTCCCATGAATTTGTGCCACGAACGGAGTAAGAGAAGAGTCGCAGAAACCGCGACTCGTTTCTGTGCTTCTCTGCAAGAGTCACCAAGGGTAAAAGGCCGTCGTGGTGACCGGGTACTCTTTTTAAAGCCAAAATTTCTACCTCTGCATGCCAACGGTGCGTTCGATGCGTGCGGGACGAGAAACTCCTAACGCGGCTGGAGATGGGGAGGGCGTTTTACCTCACGGAGTACAGTGTGGATAGGGTGGAGATAGGGCGCTATTACCCAGCGTTCTCCGCACGAAGGTGACTACTCGCACCGTGGGCGCGTCGGCGGGACGGGTTTCTTTGTACCTAATTCGGCGCCGCTTCGCGTCCTTTGCGCGCTTTCTTTGCACAGCTTGGTTACCTTTTTTCACTGGACCTCGCTCGGTAACACGGACCCGACGGAACTAAGTGGGAGTACGGAAAAGATACGATAAGGATTGCTTTGCAGGGCGAGAAAACAAAATGTACAGACCACATGCGGCCATCTGGCCCTTAGAAAAAGGCTGCATTTCGCGCACTGCTTTCCACGAATGGCATTCCGTGTGTAAACTGCTGAGTACCAATTCAGTTGTGTTTCAGGAGCTATTACAAAAGCGAAATAAGCAACTAGATCTGATAAATAGCGGTTATAAAAGTTCACTCAGCTTTCCCGCAATTCTCACACCTACTAAACTAACTAGTTTAAATCGGTATAAAAGGGAATCGCTAAACTCACATGCCAAATTGTTTCGGTGTCTGCTCTTGTGTCGCGCGGTGGTGTCGCCCCAAGCTGCAAATGAGTATGGTTAGGTTCTGCTGTCTCACCCTTAGAAAGGCGGTCCTCTCCGCTTTCTTTCCTCCGACGCACAGCTGGGCTACAACGGCAGTGTCCGCCGCTCTAGCCCGGCTGTGCCTGACGCCGCTGCGTTTGTGATCGCACCCGCGAATCCAAGGTAACTGCTGGCAGAATCTCCGATTTCACTTGTAGCAGCATCAACGCAGCGAAGACGACGAAGCACCACTCTGCGGCTCACTGCGCGAGCCTCGTGGCGCGAGCGGTCAGTGCTCCGTGGAACTCTGAGCGTTCGGCCAGGCAAACCTGCCGCTGGCCCGTCAGCTGCTGACGTGTTCTTAATATATGTGTTGTTCTGTGGCCCGAAATTTTTATTTCCTCGTGTGGCCACAGAATTGGGGACCACGGACATCGGACATGGCAGCCGACAATCAAACTGCTTTGGATGCCCAGCTTGGAGCCACCGCTGCAGATGACAGCCATCGAACATCCTCCGCCGCTCAGGGTGACGTGGCTGCACTTTCGCTGAAGGTTCCCCAGTACTGGCCTGAGGATCCACAGGTCTGGCTCGCCCAAGTAAACAGCTGATTCGCCATTGCTCGCATCACGCCGCAGGGCCAGAAATTCAATCACCTCGTGTCTGCGCTGCCTCCTGAGATCGCAACCTAGCTTCGCGACCTGATTGTTTCACCGCCGGCGACCGCCCCGTTTGACACACTAACGAGTGAACTCATCAAGCGAACGACAATGTCGGAACAGCGACGGTTGCAGCTTCTACAATCTGAAGAACTCGGTGATCGCAAACCCTCACAGCTACTGCGTCGCCTTCAACAGCTCCTTGGAGGAAAGGAAGCCACGTTCGATCAAGCTTTGCTTCGAGAGCTTTTTTTTTCAACGCCTGCCCACCTCCGTCCGCATGGTGCTGGCTACCGCCAAAGGTTTATCCATTTCTGAGCTGGCCCAACTTGCCGACACCGTCATGGACGTTTCGACTCCTGTCGAACGTCCCGTGTTCAACTTATCACTCCCGGAACGTTCCGGGCCAACTAAAGCAGCACCCACAACGCCGTCTCCACCTGCGCTGCAGAGCCTGCGTGAGGAATTCCGTGGGAAGATCACCAAGCTATAAGATCATATCGCCGCTCTCTCAGCTCAGCGCCAACGCTCTCCCCCGCGCGGCCGTTCCTTCTCGGGCCGCCATTCGCCGTCGCCTTCAAGGCAAGGAGTATGCTGGTATCATCGCAACTTTGGAATAGCAGCGCGGAAGTGTACATCCCCCTGCACTTTTCAGGGAAACTCCGGCGCACCACTAGAGGCGGCGAGTGGTGTCGGTTACAAAGTAAGCCGCTTGTTTTTTGTGACGGACAAAACCACTGGACTGGGTTTTCTTGTCGACACAGGCGCTGAGGTCAATGTAATACCGTCCTCAGCCGTGTTTCGCAAGCGCAGGCAAACCACAAGCAGCTTACAAGCCGCCAACAAGACTCCCATTGCAACCTACGGAGAATAACCGCTGTCACTCAACATTGGCCTCCGGAGAACATTTCGATGGATTTTTCTTATCGCTGATGTGGCTGAGAACGCTGAGAACGCAGAGAACGCTATCGCTGAGAACGCAGCTCTTAAGCACCCGCTGCTCTCATTTTGTGTAGTCCCTCAGAATCGGTCTCTCTGTAAACGAGTGTAAACGAGACAACCAAGAGGCCACCGAAGATAGAGCAAACATGAAAAAGGAGGAAGAATATATGGCAAAGGTGTCAGGGGGAGGACGGCACGCCGAAGCCGCTCGACATATGGTACCCGGTGATACGCAATATGAGATAACGCCAGAGTATAGCGCAAGCCGTCGTGCGTTCACTGATGAAGCGATAACTTCCTGAGTCACAGAACCTATATGCCGTCAACGAGAAGGCGGCAGTTCATGCTTCGATCAACTTTCACATTAGGGAGTATGTTATCGCCAGTAAGTTTTTGTTTATAAAACTGCTGGTATATGAGCCAGGAATAAAATAAAATTGAAATATATAAATCACCTAAACTCCATTATAATAAAAACTAGTGGTCAGAAAAAGTAACTCTTTCCAAATAACATTCACCCACATAAGCAATTCTAGGAGTCTTTTTGAGGCCTTTATATCGCTTCATTTATTGTTGTATTCGTTGTCATACCATGGAAAACATTCTGCCATGGAAAACATTTTATAGCTAAAGAAACAACCACTTCCTCCTCCTCCTTCTCCGCAACACTCACGATAAACGCTTTTACTCTTTCCTTCGCCCCTGGGAGCACTGCAAAAGATCGAGCAATCGCAGCGCGGGGTGGCGCTGTACAATTTTGCTCGTCGTAGCAGATACGCATTCGTTTATGCATTGCATTTGTGGCTTTCTTTTAACAGCTGAGCTGTTTAAGCTTCAGCCTGGTCTTGTTTGGTTAGGAAAAAAGCAAGCACAAAACCTGCGCCACCTGGTAATGGTGCACCACCGGGGAAATACTGTTATAACAGCGAATCTGGCGTTCGCACCTGCTCGAGTGTGAGCACACTGGGCACAAGCGTATGCGTATTTTAAAAGTGATGGGCTTTTCTTGTGCTACTAAAACGCAAAAACAAATTGTGACTGCTTACAATAGTGCTGCAAGGCTGAACAAACAGTGCAGCTGAGGCTCGACCCAGCTCCTTCCACCCTAGCATCCGAGGTCAGTGTTGGAGAACAAACTCAACGGCCTTGTAAAACCGGGTAAACTTGGCCTCACTTCTTAACAGTAAGCCTAGCCTAGGAAGAACATCACGAAACCTAGAAAACTTAGCGAAACCTAGCAAAACCTATATAAACTTAGCAGAATCGGAAGAAGCTAGGTTGTCCCTGAGCTTCTCTGTTTCTCCAGCCTCATGGCACTAGTGGAAGCTGCACCATTTTTAACAGCGGATCTGTCATTGCTGGCCGTAAAGTTTGCGGCGTCATAAGAAAACCCCGGGACGTAGTTACTTGCTGCGTATTGCACACGTGAGCACCCGCCTCACTTGGAGTGCCCGGCATCGTCGAGGCTTGCGGGTTGCGCTCAGAAAAAAAATACCAAGAAAACGGTTCAGGTCCGTCCGCGCCTCAAGGGGAGAGCACAAGACAGCTCACACTTCCGACGCACAGTTCGCGAAACCGGTTTCCGCTGGTTCTAGCCCGTGCTGATGCGTTCCACTTTCTTAAAATTGTGAAAGCGTGCGGACAAAATGATCCTGTGCCACCAGTTATGTATGAGGAACATGACGATGGAGGTGGATGTGACGACGACTACTACTAACAGAGCGAAACGTGAAGACGGAACATGAAAATAAGCTCAACAAGGTCGAGAACTGGACTAGTCGGTATACATTCATGATTTACCAGCGCAAATTAAACGGGACGAGAGAGGAGTGCACAACACGAGCTCGTGTTGTGTACTCCTCTCTCGTCCTGCGCTGGTAAATCATGAATGAAAATAAGCAAGTTCAAACCTAATGCAGTACGTGGTGGTGTGTCATAAAGAGAAATCCGCAAGCTTATCTACGGTTGAAGCCTTGCGCTACTTATATAATGAAAGCATCTCCGATTATTTAAGGGACTGTCGAATGCCTTTATTGCTGCAGCTGGGGGAAAGCCGACCAATGGCCGCTGCGCCGCTTTAATGGCGTAAGTTTGGCGGTCGAAGAACGGAAACAGAGAAAAATGCTTTGAGCGAGCTAAGAAGTTACCTAGCATAGAGCAGTAATTTTTGGCTGAGGTGCATTGCGACCTTCCAATATAAGTTCTGGTTGTGTTGGTTGCCTACGTCCTGGAAGAATTTGAGACTTGAAAAAAACTTGAAAAAGGTTGAAGGGCCTCTTTGAATCTTTCAAATGAGAATAGTTGCGCACATAAACCTGGAATATGTATTTGTTTTTTGTAGTGACGTTACAATGAAACGAAAACGCAGCATAAAAAATAACACACAAAAACACTCCTGCTTTTTCTCGGAACCGGTTTGTATCTTATTGAACCGTTTCGTAGCGGTTCGAACGGGAATGGAATGGTGCCACAGAACAGAACCTGAAACTGAAGCCGAAAGCCTTAAACCCGAACCCGAACCGAACGCGCAAAATTCTGGTTAGACACACTGGCTATAGCTATACTTCTCTGGATGACCGAGGAGCTTGAGCCAGAAGTGTGAAGTCTGCAACGGCTGCCTTGGTCGGGTAACAGAGAACATGGTGCATTTTAGCCGTGATTCAGTTTATGGCACCCCACGTCAGACGGAATGGACGCTTGCGTGCGAAAGGGTAGTTTTCCGTGCAGAAGCCTTATTCCGAGTAAAAGAATATTCAAGTGGTTCGTGATCCTTTATCTGTAGCGATTACGGAAACTGCTCCCCTCATTCGAGAAGCCTGGATCGTATGCATCCCGATGAGGTATCCAGCCTTCAGTATTGTTTTTTTGTAAAGTTTGTCAGCCGTCTTTGAGGGGCGGAGCACCACCACGTTTGCTTACTTTGACACGAGTAAATTGGGACAAGCTTGTAATGCTGGTGGTCCCGGTTGTCCCGTTCATGGTGTATACATCGCTACCATCAACGGTTACATTTGAACGGTTTAAGGCGGCAATACTGAAACGTCATCATTGTCTTAGCACACGTTTGCCTAACAGTCCTGTGGGGTCGAAGATGCTTTCAAGGATCAGTGGCAGTGCCACTGGCTGCTGCAAAGTGTGACAATTTCTTGCTGTTTTGCAACTGCTTTTTGAACTGTTTGGATAAATCTGGCCTAGGCTGATCTTGCCCACGCACCTCCAAGATAACGAGGAGAGCGTCCAGCCGGATATTACCCTAAAACGCTAAAATTCCACGCAGCGCCTACACGAGCGGCGGCCCGAGTGCTCTTGGTGCGTCTGACAGCTTCCGGTTGCGCAAGGTACCACTCCTTCCGAAATTTACCGTCGTAATATCGCCGGGTACAATACAAGACTATACAATGCCCTGAACGCACACATAAGTCTGTCAACGAGATTTTTCTAGCCATTTTTTGATGAGCCAGATGACACCGTCTTTACCCGGTATGGGAGTGAATGAACGCATGTTTTCAAGCGTGAAGAAATATAGGGCCCCGCTTGTCATCGTAGCTCAAACGGTGCCGCAGTATGTAGCCACAGTAGTCACGGTGTCACGGACACAAAAGAGGCTTCTAAGGTAACCGTTTGCCCTGATCAGGATCGAACCAGGGTCCTTCGCGGTACGAAGCCGATGTCTGTCCTATAGTGACCCTGAGGCATACGTTACTCAGATGCAGAGTGATGGGTCTGGTCTTTGTTCTGTGTCGTCGCCACTGAGGCTGCAGAGGCTAAGTCCGAAATAACTACCACAAATTATAAAAATTCTTCTACTGGAGCTCGGCGATCATCGTTTTAAGCTAGCGGGCTTCCGCAAGTATTCCTGCGCTCACCTTCGAGACCGACAGAGGGCTAATCATCTTGGAAAGCTTCCTGATCGGTTTCAACACTATGAAAAGGAGCACGACACTTTTCTGGCCAACATTCACGCTCCATCATGTACCAGATGAGCTATCTAGGTCACGTAAAATACTACCATCCTAACAATGTGATAATTGTCAAAGTATCGTGCAGCATCGGCCAACGCTGTCTTGGTGCTTGTTTCATGCGTTTTGTTGTGCAAACATTCAAAGGAGGTCTGTCGTTGTGCATGAACAGCTCTCAGCTTGTCATTAAGTGTTTGTTAATCGTGTGAGCAAATGCTTAGTTTTACCCTGGTCCTATCACTATGGCCGAACAAAAAATATACCAAAAATGGAGAAATGCTTCAAGATGATCATGCTCGACTGCCAACGATCTTGGCTAAGCTACATTGCATATATCAAATAAAAGAAAGTAGAAAATTCTTGGCATTATTTTAGGGTTGACGTCCCTGAAGACGGAATAACGCAAACTGAGCAACGAGAAATGTTGATGATTGCCAACTCAGACGTCCTTGAAAATCGAGGTCGCAGGTGTAACTTGGTAACGGCAAATGCAACATGAAAAACGTTAGAACAATTGGATAGCGATATTTACAAAGATGTATTTGGCCTGAAAGCTTTTGCGTATAACAGGCGTACCGCATAGGAGGCCTCAGAAACAGAAAGACTAGGCGTACTGCGGCGGGCTTGTCTAGCTGAAAAATGAGATAAAGCGTGATGCGCAAAGCTGCTGAGCTTCAAGGCACCGTGTGCAGTGGTATTACACGAAGGAAAACAAGCGGAGTAAAGATAGCCACATCTACCTCAACTACAGCAAGCTGGTAATTGACGTCGAAAGTTTCATCTGGGACAGCTGAAAAAATATTAGTATCCCTGTTTAGACCATGTCCGGACCTAGGTTGACGATGCTATCCACAAGAAGTAAATGATGCGCTGTGCGCCTGAAAGGTAAGAGTCCTGTCACTCGGGCACTTTCAATGGCGACTGAATCTATCAGGATCGAGCTCAATCCGGTTCGGGCGCTGCTACACGCTAGTTCCAATCGCGATCGTGCATGATACCGCTCGCAATAAATGCCGGTTACTCAAGCGCGAATAAGGTTTCAAAGCGCAGTCGGACGAAAGATGGGATACTCTCGTCCCCTCTGAGTAATGACGCAGAAGGTGACAACTTCAACTAACGCTGCTATTTCTTTCAAAGCATCATTGTTCTACCTACGTCCACTGCAGGACAATAAACTCTCCCTTAGATCACCAATTCTCCCAGTCCTGTGCTAACAGCAACCAATTTATCTGAGAAAACTACTTCATCTCATCGGTCCATCTTTCTGCTGCCCCCTGCCACGCTTGCGTTCTATAGATATCCACTCTGTTCCCCCAGTGGCGACGGTTATCTTTCCTTCCCCTTATATGTCCTGCCCACACCCATTTCTTCTTCACTTCTGCTGCTATGTCCTTAACTCGCGTTTGTACCCTGGCCCACTCCGCTCTCTTCTTCTTCCGTTCCATTGCTGGCTGAGTCGTCCTCAATTTAACCTTTTTAGTGAGCCCCCAGAGTTCTGCCCCGTAGGCGATTACCGGTAAGACGCAGCTGACATGCACTTTCTTCTTCTGGAACAATTTTTAGGCTGCCATTCATTACTGAAAATGCCTGCCAAATGCACTCCACCCTATTCTTATCCTTTAATTATCTCTGCCTCATAACTGGGATCCATGGTCACAACTTGACCTAAGCAGATATATTCGGTACAATTCCAGCACCTCGCCACCTCTCTCAAACCGCATTACTCTACCGAGATTATTGAGCATTGCTTTATTGTCTGCATAGTAATTTTGAGGTCCATGCATTCACTCTGCTTGTACAGTGCACTAAGCGTGCATTGTAATTTGCCCCCGAGTAACTTAGCACGGCAACGTCATCAGCAATTGTGAGGTTACCAATTGTGAGGTTACCAATGCATTCTCGATTAATGAACACTCACGCCCACCTGTTCCTTATTCCTTGCGTAAACATGTTGTGAAAAATATTGGAGGGACTGTGTCCCCTTGTCTGACGCCCTTTCTTATAAGCATTTTACTCCTCTACTTGTTGAGGACCATGTTAGCTGTGGACCCATTGTAGACATCCTCTAGCATTCTGATGCAATGCTTGGCTATACCCTGATTCCGTAATGCCTTTATGACTGCTGAGGTATCCACTGAGGCAAATGCTTCCACAGAATCTATCAAGGCTCTAAATAGGGGATGAGTATACTGCGTGCTCTTCTCTATCACCTGATGGATCGTGTGTATGTGGTCCAATGTTTAACAGCCTTTACAAAACCGTGCTTGTTCATTAGGTTGACTGAAATCGAAGGTGGTAGAAATTCTGTTAGCGATTATCTTGGTAAGCACCTGGAAGACGGCTAAGAGCAACATGATCAGTCTGTAAATTTTGAAGTCCTTCATGTCGCATTTTTAATAGATTAGGATGATGTTCGCGTTCTTCCAAGTTTTCTGTACACTCTCGGTGATTAGGCATTGCGTATACACGTTCACCAGTTTTTCTAGTGCATTTTGCCCATGATCCTTTATTAGATCGGCTATTATGTTACCCTCACCAGGTGCTTTGCCCCTCCTCCATTTAATTAAATGCCTTCGTTAATTCTTCTGTCTGTACTGGTGTGATGCTATCCCCTCGCAACTACTTCTCCGTTCTGTATTACATTAGGCAACGGTACAGATCTCGCGGTCACGGCTACTGTACAGATCTTTATAAAATCTCGGCTACTGTAACCACTTTATTGCTATTTGTTATGACATTACCTTGCTTTTTCCTGGGTGCATACATCTGATTTTACACCCTACCTAGACACCTCTTCACTGCGTTCAGTGAACGTAAGACAACATTTTATAACTACAGTTACGTATACATACCATCACGGAAAGTGACTAGGCGCTGGCAGCACAATATATTTTTGTTGCCGGCTCGCGTACGTCAGTGCAACCGATGCGGCTTCGTGATCATACCTTAAACGTGCGGTGTAGTAGCTCTATCCATCTACTGTGCTCAAAAAGTCAATCGCGATTCGCTTTATTCCGCATTGAAAGTACAAGTGTAGCAGGAACTAGAAAAACTAGACATGAACTAGTGACAGCGACTAGTTATATGACGCGGAATGTTAAGCCTTCCTTTTTGGCTGTCATTCTATTGGGTATTGTTGTACACTGCCCGAGTATAAATAAATAAAATTGTTGAATTCACGTATTTGGTTGCTACTGAACAAACGCCAAATATTATGGGCATGCAGACATGGCTGGACGAAAACATCCGTGCAGAATGTTTTCCTTCTTGGTATAGTGTTTACCGCAAGCACAGGCATCGACATGGCGGGGGGGGGTGTTTCTCTATATATGAAGTTGACTAAACAGACGGCCACTTTTTCTAATGAAGATACGGAGTCCGTAAAGAGTCGAGTTGTTTCCTACCGGAAAAGCCTCAGTAATAGGTACATTTTAGCCCTCGCCAAAAAACAATGAAGAAGCGATTGGCAAACGTGCTAACGTGCTATGAGTGATGCCTTAAAAATAAATTTTAGGGGGCGATGTTTATTTGCATGACTTTCATTGAAGTGCAGGAAAATCCACAAATAATACTTATCACTTTTATTTAAGTTTAAAGGATTGCTGTGTACACGAGGCTTCAACCAGTAGGTGTTAGAATCTACCTGATATAATGTAATTTTTGTTTTCATATTGTGCAACGACGCAAATATTGTGTGTAATGTGCCTGTTGTTCCTCACATAAGCGACCCCAAAGCGGTTGTACCAAAATTATCGTTACTTAGTGCTTTCAATCGAATTCGACAACCTCACCAAGTTTTCATGTTTTGCAAAGCGAACTGTGTAAAACTACAATCATACTTAGAAAAATCTCTTCTGCTGTCTGAATACCAGGACTTGGAAGACGTTTGGTGTATCTTTCGCGATCAAGTAAAACATCTATCTCAATCGAGCATACTAACGAAGTGCCTAACGGCAAAAAAGACTTTGGCTTAACGCACAATTCGCAAAATAATGAGTAAAGCCACAGAGAGTTAAGGTGTTTCTGCGAAAACACAACGAATATAATTAGCCGGCTTCGAAATACACTAACTATAATGACAAAATTGCAATCAGAAATGCGAAAACAATTTTTTTGCCAGAGTAACATAGACCTTAAGCGAAACGCTAAGGAATTCTTGAAGTACGTAAAGAAAAAAAGGAAATGACATTGCTGTAAAATCCATGCCATGGATGCTATCACTGTGCAAACTGATGCTGAAATGGTAGAAAGAGTAAATGCGTTTTTCCAGTCTGTTTTTCGCAAAAAATAACGGCTGCTCCTTTACCATCACTTGTTATTGTTTTAACCCACTTGATTCATAATATCATTGTAGATGTTCATTGTATAGGTCGCTTCTTGCGTGCATTAGACACTTCGAAGGCATCTGGTCCAGATGGGCTATAGCCATTATTTCTTAACAAGCTTTATAACGCTATTGCACGGTATTTCGCCATCATTTAGGAAGTGTTACATGAGTGAGGCATTGTTCCCAGAGGCTGAAAATTTTCAAATATAACTTCTTTTTTAAAGACCACGGATAGAAAAATATAAAAATTATAGGCCATTTTTTAACTTCAAATTCAGGAACTCCTGAATGATATTAAATATAGTAGAATACTTCAATACCACTACTCCAATAACTATCGTACATCTTATGAGCATGACATTGGCAGTGGAGTTTTATGTAATACTTAACTGCTAGAATTTCAGCATTGCTTATCACAGGCCCTCGGTAATAATACACAAGTAGGCTCAATCTTTCTTGATTTCATCAAATCTGTCGATACTGTACCTCATGTCCATCTGGAAGATAAACTTGCACCCCTGAACGCTAACAGTAAACTCTGTAGTTGTATACTCAACTACCCAGACCGCCGTGGTAAATGTGTAGCTTTGAACAGCCAAAAATTCTCTCTGTTGTGGTGAGTTCTGGCATACCCCAAGTGTAGCCTATTAGGACAATTAATATTTTTGAATTTATATAAACGATATAGCAAAAAGCATTACGGCAGAAATCAAAATATTCGCTGATGATTGCGATACATGCACACTAACACCTGAAAACGGTAGCTCGGTGGTGTGCGGGATGGGCACAGCCAAAATATTCAGAAATGTCATCGGTACCGGTTTACACAATGTATTGGTTTGCACAAAAAGAGTTATAACTTAAGCAAGCTGCAAAAAAGATACAATGAGCAGTGGCTTCACGGAATACGATTGCCTAGGCTAATGATTAACTCGGAATAATACTAGAAAATGTATACAAGGGTCGACAGCTACCATCGTCCTTCATAAAGAGAGCAGTAAAAAAAAAACAAGGGCGTCAGGCAAGGGGACACAATCTCTCCAGTGTTATTCACAGCATGTTTACACGAGCTCTTCAGAACATAGGATTGGGAAAAGGTGGACGTAAGGGTTAATAGAGTATAATTTAGTTATCTCAGTTTTGGTGATGACGTTGCCCTGCTGAGTAACTCCGGGGACGAATTGCACAGTACGCGTACTGCACCGGACAAGCAGAGGATAACCCTGAGTCTGAAAATTACTATGCGGAAAACTAAAGTAATGATCAATAATCTTGGGAGAGCACAGCGGTTTGAGATAGGTGGTGAAGCAGCAGGAATAGTAAGCGAATATATTGAAAGACAGGGATCCGGGGCGACGTTTATCGCAGAAGTTCAGACGCTAGAATGGCCCATACACCGTCATGATGATTAGGTGCAGGAGTGATGATTAGGAAGATCAGGCATAATAGATAGTGCTAATGATTAGGTACAAAGGAACACGAATCGCTAGTAATCTGTCCATAGTAAAATCGCTGTTCAACACTTGCAAAATAGTAAACAACGCTCACAATATCTACGTAGGACAAGTTGTGTTCCCGGATCATAACATTGAGGCACGGATAATGAGAAGGCTATGAATGGGTTGTAGTGCATCCGGCAGTGATTGTGAGATAGCAAATCGCAGCCTACCGTTAGTCCCTGAAAAAGAAAGTGTACAAAAGCTGCCTCTTCCCGGTTCTTGTCTACGCGGCGTAAACTTTGGTGCTCACTAAGAGGTTATTAAGCGGAGGGCCACTCTGTGAGCAATGAAATGGAAGATGATGGGTGTAATTTGAAGGGGCAAGAAAAGAGCAGAGTGGGTTAGGGAACAAACAGGTGTTAAGGACAATTTAGTTGAACTAGTCGCCTTCCCATTACATGCCCTGCATGGGCAGGGCATGTAATGGGAAGGCAGGATAACCTTCGCCTATTAAGGGTAACAGAGTGGATCCCTAGAGAAGGCACGCGTGGCAGGGTGCGGGAATAAGGTAGATGTCCAGATGAGGGCAAGAAATTAGGGAGGATAAACTTATAGCAGTTAGCAGAGAGTGAGAGAAATAAACGTGTAATGAAAATGAGAAAATTTGGTGCTAGATGATAGGGGCACCACCCCTATAGGGTGCGTCCTTAGTCCGAGATCTCCTGGTCCTGGCTGGCTGTCCGGGCTCTAGCAATGACTTCTTATTGCGCCGCAAGGTCCGAGCTGGTCAGCCTAGGATAATTGGAGATCTATGAAAGTGGCCTTTGCCCTGCAGTGGCCGTAGTTAGGCTGATGATGATACTTAAGTCAGTCACGTAAGTGGAATACATGTAGAGTGCGCAATCCGAAGCCTAGTAGAATGTTATATTTCATCCGTAGAAATTTTATTGATGCATCCATGGAAGTGCAAAATACAATGTATTTTATGCATGTACAAGTTATACTCGATTATGCATGTTAGTGTGGGGCCCACACCACGAGAATATTATAGAAAAATACCAACAGGAACAACACCAGGCAGGGCGTTTTCTTACTAACAACAATCACCCTTTTGTTGCCATCTTGGCGCATAAAGCTACCCTGAACTAGGAACCACCACTGTGCCGACGTGAAAAATTAGGTTAAAACTTACTACAGTTACTGCGATAACACCGGTATGAAAACAAAATTATTTCCTCGAGCCAAACTACATATCACTGCTTTATGATAATTCCTGAAAATTGCTCAAGAACAAATTAACAAGAACACAGAACAAATTATTTTGCTAATTCCTTTCTCCAAGAACAATACATGACTGGAATTATTTGCCAGGTAAATAAAAAATAAATAAATAAATAAATAAACACCAAACACTGTCTATTTCTAGGCATTTTTATAGGCTATAGGTTCTCTCTTATGAAAACTTTTGGTATGAAGGCTAGTCTGATACAGAAACTAGGAAAGAGACGAAGCCATAGTTGCTCTGGTGAATCCCTGCTCGAAATTCTGACATCTTTCACGCTGAGTAGAACTGCTTTGATTTTTTCTTTTCTTTGCAAGGTTTTGTAATTTGTGTGCGTATCTTGAACACGTTAATCCGCTGATATTGTCAAACTGTCAGTTAGTGTCAAGCTGTACAACAACAATTATACAACAAAATTGTGTGTGCTGAGGATCGGACTAGGCTAAATCGTGAGTTTGAAAAAGTTGTGGATTGGTGTCGGCAGTGGCAAATGAGCATTAATTTTGACAAAACCGTTTTCATGAAAATAACACACACGAAAGCCCCATCTCTCATCTATAATGCTGGTGACATTACACTGACAGAAGTTAACCAATATAAGTACCTGGGCTTGTGAATTTCTAACGATCTTAACTGGAATAAGCATATCGATGTCTTGGCTAATGCTATTCGAAAACTCTTCTTTTTAAGACGTGCTTGAAATTTTCAAACCCTCTGTGCGCCTCCTAGCTTACAACACAGTCCCATGCTAGAGTATGCGGTAATTATTTGGGATCCATGCACTCAAACCAACATCAAGAAACTAGAAAACATTCAAAAGAAGGCGGTAAGGTTTATATACAATTCTTGCGGGCGCACATCGATAACTGCACTACTCCATAAGAGCAACCTGCCCAGAGTATCTGAGAGGAATCGAATCCTACGCCTTAAATTTTTCTACACGCTAACAGTCACACCACTCAATCCAAGCAACAACTGCTTCAAATACTTATACTTCACAAGAACCATTGTCGATTGGAACAACCTCTCTAACAATGCGTTAACCGAAATATCACTATGTGCCTTTGAGTGGCACCTGCTCACATGATGCATCTTCTGTTTTCTGTATATTTTTGTGTATGTTTGTGTGTGTGTTTTGCCGCGAAATTTACTGATGTAAATTATGTTCCTCCCACCCTGCTAAGGTCTTGAAGAAAGGTCGCAGTATAATGAATAGAAAAGTAATAATAAAAAAACAAAAAACAATCCCGTTGGTATTATTTTCTGGAAAATTTTGCGTGTGGTTGTATAACCAGAATTTTGCTCTGTCGAAAGTAGCTCAAAAAGATTAGGTTTCGCCGTGTTAAAAACGCGAAGGAACCAATTTCTCGCTTTTCTCTGTTACTATTTCAGACGAAAATTTTTGCTAATTTTGACGCTCGGCTGGGCCGCCCTTTGTTTGACTAGGAGCTCGGATGCGTGGCTTTGATTTGTTTTTACTTTTGTTTTGGGTTTGATGCTGTACTGATGGGCGTGCGTGGGAGTGTGGTGGTTCCTTGCTTTCCTAAATCTGCCCATAATTTTCATTTGGCCTTTCGTTTTTTTGCCGACGGGTTTCAGCATTCATACAACACTATCCTTCGCCCTCGAGCGAAAATTAGGAAAGCGCCTTTAGCTTGTCTTGACGCCTTCTTAGACTGCCCTACTTTACTGGTCCCATAAGAAATTTTGACACGATTTTATTTGTATGAGCTTCCTAAACGCAAAAAATGTAGTTGGTGTGTATGCCTTTTTCTCAATTCCGTTGTGCGGCAACAAGTAGGTGAATTCTTAAACGAGAAACTTTGTGTAGTCAAAACTCGTCCAAACGAATAAATATAAAATCACATGGCAAACGTGTCATACTGTTAAGAAAAAGAAAACATTAGGTACATTTTTGCGGCAAAATATCAAAATTGTCAAAGTGGTTTTATATGGAAAATATTCATCGCGAATATGAACGAAGACGAACGATAACGACAAAGAAGTGGCTTGAATATATCTTGCGCACGCTCTCTCATGGCCATATTGGAAAGAGAGCATATAGGTCGACCATCATTTTTTCCATAGTTTCAACCACTTGTGTTCTGGGGCCACGTAGAAATATATAAGTAGTATTAGCAGTGTCCTTCCCAGCAGAGGTACCTTGTCTATTCAAGGTGACGGTACTGACAATACGGCTGTCCCCGAGCGCCCGTACTGACACGGTTTTCTACCCTGGCCGGAGTCTTAAGGGGAAGGGTGGAAACCACAAACGGTAGCAGTCGGAGCCGTGGTCAAGCTCCGGAGGATGGGCTCCATGTCTCTTTAACACGCAGGGAGCTCTGGGACCTCTCTCGGCATCAGGCCAAACAGATCGCAGGAAGTACTTCCGTCCCTTGGATTTTTCAATGCTGTATAAAAACTTCATCCCCCCTTCCCCGAAAAACGTAATTTGTCCCCAAAAAGGGGTCGCACTGCAGTGTTTTTTCCTCAGTCTCCAACCATAAGCTTTCAAAATTCTGGCAGCTACTCTCGGTTCCTCTTCACCGAATTGCTTGAAGCAGCCCGCCCTGTTGCTTAAGAATCAGTATTTTTGATCACAGGGTTCCTTGAAAGAAGATTTGGGAAAACCTACGATGGAAAACACAACAAACAGGTGAAGTCGTTGTTGAGGTGAAGAAGCAACTACAAACGACATTTCTTTTCCGTCAGGCAAAAATTGTTGATCTGGACATTAGGGTGAAAACCTTACGCAGGCTAAATAGCTCGCGGGGTGTGAGCTCTGTGCAAGATCTGCTAATTGAAACAGATTCTGAAATTCTCGAGGTATTGAAATATGTGGGCGTCATAGCCTTGCGACGCATAACGATGCACAGAGATTACGACCTATTGCCCACCAAATATATTATCCTGACATTCAATCACTCATCTCTCCCAAAGCATATAAGCGCCGCCTTGATGCGATGTTCCATTTATTCTTACATTCGGGCACAGTACAGCGTCAGGCCGCGGGAAAGCTACCTGTGCGTAATGCGCCGGCAGTACCATCCCACCGACAACTACAATTCTGACAACTTCAGATGTGCTAACTGCAGGGGCCTGCATGAGGCCTACTCCTGGACCTGCGAAAAGTTTCAAGTATAAAGAAAAATCCTTAACATCAAGGTCACAGAACACATCACCTAGGAATCCTAGCGGCGCAGAAGAGGTTGTTCGCCTCTTTCCCCCTGGGGAGGTAGGCTGATGCAGCTCCGTAAGGTTCGGAGCGCTGTCTAGTATCGGCAGAGACTCAGTTCCACGAGTTAGACTTTGTTCCCCAACCCCCCCCCCTACCCCCGGGGTGCCAGTGGCAGGCCAACAACTCGCCAGCACACGGCACGGCCAGCCCGTGGCGGGTGCGGAGCCAACCAGCACCGAAGGGTCCGCTCCTCCGGTCTCTCCTTCCCCATATCCCTAAACATCTATGAATGCTGTGTAGATGGTAGTGGAGAGACCCTCATGGGCTCTCACCTCCGTCGCACCGCATGTGCCGCTTTTGGTGCTCCTAGCACAAGTGGCGGTGACGGTTCAAGCGAAGTGCACCCGCCAGTGTTCCAAGTGTAGGCGCGGTCCAGCAGGCACTCCCAGGATATCTGATGAGGTGATGGGCATCGGACCCTACCTATCAGCTTCGAGGCGTAACGAACGGGTCTCTTTCTCCAAACCACCACCGAGGCCGTAAAAACCCTTTCAGAGCTTATGCCCGGAAACACGATACACAATCACGCAAATAATTCAGTTGCTCTAAACGAATGGGAGGAGGAAATATCATGCAATGAAACTGCAGAGGCCTTCCTAAAGAACTTGATGTCTAGGAGTGGTTGCATTTCAATAAGCTAACAGTGATGTGTCTCCAAGAAACCAATTTAAATTCCAAACACAAACTACTTCAATAGTTACGTGGTATTTATGAAGGACAGTGGTGGTGGCGACACATCTGCATCTGGTGTGACCATGATTGCCCGAAAATTCTTGGCATGTCATTCCATCAATCTGAGCACTCTCCTTGAGGCTGTTGCAATTCAAAAAATTATATTTAACGGGTTATTAACGGTATGCTTCCTGTACATTCCTCCTGTTGACGGGCTATCGAGCTAAGATTTTGAGGCTTTGACAGACCACCTCAATGCTCATAACCGCGTCTGGGGCTCTTCGCGCACGCACGTACAAGGTCGCCTCATTGTGAAGTTTGTAACATCATCGGGAGCGTGCTTTTAGAAAAAAACAGTCTACATACCAAATTTAGAATACAACACATATTTACACCTTGAATTGGCTTTTGAGCCTGCAGTATTCTTTCGATCTCTTGAGTGGGACGAGGCCACAGACCGATATGGCAATGACCACTTCCCAATCACATAATTATACATAAGTAAAGGCCTGAACAGTTCACAAAGGTCCAATGAAGCTAGAGCAAACAGCAGCAAATATAAAGAAACATCGAAGCTACAGTACCCTTTCAAAACCCACCAACATGTAGATGACCGGCCCAACTCATCACCGCGCACATCCTCGACATCCCCAGGCCTCTGGTGCCCTGAGCAACTCAAGTAGGCCCTGCTGGAATGAGGGCTGTCGGCGAGCGCGAGAGGTCAAAACAAGGCGTGGGGCATCATAAGCAGGTACCCCAGGTCTAATAACTTAATATCCGTCAAAAGGCAAAAGGGTTTTGTAAAAGGCGTGCGTGCCGTGAGCCAAAAGAGTGAAGGCGGCGCTCCTGCATAACATCAATAAATTCAGGCTCAGACAAACACGAATTATGGACTCGATTACGAAACCTCAAAGGACAACGCACACACAGCTTTCCGCTAGTGAGTACAACAGCCACCACACTGGAAGATCTGGCTAACACACTTGCACAACGCTTGCAGCACGTGCCCAGCTCTTCAAACTACACAAACACGTTCATCAAACACAAAATGTCTGCTAAACAGAATCCACTAAGTGACAGCAAAAATCAAACCCTTCTTACAACTCCCCGTTTTCGATTCAGGATTTGAAGATGAATTTACCCACAACCAGGATCCCGACTTACGCTTGTCGATCACTCTGATAAAGTGCTTGCCTTGGGCATATTTTGCCACTTTTTTTCACGGCAATATGTTATAACCCCTCCAGCGATGGAATTTTGTTTCAAGGAGAAAATTGCTCGGCCCAAGAATCATATAAACGAAACATTGGCTTATAGGACAAGTATTGATAAATGTAGTGGTACGGCAGCTAATTAGCTCATAAAAAAACTAAATCTTTTATCGAGTAGAATTTTCTTTGTTTTCCCGAACGTGGCACCCCGAGTCCACAGGAAAAGACAGAGCTCGTATGCAATTACATACCAATATTTTAACATTTTAACAAACCAGGAGTTCAGTTTTCGTGCTCACTCTATCTTCATAGCCTACCCAGGCAGCATAGAAAGTGTGTCCCAAAACCGGAACCATCTATGGACAATTTCTGGCATGTCCGCCCAGCATCTTATGGCAGCCACTGATCATACGCTGACCAGCCAACATTCGGCCACCAGCACTTCGGTATTTAATTGGCGTATTCATGGGAGGTTGCGGCCGTTACTACACCATGGTGGCCAATGCTGCTCTGGTGAAGGATCGCGTTACCGGCAATGGTCGCCGGTATACGCGAGGATAACCAAGCATACGCGAAGATATCTACAATGGGTCAACAGCTATAATCATCCTCCATAAGGAGAGCAGTAAAATACCTCTAAGGAAGGGCGTCAGACAAGGAGACACAATCTCTCCATTGTTATTCACAGCATGTTTACAAGAAGTATTCAGAACGTTGGAATGGGAACTGGTGGGAGTAAGACTTAATGGAAACTACATCAGTAACCTCAGATTTTCTGATGACGTTTGCCTTGTTAAGTAAGTCGAGGGACAAATTTCAAATAATGCTTTCCACACTGGGCAAACAGAGTAGAATCGTGGGCCTGAAAATAATATGCGAAAACCAAAGTTATGATCAATAAGCTCGGGACAGCACAGCGGTTTGAGATAGTTGGCGAGGCCGTGGAAATGGTAAGCGAATATATCTACGTAGGCCAAGTTGTGACCCCGGATCCGAATACATGAGGCAGAGATAATTAGAAGGTTAAGAATGGGATGGAGTGCATACGGCAGACATTCTCAGATAATGAATGGCAGCCTACCAATCTCTCTGAAGAAGAGAGTGTATGACAGCTGCATCTTACCGGTACTCAGCTACAGGGCATTAATTTGGAAGCTCACTCAGAGGGTTCAACTTAAATTGAGAACGAGTAAGCGGCCAATCGAGCGTAAGGTCATAGGTGTAACATTAAGGGACAAGAAGAGAGTGGAGTGGGTCAGGGAACAAACACGTGTTATGGACATTATAGTAGTAAAATAGGAAAAAGAAATGGACGTAGGCAGGGCATGTAATGTGAAGGCAAGATAACCGTTGGTCATTAAGGGCAACAGAATGGATCCCTAGACAAGGCAAGCGTTGCAGGGTGCGGCAGGAAGTTAGATGGGCAGATGGGATCAAGAAGTTTGCGGGGATAAATTGGTCGCAGTTAGGACAGGACCGGGGTAATGACAGATCAATGGGAGAGGCCTTTGCTCTGCAGTGGGCGTAGATAGGCTGGTGAAGATGATAATGATGACGAATACTTCCGTTTTTGTCAGGCCACTCGTGTTCGGACACAAAACCTAAGGCACCCGGTTGCCAGATATTGAGTTTATTTTGTGCTGCCATTGTTCAGAAGGAGCACGGCCGACGTTTCTTACGAGTTTGTTTTTCCTTCGGGAAGCGGTGCTTGTTCAGCCTAAGCAAGGCGAGTTTCTCGCCGGAGAATATGCGTACTCATGTGGCATTAGGTCCTCAGAAGGAGACGCGCCGAACTGCAGCTGCCGTCCATTCGCTCTTTCTACGGTGAACCGCGCGCGTCCGGTGGCAGAAGATTCGTTTTCTTCGGGCAACCGGTGCTATAAAAGAGGCCGGCCTGCGTGCGGCCAGGAATATACGTTTTTATTTCGGTTACCAACCTTCTGCTCAATTACGGCAGACGAACGGGCAGAGATTATATGGCAACCAGTGTGCAGCAGGAGACCAACCGACGTAACACCTAAGGTTGTCCGTCATTACCTCGGTAACCGGTGCACAGCCGAATACCGGCACTCATCGGGGCATCAAAGACCCGAGCACTTCTGGCAACATGTCTTGAAAAAGACAAGCCCGTGTATGTCCTGTTTTTCCTTCAATGACGAAAAGCCGTTTGGGAGCCGAGTGATGCACACGTGTTTTTTAACGTCCCGGTGTTTATACGCTTTAAATGAACCAACTTTCTCCAGAAGTAATGAGTGGTACTATGTTAACCAGCAAGGTGCAAGGGCTCACTGTAAATTACTAGTAAACCTTTTAGGACATGACAATAACATTTATTTCCACAGGAAGACTGCCACACCAACGGGTGAGCTAATCCACGACAGTCATAGCGCAACCACGCCTCCACCGCTGGCTTCGTCGGCAGACCAGCTAGAGGCTGTTTACATCCAAGGGAAATGGAGATTATTGAGCACATCGACCCGTGATGGCCATGGTTCACAGAAAATAACTTATAAGTGTGTCGAGCAAGCGGCCACCTCGCAGGAGTTCAACCGGAACCATGTCTGTGACTCCCCACCAATGAACGGCAAGGGCGTTCAAATGTGCGAGAAAAAGATTACTGCGAAAAACAATGTTGCATTCCTTTGTTCGTTCTCAACATAGAAGAGCTGAGCTTGCGCATTTGTAGGCTCAACTTAGTGCCCTGCACTATATTTTTCCGTCGGATTTTATGACGGCCTGTTTAAACACTAATTTTTTTCGAATTCGCTATAACAACATACTATTGTCACTGATGGAGCCCAGATTCTAATTTAGTTTTGGTGTTTGGAGGTGAGCTGAGCTACACGGGGGATATCACACATTTGGGCAAACATAATCTCCAGCATCATAGTCAACATGAATTTCGGCAAGGTTTTTCTTTCTCAACGCAGCTGTTGAGTTCACGCAATATTTGGCTCTAGCAATACTTAAGAGTAACTTAGGTGACTATGTTTCATTGTACTTCAAAAAAGCGTTCGACGTTGTTCCTTGTGACGTTGTTGTTAGAAAATTGCGGGGCTATAACCAAAAGGAATTGGTTATTGCTTGTATAGCCCAGTATCTCTCTCTAAGACAGCAGTTGGTCATTCGAAACGTTGATTCTTGCGGACATCTTTCAATGACGTCCGGAAATCGCCATGGCTCAGTTTTGGGCCCTGTTTTGTTTCTCTTATGCAAAAATGATATTACTCCTGGGCTCGAATCTTCGTTCAAAATGTTCACAAATAGAGGAGTATATATTACTGTATATATATACAGGCATACAGAGAATGAACATCATTCGGAATACCTACAGAATTATCGAATCTAATAGCACCTTGGTGTGCCGATTCAGAAATTTTGTTGAATGTTAAAAATTGTGTTCACTTCACCTATACAAGGAAACGCTCATGCCAGTCGAACACTTATAGCATTAATGAAGCGACCTTAAGAACGGCCACTGACTATAAATAATTAGCAGTTTATTTTATTTAGATTTATTTATTTACCCTAATTAACTGCAAATAAACAGGGGTTTATTTACGAGTGGATTAGGGTCAAGTAGCCACGTTCACAATATAAAAGTTCAGGCTGCACGTGTTTGCATTTTCTGAGGAAAAATTTTAGCGAACCACGATCTACATAAAAGAACAATCGTATTTCTATCATGTGCACTCAATAATGGAGTACGCATGTGTTGGCTGTTATCCGTACAGCAAAGAGCTGGTAGATACGCTTTAAAACATATAGAATAGGTAGTGCGAATCGTGCTGGGTAATTCTAATTTTAAACTTAACATTAGGGAGGGAAAAGTAAACTCAAATGGTAAGGTGGGAAAGATCGCAGACGAAACCTCAGGTTGAAATTTTTTCATAATAGATATCATTCCAAAACTGGAATCGATGAGCAGTATATCCAAATGCCATTATACATAACCCCATGTGGGACCACAACCTTTAACCATAAAAGTTTCTTAGAAAGTAACTCGTTTCGCAATTCATTTTTTTTAAATCAATACGAGAGTGTGCTTGTCTTTCACATATGACTGAATCCATTGTTTCTTATTGTAATTTTCCTCATGCCTTTGTAAATATTTTATTGTTATGTCCTCTCAAATTTGATGCTAACTTTTATGTTTGCACCTGCTGTGACGCATGAAAAGCAGGTATCAAATAAATTCATAAATAAATAGAGACCCCGTTGAAAGTGCCTCTAGGTGGGTATCCTTTAGCAAACGGAATAAGCAGAGAAGAAAAATTGTTTTTCCTTAGGGTCAATTGCCGTAACAAAAAAGCACGCACTCGCAGCCATACACGCTGCTGAATGTTCGAAAACATGGCCACTATAACGGTTAGGGTTCAAAGCACGGATGGCCCTGTTTTCGAGGGGCGCACACGAAATGCAATGTTACACTCTAAAGCTGGAGGAATGTGTGTATACATAGGGATGAGCCGCAAGTTCGGCTCCGAGGGGTTAAGAGCCTTACGCATTGAAACTCGACCAATGAAACATTGATTATTTTTTATTCGTTGCATTATGCAAGGTTTGCTGTATGCATACTACCATTGCTGACTTATTGGTCTGAAACAAATTATGAAACTCTAGTTTTACGCCTTTTCTTGCATGGACACAATTTAGATAATGCTACAGTCACCAGAAGGAAGCCCAGTCCCAACACGTCTTAAGGTTTCGTTAAACGAAGTACGACAATGGAGGAGAATTAAGTTCTTTTGCACTATTCAGTTGTGTGCACGTACCTCGTGTAAACAAGATCAAAAATTTATCGGAAATAAAGGTACCTGTTCGATCTACTAAAATAAGCCCTCTGAAAGTTTATCAGAAAAGTTGATAGAGTATGAAATTTACCTCCAAGAAACATGGTCAAAACACTGACATTTGTTTCCGAAGAAAATTACGTGGAATATTCCTAAGTATTGTTTGATGTGCCAAAACGGTTCATCTCTACATGCGTGCAGCTTTTATACACAGCCAAACTTGTCAGGTAACTGCTCTAAACATAGTTGATATAGTCAGAGCATGGAAATTTTGAGCAATATTGTCATAAAGATATTATTAAAGGCGGCACTTTCGTCTTCTAAAAATTGAACCCACCAAATTAGGCGCCCTCGTACCCCTTTCCCCTGTTGATTACAGCTCGGGTGCGCAGAAGAGGTCCGGACCGGGACATTTCAACTATTCCAGCTTTAGTAAAGAAATGAATATTTTCTGCACCAGACAGTAAGAAGATGCACATCAATAACAAGAACGGCAAGTTGTGAGCAGTACATAAAAAATGAATTTTGCTGTAAACTGAGGCTGATCGATAAGCACGCCTGAGCTGAAACCTGTACGGCTGGTGGTGTTGTGCAGGCGCCATCTTATGTGGTAGCAGTGGACGCAAAATCATGGGTTTCGGCTGCTGAAGAGTGATATTGAGTCATCTGGTTGTGCTGCATGCAGCGGTCATTCACCGGCCTCAGTAAAATTAATGGGCTGTGGCTAAACTCTGATGCCCGTAGATCGAACGAACTTCCGGCAGCTGCAGTCCGGATGGAGGCCGCCGACTGCATTTCTGCTGACCTTCGGTGGCCGTACTTCGGCCGCACGTGGGTGGCTCTCCAATGGTCGGAGCCACTGGACAGCCAGAGAAGCTGATGATGATGATGGTTGGTGTTTTATGGCGCAAGGCCAACGAGGGCAAAGAGCGCCAAAGAAGAAGTTATTGAGTTTTCATAACACCGTAAGTATTAAAACATGTAACTAAAAGTAGAGGTGATGCAAAACAAAAGGCAATGGAGATGGCTGGTGTATAGGGCCAGGGTGATTACAGATGATATGACAAGATGATGATGATGATATCTGGATTTTAATGGCGCAAGGCCAGCTAAGGGCAAAGAGCGCCAAACAAAAGTGACTTCATGACAGCGATGTGAAAGTAAAAGTAGAGAGGGTTTCAGTAAACATACACAAACTAAAACAAGCTAATGAAGATGACTGGTGTAAAGGGCCAGGTTGTCATGATGCATGATAAGAGATGAGATGCAAAAAATTGACATCGGTGAGAAACTTAAAAACAAGCTTGGTGGAAAACATGGGCTCGTCTCCTAGAAAGTACAATGGGTGAAACGGAACGTGTTGTCTGTATAGTTGTGGGAAGTGTTTGCGTCGTGTTGTGTCAAGTGCCTTGCATTGGATGAGTACGTGGATTACGGATAGGCCCTCTCCACACCTGCTGCACACGAGTCTTGGAGATCCAGTGAGCAAGTGCGAGTGTGTTGCATGTGTGTGGCCTATCCGTAACCTTGCTAGGGTCACTTCAGTGTGTCTGTTGTGTGAGTCAGTTGTGTATCGTCCCAAGTGTGGCTTTATTACGTGTAGCTTGTTGTCTGACTGTTCACTCCAGTGTGTTTGCCATGTTTTACGTAGGTGTTGTCTGATGACTGGCTTCATGTCAGTGTACGGTACTGTTGCTATGTCTAGAGTGTTTCTCAGTGCAGCAGCAGCGGCCATTTCATCAGCAAACTCATTGCCCGCGATGCCAGCGTGGCCTGGAACCCAGCAGATGGTAACATTCAGACCTGACGCATACGCCGACATCAAAGATTTAAAAACCAGATTGACAATGTAATTTTTTGAAGACCTTTGGGATGATAATGTACGCACGACGCTTAGTGAATCCGTGAAAATGATGGATTTTGCGATATGATGTTCATTGATGTGATTTAAAACAAGGAGTATACCATATGCCTCCGCTGTAAAAATGCTAGAATTCACATGCATGGTTTTACAAGCACTGAAATTGGGTCCGTGTGCAGCACAAGACACCGCAATGGATGTTTTTGAGGCATCAGTAAAAAATTCTGTTGCCCCATATTTCGCATGAAGATACATGAAATGCTGCAAAACGGCAGTTGTGGGCACCGTGTTTTTCTTAAATTGCGTAAACGACAAATCACACAATACGGGACGAAGATGCCATGGGGCTATAGAATCAATGAGAGATGTTGTAAAAGTGTCTAAAAACGAGACAGAAAGTTCAGAGGCTTTCTCCCTCACCCTGAGCGAGAAAGGCGCAGAAATAGATGGACGATTTAAAAACAGTTGGGATGTAGATGTATCGTTCATTATAGACTTAATGGGATGGTGAGACATTGATGAAACTTTAAAAGCATATAGCAAATCCACATATTCGCGCTGGTACCCTAGACACCATCTGTCACACTCGACGTACAGACTTTGCACGGGGCTAGTCCGGAAAGCACCAGACGCAAGTCGAAGGCCCAAGTGCTGCACTGGGTCGAGCATTTTCAAAGCAGTTTCCCTTCCTGAACCATACAAAACACTCCCATAGTCTAACCTCGAGCCTACCAGGATGGTAAACACTCGCAGCAGAAGTTGTTTGTCAGCACCGTACGAGTGATGCGACAAGACCTTTAGAATATTCAGTGTTTTAATACATTTTTGTTTTAGTTGTTTGATATGAGGGATAAAGGAAAGTTTTTCATCAAGGACTATACCTAGGAACTTGTGTTCTTTTTTGACCGGTATCGCGACACCATTCAGTTTGATGTCTGGATCTGGCCTGATCCCACGCCTTTTGGAGAAAACAACACAAGTGCTCTTAACTGGGTTTAGCTTAAAACCGTTCTGATCAGCCCAGCCAGCTAGCTTATTAACACCAAGCTGGACTTGGCGTTCGCAAATTGATATATTACACGACTTAAAAGATATTTGGACATCATCTACATATATTGTACAGGAAATGGTTCGTGGCAACGCCTTTCGAAGTGAGTTCATCTTGACTATGAACAACGTACAACTCAAAACGCCACCTTGAGGCACACCATTTTCCTGCACAAAAACATTTGAAAGGGCAGTACCAACTCTTACACGAAAGGTTCGTTCTGCCAGGTAGCTATAAAGAGTTTTAAACATATTGCCCGAAACACCAAATGATTTCAGGTCGCTAAGTATCCCGTATCGCCAGGCGGTGTCGTAGGCTTTCTCAAGATCAAAAAAGACCGTTGCACAAAACTGTTTGTGGACAAAGGCATCCTTTATATACGACTCAAGGGCGACGAGTTGGTCGTTTGTGGATCGCCCCACCCTGAAGCCGGCCTGGCAGCTCTCGAGAAGACCATTGTATTCTAAGAAGTACACGAGTCTCCTGTTAATCATCTTCTCAAGAAGCTTGCACAGGCAGCTGGTGAGGGCGATGGGTCGGTAACTGGCGGGAGAAGACGGGTCCTTACCCTCCTTCAAGAACGCCACTACAATAGCCTCCCTCCAAGATTTTGGAATGTGCCCCGAAAGCCATATGTTGTTGTATAAGTGTAGGAGTGTTTCAAGAGTATCTGGGTGTAGGTGTTGTATCATTGTGTATGTATTCTGGTCTGCGCCTGGAGCTGAGGGTTTACATGTGCTCAGGGCAACCTTCAGCTCATAGAGAGTAAATTCAGAGTTGTAACCAGAATTTGACCTGTTATTATCACGTAAGGACTTCTTTTCACAAGCGGTTTTATGTCTCAGGAAAGTGTTTGTGTAGTGTGCAGAGCTGGAAACGTGTTGAAAGTGTTGTGCAATTGTGTTAGCCTGGTCTTCCAGTGTGTCCCCTGTTGTACTAACCAGGGGCAGGCTGTGTGTCTGTTGTCCTTTTAGTTTTCGTATTCGTGTCCAGACTTTGTGTGTGTCTGTGTATGAGTTAATAGATGTAAGGAAGGTGCGCCAACTCTCTCGTTTTGCCTCACGGCGCACACGTTTTCCAAACGCCTTGGCCCGTTTGAACAAAATAAGGTTGCCCGACGTGGGGTACCGTCGAAGGATACCCCACGCCTTGTTCTGGGCCTCTCGCGCCCGCCTACAGTCCGCATTCCACCACGGCCTCCACTGGTTGCGCGGGGCACCAGAGGCGTGGGGAATGGATCTTTCGGCGGCGTCGAGGATGTGCGCCGTGAGGAGATGGGTAGCTTCTTCAACGTGTAGGTGTCCTATGGATGTGCGGTGTAGTTTGGATGTCTCTGTAAATGTATTCCAGTTAGCTCGTGCTTCATTGAACCTATTATGGGAAGATGAACTGCTTGGGCCTTTACCTATATATGTAAGTGAGGTGGGGAAGTGGTCACTGCCATATGGGTCAGTGCCCACACCCCACTCAAGACATGGAAAAAGAACTGCGGAGCCAATCGCCAAGTCAAGACATGAGTATGTGTTGTGTCCTATGTTATGGTATGTAGGCTGTTTATTGTTGAAAAGGCATGCTCCTGAAGATGTAAGGAATTTTTCTATAAGGCGACCTCGGGCATCCGTACGAGAAGAGCCCCAAAGAGTGTTGTGAGCATTAAGGTCGCCTGTCAGGATGTATGGTTCGGGCAGCTGGTCAACCAGCGCCTCGAAGTCAGAGCTTAAAAGTGAAACATCAGGAGGAATGTATATGGAGCATACCGTTATCAACCTATTAAATATTATTAAGCGTATTGCTACAGCCTCAAGGACGGTGTTCAAAGTGACAGGGTGGCATGCTAAAGATTTCCGGGCGATTATGGCCACACCCCCAGAAGAGTGTGTGCAGCCATCCCTGTCCTTTCTGAAGACCATGTAACTATTCAAGGAATTTGTGTGTTTAGAATTCAAATGTGTTTCCTGAACACACATTACACTTGGCTGATTGGTATGCAGAATCTCATACACGTCGTCAAGATTATTCATAAGGCCTCTGCAGTTCCATTGAACAATATTTTCTCTTCCCATTATTTAGTGTGAGAGCTACTGGAGTGTGTATGTTTATGTGTTGTCTTTCGGGGCTGTGACTATTGGATTGGGCTTTTTGGGTGGCCTATCTGTAGGCTTGGACGACGGAGGCCGCTCCTTGCGCTGCGATGCAGGCAAGAACGGCACGACGTCCATCTCGTCGTCCGATGTCCTGGGTGTGCCCGTCGAACCGGGCCCCCCGGACTTGGCCCCCCTTCGGGGGCCCTTCGTTTGACCCGCCACCGCCGGTGGTGTCGGAGGCACCAGAAGTGGCACGGGCGGTGCGGTGGCGTTGGGAGCCGATGCGGGGCTCGTGGTGTCCATGGCACACTCCAACGCACTGGACGATGGGGAGGCACGGACGGGAGCGGCACCGGTCCCGACAGAAGATGTTGCCACCACAACCGCTGCTGCCTCAGCAAGCGGCGTGGTGGCGGGTTGGGCTGCCAGAGGAAACCCGGGGGGGGGGGGGTGGGGGCGGGACCAGGTCCGACTCGCGGTACTGGGTCCCCGCCGAAACTAGACGCCGCTCCGCCCCCCGGCGAGCTGCGTCGGCATACCTCCCCAGGGGGAAAGAGGCGAACCTCTTTCGCGCCTCTGGGAAGGTAAGATTCTCAGTCACTTTTACCTTGATGATCTCCTTCTCCTGTTTGAATTTCTCACATGTTCTAGAGTAGGCCCCGTGGGGTCCCTTGCAGTTAGCACAGATGAGGGTTTGTGATGGGCAGTTGTCAGATGCATGATCATGTTGTGCACACTTGGCGCATGTTAGTCGACCACGACAAGCATTAGTGCCATGTCCAAACCGCTGACACTTGTAGCAGCGGCGCGGGTTCGGCACGTAGGGTGGGACCGGACATCTCAGGAAACCTGCGCTGACCGATTCGGGAAGTGTTGAGCGGTCAAATGTCAGGATTATGTGTTTAGTAGGTATTATTTGGTCGTTTCGGCGTATCGTGATTCGCCGCACAGCTGTTACGCCCTGATCGCTAAGCCCGTCCAGCAGATCTGCTTCAGTCTCATTTATTAGATCTCTATCAGAGATCACGCCCTGGCAGCTATTAAGACTGCGATGGGGCGTGATCTTGATGTCGACATCGACCATGCGCGTTTGCTTCAAGAGGTTGCAGGATTGTTGTTTGTTTTGAACTTCAATTAGGACTTCTCCCGTTGTGAGCTTTTTAGCTTTGTACGATTTGCCTACAAGGCTTTCAAGAAACTTGGAGATGATAAAGACAGATTGGGAAGTGATGGGGTTTGATTTATCCAGGGATTCCATTACCAGGAAGCGCGAGAAATTATCGGGCTTTGGAATGGAGATCGAAGACAAAGGAGGAAAAGATACTTCGGTGCGGCCCCTTTTCAGCGACCGATCACGTTTGGAGGGGGGGTGTGAAAATGCCATATGATACATTGGAAAGCAGGGGACGGGGGTACTTTCTTCCACAACCTTACCCTGATAGCTGAGGAGGTCCCGGAGCTCCCTGCCTGGTAAACAGACAGGGAGCCCATCCGCCGGAGCTTGACCTGGGCTCCGACGGCCACCGTTCGTGGTTTCTAACCCTCCACCTATAAACACATTGCCACGGTTGGATCCAGCGTATGTTTGGGGGCTCGGGGTCCGCGGTATCGCCAGTACCGTCACCAAGATTGCTCAAGGTGCCCCGTGCGGGGAGCCAGAGAAGCTGGAGTCTGCCGCGTGAACGTAAGCCGGTTCACCAGCCGACAGATGCTGGCCATTGGATAGCAATGGGAGTACGGCCGTATACGGCCAAAAGGCCCAAACTTGGGCACGGGCCGAGCACCTCTTGCGGAAAACGGCCGGATGAAAAATCACTGGCCAGAGTACATCGGCTTGAATCAAGTCGAACAGTCGCGTGCTGCCTAGGTATGTATTCTGCAGATTTTTGTTACTGATAGCGTCCAGCTCACCGAAAACGCACACCAGCCATGGGGAATTTTATTCAAAGAGGCATCTTTGAAGAGCTCTTCTGCTGAAAACTGTCCGTTTTGGATTTGTTCTGTAGGTTCTGGAGGGTATTTTGTGTTTTCGTGAAATGAAGACACCAGGCTGAATGGTAATGTAGTTATTTTGTACAGGCCTGCAATTGAAGACGCCTGAGCGTGTTTCACCGCTCCAGTTATACGTTTTATCGGATTAAACTAAGCAAATTTAAAGCAGGTGATTGCATGGTACCGCACCACTACAGAAACAAACTCCGAGAATAAATGCGGTGAGAAAGCAGCGTAAGGGTAGCAAGAAATAAGTCCGTACGCCACCATGGAAGGTCAAAAGTTTTGTTAATAGAGTTGGACCTCAGTATGCATAGCTCGGTTTTTTATAGGTGGCGTCCTATACTAAATGGAACCTTTGAAAACTGCCACTCAGCACAGTGCGGAACCGCACTGGAACGGCACAGGGACAGTGGTGAGAATATCGAAACTCAATGTTTACCTTATCATCATCAATAACAGACAACTCGTGTCCACAGCAGGACGAAGGCCTCCTCATCGGCCACCAACAGATCCTTCCCCGCGCTGCACGAGCGCATTGTTTGCACCCCTAATATACTACATCACTTTTCCACCGTGTTATTGGCCTTCCAATCTTCATTTTTTCTTACTACATGAATAGGCAAAGTCCATTTTTTTTACTTAAAGTATGATGTCATCTATTTGACTTTGTACCCTGATCCTGGAGGCTTGTGTCCTTTCCGTAACATTTACTCCTATTATTTATTGTTCTATGGTCCGTTGAGCCACTGAAATTTCTTTTCCAGTTTTTAGTAACACGCCAAGTTTCCGCTCCATATGTCATCATCGGCTTTATGTTTTGGTTGTAAATTATTGTTTGAGTAATAGCGATATGTTATGTGTGTCATCGTTAGTTGCGAGTTGTTTGACAGGAGACCTCAGACCATGCCTCTTCTGCACCAGGTTTCTCTCTCGTGGTTGGGGCAGGGCTGAAAACATGACTAAGCAGTTATATTGTTGTCCGAGGCAGTTGCTTGTCCCAGGAAGTTACTTCTTCCAACGTTTCGTTACATACCCGGAATAGGGCGTTTTCAGGATCTAAATTCATAGTAACTTAAGATTTGTTTATACATTTTTAAGCCCCCTGGAAAGGCTTTCTGGTGGTAGTTTCTCAAGCATTTTTGCAGGTGTTATAGAGGCAGTCTTAGCAAGACTAAGACGTTTGCAAACCTCAAATGGCTCAAGTATTTTTTATACGTAATCCTGTGTTTCCGAATAGCTCTATCTGAATACCCCCTTGAGGCATGTTGGAGAAGATATTCAGAAACCAGAACCTGAAAAACACAAGATAACCGATAGACAGAGAATACCTGAGCCATTTGTGGCTTGCCGACGAGAAGTCTTGCTACACGTATAAGTTGTGTTGTGTTTTATGGCTCATAAGCAAATAAGCCTATCATGCGCCAACCAAAAGTTTTTTTTGTGTGTGTATAATAATCAATTGCTTTATCTCGTTAAAGCTTGTTTGGAAGTGTTGCTTTTTTTACAAAGCAAAAGACGCAGGAAATTTTAACACTAGCACCCTCTCCGAGGAGTAGGCTAGGGTGAAGTGGAATTTGCTCGCTGAAGAACAGCCTAAATTGTGTTTCCCTCAAGACATCAAATTTCGCACATGAGAGTAAGATGTGATTTACTGTAAGTTCTTGGTCACAGTCTTCACAAATAGGTTTGTCTTGTTTCATAAGAAAAAACGTTATGTGTAAGATGTGTGTGTCCAAAACGGAAACGACATAAAATCACTTTGATGCGTTCTTCATGTCTGCCTGATTCCCTCTCATCTATCATGGGTTTAACTAGGTGGAGTTTGTTGTCGGTTTCCTTATCCCACGAGGACTGCCAAGTTTTTCTCAGTTTTCTCCGTTTAAATTTCAAGCAGTCGCTGAGAGGAATCTGCACATTTTCTATTTTCCGTTGCCCGCCTGTGTGGCACACGCATCGGCTTTCTCATTTCCATTGATTGCAACAAAGCTAGGGACCCAGCACAACTTAATTTCCTGTTCTTGTGTTTTGGCTGTTACTAAATTGTGTGTTAGGTCTGCTATTAGAGGTTCAGCTGCATTTTTGTAATGCAGTGCTGTGACTGCGCTGAGAGAGTCTGTATATATAATACTGTGTTTATTTTATTTTTCATTATCATTTCTACTGCCACAGCAATGGAAACATTCCGCTTTGTAAACCGAAGCGCACTGGGGTAGCCTGATCCCCCCTTCCTGTTTCCCTTGCACTACTGCACTCCAGACATAGCATGATGTTCTGGAATCATCTGTGTAAAATGCTGTGTATTAGGGGCGAAGCTCCTTAAGGCGTGGGTCTCTCCATCCTCGACGTATGTATGTAGCCACCTCTAGTTTACTTCTTGGATTGTTTACTAGATGGCGTGGCTACCTCTAGTTTAGTTCTTGGATTGTTTACTAGATGGCGGTACTTGTATATGATGAAAAGATGCGCTTGGATTGTTTACTAGATGGCGTGGCTACCTCTAGTTTAGTTCTTGGATTGTTTACTAGATGGCGGAAAGCGTTGTAATAAAATCCGTTCGCTGTTGGCGCGCGCTCGGAGTCGCCCGATGGATAAGGCTGCAGATGTGCGAGCCCGCGAGGCAGAAGCGCTCCGTGAAGCTGCGCGACGCCGCCGCCAAGATCCTGCCGTACGAGAGCGGGAGGCCGAAGCGTGTCGCCTGGCTGCACGACGACGCCGCCAAGATCCCAGCGTTCGAGAACGAGAGGCCCAAGCGTCACGGCAACGGCGCCAGGACCCTGCCGTACGCGAAGCGGCACGGCTGCAGCGCGAAGAGGATCTCCAAAACGTCAGAGAACGGGAAGCGGCGAGAAAGCGCGCGTATCGGCAGGCAGACCCTGATGCAGTGAAAGCTCGTGAGGCGTCTGCAAAACGCATCAGGCGAGCTCAGCCCCAAGGTGCCGACGCGCGGTTTAAGCGAGACTTTCTAGACGTTACGTTCGAACACAGATGTAGTGGGCGAACTTTCACTGAAGAGTCACGGTTTTACTGATGATTTCCCCTCAGGAGCTTCGCCCACTCATCATCATTCACCCCGTGAATATGCTGTGAATTTGTTTTGTATTTTCAGTCTAGTGTAAAAAATTCCCTTAAAATATGTCCTCGTGCTGTGTGCTTTTTTAAAGGCGTGTTGAAGTCACCTGTTGTAGGAAAACTACACCAAGGTGGTAGTTGGTTCTGTCTATGGGCCATTTGAGGTAATATGCCCAGCATACTGAGTTCTTGGCATCTATCTTCAAAATGAAGAAGCAACGGTCTGATAGCGTGTGGTTTATCACGAAACAGTGTCCTTGATGGGCTTTTTGAAACTCTGGGGCAACACAGATGCTTTGGTAGGGAACGGATATTTGGTATGTATGAGCATGTCAGCAATGGTCTTCTATGTGTGACTGGTGGTTCATTTGTTTCGACGTAGAAGCTGTTTATGGGTGATGTCCTATACGCCCCAGACGAGAGACGTAAACCAAATTGTGAACTGGGTCCAATCGTTTCAAGTAGGACTGTCTCACGGAGCCTTGCACAATGCGACCATAATCTAAGCAGGCGCGTACAAGATGATGATGAATAAACTTTATTGGAGACCGGGTGCTGATGTTAGGGCACCCGCCCGGTGGGAGGCTTCCTTAGTCCGGGATGCCTTGGGCTATGCTGGCCATCCGTGCCCTCTCCACCAATCGTCGCTGGTGTGGAAGGTCGGAGCTGGTCAGCAGCTCCACCCACTGTTCATAAGTAGGGTTGGGGTTAGGGGTGAGGGAAGGGGATTGCTGGCACTCCCATACAATGTGGTACAGGGTGCCTGGGTGGGGGCAGGAGTTGCATGTGGCAGGGTATTGGGTGGGATACATGACATGTAGCAGGGTGTTATGTGGGTAGGAGTTTGTCTGTAGGCGCCGGAAAGTAGTAGCTTCATCGCGAGAGAGGTTCGGGTGGGGGAATGGGTATTTGCGACGCTCGTTCCTGTAGTGGGCGAGTATTTCGGCGTATGTTTGCAGCGGGGTGGGCTTAACTGTTGCTTCCGATGGGGGTTCGTGGCCCTCGTGGGAAACGGCCCGGTGTGAGTGAGCGCGGGCAGCGGCGTGTGCCACTTCGTTACCCCCGAGGGATTACCCGTGTGCCACTTCGTTACCCCCGTACAAGAGAACGGTAAATTTGTAAACGGCATGCCCTGTCGGAGCCCCAATGTTTAAGTGATAGGATCTTACGTAAATCTAGTTCTCGCGAAGCTTTCTTGTTAAGTATAATAATGTGGGGCAGGAAATTGATTTTTTGTGGAACATTATGCCTAGAAATTTGTGTTCGCTTTGTATGGGTAAGTCGATTTCCGTAAGATGTAGATTGGGATTGGTCTGTAAGCCCTGGTTGAGACAGAAGAGAATAGGCACTGATTGGTGAGGTGAAAACTGGAAACCATTTTTGTCGGCCCATGTTGTCAGTTTATTTATAGTGAACTGTACTTGACTCTCGCATGTTACTACATTGGAAGATGTGGAAGCTATGTGAAGATCATCAACATAGACAGAGTACATATTCGACTTGGGAATTATTTTGCATGTGGAGTTCATTTTTACAAAAAACGGTGTTGTGCTTAGAATACAACCCTGAGGGACCCCGTTCTCCGGCACAAAGTTTTTTTGAGAGGGTAGAGCCCACGCGTACTTGAAATGACCGGTTTGCCATGAAGTCGTTCAGGCAATTCGACTTCCACGGATGCCAAACTCTACTAAATCCGCAATTATTCCAAATCTTCAGGTAGTGTCGTAGGCCGTCTCAAGATCAAAAAAGACCGCAAGGCAGTGTTGTTTGTGTATAAATGCTTCTCGTACGCTATTTTTCTAGGCGGACAAGGTGGTTAGTTGTTGACCACGCTTTTTTAAAACCACACTGGTGAGCATCAAGAAGTTTGTTTGATTGTAGATCAAAGCTTACTCTGGTATTTATAATACGTTCATACATTTTAGCTAGACAGGTGGTAAGGGCTATTGGTCTGTAACTACTAGGGGAAGTTGGCGGCTTTCCAGGTTTTATGAATGCTACAATGAATGCTTTTTTCCAAGCTTCGGCTATTTTTCAAAGTAGCCAATTTTTTTTTAACTTTAAGAGAGCTTCCACAGAAGAACTTCAAATATGTGCAAGCATTTTATAATGTATATCATCTGGGCCTGAAGCGGTCTGTTTACCGATAAATAGAGGTCTTTTTAGTTCGTCGAGTGTAATCAAACTATTGTATGACTCGTTTGTGCATCCACGTGTTGGAAGTATTTGTTTTTGAACTGTTTTTTGTATTTTATAAATAAATCTGTGTAGTGTGCGGAACTTGACACTCTCTAGAAGTTTAAACCCAGTGTATCTGCCTGTTCTTCCAAGCTCGATTGTTTATCCGGTGCTGTTAACAGAGGAAGTGTGTACGGGTAGTATGTCCCATTTAGTTTATGAACTTGCTCCCATGTATTTTTTGAAGTGACTGAGCTGTTTATGGATGATACATAGTTTCGCCATGAAGTTTTCTCCGCATTGCGATGGATATACCTTGCTTTAGCTCTTTTCCTTTCAAAATTTGTCAGGTTTTCCTGTGTTTTGTATATTGGAAACACACACGCGCTTTATTTTGCTCGTTTTTGACCTGTATACACTCCAGTGTCCACCATACTCTGTAGTTTTGTTTCACCAGTCCAGTGGACTGCGCAATGGCTCTGCGTACAGCAATAACGATGCAGGATGTAAACTCTTCGTTCAGTTCGTCAATGCTAAGGGCTTCAGAAAACCCCATCTAAACTTGCTTCGGAAGTAAAATGTCCCCACTCGGCTGACTGAAGTTTCCACCGGCGCGGTTTCGTTGGGATAGTTGTTGGTGATGATATTATGCGGATTTATACAGGTAGATGATCGCCCCAATAGGGATTGTCAATGACAGCCCACTTAAAGTTGCTAAAAACAGAGGGTGAACTAAAGGACAAATCTATGCAGCTCATCTTTTCTGAGCTCGGAGAGCAGTGTTTAGGTTGGCCAGTGTTGAGAAGACACTTTTTATTGGACAAAATAAAATCTTTTAAAATCTGGCCTCTTGCATCAGTTTTTTTACTTCCCCAGAAAGAAGAATTGGCATTAAAATCGCGAACTAATAAAAACGGCTCTGGCAGTTGGTTCCGCAAATCTTCTAAATCTTGCAATGTTATTGCGAGGATTGGATCGAAATGCACACAGCACACTGTAATTGTTTCGAACGCTAAAATGTGGCAGCCGCTGCTTCTAACCTAGTTTTCAGTATGTGTTCTCGAGCTGCGATACGACTTTGAGCAATTATTGCAACACCCCCCGAGAGCCTGCACGCCTTCTCTTGGTCGCAACAAAAGACCTGGTATCCTTTTAGTATGTTTTTGTGCTTAGTGCCGAAGTTTGTTTCTTGAACGAAGAAGGCCAGAGGTAAATGTGTGGCCATTATGACGTTGATGTCATTTCGGTTGATTACAAATCCTTTGCAGTTCTAGTGAACTATGAATGTCATGTTATTTTCTCTGAATGGGGTGAAAGATCATGTTTTTGGCCCATTATTCGATGATTGTTTGTTTTTGTGTAATCTAGGGAGTTCCGCTGCCCACCCGACGTAGATGGTAGAGAACCTCCTTCACTCGTATCCGTCGTCTTGTGGGTGACGCTGGAGGCTCGTGCGGCTCGCACAGGTATGGTAGTGTTAGACATTGCCGTGTGTGACGAGGCCTGTGAGACTGCCGAACCGGGGGTCCATACATGCCTCTTAGCTGCTGGTGGCTCAGCGCTGGCTGTTCCACCGAGGGCGCGGGGTGCCTTGCTTCAGCCTCACTTGGTGTGGCCTCAGTAGGCGCCGAAAACCGCTGTGATGCTGCGGCCTGTTGCACCACAGCGGAGTATGGATGGGTATGCGGAATGTTGTGTTTTCAGTCACTTTCAATGTGATGATGTCGTTTTCTTTTTTTCCACGCTGGACAACAACGAGAGTACGCTGCGTGGTTGCCCTCACAGTCCACACAAAGGTATGTTAGAGCTTCACAGTTTTCAGCAAGATGTTCATGGGAGGGAAATTTTGCGCAGGTGTCTTGGCCCCGGCGGCTTAGCGAGCAGTGATCGTATCGTTGGCATTTGTTGCACCGGCGAGGATTTGGAATGTACGGACTCAGTTCCATTTTTGTATAGCGCATATCAATGGATTCTGGAAGTATTCTGGATGCAAATGTCAGGACAATGTGCATAGTCTCGTGTATTCTCGTGTATTTCTCGTGTAGTCTCGTGTATTCTCGTGTATTCTCGTGTGTATCTCGTGTATTCTCGTGTATTTTAATTCTATAGACATTTGTGACGTTGTGTTCTTTTAAGCTTTTTAGGTAGTCATCGGAGATGACTCCGCGGACCGCGTTGAGTGACCTGTGTTGGCTTACAGTTATAGGGATCTCACCAAAAGATGCTAGTCCTGGCAGTTTGTCAATCTGGTGTTTGTAGAGCAGTTCGAGTAGGAGGTCTCCATAAGCTAGATTTTTACTTTAAAGCCTTAGCCAATGGTGGCAATAGGGTCGTTGCGACTAGAAATGGCGAGACAAGTCGGGCAGTTGCCTCTTGGTCATTGCTGTCTACCACGTGGAAGCGTGGGAAGTTGGTAACGTTCTTCGTGAAAAACTTACCAGTTGCGTCGGTGCCACCTCTTTTACGAAAGGGATCAGTTGCGCAAAAAAAAGCCATAAAATGAAAATTATATTCGGTCATGGTTCCAGCCACCGACCATGGATACCAACGAGGGGACGGGACACGAACTCGCGAGCAAGTCCTGCCCACGCCAGCTGTACGCCGTGACTATAACCCAATATGGCTGAACTCAGTGCCGTCCGCCACACAAGGTTAACCCTATCCGCCAGGAAATAAAGGAAACTGAGAAGGAACGTGACGACAGGAAAGTTGTTAGAAAGCATACAGGAACGAGAAAGGTGAAGGGGAGGACAGAAAAAAGCTACTGCCGATTCACGCAGGGCGGGTCAGACCGGAGGTGCCGTCTACGAGAAGCGGAGGCCAAAGTGGTGTGTTGCCTTCGCCAAGGTGCCTTAAAGGTCCAAGCACTCGGGGTCGGCTCAACCACCAGGGCCCTCTTTTCCCCGGCCACGGCGATGCCACGCACGGCTAAACGTGGGTGCTCGGGGTCCGTGGTGTCGCACAGTATACGCAAACACATGCTTTAGCACATGCCCCCTGCGGGGACATGTATATGTATCGCTGGCATTTTCCCAATAATCTTTACTTATATGCTGAAACTTTGACGACATGTGCGTATTTAGGATAAGTGAAAGAAATAATGTCTTGCGGCAAGGAAACGTGAAGCTTTCATTGAGTTCGGTACTCTAATCCAATAAAAAATGACTGACGTTTCAAACTTATTTTTGTCAGAAGGAGTGATCATATTAAAAATGCATTTGTGACATTATTATTAACAGTTCATGAGCGGTGGTATACACCTAATTGTTTACTTATACCTTAACGGGCCTACTACGTTACTGTGTTGAATGCACGTGGTAACAGATAGCTTAAGAAACTAGCACTCTTCAATTTCCAAAAGTTATCTTCGTTCTGCTAGAGGCCACAAAACACGCTAGAGGATTCCATGCGCCCTAATTCACACATACAATTGAAAGGTGTTCCGTGAATTTACTTTGCCACAATGTAGATCAATGAACATTTGCGGCGCCTGTGATTAGAAATTTCTGAAATAAGGAGGTTCAGAAAATAAGGCTCTCAGAGAACATGCAGGGTGCATTGGCTACCCCTTTGAGCGACAATTTTACGATTTCTCCGCAGAGTTGCCGATGTAGCTGGTATCACCTGCGTCGCAAAGTTCTGCGTGATCGATTTATACCAGCATAAACCACATAGGACCGTCCGTACGTCGGCACTGGCCGATTGAAGCTTCGAACACATCGCATATCGCGCGTAGTCCTACTATGACCGTGATGTGCGATGTGAGTAATAATTGACTAGGAAATGCCAAGCTCTATTTACCAAATTTTCATTTTAATGACATAATCGTCTTCTCCCTCAACGTCATTAAATAGAGTTTTGACTGTATTTGAAAGCCATAAATGGCCACACAGCAGTAAGGTCAAATAACACAACTCATCACACGTGTGTTTAGTGCACGCAGTGACTGAGTGAACACTTAGCTCAGGTGCTGGTATAACCTGTACTGTTAATTGCCAAAAAGCATTATAGCTTAAGCCACTCAAATGAGCAGAGGTCTTTCCGTATAGTAATTTTACTTCCGCGAGCACGTGCTTCACTTTTAAATGCACGTGCCACAGCCAACACGCACCGTGCCAGCGCGCCTATTATCCACTGTTTTCGGGAACCACGCACGCAACATACTGATTGCAGCTAGCATGGCGCCATTCAACCATCGTCCTTCTGTGTGATCACTAGTCTGAAAGGGCGCCTTAAAATAAACTACAACCATCGCTTTTTAATCAAGCGTTCTTATATAAGCAGACAGCTCTCTCGAACGCTCTCGAAAAGTGAGCACGCGCGCGGTTAGCTGAAATTACAAGCAGATTGCCCAACATGCGGCAGAAGCTGTGCGCTGCGTTGTTCGTATTTCCCTAAATCACCTTTGTACACCTTGTGTGCTGAAGAACCGCGAAGGTATATTTTGTAGCGAAAAAAATATTTAACACAATAACAGATGTGTTGATGACCACAAATGGTGCATTTTGTCGCTCACCCACTGTTGTATTCACCGACAGAAAATCTGGTTTTAATAGACTGTATAAATATTTTTTTGGAGGAAAGGTAGAAATGAGAAATAAATTATGCCCATCTTCCCGCGAGGGAACCCTGGTGTGATGCGACGCATCGGGGGGTTCAATTGATGTTTCCATTGGGTTGATTCTCTAAATCGCGTGAAACGTGTTGTGAACGCGTATGATGCATTTCCATCACATGCGGGTGTTCCTATACGCGGGCCGATGGTCGTAATTGCTGTGTCACACCAGTCACTGAAGGGACCGTCACTTCCATCACGTCTTCACCGGAAGAATTAAGTCAAGCTCGAAGTAGTCAAGCAAGGTCACGTCAAGTGCGAGAGCGAGCGCTTGACTTAACCGCCGCAGCGCGATACCCGCTTTATATTCACAGCGCTTGAAGGAGAGGAGACAATGGAGGAGAGTCGCGCATGTGCGCACTTGCGCGCGCCGGAGCAGTTGTTAATGCAGCGTTACGAAGCGAAGCGCGCCCAAACAAGCCCGCCAGCTGTGGTATGCGAATGAGCCGGAGTGAGAGTGTTGCACACCCCCGCACGGGGCACCTTGAGTATTCATGGTGACGGTGTTGGCGACACCGCGGACCTCGAGCCCCCAACATAAACTGTAACCTACCGTGGTGATGTGTTTAAAGGTGAAGGGTAGAAGCCTCAAACGGTGGCCGTCGGAGCCCAGGTCAAGCTTCGGCGGATGGGCTCCCTGTCTGTTTACCAGGCAGGGAGCTCCGGGACCTCTCAGGCTATCAGGGTAAGGTTTGAGAAGAAAGTACCCCCGTCCCCTGCTTTTTTTCTATGCTGTATGGAAAATTCAAAACCCCCCTCCAAACGTGATCGGTCCCTGAAAAGGGGCCGCCTCGAAGTATCTTTTCCTCCACTTCCAAGCATGAGCTTCCCAAAGCCAGACAAATACTCCCATTTCCTTGTTATCGAATCTCTTGACACAGCCCGCCCTCTTGCTTCACAATCAGTATTTTTAATTACAAAGTACCTTGATGGAGTAATTGGAAAAACCTATAATGCCAAAAAACAACGCACAGGTGAAGTCCTTGTTGAAGTAAAAAACCGGCAGCAGGCAACCACACTTCTTGGTCAGACGAAAATGGTCGATCTGGACATCAGGGTCACACCCCACCGCAGCCTGAATAGCTCGTAGGGTGTGATCTCTCAGGCAGATCCTCTTAACGAGACAGATGCCGACATTCTTGAAGGTTTAAAGGATCAGGGTGTCACAGCCGTGCGCCGCATCACGATGCGTAGAGATGATAAGATAATCCCCACGAAACATATTATCCTGACCTTCAACTGCTCCTCACTTCCTGACCATATATATACGCACGGTTCATCTGATGCTCCATTCGTCCTTACATTCTGAACCCGTGCCGCTGCTTTAAGTGTCAGCGGTTCGGGCACGGAACCAACTCCTGCCGTGGCCGTCTGTCCTGCGCAAAGTGCGCTCAGCATGATCATTCATCTGGCAATTGTCCATCATCAACCCTCACTTGCGCCAACTGCCAGGGACCCAACGCTGCCTACTCTCGAAAATGCGAGAAGTTTAATCAGGAGAAGGCGATCATAAATGTGTAGGTCACTGAGAACATCACCTTCCCAGAGGCGCGGAAGAGGTTCGCCTCTTTCCCCCTGGGGTGGTACGCCGACGCGGCTCGCCGGGGGGCAGAGCGGCGTCTGGTGTCCACAGGGACCCAGTTCAGCCTGTCTGACCTGGTCCCTCTCCCGCCCCTCACTGGGGTGCCTAAGGCATCCCAATCCGTTGCCACGCCGCTTGCTGAGGCAGAAGCGGTTGTGTTGACAACGTCTTCTGTAGGGACCGGTGCCGCTCCCGCCTCTGCCTCTCCGTCCTCCAGTGCATTGGAGGGTGCCGACCGGATGGACACCGGGGACCCGGCATCGGCTCCCACCGCAACCGCACCTCCCGTGCCACCTTTGGTGCCCCGGACGCCCTCGGCGGTGGTGGCTCAAACGAAGGGCTCCCGAAAGGGGGCCAAGTCCGGGTGGCCTGGTCCGCCGGGCAACCTTCTGGCATCCGACGAGGAGACGGATGTCACGCCGTTCCTGCCTGCAACGCAGGGCAAGGAGCGGCCTCCGATGTCCAAGCCGACAGAAAAGCCTAAAAATCCTAGAATAACAGCCCCGAAAGACGACAAATGAGCAAACACACACACACACTCCAGTTATTCCTAAATTTAAATAATGGGAACAGAAAACATCATCCAATGGAACTGCAGAGGCCTCCTTAAAAATCTTGACAATGTGTATGAGATTCTGCATGCCAGTCAGCCAAGTATCATGTGTCTCCAGGAAACCCACCTCAATTCTAAACAAACAAATTTCTTAAATAGGTACATGGTATTCAGAAAGGACAGGGTTGGCTGCACACACTCTTCAGGAGGTGTGGCAATTGTCGCCCGGAAATCCTTAGCCTGCCACCCTGTCACTCTGAACACTGTCCTCGAGGCTGTAGCAATTCGAACAATAATATTTAATAGGTTTATAACGGTATGCTCCATTTAGATTCCTCCTGATCATGCACTTTTGAGCTCTGATTTCGAGGCGCTGGTGGACCAGATGCCCGAACCATACATCCTACCAGGCGACCTTAATGCGCGCAACTCTCTTTGGGGCTCCTCTAGAATGGATACCCGAGGTCGCCTGCTAGAGAAATTCCTTACAACTTCAGGAGCATGCCTTTTCAACAAAAACAGTCTACATACCATAACTTAGGACACAATACATACTCGCATCTTGACCTGGCTATTGGTTCTGCAATTCTCTTTCCGTGTCTTCAGTGGGGCGCGAGCACGGACCCATATGGTAGTGACCACTTCCCCACTTCATTAACGTATATAGGTAAAGGCCCATGCAGTCCATCTTCCCTTAACACGTTCAATGAATCCAAAGCAAACTGGAGTACATTCACAGAAACATCTGAACTACAACACACAACCATAAAACACCTACACGTCGAGGAAGCAGCCCAACTCGTCACGGCACACATACTCGATGCCGCCGAAAAGTCCATGCCCCAGGCCTCCAGTGCGTCCCGCAACCCAAGGCGGCCCTGGTGGAACGAGGACTGTAGGCGGGCGCGAGAGGCCCAGAACAAGGCATGGGGTGTCCTTCGCCGGTACCCCACGTCAGATAACCTCATTTCGTTGAAATGGGCAAAGGCTTTTGTGAAGCGAGTGCGTCGTGAGGCGAAAAGGGAGAGTTGGCGCACCTTCCTCACTTCCATCAATTCATACACTGACACACACAACGTCTGGACACGAATACGAAAACTAAAAGGACAACAGACACACAGCCTGCCCCTGCTTAGTACAACAGGGGACACGCTGGAAGACCAGGCCAACACACTTGCACAACACTTCAAACATGTGTCCAGTTCAGCACACTACACAAACACTTTCATGAAACACAAAACATCTGCGGAGAAGAAATCATTGCGTGATAGCAACAAGTCGCACACTTCTTACAATTCTCCTTTTTCAATTTATGAGCTGAAGGCTGCTTTGACCACATGTAAACCTTCAGCTCCAAGGGCAAATAAGCTTACTTACACAATGATACAATTCTTACACTCAGACACCCTGGAAACACTCCTACACCTATACAACAAAATATGGCTTTCGGGGCACATTCCACGCTGTTGGAGGGAGGCCATAGTAGTGGCTGTCCTAAAGGAAGGGAACGACCCTTCCTCTCCTGCCACTTATCGTCCCATTGCCTTGACAAGCTGCCTGTGTAAGCTCTTTGAGAAGATGATAAACAGGAGACTCGTGTACTTCTTAGAGTACAATGGTCTTCTCGAGAGCTTGGGCGGGGCGGTCTACCAACGATCAACTCGTTGCATTAGAGGCGTATATAAAGGATGCTTTCCTCCATAAGCTGTACTGTATGACAGTATTATTTGGTCTAGAAAAGGCGTATGATACTGCTTGGAGGCATGGCATGCTAAGCGACCTCAAGTCCTTTGGCATAACGGGTAACATTAATAACACACTTGCCAGCTATTTGTCTCAACGAACATTTCGTGTGCGCGCTGCAACTGCACTCTCTAGGGTTCATGTGCAGGAAAATGGAGTGCCGCAAGGTGGAGTTTTAAGTCGCACCCTTTTTATTGTGCAAATAAATTTCCTTAGGAAGGCACTGCCACCGTCGAGTTCCTGTTCAATGAATGTAGATGACGTTCAACTCTCCTTTAAATCCTGTAACTTGTCTGTCTGTGAACGCCAGGTCCAGCTTGGTGTTAACAAGCTAGCTGGCTGGGCAGATAGCAATGGTATTAAATTTAATCCCAGGAAGTGCACTTGTGTTTTGTTTTCCAAGAGGCGTGGCATCCGGCCGGATCCAGACATTCAACTCAATGGTGTCTCGATTCCTCTCAAAAAGGAACACAAGTTTTTAGGTATAATCTTTGACGAAAAGCTCACATTCATCCCCACATAAAACAGATAAAACATAAATGCTTAAAAACAATGAATATCCTGAAGGTTCTCTCGCACATCTCTTTTGGCGCTGACAAACAACTTCTTTTACGTGTTTTTACTAGCTTGATAGGTTCAAGATTGGACTATCGTAGCGTTGTCTATGGGTCAGCCACTAAAACATCCCTCAGAATGCTGTACCCTGTGCTTCATCTAGGGCTCCGCTTGTCGTTTGGCGCCTTTTTTTTATCGTCCTCATATAAAACATCGTTTATTATCAAGGAGTACGTACAGAAGAAAATGGGGTCGCCAAAGCCTACAGGTGGGCTTGTGCAGCGTCGCCCGGCCGCAACGGCCTTCACTTCTGCAAAAAAGACTCTTTGACAGTGGTAGCTGAATGGGAAGGTAAAAAAAAGGCAATCAAACAAAAGAGAAAAGATTAAAAGAAAAAAAGGAGAAAGGAAAAAAAGAGAGAAGACGGAAAATTAAATCTAGGAAAGAAAAAAGGAAAGCAAACAACAACCGACAAACCGAAGAGACAAAGACAAACATACAAACAGATACAATAAATCAACATGGGTTTCAGCTACATGGATGGCATTTTCCTCAACACAAGAAAACAATTAGAGAACAAAGAAATAGCTAACAATCATCATGTACACATGCATACTTCAGCATATTTCTAATGCCAGCGTAGCAGCGCGCAAGCGTTTCCGTGTTGTTGAAGAGAACAATTCTTCAGGCAATTCGTTGAAGATAGCAGGAACATAATATGGCCGCGCAGCCATTCCGTAATGCGTACGGACCTTTGGCGTCATATATCGAGGTATGTGCCGCAGAGGTATAGGTTTAACATTGGGAGTTCGGTAATCCGTACACCAGAAATATTTTAGCACGACGATTTGCTTAAACAATGTATCGAATGACGGTAGACCACTTGCCTTAAATACACTGTCCGAATCCGGCACGTGTGACTTATAAAAAACACTCTTGGCAATGTTTTTTAAAATACTGTTAACCCTCTTTTTCCAAGTAGCGGAGCAGTTGAAAAAACAGCACATGCCATAACGAAGAACACTATAACCCAAAGTTTGACCTAGTATTTTTCGAACAGAGAAAGGCAGAAACACTTCTAAGTTATACAGCATACAGGCAATTGTTCTAAGCTTTTTACATATGTGAGCCATGTGTGTGTTCTACGAAAGATCGCCATCAAAATGTACACCTAGGTATTTAACAGACGTGACACAGAAAATACGGGCACAGGAACAAGATGCACAATTTGATGAGTGTATTGTAATGAAGCAGTCGTTCGGCACTGTTTTCCGTCGATTTCGGAAACAAACAAGCCGACTTTTTACAGGGTTGATTGTTATTAAATTTGCTTCAAACCAATCGGCTACCCTTCTGGAATCGTCTTGAAGGTTTGAGAGAGCAAGAGAATAACCAGAGTTGCCAGATACCAGCAGGGTGTCATCAGCGTATTGATAGATTTTCGAAGTTTTAACAACAGTAGCTAAGTCATTAACATACAAATTAAAAAGAAGAGGTGACAAGATAGACCCTTGCGGGACACCTCTCTTAAGTCTGATACTAACGCTCAGCACTGACCCAAGTGAGACCACTTGAGAACGATCCCGAAGGTGATTTTGAAGCAGAGATAGAAATGGTCCGCGGAAGCCATAACGGTATAATTTAGAACAGATTATACCATGGTTCACAGTATTAAACGCTTTCTTAACATCAAGAAATAACCCAAACGAAACCTCAGTCTGATCTATGCTGTTATGAAGGGTATCAGACAACTTTTCAAGTAACACCTGCGTGCCCGTGCCGGAGATGAATCCGTATTTATGTTCGCTCAGTAACTCATGTTTTGTCACAAAGGAAGTCATGACACCCAATATGTGCTTTTCAAGAATTTGAGAAAAACAAGATACAACTGAAATAGGGCGGTAGTTCAAAGGGTCCTTTTTTTTGCCGCTTTTATAGAGAGGAACCACACGTGCGCACTTTAGACTGTCTGGCCAAGAGCAATGTTCAATTATGTTGTTCAGTATGAACAAAAGAACACCTTTTAAATACCCAATATTTCTGCAGAGATCACCTATGTGTATGTTATCAAGCCCTAATGATTTGTTGCGGCTTAAACTACTGAATATGCAAAGGAGATCAGGCTCTGTCAAGAGCGGGATAAATGCGGACGATGACACAAAATTTGGTAGTGTATTGTTACTTGCACACTGCACTGGATCGTTTTGTTCCAATGAAAACGATTCATTGAATTGGTTGGCCAGGTCGGAAGTAGCGGAACCAAAGTTGCGTTCTATTGTGCTTTTAGTAGACAGGCGTTCGTTACCTCGTAATTGATTTACTAAGGACCAAGTTTTAGTTGTATTGCGACTAGACGCTTTGAACTGTTCGCTACAGAATTGCCTCTTTGACAAACGAATCTGCGTGGTCACTCTATTTCTCACCGTACGGCACTCGTCGCGCAGCGCTGTGTTGTCAGGGGCTCGGCGACATCTTGCCCAAAGCATCTTTTTTTCTTCTATCAGTGCCAAAACACCAGGGGTAAGCCATTGATGCTCAGCCCTCCGTTTTTTTATTACTACCGTTTTCTTACAGGCCTCCTTCATCTGGCCTAACGTGCGAACAAAATTGTCATATGCAGTGGCGTTGTTATTATCTAGAATGAAAGCATTCCAGTCAAAGCTAGCAATTTGTTTGTCAAACTTCTTTTTATCTAAGATGTTGACAGTATGAGAATGATCCGTTTGTAAAGAGTTGGATTTGGTTAACTGACCTACTATGAAGTAGTGATCTGCTAGTTTCTGCATAATTACAGCCCCGGCCGCACAAGAAAGGTCGGATGCTCGCACGTTGACATGATCAATACATGTACGGGTGAGATTATCTTTTAGGAACTCCTCCCTTGTGGGTTCCCAGATAAGAGGTACTATACCGAATTCGGAAAGGGCGTTCAAGTATTGTTCAACAGCTGACCGCTCGCTTCGGAGCAAGTCGATGTTGCAATCCCCGATTATGCACAAGTTGCCTGAGCTGAAAGTTTTATTGCACACCTCCCGCAGTTCTTCTATAAAACAAAGCGCACTTTCGGAGGTAGGGCGATAAACAACTAGTAAACGGATTACAAGATCATTTTTGGTTAGCTCAAAAGCCAGAGCTTCTGCCGATGAAAATACAATGTTAATATTTGAAACAAACAAACTGGGCTTAATGAACACGGCAAGGCCACCACCCCTACTATTTTTTCGGGTGAGGAAGTGTTTGCTGCAACCAGGAAGACAGAAGGTGCTGGACAGGTCGTCAGTGATATTAATTTCAGTGAGTGCAAAAACGTCAACCGTGTTTGAGAGAAGGTTCGAGAGTAGGGCAAATTCATCCCAATGTTTTCGTATGCTCCGAATATTTACGTGAAGAACAGTGCATGAGCTGGAACATAATGGTTGGAAAGCCTTGAGAAAGTCATCGACATTTTGAAATGACATTTTTTTTTCTGCCTGAGATTAGTACTTATAGCACGCTAAGTATCCTGTACAGCTTGCCTGGTTTCAGATGGGTACAGATGATGGTCGTGTAGAGTCCCCTCGAACGGCTTGAACAGACAATATTTGGGCCACAGGTTAGGATCCTGAAGGCGCTGGAATGCGTCGTCTTCCAAAGCAACGTGGAAAGAGGAATATGAGGCATAGCGCGTCTTCAGTCGACGACAGGCCAGAGGCTGTACTCCAAGGCTGGAAAAGTGTTCATGGAGCTGGGCCGGTGTGGTAGCCGGAGACAGCTTCGACACAAACATTGCCTTCCGCCGAGGTCGTGATGCCACCACCGACAGTTCGCTGGTCACACAAACACCAAAACGCGCAGGCCGCTGGGTCTTTCTTGTCGAGCCGGAAGCAACGCCTGGCTCCTGCAGCCCCGCCGATGCCGTGCACCCCCCGGCTTCATAAGAGACACGCTCGCCGTCCTCATTGTTGGCTTGAAGAGTGGGCGACGAAGAGGAAAGGAGGGGAAACGCAGCATTCTGGGCAGCGCCGGGCGTCTGCGGGGCAGCGGGTTTCGTTTCCGCGGCTGTCCTGGTTAGGAGCGGCGGGAAATGAGCCAGCCGTGGCGGCCCCCTCAGACGAGCCAAATCACCGCGGAGAGACTGCACCTCCTGGCGCAGCGATTTCACTGCGATAGCGTGGGCCTCGGCCTTTGTTGCACTCTCCCGGCGGAGCCGCTCATTGTCCTCCCCTAGTTGAGTGACTTGGTCGGACAAAAAAGAAATGCCCTCCAAGGCGTCCATGAGAAGGGCACGGAGGGAGACGAGCTCAACGCCAAGGTCAACGGGCTGGGTGGCGGCCGCTGCGTCGGGAGGGGTGGACGAAGGAACAGGCGAAGATTCTGCTGCCGAAGAAGTGCCGTGGTCGCATTAGGGTTAGAGTGTGACGATACACTCTTGCACGAATTACAAATGAAGCGTCGCGCGCCGTACTTGATAAGGTGCAGGTCGTCGTCCGGCAAAGTCATGCATTTCGCGTGAGCGCGTTCATTGCATTCCCCGCAGCGAAAGAACTTCTGTTTTGCGTAAAAAACGCAAGAGCACAACGCACACACATCTTTACTGGGAAAGTTTGTATGTAGAGTGCAACAAATGGAGCCTAGAACGTCAGCGAGCTTACACAGACCTGCTTTATGCTTTTAAAATCTCATGAATGCCTCACCATCCTTTTACATCAGTTTTTTATGATAAATCTATATCTCAACTTCTTACTAATCATCCATCAGTCTCTGCTCCCTTCGCTTTCAGAGTAAGAGAAGAAGCGTCACGACTTCATGTCATGTTCTCGGACACCATCAAAACCTCCGCTACTGAACTTTTAGTACCGTGGCAGCTTCGCCCGATATCATGTGATGTATCTTTTACAAGTGTCGAGAAAAACAGAGTGCCTAGAAGCGCGATCGTGCAACATTTCTTGTCCCTGCAGCACAAATATAAGTGTGCTGAATTTTACACGGATGCTTCAAAAACTGCCACAACTTTTTCCTGTTCTGCGCATGGTGGCACCTTTAATGTCTGTAGAACTATGAATAGAAACACAAGTATCTTTACGGCAGAGGCCTATGGCATACTCCTTGTAGTTAAAGATATTGTTGTAAATCGAATTCCGAAATCCGTAATTTATACTGGTTCTTTAAGTGTTGTGCGTTCCTTATCCTCACAGAAGTCTAAAAACCATAGGGTCAATGCTCTCATTAGTACTATTATATCTGTGTATGCGTTAAACCTTGAAGTGACCGTCTGCTGGGTGCCAGGGCACTCTGGAATTCCAGGTAATGAGACCGCAGATCGAATGGCGGCCGCTGCTGCCCTTACAACTACAGTTGACGTAACAACAGTACCGTACACCGACCTCAAATCACACATCAGACAAAACCTTCGCACAACATGGCAAGCACACTGGAATCAACAGACTGACAAGAAACTACACGTTATAAAGCCACTCTTGGGAGCATACACCACTGACACACACAACAGACACAACGAAGTTACCCTGGCTCAATTGCGGATAGGCGACACGCATGCAACACATTCCCACCTGCTCACGGGATCTACAAGACCCCTGTGTAGCAGGTGTGGGGAGGGCCTATCCGTAGTCCACATACTCATACAATGCAAGGAACTTGACACAACACGACACAAACACTTCAGAGAACTCTACAGAAAACATATTCCCCTACACCCATCGTTGTTTCTGGGTGACGATGCCATGGTTTCTGTGAAACGCGTGTTTAAGTATTTGTCAGATGTTGAGTTTTTAAACCTCATTTCCTATCATGCATAATCAAATCTGGCCCTATACACCAGCCATCACCATTATCTTTATTGGTCTTACTATGTCCAGTTTACACGCTTTATACCTACGTTTTGTGGTAGTCATTTCTTTTCATTAAATAACTTCTCTGGCGATCTTTGCCCTCGTCGGCCTTGCGCCATTAAACACCAACCATCATCATCGAGATGCACACAGCTGTGGGAGAGAAGAACGGAGGAGGGATGCGGACGGATGGCGCGTCGACGACGCAGGAGGGACATGACTCAGAGCAAGAGATGCGTCGCATCTAAAAATTGTTACGCAATTTAGCGAACAGCAATATCCACTGTTTTCCTGAAAACGGATATTTTTTTCTGTACACATTAAAGTTTTTTTTAATAATTACTGCAGGTTTTCCGAAGCCCAACCAGGAGTGGCAAGAATAGAAGGGGTACACGTATATCCTCGTTCCTTTGCGTAAAACTAGAGTAAAAAAAGACCAGGGGATAAAGGAACAGTATGAATATTGAAACAAAAGTAAAAAATGGTACCGCGGCAAAAAAACACACGATAGAAGGAAAAAAAAGCCGACAATATGCAGGAACAACAATGCAGCAAAACAGCAACTGCAGTTGCGGACAACGGCACTTCGGTACAGATACGCTGCGGGAAAACCGCGCCTCGGCTTTCAGTACCTCCGAAGAAAAGAGACGCAAAACCCGGCGTCCATCTCAACAAGCGTCGTGTTCTTTTTCGACGACAAAGTGAAAAGGCACAGCACGTGCTGCGTGGTGCTCATACAGGTACTCTTCATCGTCGTCTTCCTTGCGTGGCTCATTGGAACCACGTGGAACCACAATAGCTGCACCGGCACAAACTTTGACTTAGACATGTCACTTCCCACGCATTGTCTGCCCCTAATAACCGGAAACTGATCACGCAGTTCCTCAGGAGGGTCATTGACATCACTAGGGGCATGGTCCGGTGAATGTTTTCGGTGGTGAGGTTCGGGCAATGGTGATTGGGGGGTGGCAGGATCGGGTACATTGCATTTTTTGAAGCCACCACGTTCTCAGAACGTTTATTGATTCTCAGGGTCCCATTTCTCAAAAAAGGTTGCAGGTCATAAGTGCAGGTCACCTGGAAAAACTCACGTTAAACATGCCCCGACTCTCTGGAAATACCATTGTCTTGCGGCGACGTCTCTTCGGTACCACCTTGCCATTCAGGCCCAAGTCGTCTCGTGTTACTCATAAACAGGCTATCTGCAGATATGCCCTGGCTGACCAGGTCGTCCAGATTGGTCTTTTCGGAGGACTTGGCCTGAGGACTTGTGTCTTAAAGTTCCAAACTCTTTCAAGTGGGAAGGCGGCCCCGTCGCTTTTGTGGGAGTTTATTCAAAGGACGCACACGTGGCTGCTCGCTTTTTTGCGTGTGCTTCCACCGCCAGGTATAGGGCCTTGCAGAGTCCAGGCCATCTTTGTGCTAGTGGCATGGTTGTTTTCGTCCCACTTAGTTTCTGTCGTACTCGGCATTAACTTTCAGAGTTGATCAGAGCCAAATAGGACACTCACGGCTGGCTCAAGATTAATGCCGGGATAAACGTCTTCGTCCGCCAGATGTTTTCCTTCGTCAGGCATGGCTTGCACAAACGGGATATCACTAGGGGGTTCTTCCATCTTTTCGCATATGAAACGCACGACTATGCCTTCAATATCCGCCATAAGGTTGTTGTGCTGTCTGCGGAGCGTACATTTCACTATTTTATAACGTCGTTTTGGTCCGCTGACTCTTCCGAAGGCACTAATGGAGAGTTCCGTCTCGGCGCCAGTAGCGAGCATCAGCTTGGAAGCAACACTTTCTTTGACAAAGGATCTCTTCCTCCCATTGTCGATCACTTCGGGCATGTAGCAACAACCCTCTGACGCCATCATATATGCTCGAAACGTGTGGAGAAGCACGTCATTCATGAGTCCAGGAGCTGAAGCTTTCTGTGCGGCGACTCTTATCGTAACATTCAGGTGCTGACCATTAGTTGAGGATGGTATGTTTATATTATAACCGTCGCACACAGATGAAGCGTGTAGTCGTTTGCACGCGTGACATTGCACTCTTCGTCTGCAATCATAGACTAGATGACATTTAGCCGTGCACCGGAATCAACGACCGTCGGACGCCAGTTTGTTGCGCTTGTCTGTCAGGGTCATATCGCTCGTGCAGTCCTCGCTCTTATGCTGCGTGGCGGAGCAGGAAAAGCAAGACGAGAGGAGAGAGTCCGTCTTGTTCTGAGGAGACGATGCGGCAGGAGTTGGGGTCTGCTTCTTTGGAGATCGGTTGAAGATTGGAGCATCGTGTTTAGAGGACTTCGGCCAATTGTTGATGAGGGAAGTCTTTTCTCGGCACTCGGCCTCGATTCGGAAAAACTTCAGTAGCTGGTCGAGTTCATCAAATGAAGCCTGGGTAGCTCCTGTCGCATTCTCCGTGCTTTCGTTTTTGTAGTACTATATTACGATATCGGCTGAGATCACTTTGAGCAGCATCTCGTTTAGCATAGCTGCGTACGAAACCTCGGTGATTCCCAGGCTATGCAGACCCCTCCGTTTCAATTCCACCGTGTCCAAAAGCTTGCGCGATGCAGGCAGGTTGCTAGCTGAGCTGACAGGTCTGAGCATTCGTGAATTCTCTAGGTATTTGTGATCGATCATTTTGGCGTTCCCAAACCGTCGCTTGAAAATTTTGAGCAGGAGTTGGTCTCCTGAATTCCAGCAAATGCTTCCGCAGCAGATCCGTCCAGTAGAAAGATCAAGTAGTGGAAGCAATCAGTGTTGGACAGTTCCGTGTTCTCGTGCACTGAAGCCCAAAACATGTCCCGAAAGGGCTGCGATTTGGTCACTGCACCGTCAAATCAAAGAAGCTCCAACTTCGGAATCCTTTCTGCGAACTCATGCGTTGGTAGTTGCTGTCCGTTAAATGCTGTTTTTGAAGCGGCAGTGGCCCCGCTAAAGCTGGAACCGATGCGGGGATGTTGCAGCAGTCTCCAATTCAATGTAGTGCTCGAGCAAGGCCAACGTGGTGTTCGCGGCGTCGTCGTACTGCATGACCACGTCGTAGTAGTCCGCCACTGGGTGGTCGGTCAGGTTTCTTTCAACTTCGTTGTTCAGGTCTCGAAGATCAAAGTTGCTGGCACGCAGGAGGCCGTGCAGGATACGAAGTTCCGAAAGGTCGAACTGATTCGACTGGAGCACCTGGTTGACTTCTTTGATGATCCTCGTTTTCAGGGCTCGTCGTGAGGCCCGCTTGTGCTTCGCTCGTTCTATACCGGTCCAGCTTGAAGTGCAGCTCCCCCACGCCGGGAATAAAAGGCTCGTGCGGCTGGCTTCATTCCCAGTTCGTAGGTACCGAAAATTGATGTGGGAAAACCGCGCGTCGGCTTTTAGTGGGGCCGAAGAAAATAGATGCAAAACCCGGCATTCATCTCAGCAAGTGTCGTGTTCTTGTTCGAAGACAAAGTCAAAAGGCACAGCACATGCTGCTTCCTGCACGTACAGATCCTCTTCATCGTTGTCTTCCTTGCGCGGCTCATTCCAACCAGCTGACAGTCCAGCGCGATGTACAAATGCAAATTAACAACATACATCTCTAAGTTTTATACTGATGAAAGTGCACTTAAGGGCAACAAATTCCAGTCTTCAATGGTGGGAAGAAGCAAGGAAAACTTGAAAGTGTTACTCCTGGCAAAAGAGGTTGAAAAAGTTCACTGGTGTGATGGTTTTTTTTTTGTTGAAGGGGTTCACGATACGCAGTACGGTCCAATCCAAACTTACTTATGAACAATTGGAGAAGGAAATTCAAGCGAAAGAGTTTCTCTCTTAACTACAGAAAGGGGATGTTATTACTGATCATTAGATTTGTAACAGATTCGCGAGGATTGCATTTAGAGTAAATAAAACGTAGAGCCCTTCTTCGAATTTTCTCGATACTATTGATATTAGATTTGGTGTAAGGATCCCTGACTGTACAAGCATCCTGTAGTTTTGGTCTAATAAAAGTGGTATAGCCGAGATATCTCACAGTAGAGGGAGCCATCTTTAAGTTTATGCCTTAGTTGACAGAGCTTACGGAACGCTGGGGCGCAAGCGTCACTGATGTGAGTGTTCCAGCTCAAATTGTTGGTAATTTTTACACAAAGATTTTACATTCGCTAAATTCCACTAGGGGACTGTTAGAAACAGAGTACGAATATTTAAGGGGAAGACTGTTTATGGTCATTCTAAGATAAACTGATTTTTAGTAATGTAATCTTATACTCCATTTAGTGCACCAGGAAGGAGTGTTGTTCAGGTCTGAGTTTAGGGTGGTCTGGTAGGCTACAGAGGGAACGTTATTAAAGAATATACAGCCATCTGCGAAAAGACTGCGAAAATAAGTAAAAAATAGATATCTTTTTAATCCCAAGCATTGGCTCGAAAATGCGCATGAGGAATGGCACGAACCGGTGTCTTATGCTAGATTTTTTAAATAGTATCTGCAACACTTCCAATAAACGCTTTTACCATTTCCTTCGGGTTAGAAAGCACTGCAAAAGATATAGTTATCACCAGTACGGAGCGGAAAATCTATCCTGCTGTAACACCCTGCAAAAATAAAAAGGCGTATGTAAGAAACAAGAACAACTGGTTATAAAAAACTCTGGTCAGTTACGAAGGACAATTTCTAACGACCGCTGCAGCAATAGCCTCCGGTTGCGCAATAGGGGTTGTGCACATGTTGATAACTGATACTTTGTGTATTCAGCAGCTAATATGGTAGAACGGCGCATACCATAAGAGTGCTTAGGGAGCCAACAACTTCCAAATCAGCGGTTAAAATTGACGGACAAGAATATGAATCAACAGATCCTCTACGGACGTAGAGAGAAAAGTACTGTTTTGGCAGATTAACAAGTGTCCATTGTATCTTCACTAAATAAATTTACTCAAAACAATCAGAAACACAAAAAGGGACATTATCATATTTCTTTTTAAACCAAGTACTTTTATTGACCATCTTTAGTCAGAATCTTTTCAAGATGCGTTACATCTATCGTCGTTGACATTCATTTGCAGTGTACCGCAGCTTTCTTGGTAAACCTTTATACAGCATTTGCTCACTGCTGGCTCTTCGCTTCTTGAGGAAAGTTTTGCTTTATCCCTTTCATCCCGTGAAGTGGTTTCAACGAACCACAGTTGGCAGTGATATCCTTCTCTACTGCCAGGAGAATCTGGTATTTCTTCCGTGTCTGAGAAATGGAAAAAAGAAACCGCAGGTCACGGTAGCGGATGAACATTAGCCACTCTTAACGACAAAGGAAAGGGATGTGCAAAACGAGCCTTGACTAGAACCTAAAAGGTTTGCTATTTAGACTACATCCATTTCAGAGTTCATGGAAGCTACAGCAATACTTACTTTGTCAAATACAGTGTCGCTTTTTTACAGAAAAAAAAATTAGAGGCGCAATAACATTTAGTAAACCTTACAATCCGTAATTTTTAAATACTTTCCAGTTAGAAAATTATAGAGCGTGGAATTTGCGGATCAAGAATATGCTTTATAATAATGTGTTTAAAGAAAGTTGATGTGTAAAGCTGGAACAAAATTAGAATAGTATGAGAATATTTAACTCTTTTGCGTAAAGTGCTTTGGAGTAAAAATACAAGCTGCTCGTTAAAACCAACCACATGGCGCGATAGCTTAGTGGCTAAGGAATAGTGTTACAGAGTAAAAAGACGCGGGTTATATTCCTAACCAGAGGCTTTTTCGCTTTCGCCTCTGATGAAGTCGAAAAGCGGAAACACCAGTGTTTACAAATGTCTACGTGTGTTAAAGACATCCAGGTTGCCCTAATTATACCGGAGACCCCACGACGGCGTGCCGTATGACTCAGGCGTACGTTCAGCACGATAACCTCTACGATCAATTGATTGTAACAAACTCCTTTACAAGCGGTTATAACCAAATCATTTATAAACAAGTAGGTTATCTCCCTCCCTAACGAATGTAGCGGCAACTGAAATGGTGGATTATCATTTAGAACCTGTAAACAGGTAATTTAACAAAACTTGTTGGAGGGCTAGTCGGTCCATGACTCTTAAATATGTTTAGCGCAAATACAAAGGCGGTACAAAAAAAGGCCACAAGACAAGTGCTAACTTTCAACTGAACTTTAATCACCGCCGGAGCCGGTAAATATAGAAACAACTAGAGCATGCGCACCGTGCGCCCCAGTAGGCTATCAAAGTACGCATATGTGTCAATCAACCGAACCACTCAAAAAACAAGATTTCTCTTAGTTAAAAAGCACCACCGACCTATCACTGATACAATTATCGTCTTTTGCTTGACATAAAAAGCTTCCAACAGTTGCCGTGCGGTCGCATCTATGCTCCTACCAAGAATCTTAATCTCCCCGAGAAGTGGCTCACACTTGCGGGCATCGCAATACGCGGGCAATATGCGCATTTCCTTCCGTTTGTATTGACATTTCATATTCCCGTGCTCGGTCATTGATACATAGACCGGTCTGTCCAACATAGACTTTCCCGCATTTAAGTGGAATTTGATCAACGACGTCTATAGCACAGTTCACAGAGGGCGTAGCGTCCGTCTTAGCGCAGCTTTGCTTTTAGTGCCCATTGGACGGAGTGCGTGCGTGAATTCGGGGCAGCTTGCGTGGCGCCGAGAAGAGGAACGGAATCCCATGCTTGTTGGCCACGTTCTTGGTATGATGGGCGACATTGTGGGTCTACGGCACCACTTCGAGTTTTTCCATTTTTTGCGTAGGCTCAGGCGTTCTTCTAGAGATGCATCCGTTACCCTTCTTGAGGAGTGCCTCAGCGAATGAGTTCAGAACCGTGCAAGGGAAGCCGGCTTGAAGTACCCTTTCACTTTGCTTACCAAAGCTAGCCTGCATAGAGTGGGGAAACTACTTAGAGTTGTGTATACAAACCCCTACAGAAACCACTAGTTGAATGTAAAACCACTAGTTCTTTCTATGTTTACCGGCTAAGGTGGTGATTAAAGTTCAGTTGAAAATTCGCGCTTTTCTTGTCTCCTTTCTTGTGTACCGTCTTTGGTTTTGCGCTAAAAATATTTAGGAGCCGGTAGCAGCCAGCCGATCACTGGAAACTGTGGCTGATACGACTTGCAAGATGTGCAATTAGGTGACGTAGCTTACGCGACGCGTCGCCCCAGACGAACGGGCACTAGCTTCCCTGTAGAACGGTCTGAGGCAGTGTTATAACGGAAAATGTTATCTGCGAGGTTGCGCTTCCATGCTTCAGGCTCACGTCTGGCAGGTAGGCGGGTGCCCAGAAAATCTGAACCAGGTAAAAACCCTTGAAGTAATAATTTAAATCCCAAAGTATGGCACAAGAACGCCCGAATGCATTGCCTGTTAAAATGGCGTTATAGGGGCGGACAGGGTGTACCAAACTGAAACAAAAACAGAAATCGCCTAGAATATTGAACAATGTGTTTTTGTGCTACTTTGTTTGTGATTGCTGCGTTTGCCCCGTCGAATAAATACATTTTGCTTTTTTGAAATTTACGCAGACAGGTATAAAGTATTATTTTACAGACTGTACTAGTTTTGTAATCTATCAATTTTCCTGTGCAGTTTCTTATAAAATTCTCTCATACAGCACAAATACGTTGAAAGTAGGCGTTCATGCAGTGCGCAGAAAGTGGTAGTATATGTTTAGACTTCACCTGCAAACTAGCTGTGAGGCCAAGGACCCGCGATAATAAAACATCTACATGACCAATTCACACCGGGAGCCTGTACTTGGGATTGATTGTGATTCCGATATGTATTGAAATACGTAGCGTAAATCAACATGTTCATCGACAAATCAATTTTTGTCACCTGCTTATTAAAGCCTACATTGTCGTTAACCACTGACTAACCATAATGCGTGTAATCGCACCTGCTGATGACTTTGGCTGGACGGAAGCTGCAAGAATACTTCCTATTCCACTTACCCTAAAGCAGGATGAAACATCATACAAAATTATGACTGCCCGTAAGTGAGATTGCTCAGCGACGTGCAGTCATAGAAGGAGACATATATTCTCCTTAGTTTTAACAACTTAAACGGGACGTCAAAATAAAAGGTACGCCAGTCCACATATCCCTCCACCCATACCAATGTGCTGCCCGGACGCCCCACGGTGATATCGAATCAGAAAGTAATGAAGCAAGCGCAGAGTATATGATATTCATCAACAAATACGCAATCCGGAATCGCAAATGAATCCTTATAGTACCCCCGGTGATCAGTTAGCCGAGGGCTGGGAGAAATCTGCAGTGGGGTAGTGAACACTTTTTTCTCACAGGAGTTGATGGTAATAAACATCGAAAAGCGTTGGTGATTGAACCATCCCCGGCATTTCCGCTCTAAAAAAGTGGACGCATGCGAAACTGCATGTCCATCGCCGCTGTAAATAATTACACAAGGTGTTTGGTGAGGGTAACAACTGTTCCTCGTTGTCTCGGCGAACTTGTCACTTGCACTCGGCTATTCGGGCAGTAAATTCTGGGTCCTTATGCATGTGCGCGGCGCGTTGGGCGTGAACTGCTTGGTGCCGAATGACGCCAAACCTCCTCCCCTTCGAAGAACAGATGCAAACCTAATTCTTGCCAGAAGACAAGGGAAATGGGGGGGGGGGCTTTATTGTTCACCGATGTTCTATAATCCATCTTGCAGTTTCGATTCTTGTTTTGTGGTTTTTTTTATATACACATAGTGAGCTCTCTGCCACGTATCTGAGTAACCGGTATCTGTATCTGTATCTTAGGCGAGACCTGCTGGGTCCTGCCTGGGTTTTTATTTACGACACGAAGTTTTCTTACCAGCTAGAGGCTATCAGCTCCCTGTATAAGCGAACTGCTCAAGAGCCAATTAAACCTAAGGAAAAACATTTTACCCTTACACTCTGTGTACAAGGATGACCAGCGGAGCTGGGTTCAGTCCAAGGACCACATAAAAGAAACACATTTGCTTGTAATGCGCTATCTAGCATACTTCCTAGCAAACTAGCAGAATGAAACTTGGAGGGACTCGAGCTTCCTGAAGTTTTCGCATTTTTTCGCGCTTCTGGTCGTACAACGCTTTCCCAATTTCCACTCTTCCTTAAAGCGAACAACATTCGTTCATCCCATACCAAGTTTAACCTTAAAGGCCTCGAGCCTTATTATAGGATACAAACATGACTATCCTGTTCCCTCCCCGTCGTAGGCATCTTACTCTTGTGTACGCACCAACCCAGAGCCAAACCAAGCTGAACGGGCGCATTCAGCCATGAGTCTTCACGTTTAAATATCCAACCAACACGACGGGCATTTCCTCGGCCATGACGTGAAGTGCAGCTTTGTGTGCCCACTCCACTTCTTTCGCCACCAACCTGTGACCGCATAAACCGGCAACCTGTGATAGGTGTAAACTTACACGTGAAATACACCGGCGATATACACGTGTCGTTCATAAAGCGTTTCAAGCTGAAGTCACGCCAGCGTTCCAACTGGGCAAATGACTCTTCAACATCTGATAACGGCTCTAACGCTGTTCAACCAATTGCGCAACTTGAGAAAGATCCTTGGGTGATGGCGAGGGGCATAATAGTTAAGATAAAGCTGTGAGCGGTGGCGAGGAGGTGCTCTGGAGCGGCACCGAGTAAAGCGGCTTTGCGTGAATGAGAACTCGGGGGGGTTAGACAAAGACTGTTTCGCAGTAACATGTAACATATCCCGCTAGCAAAGTCTACTTAGGTATAAAGTTAGAATAAAATGTAATGATGAAGTTATAGAAAATGTTTGATGTAATTTTTTGTCCAATGTTTCTGCCAATACCTTACCATGAAAAGGTTTTGATGGCTTTCGAACCTTTCAATGTTAACCTATTATCTTGAGACTACGCACACCGCAAGTTTACACCTTCAGTATTATCTGCGAAACAATCATTGCACGTAGATGAATAACCCAATTATTTACTGATTTTTAGTTTACATTCAAAAGCGTGAATCGCAATGCCAGCATCTTGTCAAAGCCAATCTTGTAGTCAGAACGCTGATATTTACATTGTCACGCTGTGATGACGGGAGCCAGGTTCTGGTGGAAATGCAAGTTTAATGGAGCGTATCTGTTCTCAGCATTAAACGTCAAGAAAACACAAGCAGCGAAAAAGCAGCCAACAATGTGACGTCACAGACGATCGTTGGCGAATTGACTGACACGGTGTTTGGCTTTAATACATTTATCTTTGTGGTCATGTACGTGGAAAAAAATTCCGCCATCTCCACGAAGTGAATGATAATGAGAGGGGCACAGCAAAAATGCTTATCGGTGAAACCGTGAAACATTCACCCGCACATCATATAAAGACTCGACACGTCCAGCTTTCCACCGCTCGGTTGACAAGCCCGTCGACGACGTCGATGTTTGTGGAGGTTATGGAGGGGTTGTTTTTGGCAATGAGAATCTCCATGGGTATGTTAGCGAATTCGGGGTCTGATATTTTAGCCACCTTGGCCGTCGCCTTCTGCAGGGCGTCTTGTGTCGTGTACCCCCGGTACGTGTCTTGAGCTCGCAGGCGATGAACGACAACCTCTTCTTTTTCCTCTTCGCCTTGTTGGGTAGCAACCTACGCGTTGAACGTTTTGTCCTCCTCGGCCAACTTTTGCTTGGCCAATCCCTAGGGGGATCCTGACACAATCATCATTTATGTGCCGTGCCGTGTGCAGCAGCAACGATGGACGGGACAGGGCCCGAGCAAGAGGAGCTTCGCCCCTAAAATAGTATTCGGTCTAGTCCAGTGTCTATACGACACGAACATGCAACGAAATGTACTGAAAAGCTTCTACCCCTGCCTACGAAGCATGTCGATACCGCACGCGAAATAAGAGGGATACGCGTGCTTCACAAGAAATTTGGTCGGTGCATGGAGCACAAGATAAGGAAGCCGAGCGCGGCCGTGCGAAAGTGACAAACACAAATAAACAGATATAAAGGCATGGCTCGTGAAATAATACCTTTCCATAAAACATTCAATAACCGTAGGTAGCCACGATGGTGACGGCATACTGAATGCAGACCTACTTACGTCAAATCCAGACTCAGCTTCACCCGTGGGTGGTTAAAACCTAGACCGAAAATTGGTTTATTTTCTCAAGACCAAATAACTGATCGGAAAACTAAGTGTGAAAAATTACGCCCATCTTCCTGCGAAGGAACCCTGATGTGATGCGACGCATCGGGGAGTTCAATTGGTCGTAACGTTGCCTTGAGCATTTGCGCTGACGCTGGTATGGGACTGTGTCAGCCCACTCGCTGAAGGGACAGTCGCTTTCATCACGTCTTCATCGGAAGAATCAACTCAAGCACGGAGTCGTCAAGCAAAGTCACGCGGAGTCGAACGAGAGCTAGCGCTGACTGAACCGGCGCAGCGCGTGAAGGAGAGGAGACAGCGCCTGAAGGAGAGGAGACAGCGGAGGAGAGTCGCGCCTGCGCGTACTTGCGCACCGGAGCAGACGCGAGCGGAGCAAAGCGCGCGCGCAGCTGTTGTTGTTATGCTAATGCGACGGAGTGAGAGTGTTGCACACAGCTGTCGGAGAGAAGAACGGGAGAGAGTTGCACATGCCCAGGTGGTGTGCGTCGCGCAGGCGCGGACTTGCGCGCGCCGGAGCAGTTGTTAATGCAGCGTTACGCAGCGAAGCGCGCCAAACAAACACGCCAGCTGTGGTATGCTAATCAGCCGGAGTGAGAGTGTTGCACACAACTGTGGGAGAAAAGAACGGAGGACGGATGCGAACGGACGCCGCGACAACGACGCAGGAGGGACATGCCTCACAGCAATAGATGCGTCGCATCTAAAAGAATTCAAGCATTATGAGGCAACCTGAATTACCACACCTTAAAGCATTTTTAGTTGAGTCAAGGTTAGTGACATTCATGAAAAAAAAAAACACATGGTCCGTATTGAGAAAACCTTCAGCGGAAGAAAATATTCAGTAGCTAAAATGTATGTCTGCGTTTTTAGGCAGTTCCCATGCAGGCATAGTAGAATGTCGCCATATAAAGTAAGGAAGTGCGTGGCCTACTCAACGAAGCGGACAGGTACGGAAGCCATTCTTATTGTACGCTTTGTTTCGCTCACAAAAATTGGCTCAGCTTGCACTAGTGGTGCAACGCTGAAATAGCAGAATAGATGGCGCCCTCTATACCTTCGCCGCATTCGAAGAAAGAAGTGGGTGGTAGTTTCTCCCTTAAGGTTGAAACAGGAATATATTATATGTTGTCTCCCTTCGCCGCCCCCCTTCCGTGGTAGACAGATTCTCCCTTTATGAGGGAGGAGCATGTGTCTCGCTAGGGGAGTCGAGGAACATTTCTCCCTTTATTGGTCTAATAGAGAAACGTTCCTTGTCTTTCGCCGCTACCCGAGACAGGCTTGTTATGCGAGAAAGGCCTAGCGAGCTGATCGGTTTGAGGATCGAGGAAGTACGAATAGGTAAGTTACTGTTGTGCGCGCTTAAAATGGGCTAAAATAATGTGTTCATGCGAGCTAGTGTGTACTTCATTAAAATGTGCTGTTGGGCTAGTTGGTGCAACGTGAATTACAAAAATTGCGCTATAAGGACAAACACAGGAAAGACGACAGACAATGCGCAGTCTGTCGTCCTTCCACTTTCTGACCTTTTAGCGCAATTTTTGTAATTTGGTACTTCATCACGGGAACAGGTTAAGCGCCAAGCACAGCTGAAGGAAGAAAAAGAGGAAAACAGCTTCCCTTTTCTGTTGGTTTTCCTACGCGCGGTTGTACCAGGCTGCTTGCATGATGCGCTGAAACAACTAAGACTATACTACCGAGCGCCAGAATTGCGGTTAGCGAGACATGACGCAATCCGTATGCGCTGTTCCATTCGTCCCGGGAAACGGTGCGCCTTTGCTTTCAGCGCGAACGTGCCGCCGTTTAGAGGACGCAGTTAGGAAGACTCCAAACTAACTATTCCCCGCACGCCTCACAGTTCACATGATTCATCACAGTCTGTTCAGTTACGACTGCCAATTCGGTGGCACCCCCAACACACTCTCTACCACATGGTGTGGGAGTGCAAAGGTGTGAAGGAACTCCCAGAGGTCCTGGTGCCATCGACGGAGCAGTGGGAGGCCCTGCTGTCCAGCGAGGTCCTGGATGACCAGCGCGGCCTGGTGATCCGGGCCAGACAAACAGCTCAGGCCCATGGCATTCTGAACTAGGGACGCCACCCACCATGGATGGTCAACGCTACTAGACTGAAGATCATCTAGCTCTCAATTTTCCTTTTTTAGGAAGCAATAAACGTTTATCCCTCCTCTTTCTTGGCAGCCTCCATTTCTGGTTTGCGCAGTTTAGAGTGTTCTTTGTAGCGCTTCCAGTCATCGGCTAAATCAGATCGTCGGGCCTTGGAATAAAGTCGCTTTTTCTTATTGATGCAGCATTTATTGCCGGTCCTAAACCATGCGCTTTGCGTCGATGACGTGATACTGATTCTTGGAACGTATTTTTCTTTCAGTTCCAGAAGCTTATCGCGAACAATTTGCAGGTGTCATTTACATTTCTGAGAGCAAGGGAAGTAAAGAACTGCCAGGAAAATGATAACAATTCGGTTTCTACCGTGCCGTGGTTCGCATGGCTGAAATCAAAAATTCTTTTCTTTTTATTCTCGCTTGTGCAGCTTTGTAATGGTACCTCACTGTGCGCTACGTTGTGATTGCTAATGTTATCTAAAACATGCGCGAGCATATTGCTTGGTTCTGTGGTCAGCACAAGATCTAAGATTGAGTCGACACGTGTAGGCAATCTCCCCAATTGACTCAAGCTAAATGAAGATAACACATCGAGAAATTCTTGACATTCATGCCCTTTTGTGCTCCGATGTGGTATGCCTGACCGCCAATCAATTCCTGGGTAATTGAAGACTCCAGCAAGAATTATTGGTATTTTGGGTACTTGTTTTGTATAAAGCACAGCGATTCGTTTAAGTGCTCAATAAATTCGGGGGAAGAATATGGCGGACGACCGCAGGCCCCGACAGCACAACGTACACCGGCAAACACGCGTACTATCACCCATAAGATCGGTATACATGAAATTGTATCGACTAAATGGGCTTGCAAATTCTTTTTAACGGCCAAAATAACACCACCACCGTGAGACACTGTTCTATCTTTCGTTAATACCGAAAAGTGTTTAGCCAATGACAACTCGGAATTACTAACATCGGAGGAAAGCAACGTTTCAGTTACAAGCACAATATCCGCCGAAGATGATTCAGTGAACGAGCATAGGAGGCCCTGTTTATTAAATAGGCTGCGAAACTTTGCCAGAAGGATTGACAGCTTTGAATACGAACGATTTTTTAGTCACTTTTCTTTAGCAGCCGCGGCGCTTGACTCCCCTAAAAGTGTTTCACTCTGTTCCGTAGCAGGGGTTCCGCGCCTCGGCAAGGGCACAACAATATTAGTTACCAGGTCGAGGTAGTAAAGTCGACCATTCAGGACAAGCTTATCAGAAAGTACCTTGTATTTTTCACCTGGTTGATTCGTTGCGTGGGCAAAGTCTCTTAGCTGTTTTCTGATTAATTGCAGTCTTGGCGAAAAGTCTTCCTCGATCCATACACGTGGCGACAATACGTCTTTCAGCTTCCATGCATTCTTTAGAATGTTATGTTTGTCTTTAAAGTTGAGAAATTTGACAACTACAATGCGGACAGTTCCTTCTTTCCATTCACCTATTCTGTGTGCCCACTCGATCTCACCGACGTGTATGTCCGAGTTTTCGCTAACAAACTTGAATCGTTTCTTCAGTCTCTGCCCACTTTTCCGGACTGGGCGTCGGAAGGCCCTTGAAAATAATTTTATTGCGCCTGTATGCAGTTGTATAGGTCATCAACAACAAAGCTCGATCGCTGAGTTTGCTTTGAGTCAATGTTCCTGAGCTGATCGCATGATTCCTTTAGAAAGGAGCTGACACCACTGACGTCTGCACGGAGGTCCCTGACAGAATCCGATTGCTCGAGCTCAGAGAGGCGTTTTTTGATATACGTCACATTGAGCTGGAGGTCTTTCAGTTCGCTAGATACCTCCTCCAGAAATTTGTCGGTTGATGTTATTCGTTCCTTAAGAAGTGTCAACACTTGATTAATTTCTCCAGCCCGGGGTTTGTTTCCACCTCGCCAGCACAGACAAACAAGTGGGCAGGACAAAACAGGACCAGCGAGGACCTTGCCCCAGTACTCAGATGTCGAGTAAAACTTTAGGCTTGAAGCCACACCGGACAATCATTACGCGTAGAGCAGCCGGGGTGAACAAAGCAGCGTACTCGAATACGGTACGTGCACAGATCAACGCCCATCGCGAAGCCTTCGGCGGTATATCGTCTCCATTTCAGCCACAATCACACTCACAGGGTCACGCGTGGTGAGTTGAAAACCACGCGTCCACCACAAACACCAGAAAACACAAATCACAAGTTACGTTTGTAGTGGGCACTCCCCTCGAAAGCGGGCAGACGCCGAAAGCGGGCAGAGAGACGGTGAGCACAGAGCTGCGAGGTGTCACGTTACCTCCCAGCGGACGAGAACGCTCCGGTTCGTTCCCCTCGGGGGCATCGAGTAGCTTCGGAGGCTCGAAGATCGCACCCGCTCAGCGAGAAGCGCCTGCGGATGGCGTTCTTGGGTCACACGGGTCACAGTAGAGGCCTCGCCCGTAGTACGCGGCACGCGTAGACGACGGGCGGTTGGTGCGGCGGGGACGAACCGAAGCAGCGGATGCTGGGGGAGATTTTGCTTCGCCACGCAGTGTCTGTTTGTGTGTACGCAGCCACTTCTCAGTACCAGCACTACGCCAAGGGTGGCGGGTGAAGGTGAGAGAGGCGGCGGCTGCACCCGTATCGGATCCGTTAGGCTTACTCAGCTTCGAGACTTTCAGGACCTGAAAAGTCTGCCGTACTCACGGTGCGGCAATAAATTTGGAATCAACAGGTGCCGCTTACCTTGTCGCACACGTCACGTATACCGCCTCTTCATTCCAATTGAATGCCTATACCGTAAATTACGCTGCTTTAAGAACGGCAGTGGAATACAAATAACTGGGAGTTTATTTAACGAGTCTGCAGACGTTAAATAGTCACGTTAACAAAATAGAAGTTGCAGCTGCACGAGGTTTTGGTTTTCTGAGACAAAATTTCAGCGAACCTCCATTTAACTTTAAAGAACAACCGTATTTCACTAATGTGCCCTCAATGTTAAGTACGCATGCATTTTCTCGGATCCCTACACCAACGAGCTGCTTGATACGCTCGACAACATACAGAATGTGGCAGTGCGATTCATATTAGGTAATTGGCCTTGTTAAATTAGCATGAGGGAAAGTAAAAGTAAACTTAAATTGTAAAACGGGAATGATCACAGAAGAAACCCCAGGTTGAAATTTTTTCGTAATATCTATCATTCAAAAACTGGAATAGAAGGGGAGAAGTATATCCAAGCGCCATTTTACATATCCCAAAGAGGACCGCTAGCTTAAAGCAAATATTTACTTTCCTCTAAAGATGACGCCTTGCACGATTCATTTACCTTAGATCAATACAAGACTGTAATTATCTTCCACGTATGATTGTATCTACTGTTTATAACGAAGAATTTCGCCACGCTTTGTGGAAATATTTTATTTGGTCTCAAATTTGGTGCTTAGTGTTATGCTGTAATGCAGTGAAAGGAGAAGCAGGTATCAAATAAATAGATAAATAAATAAATAAATAAACTTGCGGAGCCGCAAGTTCGCCTGCGACGGGTTAAGAACCTTACGCATTTAAACTCGACCAATAAAATATTTATTGTTTTATTCGTTGTAGTATGTAAGCTTTGCTTTATGAATACTACCATTGCTATGTTATGGTTTGAAACAGATTATGAAACATTATAGTCTTACGCCTTTCCTTGCGTGAACACAGAGGGGTACAACTGCAGCCACCTGAAGCAGGGCGTCCTTCGCAGCGTGTCTAGAATTTTTTAACCTAGTACTACATTAGAGGAAAATTAAGTTCTTTTGAACTATTAAGTGGTGTGCACGTAACTCATCAAAACAACACGAAAAATTAACTGAAAATGAAAGTCCCTGTTCGACCTCTCCCAGGATCAGCCCTGTGAAAGATCATCGGAAAAGTTAATCTAGAAGAAAATTTCTGTGCACGAACAAATATCAAAAACTGGACATTCTTTTTGTGTGAAGGAAATTATATTGAATGCTCCTGAGTGTTTTACGGAGTACCAAAACGCTTCGTAAAAGCATTCGCGCAAGTTTTATATACATACAACAAAACTCGCCAAGCAACTGTTGTGGAAATAGTTGATTTAGTCAGAGCATGGAAGTGCTCAGGAACAATGTCCTAACAGAAATTGGCTAAACGCGGCAATTTTATCTTTGCAAAATTCAACCCAATAAATTACGTGCCTTCGGCCCTCCCCCCCTCCATCCCCGTTTATAACAGGTAAGCCACCCCACAAAATATATGAGGACCTGGACCATACACCTCTTCCAGCCCTGCAAAGAAATGAATATTTTGTATTGTCGCGAAGCCCCCGTCCCGTTTGCTTTTTATATTTTGTAGTATCCCTCTTCGGTCGCCTAGCCCCGTTTTATCTAAGAAGTGCATGCGGAGTGGATCTCTGCGCGCTGACCGACCGAGAGAGAGAAAGAGAGAGAGTGAGAGTCGACGGCTGTTGAGGAGAGCGAGCCGCCGTCTCGGCTTCTGTCCGCGGTGTTCCATGCCCCCCCGTGGCGTGTGCGCTGGTCGCGTTCGGGCTCCGTGTCTTCAGTGTTCTTCCGACGACCTTCCCTTTTCCCCTGCTTACTTTAGTGCGTTTTTTTCTAAACTACTTTCTTTCCACACGTGGTTCTCCGAGTGCGCGTTTTCGAGTCGAAACCTTGTGTCTGTGTTTTTGGTCCTTTTCAGTTTGGCGGGGACATGTCTGATTGGAGCTAAAAAGCGTCTTCCTGATTGGCTGCGGGTGTGCCTTAGCTTTGTTCCATAGCGTCCGCACACGCTAGGATGCGCTTTTTCCCCCAATGCGTCCCCCCAAAGCAAATATAACGCGGCTCCTCTGGCTATTGAGGGGGAGCGGACAGCGAGAGGGCGGCCTGCACCAGCTCACGTCAGAAACTCGGCCGCCCGTCGACGTACCCCGCACCCCCACCACTTTTGTAACGTAGTATTTTGGTTACATACTGCCGCTACTGTAGCATGAAGATCGGAAGGAAAAAGTCGAGACGTCGAAGAGGTTTTAAAGGTTAACTTGTTTACATTACAGATGACATTGGTGACATTGGTGACATTTAGCACATATGAATTAGAATGAATACACTTGTTACATAAATTAGAAAGACAGTCAATAGATTAAGAGTACTTAGCGGGACATAGCTGGCGGGCGAAGGGCTCCCGGCGGGACGCGGGGAAGGTGTCGCGAAGCCCCCGTCCCGTTTGCTTTTTATATTTTGTAGTATCCCTCTTCGGTCGCCTAGCCCCGTTTTTTCTAAGAAGTGCATGCGGAGTGGATCTCTGCGCGCTGACCGACCGAGAGAGAGAAAGAGAGAGACCGAGAGTCGACGGCTGTTGAGGAGAGCGAGCCGCCGTCTCGGCTTCTGTCTGCGGCGTTCCATGCCCCCCCCCGCCCCCGTGGCGTGTGCGCTGGTCGCCTTCGGGCTCCGTGTCTTCAGTGTTCTTCCGACGACCTTCCCTTTTCCCCTGTTTACTTTAGTGCGTTTTTTCTAAACTACTTTCTTTCCACGCGTGGTTCTCCGAGTGCGCGTTTTCGAGTCGAAACCTTGTGTCTGTGTTTTTGGTCTTTTTCACTTTGGCGGGGACATGTCTGATTGTAGCTAAGAAGCGTCTTCCTGATTGGCTGCGGGTGTGCCTTAGCTTTGTTCCCTAGCGTCCGCACACGCTAGGATGCGCTTTTTCCCCCAATGCGTCCCCCCAAAGCAAATATAACGCGGCCCCTCTGGCTATTGAGGGGGAGCGGACAGCGAGAGGGCGGCCTCCACCAGCTCACGTCAGAAACTCGGCCGCTCGTCGTCGTGCCCTCCCGCCGGGAGCCCTTCGCCCGCCAGCTATGTCCCGCTAAGTACTCTTAATCTATTGACTGTCTTTCTAATTTATGTAACAAGTGTATTCATTCTAGTTCATATGTGCTAAATGTCACCAATGTCACCAATGTCATCTGTAATGTAAACAAAAAGTTAACCTTTAAAACCTCTTCGACGTCTCGGCTTTTTCCTTCCGATCTTCATGCTACAGTAGCGGCAGTATGTAACCAAAATACTACGTTACAGTATATCACACAGTAAGAGAGGCACCGCCATTAAAGAAACGACCATTTCTGAGCACTGTTTAATAAACCAATTTTGCTGTCAACTGACGCTGATAATTACGCAAAGCTGCGCTGAAGGCTGGACGGCTGGTGTGGCGCGCGGGTTCACATTGATGTCGGTACAGTAGACCCAAAATGATGGCTTTGTGCTGCTACACACCGCGACTGAGTCATCTGCTTGCGCTGCATGCAGTGGTCGTCTACCGGCCTCAGTACAGTCAACGTACTGTGGCTGAACTTCAATGCCCGTAGCGTGGCTGAACTTCCGGCAGCTTTAGTACCGCTGGAGTCCTACAACCGCATCTCGGCTGTCCTCCGCTGGCCACACTTCGGCCGCACACGGGAGGCTTTAGAAAGGCCGGAGCCCAACGGCTGGAATGTGGCCGTACGAACGTAAGCCGGTCGACTGGCAGGCGGACACTGCCCGTTGGACAGCCATTGGAGTACGGCCGTATATGACCAAAAGGCACATATTTGGACACGGGCCGAACACGGCTGCCGGAAAAAGGCCGGACAAAAATCATCGGCCAATGTACACCGGCTTGAGTTAGGCCGAACAGTTCTGCGCTGCCTGGGTCAGTGCGCCGCAAAAAAAACGCTCTGTACATGTGGATTAGTGATTAGTGCGGTTCTGCAGAGTTTCTTTACATCACATCAGGGCTTTGCGTTGAACTTTATGATTTTTCGTCCAGATTGTACCTCTTCCCTCGACATTTTAGCAACTAAAGTCTAAAGTGTCACCTGTGCTTCCTTAGTTAGCTACAAGAGTTTATTTCACCGCTTCATTTGCAGTTTTTGTAAGGCAACTGAATTCTGACGGATCTGGCTGGTGTTTAGTGTACATAGTGAGTATAGTGCGTATATGGCCTAATTATATTCAACATTTTCTGATTTTTCAACGTCTGCAGAATCTAAACTGCTCCTTTGTGGCGAACGTTTCTCCAACCTATTATATGTTTACTTGCATTGTTCACTTCATGCTCACTCATGCTACCTTCATTTGTACGAGTTTGTTTCTCTCTCATTCTCTTCTCCAGCGTAAGGGGTTCTTTTTAATCTTCAAATTGGCTTTTCTTCAAAAAGTATTTTTGGCTTTTAGCCCTGTTTCTCTATATTCCTCTGGCTTTGAAGCTGTCATATCTTTCCGGGAGTGGATTTGTTCCCGACACTTTTTTGTCCTTTTGTATTCTCGGAGGAGGAATAAAAACATTTAACAGGTAAGGCAAGCCTTGGCTTGCGCCGATTCTTGCCAGCGAAGGAAGCGTTGCTACGGCGCCATTGGCCTTGGCCCTAAGACTCGTTACGCCACCCAGCAGCCATCGGGCATCTCGACATTATGAAGACATGTGGGAAAGACCGCACACTTTCAACACGTCGGCGAATTGTGTGTCACTTCCCATCAAGACAGCACATGGGAGACCATTCCGAAATTTTTCTCATTGATATTTCTCGTTCATTGATATTTCTTTGCCAACAGTGGCAAAGAATAATAGCGCAGTTGCTAGTTTTAACTTTTTTATGATGAGTGGTAAGTGTTTTCTACTTCGTTTAACCAGCCCTGTCATAACTTTTCTTTTGCACCGTTCTATAAAAGCCGTTCCCCGTTTTCTGGAGATTCTCTCTCTGCGCGCGTCATGTGTGTGCGTTTCGTCCGTTAGTTACGGAACCATATCATGATATCGGCGAACGTTTCCCTACTGTTATCTGACACAAACGTGTCCATGTTGTGCAGCCGATTCGGTTACAGCAGTAGGCGGAGCTTCTTTTTTCATCCTACGTAAGTTCTTAAAACGGAAAGAAAGGGTATATATCAACACTAAAGTTGGCGTTGAACAAGTCAGCTTGAATATCCAGCTTCAAGCTGCGCCTTATAACCCACACAGATGGTTGTGCCTCTGATATGTGCCTCCATTGCATTGGTCACGTCACCGCGAGGAACGCAGACATGAGAGCGCCTTTCTTGACGCAGGTCGTCCTGCTTGCGAGCATCACGTCGAGTCTCCGGATTTTCACCGCCGCCCGCCTGGACCCACACGACTGTCGCGAGCAGACCCACCATACACCGGCCGGCGACATACCAACGCGCCCTGCTGAACAACTGCCGGTCCCCGTCGCAGCCTGTTCTTCCCTCCTTCTCCCGAGAACAATCACCGGCCCCGGCACTCCTCCATGCCTACTTAAGAAGCTCTCGCACCGGAGTCAGTCGGGGCACGTCACCGCGACGAACGCAGACATGAGAGCGCCTTTCTTGACGCAGGTTAGTGACCCACAGCACGCTGCTTATTGTGTTCGTTCTGACGACCCTTTCTTTCTCGCGGTGTCGTGCCCCCCCGACATGCTCGAGTCCTGGCGAAAATTTCTGTACCAGTTGTGCTCTGCTACTACAAATGCTTACCTTGTATATTTTATGCTTTTACTCTCGGGGGATGTTGAATTGAACCCCGGACCCTCTCCTGTAACGCTTGAAACTAAGATGGCCGAAACACTTGCTTCTATCCTTGAAAGTATGGGCAAGCTTGAAGCAGGGCAGGATGCTATTTTAACTGAACTGAAAGGTCTGAAGGAGAGGCAAGATGCGACCGATAGCGAGCTCAAGCGCCTGGCCGAACGGCTGGGAACACTGGAGAATAAAGTTGCGTCGCAGTGCACCCCGACTTCTTCTACACCTAGCGACACTCTTAGCAGCTTAAATGGCAGATTAACAACTATCACAGCAAGGTGTGATGATGCGGAAAACAGGGCTCGGCGGTGTAACTTATTGTTTTATGGTATTGAGGATGACCCCAAGGGGGACTGGCCTGGCTCTGAGCAGAAAATAGTCAACTTCTGCTCAGATAAGCTTCAAGCTACCGCCGACACCCTTAAGTTTGATTGCGTGTATAGGTTGGGAGGGTTTGCTCCCGATAAATGCCGACCCATAATTGCGAAGTTCTGCTTCTTCAAGGACAAACAAACCATTCTAGGTTCGGCGCACAGGCTTAAGGGGTCGACTTTTTCGATTGGTGAAGATTTCGCCTTCTCAACCCGACTAGCCAGAAAAAAACTAATAGCTTTCGCCAGAGAAGAAAATAAGACATTTAAGCTATCGGTGGATAGAATGCGCATGGACAATAAAACATACATATATGACCCCGTAACTGATACTGTTATCGCTTCTAACATATAGCAAAGGACAGGCGTCCACCCTTTGCGACCAAAGAACCACTCAACTAAAGAATTGCCGTCGTTATCGGTTACGTACACTAACATTCGAAGCTTACTTCCTAAACGCGACCAGTCATGCTCTTACTTGGACGACAGTAATAGCGACATCTTGGTGCTAACTGAAACTTGGTTACATTCTGACATTAGTGATAGCGAACTTTTTAACGAAAAGAGGAACTACAGCGTTTACAGATACGATAGAACACACAGGAGGGGTGGTGGTGTTCTGCTCGCAGTTAGAAACGGGATAACGTCGTTTTCCGTTGAAACGAATGCTTCGGTTGAAATAACTTGGGCTGCATGCGTGACAGCATCCGCTAAGGTCTTAATAGGCGCCTGCTACCGTCCACCCGACTCCGATCCATCCTTCTTGAAGGAACTGCGTGAAAGTATATCTTGTGCCTTGAAACAATGCGCTGCTGATATAGTCTACCTTTTCGGGGACTTTAATTTCCCTCTCATTGATTGGTCGCTCCTCTCAGCTCCCTGTAGCACTTAAACCGAATTCATTAACTTAACTGTAGACTTCAACCTTGTTCAAGTTATAGACGAACACACTCGAGGGTCTAACATCTTAGATCTTGTATTAACCACTGCACCGGAAAGCATAGGATCCGTATCATACATCGATGGGTTCAGCGATCATAAGCTCCATCAGTTTACATTTAACATTCCTTTAAAATTTCCCGGTGCCATCATTAAAAAAATACGCGATTATAACAAAGGTAATTACAGGGAAATGAACGCAGAATTGGAGGAATTCTTCAATGAATCCTTTCTACCCTCATTCAGTTCCCGGTCTGAGGATGACAGCTGGGTGCTCTTCAAGAACAAGATAGCCGAACTGGTCGACAAACACGTGCCTTTAATAACAATAAAAAATGATCAATCTAATCCGTGGTTCAACAGACAACTCAGAAACATGCGAAAGAAAAAGAAACGATTGTATAAGAGTGCTAAATCGACTTCCAGTGCGTCGTCATGGGCCAAATATAAGGAATTTCTGAGAACTTTTAACTCTGCAGTACACAGTGCCAAACAAAAATACTTTTCTGAGGATTTACCTTCGCTGTTAAAAAATACCCCAGAAAGTTTTGGAAGACAATTTCAAACAATCGTTTTAATAACGACATTGTAATACATGGTGACAACGGTGTTCCCCTTCAGGAAAATGCGTGTACGCATGCATTCAACCATTTCTTCTCGTCGGTATTCACTCGGGAAGATCATTCCACCATACCCATGGTTCCCGAATCCGATTACAGATATATGCAGCCAATTGATATTACTCCTGAAGGCATCGCTTCACTAATTGGCAGTCTTAAAGTTTCCACTTCATCTGGTGTCGATAACATTAATTCAAAAATATTAAAGCACACTGTGCACATCTCTAGTCAAATTCTGTTCCATATTTTCAGTAAATCATTGACATCAGGTCAGTTACCTGCCGACTGGAAAATCGTCAAGGTTGTTCCCATTTTTCAAATCCAATAACAAACATGCACCCGAAAATTATCGCCCGATTTCTTTGACGTGCATATGCTGTAAACTACTGGAGCACATTATTGCATCTAATGTGTATAAACACCTCGAATCCAACAACTTTTTTTTCGTCCATCAGCATGGTTTCAGAAAAGGCCTGTCATGTGATACACAACTGCTGGAATTTACAACCGACCTACACTCTAACATGAATGCTAACCAACAAACAGACTGCATTTTTCTTGATTTTTCAAAAGCGTTCGACCGTGTTGCTCATTCCCGCCTCATTACAAAACTATCAGCCCTTTGCCTGGATTCTTTAACTTTATCATGGATTCGGAACTTTCTGTCTATGCGCCAACAATTTACCGTGGTCAACAACTTTTCTTCACACCTCGCTGATGTTACTTCTGGAGTTCCCCATGGGAGCGTCCTGGGTCCGTTACTGTTCCTGATCTACATAAATGACCTGCCCCTCAACATCTCATCACGGATACGTCTCTTTGCTGACGGTTGTATTATATATCGTACGATTACTAGCCTTACGACCACCTTTCCTTACAAAATGACTTAAAGATAATCTACAATTGGTGTAATACATTGCAAATGTCATTTAATTTGAGTAAATGCAAAGTAATGTCTTTTAGTCGGAAACACGATAATTCAGATTTTCTTTATTCCATCAACCACAGTGCAGTTTCGCAAGCCGCTTCCTATAAATATCTTGGTGTTCATCTAACACCTAATCTCTCTTGGAGTACCCACATTTCCGCCATCTGCGCAAAGGCTTCTAAATCGCCCGGTTATCTGCGACGAAATTTACGATGCGCACCAGCCCTTGTCCGCAAACATGCGTATCTAACCTTTATTCGTTCACAGCTAGAATTCGCGTCGGCGATCTGGTCCCCTCACCAAAACTACCTAATCGTCCAGCTGGAATCTATTCAAAACACAGCCGCCAGATTTATTACACGCAAGTACGACCGTCATCTTAGCGTTACCCAAATCAAACAAGAGTTATCATTTCAGCCGCTAGATACCCGTCGCACTATCGCGCTATTATGCCTTTTTCATAAATACATAGTTCGCGTCACACCTAACCCACTTCCTCTTAACGCCCCAGTACGTACGTCACGACGCCTTCATAATAGTCACAGTTTCACGCGAATTTTTAGCAAGACGCTTGCTTTCAATTCATCTGCACTGCCTCGAGCAATCATGCACTGGAATGATATTCCTGACCAAATTGCATCCATACTTAGTCAAGATAGCTTTAGCGATAATCTGCACCGACATTTTTCTAGTAATTGTGTAATGATGAATTGCTAGAATAATATTGTTACTGTTTATGGGAGTTTCCCCCTTGTATTTGTGTTTTTGTGATGTTTTTTATTCCACAAAAACCCTGTGCGTTTGTGATCATTGTCTGTTAGAAACGTGTATGACGTGTTTCATTTACGTCTGTAAGCCGATTACCCAAACTCTATATTGTGTACTTGTCTTTTCTTCTTTTTCCCCACTATTTTTTTTTTGGGTGTTCTTTCAAAAATGTAACCCCCCTTACTCAATGCTCTTCAATGGGCCTGTAAGGTATAATAAATAAAATCAGCAGTGCACTTGGTACGTGATTTCTTCATCCGGCCACCACAACAAATGGCTCCCTCTTGAAAACGGACAAGTTTCCTCCCCGCCTTCGTGAGAAAGTTCAAAAAACCACTACGAGCTCCAAACATACGCTCTTATAAACCCTCGTGAGGTTATTGTACATCAGCAACGCATAGCACACGCCGCTGCAGTTTTTTCTGTAGCTTTGTTCAAAGTGCTGTCATGACAGCGCGCGAACGTTTCACTGGTTTTGCTTTGCTTCATTTCCTTGAAATGATTCGAGAGGACAGGCTGTCTCTGTAACTTCTTGTTTTGTATGTTGCACGTATGCCTGCTTTCATTATGATCTGGGAAACATTTGCATTCATTGTCTTTAAGTTTGGGGTAAGCACTGGCAGCGGACATTCAGTTGGTGACTGCAAGCTGAAAAAAATTCGCTTGGATGAGCGAAAGCGCGCAGAGCGCCGCACATTTTGGGCATGGGGCATATGTTCAGTGACATCACTGCGATCAGAAGACCTAGGACTTCTCTCTGGTAATTTCGCAACGTTCTGGGGCCGTATAAAGAAACGAAGGATGGGTCACTTGTTTACGTGACCTGGCGGCGGTGCCTGAAGCTTTCCAACCAGGTGAAATTTGATGCCTGATTTTGTAGCTGTTTTACATGAGCGGCAACTGCCGTGGCGCTGCGCTCACTTGTGGGACCATGTGTAATCTGGAGCTGCCCGAGGCCACAGCATATTAAGGAGTGCTTTTCGAGACGGCATGCAAAACGTACAGGAAGGACCGCCAAATGGTTGCTTTATAGAAGGAATTGAGGGACGCTATTGGAGGGCTGGTTATTCGGCTTACCAGCTCGACTCAGCTTCCCTGAAATTATAAGAAGCAAAGTAGTATACTAAGATAGATTCAAGAATCCCGAAACCGTAGAGAAGGGGTTCGCGTGCAAACTTAGTATTCGAATAGGAAATTATCTACCCTTTTGAAATATCGAGCCGTGGAACTACACACCATAATTGTTTTTTGCGCGAAGTGGTTTCTCACTGTGGAGGTATCGATAATGAGCTTAAGAAATACTAAGTTTATCACTCAGGAGGTACCTATACAAGAATTAAAACCCTTGTAAATACATTTTGCCACCTCTCCAGACGTAAAAACGGGCACAGTACCGTGGGAAGTGTTCAGCTTGTTGAGAAAAAGAACAAACCACGCTGTGAAGCCGCTGTGGAAATTACGCCAATTTCAAAAAGCGACTTCACATCCTTCCATTGGTTGATTCTAGCGCCTTGGAATGATTGCGTTCAGAAAGAAAATGGAAAGCAAGATGACTGGGTTGTCTTTTAAGGGCCTGCAACTAAGCATTAGTCAATGTCTTGCCTCTGCGTCTGAGCAGTGGCGGCAATAAAGCAAACTGAACCATGGAAAAACGTGACCTGCGGTAAAACACGAGTAAACCGAATTTGTTGGCTACGATCAAGACGATAAACGCCACTGAAAGATGTTTCACAAAACTACGAACGAAATTGCAGGGGTTAAAAGAAAATATACCTCTAACTTTTATAAGCCGAGCTCAGTTATGAATGGGCACTCGAAGCACATTCAACAAGCAAGAAGGTACGATATACCGCTTCAACACTCAACAGAGCGAATGTTTATCGCAAAAGTAAAAGAGATCATGAGTAGTAGGAGTGACAGCTTAAATTCTTAAAGGGGCTCTAAATAGGTTTCTGAAGGTCGCCATTTCAATAGCGCAATCGCTAGAGTACCCCTTCACGACAATGTATACCAAATATTACAGCTCTGCGTAAAGCAGGGGCCGCACAAACACTCAACAAAGATGCTTTCTTTCTTCCTTGCTCACCTACCGCTTTCTTGCCGCCACACGTGCGCGCTGTGCCGTGCGACAGAGCGCTTATGACGCACCCGTGTGACGCACGAAGCTCTCAACAGTACGGCTGCGCTATTGGTGGGCCCCGTTAAGTGCTGTAGCCAGTCAGCGTTCCCGGCTCTCAGAGAAACGCGGTTGCGCGCAGCGTCCCTGCACCGGCGGCACGGCGTATTCGTCCAGCACGGGTGGCACGGACGAATGTTTATCGTTGCCATCCGTTACACGAGCGTAGGTGAGGTTGTAGTCGTTTGCAAGGTATAATTAACGCTGAAAAACACGGAAAATCTCTGCGGGCACAAACGGCCGCTACACGCGCGACCGCGGCAAGCATCTGCCTGCTCGGTCGGCAAGCAGCCCACTGTGCGGTGTACGCACGATAACGCATACACTGCAGCAGCTAAAACTTGTCACCGCCCGCCAGTGTGGGACTATTGCTCAAAATCAGTTTGCAAATACCCGAACGGGGGTGATAGTGCAGTGAAAGATTGCGCGGGGGGTCGTCGTCGTCACGGCCTCGCAAAGCAGTGTCTGGATAACTGCGGCGATGCTAAGCGTTTTCACCGACCTCGGTGGGACGAGTTCACCGTGAAACGCTAACGCTAGCGAGCCGCTAGCGAGCCGCTATAGTCGTAGGTGGCAATCTTCAGTTATTGTCGTTAGCGATCATGTTGAGTTAGGAAGCCCCCTATCTTGCCTTCAAAAGCTCGTTTGCGCTCGTTTCCGCCGACGCGAGCACGGCCGGCGCGAGGAGCCGTTCGATGCGCCGCTGAGCGGTAGTAGGCGGAGCTTGGCCGTCGTCTGCTACAAGCGTGACGTACCGCCGAGTGGAGCCAATGGCTGCGCGCTTCTCGACGCAACCCTGTTTCTCTAGGTGTCACCGATCTAGTCTTGCGCCTGGTCGGTGGCGTCTCCGCTTCCACAGTGCTTTGGAGGAGCGGTTAAAGAGGGAATGCACCAGGCCTTGTTGCGGGCCTTTTTGAATGAGCGATAGCTCGGCTAATACTGGACGCTTTTAAATCATTTCTGCGATAGGATGTTCTTTGGATAGTACTCCAATGATTGCGCACGTAAAATCTCAACCTTTGGAACCGTGTTTAGGGCCCTTTTAAGACGACGATATTTAAAAAAAAACACTTGTAAAATGGACGTTGTAACGAACCGTGCGCAACTGTATTCACAAACTGCACAGATTATGCTGAAATAGTGAACTCATTTCTCGTGTGAGCTCTCTCCAAAAGTTTTCTTTTCAAGTCTTCACTCCGCAAGCCTCCGCAAGCATTTATGGTCCCTGGATGATGTCACAGGGGCCCCAAAAAAGGCAAGAATAGGTACGAACAAAGACCCCATTACCTAGAAAAAGTATGAGTATAGCCGCATTCGAAGATTTACGGACCACCGCCGTGTTCGTCAACCGTACATGAGCATTTGGAAGAGTGGTTAAAAACAGAAAACGTCGTCTCTATTTCACTTTGCCAGATCAATTCGTTTCGTTGACCGAAACTCTTCACCTGTGTAAACTCATATCGAGTGGCTGTGTGACAGGAGAAATCTCTCAACGACGTAACCTAGACCTCCGTTTCACCTTGCTGGATCTACGTCTTGGTAGTAATATAGCTTCTCGTGTATAGCCGGTCCCCATGAGTTTGTATACGGTATTTTATGTGTTTTTTTGTCTAGAGTGACAGGATGATGCATTTGAGAAAATGACAGACGCCATTTTGCGAGGTGCACATCTAGTTTTTCCGGGCCAAAAATGTATTCACGCAGGGCGGTTGCCTTGGGTACAGAGTAATCTTAATTTGCAAAACGTGTCCTCATAGTACAACTACCCTAATTACTTTAATCAGTTTCATCTAACGTTGTCGCACACTGAGACACAAGGAATGAATAAGCATGGAGGAGAAGAAAGCAGCTCAGGAGGAGAATGGCCGGGAGAAGGATCGAACGCTTTGAATAGGCCACTGCCCAAACCCTGCTGGACTTTGCGGAGCGCAAGAATTTGCTGTTCCTTTGCTAAAGTACACAGACACTGGGAAGAGTTAACCTAATTTGAATGCATTAAAGCTGCCGCGAATCGGTATCATACCGTGTCACCCTAAACCGCGAGACAGCGTCACTTAAGAGTATTCCTTAGAAAAGTCGTCGGAAATGGTCACCCAGCTGCTATCCAGACTACGCCCACCCGGTTGACATCAGCAAAAGCGCCAGAACAATCTAAACTTCTCAGCGTGCTAAATTCATATCGGCTGCGACAAGTTCCAGAATATCCGCAAAGGGAACAATAAAACAAACAATACAGCACGCACGTACACAATCGCTCCCGCACGTGGCTAATGTGAGCATAAACCCGACGCAGCAGTTCACAGTGGTCATCCGCCGAGAACGTAAACAAATAAAGCGAAAACCCAGTTCCACATTGTGGGAAATTGGGTTCTTCTGAAAAAGCTGAACTGTGTTTTCTCGTGTCGGCTCGAACGTCAACGCATGGTCGTTGGAGAACGGCAGCGCTGTGGCCACGTCAATTGAACGCTTCGCGCAATGAAATAGCAGCTTAACGTCGGCGGCGGGAATTAACGTGCTCTTGAAGACCACTGCGACGTCTACTGGTGCGTTTATAAACCTTTTTCTGCAAGGCCACCGGGGAGTCTAGTAGCACGCTCATACCGTTGCGTGGCGCACAATCCACAGCACACTGAGAAAAATGTTCCACCTACAACACCTGCGCTGTTAAAAGCCGCTTTGTTGCTGTAATGTCACAACAATTTGCGGTAGCGTGCCTGCTACCTTTTCCCCGCCATTGTACACTCTTAGGCAAAAAGGACTAAAAGTTCGTCCGTTCGGGGACTAATGGCCTCTGCCACAATCATTAGTCCCTTTGGGGACTAACTGCGAGGGGACAAACGGTTAGACCCCCACCCGGATGGTCCGTTCCGATACTCCCCAAAGACGAACTGCGTAGAGCGCAGAAAAAAGAAAAAAAAATCCGTCACCGGCAAGGATCGAACCCCTGACGCCCAGAACTATACAAAAGGAACCCGACACGCTACCCGCTGGACCACGCCGCCGGGTAGTAGCTAAGCGTGTAGTACTGTGCATAACGAAACAGATCAATTGCAACTCGTGCCCGAATTTCTATCTGTGCAAGCGAACGTGACCGCGTTTTGCGCCTTGCGCTTACAGCTTCGCTGGGTTTAGGGACTATTGCTCTGTTCGATTCAAAGTAGAGCCTCACAACCATAGTTTTTCTCGTAAATAACAATCAACTCGTCGTCGCCTAGTTGAGATAGGTAGCCGGGCGATCGGACGACCCATTTGTTTCCGCACAAATTAGCGCAAGCTAAGTGCTTTCTTAGTGTTAGATACATATGTTAAGTGCTCCATGTAACGTATGTGAAAGGTGTCGCCTGTGTGAGTGGCAGAATAAGAAAACATGCCATATTTTCCTGCATCGGCGAAAGCGAATTCGGTGTTGCTTAGCCTGAATTCTTCAAATTCGCGTCGCTAGACGATTGCGACTGGGAAATGCAAGCGGGTTTTACAGCAGTTGCAGCATTGTCATAGCTTTGGTGCCCAAGGCAATTATGTACCGAGCGTAAAGATAACTTCGAGACGCTTACCTGTAGCGAGCATTTTTGTTTTGCAGGTGTCATCAGCAACATGCGTTTTTTTTTCGTCTGTTCAACATATACATATTCATTACGCTCAGGAATCCACTTTTGCTATTGTCACTAATTTTTGCGTTAGTGTTAAGGCGCATGAAAGCTTTCATTTGCCGTTATTACCTCGCACGAATCGTATGCAACACAGCGTAACAACATAACATCGCCAAGAAGCGTAGGGCAATCGCGCTTCGCCGCTCCTTGCCATTACCCGCCGCTCTACTAACCGTGGGCGATTTTCTTATAACTAACATCAATATTTTCTCCCGTGGCACCATCTAAAGCACCCAGTGACTGCAATGGCTTGTGTTTTGGAAATATAAAACTGTTCGCAGACATATGCGCGAAACGGCAACGACGACGCCATTAGGGGATTAATGACGCAGCAAAGAGACTAACTGCGTGCGTTTCGTCTTCCCGTTACTCCTTATAGATCGGCGGGGACGAACCGTTAGTCCGCATTTATGCATACGGCACGTACTCTGCCGCAGATACTCCCCTTGAAGATGAATGATCGCCCGCGAAGACTAACGGCTGTATTTTAGTCCCTATTTTAGTCATTTTTGCGTAAGAGTGTAGATGTACTTTACTGCCTTATGCGGTCGCTATTTTATAAACCAAAATTTCGTCATTTTTGTGGAAAACTATTGTAATACTGCTATTTAATCACGTGTGCTGGTATTCTCTAAAATAGTTATTTCGCAATTTCTTTTCCACGAGGTATTCATGACATGAATGACCTTTTTTCCTCTTGTAAGCTATTTGAAAATTCTTGTTAGTATGTACTTTAGGTTTATTCTCTATGGTCTTGCGGACTTGCCTTTCCTAAGTTTACGTGCTACTCCTGGAGCAGAAATTGGCTCCAAATATGCGGCACCATAAAACAGACGTCAACACATCTATGGTAGACCACCCTCCCGCAGCTCCCCAAGATGTGGTTTCCCAAGGAATGCCTGTTACTCACCCTGTGTATCTTGTTTTCTGATATATGTCTTGACCACTGTGCACTCGTTCTCCGTGTACAAATGATCCCATGTTGGTGATGGCAGTGAGTAAGTTATATCACCTAAAATATTTTCGCATGTGTAAGTGCTGCGTAATAAACATTTGTTTAACTGTGCATAAATTGGTATCTGCCAATTTAAGAAAAAAGGAGTTGGTTTTCTCACCTTGTGGAGCCATAATTAATAATTTGAACTAAAAACAGGTCTTTTCAAATTTTTAGACACCTCTGTGAGGTCTTTCATCGACTAAGAAGTGTTGTGTATAAGAATCGGCACCTAAATATATTGTATCCAGTTTTGCCCTTAGGTCTCCGCCCTTCCTTTGAAGATTTTGGGACAATCCCTATCCAATGCTTGTACGTTGAATGTCTCCAGTGGTTCTTAGATAACGAGTGCCCAGACACAGCTTAATTGTACGTTATAAATGTTATAAAAAAATTACACCATCTTCCCTTGGGGAACCCTGATGAGGATGCGAAGCATCGTGGTGGTTCCGTGTGGTTCCATTGTGTTGCCGTTATGTCGACTGATCTGGTTTTTACTAGCGCCAGAGGGAATTCCGCGTCCGGGTCCACATCGGTTGCAAAGGCAAGCAAGTGCTGTTGTGTTACGGTGAGTAGGTGGTGGTTCTCGAGGCGCCGAAACTCGTCCATCATGTTCTTGTCGATGTTGTCTCTGTGGTAGAATCGGTAGTCTCCGTCAGCTTTGGTGAGGTAAAGGTTGTTGACATTGGTGTACCGGCTGAGAGCAATGTGCACGCCCTCCTCTTCGCAGCTTTGTCTTCTCGTTCTTCTTCTTCTACCGCGGTTCCCCTACGGGAAGATGACGACGGTGGTTGAACGTGAACCTATCTCGTGATGGATTCTTTGGTTGGCCAATCCCTAGGGGCATCCTGCCACAATCAGCATCAGAGGCGCTGCGGACGGGGCTGGTTCAGCTGCAAGGCGCGTGGCGCTTCCCGTCACAGCTTTCCCACGGGAAATTCGGCATCCCCCTCTAAAGTTTTCAGTTCGTCGTTTCCGTTGACGTTCAGCTTCGCGTGCCTTCGTTGTATCAGTAGCTTCTTGACGTAGTTGAATGAGTCAAGGACATAAGGCGCGTTCGTAGCACTTGCTTCTGTCCCGGATTTGTAGCGTAGTGGGAAGAGCACCGCGTACCTCCCGTTGCGACCAGAGATTCGTGGGATCGAAACCGGGCGCTGCTATTTCATTTTTTTATAGTGTAGTATCGCACAGCTGTGGGTGTAAGAGGAGAGTTGCGCATGCGCAGTGAGCGTGTGGACGGCGCCGCCATTAACGACGCAGGACCAGGCGAGCCTAAGAAATGCTCCGCATTTAAAAATCATTCTTTATCACCAATGCGTCAATCTCTATTCTTTGAAACAGCCCATCCACTGTAAATGCTGAGGCAATAGTCTGCGACTCTGTCTATGCCTCTGCGTCAAAGTGCTTGCGGTGTGGTAATGAACGCGAACTCGCTGAGTTAAGTTTTTCCAAGAGGTAGCCATGGTGGGGTGTTGAAATTTTACGCGCTAGGTCATGAGGCGCATGAGGGTCATGAGGCGCAGTGTAGTGGGTGGCTCCGGATTGACTTGACCAACCAACAGGTTGTGCTGTTGATTTTATAACGCACGTTGGTTATTGTGTCAAGTTACAGCGCGAACCCACAACGATGCGTACACGGAAAATAATTATAGCAGCATTATTGTCAAGTAGTTGTGCCGCTTTGCAGTATTGCTTGTGAAAGCGTGTTATAAATTTCGCTAAAATATCATCACTTTCATGAAACAGAAACCCGGCGCTTTGAGGTAGTGCACACTAAGTGGTATTTACGTAGTGCACCGCACGCATGATTGCTTTCTACACAGCGGTTTTATGAATATTTTGGAAACTTGCTTACAGTTGCCGCTACCCAAATCTCGCCCATCGTAAATTCCTGCAATACCAATCCGCCCACCAATGATAACTATTTTTCCATTAAGAAGTTCTGGACTACCCACAGCCCACATACATGTATGCTGCAAGCGGGAGATTATGCCTATGAGGACAGAACCATGCATCATTTATTCAGTGCCGCAGAAATGTTGGCTGTTGTGAAATCGCTACGCTCGGCTCATCTATGTATTTTGTCATACTTTGTGGTGTGCTCATTCACATATACATTTTATATAACAAACAGGTGTACTTACCGTCAATTTTCGCAGATTCCATGTGGTTGTAGGGACCATCTGGCGGTGGTTTGGAGTGGTATTGCATGATGAATCTGGCGCTGGGCCTGTTTCAAATTTAAGTAGTTACCATCAATTCGTTTCGCTCTTGCAGCAAAAACAGCCTTAGGGAAATGAACGAATCTCTATAAACAGGAGCATGTTTTATCATATAAATGGTCTATGCAAATCTCGGAGCAATCTCTTTATTCTAGAACGCTAAACCATCATTCATGGAACACAGCGAAAGCAGCTTTGTCGAAACCAAAAACAAAATTTACCTTCTAGACGAGTTTAGCAGTACAAATATTCATCGTGTGTTTCATTCAGCACACCTAAAAATTACTGCCTTACTCACCCGCTTCTGATAAAATTAGTATCGCTGTGGTGTCGCGGAATTTGACACAAAAGCAAGGCTAGACGTAATTGTCGACAGCTTCCTGCAGCCTACGAATACATTATTAGGTACACGTGGCCCCCCAATGGCGCTCGCCTAGAGACCAGAGGGCGAAGGAATTTAATATGATGGCAATGTGGTCCTGAATAAGTGTTTGTGTTGTGGTGCTCAGTTGTAAGGGGAGTTGATAGTTTCCAAAAAAAACACAGTAAGGGTGAAAGCTTCATTACGCGTCCTACACTTATTGGCAAGCAAATTAGCGTGACGTTGGAGCAACGTGCAGCATTTATTATAGTACTGGTCGCATGCGTGCTAGAATATTTCATTGGAGGTAAAGGTACAATTGTCATTTTACTTTGAGTACGCCTTCCGTGTTTCCTCCTGTAGTGAAAAATTTGCGTAGGAAAAATTAAAACAGCATTGTGAACCCAAGGATAGTTACAACGCGAAGCCTTATTCCATGCAAACGGTGTCATAGTCAATGCCCAAAAATTGAAACTGCCTCTACCATGGATAGAAGTCGGCTTCATAGCGCGTCAAAGCCAAGCCAGTCTTGATGCCGACCACGGGAAACGTTTTTTTAAGTGCGAATGCACTTCTTAAGCGAGCCTGAAGCGTCCGCCGTCGTCCGCATAGCAACAGCTGCGGGTGCGCGCGCTCCTCGTCTTCCTTGGCAACGGGGGAGATGGGCGCGCGCTGCCTGGCCGCTGACATGGACCATACCCACGTGGGGGATTGGCCAGGAATCGGGCGTGAGAAGGACTAATGCACCCGCTTAAAGGAGTACTGACACGAAATTTCAAAGCTGAGATCCGCTCTAGCAATCAAGTACAAGGACAACACAAATAGGTGTCTATGAATAAATGCATCTTTCTTTCTTTGTAGTTGTGTGTGTGTGTGTGATCTCTCTTTCGCGAACATTACCGAACCGCGCAAATTCAACTCGTGCATTCGAACTTTCACATTCTTCCCCTCGGGGAAATGCGGGGAATTTTTTTTCTTCAGGTGGTTGATGTTGCTTCGCTTATCTGCATTATCGTTTTGTGAAACACAAAGTGTAATTTTGGCTTTCCGGAATTGCGTTTTTCGTTATGAATGGTTACGTCAGTGAGACATTGAAAGTTTCGCTTTAAAACGCCTATGACATGTTGGCGTATCGCGTGGCAGTTTGACTTCAGTGGGGATATATCGATAAAAGAGAACACACAAAAATTCGATCATAGCTACGCACTTTCTAAAGTTGGGAATAAAAAAAGCAATAATGTCCATTGGACACAGGTCACCTCTACACTGGGTCATGTTTTACGGCGCAAGTAATTATGGTTGTTTCGGCGTTGTGTGAGGTCAGTCAGATGCATACATTATATGCTGCCAAATACTCAGTCACAGCCACAGCTGCAACTCTCGACTGTCCACGTGGGCAAATGTTGCCTAGTTGCGTGGTTGTCAAATTGTCCTTTAATTTTATTGCGCAGTTGGCGCTATGGGAGGCAAGACAGAAGCTTGCCTGTCGCATTGGACCTTTTCATCTCGACAAATGCGGGCCTGCAAGAGTAAAGTTCTTAAGCAATAAAGATGAGGTTACAGCATTGATCGGAGCCGACAAGTTTAAGGGCTCTGGCTTTAGCGTCGCTCAAGATCTCTCAGCTCCAACTCGTTTCCCGCAGAAACGCCTCATTGGGTTTGGAAAGGCCCGAAACCTTTCGTTTGTGTCGTGCCATTGAAAGATTGTCACTAATAACAAAGCCTATGTATTCGACCATGTAACCAATAAGGTGGTTGAAGAAAGCTCATAGCAATGCCATAATCCAAAGCGTTAAGAATTCCACCTAAAGAATGTACTGCGTTGTCCTTTCTGATTGTAATGTGCGCAGCCCTACACCCGTGGGTGACTCTTTATCCATCTTTCTAAGCTCAGCCTCATCTAACACTCTTTTGCTTACCGAAACGTGGTTAAACTCATCAATGAGTGACAGTGAAGTTCTTCCATCCATCGCCAACATCGACATATTTCCTAAAGACAGACCTGGTACCTCCTGAGGCGGATGCGTACTTATCGCCCCTAACCATAACCTACCCTGTTCGCATGCTAAAATATCGTCTCCATTACAGATGAGCTGGCTCAGTTGCGATGCTGCTCGCCCCCGTGTACTAATCGGGGTTAGTTATCGGGCCCCTAACAGCGACAGCGCATTCACGCTGTTACTCAATGAGGCGTTAAGCACAATAAAAATGCGACACCCAAACAGCCCGATTCTTCTTTTTGGAGACTCACTTCCTTTATGTCGACTAGTCCAATCAGTCTTCCACGTTATCTAAAAATGAAGCGGCTAGCGAATCCGTTCATGTATGCTTTATAGTTGGTATGTCGCGACTGTTGACACCAGCAACCCGCATGACTGGCGATTCGTCGAACATTCTCGATCTCATTCTAACTACTCACTCTGAAGACTTTACCCATGTCACGTGCCTGCGTGTTTTTATGGATCACCTGGCCGTACACGCAACATTTACTTGCGAGTTAATCAAAAGCAGGAAAAGGAAAAAGATTCTCACACTCTATGTCAAAGGTCATTACTACAGTATAAAGGAGGGTCTAACAAACTTTTTGTACCTTTTCCTCCGGTTTCGCACAGCATTTTCTCATAGGGAATTGGTTGCTATTTGCAGGATAAAAATAAGGCGCATTTGCGATATTCACACAATCTGCGATGGTTGCATGCAGCAGCGCATAAAGGAAGAGTTTGCATGCTGGTTGATCAAACTTCTCCTCTTTCTCGAACTGAGCCCCGTCCTGTGTCTCTCGTCGTCTTCGTCGTTTGCTGGTATTTGGAGCGTCACGAACCATGACCCCCCGGCGGCGAAAGCACCGTCCCGGTGTACGCTAGGAGTCGCTATCGGCAGGCGTCCGATAGGCCTTGAGGCGAGATTCGTGAACAACGTCCGATGAAGGAGACGCTTGCGATGTGGAGAGCAGTAAAGGAGAAACTTCGCACGTGACATCCTTCACCTGTCGCAGCACCTGATAAGGTGCGGTGTAACGGGGCATCAACTTTGCGGAAAGGCCAACACGGCGAAGAGGCGTCCACAGGAGCACCAGAGAGCCAGCCGGAAAATACACAGTGCTGCGATTATCTTCAATACGGGACTTTTGGGCCACCTGGGAATCACACAACCGCGCGCGAGCAACGTTACGTGCCAGCGCAGCCCACGTGATGGCGTCGGGGGCGTAGGCTGTCCGTGAAGAAGCGGGAGCAAGCATTAAAGTGTCCATTTGCAAAGCTGATTCTCGACCATACAACAGACAAAACGGAGAAGAGTCGGGTGGTATTATCGCGTAAAGAGGTATAAGCGAATGCGACATATGGAAGCATGGCATACCAGTCTTTGTGGTCAGATGAGACATACATGGCCAGCATTTCTGTGAGTGTGCGGTTAAAGTGCTCGGTGAGACCATTTGTCTGGGGATGGTATGCTGTGGTCACCTTGTGTCGGGTGGAGCACGAGCGAAGCAGGTTGGCAACAACTTTGGAAAGAAAGGAACGACCACGGTCTGTGAGGAGCTACCGCGGAGCACCATGCTGCAAAATGACGTTTTCTAGGACAAAGTCGGCAACATCAGTGGCACAGCTTGTTGACAGGGCACGGGTGATGGCACACCGGGTGGCGGAATCGGTAGCAACCACAGTCCACCTATTGCCAGACACCGATGGGGAGAAAGGGGCAAGGAGGTCAAAGCCGACGCGGAACAATGGTTCCGTCGAAATATTCACGGGCTGAAGGGGTCGTGCAGGGAGCACTGACAATTTCTTGCGGCGCTGGCACAAATCGCAAGCGTTGACGTATATTTTTACCGACTTATAAAGACCAGCCCAGAAGAATCGGTGGCACGCGCGGGCACAAGTGCACGCAACACCGAGATGGCCAGCCAACGGGACGTCGTGAAGCTGTTGGAGGGCATCTAGGCGCAAGTGTTCACGTACCACAAGGAGGACGTCAGGCCCATCAGAGTGGTAGTTACGATGGTAGAGGACTCCCTCACGGAGGAGGAAGGCTCGGAGCGATGGGTCCGATGGGTCACATTGTAGGCGCTCGATTATTGCACGCAATGAAGAGTCACGGCGTTGCTCTCCGCCCATCTGGAGGAAATCGGACATTGCCAAGAGGTGGGCATTGTCAGCGATGTCAGCGGTGTCCGGCGTACCAACGGGGTAACGCGATAGACAGTCGGCGTCTTTGTGCAAATATCCAGACTTGTGAACGACGTTGAAGTTGTACTCTTGTAGTCGTAGTGCCCAACGACCAAGCCGCCCTGTGGGGTTATTTAAAGACGATAGCCAGCGGGCTGTATGGTAGTCTGTCACTACGGTGAAATCGCGACCTTATAATTACAGTGGAAATTTTCCGACAGCCCACACCAGCGCAAGGCACTCGCGTTCCGTGATGGAATAGTGGCGTTCTGCCGGTGCCAAGAGGCGGCTCGCGAATGCAGTCACCCGATCGTGACCACACTGGACTTGGGCGAGCACAGCACCTATGCCATGGCCACTGGCGTAAGAGCGCATTTGCGTGGGAGGAGAAGGGTCCTAGAGGTCCTAAAAACAATACTAAGAACATTTCGTTGATAGCTAATCTTCAAATTAATCATACGCCCTATCCGACTAGACTGTCTAAACGTTGGAAAGTTCCTCGCCCACGTACAAACTACACTTTGCAGATGATTGGGTATACCCTTCCGAAGTTGTTGAATGGACTTGCATTTATTGACTTTGATATTGACTCATGTACAAAATCTATGCTGTTTAACTTGTTTGTTCGGAAAGGCTGTGATGTTTGGGAATAGTTCCTTGCTGTGTTTGTGCGGTTTCTTGCGTATATTTTTTTTATCCCTACTGCCTTCACGTCCTTATATCCACTTATTGATGCGCTATCTATTGTAGTTTTGAACATATTGTATTTTCCGTGCTAGTTTTGTTTGTCACCCACAAGTGGTGTCTATGTACTGCTTTTTTTTGTTTGTTTTTCCCGCCGCTGTTGTTCATGTTTTTCTGTTGTTTCTGTTGACCATGAAAGATGTAGGGCTTCGTCAAGTTGCTGAGTGCAGCTTTTTACCCTATTTTCCGCCATAACGGTGTACGTTTATGGAAATAAACTTCAACTTCAACTTCAACTTCAAAGGTTGGTAAGCTGGTCAGAGTGTCGACGAGGCGAGAAAACGCTGCGGCTTGCTCAGGGCACCATGCAAATGGAGTATCGTTCTTGAGAAGTTCGGTACGGGGTTTGGCGATTTCGGCGAAATTTCGGAATAAGCGGCAGAAATAAGTGCACAAACCGACAAAACTGCGCACATCTGTTGCCGAGCATGGAACGGGAAATTTTCGCACAGCTTCAATTTTGTCGGGGTCAGGTTGCACTGCTTTAGCACAGACCAGGTGACCGAGCATGGTGATTTGCCATCGTCCAAACTTGCATTTGGAAGAGTTAAGTTGAAGTCCGGCACGGCGAAAAACGGCCAGAGCGTCCGACAGTCGCTGGAGGTGCGTCGCAAACGTTGGTGAAAGACGACAACGTCATCAAGATAGCAAAGGCAAGTCGGCCATTTAAAGACGCGGAGGAGGGATTCCATCATTCGCTCGAACGTAGCTGGGGCATTACAAGTCCGAATGGCATTAGTTTGAATTGGTAGAGTCAGTCCGGTGTGATAAAAGCCGTCTTTTTACGGTCCTTCTCATCGACAGTGACCTGCCAGTAGCCGGAGCGGAGATCAATGGAGAAAAGTACGCGGCACCATGAAGGCAATCGAGCGCATCGTCGATTCTTGGAAGGGGATAGACGTCCTTTTTTGTGATTTTGTTAAGGTGCCGGTAGTCCACGCAGAATCCCCAGGTTCCATCTTTCTTTTTAACCAGGACAACTGGTGACGCCCAAGGATTTGAGGATGGCTCAATGATGTCTCTATTAAGCATTTTGTCAACCTCCTTTTGGATAACAATCCGCTCAGCGTGGGACACACGTTACGGCCGTTTGTGCACAGGGCTGACGTCTCCGGAGTAATTACGGTGACGGACGATGGATGTCTTGCCCAAAGGACGATCCCCGAAATCGAAGATGTCGCCGTATGACTCCAAAACGCAACGCAGGTCTTGAGCTTGCGTTGGCGTTAGATCAGCTGCAATCATCTTCGAAAGTTCGGCATCCTTCCGCGGAGCAGTCGGGCGGGGTGTTTCAGCATCGATTGAAGGTTCGCCAAAGGTTGCTGCGGAAACATCGTAATCACAAAACGGCGCCAACGTGGCGAGTGTCATACCCTGCGGAAGAACCTGCGGATATAATCTGAAATTCAGGAAGGGCAACGTGACTTCGTTGTTGGTAACACTAACTACGGTATGAGGTAGGCTCACGCTGTGCGCAAGCAGCACATCAATGATTGGTGACACTACGTAATCACCGTCGAGAACTTGGGATCTGAACGACAGGGGAACATCAGGTAGTGATCTCGGTGCCAAGGGAGTGTGCTTTTTGGAGGAAAGCTTCTTGCCGGGCGCGTCTTCGGGAGCTGGTAAAATCGGCATCTCGAGGCGAAAGACAGTGGTAGAACAGTCAATGAGGGCGGCGTGCTGAGACAAAAAGTCAAGGACAAGGATGAGGTCATGCGATCAACGTCGAAGCACCATGAACAAAACAGTCCGTTGATGACACGCTACAGTCACACGAGCAGAGCACATTCCTATAACAACAGGTGTCCCTCCATCAGCGACTCTAACAAGAGGTGATGTTGGTGGCGTCATAACTTTGGGTAAACGGCGGCGAAGATTAGCACTCATAACAGATAAATGCGCTCATGTATCGCTGAGGGCACTGACAGGAACTCCGTCAGCTTCAACGTCCAGTAAATTGTTCCGGGTAGCAGAGGTCAAGAGGAGATTTTTGGGCGTGGTCGGGAATTCAGCGTCACGTCCGGGAGCTGCAATAACAGGTCGAGCGTAGTCGGACGTCGGGGATGGGCGGCGAGGCAGTGGTTTGTGGGACTGGCGGCGTTGGGGCGACGGCAAACGCTTTAATCTGGCCGGGAGACTGTTAAAGTTGGTCGGGTTCAGCTGAGGACGAGAAGACAAGCAGTTCTGCCGGTCATCGGAGTAGCCAAAGTGTGGTCGAGCCCTATAGTCGGAGTAACTGTGGCGGAAGAACGAGACCCGGCGGCTGCGACAGTACCGGGCAATGTGGCCAACTCTGGAGCATTGGAAACAAATTGGTTTATCGTCCGGGGTACGCCACTCAGCGGGGTTACGGCGTGGGTAGCGTGGAGGAGGACGTTCGTTTTGGGGACCGGGCGACCGGAACCCTTGTCCGAACGGAGAGCTAATTGAGCACCCAGAGTGAAGGCCCATGTTGGCTATTTGGTAATGGCAACGGTGTGGAGGTCGTTCCGATCGGGCAGGTATGGCACCGCAGTAATAGGGGTCATAGCCTCCATTTCTCGGTGCACGATTTTGGTGATATCCCACGGCGATGGAACGGGATCTTGTAAGCGGGGAAGACGGGCTTCTAGGTTGCCATCTTCACACGAAGAGGGCCCTGCTGTGTATGGAAGTCGTGTGAAGTTGTGGGCTATACGGCGTACTTTGGCCTCTTCGAAGCGCCGACATTTCTCAATAATGGAATCTACAGTGGCACAGTCTTTGCATATAAGAAATAAGAAGGTGGAATGCGTCGTCCGCAATGCCCTTCAGTATGTGGCCCACTTTGTCGGCCTCCGGCATTGTGCTGTCAGATTTCGAGCACAGGTCCAAAACATTCTGAAATCATGCGACGTACGATTCAGTCGATGTCTGGGCGCGCGATGCAATCTCCTTTGGGGGCAACAACCTGGTGACCAAGAGGCTTTCCAAACACTTTGCGCTGCATGGTTTTCAAGAATTTCCAGCTGGTCAATTCGGTCTCGTTTGTCTCAAACCACTTGCGTGCAGGACTCTCCTCTTTCGGATAAAAGACGACATTTGCGAGCGTTATTGTGGGATCCCACCTGTTGTGAGCGCTAACACGCTCGAAGAGACTGAGCCAGTCGCCCACATCACTGTCGCCCGTCTGGGTGAATATGCCAGGCTCTCGGGGATGAGACACGATGACGAGGCGGGTCGTCGGCGTGGTCGCTCCATCACCAGGCATTGTTACGCGAGGAACTTCGCAACCTTCACCACAATGTTACGATGAAAATAAGGCGTATTTGAGATATTCACACACTCTGCGGTGGTTGCATGCAGCAGCGCTTAAACGAACAGTTCGCAAGCTGGCCGATCAACCTTCTCCTCTTCTTTCTCGAACCGAGCACCGTCCAGTGTCTGCCGTCGTCTTCGTTGTTTGCCTCTATTTGGAGAGTCCCGTAACACTATTTAAGACTGAGTTGCAGCTCCTAATAAAGCTTCATATTCCGAGCATCACAGTAACACAGCGTTTGGGCTCCCAATTGTTTAATGATCCACTAAGATGCTTAAATAATAATAAGAAGAGTTTGTTTCAAGCAGCCAAACTAGCTAGCCAAAGTTCCACATGAGTACAGTATTACAGCGGAGCCAAAGACTGACAGAATAATGCAACTGGCGAAACGTAGATGTTTTTCAGCTGCTCTACCTTCTATGCTTCAATGTGACCCTAAGCGGTTTTGGAAAACTGCAAATCCAAATCAGTCTACCTTCATATCGCTATTCGATGAAACTGGCTGTCCGGATCCTGACTCGGAAGTTCCAGATATTCTCAAGTCAAGGTTTATATGATTTTCTTTCCAAATAAACCTATGCACAACATTCTTCATGCGCCGACCTTTGCGAGGTCCTCACGAACCCTATAATTTTTTTGACCCATCGAAATAGTAAAGGTTATTGAGTCACTAAAAAATTCATTTTCTATTGGTGTCAATGGTAATAATGCGGAGGTATTAAAAACACTAAACATAATTGCAGCCTTTTCGTGTCGCTCATAATTCAAAATCATTAAATACTGCATGCGTACGACGCGACTGGGGGCAGGTGAGGTAGGTTTTGCAGTAAGGTAGGTTTTGGAGTAGGTTTTGCGGAAGGAGGTTTTGCAGCGCTGCCTGGCCAGCACAGGAGCCCTATAATACATGAGGTTAAGTACACAATAAAAACTCTACGAGTCAACTTTGCACTTAGACCGGCTAAAATTACAAATTAAATTATTGGAAATCCACACGATACCTGAGTAGAGGTTTGGCCAAATACTTAAACAAATGCTGCGAAAGTGCAAACATACTAAGTGAATGGGAGGAAGCAGTAATTGAACATCACGAAACCAGGAAAGCAACTCAATATGGGAAATCTGATAGCAGCATCCTTCATCTAAATCCTAGGGAGGCTCCTAGAACATGTCGTCCTTTTTACTCGATAAAAGGGAGGAAAAGATATGTAATCTGTACAATGCTCGGATTACGAGAAAAACTTTCCCCTCAAGACACCATGCTAAGATTGATGAGGCCGATTTTTTTGTTCAGTATCGTTCCTCCTGGGCACAACAGCCATATTTGATTTAGATGTAGCAAAAGCATTCCAAAGCGTGACACAGTACGCTATTCTCCGTAGTATCCAAAAGATAGGAGAAGCAACGCAATCAAATATAAGCGCGACTTCCTAAGCAGCAAGACACCAACACACAGTCTTCGTATATCATCACCATCACAACCATCATCATCAGTCTGCCCAGGTGCACGCCAGGACGAAGGATTCTCCTATTGAACTCCATCCGCTTTCTATTTCGCCCACCCGAGTCCACAGTTTATCTCCGCAGTTCGTATTTCATCTCTCAATCGTGTTATTTGCCGTCCTCTTCTTTTAGAACCATCTCTTGGTGTCCACTCTCGTACTTGAATTGTCCACCGCTCGTCCGTTCGTCCCGGTACATGGTGACCCCAAGTCAATTTCTTTTTGTGTACTTGAACTAGGATATCGTCAACTCTAGTTTGTTCTCCGAACTAGGTAGCCCATTTCTGGTCCCCGAACGTAATTCCTAACATGAAATATTTCATGGCCTGTGGAGCTAACCTAAGTGTTTGTTTGTAGTTGCTTAGTAAGGCGCCAATTTTCAGCTCCGCATATCACCACTCGCAATATGCAATGCCTGTAGATTTTTGTTTTGAGCGACAGAGGCAGGTTACTTTTTATTATATGGGAAAGGTTGCCGAGTGCTCCCCAGCCCATACGTATTCTGCACAAGATTTCTTTCTCGTGGTTCGGGTCAACACTAACCATCTGTCGAAGGTCGAACCACCTGTCCCAGGTAGTTATATTCTGTTACTTCAGATAGCATTTCGTTTTCTGAGATGAAAAAGACTTCTTTGAATGCTTATTCCTCATTTCATTAGATTTATTCACATTTATTTTCAGCCTCACGGCCGTTCTGGCCGATTGTAGTTCATCAAGAATTGTTTGCATGGATTCTGCATTCTGACGCAGTGAGGCTATGTCGTCCGCAAACATCAAATGACTGAAGTATTCCCTGATAATTCTTAATCGTATGTTTTCTCAGTCCAGCTTTCTAAATATCCCCTCCAGACAAGCTGTGAATAGTTTCGGAGAGATGGTATCTCTCTGTGTTGCTTCCTTTCGGATTGTAAATTTATTGAGTAATGTGGAGGGTATCCTGGCTCTGAATCTATTCTAAATGTTTTATAGAAGTCTTGTGTCGGTTTCCTCTACGCCCTGGTATTTTAGTGCTTTTAAAAGGGCTGCGTGGAGTACGGAATGAAAAGCTTTCTCAAAATCTATAAATGCACGTACGGGGGTTTAGGGTACTCTGCGTATATAGATATCCCGTGGCTTTGGACATTGGTGATCCATGGTGGAGTGGCCTTCCCTAACACACCCTGCTGATTGTGGCATGTTAAACCAGGCTTTAACGTTCGCGGCTAACTACCACTTTGGTAAACCCTTGTAAACAACTGAGAGGAGAGTGGTGGGTCTTTCATTGTTTATGTCCTTGGCATCTCTCTTATTATGAATCAGAATATCGTTGCCGTTTTTCCACATTACAGACACTTCTTGTGATTTGGAACATGCCAAAAATATTACTGCAAGCTATTCCCGTACAATATCTCATCCCCTTGAAAAGAGCTGCGGTTATGCCATCGGCACCTGCAGCTGTTCCTATTTTCATGCCTTTATTTATTTTTTAACTATTTATCACGATGCTCACAGCACCAATGTGTTCGTTACAGTGGGGGGGGGGAGACAAAAAGTAAAAACAATGAGTACAGGTCTGTAAAAACCAAAATCAAACGGTAACAAACAAAGCAACACAAACTGTTGTGCAACGGCGAACAAAGAGAGTATACAATATTGAAGTGAACCAGCTCCTCTGCAAACATGCGGCGCTATTTTCACTTGATCTAAAAGACACCGCCTGATGAGTTCGGTTATTCAAGTCCGATTTGGACCTCGGAAAGACGACAGTTTAAGCAGATTGCTTCTGCCTGAAATTTCTTTTACTTTAAGTGAATAAACCCTTCTAGATGAGATGTAATCTGGGTTTTGTAAGTAATGCTCGCGGTTTATTCCACTTTTGAGGGAAATATGCTGTTAAAAACTTTAAGTCGGAGCATTTTCCTGCGGCCAAGCAAAGATTGCCATCCCAGAGTTTTGTGCCGGGACACTCTGAAATCCCGAGTGCAGTCATTGACACAAAACGAACAGACAAATTTTGAATCCTTTGTACGCCCGTATATCTGTGGCCGTCCAAGGGTCCCAGACTGTGCACTCGTATTCAAGAACAGGGCGGATGTCAGTCTTGCATGACAGTGCTTTTGTGTATGACGGACAGTGTTTTGTATTGCGCCCCAAAAAACATAAACCGCGTGATGCTTTAGAGCACACGTGTCTAATTTCACGACTCCACCAAAGGTTAGAAGCAGAAAAAACGCCCCGTGGTTCTGCTCATTTACGAAAGTAATATATTTTCTGTTAAGTGCAGAAGTATAAATATAGCTATGAGCATTTTTCGTCTTTGAGGAACGCATACAAACCTTTCTTTCCGAATTATTGCTCCCACCCCACTTGTTGCGCCAGTCCTAAAACTTATTTCGGTCACGTTGCAATAATTCATAGTCATTGTGATTTTAACAACCCTGTACATAACACAATCATCAGCGTAGAGTCACATATACGAAGAAATGCCGGAAGTCAAATCATTCATGCAAAAAAAAAAAAATAATAAACTGGCCCAGGACGGTGCTGTGAGACCTGAGGCATTCTTCAAATAACATTAATATGGTGAGATTTTTCGCCATCCAGGACAACAGTTTGCTTTCTGCTCGACAGACACTCCTTATTCCAATGAATTACAGTGCTAATATTATTATACCAGGAAAGCTTTTCAATCACCTAAAGAATGAGCAAAACAGTCAAGCCACGTCAAGAACTCCAAACTGCGCCATCACAAGCCCAAGGTTAAGAAGGAGCTTTCCGGGACGTTATTTTAAATTTTAACCTTTCACAAATATAACTGCACGAACCAGCGGTAGTAACTCACGAGAGTGAAAATATTTTGGACTTAAGACTAACCAGTCATCCTGAGAGCATGGTCTCGATTACATCTCTCCCCGAAATAAGTTACCGTCCATCCATGCCGACCTTAAATTTAAACCGTAATTCGTTAAACCATCGAAAAAACATTGAGCTTTAGGATAAGGAAACTTTTGAAGCAATAAATTCAAAGCTTAACGTAATCTTATTTATTTGGGAAACTAATTGCTGTTCCTGGTCTATCGAAAAAAAAACTGGACAATGTTTAAGACAAGGGCAATAAATTTACTGGCAGATTTATTCCGAAATCCTATTTCCCGCAAACTGCCAAAAGCCGTGGTTCTTTAAAACCCTTAAAAGAGTACAAAACAAGAAAAACACATGTTTCGGTTGGCACAAAGACAACAAGACCCACGAAAGTTGCGGAAATACTACGCAGCTTAAAAAGCATATTCTGTGCATCTTTCTATGCTTGCTCCCCTCACAGACACTTTTAACCGCACATCTAACAGAGGACTGGAATAACGGGAAGGTCGTTCCAATGCTCATTCAGGCAACAAAAACTGGTCATTAAACTATCGTCCCATATCCGTAACCAGCGTGCGCTGTAAAATCATGGAACACGTCATGTACACAAATATTGTAAACTTTCTAGATTCAAACCGCTTTTTTTATCTCGCACGGTACGGGTTCGTCACACGTTTCTCTTGTAAAACACTACTGTCCTTTTTTGTTCATGATTTGCATGCTAACCTGGACTGTAACTTCCAAACCGATGCCTTATCCTTAAATTTTCCCAAAGCGTTCGACAAACTACCCTAGTATTGAATGTAATAAAACTTTCCCACTTAAATGTTCACCCAAAAATATTAAATTGGATTAAATAATTTTAAATAAAGTGCCCCCAGCCTTACCGCTAACCTTATCAACAACCTTACCTCTAATCCTCTTCCAGTAACGTTCGAAGTACCCCAAGGTATATTCTTAGTCCTGTTTTATTCCTTATATACATAAATGACTTGCCCTCAAGCGTGCCCTGTAAAATCTGCCTTTTTAGTTATGACTGTGTTATATACGACCCTGTCATCGACTTTTCAAAACGGTCATCCCATCAAGCCAACCTAAAATGCCCGCAGGAATTGTGCGAGTGCTGGCTCATGGTGCGCAACAGCAGTAGATGTAAATTTGTTTCATTCCACATCCGACGTATGTTAATGTCATGCCCTTTGAAAATGTTCAGTTAAACACGTACTTGGGCATCACTCTATGTAGTGATCTTTTATGAAACGCACAGGTTACTAACATCATTTCGTCCTCAAATAAAACATTGGGTTTCTTTAAGCGCCATTAACGCCTCGCTCCATAGCGTGTAAAATTACAAGCATACAAATTCCTTGTTCGACCAAAACTATAATACGCCTCGCCCATTTGGGACCGTCGGCAATCTTATCTTACACATGCAATGGAATCACTTGAAAACAGGGCCGCTAGATTTATATGCAATGTTATCTTACACATGCCATTGGATCACTTCAAAACCAGGCCGCTGGATTTATTTACTCTTCATACTCTTCCGCTGTCATTGTATTTGGATTGAAAGCAGAATCTGGCTTAACGGGCCTAGCACTTCGCCGTCGTATTTCCAGCCTTTCTTTGTTCCACAAAAGTTGTATACTCCCTTGCATGCCCCACCTTATATTGTTCCCGCAACACGGATATCGCAGCGCACGAAACATTCGCTTCAAGTTTCTCGGCCACGTCCCGGGACCTCTACTTTTTCTGTCTCGTTTCTTCCTCGTACAGCACCAGACTGGAACGACCTTCCCAGAGAAATCGCAACCATTACCTGCCCAAGGAGGCTATTTTTTTAACCTCATTGTACCTGCCCAACATCCTTCATAGAAAACATCAATCGGTTTTTCCTCTGTTAAATTCTTGGCTTCTATGTTTGTCGCTTTCGTTACCCACCCCTTGTCTAATACCCCCTCGCGCCTCTTTAGGGCAATAAAAGGGAATAAAATGGAATGAAATATCACCGGCTATTTTTGAATTAAGGAACACACAATGAATGCAAAAGCCTTTGTCCAGCACCCAAGCAAAGTCATGCACTAATTCAGTAAGCTGAGTGATAAAGGAGAACCCGCAGCGAGAGCTTTTTTTTCCTCATTAACTTTTTTTGAACACAATATACGTCACGGATAGATTAAAAACCATCGACCGAACTTCGGCTGACGGAAAAACTTAAAATAAACATCAAACGTGCACAGTTCTTTTAGTACAGGTAGCCATTTCATATCGGGCGTCTCCCGCTTGTGAACTTCATACAGCAAACTAATACTCTGTGCAACGTATTTGCTCACAGTGAGGGCGTGCGGGTCAGCGTGGCGCACCGCCATCCTCGACCTCTCAATGTCATGAAATCCTAGAGCCATGATGAGGTCATACGGCACACTGTTGTCACTAGGTGCGCAAAGAAATCGTATGCCTTGGGGTGAAACGGGCGGGTTTATCTTTAAGATCCTTTGCAACACATCCCAGAAACAAATGGCGTCCCACCCAGCACTCCACAAAAACGTGCTCAACAGTCTCTGGTTTGTTGCAGAAAGTGCATGTTATAGGACCAGCGACAAACAAGGTTTTCTCCTGCATCCACGTCTTAACGGGAAGTGTACCGGTGTGCAGTTAAAAAAAAGGTTTACACGGATGCTGGGATGGCCATCTTTTTAACACGAGACAACACGTCCTGTCCAGGAACAGATCTATACACCGATCGTTAACCTGGCACAGGTAACAACACATCCTTTATGTCTTTAGTAAGTGCCTTTCTTGACGCAGCTGATAAGTACTCCAGTGAAAACCGTACTGCTAGAAACTTGAAAGAGTCTACAACCTCCTTCATATAGCCTTTAGGGCTACTACAGCTTTCGTCTGCGGACGAGACAGTATATGTTGGCAAGGTTTTTGAGAGCACACTTTGTAAAATTGTTCCTAGAAAAGGGTCATTCATATCCCGTAAGAACAAAAACCGATTAACAATGTGGCGAATGTAAACGTGACAAAACCCAACCCCGCCCTCCTTAACACGCCGGAAAACATTGGTTCCGCTTGAACGCTCCTAAACTGAAGACCAAATGAACTCGGGAAACACACGATGTATTTTCTGAACTTGACCTCTCGAACAATAAATGACTTGCATAACTTACTACAGCGTTGCTCACAGAAAAGCGTTGCAAACTATGGCACGTGCGAAAACAGACAAAGCTCGACCTCCCCACTTGGTTGTCTTTTCGCGCAGCCTCACCGTTTCGGATTTCCAGTAATCGCGGCTATCCTGATAGCTGTCCAGGCGAACTCCTACATAACGCACTGGTGTGCGTGACGATGACACATTTTCAAAAACAGATGGTGCTGCTGCCCAATTTCCATGAAAAACCCCACACACTTCGCCCAATTAACAGAACTCTTTGTAACGTGGCAAAATTCTTTTGATATCATTGTTGCTTCGCTGATGCTCTCCTTATCCTCACAAAACACAGCCACGTCATCCGCATATGTTAATGTCTGACCTCACTCGAGTGGAGCCGAAACCCGCGTAAACCATCATCATTGATTATGTGCAAACAAAAAGGTTCCAAAAAAATGCAAAACAACAAGGTAGAGGCAGGGCATCCCTGTTTCACAGAAGATAAAACTGGAATACTTTTGGATACATGCTTGTTTACAATTAATTTTTTGAAACATTCACGATACGCCACACGTACACTCTCCTTCACAACATCGCCAAAATTAACATTATACAGAATGCAGAACAAGGTTTCGTGACACACTTTATCGAAGGCTTTCTCATAATCAATCTGAAGCAGTGCTACTCTTCTACAGAATACTTCACAACACTGTAAAACACTGCGTGCGATATCAACAATGTTTAGTATGCTTCTACCTCGTATACCGCATGTCTGATGCGGCCCTACTAGTGTGGTTAGTATTCCCTGTAATCTATTCGCTATATTCTTCATCAGTACTTTGTAGTCTGGATTGGCTAAGGTGATTGGCCTGTGGCCAGTTACATACTGAAGTTTTCCCCTGTCGTCTGACTTTGGAATTAACAAGTATGCGCTCGCGAAAAAGAAAGCGGCAGAGCGGCCGTCTCGGACGCTTAACATAACACCCTATACAGAAATGGTGCTAGGATGTTTCAAACCTCTTGAAAAAACGGCACCGAAACCGTCCGGGCAAGGCGACTTGCCTCCCTTTAAATTGCCTATGGCTCTCTCTACTTCGCCCAACGCATGGGTTCTTCTAATGTATTTTTAACATCGTCCTCCAGACGTGGCATGAAGCGAAGGAAGTCTTACTTGAAGTCTTCGATGTTAGGAACGGCAAGACTGAAGAGTGTAGTGTAATGTTGTACAAAAGCATCTTCCATGACCTTTCTATCTCGGGTAAGCTCTCCGCCTACCAGTATTTCATTAATTAACAAAGAAAAGGCATTCAAATCGTTGGTGGCAGAGAAAAGAACATGCTCATAAATTTTGAAAACTACGCTTGTTAGGGACACCAGCCGATAGTTTGATGAGGACGAGAGAGCGGCCTTTTTGTGAATAGTAGCTACATTTGCCATCTTCCAATCGCGTGGCAACACCGCTTCTTCAAGCGACTTTGTAAAAATAATGCCCACATATTTTTATACAGATGGGGTGCACAAGGAACTCAAAGCGGCTGGAAGGTTATCGGGCCCTGGTGCACTGTTCACATTAAACCTTTGAGCAGAAGTTTAATACCACGGTGGTCAAACACAATGTCATTCATGAGACCCGAAGCATAAGGAACAGGACAAACTGCGTGAATACAGTGATTACAGTTCCAAAACACCGAGGAAAACTACACGTTAAACTGTTGGGCTTTTGAAACAGGCTACCCAACAATATTTTCATAAACTTAAAGGATGGAAAAGAAACCTCACCATTTCTGTTTTGTGTGATAAATTTCTACAGTTCTTTCCGCCGGTCCTTCAAGCGCGAGCGGAAAGATGCAAAAAATGAAGTGTTGGTCAGCTTAACCACGCATGTCACTATATTACTTGTGTAAAGTTCAGCTGCACAGGCGACGGTTTCTTTTTGAAAACTGCATTAGCCCGACTTCTTTTATCTGCAACTATCCGCACTGCCTTTGAGACCCAGGGCTTACTTTTGCTGTCTTGCGCAGTCATTACTCATGAAGTTGCGTGCATATCACGCAGACAAAATCGGTTATCTTTAAGTACACCCCAAAATTCTAGCAGACTGACTCATTCCGCTAACGTTTAAAATACTGCGTAGTACGCTTGTAATGATCCCCATATTGCTGCTACAAGCGCTTTTTATTGCTGTCTATGCATCTGGGAGGGGTAAGGGCGTCACTAGAATAATATAGAGCTGTTTTGCACAAAACTGCTTTATGATCACTAAGGCTCCATAGCCCAACCGGTATACCTGTTGACTGGGGCATATCGGTGAAAAAAACATTCAGAACATGCTTTCCTCGTCTACTTGGCCGTACTAAGTGGAATAGTGTAAACACACCAGATATGTTTATCAGTTCCTCACTTGAGGCGCAGTAGGCTGTTTGAGTGGGCTAAGATTGTTTGCAGTTAATTTTAGGTAGGTTAAAATCTCCACCTAACCTATATTGTCCGCATTATTTGCTACTATTTGTTCCCGAAGTTCAGACAGGACTTCAAACTGACTGCCTGGTCTCCTGTAAAAGTAACGCACCACTAAACGCTTCCATTTTAAATCAGGATGAGCACATATAGCTTCGCATGTTCCTGTGTCTATGTAAATTAAACGGGAGCTAACCTTATGATGAACACGGACAACCCCACCGCAAGATTAATCATATATATGCATTACATTGCTCGGAAAGAATTTATATCTTTTTATGCAGCCCTTATGAGTTCGGTTGCTGTCGGCTTTCACGTATCCAACAGCAGTCTGGGTTCCTTCTAAGTGCGAGAGAATATGATGATTGGGGTACCTTTCAGTTTTTTTACACTGCCATACTCTGCCTGTCGTTCTAAGAGGCAAAACTAGCAATGATGCGACCGGGCGTCCATTAATCAAAATTTCTGCGTCTGTCAGCCCTGTCCACAGCCATCTGGCCCTCCGCGAGAACGGAGGTAGAGAGATCGAGCACAAGCTTTTTACTTGAGAGGATATTTTCTCGTTCGTGAGTATCTTCGGCACCACAAAAACTAAATTACACCTCCGCTTGTGGTACTCGAGGTCCTCCACCTTCGAAATGAACGCCTGCACTGTTTCTTGCAGCGTTTCACATCTTCACTTAGTTTTATATTTATACTGGCTAGCTCTTCAAGCTTCGAAACTATTTTTTGTTCTATTTGAGTTATTTGATTTTTCAGCTCAGACAAGGCCTCTTATGTGTAACATTGCTCAATAGCTCGAAGTGTACACTTCATTTCGTTTTGTCCGTTGAAGACTTCCTTAAGTAATGCATCACCAGGGCCGATATTTAATTCAACCCCGGCGCTTCACATCAACAACAGTTAATAAAATGCAACATGACGCAAACAAAAACCAGAACCACTACGGTACGTGGGTTCCTTATACTCACGATGGGAACAAACACTCATGAAAAGATTGCGGGGTGGAACCGGCAATGCAAAAACAATCCAGACATTTCTGAAATCTGCGGAACTAACGTGCGTCAAAACGATCAATTTCGTGTGCGGCAGTGCCTTCTTAGTGCCGGCTCCACTCCATAGAGCTTGACTGAAGACTACCTGCTCTTGTACTCCAATGCGGTGGTCACTGTCAATCCCTGCTACGCTGTCTGGTAGTGGGCACCATTCAAAATCAGTGGCACTTCACATTCCAGTGATAGAAGAGCCAGCGGAGCACGCAGACACAGATGAGCCAGGAAATTTATGGACGAACGACGAGCGTCCTAGAACGCTATCAATTTCTTCGCCCGTCGGGCGAAGAAAGCAACTAAGCAACCCCGAACAAGCGTCACAAACAGCACTTTTATGAGCGGCAGCGCGATGGTATCGCCGGTTTCACTTCCCCAAGCTTGACTGAAGACGAGCTGCTTTTCTAGTCCAATCTGGTGGTCACTATCGCTTCCTGGCACACCGTCTGTAGTGGGCACTGTCGAAAATCAGCGGCACCGCACATTCCATCTGTGAAAGTGCATCAGGGGACGCTGGCGCAGATAAGCCAGGGAATCCAACGACGGAAGACGAGCGTCCCAAAACGTTATCAATTTCTTTGTTCCTTGTGCAAGAGCAGAGTAAGCAGCCGAGAACCTGCGCAAAAAACAGCAATTTCCTTCGCGGCCGCTCGAAGGTAGTGCCGGCTCCTCTCCCCAATGACAGACATACCAACTTCCACTTCGCTTAATAGCGACACTTCGAAAGTTGAGCATGCATTCTCAGTAGATTACCCTGGTATAATGTTTCTGGCCTACAGCCTGGTGTAGCACAGTGCTTTTAGTATTGTCTCGTCAAAGTTTTGCGTAATGCTTCCCTAGACATTTTTCTAAGTGTGTACGTTCTGCACTTGCCCATAGCTACCTTTTTCATAGTTGTTTTAAAGATTCCCTCAATTTCCAGCGTTGCCCCCCTCACTTCCATGTTTAATGCACGAACGGATTTTGTTTTATTTCTGCTAATCAGTCTTAACAGCTCGTCTAATTCAATCCGATCCACCGTACTTGACACGTTCATGTTCACTGGTTTGGCAATTGATTCGTTCGTTTTCCTACGTGATTTTTTATTTTTTTCCACCACATGCTACTTGTCTTATAGCTGCTGCTGGTTCACTGAGTGCCGAAGTTAGGTTGCCATTTTGGCCGGTTTACACTGATATCGTTCTGATCATTCAAAAGCCAGAACTCGTTTTGAAGAGTTATTTTAAACTCCCGGGATATGGCTCTGACTGTTTCCATGCGGGGTTTCTTAATATTCACGAGTTTCTTTGTCTTCAAAGAATCACCCTTAGCTTCCTTCAAAACATGTTATGATCTCTGCTCCGAATCTGATTTAGCACATCTACGTCTCGCACGATATCGGGTTGTGATTTACAATAGAGCCAATTTAGTTTTTGGTTTTACCATCGGGGCATTTCCATGTCCATCACCTATTCTTTCGTTTGTATAGGAATGTGTGCCTGTAATCTCAGGGTATTTCTCTCTGCAAATCCCATGTGTATCTCCTCGACTGCTGCGATTGCTGATTACAAAGTTTCCCAATTATATTTTACCCATTTCTTTCTTACAAGCTTTACGTTAAAGTCTCGCATCCCAATCGTGAACTGCGTCCTCACATTCTTCATTCCTGATTCGACGTCCTCGTACAAGTTACCTACGGCTTCATCATAATAGCTGGTTGTTGACGCATGGGTCGTTACAACCTTTAACCTGTTCCGCTTGTTAAATTTGATCATAACAGGCCCTACTTTCTTGCTAATCTTGAAAAACTCCTCGAAGTTTTCTGGAATTTCTCTGGGGATTAAAAGTCACACCCCGTGTTCTTTCTTCTCTTGGGGTACAGTGTAGCACAGGACATTCCCGCTAGTGAGCTCCATGAAGCTGTCTCTGGTCCTTGTAACTTAGCTTGGCCCTAAAATATCCCAAATAATGTCAGAGGGCTCCTCTAGTAGTACAGCTAAGCTTCCCTTTCCAGATAGATTGCGTGCGTGCGTGCGTGCGTGCGTGCGTGCGTGCGTGCGTTGAACGTGATCAGGGTCAAGCTACAATTGCGGCCTGTCCTGCCCCAGAGATTCTCAACCCCCTCTGATGTGTCTCTGCTCTGACCACCGCCTCGCACAGGTGCTCTACAGCTGCTGGAGACTGAGGGCCAAAATTTGAGTTTGGAGGGATGGGACTTGGTGGCCAACTACCACACCAGGGTAGTGACGTCCTTGTCTTCTGATAGGGTGCGGTTTGCTTCCTAAAAACCTTCATAGCATGGTTGAACCTTCCTATGGTAGACCCTTAGGTATCCTGCATGATGGTTACTTCCGGAGCAGGCGCCACTCCGTGTCTGCATAGGTTGGGCTTACAGAGCCAGACGAAAAATAGCGAGAGAGCGAGAGAGGTTTCCCTCCCGCGATGTTGTGGCGCGCCTGTTGTGATACTGGGCACGCGTTTGTCGGTTCTGCGCTTACACGCGATGTTCTGAAGGAGTATGCTGAAATGCTGTCTTAGTGTAAACAATTACGTCTGGACTTTGGAAAGGTAAGCTTCTGACATGATCAAGTCTTAGTTACAACAAAATGGCTATTAGCAGCTTGGCTGCCCAAAGAAAAGCTGGCTGAGAGAAGCTGAGTTTGTAGGCCGGTTCTCAGTTGGCGAGTTTTAAGCTGAGCTGACGCAGCTACCTCTAAGCGTGCCCGCAATGAATGAAAGCTTCTCTAACGTTGAGTGCGTGTATTTACATTGTGGCGTTTCCAGTAACCTTACCAAAAACGCGAGTACCCTGCTCATTTAACTTGCCAAACAATCGGAACCCCAAAAGCGATATCGCGTGGGGGGCCTTCTAATGGTCACCTTGTCGCGTAAGTCAGCTAGGTTTCTTTTGCTTGCATGTGGCTCTACGAGCGCGGCCGCCACTGCCAAGAAGAAAATAAAATGTAAAATGTATACTGAAACTATTCCTATTACGAGGTTGAAATTTGGTACAAGGGTGCTCTAGAGCTTTATGAAAGAGGAGCGCGAAAGGATTAGAACTTCGACGGCAGCGTTCCTGACGAAAATGTAAAAAATCCCGCAACCCTGTCCAAATGCGTCCTCCATAAATAACAGGTTCTCGTAGTCATGGCTACAGTGTTTACATTTTTCAAACACAATCGCCGTGTTCACACGTCTCATAGAAAGCGAAAGTATCAACCTCGGGCGAAGATGAGCACGAAAACGCTCAATATTATATCCCCGCACTTTCAAAGCGATGGTCAAAGTCCACTGACGACCCCCATAGTAAGCTGCATCACCAGGAAGTTATGGCCACTGTAAGCTCAATTCGAACCTTGGGGCTGAATATACCAGCCAGAGGTAATAACCAAGACATCACAGAGGCAATGGCCATAAAAATTATAGACTATCTGCCTTATCTCTTCCCTCACAAGTACGAAAATTAGAAGGAAAGAACAAAGGCCGTAAAACTCGCCCAGGATTTTGTCGTTAGCCGCATCATCTACGTTGCCACTTACTTGAAAAGAAAAGACAAAGACGAAAAAAAATAAAAAAACAATATGGAGAGACAATTTGACAATGTTAAACGTTAATATTATATGTGTGTGATACTGTGTAACCATGATGAGTTACAGATATCACAATATGTGTTTCCCCCTCGGTTGACACATATAACTGTCAGATTTCCCCAGCACAACGTATTCAAAATCGAGCCATTCAAATTTTTACCAGGAGCAATTCTCCAAATAACACCCAAGTCTCACTGCGCGATTATACCGTGTTATCAGTTCAAAAGTTCTTCCAATATAATTTAAGATTAATATTTCTTTAGTCTGCGCTTCAAATTGCTTGTTAACTTATCGACCCCAACTGTTTAGGGAAGCACCCCAGCGCAAGATTTGCATCAAACGTAAGGTTTTTACTGCCTGGTTTACAAACTAACTATGACAACATGACTTCAACTTTCTCTGCATATCAATTTGGAATCTGTAAAGCGCGTCTTTTTTAGTGGTAATTGTTCTTTGGCCTCTTCTTTGCTCATTTATTCTTAATAAGAATTAGATACGTCAACCTTGTTTTATTTTTTTTCTAGTGGTGAACGGTTTTCTGTTTTGATTGTTTACTGAAAATAAATTACCCCTTTCGGGTTTTTTGAGCACCTTATATTATTGCACTGTTGCTGCCAATCTTTTTTGTAATTATTACCTCCGTATTTACTCATCGAGCGTCGCTGTACAGTGACTTTGGGCCCTTGTCTGTGTTGCTTTTACTTATGTACTTTTCTTACGTCCTTCTATAAACTTCGTCTCCTTCATATTCTTCTCCTTGTGCTGCTTCTTCTGTTTCTTCTTCCTCTTGTGCTTCTCCTTCTCCTTGTGCTTCTCCTTCTATTATAGTTAAGAGAGCTTAAAGCGGGCCATTGGACGGCTTCTGCTTTCCTCCTCATAATATAATTAGGATACCTTAAAACAGCCCATTAGACAGCTTCTCCTGCCTCTCCTGTTATGGTTAGGAGAGCTTAAAACAGGCCATTGGACGGCCCATCTCAACCTCAAAATACACCTTAAAAGCCCTGGACCCTGAGAACTCTATCGGCGAGCCAATAGAGGTCCAGCAGATATTACAATAAAAACACTCTTCGAAACAAGACCGGGCGGCACATCCTAGGTGAACATTGTATCCCTTTGGGTAGACACACGTCGAAGCTGCAAACCTACCCGACAGCTTAAGGAGCTACTACGTACTACTACACTACTCGTAAACATAAACCCCATAAACAACATTGCCAAGAGAACGGTCAAGGCACAAGCCATCACGAAACAATATGGTAACAATGCCGAAACAACATTTGTTGGTGCAACACACTTTTCCCACGACATTATGCTCATGGGGGCAGTGGACCACTCAGGACAAACTCACCCCTTAGCGACAGCACTCGCAAAAATACGACATCTCCAGGGCAGGCTGCAATGGCTCTAGCAATCGCGACAACTCAACCCGAATACATAATCAGCGGCTTTAAAGCCGCCGTACGCTGCTACACCGAAAGACAAATTTTACAAATACCCGCGAGAATACTGGAAACGCTACGAGCAACAAAATGCAGGAAAACAATTTATTTAGACAGCTGCACACTAATGGTTACAGGGCAACGCACAGGACTCCACAGCTGCTGGCAAGAATGCCATCCAAGACGCAATAAAACCCTCTCAAGCGGCAACAGGGCACCCATGGAAGAAGAGATAGATCACAAGTTCTCACAAAAATATCAGGCGAGAACACGTAGCTTTCCACCGCACTCTCAACGCTGCACAATTTAAGCCATAGAGAGAACTCGACTACTATGTACCCCAATCCAGTGTCCTATAGTCTCTTCCATCAAGAAATCTCAGATATATAAAAATACTGCGGCGACCCCTCATACCTTATGCACCATGTGTAGACACGCGATCACAAACCACGCTGAAGACCCCTACCTCACAGAGACATCAAACACACATAGCGAAGGGACAGCCTGCTGAGCAGCTCCGATCTCCAAATACAGCTACACCTTGTCGAGAGTTGTGAAGAAGTCCCCAGGAACCAAAATATCTCTCCTGGCTAACGGGGCTGAGAGAGCCCAAGCACTCTACCTCTTGGCAAATAAAGTGATTTCTATCTTTCTCTCGCTCTGTCACCCCACCTGGTGCCATCACTCCTTTGGATTTAAAAGGATCGTTTTATAAAGTAGTCCACCGCGCCATTTTCAAAAAGCTATTCTGAACGAATGCCCCAATACATCCAATGATTACTGACGAATCGCACGGCGAGTTTAGACATCGGGCCACTACGATCTGGCCGTTAAACCGTGCAAGACCGGGGCAAACCGGAAGGAGTACTTATTTTCCTAACATTGCCTAATGTAGCTGTTATGAAGGTTCTGGAAAAATGTAACACCATCCCGGGCGAAAGAAAAGCTTCACGCGGATACATGCTAATTTTGACTTATGACCTGTCAGAAAGCAAGACACCGGACGCGCTCCAGCAACCAGTCCAACACTACGCCGCTTCGTGTGGCCTTGGATGCTCCCTGGGGATGTCTGAGTTCATCATTTTGAGACGCAAGCGACGCAGCAGGCACTAGAGCCCAGCAAAATTCATTTAAAGATGCAGTGCAGTGATATCTCAAAACATCCGTCCAGACCAGCGCCCAGACCATCCGTAAATTCGGACTTATCAAGCAAAAAGGGAGAAAGAACGTTAATCATCCAGGCATCATACCGACCGCCTTGCATATTACGGGCGTGGCAAGCCATGTCACAAAGTGTCATCAACGTAAGAACGACAATGACATTATCACGCTGATGCAAGCCGCGTGGTTGGCTTTCGCTATTACCTCCTGTTAAGACCAAGAAAAATGTACTCAATGACGTAGTCCTGCAGAAGATGCACAAGCAACCGCTTCGCCTTCCTGCCTCAAAGCACCAGCAAGCTCTAAGCACTACAGTCAAACCCGACTATAACGAACCCGGATTGATCGAATTATGCTATACATCGAACAAAAATAAATCAGTTGCGGAAATACACGCGAAACATATTCTTTATAACGAAGTTCACATCTGGTATATAACTCGGCGTACATAGAATAGCCGCAAACTGCATGGTCTTGGAGCAGCGATTGAGATGCTGATTGGACGCGACTATTGAGCAGAGGCAGCGACTGAGACATTGCGCCTCGTATGGATCGAAATGATACCCGACACTTTCCGTAACTGTATCCGACACGCGGAACTCATGACGGAACCCGCTCAGTCAGTGAGTCCGGACCAAGACGGCAGCTCGCCAACCTTCCCTATGCAGTGCCGAAAGCAGTGTCCTTCGAAGATTTCCTTAGTGTCGGCAACGATGTTAGCGTCACTGTAAGCCCCTCGGACGCGGACACCGTCAGCAGCACCGTCGTACTGCTCATAAAAAGCACCGAGGAGGTAGACCAGGTCGCTAGTGAAAGCCGTCCGACGCTTAATGAAGTGCTTTCGGCAGTTGATGTCCGCCAATATTTCTTCGATATTGAATAACATGGACTCGAACTGGTGCAAACAATGGCTAGTCTAAAGACGTATGTGCTAGTTGACCCTGCTGAAACGAAAGGGGAAACAAAAATCACTGCTTTTTTGAAGGTAGGCAGTAAAGGCGGAATGTAGCTTTATAATTTGCAATAAATCCAGTTTTGTATATGGTAATGATATACTTTAGAATGTTCGTTTCTGCATGCAGGGAGTGCGTGGGGATTCCCGCATATTGCGAACTCGTAAAGATAAATAGGAAGGTACGGCTGTATCGAACTAGTCGTGGTGCATAGTGCTGTTCGCTATAACTGGGTTCGACTGCAGGGGTCAAAAACGAGGTTCGAAAGAAGAGTGGCGCGCATCTCGTTAGCTCACTAAAGCAGCTTAGGCTTCTTCAACCGGCCGCACCGTGGCGAGGCAGCTGCTCTACCAGATCGCAGACGCCAACCACCCTCGACCAGAAACTGGTGTACAGCATATCTCTGCACTCATCAGGATTCTTCCCTTCCTGCGCAACATGCACTCCAAGCTCACACATGCCACAAACAAAAACGCCACAATGCCCTCAGCACATGCAACCCCCTTTCCCCCTCGTTTTCCAATTCCCGGACCGGGCCCAGTACGCTTCCCACACAGCTGCAGAGGTGCGCGTTATCAACGGTTTAGACGTTGCTGTTTTCGCCTGAAATGTAAAATTCATAACCACCGTTGAATCCCGTAAAACGGCCGTCATACTGACAGTGACTTCGGCGAATATGAAAAAATTCATCCTAGTAATCACGGACTGCCACACGTGTGAAGAAACTGCGGCAACACACAGTCCTGAAAATCCGCCCTCTTAATGATAAAAAAGTACTATGCTGTTCTAAAACCGGCTTTACAAATATGGACATCAGGTCATGCAGGGTTTGAGGAAGGCGATTGAGTATATTCTACAGCTCTAGCTTTTAAAGTCCGGCCACAGCACCAATCATCCTGTTTCCAATACCAATCTGGCCACAGTACTGTGCAGTTCTGCGACGTCACTATCTCGGAAGATGTGTCTATTCGCCACCGCAAGAAGACATCACTAAATAATAGCCTGTAGCCTTGCCGCAACTGCGGATATACACACACCATCAACCAAGCATACTGCATATGGTACGGTCAACAATGTACCCATAGACATGACCACACAGCAGGGAACATACAACACTGTACCATACCCCATGGAGTTCCAGAGCACACCACTAGACCCACCTATTCACACCAATACCCTCTAGAACCGGCCGGCCACGATTTTCAGCTCGGAACATTTATGTGTTTTATGGGCCGGAGCTAAAACCAACCTATAAGGCAAGTCGCTCGGGAGGACTCTAGAGCAGTTTAATGCACCCACGTAAACTAGCACGTCGTCCTAGCTTCAGGATAACCTCCATTCTGCAAAGGTTTCATCTATTACAAATGCACCGCCGTGAACCTATGTCTAGTCCCGATATTGTTGTCCGAAACGTTACCGGGAAAACGTTACATCGGCGTTACCTTGATGAAGCTTTTACAGCCCGAAAGGTCTCAGGGGTACCGTTCAACACGCCAAAACCCCCCCCCCAATAATGGCTGCCCTCACTGGTGTTATATCCCGCTTTCTTAAAAACAATGTGCACAAATACATGTTATCAAGACCACACGTCTCTAAACAAAAATACTTCAAAGTGTAAGACACAGCTGTTGCGTGTAAAGAGCTAGAGATCGTAGCCACTACATACTTATTTTAGTGTTCATTAAACTGACTCAGTCGTGGAGGAGAAGCTGCGAAAAACGTGCGGCGATCGTCTCTCATGTTTATTTCATTAAATTCCGGTTGAAAAGGGCAATATGTAAGTCACATTTTTTTGCGGGAAAGGAAATTGGTCTTCAAAAGCCGCATTTAAATTGGTTTACTGCTGTCTAGATTAGCAAGTGTTCATCCGGCTATATTTTTCTTAAACTAGCCCAGCAGCGTTCAAAGCCTTAGATATTAGCACCTCCCACCGAGATTCCCCGCAAGGAATCACTCAAATTATTTATACCGTAGCTGTTTGTGTCGCTTGGATCTTGCCTGAGGGCGGGTGCTCTACCCGTGTGTGGGTTTCCATTTTCGGAGTATAAAGTTAAATCCTGATAAAGTTAAAACAAATTGTATTTGGGGCAATGTCTGGTAACGGAATTAGTGGTGTAACGGCAAGACATCGTTTCATTGAAAAGCAAACTTTAGATTAACCATTTCATCTCTATTTTTTTATTTCGAGCAAAACCTATTTTTCCAATTCTTACAAATCATCCAGGCTTACAAACACCAAACTGAGCTTGTGGTACAAGTCACTATCGAATTATAGGTACGACTTTAAATGAGGTGTTTAGGCAATAATAAAATCTACCTGTTTTTCTAAATTTTGAAAGCCGCTGATCCCATATACAAAAATGAAGCTGGTATTCAAAGTATTTTTTTTTTCAGTTTCAGCCACGTAATCAAACGAAGACTTAAATCCTTAGGTGACCCCGACGACAGTTTGGACTTCACTGCAATTCCTTCCTGTATCTAGTGTTCAGGTTTTGAAAAGACGAACAATGTTCATGTATATCGAAAGAAGCATCCTTGAAGAAATATATTCCAGAAAACTATTTTTTTTGGTATTGCCAAATTACCAGAAGATTTTTGGGCAATTTCTTAAATATAGGACAGCAGGGCTGAAACGGTAAAGCCCCACTAATGATTTCACCGTAAATTGCTATCAAAATACCAGTTACATCTCAAATACAGTACGCACGTGCTGAAATTATTCATATAACCTGCCGAGTTTGCTACAATAAATCATTCAGAACGGTACAGTCGTGTTACTTACAACGCTGCTAGCGTATCTTTCATCATGACCAGGTTTAATGTTCTAGAGCTAGCGTAGAAAAGAAACTCAGTCCTATGTCGTTTCCAGAAGTTCTGGTTGGATGAGCCAAATCTGCAGCATAGTTTTTTCGTACTACCGTGTCTTTCAGCGCACTCGGTAATGGCATGAAGGCTGAAAAAACATTGCGCCGTACAAATTGCACTGAATTTTATTCTTCCCGGTAATAGCTCCTATCGTCACACAACTGTCAGCCCGCGCTAAAACCCGTAAAAAACACACAACATACCCAACACTAAATTGTTCAACAATCCATGTTTGCACTCTGCTAATAGCTCTACTGTTCACGTTTGCCGCTGTTTCAGTTGTACAAATCCCACTATTTATAGATACTGTTGAAGCACTGATAGAGGCGCACCTTTTCTAGAACTATGAAATCAGGTTGCAATAGCGCTAAGGCTCTTGGTACAAAGCAGACGTGAGTATTTAGGAGCAGATCAATGTAAAATCATTTCTTTTTTGGAAAATTATTCCCCTCTTACATTCTTTCCAGGTGCTGAAGTAATCCATTCGTACATTCTTTCCTGGGGTGAACTTTCTGTTTTCCATCGAAAAAAAGTTGCCTTCGTGTTGGCTCAAAATAAAACGCCATAGGAGCGATGTGGGGATGTGATATTCTATACATTATTTTATTTCTGTGCCTAAATCATCCAGTGACAAATCCTTCTAAATAAACGGTTTCGTAAATCTATTCTCGGGTGACATTTTGTCAGGGCTAGTATTTATCGATAGTGCCAACCGGGCTGCTGGTGTTCTGTGGTTATTATATCAGAGACTTTGAAATTGGGCGAAGGACCTCGGAACTTAAGTTGAAGTGTTTGCCGCGATAGTAGTTCCCTTGCAGACAAAAACGTTTGCCGCCACAACGCTAAAGAGCAGAGAATGTGTTGGTACTGTTCGGCAATTGCACATAAAATTTCCACATTGCTGAAAAACCTGCGTTCGTTGAGGTAAAGTACAGCTTTAGAGGTTATTAATGGAAACGGTTTTTTTACTTTGAGTTATCAGGCGAAAACACACTCTGAGCGACCATCATTGTACACATCAAATATGTTAGACCCTAAGCATCACTCGAATAAAAATTTTAAAACTGGCGCTATCACTTATGAGGTTTTTTGGAAGCTTCCTGAAAAATACTAATGTAACATGTCCTTCACATTTCTTTAGAATATTTCTGATAGTGTATATCGAAGCTCCTGACTTCAGGAACAACAATTTTAAGAGACACGTATTTCCGAAGGCAACAAACGAGATTTTTATTATCGGGCTGCTTTTATGTTGCTGAAAAATATTGGAACTTTACTACAATTTGTTGGACATCCGATATCTTGTTTTCGACTTTCTGCAGGTTATGTTCGTGGGGTAAGAAATGTTTTAAAAATCAACAAAGCCAAGTTTATAGACTGGATACGGACACAACAAAAACGAATTTTTCTAAAGTGCAGCTTTATAAGAATTCTTCTAAAGGGCACTGTGCAATGACAAATACTGTATAAGATTAGTTGTAACGTGTCTTATTAGTAATTGCAGCCTGCAGAAGCTGTGGTTTTTACCTGACAACCATGAACCATAACACTCATGTTTCAGGCATTTCAATCTTGCATCTTATATTGTAAGATATTTTACATTTATTCAGGTTTTATATAGATGTTGCCACAGTGCCCAGAAGGCAGAAATTTTATAGAAACGCTAATTTCTTTATCTTTCACTATGTGGAGCTCAAAGTAAATGCTCCATACGTGTGGATATTGATACAGGCACGTTTCCAGTTGTTCTTGTGTTATCAGAGGTGTCACTTTGCAATTACTTCAGGACCAGTCTGTGATCACATGTTGCTGGTGTGCATCGGTGTGCATGGTTATGAAAGATCACTTGTGCAGTCCACAAGCATTATCTGGCATTCAGGAGCCAACGTACTTACCTGTCATATGTACCCGTTGCTGGATCGCCTGGTTCGGGGCTTCTATGTCCCTTCAAATTGGTGTAAGAAAAAAGACGCCTCACTTGCTTAAAATAATAGAAATCTTCAATCAACGTTGACTTTTCACACCTGACCATCTCAAGCCCTTTACCATTCTCGTACGTTCTTTTTGCCAATCTTATAGTGACATTTTGGCGGAAGAACTGAAATAAAAAAGACGCCATAAACAAAGATTTTTTTGCTATTGGTACACCGTTTTCCCAGAAACTTCTACACCTCGACCGATTTCGGTGTCACTTGGTGAGTCTCCCGAAAAATAACAAAGGTTTAAGTCCCAAATTATAAAGCAACAGTAAACGGAAAGCCCTCATTTGTTGCAGCTGAAAACGAAGGTTGAGCCCCCAACTTTTGCCGAAGTGATATACACCAAAGCAATAAATCTATAGAAGAAGGTGTGATGATGGCACCAGCAAAAAAAGAAGGCGACGCTTACGGACAAAAGCTTGCCATCTTCTCTCACGACCTTACTTTTAGCGATGGTAGCGGTATTTTTTGGGGTGAACAAATGTAATTTTAAAAGAAACGCCAGAGGCGTATGAACACGGTCAATTTTATTTGATTATTTACTCATTTCTAAAACTTTAATTATCAGCAGAAATGTGTCTGCGTTCATCTAACATATGCACAACGCATAATAATCATACCTACGCATCGGGAAAAACTGGAAGCGTGCAGCCTCGGAGTTATTGTACATAGACACGAAAACTACCTTTATGTGTCACCCCATGAGCTTCGCTTGAAACATAATTGTTCGTGTTTGTCGGTGATGGTACCAAACACAGTGTAGTATGGATTCTGTATGGAATTGAGCTGCAACAACTACCCTGTAGTTCGCAATGCTTGATGCCGTGCAATTCTAAATTAAGGGGTCGCAAAACGACCCGTCCCGCTACTGGTGTCGAGGGCTTATTGTGGCAGCAGAAAATGCACTACGTTTACAAATAACCATCTCTGCATCACATTATTGTAAGCATCACCGGAACAGCTGATAACTGAGATGCCCCAGCGGCATATTACCTCAGTATGGAAAAAGACTTCCGGCGTACACGGTCTCGCTAAGAAGATCCGCGAAATTTCTGCCGGGTTTCAAATTCTCGCTCAGTGGTTCGAAGTTTTTTACCTCATGGAATCGCTAGTGCCCTCGCTGTTCATCAAAACGAAGAGTAAAAAAGGCCGCCTACTACAGATTCTGAGGGAATATTGATGAGCGCTTACGAGAATACCCACTCGGAAAATGAAGCAACAAGCAGACAATTCTTCGAAACATGCTGGATATTGACTGATATGGCTCCATAAACCTATTCTTTTGACTATGTCGTGTTAGCCAATATATCACAAAAAACAATAGGAGGTTTACAGACTCGTAGTAACCCTTGAAACCTATCGCCCACAAAACACCCTCAAAGACGGTTTTGATATGCTGTCCAGAAAAAGCATAATCATTCGTATGTTAAGCGATGAAGAAAACGTGAATACGTGACTGCATGCAGACAGACAGACAGACAGACACACACACACACACACACACACACACACGCGCGCGCACACGCACACGCACACGCACGCACCCACGCACACACGCACGCACGCACGCATGTACGGAGCCACATAGTAATGGCGCAATAAATTAAATGGCGCCCTTTAAAGACGGATGACCGGCCAAGCTGGACGCAGTGGAAAGGCCGCACAAATATAAACACGTTTGTTTATAATTAGAAACCTTGAATACTTCGAACATCGTGAGCGGCATTAAACGTCTAAAAATAGTCTTCGTTTCGAAGACAAACAAGGGTCTCCCCGCTTCCCTGCCACGTTAAAGACATCTGACTATCTGTGTAACACGACAACCAAAACCACTCGACCATAGATGACAGCAGTCCGGTTTCATTGGGCCATGAGACGCCCATGTTACAGTTTGCCACCAGATCAGTGGGCATGTACTTGATGAGTGCTTAAAGCCTACCTGCGGGTTTACACCTCTCTCCCCCCTCACTCCTCCTTATGCACACATAAAGGGGCAACGGGTGGTGTACGCGTACTTATTTGGGATAAATATAAGATAAATTATCCCTCAAAAGCATTGAAATCTCTACGTAAAAATATCGGCGAAAAGGTCCCTCGAGAAGCTCTTAAATAAACACCAAAAACTGCCTGGCGGGTGCAAGAATGTGTGTAAACCCCTATTTGCCCACGCATAAGATGAGCGGAAACCGAGGCGATTACAGCTTAGATGTAAAACGTTGTATTACGACGACTGCCCGTAGCATAGCAGTACAGTGGGAGAACCGTTGAAACCGTTAGAACTATGACTTGAAATGATTCAAAAAATAGAGCGCGACTTGGACAACGACGGTAAAGAAGGACGACAGGACGACAGGTTGTCCCGTGATTGACTACCAAACGAGATTGACTACCAAGAATTTCGGCTTCAAGTAATTTTCTCCTGTCCACATTGACGACCACTTAACTAGACAAAGCAAACACCGTCTTTGTGCTGCGGTTCAAAAGAAGAAAAAAACGGTTGAATTGAAGTTTGTGTGGACAGCTGGAGGGAAGGTGAACACGCGGAGAAAGGAACGTTCTCCGGTTGTTCATGTTACTAGCCTAGCAGAACTGGACAAAAATTTTTCAGTGCCGGATTAAATGGTATTCGTTGACATGACGTTGTTATTACAGTGCTCATTGGTCCATGGCAGTTTCAGAAGCTTGTCATTATCATGATGTGTGCACTCTAGATCATTTGTTTAACAGTCGTCCTAAGTTGTTTTCCTAGTTTTATTTAAACACATGAAGCCTCGCGAAAAACAAGGTACATTGTGAAATCTACTTGAATCCATTTTGTTCAATTTTGATGTTTTGCTCTTTACGGAGAAACAGCTGTGTGATTAAAATTACCCATGATTTTCCAATTACCTGTATAACCGGCCGACGCGTTCGCTCACGACTCGAGGGGGGGGGGGCGGGGGTGGTGTCGTTGCCGTTTATGGAGGCAGACTTTTCTTTTATCAACACCGACGTCGAATGCTTGCCTGTGAACGTGGGGTATCGGTATCGCCAGAGTCCTTCAATGCTTTTAAAGCATTGAAGGACTCTGGTATCGCTGTTGTTTTTTGTTGGCCACCCGCTGGACACAACTTCATTTTTTTTATTCCCAGCAGACCCATTTTTCGCCTTTGCAGAGAGCGCATGATCTCTGTAATTGTGGGTGATTAGCATAAAAATATGCAAGGCAGATGATGCTTTGCCCCTGAAAATTACTGAACGTGTTAATTGCTTTGCTTGCGTAAGTCTTATTACAAAGGCAACACGACTCACAAGGAAAAGTGTAAAGCGGTAGAACTTAGGCCGTTCAAATGGGCATCCAGCTGATATCGCTGCAGGTCTCAAATCACTCGACACAAGTAATTACTTGCCCATTATTTGTTTATTTCCGCTATCACGAAACGTTGAAAATGAACATGAGCTGAACAGTAGTATTGATGAACACAGTTTTATTTATTTATTTACAAATACTGCTGTCTCAGTTTCTGAGACATAGCAGGAGTGAGTACAGAGTTTCAGCAGAGAGAACAGCACAGTTCAACAAAACACATTATTACGTAACTCTTTCTCAAATTGCGCAGCACCGAGTCTGCGCAGACACCCATCAAGCTCATTCCATAATTCCACAGTCCGTGGAAAAAAAGAAAATTTAAAACAATCAAGATTCGACCGGAATGGCACATTCCGGTCGAATTAAACGACCTCACTTGCTTTCCACAAAGCAGATTGGACGTTTCCACATAGTGAGAAAGACCCAAATGCTGGGTACAACAAGTACTTTCAAAAAGTGTTTGCATCTTAGGACTTAAAATTTTCTATCAAGCGAGGTGAAGCAGGCCTCCTTAAAATACCAAAGTCCTGGATTACCGTAGATTTGTTGGGAAGAATTGAAACAAAGAATAATAAGTATCATTTTTATAAGAACTCGCGGTTTATATTAGTTTAACATAAAAATGTCGAAATCAGCTAAACGCTACGGTAAAAAAAGAAAATAATCTAATACGAAACCTATTCGCCAAAAAATAGTGATGACGTAAAACTATGAAATTAGATAGAAAATCTGTCTTCAAGCACCATACAATTCCTAGGCTTCACATAGAAACGCCTACTTCAGTGCTGCCCTGTGGCAGTGCTGTTCATCAACGAACACAAACTTTGTAAATAGTGCTAATTATGAAGAAACACCTCCTACTGGTGTCGATGTACGAAGACTCAACTTGGCCGAGTTTTCCGTCATGAAGGCATCTGCAATGACACCTTTCGCATCATCTCAAATTGAAACAAGCACCGCCAATATTGGGAATGCTGTTACAGCCGGTTTCGACGATATAAAAGCATTCCCTAATATATATGTGTCTGACGTCATACCTCCAATATTAACCACTACCATAACCGTAACTTTTGCAACTGGAATGTCCCCCGACCGTCTTAAATAGCCAGGATATCTCTCGTACATAAAAGCGCTAACATAAAGAAATTCTCAAACAGTCGACCGATTTCTGTCCTACTTGTCTTGTCGAAAGTATTTGAGGGGGCAATAAAAATTATTAAATTTTCATAATAAATATAAGGTAATTAGCACTACGCAGTATGATTTTCGAAAAGGGAAACTGACGAAACCGCAGTAGTGTAAACATGACATCTTACTTTATTTTAGGAATGGTCTGTACATTTTAGGGATATTTGTTGACCTACGCAAACTAACTGATTCTGTTTGGTACTATTTTCTCTTGATTAAACTATACAAAGATGGCTTTGGAAGAGTTGTGTTTGGAATTTGGAATTTAAAGCTGGTTAGCTTAACGCTACCAAGTTATGAAAGTGAACGAAGCATTGTCTTTATTGTAAGGCATAAATAATGGTGATCCAGGGTTCTATACTTGAACCATTGGTGATAGTGAATGCTTATCTCTATCCGTTTTCCGTGCGGATTCAAATGAATAAATTACAGCTGAACTTAGCAAAGCCAACTATATAATATTGGCAATGGCACAAACCACTGGATAAAAATATTGGCATTGTTTTCTTTGTGGGTAAAATTGAGCGCGTGAAAACGGAAAACGACTTAGGCGTACGCTTCCAAGAAACCTTCAGTGTGAACACTCATGTCGGTAAACTAGCGTTCCCCTTTGCAAATTGATTGTTTGCTAATACAAATATTTACGGCTTATTCTTTTATGGTTAAAGAAAGTTCTGTATTGCACGCTGTTCTCTTGCTGCAGGCAGGTATAAGGAACAAGGACCTGCGATAATTACAAACTCAGTATACTCACGAAACAATTCAAAGAATATTCGATGAATATTAAGGCCCACCTCAAATTCTGCTTGATATCCCACTGTTTAAAACACAATATATTGCGATAAACTCAAATGTACTATCTCAAGTAATTACACTGAATCATCAGCAGCAAATTATACGTCAGCGACAATTGTGTTGGAAGTCTGCACTATACTTATACTTTACGTAAACCGCACATAAAGAGACCAATAATTAGAGCTATGGTAAACAACACGTAATCTCCCAAGTTGGCAACCTTATAGACTTTAGCAAAATACAATCAAACAAGAAATTCAAAACAGTACTCAGAAAATGGCATATAATTCTCCTTATATTGGGCGCTGTGAATATTTTAATAGCACGCTGAAACGCCGTCTTCACTGCGAAGCAGTATTCCTCTATCAATCCGAGGAACGTTTCGTGTCCGCGTCAGCAGAAAACTAGCAAGCTACTACTAGCTACACAAGCATACATCCCAGGCTACTACTGGCTACTGGCTAAACAAATAAACTCCTGGAACCGCCAGGGATCAAACCTGGGCCCGCGTAGAGAAGAGGAGCGAGAGCCCGTCGTTTCGCCGACTAAGCTACGACCAGTTTTTGTGTGTATTGCCTGCTTCGGCATTTTTTACAGTCCACCACACATCGTCTCATATTGTTAAGGTCCATCAACCCTACGTGGCTGAATCAGTGGGTGTAAAACGTTCTAAGGCACAGTAAATCATCAGGCACAGGAAACGACTCAGGGAATTCATCTTCTGCACGAAACCCCTCCTGTACATACTGTACGCTTTCGATGAATTTTTTCCCTGACAGGCCGGGCATTTGTGCCTGCATTCCTTCTGCTATTCTTGCCCTTCATATATTATGAAACTGAGGAGGATGATCAAATTGTACGGCACATCGCCCTCATTTTTCACCGCTAGGAGCTGAATTCCGTGCGGTGTTATGGGTGAGTCTTTCTTTAACGTACGGTACAGGATGTCCCAGCGGAACACTGGGCCCCCACAGTCGATAAAGACATGTCTAATAGGTTCCGGCCTTTTCCACAGACTGCAGTCTGTTGTTCACGGCACAAAAATTCCTCCTTCTGCTAACTACGTATTTTCGGGAAGAGATTCGCTTTGTTGTTTGAGTTATCCACGGCACAAAAAATGTCTTTTTGCTAACAACGTATTTACGGGATAAGTTTCGCTGGGTAGTTTGAAAAACACTACTGATTGCACGTTTCACCGGCTTACTTTCACCCTTCTTAAAACGTCAATTCTAGTGCCTGTACTGTATAAGGACCTATACAATGGCACCGCTAAACAAACATCCATTAAATCTTTGTACAGGCGCTTCCTTAAAACACTAGACAGGTAGTCGAAAGAAAACAATGTCCAGACGTGTGGAAGGAGGCGACAAATGGTTGTTTGGATTAAGCGTCTGAGAAGGGGGATGACGCTTTTTGGCAGTTACCACGTGGCGGTGACGCATGAAATAACAGGTAAGGGGAAGCAGTGAGAGTGATGAGGCCAACGACGCATTCCGCCGTTCTACTCATCCTTCTAAAGACGCTAAAAGTGGCCTCCAGGAACGGCGCGTTCCAACTGCGAGTTTGCGGCCGCAACTCGCGACATAAAAGAAAGCAAAAAAGAAGAGATCTCTCACTCGCGATGTGAAGGAAGTGTGTGCGCGAGTACTGCAAAGGCGGGAAATTCGAATTGCATGGGCTAAACCTCCCTTCAATTTAGCAAGAGAGGAGTGAGACAGGGTGGCGAAGAGTTGGCTGGGTGCTAGCAGTGATGGCATGCCACGTGTGTGAATTCAAGAGACGCCCCATGGGTAATCGTTGTGGGTTGCATTTACACCTTTGCAATACAACCACCTTCACGGCGCGGATTGAAGCAGACGTTTTTCTTCTGTCATCTTCGGTGCAGTACAACGCCTACCGTAGTGGCAGTAAGCCACTGGCAAACAGACCACATCTGCTTTTTTAGTCTGCACCGTAGACTACATCCGTATGAATAAAACCCAACTCCAAATTTAACCTTGTTGCTGAAGTGGTCACTTTTACGGTACCAGGATAACTATTCAAGAGAACTATTGTCCTCAGCGGGCGCGGTACCCGTAGGAAGAGGTGACGAAAGAACTTCCGAGCAACAATCTCCGCTTTCTGGTTCCCAGTCGCAGAAGTTGTTTGTTTAGGTGTCCAAGACATGCGCTTGTGAATGCCGTCTCCACGCGAAGCTTGGGTGAAACTTATGAAGAGGATGGCGGTAAAATTGTTGTAAGCCTTGTCACTTTCCTGGAGGACAATCTCTGAAGGCGTAATGATACGGCAATAATGAATGCTGGGATCCAAAAGACGCGCCGCCACCTGAATGCCTCCTTATTACACCGCCTTTGACCCCGCGGAGACGACCCGGCGCAAGAAAAGTAACTGATCGGTGAACCACGCTGGCTGTTACAACAGATTGATGGTTGCTTCCCGTGTGCAATTGACTCGTTCTAGTGGGGTCTACTAACAGGTACTAATATACTCTAGTACTAGCTGTTTTCACATAAGCAAAGAATACGCGACGCGGCGTAACACACAATGCCAGTGTACGGGCATCTGTGATGACTCATCCACCTTGGCAAAGCGCTACCGTATGGCACCCGGTTCAAGCAAGCCGACGTCGCCGTAAAGATTACGGAAAGAAGGGGCAAGGACCGCAGGCGACAAATGATCGCCTTGCGCACAGCATATTTGTACCAAGGAAATACGGGGCGACATTTCGACTGCAGCCAATTGGGAGTTCAATGAAGGGAAATGTCTTTTCTCTGATTGGGCTTCAGAGACCACTTTCAGTAAAAAAATCTATAAACTCTAGTTACATAGGCTGTAAATATATGAGGCGACGGATTTAAACTTCGTGAAATCTCGTATGTTGCAGTTGTCGTATCTTCAAGGGGCCTGCATATCAAAGAGCTTGTCTTCAATCGCCAAGGTAGCAGAATCCAACTGCTTCTCCTCCACCAACGTGAACGCGAAGGTGGAGGGGAGAACATGCCTGGCGCAGTGCGACCGGATCTGCAGGGCTGAACGAACTGAGGAAGGCAGCGGAAGCGACATTGGCAGAAACTGATACAAACGATCTCCATCTAACTGCCACCGTAACGGGCCAATGGATCAATGCCAGTTAACCGATTTTGGAGGTGGAAGGCCGCACCGCAAGGGTTGTTCAAGCGGGTACCTTTTATTTTGGGTTGGACGCAGACAATGGCAAAACATTAGAACTTCGGAGACAGAGAAATTTATAACTCGGAAGTCAGGTGGGGCGCGACAGTAAACTTCCCGGTGTTGGATCTGACCGACAGCCGCTTGCGGGTAATCAGGGCAGTGGCACGTCCGATGAGGCGTCGGAACAGCAGCGTGGGCTGCTCCAGCTTCAATAGAAAATTGCTTGGGCGAAAACAGAGAAGCAGATCTTGGTGCTAAAAAGACAGTGGCTGCGAGCCCGTAATTGGTCTGCGTACAACGAGGATGGGGACAGCGTCTCGCTTTGCAGAAAGGCCAGAAAAGACGAGTGGGTGAAATTGGCATGCTGGTTAAAAAGTGTACAGGTAGTAAAGCTGAACCGAGATATGGTCGTTTCAATGTGATTCGAGGAAGTCGAGGCAACGCTCGATTGATATGACGCTCCGAACGAGTGGTGGGCAAGGGCTGTTTTACTACCGTTGAGCGGAAGCGCACAATTCTGCCATGTACTCTCACAGCGTAGAACAGAAAACAATTCTGTAAGCTTAAGTCGAGCATTGTGAACGGTCTCAGGCTTTCGTAAGCGGAAAATAAAAGGCTTTTTTCCGATCCCAAGTCCGGCGATAAGTTGTCCTGGGATCAGTGGCGGTGCACTTTGAAAACTGTATCGATAATTATGCGAAGATTTCGAAGGCAAGCCCATTCTAGAAACTCAAGTAAGTTGTCCTCCCGGATTGCCTAAATAAATGTTTGAGCCCAGAGGAAAGGCCATGTTGTACGTAAAGAAGAAGATGCATGCGTATTTATCGCAGTGCCGTGGCAAAGCTGCAGGAGAGCATTGGGAAGAGAAAAAGGTGCAGGCTGGCACAAAAGAAGGCAAGTGTCGTGGAAGGGCAGAAAAAAACCCTAAAACGCGCGCAGATCTCGCCGCATATGTAAATTGGAACAAAATTTTGTTTGAAATGCAAGGCATGCCCCCTTGGGCAGACTTCGCCCAAAAAAGACTTAGTTTCATAAAAATTCCCTAAGCCAGCGGAACGTCCCGAAAAATGACGGGTCCCGAACGTCCCGAACGTCCCGAAAAAAAGAGAGGCGGCGCCTCCATACGAAACCACCGCAGAAATTCCAAACGGGGCAGGAAAATATCGTAAGTAAAATAAAGTAATAAAATTATACTAAGGAAAATATAATCTAATATTAAGCAACACAGGTTGCATCAACTGAATGGCACGGGCTGGCAACGGGGTGTCCTCGGGTATACGGTTACAAGAGCGTATAAACATATTTAACGCTTCAGTACACTCAAGAGGCGAAGTTACCGTAATCAGAAAGAATAAAGTACCTAGATACCATTGTACGGGTTCGCCGATAAAGCTGATGGCAACGGTAACAGATAAGGGCGGAGCTGGCTATAGTTTCGCTGACAGCTACTGAAGGAAGCCTTATGTGGGATTCGAAGTGGTTCAGGCAGCCGTGCTTTTTGCACTGACGGAAACTTTTGAGGGGACCGATTCACTGATCACGCCCACACACTACGCACATCTCAAAAGAATAGCCATGCCTGAAAGGGTGGGAAAATCAGTAGCCAACATTCAAAGGAACCGGAGCGGTAGCTAAGAAATCAAGCGAGACATACATGCAGCAAAACGCACCTACCTCTGTTGTTATAACTGAGAGCAACAGCAAAGGCCCTGAGACGGTCAAAAGCAAACGGCAGGAGCTTCATGGACTGTCAGGATGCAGACCTGACATTGCGCGACTCTTCAGCGCAAGAAAAGGGCGTAGCGCATGTCGTGCTTTTTAAGGATGAGTTGTTGCGTGATTAGGAGAGCGTCGCGGGTGGAGTGTTCCAGCAGCTAAGGCTACCGTCGCAGAAGTTTGAGAAAGTGGTCAAACTGACTCACTGAGATTAAATAATTCAGCATGGACTGTCCAATTATGAGGAGGAAAACGTTGCGGCTGGTGAAAAGCCGATTTTATTGGTAGCGAATGTCCGAGGACGTAAAGGAGTACAGTAAATTGTGTCAGAAAAGCCAGAACAAATCTCTGGCGGGGTAGAAAAATAGGTTCCCGATAACGCCCGTACGCAGGCCCAGTTCACCCTTTCAGTTAGTGAACATAAGCTTCATCGGCCCTCACCATCCTTTTTGGGCTAAAGATTATCGCTAGGCATTTTGCGCTGTATAATTGCACAGTACATGGCCGGAAGTACTACGCCTCCAACCACTAACAAAAAAAAACTACTTGTGGTGCTCTACTGCAGATAGTCTCACTGCAAGTGGCGGCGGAAATAATTTGCGCGGATCTAGGCACCATCCTTATGCCAAAGCTCAGGTGGGAGATTTTGCAAAAAAATGGCTGCCGCCCTCAGGCTTCCCAGGTCTCACCACCCGCAAAGTGAATGACTCCTTATAGTTAGGAAACTTGCAACCGAGTGGGAAAGCGTGATTCCTTCACAGCTGTAGGCATATCGTGAGGTTCTTCACGCAACGAAAGGGTGGTCACTTATCTAGCTGATGTATAGGTGGGTGCTGAATGGGGCTTTTTCTTTTCTCGAAAAAAGCTAAGTCTGGACACGGGGTAGTTGGGTAATACCGGAATCATTGTGGATACCGGCAGTGAAACGTTTTGATAGGATTCGAAATAACTTAACAGAAGCCAGCAAGGAAGCCGCGCGACAGAGCGAAGGCGCCCAGAAAGAGGTGGTTGGACGCTATAACTTTCGGGCCCCAAACGTTTGTTCTTAGAAACAAGGTACTACAGCTCGAGTAGAAAGATGAAGGCAAGCTAATGGAAAAATTCCAGGGACCCGTCAGTGTTAACGAGAAACTGCGAGCGTACAGTTACACAATCAAGTCCTAACTATAATAAGCAACAGAAAGAAATACTCAAGCTGAGGCCCACAGGATGAACCGTCAGTCCCGTGTGCCTCATCCTAAGTCTTTGTTTCTGTTGCACTGTATTTTTAAGGGCGCCCAGCCAACCCCCCCCAATACTACACTCTACACGATCGAGCTCGAGTTAATCACGAACTCCCCCAATACTACACTCTACACGATCGAGCTCGAGATGGTTTCCGCAGAGGCACTCACGCCAACAGACTTCTGTCTTGCCACACCTGAGTAAGCGGTGACTGAGAATTTGGACACGTGCTTATACCGTGCAGGACATAGGGGAAGGCAACGCTACAGCCAGCTGACCTTGCGTATTTGGAGCTCCCACAGGGAAAGCAGCTTCGAGATGAACCGCGAGTCATTCAATGGTGTTCGCAAGCACATCAGGAGCCTGCAAAGTGGGAATCCACAAAATCAAAAGCAACGTAGGGAATGAACAGCGACGCGCATACATTTACGGTATACCGCCGCCACTGGTACACTGCCAGAAGGACGGGTAGGTAAATGACCTTGAGCATTGGGGGTTAATGTTCCCTTTTGAAAGACAGAAATGCTTCTCTTCGGGTCTGCCTTGCAAAGAAGGATGGCCGCATCCGTATGAAGTGCGAATACAGGAAGCGCAACGAAATAACAGATGTAGACACATTTCCCATCAGCATGAAGGCTGATCGGATACCGTAAAGCCCGCTTATATTGAACAGCGCGAGGATTGCAAAATAGTTCAATACAGCAAGAATTCGAAATAGAAAGTAAATAAAAAAAACTTACATCAGAAAAATCCTGCCAACGGAGTCAAGAGCTAACGCTGAGCTCTTACCTCCCTGCAGTACACAATCGATACGACAGTTTCACGGAAAGAAAAACATTTCTTGGGCCGCAAGAACTGCGTGAGCGTAGCCACCTGCTTCTTGGAGCGCAACGCGGGGCTGGTGACTGCTTGCTCTACGGTATCTAAACAGTCGACAAGTGCAAGTCCTCGGTGCTCTATGGCACTGCAGTATGGCCGTAGCAGGGCCACGGTAGCGACGGCTTCGCTCGTGCTCGGAAGCGGTACGGAGCCCTCGGAATCTTCGACAGAGCGGAGAGAAGCATGGATGCAAGCGAATAACGGCAAACCCAGCGAAGCGAGCAAGTGCGGGCAGTGAGTGGCACGGACTTGAAGGGTTGAAGATCGGTGACACCGCAGCCCGCAGCGCCCAATGTGGCGTTTTCTGCGAGAACGGCGTGAATGCGTGGAGCTGGTCCACGTGGTCAACTCTGCCACGGCCTGTTTGGACGCGCTCGAGTTCACGCGGGAGCCCCAATTGACATTGGCGCCACCGCGTCTCGCCGATGTATTGCGGGAAAGCCGGCGGCATGCCTGCCGCGGGATAGTTCGATATATCCACTTTCAGCAAAATCACGTTCAGTAAAAAACGTTTAGAATGCATGTAATCTTTATCAGAATTTTACAAGGGTTCGATATAGGCAAAATTTCGATCTATCCGTTTTCGATATAAGCGGGATATACTGTATAACAAACAGGTAGCGAAGGCAAAATAAATAACTCTGCTGGGGATATTCGGGACTACTAGTAAATACCCCTTGATGAGACCCCGATGGATTGCATTGCATTTTCCCCTTCCTCAGGACAGCACACAAGGAAAGGGAAGCCCTTTGGGCTAAAAAATGTTACCAGCACATATCAAACAGTTATCATTGGTATACTAGCGCCGCATAGGCATTACGCTTGTGTAAACATTGATGATGTAGCGATCCACCCAGAGAGCTGGGAATAGCACCTAGAGGAGGTCGAGAAACTCCTCGCGACACTGAAGAAGGCAGGACTGAAGCTTAACGTACGGAAATGCCACTTTTCACTTAAAAAATTCAAACTCTTTGGTCATTATATACGGTAAGGCATGTAGGGGACTATTTGAGAGAAAGTGCGGGCAATTGGAGAGATCCTGGCCGACGAATCAAAGGGAAAACGTCATAGTTGTTCGGGAGATTTGGCCAATTTCTCAAGGCCCTATATGGCGGAGAACTTTATGTCGGGTTGCCTCTGACCAACGTGACTGGTCGACGTATTCCGAAAAAATTACCTTGCAATGCAAAAGCACAGAAGTAATTGACAGCGTGAAAGATGATTGTTTAGTGCAGGCGTCCATGCCGCAACCGTCAGATTCGGGGAACAAATTTACCCACGCCATGGAAGAATTCGATTACGTAGTTGGTGCGTGCCTGGCACTGCAGGAGTACAAGAGCAAAGAGTGCCCTGTCGCTTTCCTGAGCACAAAGCTTCGACCGCCCCAGACTCGATGGGCCAATATTGAAAATAAAGCTATGATATCATGTGGGCTATGGGGAAGTTAGGGGAAGGCTTTTGGGGGCTAGTCATGTTAATCGCTGTTACAACCCGTACAAATTCCTTAACGTGACTACTTCACTCTTTGCCATGAAGAAACGTTTGCCGTTAGCGCGGCAGACGTATAACCTCGTAGCGGAGCGCAAAACAGCTTCTTAACGCTGAGGCTGACGCCATGTCGTGGTTGGTGACTTCTAACGACGCCTAATAAAGGAAAACGAGGAAAAAGTGGCCTGTATACTTTGAATGGAGGCGACAGAGTGAATGATGTGCAAGCAATGGACAGTGCCCCGCGTATCAAGCCTGTGATGATTTGTGAATATGTGATTGTGGATGGCGCGTGCAGCTGTGCGTGTTTGTGTGTGTTTGCATGCGTGTGTGTGTGTGTGTGTGCGTGTTTGTGGGTGCGTGTTTGGGTGCGCGCGCGCGCGCGCGTGTGTGTGTGTGTGTGTGTGTGTGTGTGTGTGTGTGTGTGTGTGTGTGTGTGTGTGTGTGTGTGTGTGTGTGTGTGTGTGTGTGTGTGTGTGTGTGTGTGTGTGTGTGTGTATGTGTGTGTGTGTGTGTGTGTGTGTGTGTGTGTGTGTGTTGTATACCAAGATACATTGCAACAAAGTTGGAGGGGAGGTGTTGAGTTCAAAGAAACAAAGCCACCTGACGGCCTCCTGATCGCACCCGCTTACACCACGAAGGAGGCGACTGGGCGACGGAACTGTGACTCATTGGTTAGCCACGCTCGACATTGTACGACACTGGCGGATTGCTACCGGTCTGCAAGGAACTCGTGCGCGTTTCCTGTGGGTATTCCATACTGCCAGAAGATGCGTAACTCGGCGTAACTGATAATACTAAAGTATGGGCGGGTGTGATGACGCATATGGCTTACCGCGATGATTCCGCCACCTTCGCGAAGTACTGCCATGTTGCAGGGGAATAATGAAAGCCGACACGGCCCTGCGGATTACGAAGAGAGGAGGCGAGCACCGCAGGTGATGAGTGATCGCCCTGAGAGAGGTGGTTGCGCAACGGATAATATGACAAAGGAAGTACAAGGTGGACATTTAGACTACAGCCAATCGGGAGTTTGGCGCAAGAAAATTGCGGTTCCCTGTTTGGGCTGCAGACTATATTTTGCTTTAAGCAGGTCTACGAGACCTCGTGTAACTAATTTGTCAAGAGGGGAGGAGATGCATTGAAACACTCTGCAGTCTCAGGTGTCATTTTGCTCGTACTTTAAATCCACCTGCAGATAAAGGAGTTCGTGTTTGATCTTCACGTTAGCAGAATCTCGCTGCGGATCCACCAGCAAGACCAATAAGAATGAACAAGAGAGAACCTAAGCCGGATATTGTGGTTGTGGATACGCCTGAATTTGTTGTAGTTCTTTAAGTGTGATAAAGAGCTCTACATCAGCAGCAGTGTCGTACGTGTTGGTGATCTGCTGGGATCCATACGTTGAGCGTGGGGCTTCTGTGGCACTTGCAGGTGATTACTGCATTCATGTTGTTAATACGAGCGTCTATAAAATATCTCTTCCGGTTCCTTCGGGGGCCAATTTTTCAATATTGTTACGTGTTGACAGGGCTTATAAGACGAGCGGTGGTCATGGTAAAGCGATGGCTTTACACTCACAAGGAATCTTTTTGCAATGCGGACATGACAGCGTGTGGTAAGTCCATGCCACCTAGTGCTGCACGTTCGTCGATGTGTGTCCCCATCAGCTATTTATTTTCCTGCGTCCACTTCTGCTATTGGTAAGGTTTGAAACTCGTCGAAGACGACTGTTCCTGTCGAGGGCACCATACTTGGACAGGGGCAATGTTCATGAGATGAGATGGGATTATACAGTGAAGTCCTTGCCGCAGCAGATGATGGTGAGCTTGATGACCAAGATGGTAAAAGCGCGTCATGGGTAAAGAAAGTCACCACAGAGTGCAAGTCCTTGCTGCATCTCATTCGCCAAGTTACAGGTATAAATTGGCGTACGAGAGGGAAGGAGACGCGGCAGCCCGTACGAGCTATAATCATTTCCCGAATTCTCTACGCTTCCAACTACCATATCCTTATCCGCTGGCAGCAAGAGCAACTCGAGAAGATTAACCTTAAGGTTATGCGGTTTGTAACCGGGTTGCCGAAATACACACACTTAGGTGAGCTTTATTGCTCATGGTGGGATGAATTTGCTGTTGGAATTAGCAGAGCAAGATTTCTCAGCCCAGAAGGGGCGCCTTAGCCCCACTAACTCGGGTCTATCCACCTTAGATGAGCTTGGGACTTTACCCACTATAGCTGTTGGTCTACCCTCATCACCCCCTCAATGGACTGTGAGCATTCCCTTGAGCATTCCCTTGAATTCAACAAGACGGCGCCGCTTTGCCAAGGCGCACAACTTTGGCGGGATGAACAAATCGCCTGTCTCTCACACCATCGTATACACCAGCATGTCGGTGACTTCGTTGCCTCCACGAAATGATACTGGTGAGGACAAATGTGGCCCGGTGCACGTTAGTGCAGTGGCCTGTGCTGAAACCATGCATTGCGACGCTAATGCAGGTCTCCTTATCAGAACTGCCAGCGTCGACACAACGCACCTTGATTTACTTGCCCTCCTCCATGCTGCACAGCGGGTGAAAAATACTTTCAAACCAAAGGGCGCACCACACAAGCTTTTGCTTTTCACTGATTCGGCTCGCGCATACAACATCTGGAGGCGAGTGAGCGGAGCTTTCTCATCCTATCCGAGAATCATCCGCACCTTGGTCGCACGTTTCCTGCATTTGCATCCTTACTTCAACATAACCACCTCCATTGCTTGTGACCCCCCCCCCATTCGGGTATTGAGGAGAACGAGTGGGCTCTCAGTGAGGCGCGAGATGTGGCTAGACGACGAATCTCGGTGACAGCCTTGTCCATCAGTAATGCGAGCTCGCCCGATGTCACTGTCAGGAAAGCACCGGCAGAACAGAGACGCCTACAGATACTCCGGCTCCTTTATGAGGATAGGGAAGACCGCAACGAACAGCGTCAGAGCTCTGTTCCTCCCATTCCAGAGGGGTTACCGCGGGCCACACAGACATTAGTTCCCCGCCTTGCCGCCAACACTGCATTCTCCCCCGCGCTTTGCCAAAAATTCTATGGCAATGACCCCGCCGAAAGACTCTGTCCGCAGTGTCGCGTGCTTGCAACGGCCGCACATTTGGGCTTGGACTGTCAGTATTACCCACTTTTCTGTGCTCGCACGCTCAGTACGCTCCCCGAGGACATTCGCCCGACGACATACATCGACTGGGTGCTACCTTCAACGCTGGACATCACCACGCTCACTTTGTTATGGACCCCTTTTGCCGCATTTGTCTATGGCGACGAGGGGCCAAAGGGCGTATTGTGTAACTACCGCAGACACTCCCAGCACCCCACCCACCCTCTCGACCACCATCACAGGCCAGCACTGATGCAGACAGCAAGAGTGCTCTCGTACAGGTCTCAAATAAAGCACGTATTTCTCATTCTCTTGATGACATTTGGCCCCGGAACAGCTGTGCCCGCTTACGCAATCAAGTACCCTCCGAAGCCCCTGGAAACAAGCCAGAAAATGGTGCAGGGAAACCATGTCATGATGTTGTCAGGTCGCGGCTAATAACATCTTGTGGGGTCTCAATGGGTCACTGGCTGGATACACGGACTTGAGCAAAGGGCACGTCCGTGGCCCACCGATTGTGGCTGGCGGCACAATCCCGGAGCTTCGAGGTGATTTCTCCAGGAGCCGAGGGGGCAGCAAGCTCAAGAACCAGTATGGCAATAAAGACCGCATCCTCCACCAAAGATGGTACGGGGCGGCAGGACGTATAAGACGATGGATTGTTAGCGACGGATTTACAACGACAAGGAACCTATTTGCAATACGGCCATGACAGCTCGACCTGAGTCTCTGCCACCCAGTGCTTCGCCGTCGTCGGAGTGGGTTTATTGAGCTATGTTCCAGCGTCCACTTCTGCTTCCAGTAACAGTCGCGTCGTAGCGCGGCAGTGAAGGTCGAGTGCTGGGTGTACCAATGGCGGGAGAGCTGGTCGTCAATTGTAGATATCTATTTGGGTGCTGTGATGCTCCAATTATTGGAGAGCTAGCCGTTGAGTGGCAGGCTAAGCTGCTGTTAAGGACGCCATTTCTACTCTATCACGCTAATAAGGAGGGGTAGTAGCGGTAGAGCCTTCACTAGGCCATCGACTCCAGTGTGCCGTGGTCAGGCCACTTGTCTTTCTCCGAGGTTATACTTAAGCCCAGCATTGACACTTCGGCCCATTGCTAAGGTTCAAAGCAGGATGAGAGGCGCGCTGTTGTGTACCACCATACTTGTTCGATAGTTTTGTAATTATAAGCAAAGTTTGCCACTAGGTCGCTTTTAGTTCTTTGATCCGCGTATTAGGAACGCGGAAGCTGCTGACTGGCAAACCTAAGAACCGGATGGCACCGTTGTTAAGTATCCGTGGTATGTTGCCATTGGCACGCCTGAATTGGTAGACCCGATTCATCACTCGGCAGCTATCGATGGTAACAAATTTCTATCTTGGTTGGAGACAGTTGCAAGTTGAGGTCTGCAGTAGGTCACTCAAGGCTTGAAACAGTCGCTTGTAGTTCCGGTTGAATGTTCTCCGTGTCTGGATAGTCCACTGCTTACGTCCACACAGAGATGGCATCAGCACAGATGGCGAAGCACCGGACTTCTCTATTCCTAGCCACAATAAACATCGTAGGCCCTTGCACAGAAACATTTGGCACACCCCCCCTTTAGAGGGAAATGTGTGTGGGACGCCTTCATCGATCATATTTGCTCGCCAGTCCAATTAAGGGTTGTTCGGGAGAATTGCGTATCCAGTTCGGCGCTCGACGCCAGAACGAGCCTCTGAAGTATGCCTTCATGGCTTACGTTATCGAACACTTGGCCTGGGCTTTCGTTGTGTCCCAACAATAACTTTTCGGTGTATCCATAGGTAGTGTCGAGCCCTATGATTTGGGTGTCAACGAGAATAAGCCGGGTGAAGCATTCTTTACTTGTTCCATGAGATATAGCATTCGATTGTTGATTACATGCTCTAATATTTCACATACGTCGGAGTTCCAGCAATCTGTGACATATTTTCCATTAGGTGGGGGTCTGACTGGTATAAGTAAGGTGGGCTTGGTCATTTTAAGATATGTATCTGTTCTGGAAAGGCATCATGTTCCTCCGCTTCAACACTGCGAGGGCCCTAACATTTTATCCGGTCACGGGCAGCGGCCTTGCAATATGTGACGATTTCGAAAGCCACGTAGAGCTCACTCATGGTTACACGCGCTTCAAGTGACTCGTGTGGCGGGGACCGAAAGGCTGGTTGTATGGGACTCTTGCTCTAGTCGCGCGTGGGTTGGGAAAAGAACGTGTGGAAAATCTTGTATTCGACGTCGTTGGGGCCTGTCTGTTATATAACCTCTTCAACAATAGCAGTTTTTTTGTGTCGTCTTTCCCGGCATGCGCAGAAACATGGTCAATACTTGGGAGAGCCCTTTCCGGCCCCAACTGGTGACAGAGATTGTGGAATTTCTCCATTTGAAGAGGATTAGGTAGGTATTAAAACGTTTTAGTGTTTTTATGCTGTATGCAATCTCGAATAAGTTTGTCGACCTTGCATTCTGGTCCGTTAGGCGATCGCGTTTCGGATGGAGACTGGTGAATCGCGCCCGAAGCACTTCCGCGCTGACTGTGCTACTGCTTCGAGGCGAGAATCCTTGCGTCCGCGTAGCTGTCTTTATTGCTCTCATCCGCACTAATTAATCTCAGAAAGTGTTTAATGTTAGGGTTTTGAGAGTGGTACGTTCGAACAACTTCCTAATGATATGAAGAACAAAGGAAAACGGATCCCTGGAGCAGGACCCGTTGAGTGGTTGCCATTACGTGATAAAACGTGGTGTTGAAAGTGTAACTTCTGGTGTGCTATGAGCTTGATTACAGTGTAGACTAACCGTTTAAAAAGCAGTTTCTAGCAAAGGATGAGTTGTTGAAATGGAACTGGCTGCTGAGTAGATTTGTTGTCTAATGTCTGTATGAGAGTAACCTCGATGTGGGCCGCGTGTGTGGCGGGCACCTGTAATCACAGTTGGGCCTTAAAATCAAAGAGAAGTTATGTGTGAGATTCGGTCGCGAGTACCCCGGTAGCCGGTTGCCGTGTGGAGTAATGCATGCCGTCTATGTTGAACGGCACGGCAGGGTGCAAATAGGGTAGCACTTTCCCTTCAATGACTAGAGAGTGATGCTTAGCCTAGAAATGTAACAATTTTTGAGTTGACATCATCCCGTCGTTTCTGGTACACGAGAATGGCTATCAGGTTGTATTTGCTGCTTTAAAAGGGGACCATTCTTGAAAACAAATGGCAGATTCACTGTTTCACTGCAGAGTCGAAGGCCAAGGCACGGCGACGTAGGCGAGAAGTCAGTGTTGGGGATGTTTTTTCTTGAGCTTGGTCTTCTGTGGTCCAATAGTATCGGCAATTTAGCAAGGTTCATAGGCCACTTGAGTACTGTCGGTTTTGAGAAGGTGTATGTACCCCTGCAACGCATCAATAACTTTGAAAGCTTTTTGAGGTCTTTAATTGCCTCTAATTTCTTCTGCACATCCCATTGTGTCAGCATGTGCTCGGCGACCAACTGTTACAGCAGTCCGACTGTTGTTACCAACAATTTTTGTCTTTACGTGAGACGACATCGATGCACGGAGGGTAGCCCAGGAGAGATGGACAGGCGTCGCAGCTGTGTTTCGTCATGATTGGGCTACGAGCGTAGCTGATGCAGATCGCCGTGCAGTTCCTAATGCTTATGTTTAAGGCTGTTCTCCTGTCCGACAGCATTAGTTGCTACTTTTGATGAATAAGAAGAAGCATTCTTTTGTCGGTTGTTTACCAGGTTTGGTCACAGGACTCCGCTGTTGAGCTTTCAAGCGTCCCAAGTACTGTTCACTCTTCCTTTTTAGTTGAATCTTAATAGTGGTCAGGCGATTTCACAGACGGCTAGGGCATGCTGCCCTCGCCGCGAGGTGGCCCGGGTACATACACAATGAACAGAAGAAGATGTAACCACATCCTTACCCGGAAAGCAAAAATATAGCCCCACTGCGAAAGCACGGCCAGAGTTTTGTGCAGCAAAGCAAGGTCCCTATCATTAGGGAGCGCAATTATTTAAAACCGTGCACGCAACATGCGCTGAGCCAGGCTCTTTGCAAGAAGCGTTGGTTTCCGGTGAAACTGTGTGCTCCGTAGATAATAAAACGTAACAAAATGTGGCAGTGCGGCGCATTTGCACCCACGTCGCTGATCTTTCAGTTATTACGCTCAGATAAGCAAGATTAGGAATTTGTGTAGGAGCTATGCGTGAAAGCCACACGAAATATTAGATTCTTATTAAGTTAGAAACCGTGGGGATGGTTGTTAAATTGTACAGTGGGGTCAGCCCTCTCAGTTGGACTTTGCGTTTTCGTTAAAAAGACGCAGAACAAGTGGTGAGGTTTTTATTTTTGGTAATTCTACTTGCCGAGAAGCATGCCATGCATGCTCGTTTTTTGTTCTGTAACCTAAAAATATTATCAGTTTAACTAGCTGGTCCCAGTCATCTCCCTCAAGAATTTTTTGTTTGCGCTATTATATTGTGTGAATAGTGCAAACAAACTAGCGCAGCAGAACACTTGAATAGGGCTAAAGCCTCATGTGTAAAGATGAATTTTAGGCAAGTGCCCATATTGTTCTTTGCGTTCCCATCATAGCACCTTGATATATATGCATGCATTAAAAATAACGTGACGTTTGATGGTGGTTGACGTATGTAGTTGGCTATATTTGGCTTTGTGCCTTAATCTCTGAAAAAGGCTGTTTTCAAAGTCAGTGCCTTTATGACCAGTATTTACACCGAGGTTTCGCTTTAGAGTGATGTTTGAGATAAGTATTGAGGTTATCGACCAGTATTGACAGCTCGGAGCTCTATTCAGTGGGGTTTACCCAAGAGGTACAATTTTCAATACAAATAGCTGGATATGGTGGTTAGTTACACTGGTTTCCGCCATTCTCAAAGTGTTTCTGAAACTAAGTTCTGCGTGCTCTAAAAAATTTCTTCAAACCCATGAAGTCGCATTCTCGTCGGTGGAAGGATGCTGAACTTCACCTCTGGTGATTCTGATTTGATTCTGGAGTTTAACGCACCGACGAAACATAGGCGACGCGGCGCGCCATAGTAGAGGCCTCCGGATCAATTTTGACCACCTGGGGATCTTTAACGTGCGCCGAAATCTCGTACACATGGGCGTGTTTGCTTTTCGCCTCCATCAGAAAACCGGCCGCCGCGGCCGGGGATCGAACCCGCGACCTCGTGCTCAGCAGAGCAACGCCTTAGCCACTGAACTACCGCGGCGGGTGAACTTAACCTTTGTTGTCACTCTAAAGGTTGACCATCGAACACGCCTTCGTTAGGCGTGTTCGATGGTCAACGTCACAGCACGGCTGCATTTCTTTACGTCTTAAAATTTACACTGCCGACGGGTTCTAAAACTCGCTTTTCCTTACAAATCTATTCGGCTGCTAAACACTTTTTAAGAATGCTGTGCAAGTGTGTGTAACTGTTTTTGGCAGTGTCAGGATGCCTTACCTCAAAGGCCCGACAGTATCTTTGGGCGCGAGAAACTGCTAGCTTTGTAGCTAGCAGTCTTCATGCTTGGCCATGTACGTTTGTTCATAAATCCTCGTCTCTCTTGGGATGATTATTTTGTAATAATTTAATTGCATGAAACAGCCATAAGTAGCCTTTTAATCAGTATTCTCAGCTTTGAAGTCTTATTTTTTTCTATGACTGTTTTACTACTGCGACGATCGAATAAGCGATAGTGGCCTTTGAACATGAGTTTGAGCGGAACAAATGGTGTTTTATTTTCAGATAAATCGTTAATATTCTGTCAGATTCGGGACAATTGAACGGCTGAGTTCTACTTCTGGCGCCTTTGTGCCATCATAAACAATACTATTCCTCTTCGTGACGTACATAGAGGTGTTGCACGTATTGGTTTGAAATCATTTTCTTAAAAAAAATTTCGCTCCCTATAATTGCGACGCTGGAGAGCTGAACTGCCGTTATGCCTGCCTTTTTTGGCTCCCAAAACACCGTTTTCGGATCCCTAAAAATTCTGCCGCTACTCATATGCATCCCAGATTATTCATCGTTGCACCTTTTTGAATAAAATCTGGTCGTGCACTGCTCTGGAGAAGAAAAGATTCTTGACGCGTGAGACAAGTTAGAGGCATTACAGCGGAGCAAGGTATGACCGGCTATGAGCGGGTAAGAAAGCGAAATAAAAACACTGAAAGTAAATTTAACAGAATGAAATTAAATTAAGATAGGCCAAACTGCATAGAGAGCAACTAAAATGGTGAAAATAGTAAAAAAATGTCGTAAATGACTTAGTGAAGGTGTTCCAAAGCTAATATTCGCTGTCAGTGTCAAGTAGCCCCAATAAAGTGAATGCCTATGGCAATTAGTCGGAATAAATATCCACCAAACTGATTAAAATCGATTGTGGGATAACAAAGCAATAAAATTGGTTGTCTAGGAAAATCAAGTCTGATGACTAAAATTGAAGTGGACAACACAGCGAAACAGCAAAAATGAATAACCCACTGATGTGAATCACTAAGTTTGAGAAGAATGATGAACAAGGAAAGCAAATAAGCTAGCTGAGCCATTTAGGCCAGCAACCAAAGCACTACGTAAGGCAGACTGCAGCCATGGCTGCCCTCAACAAGGCTCTGCTGCATGTAAAGCCTTGCACCACTAGTGCAAGCAGCGTCACCTTTTTTAAGGCAAACAAATAAATTAATGGAAACTTGCACTCACGCGCAAGGCTTGAATGGCGGAGCTGTTGTAAGTGAGAAAGGCCGGACACATAGTTAGGTTTCATGATGATTGTATTTTTGTGTAGTTTCGGTGCTACCAGTCGTCAGAATATGCATCAAAGAGGTCATTGTCTTCTTTGCGGTGAGTTGTGGATAAGTATTGTAAACTTCCCTAGGCTAAACTCGCGAAGCTTGCCCTAAGTCGCTGAAAGCTTGAACCATAGTGACGCTGCGGGGTTTCTGCGGGGGAAACAAACTGGCATTCGCCAAAATGGTAACAACAATAGGTAAAAAAAATATGTTTCGGGGTCCGTACGGGTTCGTTTTTCATATATAAACGAAAAGCGGCTGGGCCGTATTTATATGTGCGGGGAACATTGCAATGCTCATGCGTGTGTTGTAGGCATCGGCCCACGCATTCGATTAAGATCGTGCGGGGTTGATTGAATGTGGAATGATTCTTGGAGTAGTCGTGTTGATTATATTTTCTCGGTGCAATGATTCTAGCCGAGTCCCAAGCAAAGACATGACCGGTTACATTTTGGTGTTCTGCCAAGGCGTTTAACCGTGTGCGGCCGTTAGCGACGTCGTTTTTGCGCTCCTTTAGTCACCTCTCGAAGTTTCCGGTTTAACCAATATAGGCGGCGTCACACGACTGCCAAGGGATAGAAAATCAACATTTATTGAGCCCAATAAAGGCGGCTAGTTCACGCAGGCACCGGATAGGGTGGAACCCTCTTCTCGGGTCCCATATGGGTCTAGCAGCTCCTTGCCCGTCACTGCCAGCACGAGCTGGATCCTCAGGCTGGAGCTAGATAATAGGGTCTCCCATCGCTCTCGGTAGTAGGGTGTGGGAATAGGGTTTGGGGGCTGGCGGATCTCATGAGACTCGCACTCGGCGAGGCCGTGCACCAGACTGCCTTGTCTGTCTTTGCAGAACGGGCAAGTACCCTCGTACCTGTCCGGGCACTTCTTGTTTAGAAGTGTGAGATGCTCTGGCGATCTTCGGATAACGGTCTGCTGTTTTCGGCTCAATTATGGGTGAGGCCTGGGGAATCTGCACCTGCGCTCTCTGTACATTTCAGTTATTTCTCTGTAGCTCGCGATGGGGCGCAGCAGCGCCGGCTCGTCCTCGACCCGGACGGACAATTCTCGGGCGTGGTGGTCGGAGAGTTCGTTTCCTTCCACCTTCGAGTGAGCCGGCACCCACACGAGCTCTAAGGCTCGCCTCAGGGGCCTTCGCTTGAAAAATATCGCATGTGCCGCGGGGGACGCCCGCCCCCTTTTCGGAAACTGGCGTACGCCTTCTTAGAGTCCGTGACTATACTGCCGGCCCTAGGAACTGTAAGCGCGAGGGCCACGGCAACTTCCTCTGCTTCGATCGATTCTGTCTTGCGGACCGATGCGCAGTTCACCAGTGTGTCTATGGTGGTGACCGCCGCCGTAGCCTTGGTTCCGTACTTGGAAGGCGCCGCGTCCGCGTAGAGGACGTCGGGGTCCTCTTTGAGCTAGGGGCCCAGTGCCCTGGCCCTGGCGGACCACCTCCCTTTGTTTTTCCCGGGCTGCAGGTTCCTAGGAAGGGCGTTGGTCTTCACGACGTCTCTCCACTCGGGAAGTAACGACTCGGCGTCTGGTTGCACTTCGATGCGATGCTCCATCCCCCTTTGCGCAGTGCGGCCGGTCCGTGTTCGGTCTGACTTAGTCTGATCCTTTGGTTAGAGAGGTGGGCCCACGCCATTTTGTCCACCACGTGGTGCCTGCACATGCGCAGCAGTTTCTGCGTGGGCGAGTGGCGTGCACTCCCACGGCGAGCGTGGTCACCTTTCTGACAACCATGTCCAAGTCCTAACGGTCCGCATTCGTCAGCTGGAGGTAAGGGACAGAGTAAGTTATGCGGCATGCGATGAACGCCTGCACCTATTTCAGAGTTTCGTCTTAATTTATTCCTCAGTTCCTCTTGGTGACTCTTCCGATCGTGCTCTAGATCTGCTCGTAGACGGTCTTGATATTGTTCGTGGCGCGGTGGCCTTGCCGTCGTCGCGGAGCAAGTGACCTAGTATACGGACCTGCTGCGTGACCTTCGTGCCGTCGATCGTGACGATCATGTTCATCAGTGGTTCCTTCTTGGGCCTACGTGGATGCAGCATCAACAGCTACGACTTCTGCGGGGCACATACAGCCCGCAGATCTTGGCGTACTCGAGGGCGGCCATAGCCACCCTCTGCAAGGTTTCCTCCATCCAGGCTTCGCAACCCGTTCGGGAAATCCCCACCGTAATGTCGTCGGTGCAGAACGAGTGGTCCACGCCTTCAATCTTTTGGCGTAACTTGAGCGCGGGCAGGTTGGCCAGGTTGAAGAGCAGCGGCGACAAGACCGACCCTTGCGGAGTGCCCCTGTCTCCTAGCTCGATCAAGTCGGACCATTCCTCTCCTATCCCTATGCTTGCCTTACACTTGGTCAGAAAGTGCTCGGCGTAACCGTTCGTCCTGCGGCCACAGCCCGCCTTGACGAGGTTCTCAAACACGCTTCCATGGGAGACGCTGTCGAAGGTCCCCTTGAGGTCAAACGCAAGTTTCCCGTGGGGCGAATCTCCCGTGGCCTTCTTCAACACCAGTTCATTCAGCTGGAGGAGGACGTCTTGGATGCACAGGTGCTGGCTGAACCCGTTCATAGTAGTCGCCACCTGGTTCGTCTCGACCAAGAACCCTTGGAGTCTTCGGAGAGCCATGCGTTCCAAGAACTTGCCCACGCAAGACGTGAGCGAGATCGGGCGCAAGTTATCTATGGTTAGTGGTCTGCCCGGCTTGGGAATGAATCTCACTTCTGCTTCCTTCCACTCCGCGGGTAGTTCCGAGTGTTCCCAGGCCAGGTTGATGTGGTCCATGAGCTCGGCCGTCGCCGAGCTCAGGTTGATGTGGTCTATGGCGTCCGTGCCGGTTATGCTCTTGTTACTCTCGTCGATGGCCTTCAGTAGTTCTGCGGTGGTAAAGGGCTCTTTCAGCTCCGGATTTTCGAGTCCCCCGTATTCCTCTGGCAGCGGGAACAGCCCACGCAGTGTTTTGGAATACTTCGCCTTCAGGCCTTCGATGAGTCTCTTGCCGTCCCCGCCGTGAGCGTTCAGGAACTCGGTGAAGTTTTAGTTCGTGGCCGCCCTACCATTTAGCGGGTCTACCAATTGCCGCACGAGGCACCAGGCCTTGCGCGCGGACAGTATGACCAGAATGTCGTCGCACGTGCTCATCAAGCTCTCCCGGGACAGCTTGGCGACGTTCTCGGGAATTTGCTCGTTTAGCGAGGCCGTGTACTTTGGCAGCTTTGTGTTTCTTCTGTGCTTTTCCCTCTCCGCGTCAAGTACTGTCGAATCGCCCACATCTGCGGGATTTCAGCTTCAAAGAAAAGTGTTTTTGCCGTCGTGGCGGTGGTCTGCGTGAACTTATCGATCGTGGCCTTCTGTTCTCTTGCCCACTGCGCTCCCGCTATTCTACTACTCTCCTCGGCCTCGGCGTAAGATTCGGCCGCTTCTTCCCCGCACTTGCGCATGCGGTCCCAGCCGGTGATCTTTGCCGTGCCGATTTCCGCTCTGAACTTGAGTCCTCTGGTTGTCTCGCTCAGAACCAGGAGCGGTCTCTTCCCCGCCAGTTGCTTGCCTGGGCAACCGTCTATTCGAAATCGAAGTCATTGCATGACAGCCTGTAGTAGGCGCTCTTCACGCACAGGTTCCATCCGCTGCCTGTGGTTCTCTTGTGTATCTCGACCAGGGTGTGTATGCAGCCCTTCTGGGCTGTCAGGTGCTCGGTGGCCGCCACGTTGCTGCGCCCCAGGACAGCCATCTCTTCTTCCGACGGGTCCGCGTAAGTCACGCATTCCTAAATTCTGGGTCTCTCTCGGGTGTCCTCGCGATCACGCCAGGCGTCTGGTCGAAGCTCTTGATGGGCAATTGAAGTTCTGCCGATTTGTTCTTGATTCCCCTGCAGTTCCATTGGTTAAAGATCGTGGTCTTCCCTAACGGCTGCGTCTATTATTGTTGTTCCTCTTCATCGTCGGCCGGGTTCACCTGGTCGCGCCGAATTTCGACCGCTCCCTTGATTTTCACGAAGAGGTCTTCTCTGTGGGAAAATCCCTTCTCTTCCGAGAGAGGTCCGTGTACTTCATTTTTGCTTCCAAGGACGAGGTCTTCGCGGCTTGTTGTTCCAGCTTGGTGGAGCCGTCCTCCATCCAGTTATCCATCTCGACATTTCGGGCCTCAGGCTTCCCACTTTGGATCCTAGGAGCTCTAGCTTCGTTTGCATGTTGTTCTGTTGTTAGGTTAGTTGGTTTAAGGCAGCGAGGACCGCCACCAGGCCGTCCTGTAGCTGTTGCGTCTGATTTGGCTCTTGCGATGCCGCCTCCGGCTTCAAGGTCTCGGCGTCTATTTTCTGGTGACTGGGTGACGACGACGTGGACGGTCCCGCCTCCCGATCGCGTTAGGATGCGGGGACCCGCCGTGGAACATTGCGCTTGGTTTTGGCGTCCCTGGAGGCTTCGTTTGATTTAACTGCCCCAGCGAGTCTTCCGCTAGCTAGTGCATCCATGTTCTCCATTAACACGCTCATCTGCAGATGGTTTTTGGATTTGAGTGTTCTGCTTTTCGGTTAGCTTTTTGAGATCCGCGCATTACATTCACCGGTAGGAGCGCTTCGGTTAGAGCGAGGGGGAGGGCAGGATTGGGGATGACAGTGGGAACTCGTTCTCGCATGCGAGAGCGACGGCAGATCTGTCGGTACAGCCCGCCTGTTGCTCAATGTTCCTCCGTCGAATGGACCCATGCGGGACTTGTGCTTCGATCTCAAACGGGATCCGCGTCGTCGGCTTCTGCTGCGGCCACCCTTGGTGCCGCCCGACGTCGGTGTACGGCGGCGATACGAGGGGCCGCCCGATGGCACTGGGCCGCAACCCTTCGGCCGCGGGACGTGGAGCGTCGTTGGCTCTGGTGGCCCCCCTTGCGGGCTGGTATTGCCGACCGGCGGCGAGAGCTGTTGCTGCATTAGGGTCGCCGCGTAGGACCACTGCGTTTTGAGCTTTTTTGGCGTCGGCCCGTTGGCGCCGTCAGCGCCGACGCCGCACCAGGTAAGGGGTCTTGAAACAGGCTTTGCAGGCCCGATCGTCGGTGGGGCGGTTGCCATCGCAGAGACCGCACTTTGGGTTACAGGCGTGTGTAGAGTCCGGGTTGGCGACGCCGTACCCCCGGCAGTCTGTGTTTCGGGGATTGGGGAACCCATCCATCCGATGACCGACGCGGCCGCACTGGTAACAGATGTCAATCTGCTTGCGGAATAGCCAGCACTCGACAAGGAGGTTCCCCTACCGGACGTAGTTTGGGACATTAGGCCAAGCGAAGGCTATGACGATGGACGTGTTCTTGCCTATCCGGCTCGCCTGGAGGGCCGACGGGTTGTGCTCGTGAACAACGAGTTCTTGGATTTCTTGGGCGGTGTCCGTCAGCGGAACGCCGCGTATCAGTCCCTTGACCATACCGTAAGGCGCCGAATCGGAAGCGCTCACCTCGTGGGACGTCACGTCGATGACTACGCGTTCCACCAGGGCGTACTTGTCGGTGTTCTCTCTCTGTGGCGTACTTACGGTGACGATGTTTTTTTGGCGATTCGGCCTATCCCAGTCGTCCTTGGCCTCGACCCGCCAACATGCGCCGCCGCGTTGATGGCTCGACTGATCTCCACGCGGGACACCTCGAAGACTTACAGGGCACCCTGGGGTCTAAATTACGATTTTAATGTCAAGGCCAGGGAGGTCCGGCATGCGGGCGGCCCACAGAAGCCTCCCGTTGTTCGAACTTCCCGCCTTGTGGTGACATGAGTATCCGCCGGTGGCGCCTCCTGTGCCGCTATCTTGGGCTCCACGTCGACCGTCGCCGTCGGCAGGTCCTCCGCCATCTTGGCAATCTTGTTGAGCTGGCGTTAGGCTTAGCCGGCGGTTTTTTCCTGCTTGAAGATTTCACCGGCAGTTTTCCACCCCAGCGCATCCGGGACTTGTTCTGGTAACATCTCTTCTCATTCAACTTCGACTCTCATGGCGGCCGCAATTTTAGGTCAACGTCTGCTTAGCTGATGACCGGCGGGGTCGTTTAACACAAGCAATAAGTGGCGAGACTTCCCGGCACGGTCCCAGGCCTAGCAACTACAGCGGCCGAGGCCGGGTCTTTGTTTGGCTCACTGGTGAATGCTTCCGATGATCCACAAAAGGGCCTCTAATTCTCAAACAAATGGTACCCTATCTCGAATTCGGGCGTTCCGATGGCCCTTAAGACTTCATAAAATCGTACGATGCCTTCTCGGCATGGTCCCAGTTAGCACAAGAAAACGAGCCGATGGGACGCATGCCCGCTGAACTCGGCATCCGGTGGCGCCCCTCTCTGGCAAGGGATCTTATAGACCACCCCGGCGTATTTTCACGTTCTAGTGTGTCTGGCGTGTACAAGTTGCTGCCCGAGTCAATTGTAGTCACGTGGCAATCTTGGACGTCGTAGTCACGGAAGATTGGGGGTAGCGTATTGCTCACACCGATACCGTAAGGAATAGCAGCGTGCTTCCACTGCTTTCTCGGTGATCGGTGGTTTGCACATCTGCGTTGTTGAGCGCTTAAGATGTGTCTGGGGTAGCCATTGCTTGCGAGGTCCTCTCATCTTCTTTTCTTGTGACTTTAGTGCCTTGGTAGAAGAGCACAGGCATTGCGCGCTTGAGAAGAGTGCCGAGGTTACACAGAGCGCTTGTGTACGACCAGGTGGGACGAAGCGAAATCCAGGTATTGACTGGTATGGGTGGGCTTTCGTTAGACCGTAGTCGCGGAGCGTGCATCCTTGCGCTGTACTTTAACATCGAGAAAAACAATGCGGCCGTCGGACTCTTCTTCCATCCTTGACTGTATCGTTGGCTGGACGCAGTGTATTTGCAAATTGTTTACTTGCATGTTGTGTCTGTCCATTTTCTTTGTGCTAGAAGTCATCATCCTTATCAGCCCATCTACGGCCAGTGCAGGGCAAAGGCCTCTGTGATAGATTTTCCCGGTCCTGCGCTAACTGCGACCAATTTATTCCCGCAATCTTCTCGATCTCATCTGCCCGCATCTTCACAGAGGCGTTAACTAGCTGGTGGTCGTGGCTGGGTGTAGGCGGGTAGCCCTGTACCACCTTGAGTTTGTACGCCTTTTTATGTTTTAATTACAAGATTGACTACGCTTTCGATGATGCTATAGTATTCGTCTGTGTTGCCAGATCTGCTTTTATTCAGTAGAAATCCCACTCACAGTTCTGTTCGGTCCAGTAGACCACGGTAGCTTTGGAAGTGTCCATTTCTTACCAATGTATAGGCTTCACCTTTCCTAGTTTCACTAAGCCCTATTGCATGCCATTCAATGCCCCCTTATCCTCGAACAAACCTCTAGACTGACCTCGCTAGATAAAGGTCTGGTGTTAAACCTTGCTAGCTTCAGAATTCAGTGGCGGCCTGTCCGGATCCACGGAGCCACTAGAAACTGTGGGCCGAGGGTTACTTGGCATATTCACTGGCTAGAAGTAGTCATTGTAATTTGCGTCAGCGTCACCGTGTTCCTCATGGCAAGGATTACATGCGGTGTAGTGCTTGACGACAGCGCAGGAGTTGTTTATCTAAAGCCACTTCAGGAGCCGGGGACTCGGCGGCCGCTGCTAGGCACGTTACAAGAGCGCTCGGCATTTTCTCGCTCCTCGTCGTTTTCGCCAGCATTGACTGCTAATGTCATGGCGCGCTCCGGGAACGCTCCGCGGTCGCCACGAGGCAATCGCTCACAAGAGCTCCGCATTTTCTTGGTATTTTTCTCTGCGACGGAGACTTACGGCTTGTGCAAGTACAACAAACTCCGCTTATTAAAATTGTAAGTGTGGGGCAAGGCTGGAGAACGAGTACGGCTTTTGCACCTAACACAGATTTCCGTACTTGCCGCTGAAAATTCTCCATGACTCGCAGGCCTGAATCGCTTTTCCCGCACTCTTTCCCATCTATCACAAAGTAGACCGCGTTAAAATGCGCTCGAACCCGCGGCATGCGGCATGGCAAACTCGGCTCCTGTAGCGTGAACTGGGCCTTGGTGCCCTCGACTTCCAGCACGAAGGCACGTGAACTAGACAGGAAAACAGCACGCAAGAGATCACGCCAGAAACGCTTGTCAAAGTGCTATCGAAGGTCAAGTTGACCGATGCGATGCACTCTTCACGAGGTGTATACTCAGGTGCGCTCGGTATTTTTCTTTGTTATTGCAAGCTCCTCACGTGACGCAAGTCTGCGGACTGTTCCGAACTGGAGACGCTCGAGCACCTACTCTGCTTCTGCCCCCACCACGCAAGCCCGAGAGCAGAGCTCCACCGAGCGCTCCAGCGTCGAGGCCTTCCCAGCGCCGACATGGAGGACCTTCTGTTCCCGAAGGGACCTGCGGCAACCCAACGGGAAGTGTTCACTTATCTGCTTCACTTCCTGGAGACGACCGGCCTCACGCAGCGGCTGTAGCCCGGAGTGCAGTGATTGACTGGTGTGCCCGGACTGACAGCGTTCTAGGACTGACAGCTCTCTTTATAGCTTTCTCTCTCTCTCTTTCTACTTTATCCTATCACTCCCCCTCTACTTCCCTTCCCCTGCACTGGGTTGTATGCAGGTGAGCTCCCTGCCGAGCTCAAAATATCCCCAGTGAATTTCCTTTCATTTTCCCGTCGCGAACCACAACCACCCACCACGCAAGTCTGGACGACGTGGACCACTACTCACGAGGGGCGCGCTCACATGCGCTCGGTTCGCCTGTGCTTCCTGGTAATGCTCCACGGCGGAACTAAAACCTTAAACAGGTGTGCTGCTAAATATGCCTGGCCGGCATTTATATACTTATATAGGGCATTTATATACTTTATTCTTAAAGAATAGGCATATGCTGCACTGGTGTAAGTCACTTCGTCGGCACGTGGAGGTTTGAATGGACGTACTAGTACTGGCAGCAAATAATCAAACACATTCCTAGAACTGCTACTTACATAACTGACTAGGTAGGATCGAAAACAATTTTCGCCTATTTCTTGCACGGCTTTTAAGAATAACAGTGGAAATGTGGCTACTTTGCAATCAGCTTCCGCACTTCATTTTGGTTATCTCTAAAGCAATGCTGTTTTTCCTGCAATTTTATATAACATATAGTTTTTATACGGCTTTACTCACCAGATAACCATCCATTCCGGTGCTATTTTCGCAGACCGGAGGCAGTGCTGTTGTAGTGGTCGATTCCTCATTAGTAGTTGCATCGCCTTTCTTCGAGACCGAAGTTGACTGGGTTGTTACCGTTGACGGAGACGATGTAACGTCGCAGTCTTCGCTGTTGTTTGCTGCGGAAGAAGACCCATTTAAAAGAGGCGTTCCGTTTTCCTTAGTGCTCGATGCCGCTTGCGTTGTTGATGTTATGGGAGTACTTGAATTTTCGCAATCTTCACTCTTGTTGTCTGCGGAAGCAATCTCCGGGACAGAAGGGGCTAATTTGTCTTCGTTCGGGCTTGCCGGGCTTGTTATAGTTGACGTAGCGGATGTTTTCTCGCAGTCTTCACTATCATTTACAGGTGAAGAAGACGCCTTTAAAATCAAAATGAGGGCATAGAGCACGCACGGTATCTTGCTCATTGCAAATAGAAAATTGTAATATTTTTAGCCTCCAACCTAGACGACAGAGCAGGGCTTTATATTCTGAATATTTTTCCGGGAAAGCAGTGAATACATCTTCGCCCATGGTAATTAAAAAAAATGCCCATCAAAAACGTACCCAATGCCTTTTGAACACACGGTGGTAACTTCCTCCACGTGCACTGGCATTTTCTCCAAAATTCCTAATATGAAAGGGCACCAAAGACTTCGTTGAAGTGAAATACCAGAAATACCGTTCAAGTGCCTCTCCTCTCTTGTACTCAGTCTATAACCTAAAATATGCCACATTATGCTTGCCTCTAATGTGCCGTTGTGAGAGAGCGTTTTTGAACGCCGACGATGTCTTCCTACATAAGCTGAACTCTGAAATTGCTTTACTTTACCCTCACATGAATTTAGGATAAGGTTTGACGAAACGCTTCTATACCCGCGAATTTGTTTGATAGCTGCTTTGTTCTGGCACGTTGTTAAAGTAAGATTTTTAGCCTCCCGAATTTTCTGACCGTTTGATATAGGCGAATGACGATACTTAAAAGTGACAAGGGGAGTTCGATCTTGCTACGGAACCTATGCACTCTAGAGTTAAAGTTGGTTATTTCGAACCACAGGGGGACACCAGCCAACTTCGAATTAGTGAAAGATATAAATAATAAAGCTGAACAATAAGAACACCTCACTGCACTTGGGAAGAACTAGGGTACGTCGAAACTTTAATTAATAAAGACATCCCTGAATGGCGGCTGATTTTGGCCCTAAGCGCGACCGTTTCCACGTTTTGATCGAATAAACGGATGTAGTAGGAAGCCTCGATTTCGTTTTTTTTTTCAAAACTAAAACGAAGAATGGTTCCATTACATCTGCTATGACTTCTGAAGGGACAGCCGCACTATGCTTTGTTCTTGTCGGACTTGAGTCGCTGGAAGCGATAGCTTCTGCGTTTCTGACCCGAGGTATGTCATAGCACCACGCACAATATTGTGCTGGCGTCCTCATCAAATTATTTCGCAAATAAATGCATCTTTCAAAACTTCCGCCATGTGAGATTTAGATTGGTTTTGTCCTACTTTGCCTTCTCCGTTCTACACAGCCAGCAGTGTAGACACACGGTGTTTTCCTCTGGTCATGTACCACATGCCAAAGCGCCTCACGGTGGGGCGTCGTTCGAATTATTCATGCCCAAACCTACCCACCTTCCAATTAAATGCTTTTTAATAAATAAACTTCTGTGAAGACATCGCTGAATCAAATCGGGCAATTTGAATTATCCACAGGTTCCAAATGTTGAAGTCTGAATGATTGAGATTTCATTCTACTTAACCCTACAGTGCCCTCTTTCCATCAGATTGCTGTGTTTAGCACTTATTTGAACTAGGTGGGCAAGCTTCGTAAAAGTAAAGCTTTGTCACTATTATATGTAAAGAAATTAGGTCACGATAGCAAAAGAGTCTACCATAAATATTATTACCCAAGGAGATGAAAACATCAAAACATTATCCTGAAGCAAATTTTTGGGGTACACATAAGAAAACGCCCGACTTTCACTGTTGGGAATATGTACCAGAAAATTCTTCCAGCTAATTTTACAATAATCATTTTTGATCTCATCACTAATCACTCTACAACGGCGCGCCGCTGTCAACACGACCTTCTTGACCACTTTTTCTTAAAGTGATTGGCGCACTAACTTTCTCAGACATCATGATTATTTTGGCAGAACTTCGCGGAACCCGTATCCAAATAATTCTGGTGGCATTTTATCGTCCCCATCGGTAATACATTCATTCAACCACTTTCATGCTGCTTGGCACTTTAGAGCTAGTGCACAACGCCATTTACACGAGACTGCCTATATTTAAACGTTTTTTAAAAGCTTTTTTGTAAAAATATCCACGAAGAATGCCGCCTGGCTGAGCTCGTGGACACAAGCCATTGCCTCTGAACAACGGCAGCAATATATGCAGTGGGTGCAAACTTAATATGAGCTTAATATGAGCACAGGTATTCGCTGCCGCGTGTATCGGCTTTGCAGGGAATGAATATCAGAGATATGTGTACTTCAAAGCACCACTTTGTGAATTTTTTTGCGAAGCGTAAATTTTTTGTGTCACCTTGAATTCGCAGGCCGCAATGCAAATGTGTGAATTCATTTGTTTTTTGTAGATATTGCAGTAGGTCTCCTTTAACGAGAAACAATTGCCGGAGCAGCACAAATACGGCGCATTGTTTTCACGCCCTGGACAGAAACTTTCACTCGTTACTCCACCCAAGCCTCAAACAATGCGAACTGGGCGCCGTTTACAAACGTTTTCTATCCTGTTGAAGACAACATTTTTTTGAGTGTGTAAAACATAAAGGATTGGTCGGCGTTCTTATCAGCAAAGTATCGGGATGGCTTTTAACATATAACCCCCAAACGCGCTACTTTTGGTCCGCTTGCTAGTGGGTCACTTACGGTAAAATTTTGTCCAATCCTCGTACTCAAGAACGCTAGCTTCTCGGTGACCCACCCGTCATCCACCTGCCAGTAACCTGTGTGTCTCGCAACAATCAGCCGCGTCACCCACCAGAGTCGCACCACCTACAAAGTGAAGTACCCGCAGGTAATGCAGTGGCAACATACCCATAAGTCACCCATGGGTATAGGCGGATAACGTAACTCAGGATTCGACAGAACGAGTTGGGGAATTTAGGATGAGTGGAACGAAAGGACGAAGAAAGGAGAGAAAGAATAAGAGATCAGAAATGAGGACGGATGAAAAGCACCGACCAGCAGATGAAGAGCGACGTCAAGAAAAGAATAGTAGGAGGGGAAGTAAAAGCGAGAAGGGGAAGTGAAAGGAATTGTGCTAGTAAGTAGACAGCAATAGTTTATAATTAAGCAACGACTGCCGCAGTGTCCATCCAGCATGAAGAAATACCTGTTGTCAAAGGTTACAAGTATTTGGAAATGGGGAAAAGAAGACGGGGAAGTTTGCGTAGCTGAACTACCATATTTAACGAAGAAAGTTCAATTTTATCATGGGAGTAAAAATACCGCCAGAATTATAATAATTATACACCATGGCTCCACTAACTTGCATCGTGTTATGACACACGTAATAACCACAGTAGAAAAGAAGTCCTATCAGCACTGAATCAATCCAATGCATACGGGTGAGTGCTGCGCGATAAGAGCGAAATTCGAAAGAGAACGAGGAGTATAGACAGTGGGCCTCGAGACGAGAAAAACCATTAAGAATTTTAAGTGGGTGACGTGCAAGGAGTTTGAGGATGGATACTAAAATGAGGTACATTGAGCCAGATTTGAGCTGCGCTGATACGGGCAGCAGGAAGGAAGCAAAAATCTATACTGCCACAGAACGAAACAACTCCGCAAAACGTAGTTGGTGGAAATATACAAGAAATGCCTCGCTTCACAGGCTCTCGAGAAGAAAAACCGAAGTGTGCACCGTTTTGAGGACAGAAGTGAAGAGAATATAGGATCATGACAGAGAAAGACCAGATGTTGAGCTGAGACAGAGAATGACGGAAGTGGTCGAGGTATGAGAAGGGTTATGAGGCGAAACATCGGGGACAGAGGCTGGGAGAACGAGACAAGAAGTCTTAGATTAGGCGCCGAATTAAATAAGGGGATTAAAGAGGGCAATTAGCATAAATAAATATATGTATAACATTCCATATATCAGGCTTCTAGCACTGTAATTGCCTGCATTGAAGCAATTTTACTACAACCTGCTTCACTGACGGGTGTACACAGCATGAAATGATGGGAAAAATTAAGAAACAGATGTAGTTGAAGGAGGAGGGGAATAGTGCTCTAAAAGAAACGAAATCGGAAGGCTATACAGAAATGCAGGACTGAAAATGTAAAAGAAGCTATCCGTGTCAGCTCCTACATAAATTCTATCGTTCTTCTATGCCATTTGTGAAATAACTTTGATAAGAAGTGATATATACATGGCCAAATAATTTTATCCACATTGAACGACTGTATACTCTATACACTGAAGAAAACGGAGCGTCCCATCGCTGCGTACATGCACATGCGTTGCTATCAACAGCAGATTTTGCACGGCTGTTCGAAGCAGTTTCCATCACTGATACATTTAAGGCTGTTGGGTCGTGATGCCTGCCTGTTCGAATTTTTCAAAGAAAATAAATCTCGTTTCGCCAACAACGCTGCCTCTAGTAAGCGAATTTACTTAGGGCTAGTGATTTTCAGAGAGCATGGTAAGCGAGAGCATGATTAGGGCAAAGCTTACCCCATTATTGTTCACAGACTATAACGGAAACCACAGAAACAATAAAATGGATCTTTCGAGCTCCAACCAAAAAACAGCGCATATTTATCGTAACAGAAACCGTCAACATAGAACAAATATGCAAGGCAAATCGACAGACCTAACTCATGGAATATTTGAACGGGCTTGTGGGCTATATTTTTTTCTGGTACAAGTTCGTTCCCCCAGTCTTATTTGTGGTAAGAATTTGAGCTCTTGCTTTACTGACATTTCTTGGTTAGGTCCTTGGCCAGCGACCTAAGGCATTATCGTTCGAAAAGTACATTTCTTCTTTAGACAACGCCGGGCATCAACCCTGCAGCCAAGTTGAGTACCAATGTCCGTACCCAGCATATAGCGTTCCAAGGCTGTTTTTACAAGCACGTGGATCAGAGAGAGCTCGCCAACCAGGCCAGGGGTAGCATCTATCGACACTACGTTACGTATAACCACAAGACTATATTGATTACTGCCAAGGATACCATGACATGTGCAGGGCTAAAAAGGCCATAGAAATAAAGCGTGATTAGTATAATCACTGAAACACAGTTTTCAGGCGTGTTTCTAAATATTGTGAAGAGGGCCACGTGATTCTAAAATTTAAAACATAGTTTGACTTATTTTACGGCTGGTTGCCATAGGTACAATAGACCAATTCACATGCCAGGTTACAAGCCAACGTACAGCAGGTGAATAGGAAAGGTGTACACAACAGCGCGGACTTTTCAACATGGGGAAGCTGAGAAGAGCGCCACTAGTCACCCTCTCGGGTAATCGTCGTTAAAACAAACGAGCAAAAAAGATGATGATGACGATGATCGTTGGATGTTTATGGCGCAAGGCCAACTGGGGCAAAGAGCGCCAAAACAATAGTCGATGATAGGGGTGAAACCTTAAACACTAAGTAAAATCAGCAAAAACAAAAGTAAAGTCACAAAACTACAATGAGCATGGCTGGTGTATAGGGCCAGATTTCATGATGCGTGATAGGAAATGAGGTTTAAAAACTTGACGTCGGACAAATACTCAAATACACGTTTCACGGAAACAATGGCATCATCACCTAGGAAAAACGATGGATGTAGGGGAATATGTTGTCTGTAGAGTTCTCTGAAGTGTTTGTGTCGTGTTGTGTGAAGTGCCTTGCATGTGATTAGTATTTGCTCTACGGATAGGGCCTCTCCGCACCTGCCGCACTGGGGTCTAGAAGATCCCGTCAGCAGATACGAGTGAGTTGCATGGGTGTGCCCTATCCGCAGCCTACCCAAGGCGACTTCTGTGTGTCTGTTGCGTGTGTCAGTGGTGTATGGTCCCAAGCATGGTTTTATAGCGTGTAACTTGTTATCTGTCTGTTCACTCCAGTGTGTTTTCCATGTTCTACGCAAGTGTTGTCTTATGTGTGGCTTGAGGTCTGTATATGGTACGGTTGTTATGTCTACAGTGTTCCTGAGTGCAGCAGCAGCTGCCCTCTCGTCTTCCAACTCGTTTCCAGCAATCCCAGCGTGTCCTGGGACCCAGCAGAGGAGCAGCTGATGCTTCTGCGCATACACAGACATGATAGATTTAAATACAAGATTAACTATGTGGTTTTTGGGGGGTGTATGCGATGACAGTGCGCGAACAACACTCAAGGAATCTGTGTAGATGATAGAATTGGGAATTTGATTTTCAAGGATATGTCGTACAATCAGTAAAATTCCGTACGCTTCTGCTGAAAAAAATGTTGTGTGCACGCTCATGGTTCTGGATGCACTGAAATCCGGACCATGAGCAGCGCACGACACCATAGTAGAGGTTTTAGAAGCGTCACTGTAGAATTCAGCACGTGGGTATTTGAACTGCAAAGAAAGAAAGTGCTGAAGTATTGCAGCTCGCGGTACCCGATTTTTGTCAAGTTTCATAAAAGAAAGGTCACAGGACACAGGGCGAACTTGCCAAGGCGGTAAAATGTTTAAAGAGAATGACCTGTACACGTCTAAAAACGAAGCGCTCAGATCCGAGGCTCGCTCTTTCACTCTAAGTGAAAAGGGCAGAGGAACGGATGGGCGATTTACAAAGAGCAGAGATGTGGATGTATCGTTAAAGACAGGATAAAAAGGATGACTATTCAGCGATGAAATTTTAAAAGCATAAAGTAAGTCCATGTACGTCCGTTGGTTCTCAAGGCTCCACTTATTACACTCGGCATACAGACTCTCAGCAGGGCTAGTGCGGTAAGCACCCGACGAAAGACGAAGGCCCAAGTGTAGCACTGGGTCAAGAATTCGCAAGGCTGTCTTAGTCGCCGACCCATACACCACACTGCCATAGTCCAAAGGAGACCCAACCAAAGCAGTATACAAGCGAAGCAAGAGTTCTTTGTTGGAACCATAGGATTGGTGGGAGAGAACCTTAAGTATATTCATTGTTTTGAGACATTTATTTTTGAGTTCCTTGATGTGGGGAATGAATGTGAGTTTATGATCAAACACCACACCTAAGAACTTGTGCTCCTTATTCACAGGAAGCGACACGCCATTAAGAGTAATGTCTGGGTCCGGATGGACCCCGCGCTTCCTGGAGTACACAACGCAGGAGCTTTTTGCAGGTTTCAATTTAAAACCATTCTTGTCTGCCCAGCCGGCAAGTTTCTTTACACCAAGCTGGACTTGACGTTCGCAGATTGACATATTACATGATTTATAGGATATCTGGACGTCATCTACATACATGGAATAAGAGATTGTGGGTGGCAGTGCCTTACCAAGAGAGTTCATTTTTACTATGAAAAGAGTGCAGCTTAACACACCACCTTGTGGCACGCCATTTTCTTGCACGTGAACCCTTGAGAGTGCACCACCGACTCTCACTCGAAACGTTCTTTCTGACAGGTAACTGACAAGAGTGTTTAACATGTTACCCGAGACACCGAATGACTTTAGGTCACTGAGGATCCCGTACCGCCAAGCGGTGTCGTAGGCCTTCTCGAGGTCGAAAAACACCGTTACACAATACTGTTTATGAACGAAGGCATCCTTTATATAGGATTCAAGAGATACGAGTTGATCGTTCGTGGATCTCCCCGCCCTGAAGCCTGCCTGGCAGCTCTCGAGAAGACCATTGTACTCGAGGAAGTACACGAGCCTGCGATTGATCATCTTCTCGAGAAGCTTGCACAGGCAGCTCGTCAGGGCAATAGGACGGTAACTTGAGGGAGACGACGGGTCCTTTCCCTCCTTCAGGAAAGCTACAACTATAGCCTCCTTCCAAGAGTTTGGAATGTGCCCCGAAAGCCATATCTTGTTATATAGGTGTAAGAGTGTTAGAAGAGTGTCTGCGTGCAGGTATTGTATCATTGTATATGTGATGTTGTCTGGGCCTGGAGCTGAGGGTTTACACGTGCTCAGAGCAGCCCTCAGCTCATACAGTGAGAACTCTCAGTTATAAGAAGATGTTGACCTATTGTTATCTAGTATAGGCTTCTTTTCGGCCGTTTGTTTGTGTTTCATGAAAGTGTTTGTGTAGTGTGCTGAACTGGACACGTGTTGGAAGTGTTGTGCGAGTGTGTCAGCCTGGTCTACGAGTGTGTCCCCTGTTGTGCTGACCAGAGGCAGGCTGTGTGTTTGTTGTCCTTTGAGTTTACGTATTCTCGTCCATACTTTCCGTGTGTCTGTGTAGGAGTTAATTGATGTTATGAATGTACGCCAACTATCGCGTTTTGCCTCACGGCGCACACGTTTTCCGAACGCCTTGGCCCGTTTGAACAAAATGAGGTTACCCGACGTGGGGTACCGACGAAGGATACCCCACGCCTTGTTCTGGGCCTCTCGCGCCCGCCTAGAGTTCTCATTCCACCACGGCCTCCGCTGGTTGCGCGGGGCACCAGAGGTGTGGGGAATGGACCTTTCGGCGGCGTCGAGGATGTGCGCCGTGAGCAGTTGGGTAGCTTCTTCAACGTGTAGGTGTCCTATGGATGTGTGGTGTAGTTTGGATGTCTCTGTAAATGTATTCCAGTTAGCTCTTGCTTCATTCAACCTTTTATGGGAAGATGGACTGCTCGGGCCTGTACTTATATGCGTTAATGAAGTGGGGAAATGGTCACTACCATATGGGTCTGTGCCCACGCCCCATTCAAGACATGGAAAGAGAATTGCAGAACCAATAGCCAAGTCAAGACATGAGTATGTGTTATGTCCTATGTTATGGTATGTAGGCTGTTTATTGTTGAAAAGGCATGCTCCAGAAGATGTAAGGAATTTCTCTATCAGGCGACCTCGGGCATCCGTTCTGGAAGAGCCCCAAAGAGAGTTGTGAGCATTAAGGTCGCCTGTAAGGATGTATGGTTCGGGCAGTTGGTCAACCAGCGCCTCGAAGTCAGAGCTCGAGAGTGAGACATCAGGAGGAATGTATATGGAGCATACCGTTATCAACCTATCAAATATTATTGTTCGAATTGCTACAGCCTCAAGGACAGTGTTCAAGGTGACAGGGTGGCATGCTAAGGATTTGCGGGCAATTATGGCCACACCGCCAGAAGAGTGTGTGCAGCCATCCCTGTCTTTCCTGTATACCAGGTAACTATTCAAGAAATTTGTGTGTTTGGAATTAAGATGTGTTTCCTGGACACACATTAAACTTGGCTGATTGGCATGCAGAATCTCATGCACGTCGTCAAGATTATTCAGAAGGCCTCTGCAGTTCCATTGAACAATGTTTTCTCTTCCCATTATGATGTGTTAGATCTACTGGAGTGTGATTATTTATGTAGGGTCTTTCGGGGCTTGCACTCTTGGAAGGGGTTTTCTGACCTTCTCTACTGACCTGGACGTCGCAGCCCGTTCCTTCCGCTGCGATGAAAGCCGGAAGGGCTCGACGTCCATGTCGTCATCTGATGGCAAGGGGGTGGCCAGCGGACTGGGCCCCCTTGACGTGGTACCCTTTCGGGTGTTCTTTGCCTGCGCTGCCAGTGCCGAAGGCGTGGGGAGCACCACAGGTGGCACAGGCAGTGAGGCGGGGGAGGGGGTCGCTGCGACTGCCTCCGTCTCCATCTCCGTGCCCTTGCGTGTGCTTTGGGCCGGTGGAGAGGAAGCAGTGGATGCAGCGGCATCCCCAACAGACGTTGTTGCCACCACAGCCGCTGCTGGGTGAGCGGGCGGTGCGGAGGTGGGTTGGGCTGCCATAGGCAACCCAGGGGGGGGCGGGAGCGGGACCAAGTCCGACTCGCGGTACTGGGTCCCCGCCGAAACCAAACGCCGCTCCGCCCCCCGGCGAGCTGCGTCGGCGTACCTGCCCAGAGGGAAGGAGGCGAACCTCTTTCGCGCCTCTGGGAAGGTGATGTTTTCGGTTATCTTAAGGTTAATGATTTTTTTTTCAAGATGAAACTTTTCACAAGCACGAGAGTATGCTGCGTGTGGACCCTGGCAATTCGGGCAGGTGAAGTTGGTTGCAGAGCAGTTGTCAGAGAGATGATCATGCTGGGCGCATTTGGCACATGTTGTTCTGCCTCGACAGGAGTTGGTACCATGCCCGAACCTCTGGCACTTGAAACAGCGCCTCGGGTTCGGGATGTACGGCCGGACAGAACAACGGATGAAACCTGCGTTGACATGCTCGGGCAGTGTGCAGCGGTCAAAAGTCAGGATCAGATGTTTGGTGGCTATTTCTTTGTTCTCTCTCCTGATGACGATGCGCCTTACTGCTGTCACGCCTTGTTCTTTTAGGCCTTCGAGCAGATCAGTCTCTGTCTCGGTTAGGAGATCTCCCTCAGAGATCACACCTTGACAACTGTTGAGGCTGCGGTGGGGTGTGACCCTGATCTCCAGATCTGCCATGCGGGTTTGTTTCAGGAGGATTGTAGATTGCTGCTTGGTTTTAACTTCAACTAGCACTTCACCAGTTCTGAGTTTTTTGGCGTCATATGTTTTGCCGATGATACCTTCAAGGTATTTAGAAACAAGAAATACCGATTGAGAGGAAACCGGCTTCGATTTGTCCACAGATTCCATGATCAAAAAACGAGGGTAGTTGTCTGGCTTTGGGAGCGAGATAGAAGGCAAAGAAGGAAAAGATACTTCGGTGCGGCCCCTTTTAGGGGGCCGATCACGTCTGGGGGGGGGGTTTGATTTATCCATATGGCATAGGAAAAAGCAGGGAGACGGGGGTACTTTCTTCCTTGACCTTACCCTGGTAGTCAAAGAGGTCCCGGAGCTCCCTGCCTGGTGAACAGACAGGGAGCCCATCCGCCGGAGCTTGACCTGGGCTCCGACGGCCACCGTTCGTGGTTTCTAACCCTCCACCTATAAACACATCGCCACGGTTGGATCCAGCTTATGTTTGGGGGCTCGGGGTCCGCGGTATCGCCAGTACCGTCACCAAGATTACTCAAGGTGCCCCGTGCGGGGAGCAAAAAAGATGAACGAGGCGCAAATACGGTGCTAAAAGTGAAGATGTCGTGACTAACTATTAGTCTTACACTAATGGAAATTAACCATTCCTAAGTGAATGAGGAATATTTTGGTGGTTCCGCATTACAGTCCACCCGTCCACTGCCGTAGTCTCCAAATTTATTTTTACCATGGCATGGGCAATCGTTTTACTGACGTTACACACGTTGGCCCTGACCTATATAATTTTCTGTTTTAATATTTCGGCCGAATTACTTCCCCGCTTCAATGTTGCCTCCTGTGGCTGCGTTCTTCCTGTTCTTCCATCTGCGGTCTACTGGAATGCATGCCGCAACCCCTGCCCCCCCCTCGGTATATGCTGCCTAGTTTAGGCTCGCGGTGTGGAACAATCGTGCCGGAACGATCGAGCATCTTCGTAGTCGAAGCCTATTACCCTAGCAACAACCTGACGAAGTTTCATCAAGTGGCCTTCTATCCTTAAAGTACACTCGATGTCAAGAACGGTTTCGTACGGTTTCGGGGCGCCAACAGAAGGGCCAGTGACCATGCTTCGGCCACAGACCAAACCAATTCAAGGCACCGACGGCAGCACCACCAACCGTGCTTTGTTTGCCTTCCAAACCTATTTGTGGCGCAGATGGGAGTGTCACCAAGAAAGAGAGAGAGATTTTATTAGACCCAACATAGATGACAACTTATGTCACCCTTCTTAGAGTTTCGTCATCTCTTCGAAGCTTAGTAGACGCGGTTTTCTCCGCTGCTCCCCTTTGGGGCGACTTGGGATTGCCGGCCCATTACGTGCGAAGAGCCGTCGCCCTGGGTTTCGATATGCACCTTGTTTGCTGTGCTGGTGTGGGCCTTCGAGTGCAAGCTCCCACTCCCGTCTTTCGGCCACAGGCAAGTCGAGCGAAATCCTAAGTGGCTGGAACTGCCACAGACTTTGCTCTATGTCCCAGCAAGCTCCCCTCTACGCTTTACCATTCCTGTGAAGGCTCCCCGTCTTCCAAATGGAGCATGGCGCCAGTAAGCAGTGTTTGAAGTAGATTGTGGGCAATGGGATCAACCAACAATGGAACTATACTCTCCTCTACTTTTTCTCGACTTTTTAATCGTTATTTTCTTTCCGCTATCCTATTTTCTCGCATTATTCCCACCCGCGGAGTGCGGTTTTAGCCGGAGAGCTCTGAGACGAGTTCAAATAGCCCCTTTTCTTTGGAAAAGACCTCTACAACACCCTACCTTCTTGCATGGGCAGGGCCCACCCCATAGGAGTTAGCATCTTGCCTAGCACTGTTCGCTTGCGGGTCACAGCGAAATTTCGGGCAATGTTCCGAGCTGCGGGCTAAACAGCGTGCGTGACACGCATGCGACAACGTAGGGTACGAGAAACAGTGACTACTGCTACTCAAACTGACAACCAGAACAGAATTCGTTGGCGCCGCCAAAGCAGCAGTGGGCTTCGTTTGTAGGCCCAGAGAATTCTCTAATAGCACTTTGTAAGGGACGAATTTGAAACGGCCAGCACTTGAAGATTATCCATGTACGAGTTTTTTCACGTTCATACCTTGTTCTCAAGGACGTTGAAGGCCTAGTGAAGTGTAACACATACGACGGGTTTGCGTTAAAAATACAATAAAGTAACATACCGACTTTAAAAGGCTGTCAGCAACGAAGATGTATTGACAATTGCCACATTGACGGCTCAAGGTTTCGCAAACTGCCTCGCAAATTGCCTACTTATTGAATTTTTTTTTAGATGCGACGCATCTCTTGCTCTGAGGCGTGTCCCTCCTGCGTCGGCGTCGGCGTAGGCGGCGTCCACACGTCACCTGCGCATGCGCGACTCTCCTCCGCTCTTCTCTCCGACAGCTGTGTGCAACACTCTCACTCCGTCTCATTATCATAAGCAACAGCTGCGTGCGCGCATGCGCGACTCTCCTCCGCTGCTCCTTTTCTTCAGGCGCTGTGAATTTAAAGCGGGTAGCGCGCTGCGGCAGTTCAGTCAGCGCTCGCTCTCGTTAGACTTCGCGTCACAACACGCTTCACCCGATTTAGAGAATCAATCCAATAGAAACACCAATTGAACCCCCCGATGCGTCGTATCACACCAGGGTTCCCTCGCGGGAAGATGGGCGTTATTTTTGTACAATTTGTTTCATCCATAGATATAGCAGGATCCTATAAATGGCTCTCGTGGTGACATCCACATTGGGGCGCTTGTGCCGTGAGCAATTATCTCTTGTTATGGGGGGGGGGCACTAATGCTGCAGGTGAGTTGAATACCAATGTCAGAATATGTTTAGCATTTATTGTTTTACGTTTCTAGTTCTCACTTTGCAAGAATGTTGGTAGTTAGCTCGCTCAGAAGGCCAATATTCAAACCTGACTTCCCACGGGAGGGTACGATAACCGAAAGTCTATAAGAATAGCCGAGAAGGCCATAAAGGTGACACCTCATCTAAAACCCAAAAACGTCTAAGTTTTGTGGTAAGGCCACATGCGCTGTTATATCTGTATTATAAGACACTTCTTGGTATTGAAGGATCTTTCCAACTTCCCGGATTATGAGGAAGAGCAAATACGCCAACCGATTGCAATTATGGAAAGCGATCCAGAAGTTTCGGAGCCTACTCGACTCCTTTATCAGGGGTGACTGTCTAAGATCAGAAGCCGCAGTTGTACAAGCTGTGTTGTTTTTCTTCTTTTTTTTTAATTGCATATTGCCCTTGCGAGTCGGAGGCCATGGTCGTAGATGGCGGGAACGGCTCCTAGGGATCTATTTAGGCCTCCTTGAGTCCCTTGTATGTGCCACTACTCGAGGAGTATTCTTTGTGAGTAACTGGTTTGAGTGCCAATCCCCTGCGGCCCGTTGAAGTTAATACTGTGCTCAACTTTTTCACGGTATTCGACCAATGCACTCTGATAATGTTCAGACATGACAACATCTTTTTTGAGCTGTCAGAGGCGTTCTGGAAAGTTCCTCGTCTCGTTAACCATACTAGCGAGGCATTGTTTGCAAGCAATTTTGTTGACTACCCCTACTGCTTTTTTGTCGGACGGTCTTTCGCTCAGGGCATCAGCTGTACAAGTGCTGACACCGGTGTGTGGCAGACGATAATGCCTCCCTTTCGAAGAATGCGAGATAACGCTTCACTTGATGCTTTAACGTAGGGGAGGGAAATACGGGGCGCCGTCTGGCAAAGTCAGGGTGGAGAGACAGACGGCGAGTGCTGGAGAGGGGTTGTAGTCCGGCGGCATCAATAGCGCGGAATTGTCATGACTGCAGCCCGATTTATGGCTGCTGTCCGACGCGCTGCATGAAGTTTCTCGTGTATCAATTCGTCTTCAGGTCCGCTATTGCGGCTCTTCCTACCTTCTTCCAGTCGTCTTCTGTTGGGCATACAGTTATAGCTCTAAGTAAGACAGCTGAGACTGCGCAAGACTTGTGGGAGTTCGGGTGGTAAAAACAGAAGGGAAGGTAGCGGCCGGTATGGGTGGGTTTTCTGCACAGTGTGAAATTTAGTTGATCAGGCTGCCTTTTCCTCAATACGTCAAGGAATGGTAAGGTGCTGTTCGTTTCTTTTGCCATGGTGAACTGACTGGCTGGTTCCATCTAATTTATCTGCGACCGGAAGTTGTTTGCTGTTGGTTCTTTGACAACACAAAAACAATCATCCACGTACCGGAGAAACAATTTGGATGTGGCCTTTTGGGCTCGGCCGCTTTCAATAAATGCCCTTGGTTGCTGTATTTGCTTCTTACGCAAGATGAACCCAATCAGAAAGAGTTCTGTCGAACAAGGTACGTTGTCTTTTTGCATCTCGTTATATAAGTATTACAGCTGAGTATAAAGCTATTGGTGATAGCATAAAACAATAATAATCTACTACTGGCAACGAAACAACGTTTCCTCATAATCCTTAGGAATCAACATTTTGCTATTGTTGTCACCTCCTTCCTTAAATCAGAATGCTTGCCTGTTGAGCCATCAAGGGCGGATTCGAAAATAAAACCAGAACCAAAACATGATTGGTCTCTCGAAAAAAAAACACATAAGAACGTTTTAAGATTCGAAAACATTTATTAATAATGCAAATATCAGATGAAGGGCACTCAGCTGGCGCATGCACAAACTAAACAGCCACAAAAATTAACAACACATTTGAATCAGGCAGTCGGAGATATTGACGGTTTATAACAAGCCTGCGGTGTCTGCGCCACAGACAGTTGCGTAAAGCTCGCGTAAAGCAGTCATTCTGTTAAGTACTTTGTTGAGTACTGCAAATTAGTTTATTCGTCCGAGGTTTACATGACTGGCGGTGCCCAAGATATTGCACCGAGAGTTGGCGGTGCAATATCTTGGCGGGGAAAAACACGGTCACGTGATTGTCTCCCGAAAGGTGCCCACCGTGGACGTGGCGCCACCCATCGTAGCACTGGGGAACTCACGCGTGTAGTTGCGCGAATTTAAATACGCGGCGGCACCTGTCCACTTTGGAATCTCACACACAACACTTTTCCCCCCTTAGAAGGATGCCTTGTACCATGTAGGCTGTCGTCTAATCCGTGCTGGACGTTTTGGTGTGCCAGATTCCGGTTGACGTGATGATGGCTTCGCTAGTGTGTTTCCCGTTGGATTACTGTCCATGCCCCATGTGAGTGTCGCTGAGGCTTGTCTGTCCAGGGTCACTTCCCCGGCACGCTTCCTGAGCTGGTTCAGATGGCGTCTTACCGTTCTTCCTGCACACTGCACAAGCCAGGATCGGTGACCCATCCTCTTAACCAGAGTTCCTTCTGTCCAGTCGGGCCCCCTGCTGGCTTTGCTGAACTGCCTGACCCATACTGCTTCTCCTTCAACGAGTGTACGGCTTTGGGGTAGCTCAGCTTGTGTCATCTCTTGTCCTTCAGATGCGTTGACTAGGTCCAACTGGCTTGGTAGCTCCCTCCCAAACATAGCCTTAGCGGGTGTTATGCCTGTCGACTGATGCACAGTGGTATGCTGCCTGAACAGAAAACGCGACAAGCGAACGTTGAGCGAACCGGACGGTTCTCTTGCGAGCGCCCTCTTCAGTTCTCCTACATAACGTTCTGCTTGCCCATTCGTAGCAGGGTGGTATGGGGCTGACGTTACACTCCGAATGCCGTTTCTTTTGCAGAAGCCTTGTATCTCCGAAGACACAAACGCAGTCCCATTGTCCGACACAACTTTACGCGGTATGCCGAACGTGGCGAACAGAGAACGCAGCACACTGATGACTGCTGTCGATGTCGGGCTGTTCACTGGTCGCACCTCCAACCACTTGGTGAAAGCGTCGACGACGACCAAAAAGGTATGTCCCTCCACCGGACCAGCGAAGTCCACATGCAAGGTGTGCCATGGTGTCGTCGGCTGCGTCCAAATTGGAACTGGAGCCTTCTTGGGATCGCTCTGGGTGCGCTGGCACTGCTTACATGACTTGACAGTTGTTTCAATCTCGGCGTCCAAGCCAGGCCACCAAAGGTAACTGCGCGCACAAGCCTTCATGGCTACAATTCCACGATGTCCCGCGTGAACCAAGGACATGGCCTGTTCTCCAGCTGCCGCAGGTATGACAATTCTTGAGCCCCAGCTAATGCATCCTCGATGGATAGCAAGTTCGGTAGCTCTTCTTCGGTATGGAGTGAACCTGTCTCCCTGTAATCGCTGCACGGTGCCATTCTGTACTGCTGAAAAGACTTCCGCAAGAATGGGGTCCTCTTGAGTGAGTGTGGATACAACGTCAGCTGTCAACGGTGGTCGCGGTAACGCCTCAAACATTAGGATGTCTCCAGGTGGGTGAGGTTCTTCAATGCGGTCTGGCAGTGGAAGTCGGCTAAGCGCATCCGCGTTCTGGTGACGACTACCGGCGCGATACTGGAGGTTGTAGTTGTACGCTGAGAGTTTGAGGCACCACCTTTTCATCCTGGGCGAAAGCATCTCAGGTACAGGCTTTCGTGGCCCAAGAATCCCGAGTAACGGCTGCTGATCCGTCAAAAAGGTGACTTCTTGGCCCACAATGTACTTGTGGAAATGAGTGGCTGCAAAGACTACAGCAAGTCCTTCCCGGTCGAGTTGCGCGTAGTTACGCTCAGCGGAACCTAATGTCCGGGATGCGAATGCAATTGGTGCCTCTCTGCCTTGACTGTCCAGCTGAGCAAGCACGGCACCTACGCCATAAGGCGAAGCATCACATGAAATTAAGAGGGGCTTGCTTTCATCATAGTGTGCCAAGACAGTCCTCGACAAAAGGCACTGTTTGAGCTCATCAAATGCCTTTTGATGCCGCTGCTCCCATTTCCAAGTTTTGTCCTTCGCCAGCAGCTCGTACAGTGTTGACGCCACTGTAGCGCGGCGCTCCAGGAAGCGGTCATAGAAGGCCAGCATGCCCAGAAAAGACTGCAGTGTTTGCTTACTTGTGGGTGCTGGTGCCTTCACGATGGCCTCAACCTTGTCATCTGACGTGTGGATCCCTGCTGCATCAATCTTGCGACCAAGAAACTTGACTTCAGCCACACCAAACTGACACTTGGATTTGCACAGTCGAAGGTTTGCCTGGGCCAGCCGCTCCAGAACTGCCGCAAGACGGTCTTTGTGCTCTTTCGCTGTTGCTCCACTCACTATGATATCATCCAGGTAAACACATACTCCTGGCAAGCCGCTCAAGGTCGTCTCCATAAAGCGCTGGAAAATTGCTGGAGCAGCTGAAACGCCAAATGGAAGCCTGTTAACTTTGTACAGACCCTTCGTGGTGTTGACTGTGAGAATCTGTGCTGTCTCTGGACTGACGTGAAGTTGAGTGTAAGCGTGGGCCAAGTACAAGGTGCTGAAAACTTGCCCTCCCTTCAAAGTGCTAAACACTTCCTCTGTTGTAGGCAAGGGGTATGAAGTCTTCTTCGCAGCCTCATTTACGGTACAGCGGTAGTCACCGCAGGCACGCAAGCTTCCGTCTTTTTTCCGTACCCATACTAGTGGTGTAGCCCAGTCTGAGTGTTGGACAGGCTCCCAAATACCGTCTTCTACGTACTTGTCAATCTGCGCCTCCGATGATGCGCGCATGGCAAGGGGCACAGGCCGTGCCTTGAAGAACTTGGGGCTTGCCCCCTCCTTCAGTTCCAGATTTACTGGTGGGCCTGTGTGTCCCGTGGTGTCTTCACAAAAAACGTCATCATACTTCCGTAGCAGCTTGGTCAAAATGCCTTCGTCCGTTGCCTGGTGAATGCCGTGAAGCTCGATGCCCAGCTTGTCAAACCAGTTGCGTCCCAACAAGCTGCATCCTGTGCCTTGGACAACAAGAAGTGGTAGTTGACAAGTCGCGCTCTTGTGAACAACATTAACTGTCGCTGTTCCAATGACTTGGAGTTGCTGACCTGACCAGGTGCGTAGATGAATGTCGTCCTGCTGCAGTGTAGGCGCGTGCGTTGGCCACACAGTTTGAAAAGTGTCTCTGCTAACCATGGTACACGCTGCACCGGAGTCAACCTCAAAAGTCACTGGTTTGCCATGCACTGTAAGCTTCAGGGTGAACTTCGGGGTGTTGAACCCGTCTGCCACTGTACAGAGATCATGGAGCGTTGAAACGACTCGTTTGGTTTGCTCCGTCACGTTGGCAGTCTGTGAAGTTCCTAAGGAAATGCTGCGCTGGTACGTCTTTTTCTCAGCCTTCTTCCTTGAGATACAAGCCTTAACGATGTGGCCTTGCTTCCGGCAGTAATTGCACGTTGTTTTGATTAACTTACATGTCTTGGGACTGTGCGATCCATCGCAGCGCCAACAGCGTTGTCCTTGAGAATGCGCCTTGGAGTTCGTAGCGCTGTCGCTGGCGTGCGCTGCTGCCTTGGTGACTTCCGCGTGATCAGTTTTTATCTTTTGTTGTTGCTGGACGGCGCTTTCCGCTCGAATAGCGAAATCGTAGGCCTTTGTAAACGTGAGCTCCTTCTCTGCGAACAGTCGCTGTTGAAGGTTCTCGTCGCGGAGACCACACACAAAGCGATCCCGCAACATTACATCTAACGGCAGAAGCGTTGTATTGTAGTCCGTAGCTCCCTGCTGTGTTGACGCCGCTCCACCAGCTTGCGTCGCCGGGGGTGCTGTTGCCGTCGGCAGCGTGCCGAAATTGCAGATCGTAGCTAACTTGCGTAGTGCCGCAACGTAGTCGTTCACCGACTCGCCTGGAAGCTGATCCCGCCTTTGAAACATGGCACGACTGTAGACCTCCGACGGGCGAGGGTCGTAGTGCGCCTGAAGTGCGGCCACGATCTCGGCATAGCTCACTCGGTCCGGCGTCTTCGGTTGAAGTAGCGCACAAACCACGTCGTAAATGTGAGCACCGCACAGTGTAAGCAAATGTGCACGTTGCTTGACAGGGTCGGTCACATCGTTGGCCTCGAAGAGGAATTGTAGTCGGCCGAACCACGATGACCAGTTGGAGCCCGTGAACTCCTCTAAACGTGACGAAAAATCATGCTGGCGGCCAGCCATGACTTACTGGATGCACTGGTGGTTTCCCTGCCACGGGTGATCCGCCTCGTCGCCAATGTTAAGTACTTTGTTGAGTACTGCAAATTACTTTATTCGTCCGAGGTTTACATGACTGGCGGTGCACAAGATGGAGACCGTGCCGAGAGAGTTGGCGGGGAAAAACACGGTCACGTGATTGTCTCCCGAAAGGGGCCCACCGGGGACGTGGCGCCACCCATCGTAGCACTGGGCAACTCACGCGTGTAGTTGCGCGAATTTAAATACGCGGCGGCACCTGTCCACTTTGGAATCTCAGACACAACACATACACTCGTAAGTTGCAAAAGGATCTTCGATATTAGAAAGGTTTTATTCCTAGGCCTATGCATGGTTCAGCTTATGCAGCCAGGAATCAGAGGGGGCGGTTCGTAGAAGGGGGGGAAGGGTGTTGCACCGCCAGATGACGTAGGGGCCATCTTCGAAGTTCCCAAAGTTCAAAGGTCTCCTTTTTGGAGCATTCTGCCCCGGGTGCCGACAAAACATTGGTGGGTTTAGGTGTTACGATGGGAGGTAGGGTAGGAGTAGAGAATTGGGGTTCCAATGAAACAATGCCCCTGCGGAAATTTCCAACTGCCGTTTGCGAATCCCTTATTGTGACGGTAGCGGTGGGTTGGAGAGCTGCCAAAAGCTTGCCACCGAATCAGCAGTACCGATGTGTCCACGAAAGGTCACGTCATGCCAGCTCGTTTTTAGGACTTCGTATTTCTCGTCTTCGTTCATCCGTTATTCCCGTTGTTTGCGGCCAGTTATGGGAGAAGATGAGCAGCAGAGTTTTTTAAAATTAGCTTTTCTACCCGATTCCTAACACCTCTAGCAGTACCTTGGACCACAGCTCTGTGTTTTTCTCGAATATAGTCCTCGATGTTGGCCAAGTGATTCTACCCACCTATCCACCCCATTTAGGTGGATAGGCGGGATAATATATGTGTAGTTGCGAGAAGCTTATTCCCTTCTCAACGCATGGTGATAGCACCGAAAAATTAGAGAAAAAACAACAGGACGGAAAGGACAGGGCTTGTATATGTCCTCTTCTTGTTGCTTTTTGTCTATCTTGAGGCTGCTATCATCACGCATGTGTACTAACTAGCTCAGCTCGCCACAGCTGTTTAACTCTGTCGAAATAACCAATCATCATTAAGCTTCGTTATCCCCCCAAGCGCCTACGGCTTTGATTTGCTCACTTTAGGAAATTAACTGAAGAGAAAATCGGTTGTCATAAGTAGCTGGCGGCCGATTCGCCATGCTCAGTTTCGATGCGACGTCAACAACGAAGCCCGATTTCTCTAATAGCGGAATGGTGCCGGTAGTTATAAATCGTTATGGTCACTGCATCAAAATGGGCGACGGACAGACAAGATGACGACAAACAAGCACTGCACACAAACCGAACTCTAACTTCCCGTTCAGAGGGTTCTTCCAACCGCAAGGTGGTGGTGGTGGAAAAACATTTTCATTTGAGCCGAAAAAAACGAAAAGAAGGAAAGGTGGGTGGCCTCTCTTCAGTTCAGAAACCCGCGAGCGACTGCTGCTGCTTTAGCCCTGGATATAAGGTGTTCTTGAGTGCCGAGCTGGGAGCAGCTGAGCCCGCAATCCCACTGCTCTGGAGTGGGGGAAGGGAGGGGACAACAGAATTTAGAAGCGCATGACACGACCCCTCCATTCCTATAGGTAACCGCGTTGACCAAACCCCACTCGTGCTCATGCTTTTACAACTCAACGAGAACTGAAGAGCAGGCACTGTGACCCGATAGAATAACATATAAATGCTTCAGTAACTCTTTTTCTTGATAACGCAATCACACTCCTGCCCTCATTTGTTTTCTCTACTTTAGTAAAAATGGAATGAACCCGCCGCGGTGGCTCAGTGGCTAAGGCGTTGCGCTGCTGAGCACGAGGTCGCGGGTTCGATTCCCGGCAGCGGCGGCCGCTTTTCTGATGGAGGCGAAAAGCGAAAACGCCCGTGTGTACGAGATTTCGGCGCACGATAAAGATCCCCAGGTGGTCAAAATTAATCCGGAGCCCTCCACTACGGCGCGCCTCATCGCCTGCGTTGCGTCGGCGCGTTAAACCCCACAATCAATCAATCAAGAATGGAATGCCTTTTTTTAGAGCACACTGAGTTGTCGCTCCAGCACTACTACATAGTTTTTTTGCTGCTACTAGGGTGTTACATTTTAACGACGCATGGGACATAAATAAACGAAGAAGATGAAGTCGTCCAATTTGTGTGTCTGATGGGTTTACAGAAGAGAAGAATATAAGAATCACCAGACGTCATGTATCTTAGCGGCATCCAATCACTGTTTATTGTACAATAGATAATTGTATTTGTTTGCATTGTATTTTTGTACTTCATTTTACTTTGAGTTCGTAAGTTTGTTTCATTTATTGGTATGGTCGCTGTACTCGGTATAACTCAAATTTGGTAAGTGCACTTTATGTAGCAGCGCGCAGTAGCATCGCGGAATTTAGGTACCCGCTATCAAATGTGCTTGACGCATTTGTTTTTCATTCGGTATCGATAACCATAGCAAAGCCCGAAATTGTTATACCACTGTGGAGTCCAAAAAGGAACTTTTACTTTGTTTTTGTAGCAAGTGGACTTTCAATAAAAGTTAAGCGGATGACAGGTTGGGCTGGGCAGTATATTATCCCAGGGAAATTCGCTTATGACTATGGGATTCGCATTTTAGAAGCGGATGAATCTGAGTGTTGCTGATTGTAATAACGGTTACCTGCAGGAAGGCACAAAGATTAAGAACAACAGGTACACGTCTCGTGGAATATAAAAGACAGATTTATTGCTTGATGGGCTGCAAAAATTAGCGAGTATGAATTCCTCTGTCACTAAGGTGTGCATTCGCTTTTTGAAGGTGAAAGAATAGCGAACACCAATGACTTCTTTACGACCACATTTGTTTTGCGACTATTGTTTTTCGTTTTCTTTGGGATTTGGTACAAAGTGCATTCAGAGAGACTGGCTGTAATATAAGTGGCAGCATTAAAAAATGAGAGAACTCCACGGATGAGGTGCACTTGACCACCTTACGTGTTATGCGACATTCACAAGCAACTTACCTTCCGCCCTTGTGAATGCGCCGAGTTACCGCAGGGTGACGCATGTGGCTCCTGCTCAGTAAATACGTGTTATATCAAACAAGAACCCGAAAGTATTTTCTTTATTTACTGCTAACAACGGCGGCAGATGCTTGTATCGGACTGCAATGACGACGACCGTTTTTACAGAATGAGGTGGGCAGGGCTTTCGGACAAAGAATAAAACAAGAAAATCTGCGTTCCCAATTTTAGTATTTCAAAGGCACCTATAGGCACATATCTCATGTCGTTTCCTTGATCTTTGTTTAGCCATGCAACCTTTTCATTACAAAATGTTCATTTAAAATACGCCAGAATACACGTCGTGCAGAAAAAAACCTACATCTGAGCCGTACTCAAACCATAGGCTTAGAGAAACGGCCACCGATTGTTTGTCCCTAAGCGTAGAGGCACAATTTTGATTTATAAAACCATGTCAAAAATTGTGGAACAACGTAAAGCCCTCAAGGGGCTTTCATTTTAAGCACATTCTGGAAAACGTTGTCCCGAAGGGCATTACATTGTTTTCATTTAAATCAATAAGACGCTCTTAAAATACGACAAAATGCTTCTGCTTTCTTTGGGCGGTTACGTTTTGATTTCGTTTCATTCAAGCTCGCCATAGACCAGCCAGTGAACGTGAGATGGAATTAAGTTGTGTTTAGTACAGCGAACGACTGTTTAAGGCACGAATGTTGAGGGGCCGCACAGCCAAACTGACCTAGTCCCAGCCGCAAGAGAGGGGCACATGCACGCATGTAAGTGTCAAACTTGACTTTTAAAGTGTACATCGGCTGCTGTCACCGTCCCCAGTGCCCACAAGAAACTTTTGCGGCAGTAAGATCACCTGAAGGCATTGACTACGTTTGAATTCTGCGGCTGCGCATTCAGCGGCACCTAGATCAGGAAGGGGGAAATGGTCGCCGAGAAACTTCATCGCGTATGGAGGAAAAAAAAGTGGGCTTAAATGCCGGAGAAAAAAAATGTTGCAATAAATACGGGCACAAGTACAGTGTCCTTACGTTTATTGACAAAGGTATACGGCACTCGGTGTGGGTCACATGACGTAGCTAACAATGCATCTTCCCGACTCTATACAGGCCATGCTTAAAGTGCTGTTTCCTGGATCTGCATGCTTCCCTTCTACAACTAAGGTGGGGGACATAAAATTGCGCATTACAGTGACTCTGGAAAATGTCAGTGTTGATTGGTTGACTTCTGTGCATCAACACACGGCTCAAGCATGACAAGACCAGTGCGTAGCTCGCACAACGTTGACTTTGTGGGCAGTTGTCAGTTTTCTTTGTGTGTCTGGTTGAGAAAATTGAAAAAAAAATGTTTTTATGGTAACGTAATGCTGATTCGTGCGTATTCGTTTCGACCCGGCTGGATTGCAAACTCAGCCAATATTTTTTTAGATTCGAATAACACACAAAACCATACAATGCCCTCTTTTTGAAGGAACGTAATTAGATGCGTCGCTGCATTGTGTTACCTAAACATATATGGCAAAATGTCCTGTATAGTGTAAGGATGAATCACCTAATTTAGATGTATTATAAATTCCTTTGTCAGGTAAGACACTTTATTTTCAGGATAACCCAGCACAGAAGCTGCTTATGAAAAGTAGGTAAATGTCTACATAAAAAAACTTTCCAGTTTATTACCTGCTAAGCACATTCAGACAGCTATGATACAGTGGTTTTGCATCACGAAAGGCTACGTTTTACCCTTATGTGTTTGCAAAATGAAGTGCTGTATAAAAATTAAAAAAAAACAACTTGGGCGCTGTTTTTCAGAATGCAGTGTTATATTTTCCTCCGCAATTGTTTATACATCCTCGTGTGGCATACTGAATAAATCGCACCATAATTTCTGGTTATTCGCTAACAGAAGAAAGAATGCAGTATTTAAAAAATATATAATAGCTGCTTCATGTTTTGTAATTATTTCTGTAAATAAAGCATTTACGCTGTCTGGCAGAAAGTGTTAGAAGCAGGAATGCCAATACTTGTAAGAAAAAGTTGGCAACCTCTGGAGGTGAAGTTGCACAACGGCGGAAAACCGAAAACCCTCCAACGACGCAACGATTCGCCGAAGACTGTGACTTACGGCATGCCCTCATCCCGACGGCCCGACCTAACCCTGACGTGACTCCTGAACACGACGACAACCACCCGGCGCGACGCGTAGTTGACATGACCAAATCTGCCGCTGAGACGACGACAACGACGACGCACAGTACCCGACCGTCACCACGCACAAGCCGAGATGCGACGCCCCTACGCACCCGGAGAGAGAGAGAGAAAACATTTTTATTGAGCTTCATGTGGCTCAGGGGACGGTTGTGGCCGCTGGCTTGTGCCGGGCGGCGACATCGGCAGCTCTGGTGACCAAGGCGGTTTGCACCTCTAGGTCTGAGCTCCCCAGCGCCTCCTCCCACTGCTCATCAGAGGAAATTAGGGAAAAGGGATCTTTAGGACACCCCCAAAAGATGTGGGGAAGGATGGTGAGGGCTCCACGTGCAGGGCATTCTGGGGAAGGGTATAATGAAGGGTGGATTCGGTGGAGTATAGCGGGATTGGGGAACGTGTTCGTCTGAAGGAGACGCCACGTGTGTTCTTCGGAATTAGCTTGACGTGAGCCGGGGGGTACCTACGGCGGTCGAGGCGGTAATGCGCGGTTATTTCTGTGTACGTGCGAAGTCTGTCTCTGGCGGATCTGGCCCCGTGATAGGTTTCAAGGCTTGCCCCGGCTCGGATTGTGAGCCCTCGAGCCGTATTGTGGGCAGCCTCATTACCCGCGAGGCCAGCGTGCGCCGGAATCCAGACAATTTCTACCGGGGAGTCGGGTGGGTGGCGTCTGAGAATTTTGGATGCCTGTGGCGAAACGTGGCCGTTGGCGAAATTTGGAATGGCCGCTTTGGAATCGGAGATTACTATCGAGGGGGTCGGCCTTTGGGAAAGGGCTAAAGCTATTGCCGCCTCCTCCGCCGTGGCGGGATGGGAAGTATTTAAGGTTAGGGAGTCGAGAGGAGGATTGTCAGGGTCTTTAATAACTGCAATGGCGAATGCGGCGCGGTGCCTGTATTCTGCAGCATCCACATAGACCACATCGGATCGAGCGGAGAGTCGTTTTTGGAGAGCACGTGCTCTCTGATCCCTGCGGCTCGCGTGGTGTATGGGATGCACGTTGCGGGGTATTGGTTTAATTACAAGCTTTGCATGAGTTTCAGAAGAGAGGGGAATTTTAGCCTCAGGGCAGTCAATATGACCTATACCTTGCCGCCTGAGGATAAGATTACCAGTGGGAGTTTTAGACAGACGGACGACCTGATTGGAAAGGTGGCCTTCTATAAGCTCCTGTGCCGTATTGTGCACGCCAAGGCCTTCGAATCTGGCAGTGGGTGTGTTAGGGGGGAGGTGGAGGGCAGATTTGTATGCCTTTCGGATGAGCCGATTAACCTTATCTAATTCAGTTGCAGACGGGTTCAGGTAAGGTAGGGAGTACGTGATCCTACTGATAATGAACGCTTGGATAAGTCGGGTTCTCTCCTCCTCCTTCAGACCCCTGCGGCGGTTGGAGATTCGTCTTATGAGCCCTATAGTTTGAATAACAGATTGTTCTAATTTCCGGAGAAATTGTGTGTTAGCCCGATTATTTTGTATAAGCATCCCCAGAATTTTTAGGGTAGAGACCTCTGGAATCGGGTTGTTTTCTATATGAACTCTAATGTCGGGTGGTACCTTGGATCTCCTCTTCGGCGATAGCAAAAGGAGTTCGGACTTACTGGGGGAGCAAGTAAGCCCCGCGTTGGCAGCTTCTTTTACTACTATTTGAACGCCCTCTTGTAGGGTCTCCTCTATATGGGAGTCGCTTCCACCATTCACCCACAGTGTGATGTCGTCGGCGTAAAGGCTGAATTTAAGATTAGGAATTAGCTCAAGGCGGCGGGGTATGTTAATTATGGCCAAATTAAATAACAAAGGGGATAATACCGCTCCGTGAGGTGTGCCTTTAGAGGGGAGATCAACCGTGTCGGAGGTAATGCCTTCGATTTGAAGGATGGCACTTCGATTGGACAGGAAGCTGCGTATATAGTTGTACGTACGAAGTCCCGGGTTGGTGGATTCCAGTCCAGTCATTATGGCGTCGTGAGACACGTTATCAAAAGCCTTGGCCAAATCTAAGGCAAGGATATCCGCAGTATCTAAATTGTATTGGGGGACTATGACTTGTCTGGAGATTTGGAGGAGGACGTCCTGCGTCGACAGGCCCGTACGGAAACCAATCATGGAGTGAGGGAGCGGGTAGAAGTTCTGGATGTGGGAAACCAAGCATGCATGAATGATATGCTCAAATAGTTTTCCCAGGCACGAGGTGAGGGATATGGGCTGGAGGTGTTCAAATGCAAGGGGTTTTCCTGGTTTGGGAATAAATGCAATTTTAGCATGTTTCCAGGATTGTGGCAGCGTGCCCTGTTGCCAATAATGGTTGAAGTAACCAGTAATGGCTGTGATGGAGTAATCATCAAGATTCTTTAGCATCTTGTTGGTTACCTGATCAGGGCCCGGGGCCGAACCCGATCGCAGCTTGAGTAAGGCTCCTCGTACTTCTGCTTCAGTTATGTCCCTATCCATATACGAATTTGGCAAACCGGTGTATGGAGGGAGAGGGTTGCTCGTGCCTTTGGGCAAATACATGTCCTTTATCTTATTTACTAGGTCTGCATCTGTCCCTGGGAATCCCTAGATGATGCTGGTGAGGCGATGGGCTTGATCTGTTTTCGACTGGTTCGGGTTCAGGAGGTGTTTGAGAAGCTGGCATGTCCGTTTCATTCCCAGGTTGCCACGCATCTGGTCGCAGATTTCGCCCCATTGATCCTGAGAGAGTTGTAATGTGTATTTTTGAATTTTCGCATCCAGTTCTGCTAATTTACGGCGCAACCTGTGGTTTTGTTTGTTGCTTCTCCAACGTTTTTGTATGCTCTTATATGCGTTCCACAGGTGTTGCAGGTGGGGCTCTATAGTCTCCGAAGGTATGTCTGGGTCAACTGGTTTGGTTACGGAACTCGAGGAAGGCAGCGTCCGACGTCCAGTTGTCCATCGACGGCTTTGACGTAGTCGCCCTCATCGACACGGGAGCCGACTACTCGGTGATGAGCGGGTCATTGGCGTCTGAGCTGAAGAAAGTTACGACAAGATGGGACGGTCCGCATATACGCACAGCAGGAGGCCATCTCGTAACGCCAAGTTGAACGTGCACATCCCGCGTCACCATAGACGGCATCACGTACCCTGCTGCGTTCGTAAATTTACCTAACTACTCCCGCGACGTAATACTCGGAATGGACTTTTTGACGGACAACGGCGCAATAATTTATCTCCAGACCAAGTCTATAACTTTTTTTTGTGATCACTCTACGACGCCGCCACCGAACCCCGATCACCGTGCTACTGTAAGGATCACCGACGATCACGTCACCCTGCCACCGCGCGCAAGCGTTATGATCGCCGTCTACTGTGAGGATGCTGCTCCTAACATCGACGCTATCGGAGAGGGTGACCAAAGGTTGCTTCTCAACCCCGGTGTCTCCGTCGCAAGAGGCATTGCGCGCTTTAAGCAATGCAAATCCTATGTTTTGATCACCAACTTCACCGAGGAGTACCAGCATCTAAACAAAGGCGCTGCAATTGCGTTCCTCGAAGAAACGCAAGAAGCAAGTCAAGTGATCGCGGTCGCTAACTTTGAATGCGCACTCGCAGATGCTTCCAAGCCGCCGCAGCCTTTCGACGTGAACCCGGCGCTTCCGCAAGAAAATTGTGACAGATTACTGGATTTGCTCCGTCGCTACAGCGAGTGTTTTTCGGCAAACTCCCACTGGACCACAGATATCCGTAGGACGTCCGTTTTAGAGCCGAACGTCCAAGTCCAGCGCTCGACATCTGGCGGACGTACTTCGGACGTATTTTTCTGGGAAACGTGAACGATCGTTCAATTTGGTCCGACGGACGTCCGCGCTACGTTTGTGCATGAACGTTTACTATGGTCCCATCAATAACGTCCGCTGGACGCCCATCGTAAGTCGGTGTGGTTGAAGCAAAAATATTCCTCGATCATGTTTGTAACTCATCGTAATTAGCCTCGAGTTAATTATATTATCGATATTCTTGCTGCCTGCAGCGGGAGGGAAACTATTTCGCAGCTCAGAAAACAATTGTAATACTTTTAACCCTCGCGTCTTTCTGGATCGCGCAAGAAACGCGTCTCGTTATGCTCTGAATGAGTCAACTTTATGTAGAAATGTTCGAATTAAAAAAAAGAAAGAAGACAGATCTCGCAAAGTTCCCCAAAAGCGGTTGCTTCATTAGCTGCTTTTTTGTAACTAAAAGTTTTTTATTGTTTTTCTTTTTGCGCGATGCAAAGCCAACTCTAGTCAAGCCACGTCAAGCCGTAGAGGTAGAGCTAGCCATTCGCTTTGTGCAGAACTTGCGAAGCGCCAATGAACTTCGATTATCTTTAAAAGAAAGGAACCCTGCTGCTTTCTTCTAGACATCTTTTGGCGCTCTCAGCGAAAGGTAAGACATTTTTATAAGTTCCGGTGAGTGAGGAGGTGGCGGGGAAATTGTTGTTAGCTTTCCGTGTACTGCAAACGCCGTACGCTGTGCCGAAGTTAGGCATAGCTGGCGTTTTGAATGACAGTGTAGAAAACGCGCTCAGTGAATCATCTTTTCTTCGCAGACATAGGCGCCAAAAAATTAGTTATACCGTTTCCTTAAAGCTATCAGCGGTACGTGCACGTACTGTCGTCGAAATAGGAAGTCGTGAGTATGCCCGCGTTCGCATTCAGCCGGCGCTACCTACGACGTGGTGTGCGAAGTGGCTACTTCTACGCTCACTCAAGTTTACGGAAAACGTTGTAACAATTTTTACTGTGTGAGCTCGATGCGGAGATACGTTGTGCAGGCCTTGAGATGAAATGTAGGCACGGTTTCACGAAACGTGTAAGAAGCCGGACGGTGCGTCTTCGGGAGGTGATTTCACGACCCCCGAGAAGACGCGGCCGTGGTAGCTCGTGCCGGTGAACCCGCCGAAGTAAACGCATTTTGCCGACGTTGAGTATGAAGCGTGTGCTAATATATTTGCCGTGCTTGCTGTATGCGCTTTTAGACGCACGTGTCCGCAGATAGACGCCCTCAATACCCGCCGCGTTGGCTCAGTGGCTGAAGCTAGTGCTGCTGAGCCCAAGGACGCTGGTTTGATTTTTGGCCGCGGCGGTCGCTTTTCTGGTGGAGGCGAAAAGAGAAAACGCCCGTGTGTTCGAGATTTGGGCGCACGTTAAAGATACCCAGGTGGTCAAAATTAATCCCGCGCCTTCTACTACGGCGCGCCTCATCGGCTGTGTGTCGGCGCCTACACCTCTTAATTGATAGACGCCGTCAAAGCGGGCTAAAATTATTTTTGTGTCTAATAATGTAGCCATATATAGAGGCAAAAATAAACCGTGAATTTGAATTTACATGTATTTGACTTGTGTAGGGTGGTTCCAAAAAGAAACATGTAATTGTTGCTTTTGGTTTTGCAGGTGCTGACCGAGGTGTTGGGGAAATTTTTGAGCCAAGATGTTACTGGCATGAAGCGGGATGGGCACGTGAAAGGTTGCACTTACATTGGAGGTTATAGAGTGTTAAATAAAGAATTTTCAAGCTTTACGACTTCGTTTCATAGGTTTTGCGTGCCATACTTTGCAACATGTAATCTGCAATGTACTAGATCTATTTTATTCAGTATATTAGTTTTCAGCAGCCTGCTTAACTCTTCAAACATCACTTTTTCAAGCTAACTCTGTTCTTTAGCGTGCATTGCGTCAAGTTTTGTCTTTAACAATTTAATGGAAATATCCCAAACATACTCATTAGAGATTCATGAAGATTAATAGTATAGGTTTCAGTTTTTTAGTAAACTTGAGAACCTGTACTCACTGTAAACCTCAGTGTTTTACTGATAACATGCCTTGAAGCACTACTCCAGCTTTAAGAATACTCGATGCAAAAGCCCCTTCTGGAGCTTGTTCTTGCAAAACCCTAATTATGAATGCTTGTTCCCACACTGTGTGGACTGATGACAACACACCCTATTCATATTTTTCTTGCCAAGAGTTGGAACAGTGATGTTTGCAGTAGCATAATACAGTGGAAAGTTGCAAGCTTATTATAGTAACCGCTTTTCAATAGGGAACCATGTGTACACGGCGGGCTGTCGTGTTGAAGCATCCTGTTCACTGGAGAGGTAACTGTCTAATACAACTTATTCATATTTATGTTGACACAACAGCCCGCAGTGTATGCATGGTCCTTACTGACAAGTGACGATAATAAGCTTGCAACGTTCCCCTGTGTTATGCTTCCGTAATATTACTGTTCGCACCTTCGGCAAGACAAGTATGAATAGGGTGTGGAGTTGTCTGTCCACAGAGTGCATGGTGCAAGCATTTATAATGAGGGTTGTGCGAAAACAAGCTACAGAAGGGGCGTTTGTATCAAGTATTCTTAAAGCTGGAGTAATGCTTCAAGGCATGTTATCGGTAAAACACTGAGGTTTACAGTGAGTACAGGTTCTCCCTGATTCGAAAAATTGAGGACTAGAAACGGACGTTCGGGAGACGTGCAATATCCGCGTTTGGTTATCCCCTGGATGTCCCCTGAACATTTCGGTTTGGAAATGTCCAATTTGGGACATCCGATGGATGTCTGAAAATCCGGCTGGGACGTCTATCGGACGTTCGTAGGATGAGCAATTCCTTTGCATCAGACCATCCCACAGACGTCCGTAAGGCGTCCGCAGGCTTTCTGCAGATGTCTGACGGACGTCCGAATGTCCGACACCGGATGTCCGACGGACGTTCGATGGACATCTGTTGTCCAATGGGCTCAAAATTACGCCAGACACCCCTAGCGAAGCACCGAATTGTAACCGAAGATGGAGCCCGACCTACTCGACAGTCACCGTACCGCGTCTCTTCGCACGAGCGGGAAGCCATCCGTACTCAAGTCGACGACATGCTCAGCTACAACATAATACGGCCATTGAAAAGTCCGCGGGCTGCGCCGGTCGTACTCGTCAAGAAAAAAAGACGGCACATTAAGGTTCTGCGTTGACTACCGTCGACTGAACAAAATCACCAAAAAGGACGTGTACCCCCTGCCACGAATCGACGACGCCCTCGATCACCTCTGCCATGCGAAGTACTTCTAATCGATGGATCTGAAGACCGGCTACTGGCAAATTGAAGTGGACGAGGGATACCGAGAGAAGACTGCATTTATAACCCCGGATGGCCTATACGAGTTCAAGGTGATGCCTTTTGGGCTGTGCATGGCGCCAGCAACGTTTCAACGAGTCATGGACACGGTGCTAGCTGGCCTGAAGTGGCACACCTGCCTCGTATACCTCCACGACGTTGTCGTATTCGCCCAGACTTTCGATGAACACCTCGCAAGGTTGGAGTCTGAACTCGAGGCCACTCGTACGTCGGGGCTAACGCTGAAGCCTGAAAAGTGCCGTTTCGCGTACGAGGAACTCAAGTTCTTGGGCCACGTCGTCAACGCCGCGGGATTCCTACCTGACCCAGCAAAAACTTCAGCCGTTGAGAACTTCCCAAGAACGAAAGACAAGAAGGACGTGCGAAGATTTCTCGGTCTGTGCGCATACTACCGGCGCTTCGTCGCAAACTTCGCACGCATTGCATAGCCGCTCACGTGCTTGACGAAAGATAGCACCCCTTTCAGCTAGGACAACGACCAAGAAAAAGCACTCGGCGAGCTGAAAAAACGCCTGCAACTACCGCCCGTGCTCGCTCATTCCGACGAAAACGCCGAAACGGAAATACACACGGACGCCAGTGATATAGGCTTGGGTGCCGTCCCCGTCCAAAAACAAAGCGGGTGCGAAAAGGTAATCGCCTATGCCAGCCGTGGTCTGTCGAAGGAGGAGAAAAACTACTCTGCCTCTGAGAAAAAGCGTTTGGCAATTATATGGGCGATTTCAAAATTTCGCCCATACGTGTATGGAAGACCATTAAAGGTTGTGACAGACCACCACGCGCTGTGTTGGCTCGCCAATTTGAAGGGCCCCTCTCGCCGTCTTGGGCGGTGGAGCTTGCGCCTGCAGGAGTTCGACGTTACAGTCGTTTATAAATCTGGCAGAAAACACTCCGACGCCGACTGCCTGTCCCGCACCCCCGTCGACCCACCAGCACAAGACTGTGATGAAGACAGCGCGTTCTTCGGAATCGTGACGGAGAGCGACCTAGCCGCACAGCAGCGTGCCGACCCTGACTTACGCGTTATAATCGACTACCTCGAGGGATGCAACGTCACCGTACCTAGAACATTCAAACGCAGCTTACCAGCATTCAGCCTGTGAAACTCCGTCCTCGTGAAGAAGAATTTCAGCCCCGGAACTAGAACGAATTACCTTCTTGTCATCCCCGCAGACCTTCGTGACGAAAATTTGGAAGCGTGCCACGACGACCCGTCTTCCGGACATCTCGGCACAGCCCGCACAATTGGAAAAATCAAGACGAAGTACTACTGGCACCGCCTTACATCCGACGTCACCCACTACGTGCGGAGCTGCCGTGACTGTCAGCGACGAAAAACGCCACCGACGAGACCCGCCGGACTTTTGCAGCCCATCGCCGTCCCATCAAGGCCCTTCCAACAGATTGGAATGGACCTTCTGGGCCCGTTCCCTACGTCACGATCAGAGAACAAGTGGATTGTCGTAGCAACAGACTACATCACGTGCTACGCGGAGACCACCGCTCTTCCGAGGTGGACTGCACAAGAAGTCGCCATGTTTTTCATAAGGCAAGTTGTGCGGCGACATGGAGCTCCTGAAGTCCTCATCACGGACCGCGGAACGGCCTTTACTGCGGAGCTCATGCAAGGAATCTTACGCTACAGCAACACGAATCACCGAAGAACGATGGCGTACCACCCCCAAACGAACGGGCTAACAGAACGTTTGAACAAGACGATTGCGGATATGCTGTCCATGTACGTCGACTTTGAAGATAAGACTTGGGACGAAGTGCTCCCGTATGTCACGTTTGCGTACAACACGGTTATCCCAGAAACCACGCAGATGACACCGTTCGAGCTCGTCCACGGAAGACTGCCGACTACAATGCTTGACGCCATGCTGCCTCACGTAGAAGACGACGACTTGAACGCCGACGTCCAAGGATGCCTTCAGCGTGCGGAGGAGACCCGCCAGCTCGCTCGAGTTCGTATAACGGACCAGCAGCTGGTGGATGGCGGCCGCTACAACCTCCGACGCCGAGCCGCCGAGTACCACCCAGGGGATCGTGTGCGGGTTTGGACTCCCATCCGACGACGCGGACTGAGTGAGAAACTTCTGCGACGATATTTCGGACCCTACAAGGTTCTTCGACGTGTTGGCTAACTTACCTACGAAGTGATCCCCGATGGTGACTCCGGCACATCACGACGACACACGCGGCCCGAATTCGTCCACGTGGTTCGCTTAAAACCTTTCTACCGACGATGACGAACTTTTATTTTTATTTGTTCGGACTGTCGCTTATGTTAGCATTGGGTCGATGCACTCTTAGAGGGGGGTAATGCCGCGAACCATGCATTGGGTTTGTTTATTTGTGTTTTGCTTTTACCGCCCGGTTGCGCCGGTCTCTGTTATCTTTGTGCCAAGGGAAGCGCGTGTTCCATTCTTTCTTTCTGTGCCGCATGTGTTAGCTGTTCTGATAGGGAGAGCATCCCGATCTAACGTGAACAGCCCGGAATAATCTTCTTGGATCTACAATGTTCTCGATGCTAATCGACGGTTCGAGATCCACGCGCGCCGAAAGATAAAAACCCGGCAGAGCAGACGCCGGGGTATTCGATTCTGCGACGTTCGCCGACGCACGTCACTTTGTGTACCGCTGTTTCGCCGCCTCTGTATTCTTTTGAGTTGTTAGGGGAGCACAAGTTCGCTCCAATAAATTAGTTTCTTCTCCAAAACAACTGCGTCGTCCCTGGCTTCGTAACAATATTAGCCTTACTCATTATACTTTTGTTCGTGTTAGTCCTAAATTTAGAGATGCACCATTGAAGAGGTCACTGTACCTTATTACTCTGTCCAATTCAACTTACGGGGTTTTCACGAACAGAGCGTGGTGAATTTTGTCAGCGAGGCCTAATGTAAACTCTGAGTGCAGGATTCCGAGACCTCCTTGGTCCTAAAGGGTGGTTTGCTATTACATTGTCCTTTCAGAACGTATTTTGGCATCACACATGCGCAGGAGACAACTTTACTTCTCATACAGAAAGAAATGTATAATTATACATTGCAGTTTTCAGGTCACTAATTTCGGGATAAAATACTTTGTTGATGTAGAATGTTAAGTGGCGTTGTTGCTTTCTACCAGAAGAATTACCCAGGTGCAAACCACTGCTGTAATTTACAGTTACTGTTTGTTTACACAATAAATCTCCCAAGAAACTGCCGCAAAGAGGGAAAAATTTCCCCGCTGGAATTCTATACCGAAAAAGTATATAACATGTTCTCTTTACGCGTTAAGGTCAATGACTATCAGAGGTGTCCGACAATTATCGGGACCTAGAATACTGAAACCACGTGTGTCGCGACTACAACACCTTCGGTAAGGGAAAAGAACTGTATTTAGATCACATCACAAGCACAACACATCCCATCGCCACCATGATTCCTCATCGCCCTCTTCTACCAACATCTGCGATCACTTCTTTGTCTTCGGGGCAAAAACGTTCAAACAACGTGCTCGTTCGTTCCATTTTTCTAGATATTTTGTATTGCAAGCGTCAAGTAGAAAACATTTCTATAACACTTTGCAGTACATCATCCGCTTAAAGTATGCTGGTCCAGCAACCTCCAATAACATTTTTGAAAAGGCTGAGTATGATGGAGCATAAAAATATCTTTGAGTTGGTTCCCAATGTTTAAGCCATCAACACACGATTCTAAGGGTGCCTTCGACCGCATACAGGCACTACGTAGATGTGAAAATGTTTTTTCGCATGCCTTTAGGGGCAAAACATGTATCTCCAGTAGGCGACATCTGCAAAACTTAAAAGGTGTCTGACAAGAGTACTCAGGTGCCGCCTCCAGTATTTCGCACTTTTAAATTCTACATTATCGCTATAAACACCATCGTATATTTCTGGCTGATTTTTCAGCGACCAATCAGGATTGCCGTGATTTCGAAATGAGTTGCTAAGCTTTGCAAACATGCATGTATTTTTTTAGTTTTAGTGCGGGTTAGTAGTCAACCTAAATTTAGCATCAACTAGCCCAATTGAGGCGATTATTCATCTATTACTGTGAATAAAACCGCCTTCTACACAATCCTCATGAAGGAACACTTTTTGCGTCGTATGGCTTAATGCGCATTGTTTTCTGAGGGCTTCCATGTTTTGCCTGTTCCGGAGGCATCAAGATTTTAAGCGGTGATGAAAAGGCAGAAGGCTTACTAGGAAAGCGAGTGAAAACTAGTAGAGTGAAGACGAGTTTTTAAGTAACGTGGTAAGTAACAAGGAATATAATTCGTCAGATGACCGTAGCATAAGCTCTGCTATTGCGGAAACGGAAGAAAGAAACCAAAACATAAAACTAAATACAAAACGTTTTGAACTAGACATTCACGAACATTCACGGCACATTTTGAAGGCGCGTGTTAAGCTACCCGACGTGTAACTTGCTGACTGTTGTTGAAGATGACTCTCGCTCCTAACGAGCGCATAAAAACAACATTCTTTAGCTTCAAAAAGCTACACGTTCGAAGCTCAAACAACTGAATTCCTGAGCCAAGGACGCTTTCGTAGAGGTAACAAAGAAAAAAACCTTCAAATTGTGCCCTGCATAACATCACCAGTGGCGTACTACGGGGAATACTAAACAGAATTATCACTCTGTAAACTCTGTGATACATTTTATTGTATACATTTAGGCGACACTGCAAGCACCAGTATAATAGCGGAGCCTAGTTTTTTCGTGGTTGGTTTGGTCGGAGATTGTCAACCGCACGATGTATTACGAGTAGCATCATAGGAACACGGTGAGAAACTGGCCCATCAGGCAGCACCTCACTACGTCTTTTCTTTAGTTTCCACGTCTGTTGAAAGTTCGGGTTAAAATTAGCATCATTGTGGCTCACAGATGTATATACAATAAACCAAACTTGCATTTCGAGATCAAAGCATCCAATAATGCAGGATGAAAAACATGAACTAGCAGCTCTTTTTCTCGCAGTGCTATCGTTTGCACACCACAACATAAAGTCCCATCCAGCCCAGGCTACGGTCAGTGCTTCGAAACCTTCCGCCTCAATTGTGTTACAATTAATAAAAACTTTATTCAGCAATCAAGTGCAAAACGTGAGGCCTTGGTACCTTTTGAGGTTGAGTTATCGCACAACTCAGATGATTGGCGTCTCACCACGGAAAGTTTCTTTGGCTCTCTGTTTTGAACAGCTGTTATTGGCTTTAGATTCATGCAATTAGGACAATAGAAAAACAATCTTTGACGAATAGTACTGTTCAGTACCTAACGAAGGGAAAAAATCAGACAAGATTGCCGCAAGAGTGTTCATGCAACATCGTATTTATTGTATCATAAAAGTGAAAAATAACCGTTGAAACTGCAGTAAATAGCGAAAACCGACGAGCTATAGAAACAATTTATGGTTCTTTGCTTCTAAAGTTGCAGGCCAACATGCCCTTTCTTTATTTGTACTCCCCATACACAAAAAGAATTACACCATCTTCCCGCGGGGAACCCTGATGAGGATGCGAAGCATCGTGGCGGTTCCGTGAGGTTTCATTGTGTTGCCGTTATGTTGAGTGATCTGGTGTTTACTAGCGCCAGAGGGAATACCGCGTCCGGGTCCACACCGGGGGCAAATGCACGCAATTACTCTTGTGTTACGGTGAGTAGGCGGCGGTTCTCGAGGCGTCCAAGCTCGTCCATCATGCTCTTGTCGATGTTGTCGTCTCTGTGGTTGAATAGGTAGTTCCGTGAGTGTTGGTGAGGTAAAGGTTGTTGAAATTGTTGCACCGGCTGAGAGCAATGTAAACGCCCTCTTCTTCGCAGCTTTGTCTTCTTCTTCTTCTTCGGCGGTTTCCTTACGGGAAGATGACGACGGGGATTGAACGCGAAGCTATCTCGTGATGGATTCTTTGGTTGGCCAATTCCTAGGGGCATCCTGCCACAATCATTAACAGAGGTGCTGCGGAAGGGGTGCTACGGACGTGGCGAGAGCAACGATTTTTGCAGTATGCCCCTAGGAATTGGTCAACCAAAGAATCCATCACGAGATCGCTTCGCATTCAACCACCGTCGTCATCTTCCCGTAGGGGAACCGCCGAAGAAGAAGGAGAAGACAAAGCTGCGAAAAGGAGGGCGTGTACATTGCTCTCAGCCGGTGAACCAATGTCAACAACATTTACCTCACCAACGCTGACGAAGACTACCGATTCTACCACAGAGATGACAGCATCGAGAAAAACATGATGAACGAGTTCCGGCGCCTTGAGAACAACCACCTACTCACCGTAACACAACAGTACTTGTGTGCCTTTCCCCCGTGTGGACCCGGAGGCGGAATTCCCTCTTGCCCTAGTAAACACCGGACCACTCAACATAACGGCAACACAATGGAACCACACGGAACCGCCACGATGCTTCGCATCCTCATCAGGGTTCCCCAAGGGAAAATGGTGTAATTCTTTTTTTTGATAGCGTAGGGGGAGAGGTGCGGACAAAGGACGGACGCCGGACATAGCCCAGAGCAAGACGGTCCCATATTCCCACAGGTTGCGCTACAAGGACATGCACTACTTTTCTTCTCTATATATAATGCCGCGGTAGTATCTTTATCACTGTTTAGACGTGGCGTACTCTGCTCGCAAATTGGCTCAGAAAAGAACCTTCCCGAAAGATGCTATACAGACCATGTAACGGACTTCGTGAAATATAATGAAGGTGTCCGCTATGAGATGTCGTTGATTTGCTGCAAAATTTTACATCGCCCAAACTGGTGGGTCATTGAAGGAACAGTTAAAAAAAACACCCTGTCGATAAAAAGGGGTATGTATGACATTTGCCGTTCCACTGCGGAGATTACAATAGTGGGCTATATTTCGAAACAAATATCGTTAGAAAACTTCCAAAAGTAGTTGAGATGTCACGACATGTGAAATAGCACACGCGCTTCGCATCAGGAAAAATATACACGTGCGCGAGGGAGCCCTAGTGTTCAATGTACACAAAAGAATCTGCTTTGACGGTTTGTCTTTTGTGTTTTATGTGCCTTGGCCAGACTCCGGTGAGTAAATTGTGTGTTGTGTAGATTTATGCTTACTAATTACATGTAAAATCAGCTATCAGAGATAAAGAGAGAGAGACAGCTGCCTATTAGATGAAAGCAGAGAGGTTTGCCGGCATGTTCCCGCCTACACACTAGTCTAAGGGGATGGGGAGAAGGGAGTGAAGGCCCTAAAAATGTAGGGCAGAAGAAACGGGAAAAGAAGAGGTTAAAAGAAAAAGTGAACACAAGGTTTTGTTTGGTGACGTAAAAGTCTACACAATCTGACAGGTAAAGTTCTAAGTCGCCTCTGCGACGCTGATTTCGTGTGAATAATCAAATAAGGCAACCGACACTTTTCTCTGAGATGATGGAGAGGGCCAGGGTCCAAGGAGACCTTTCAAAAATATAGATCCGTAGTTGAGCAATAAAGCTTCTGTGTGAGGTGATTTGTTTCTTGGATGTATGCTGGACACGCTACAAGGACGCACTCTACTGTTCTTGCAATCCACAATTATCCCAATTGGGATTCGCAGTTCGTTAGTGGTGTGTTGAGACGCAACCGGGGGTAAAAAGTTCAAAGCTCACGTGGATTCTGCTCTGCAAACCTCATTGTGAGTCAAGGGTCTGTATGGTGCAGGTGAGGGAGCCCAGTTTCAGGAACAGACCAGAGGGTTTTTTTCTTCTCTAGAGCAAGCTCTTTCACCACCGCTGCAGCCTCGTGTTTTGTGAGAACAATATTTCTTACATTTCGCAGCTGTAGGCCTCTGCGAGCTGCCTCATCGGCTTTGTCGTTACCGAGAATGCACCAGTGTGCAGGCATCTATTGTAGGGTTACTCGGAGAACGGCGACATAGGCGAGATGGTGCAAGTCAGTGACGTCGCGGGATCCATGCTCGTGGAGGCTGGAGCAGCTGGCACGCCGTAAGGTTTGCAACGCCGCCTTCGAGTCCATGAATATAGCCCATTCTGCGGGTGGCTGGCGAAGAATGTAGCGCAGTTCTCATTTGGGTGCATGGAGCTCGGCAGACGTGGATGAGGTTGTTCCTTCCAGGTGGTAGGGCAAGGCTTCGCCGGTCGGCGAAATGAAGACGCCGGATGAACTACGGTGAGGCGTAGTTGAGCAGTCAGTAAAAATGTGGGCCATATTGGAATATCAGCTATGCATACACATGGTGTTATATGCATGTAAAACAAGTTGCGAGTTAGCGCCCGTCCTGTCCGTTCACAGTCCTGGTCATTATTGCGCTGAAACGTGGTTCCGTAGCCAGTTCGGCAAGCTGTGTTTCGCGATGTGCTACCCGCCGGCCACGACTATTCCATTTTCACAACTATGTTGTCGCTGTGTCTACGTGCTCACGATATGAATGCACGCCTAGGTACTGCTCCAAGAACGTATAGTGTCACCAGTTGGGTTGTAAATTAGAATGTGTGTTCGCATCCAATCTAAGCTGCTTTTCAAGTTCGGGAAGTTCCTCAGCTCGCACTTTCACTCTCAAAGAAGAAGGCATACATATAGAGGGCCGACTGAGACGCGAGTGCATGGCGGAGTTGTCATTGATAATAAACGAAGGGTGGTTCTTTACGGATGTTGTCTTCACGACATACAACAGGTCTGTGTATAGGCGCTGGTCTTCCAGGCACCACTGGTCACATTCTATATATAGGCTTTGTGCAGGACTTCTTCGGAAGGCTCCTGACGAAAGGCGAAGCCCCAGGTGCAGGACAGGGTTAAGCATTTTTAAAGCGGCATTTGAAGCTGATCCATATACTACGCTCCCATATTCCAACCAGGAATTAATACACTGTTGAAGAGACGCAGCAGGCACATCCTATCTGCGCCGTAGAAGTCGTGGAATAGGACGTTTAGGATATTCATTGTCTCTATACATTTTATTTTGAGTAGATTTATATCATGAATAAATTAGAGCTTTTCATCTAGCACAATGCCTAAAAACGTGTTCTCCTTCTTCACAGGCACACCTATTTCACTGATGGGGAGGGTGGGCTCAGGGTGAATGCCACGCCTCTTGAAAAATAACACACAAGTGCTCTTTTGAGTATTTAGCCTGCAGCCATTTTGATCTGCCCATTTTACGAGTCTGTTTGTGGCAAGCTGTATCTGCTGTTCACAGATAGAAAGGTGCAGTACCGGAAAGTGATATGAATATCAGCCACATAAATGAAGTAAAAAATGGTACGGGACAGAGCTTTTTCAAGTGTGTTTATCTTAGCTATAAGAAGTGTGTAACTAAGTACTTCACCCTGAGCAACGCCATTCTCTTGCATAAACAGTGGGGATACTGCAGGCACGACCCTTACTCTAAATGTTTGCCCGGACAGATAGCTTTCAGTGGTGTTAAGCATGTTTCCACAAATACCAAAAGATTTTATGTTCATTAGAATACCGTAGTGCGAGGCAGTGTCATATGCGTTTTCTAGATAAAAAAATATGGACATACAATAGTGATTGTTAACAAAGGCATTTTTACATGTGATTCAAGGGCGACAAGTTGGTCCGTTGTCCGTTGGGGATCTGCATGACAGAAATCCTGCCTCGCAGCTGTCGAGAATGCCATGTATTGCAGGAAGTATAGTAATCTTCTTTTGATCGTTTTTTCGAATAGCTTGCACTAGCAGCTGGTCAGGGCAATCCGACGATAACTTGAAACATATGAGACATCCTTTCCCTGTTTCTTCAGTGGCACAACAGCCTGTTTTCATGCCTTAGGAAAGTGCCCAGCACGCCATATTCTGTTAAACAAAAAGAGGAGAGTATTGATTCTGTCTGTATGAAGGTACGTATTTGATCATGCTGTTCGTAATCTTATCTGCACCAGGCGCCGAACACTTGCAACCAGCCATTGATGTCATGAGCTCCTGAAGAAAGAACGGAGAGTTATTGTCGATGAGATGTTTGACTGGCGCCCCTGGCTCTGACCTCGGCTTAGGGACGCGCGCCGCTGTCGTCTGCTGCGCTCCACTCGTGAGGGGCAGAAGGGCGTGTGCTTGGAATAGCTTGCTTTGATGTTTTAATGCATTGAAATGAGTATTTTTAATTGTTCAGTTATTTTTTTATAGCTTCTACACCTCGAAATAATATCAAGCGGCATCCCCCAAAAGGTTTCAACACACGAGGACAGAGAGAACAACTTGCGTAAGAGCATCGGTCACAATATCGTGTGTAACTCGTCATTTCTGGCTCATGCGCGAGGATCAGCGCTCAGACCTCCTCAAGAAGTGCTGAAAATGCGCGGGCTTCACTAAAGTATTCTTGAGGTGCTCGTTTGAAGACTGAACAGTCTAATGCTACGTACCAAGCAGCGGGCCCCTACACACGCATCGCACAGCAGGAAATAAAGCGGCTGTCTTCTATTTCTTTCGTTTTGGTTGACTTGTAAAAGATGAATGTTTTTTTTCTGTGCCTAACACATTAATATTTCTGCACCGCCACAAATGTCTCATTAGTAGGTTTGGGGATGTTTGGTAGGCTCACAAAGATCGTGCGGATTTTTTCTTCAGGCTGCATGACATACAAACAGTTCTTCATAAATTGGCTTTCGTTGTGGCTGCGTGGAAGAAGGTGCTTATCCGCAGCGTGCGTTGTTTATTCACATGCAAATACATGTTTGTGCTAGGCCACCACGATCGCGCCCAAGGTAACGTTATCTAGAGTACACGAAGGCGGCTTTTGTGCTAGCAATTTTTGTAGTAACCATCGTTATCATAACGAACTTACCCGAACAATTAGGCAATGATTGCGGTGTTGACGTTTTGATATACTCGCTAACGAACACAATAAATAGTATACGTGCATGCGATACAAGAATCGAAACCGATGACTATTCACAAGCATCTCATCATACTTTTCCAACCCTTCCAGGCGTAAAGGAACAAATTCTGGTATACTAAGGATGGCGTTCTATGAATTTAAGAAAATTGCTTTTACTCTGAGGTCCTGGGCTGTGGACCCGGCACACTTATCAGCATGATTACACAGTAAAATATAGTTTTCTTCTCCTCGAGCTCATCCTCCTCATTAGTGCAGCATATCTGAATATTGGGAAGATATGGCTCTGGTAAATGTACCGAAATATCCCTCCTCGCCTGAAAAAACATTGTGTTACTGTATCTTTATCGTAGACGTGAGTCGTTTTCCTCAATAAACTGCTATAATGGTTATAAACCTGGTATAAAATCAGCACGCGCCTGTACACGCAGATATTTATTTGGAACTCAACCTACAGTTTATGCCACCCATAAAACATGTCGGCATTCTTTCATACCATACGTAAAGAGATGTCATGAAATACTTTCAAGCGTTCGGCAAGGTTGTAAAAACTGTTTTACATTACATATGATTACTGGGAGTCGTAATGTCTTCTGCCAAAGCCGACAGCCCCGAAAGGCCTGGAATTTGTTTTGGTCCTGTAATTTCGCTGTTGTAGGTTACTAGCAGCTGGCTGTTCCCTTTCTTGGAAAGGTTGCTCGATACAGAAACTGATGCCTAGCTGCTCTTCGCACTCCGCACAGGACCGGCTTCACAAGGAATGGAACGACGCAGGCAATGTTTCTTCCGTACCCGTATCGAAAACTACACTTTAACTCACGCCTTGAGCTAGTGTATGCGATTTTATGTGTAATGTTGGGATAAAAGTTACGCGTACGCAAAATCTCGTGCGGACAAGCATCAGGCGTCAATCGAGCGCAAAGAAACAGCAGGGAGAGCGAACCCAAGGGAAGCAGACTAGAAATGCGAGTATCCCTAAGCCGACTTCAAGCAGGCGCGTTTCGCAGCCCCGCCCGTGGTCGCGCTCACCGCCAATAAGAGTCATTTGATTCCTTTTCGTCACGTTTGGGCTTCTGCTCAGCTGACTTTTTGTAATGTAGAAATATGCTTGTGTAATGTGAAGAGCTCGAGACGTGTTCGAAGTGTTGTGCCAACGCGTTTGGCTGGTCCTCTAGGGGGCCACCAGTGGTGTTAACAAGGTGTAAGCTATGAGTCCTTTGTCCATTAGGTTTTCTTATCCTGTTCCAAACCTTTTGTGTATCGGTGAAAGGTTTATTGAAGTTAAGAAGGACCTCCAGCTAGAGTTTTCGGCCTGACAGCGAATGTGCCTTCCCATGGCTTTGGTGCGCTTGAACGCTACAAAGTTGTCAGCAGTTGGATAGCTGCGAAGAATGCCCCTCGTCTTATTCTGTGCCTGGCGCGCTTGTCGCCTGGCGCGCTTGTCGACGCTTATCTACCAGGGCCAGCTTAGTTTATTTGTGTTACCAGAAGACTGTGGAATGAAGTTCTCTGCAGCGTCAACGATATCTGCCGCGAGAAAGCTACAAGCTTCATCAATACTCAAGTGTTCTTTGGAAGTCTGTGAGAGTTGAAATTTTTGCTTAAATTTCTCCCAGTCTGCAGCGGTTTCTTAAAAACTTTTAGTTGAGATGGAATTGCAGAGGTCTCTGTGCAGGAACCTCAGGAATACTGGAAAACGGTCACTTCAAAACGGATTTTTCTCCACCCGCCACTCAATGAGTGCAAAAAAACAAACAGCATAACCGATTGCCAAGTCTATGTGTGAGTTTGTGTTGTGTGTGGTGTTATAATATGTGAGCTGTCTTTTGCTAAACAAACACGCAGCAGATGATACTAGGAAATGCTCAGTTAAGCGGCCACGGGCATCAGCTCTCCCAGAACCCCAGAGTTGTGTGCTTTTAGGTCTCCAACTAAGATAAAGGGCTCAGGAAGCTCATCGCCCAAGGACCTGAAATTTGAGGTAGAAAAACAATGATCCGGGAGAATGTATAAGAAAAACGAGGACAGAAACTGCCTCAAGGCTAATGAGGAGTCCAATGAACTGGGATGGGATGGATTTTCGGGTCACAATGGGAACTCCACCAGACGAATGAGCAAAGGGATCTCTACCTTTTCTGAAGACAGTGTATTGTTTCAAAAGTTACTTTGCCTTGGATACAGACGTTTCTTGCCACCAAACAATACTGGACTGATGTTTATAGGGGAGTTCTTATACAACAGGTAAGTTTTATGAGAGCACTACAGTTCCCTCGAGCAATGTTTACAACAGCAATTATGGATTAGGATCATAAAATTGTAGTTGTGCAGTTGCCTGTTCTGGTTCATGTCAGTGAGTCTGATTTAGGGCCTGTGATACGAGGAGGTGGTTTTTTTTTTCAACGGCCAAAAGCGCTGCGGCGCTCGTTTTGTGCCTGCTGGGCAGGTTGAGATGCCGAAATGTCTATATCTTCGTCTGAAAATTCAGGCGTCACCAAAATTGTGTCCATCCGACATCCGCATCGTCGATTGGTTCCTGAGGTGGCCGCCGGCTTCTTCGTTGGAGTCTGTGGTGCGGGAAGAGGAGTACGCATGGGGGCCCCCGTCTTCATGTTCTGAATGCCCGCGGGTGTAGCGCGGGTGAGTGGAGCTGGACTGGAAGAGGCGTAACCATTCCGAACAGCGCCCAACACCATGTCCTCCACGGGCTCCCCAGAAGTTGCGGTGGGGTGCTCGGCGGTGGATTGCAGCCCAGCAAGAGGATGAACCACGAGGGCCTCTGCTGTAGAGGCAGAAGCTGGTGGCTGCTCTGACGAGGTTAATGACAGTGATACATAAGCTAAGCTGCATTGTGCCACAGTACTAACAAAACGTCACCCCAAACCCTGGTGGGTGGCGTCTGCATTGGATGCAGCCGAAAACATCTTGTGCTTTTGCCGTGATTCAGGGAAACTAATGGTTTCGGTCACTTTGATGTTAATGATCCATTTTTCCTTTCTTGAAAGATCGTGTGAGCCACTGCAGTTCGGACATTTCATGATTGTGTTTTTGCAGGGATCAGACGAGTGATCATCTTCACCGCATTTACACAAGTGAGCTTGCCACGGCATACTATTGTTCCATGACCATTGTGTTGACATTTAAAGCATCGCCATAGATTCGGAATGTAGGCACGTACACGAAAGCTAATGAAGGCTGCGTTCAATGTCTCGGGCAGGGTAGAGCTAGTGAATGTTAGAATGATGTGCCGGGTCTTGATTTCTGCTCAATCACTCCCCAAAATAATTCTACGGATGCCAACACCTTCGTTATGCAGTCCCCCAAGGAAGTCAGCGTCTGCCCAATGCAAAAGTTATTTGTCGCAAATGACACCCTCAACTGTGCTGAGCGTGCGGTGTGGCGTAACAGTGACTGTCAGGGCGGCAATTTTTCTTGCTTTAGGAAGTTCTCACTTTGATTTTTTTCGCATAATTCAAGAAGAACGTCTCCACGTGGCATCGTTTTGGCATTGCAGTCTTTACCAACAATGTTTTTGAGTATTTGATTTTTATTTCTTAGCAAAACCAAGGGGAGGCTGAGACTAAAGGCTGGCGTGGCCTTACAGGGGCCTCAGCTACCCGATTTACAGCGTACATATTAAAGGGACACTGAAGTGATATGTAAACATTGCGGGATTACTAGCGCACATTGTCGTCCGGAATCCCCAGGCCATGCTTCGACCGCTTCGGGCGCGTTTACGCGAGTTTATTTAGAAGAAAAATTAATTCGAAAATGCTGTCCTCCTCTCTTTACGCTCGCCCATTTTCTGTGGCGTTTTCGTGTGACGTCGGGAGGAGCCGAGCTCGCACAATTGGCTGCGCTACTGCACGGCTCCCCGGCTTTCAGACAGAGTCAGTCGGCCCAGCGTTTCGTCCGCCGGCCGCCGACGGGTCGTCGCAATTTGTTCGCTCAGTTGAAACGAAGCCACTACACGTTTGTGAATGGAAGAATGTGCCTTTCTTTACTTGGTTAGTTTGTACACTGTATCTAGCTCCAAGTCAAGGTCGCTTCACACAAGCGCTGCACAAGCTGACATGCGACGCTTCGCTGACTGGTACGCCAGTAATAAAATATAAGGCCTCTTGAAGGCGGGAGAAGAGTCAGCGAAGTCAATATAGGTACTCAGGAAATAAAATCAACTGATATTTTTACCGTACAGCGTAAAACTAGGGTGCGGGAAGCACTTTTTTGCGCTGCGCGAACAAGCACAGCGGCCAGCAGCACGACTACACATCTGTGAACGCTTTTCCGTCTAAAAAATGCAATTGCTGGACATGAGATATTGTGAAAACTTGGGGGATGCTTACTGCACGAGCGCAAAACAACAAATAGTCACCTAAGCTGCTTGGAATGCTAAAACTAAATAAAAGTGTAAAGTGGCTATACATTATATACCTTATATTTGCCGAGGCAGCAGCGCTCGCCCGTGGCCGAGTGATTTGGAGCGCTAGGTTTGTCAGCGCAAGCGTTTTGCAAGTCACTAGTTAGAATCCCCCCGGGTGCGTGCTTTTTTTTTTATAAGGTAACTTTTTCGTTTTCCGCCGATGTTTTCTATACTGAGTTCACCTTTTTTGTGGCCGCAACGTTCATTGCTCCACGAAGTGGTTCACAGAACGCGCCCAGGCTGGCACTGGCGCGCTAGTGAGTTCTCCTTGGCGTGCTGTTGCCATAAACACCGACTGCTTGCGGGCAGTGGGCACAGGCCAGAATCAACAGACCCTTGGCCTGGTGCGAACACGCTTTTTACGATACAGGCTTCAGTGAGGCAAGCTCCAAATATAGGGGAAAAGCGCATGGCATTTGAGCGTCTGCGGGGACAGGAGGGCGTTCATGCACTGCGTAGGCCTCGGCTAGTGAATGCTACGATTCCAAGCCGTCTTGGGAGGCTTATCTTATGCATTTTACAGCCGACAACATGGCAGAAGCGCGGTGCGATGATTACTGAGATATTCAGAATACCCATCCAACAACGCCATTTGTTTTGTTTTACAGAACCGAAACCGAAACTTGTTTGATTGCTAACCTTGGGCATCGCCCGATCACGGTGCCCCCTCCTCCCAACGTCACAGCCTTAGTAGGTGCGGCCGCCGCAAACCGCGCATGGTAGTTTTTCTTCTTTCACGCTTTGTAAAATAATTACCGATTTGTCAACCGGATAAACGATGAAAACTGTGCTAATTTAAGCCAGTCTACGCAGTGCAAGCAAAAACGGGAGCTTGACAAATTCACTTCAGTGTCCCTTTAACACGTCTGTTCATACATTTAAGCATATTATCACAATCGTAATAGACAAATAGCACAAAGCAAAGTCATTGCTACATTTCCTGTGTATTATGCAAAGCATAGGTCTTGAATTCACAGAAGGATCATAGTGTACACATAAAAGCAGTAATTCGTACCCGCGAAGTTTCAGCAGTTACACTACATGTCACAATTACGGATGAATGTATTTTTGTTTGTAATTGTTTTTAATTTCTACCTCTGGGAGAACATGTTGCATATATTTCAAACCCTTAATTTTATAACAGTATTGCAAACGTTTTGCTTAAGTAACCCGTCTTTGACCAGTTTTTTTAAACGTAAGTTCACTGGCGTCGAAGTTTAATTTTTGCCCAATTTATTTAATATTTCAGTTGACTGTTACAGGAAAGATCGCTCACCATAGTTTGTTCTTACTGTTGGAGTGTGCTGCATTGTATGCCTGAGATGGTAACCGGCAGAATTATTGTAAATTGATTTTGGGTCTTTTGCTTATAACTGGTGTGCAGAACCTTCATGTAGATTTTACCAACTCGAAGCCTTGATTATTCATAAATAAAGGACTTGTACTCAAATCTGCGTAACAGCCATTATAATTTAAATATATGCGCAGAATTCGTTTTTGCAATATAATGAGCCTGTTATAATCAGTTTTAGTTGTGATTCCCCACATCAAATACCCGTAGCATAATTTCGAATAAATGAGAGCATTGTAGAACCTTTGTTTCAACCGTAGTGGTATCAAATGGGCGATTCTATAGATGAGACCTATACTTTTAGAGAGTTGGATAGACAGGTGAGCAATATGCGTATTTCACGAAAGTTGTTCATGAAACCAAACACCTAAGAACTGTTCTGTCACTCTGTTTAACTTGGTTCGGTTGAATATAATAGGGATTTCTTTCTCGGCATTTTTATTCTATGGCCTAAATATCTTGTATGTTGACTTTGTAGCGTTAAGTTTCAACGTACTATCTAATAACCGATTTGATAATTGTTCTAAGTAAACATTTACCTTTGAGTGAAGTTAAATTATATTATCAGATGTGAAGAAAACGTTAGTGTCATCCGCATACATTGCAAGTTCTTGCGGACCTTTTATATTTATCATGACATTTACATAAACTATAAACAGTAATGGGCCTAACTTGGAGCCTTGCGGGACACCTTGTTTTAGCTCTAATATGTCTGATTCAATGGAGTTTAGTTGAACAAACTGCTTTCTTCGAGTCAAATAGCTTTTTAAAAGGTTACCTGCCACGCCACGTATTGCATACCTCTCCAATTTATTTAGCAAAATATTATGATCTATCGAATCAAATGCTTTTTTAGGGTCGAAAATCAGTGAAATTGTGAACTGCCGGTGTTCAATGTTTGCAATTATTTTATCTTTAATGTACAGTAATGCTTCCTCTGTTGATTTAAGTTTTTGGAAACCCTATTGATACTTGGATATTACATTGTGTAGAGAAAGAAAGTCCATAGTCTATTATAAATTACTCCCTCAAATACCTTGAAAAAAACTGTCAGGACAGATGTTGGTCTGTAATTTGATACATTGTCGTGTGCTCCCCCTTTATGAATCGGCGTCACTCTAGCAACTTTAAGTTTCTCAGTAAAAACACCGGTGGAACGACAGATTAATAATGAACGCGAACACTTCACTTAGTTCTAGTGCCACGCGCTTAATCTCACTCGATAAAAACCCGTCAACTCCTGCCGCTGCATAACTATTTATTTTTCTGATAAGGTCCCGTACTTCGGTATCGTTCGTAGGTTTGAGTAAGATAGAGCTGGACAATCGTGGAATGCCATTCGCGTCACGGCCGCCGTTATCAGTGTGTGTTGGGTGCGCACCAGCATCAATAAAATGAGTATTCATACAGTTGGCTAGCTGAAGGTTCTCTACCGGTTTTCCATCTAAATGCGTGAATTGCGGCTGTGCTGTTGTTTTTCTACTTGTTATTTTGTTAACAGTGTCCCATATCTTTTTTAGGCTGGCCTCGTATGTGAAAAAATATCCGTTTGTATTATTTTCTTTTTGCTGTCTTTAAATCGCTCTGTAGCTTGTTCCTAAACTTTTTGTACGCCTTGCCTATTTTGGGATCCTTCTTTTTTATAAAATTGTGTAACCGAATTTTTCTTTTTTTTGCGTTTATACAGAGCTGGAACCACCCAGGGTTTCCGCGCCTTTTTGGTTCTTGTACTTGCAGGTTGTAGTGGAAAGGCTGCATCGTAGCATTCTCCGATGGATTGCAAGAAAACACTACAAGCGATATTTACATCGCTCTCGCGATAGACGATTTCCCAATCTAACGATTCCACTATTTCTCAAAATGTCCGATTGTGCGGTTGTTGACCTTAGAGAAGATATGCGGTTGAGGGGATAGATCATCTATAACAGAAAGAATCCCGATTAAAAGGAAAACTGAAAAATGATCACTGATATCAACAGTCAGAACTCCTGTCGATATATCACAATCACAAAAATTCGATATACAGACATCCAAAATTGTGGCACTGTTAGTGTAAGTTCTAGTTGGTATCATTATGTGATTAACACAACTATGACAAGATACAACATACAAGGCACTTGGTAATGAAGAAGTCTGACAGCTAGGTCAGTGCTAGGTTTTTCGTCCGTCGAGTGTACTACTAGGTGTTTGCTGAAAGCTACCTGAGGTGGTTGGATGCGGAGTGCTTCGGTGCGACCTTTTTTAGGCGGTCGATCAGGGTGTTTTGCAGGAATGGAGAAAGTAGCCATACAACATGGAATCAATTCGATGGCAAGGCCAGTCGCCCACCACTGAGCCGAACACGGCAACGTGGCTTTGCAGCACACGTTAACTGTACGTCGCCACTATACCTCTATGATCGGAATCGAGCGTGATGTCCTCTTGCAGGGTTAACCCTCACCGCCTGGAGAAGAATGAAGAAATGTGGAAAAGAAAAGACGACAGGACAGTGTTAGGAAAGAAAATAGGAAAGGGATAGAGAGAAGAAGAGGACAGGAAAATGTGACTGGCTGTCCCCCCCCCCCCCCCCCCCCCCCCCCCCCCCCGGGCTGGTCAGACCGGGGGCACCGTCTAAGAGAAGCGGGGGCCGAAGTGGTGTGTTTCTTCCGCCAGGGGACCATGAAGGCCCAGCACAACCCTGCCTTTGGCTGAGCCACCAAGATGCCCTTTTTCCCGGACACGGCGAAGCTACGCCCCGCCTAGGGCGTGGGTGGGTCCAACCCAAATGGGCTCGGGATCCGCGGTGTCGCCACTACCATCATATTGAATACACAAGGTGCCCCACCGGGGGCGCTATATGACATCATCATGGCGCTAGGCGCTAGGCTTGCATGTAATTTGGACACCAAGTATGGTGGCCTGCCTAGCTGACCCTCACGCTTTCACTGTGAACAAATTATTTGGCCGAATTTCGGCCGATGGATTTTTATCTATGTCGTGACGCGTCATTGTGAGAAAAAGGTAAAAAAGTAGCAATGAAAGCTCAGTCGACAAGTCGCCGGTTTCATAACCAGCGGGAATTCGGTTTGATTCCGACTATGGGAACAGTTTGTTTTAATGCTTAGCACAATTTGTTGAGCACCACCAAGCCCGGACCGTGTAATGCCTTATATTTCCACAAAAAATGCAGATATCGCGGAAGGTCCACTTGGAATTGCTTCAATAGCCTAAGGGGAGAAAACTGGTCGCACAGAATTTGGAGGAACCAAAAAAAAAATTAGCATATACAAAAATAACGGAAATCGCGAAATGTGTGACGACTTGCATTTCCACAATGATGCAAATTTCCGAAAGATTCACCTGTATACGTTAAAATAGCGTAAATAAAGCTAATTGCCCGAACGAAATTTTAAAAATTAGAAAAATATACATATATATAAATTTGGGGAAAATGGCGAACCATGTAATGCCCTGCATTTCCACAATAATGCAGATTTCGCAAAGTTAAAAACGTAATTGTGTAATAATGTAAATTGAGATAAATGGTCGGACGAAACCTTGAAAAGCAAAAATACGAAAACGACGAAAATAGCAAAACGTGTAACGCCTGGCGTTTCCCCAATTGTGCAGATTTCGCAAAACCTTCGCCTGTGATCGTTACATTAGCGTAAATGGAGATTATTGTTCTAATGAAATTTTGAAAAAATAAACATAAAATATACATAAAAAACAATTACGGGAAATGGCAAATTGTGTAACACAATAACCCTGATTTCGCAAAAGTTCTAAATAAAGTCGATATAGTAGGGTAAATTGAAATAATTGGTCGGACAAAATTTTGAAAACTATAGAAATTTAGAAATATTTAAAAATTACGGGAATGGCAACACGTATACGCATGGCCTTTCCATAATAATGCAGATTTAGCGACAGTTTCATACGTAATGTTTATAATAGCGTAAACGGACGTAATTGGTCGAAAGAAACATTAAACAAAGTGAGAAGAAATAAAATAATTACGGAAAATGGCGAACCGTGGAATGCCCTACATGTCCACAGTGATGCAGATTTCGCGAAATTTCCAAATGTAATCGTTAGAACAGCGCAGGTCGCATGGCATTTACATAATAATGCAGATTTTGATACACTTGCACATGTAATCATTATAATAGAGAGTTTCAGCTGACCGTTTTCGACGGTCCGCTCAGGAATCAGCTGCCCTCTCAGTGCAACCGGAGCCAATGCCGTTCACGGCCATGCACGCCACGCATGCGCAAGGGCACTCCCGCTTGCTATCTGGAGCGGAGCGGACCGCAAAAAACGGTCAGCTAAAACTAGCTACTAGCGTAAACGGAGGTAATCAGCCGAAAGAAACATTACAAAAAAGAGGTGAGAATAAATAAAATAATTACGGAAAATGGCGAACCGTGTAACGCCCTGCATTTTCACAATGATGCAGATTTCGCGAAAGTTCCAATTGTAATCACTATAACAACAACGTTACTGGAAATAATTAATCGGGCAACATTTTGAAAAACTTAGCAATCAGTAAAATATAAAAAATGCAGATATTGGCAAACTCATAACGCATGTCATTTCTACTAAAGCGCACATCTCGCGAAAGTTTTACCTGTAATCGTTGCATTAGCGTAAACGAATATAATGGTCGAAAGAAGTTTTGAAAAACTTATAAAACAAGAAAAATATTAAATAAAACGGAAAGTGGCGTACAGTGTAATGCCCTGCATTCCACAATATTTTATATCTCAGCAAAGTTCCACCTGTAGTCGTTGTAGTAGTGTAAGTGCAAACAAAATTTTTGAAAATTATGAATCACAAAACTATAAAAAGTACGAGAAATGACAAACCATATAACGACTTGCATTTCCAAAATAATGGAAATTTTGCGGAAGTTCCACATATAAAAGTTGTTTTAGCGTAAACGAGATGATTAGCAAACAAGAATTTCTTAACACCACAAAAAAAAAAGATATAAAAAATGCTGAAATGGCGAGCCGTTAAAGGAGCTAAAGGAGTGTTTTTAATTTTGACCACCTGGGGATCATTAACGTGCGCCGAAATCTCGTACACACGGGCGTTTTTGCTTTTCGCCTCCATCAGAAAACCGGCCGCCGCGGCCGGGAATCGAACCCGCGACCTCGTGCTCAGCAGCGCAACGCCTTAGCCACTGAGCCACCGCGGCGGGTCGGTCCAACACAATTGAAGAGTGCGAACCGTATAACGCCCTGTTGTTCTACGTACACGCTGATTTCGCGGAAGTTAGATCAGTAATCGTTATAACACCATAAAAACAGATGATTGGATGAACATAATTTTGAAAAAGCAAAGAATAAAAAAATAAAAAGTCAAATAGGGAAAATTGGGGAACCGTGTAGTGCCCTGTATTTCCACAAAACATGTATATTTAGCGGAAGTTCCACCTCTACCACATAATAGCGTAAATCAAGACGATTGATTGAAAAATTTTCCTTAATCTAAAACTTAAAAAAAAGTCATGAAAAATAGCTTAAAGTGGCGAACTGCGCAATGCCCTGAATCTCCACAGAAATGCTGATTTGCCGGGTGTTCCACCGGTAATCCGTATAATAGCTAGAGTGGAAATATTTTGTCCAACAGTATTTCGAAATACAAAAATAAACAAATAGGAATAACCCCCCGTGGTGGATCAGTGGGTAAGGCATTTTGCGGCTAAGCCCGAGGACGCGGGTTCGATTCACGGCCGCGGCGGCAGGTTTTGTGATGCAGGCGAAAAGCGAAAACGCCCATGTGTTCGAGATTTGCGCTCACGCTAAAGATCCCCGGGTGGTAAAAAATAATCGGGAGTCCTCCACTACGACGCGCCTCATCGCCTGCGTTCTGTCGGCGCGTTAAACACTAGAATCAATCTTTTAACAAATAGAAATAAATAGCGAAAAGTGGCACACCGTTTAAAGCTTTGTATTTCTAAAACATGCAGATTTTGCGAAGTTCTGCCTGTTATAGTCATACTAGCGTACATGGGGATTATTTGTCGAAGAAAAGTTTGATAAAGCAAACGATTTAGCTGGAACGAACGCACACTCTAGCAAGTGGCATAAGAATGCTCCGCATTAGTTGATAATTCTCTGATATTCCGCTGATTTTTCGTTAAATATCCAAGCAATAGTTGGCAGATGGCGTTCACATGAAACTCGCCAGGGCGATCCGCCCGCGCGACTGAGGCTGTTTATACTTCTAGTTTGTCTTTGCTCGGACGTTTCCCCGTCTACCGATTCACCCGTATCTCGAATACCATAAAGGAGAATGTTATACTGCTTAAACGGTTTTTAAATCCTCAATCTTATCGTGAAAAGCGCCATGTAATGCTCGTTGCTATTGCTGTTTGTCTGAGGCAAAGCTGCTGATGCAAATTCGGATTCTGAATCCCGGATGTGGATTTCTATTTTTGCTAGATTATCATTCTGCCTCGAGATTGGTGTTTCGGAGGGAAGTAACTCAAGTTTAATTTCGACTACATTTGCGCGTTTGGTTAGTGATTAGATGTAGGTTTTTGGCACAATATGCAGTTGGAACGCTTTGATGATCAATTCCAGAATGTTAGTATTGCTTGTTTCTAAGCGTTGCGCGGCACTGTTTACCATGTGCACCGTTTCTTCTTGCGCTTTTGTCATGGGACCTGGATTCACTTGAATATAACCTCCCAGCAATAGCATGCGCCCTAAATACAATGCTGCTGCTCGCCCAAATGGCTTGATACCATTGGACATGTTGGGGGAGGGGGGCACAGCACCGCAACGAAGCAAGCATTGTTGCTACGTTAACATATTCTGAAGGTACCCAACCTATACGTGTGCAAGCTGTGAGCGGAACGTCCTTAATGCGATGGCGTGTCCCGAAGTGTCCAAGAAGGGGCTTGGTTATTTGCAGCGTGGTCAGCTGACATTGTTCCGGGTCACCAGCCGAATGGAGGAAAATCTACCAGGTTTGGCAGCAGGACACCCGGCGGATCTCGACCGCTTTCTGAATGTGTTGGCGCGCTGTGCACAAACAGTTTGGGTGGCAGCATTACTTCATTCGAGGCGAAACCGAGGTGCCGGCGACGTAGAACAGGAATGACCAAGCAGCACCATCACGAAAACACGGACGAGTGCAAGCAGTGAGAGAAACTTTCCACGTGCAGTGGCATTGGGCCGAAGTGTCGACTATATGCAGCCAGGTCAGTTGACATAGTTCTACTTTGCCAGCCGAGTGGAGAAATATCTACCAGGTTTCGCAGTGCGACAGCCGGTGGATCCCGGCCGCTTAGAAGTTGTTTTGACAGTCCACTAAGAACTAAAACATTGCATGGATACTCACGCAGTAACTATGCTGGCCATCCAAGGGTACTCATAATCAGTGGAAATGTTAAAAATTCTCACCTATGTCTGAAATAGTAAAAAATGATGATGGTTGTATGTTTATGGCGCAAGGTCAACTGTGGCAAAGAGCGCAAAAAAAAAACTAAACCTCCTACCTCTCTGCATGTTATAGTTGAAGATTCGAACCTAAGCACACCCGCCACTCATAGCAGGCTCTCTGCAAAAAGCGGAAGGCCTTCTTCAATTGGAGTAACTGCTTGAAGACGTGCCTGCGCTGCCCCCCAAACGCCCATGTCTTTCGCGCCGTTAGCAACCGCCACGTTAAGGAAAAATCCAATTCAACATCTAGTGAGAAATCGCGAAGACGTATTCGCGCGGGTTTGTGATTTGTTAACATTACCAACCCGCAAAATGGACAACATTGGTGTAGATGCCGACGTTTCTATCCCAGAGCCCTTTAGGAGGAGTCTTGGCTTCGCAGTAGGAACGTCAAGAAGAGAAATGGGAGCGGCTTATGGCGTAACACAAATCAACCTAACTTCATTGCGTAGGTGCTTGTACTACCCACGTGCTACAGAACAAACTGCAATCAGCCAATGCACAAATGATTTGGTGCTTGGTTGATTGGTGAATTGGATTGATTGTAGGGTTTAACCCGCCGAAGCAACGCAGGCGATGAGGCGCGCCGTAGTGGAGGGCTACGGATTAATTTTGACCCCCTGGGGATCTTTAACCTGCGCCGAAATCTCGCACACGCGGGCGTTTTTGCTTTTCGCCTCCACCAGAAAACCGGCCGCCGCGGCCGGGAATCGAACCCGCGACCTCGTGCTCAGCAGCGCAACGCTTTAGCCACGGAGCCACCCCGGCGGGTTAGTGAATGGGATGAATTGGTGAATTGGATGAATTGGTGAAGGCGCATGTGGCATCAGACGACAGGCAAAAACACCGGTCGCCGCCGACATCTTATCGGCCACTGACCTGGTGAGAATTTATTAACGAAATGGGTTGGTAGTGTAAGTTTATCTTTCGTAGATAATGATAATTTTTTCCTCAAATGTGGGAATGTAACGATGCAGAGCAATGATTAGAGGGTGCCCCAGCTATATTGCACCAAGATTTTAAAAAAGAGCTGTAGCGTTACCCGAAGAAAACCTAGTCCATAATGCTTCAAGTACTGTGTAGTGGCGGTATGTAGCCATTTTTGCTATTGAAAGTTATTCATTACTTGCAATTATTAATCTACCTTGAGAAGTATTCTTCTAGGCAATAAAGTGTAAATAATGCTCTTGTAGGTACCGGCCAAATATATCTAACTGCGGTATTTCCCTAAGCGGACAAACTCAGTACTCATTTAAACCTGAACGATAAAGAAACCCCACTAAATATGAAAAATATCATTCTGCAGCACCACTAAACTCGCGTTATAAACAAGCCCCCTCAAATAGGCTGACTGAAAGAAACTGCTTTGCCTGTCACAGGTCCGAAGGTACAGAGCATCGCTTTCATAATGGCATGCCCGGAAGGAAAGGGAAAAGTAAGTTCCACGGAAAACGTGTCTCCGGTAAAGCGGAAACTCGGACAGGATTTCTTCTTTCTTTGTCTTCGTTGTTTAATTCTGGATACCTCAGAGGCAGGTTGTTGGAGAGCACTGCTTTATGATGCGGGCGGGAGCACCGTAACGTGGTATTTTTCATATTTTGGTGGCTTTCTTTATCCGTAAGAATAAATGAGTATGTTCATCGCTGAAAACACAGCAGTTATACAAGTTTAGTGGGTACTTGCAAGTGCCTTCTTGGAACTTCATTCATTAGGACAGTAGGTACATATCAAGTTCCATATATGTAAAATAACGAATTATTTTTACTATCGAAAAAAGTATTCGTCGCTACTTCACGGTATTCGAAACAGTGTGCACTAGGTTTTCTACGAGTAACACCATTGCTCTTTTTTTACCTAGGTGCATGATAGCTGGAACACCCTGTACATTAGACGCATTAGCAAGGCCGCGTTGCTTTCTGCGTTGAAATAATGCCGCTACTTCCACGCCCACTTCAAATGTAAACCTAACCACGAAGTTGAACAATAAGTTACTTCTCACGAGTCGATTTAAAATCCATTGTCGAACAGAAAAATAACGCTGTGTTCGCTTCACCGATTACCTGCATACGATCAGAAACCCAATAGTCCTGGCTCCAAGTGACGGGGGAGGAGGCCCGGCCGGGCGATGAATAAACTTTTTGGAGATGAGGGAAAGAATCATGAATTCTACGCGTGATTGATGCGATCAAAACTGTCCATCACCACTAACATAAAACCTGCGCAGTGGCGAAGCATGCAGTGTTTGAGGCTATTGAAAGTTTGTAAGTCTCTCTTTTGCCACATGGTGCGCGCTGATTGCGCGCTGGAGAAGAGCCGGTGGGAGGAGCAATCGCGCGCTTGCTGAACCGGTTTCGCGCTCTCTTGCGTTGAACCGGACTTACGCAATTATCATGCGCCATGTGCCCCAGTTTTACGCAGTAGCATGGGTCAACGAAAGCGCAGTGCAGTGCCCACGCCTCGCCCTGGGGGATCGTCATCGGTGAACAAGGAGGCACCGGCACCAGGTAGGTATGCCTTTTCTTGCTTCGACCGACCACCCTACCTATCAGGTCCAGCGTCAAAAGCGGGCACCTACTTTAGTATAACACATGTTATAACCCGTTCACAAACCGCTTATGCTTCTCCTTGACGATTGCTGAAGCGAACAGAGATCGTTCCACAGATGTTTATTTGATGTTAGTTTATATGGAACCTGCATTTACCTATTATACGCTTTTCTTTTACTACGCGTTACGATCTCGCATGAGGTATGAGAAAACAAGTGTCCCGTTGTTTTGTACAGTGACTATGGGGAAGACTACCGCAGACGCCGACAGCCCGGGCCCCTATGGCGCTTCGACCTTAAAAAATGAAGGCCCTCTACAACTATGTACAGTCTCCCCAATTTCTCAGTAATATCGCCGAAGCTACGACCAATGGGCATATCAGCGCCTTATCCCGGTGTCCACCGGCGAAATAGGCGAGACTACGCGCACGCGCATACGGGGGGGGGGGGGATTGGCAGGCTGTTTATGTGCTGTCAGAGGTATCTGGAACATGACAGCTGTGGGCCAACCGCCTAAGAACGCCGTGTAGCTGCACCGGCTGTAAAAAAGAGGACCAGAACATGCCATATGGTATGCCGAAGGCAATACACCTTTCACGCCAATTCTAGTAGCCTAGCTTCGAGCACAATTCGCCGCATACTGGTGGTGTACGTGGCACTGATAGCTGAAACACATTAAGCAGCGTCTATACCACACTTTTAGCACACGAGCGCTCCCATCCCAAGGATCTAAAGTGGTAATTGTTCTTTTAAAATATTGTAATTTGGTCACCCTGCTAACAGCGCCATCGCCGATACCAGTATGCTGCGAGCAATGCTCGAAGCCAGGTTAAAAGACGTTAGATGAGAGATATATTCAGGCTATCTTCTTTGGCCTCCTAGCATGGGTGTTCGGCTCCTGTCCTTTTCACCCGTTGCTGCTACATGGCCCTCCCATACGCTTCGGCCACATTTACCTTGTTTCCATTTCTACTGACGGCATTTTTACTATATCCATAGCTCAGCACATGAGTAAAAAATGAAGGAATCTTACACTAACGCGTTAGACTTTCCGGTAGAGAAGCTGCAGTCAACCTTCACGACCATCCCGACAGTTTACATCCGCGATTGCAGCGATTTGTTTCTTTTAGCTGCCGCAACGACATTTACTTCATCATTGTTGCTATAAGTTTGAGTTTTCTTTATTGTTTTGGAAGTGATATTTGTTGGGCATAAAGTTGGAGGGGCGTACCCTGTGACGTGTCTTTCTCATTCCGAGGAAGTGTTGCCATGGTTACGGTGGACGCTGGAGTTTATTGCCAATCCTGGCCAATCGTCCAATGTGGGTATGCTTGGATTTTCAAGCGTGCGCCGTGGACGCTAGGTGGTCGCAGCGAGGCCTGAACACACAAGCGTTTGAATTATTTTTGTTTTAGGTGCGGAACACCTTAGTACCTCACAATCCCCGTCCACGTCCGTGCGCATAGCATTTAAAATTGTAAGAAATCATACAGGCGCCTGCAGGATTCGAGCCTTCGTCTGGTAGACCAGACAGAGTTAGTGTCAGTCGTCTTACCCACTCGGTTACGACCATGAGTTAGTATTAAAGAGTCAAACGGCTTACGCCCTCGCTTGTAACGGTGCGGAGTACATTAGGACCTCCCAATGTCCGTTCGCGGCCATCCGTGCACTCACCACCACCAAGTGACATGTGGGCGGAGACTACATAAAAGGGTACAACGAGACTCCAAAACACTCGAAAACAGACGCAAATATCTAGCAACGAGAAAACGCTCAAATACACTTGTGTAGCAAGGTTGTGATCAAGTTGTGACACACAGTGACTGCTTCGAACTACGCTAGATGGCGCTACGCGCGCTGTGCAACTCACGGCTCAAATCGAACGACGGTCGGGGCGCAAATCAGATGTCACTCGGGGCGCTACTTGGATGTCATTTCGAGTCCCGTACTCCGCACCCTCGCCATCATCCACGGAGTGTAGATGCTGCCATTTTTTTAACTGCCGGGCGGTCGTCGCAAACCTGGTCAATCTTCCTACGTGGGTATGCTTGGCTTCAAATACGTGCATACGGGGCGCTGGGCAGTCGTCCCGAGGCAGGCAAACACGAGGGCTAGGTATTTTATTTGTTCCGTTAACGGCCGGGCGGTCGCTGCGAGGCCGCGCTCACGTGCACGCGCTCGGCAATTTCGTGGTATTTTAAAGCAAATCTTTACTACCTTCGTCAAGGGATTTCGTGGAAGATGCAAAATTACCTTTTGATAGGAAACTGTGGTATGGCGCCCTAAACCACGAAAGAAAACCGAAGAAGAAAACGCGGTGCGCAAGATGTCGCCGCATTCAAGTCAGTCAGGAATCAGGGTAAGGTCGGACAGGAATGAAGAGGAGGAAGACGCTCACGCTGGAGAAACAGCATCTCCACGGCGGCACTTCCAGGGCCTGTCTTCGGGACGGCCAGGTGACCTGTGGCCGTCGTAAAAACGCCCGGGCACCACGTCGCCGGCAACGCTGGGCTGTGGTGGTATTTTCACCGCCACCAGCCTCCAATGTCTTCGCGGTTCTGCTAACCTTGTCCTCGCCAGCACCTCTTCAACACCGGGCTGCATCAACAAGCCCGCTGCCTCTGAGACACTCGCCTCTGCCCATCGCCTGGTGCCCTCAGCGCCGTTGCCCGAGCCGCGACCACCAGTTGCATGGCGTGGGGAACTTTGTTTATTTTTACTTCCGTTGGAACTAATTTACCCATTGTTGTAATATTTACCGTACCGTCTTTGTGATTGCTCATCATAAATGTAATCGTCCTTCCTTCTACCGAAACCCGTGTTGCGATCCCCCATTCCTGCGTCCCTCCAACTGGTCCTTGTGTCTTTCGAACCTTAATATCATCACAAAGTGGCGTCCGCGACAGGACTCTCCTTTAACAACTTGGAGAGTGAGACTCAAGCGAGCCGAAAAGGTTTACAGGTTAAGATTCCAACATGGGGATCGAAGAACTGGAACAACTTGTTGCCAAAAGAATTCAAGCTGGATTGAAGGGAACTGAGCTACGCATGTGGGTTGAAGAAGAGCGCGATAAACTACGAACGCAGCGGGAGTCTGAAAGGGCAGCGCGCGCTAAACTAAGAGCACAGGTATATGATTTAAAGGCAGCAGCACAAGAGAAGCAGATTGCTGAGCTTGAAGAGTGGGTGGCACAACTCCAGCGACAGTGGGGTGATGTCTGTGGACAGGCGCCATCTACAACCACCTATAATGGCGGGGCAGGTCCTAAGCAGACTGAAAGGATCGTTAGCAAATTCATGCCAGTTCCTTTAGAAAAAGAGAGAGTGTTGCCGGATCTGGAACCCGACGAAGAAAGATTAGCGCACAACGTACACGCATCGGTATGTGAACCATACAGAGAAATGGGCACGCTGCAGCCACAGGGCCTGCCGGAAGGGGCTTCGGCTGGTGGTTCAGACGCGCCCGATACAAACACATCGCTTGTCACAGTAGCCATTGGATACAAAGATGCGTCCAAAAGCGACCCTCCTAAACTGCCATGTATCGAAGCGCTGATGGAGCCAGTAGTTCCGGAAGAGATAAAAAAACCCGAAAACGTAGGCGGAAACATGGCAAAGAAAGGGTTTCCTCGAGCAGGATAACGATATCCTTAAGGTCTGCTATTGTACAGTGTAGCCGAACGAAATGTCTCCCAAGGAAGATTCGGATGCAAGTCCAGATTAAAGCCAGCTTGATAAAGCTGCGTGAGGTTAGCTCCGCAGAGCCAGTGTCAAAGCTCCTGGCAAGACAGCCAAGCATAACTAACGCCCCAGTGAAAGCTTCCAGACGCAGAATTTGCTGTTTTGCTTTAAGCATACTATCTGCAAAAACAGACCGCCAGAAACAAAGACAGACCTCAGCTTCGCGCAAGCATTCTGGCAAATTAAGAAGAAACGCTCCAAACCTGGAAGTGACGAGACTTCAGAAGTGTCTGTGCAGGCAAACTTTTCATGGCCATGAATGCTGGAAGTATAAGCGCAGGAAGCTTAATATCTGACTTGCAGAAGCAACATGGCACTATTACAGGCCTGAAACATTCTCTTGGACTGCGGACAAGTTTTGTATTTTATACCTTCACGGACACTTTGAAGCTGCTGATAGTGCGCAGACTTGTGTTGGGACGTGTCGGACACCTGGTGTGAAAGTGTGTAGGTGTGTCGTGCAGTACAAACTTCCCGAGTGCATTTAGTAGTGAACTTGACTTTATTTCCTTTTGGTTTCTGGACTTGGAAAGTGCGTGTGGTGTCACCTCAGCGACTTTCTTAAAATGGGGGGTACAACACAGAATACAGAATACAGCAGACAGCAGCAGAATACAGAACACAGCACAGTAAATCCCAATAAGAGTCATCATTTAGGATCAGAGAAACCGAATTTCGAGTTCCAAAACAAAGTATTGGCGAAAAACGTTGAAGCTACAATTCATGAAAGCGTATCGCTGCATGGTGATGGCTCACTACCTTCTGACAACACGGCGAAAGAGCCGGCAGCCAAAGGTACAGCCTACACCCAAACGATTACGTCGCTTTTCCCTGATCAAAGAGAGCATGAAGCTTCCAGAAGCGAGCGCTCTGCGAAGAACCGAGATTTTGTTGCGGGCAGCAAAACGCGGAAACGCAAACAGAAGCCCAAGAAAGAGAAAAGTCACTCCTTTATCAACGGTTCGACGAGACCCAAGAGGCGTCCAGTACCACAGGGGCACAAACATTTCAGGAGGAGGTGGACCACACATTACTACTTGAAGCGGAAGCAACTCAAGCCCAAGGCAGGTGTTGATATACTGCGTGAGATCAGCTCTACAGGGGCACAGTCCCAGTCTTGGCCACGATACACGAGCTTTTTGAGGGGAGAACCGGCAGTGGACAGGAGCTCAACCGGTTTTTCCCCCTCACGTATCCGAACATCAGGATCAAGTCGGACAGAATGCAAGAAGTGTTCTCCACTACGCCGGTACGCATATGTCCAGCTGTGCAGCATTCAAATCTTCGTGTGCAACAAGAGAGACTGGTTTTGCATTAAGCCGCGACGTCTCAAGCTTCATGGCCAGCTCTGATGGAAATGCAGGCGGAAGTAGACGTGCAGAACCGATATGCTTCTCACGGAACGAAAAGATCAAGAACTTCAGTCAAATACGTGTTTCCGAACCAAAACATCGTAAGACGCCTACTTCAGATCGGGCTTTATTATGCCAAGCATCTCCAGCTGCACAACGTGACTTTTGTTCAGAGACAGTGCCCTTGAGGAATACCTTGTGCTTTTTGGTTCAGTTTACCTTTTGATTGTAGTTTTAGTCACCCGCGAACTGCGGTTTACAGTGGCTAGTGTTCCGGCCACCATATTCCGAGTAGTTCTTTGCAGAACTTTCTAAAGAGGCGGGTCATGTGATGAAGTATCTGTCAAGAGGGGTGGCCAATCCGCTGAACGTTTCAACGAGGAATCCCAGCCGAGAAAGGTAGAGGAAGAAGAGGCAAGGATGCCCGGAACGGAGTAAGACAGCTTCTTGGCCAATCCCCCGCGTGGGTACGCGCCATATCATAAGGAACCAACCAACCAACCAACCGACTGTCTAGCGGGCACGTCGTGGTTTTCTCTAGCCTGTCGTAGGACGGCCAGAACCGCGGTGTCCTGTGGCCATTGTAGGCCGCCCAGGCTTCCCGTCCCGAGCATTTACCTGGTGAGCCCCTACATTGGGTAGAAGTGCGGCCGCCATCACTTCGCCCTTCGCCTCTGCTGCAGACTTCGCATGGCCGCTGCCTCCGGCGCATCCCCAGCGCCCTGCCCGCATGTGCCTCGCCACGAGCAGCCATTTCTTTACCTCGTAAGAACGCACTAACCTTTATTTACAACGTACTGTGACAGTGAGCAGTTATCCCTTTTCGTGCTGCCCGAACATTTCCTCCGTCGTCTATGTTCGTGTTGTATGTGCCCTTTATCGTCTACGTCTATCCCTGCGTGAGTCCCTATAAATATGCGTGTTTTTGTCTTAAACCTGCTTCCAATTACCTCGCCTTGAGTCTCCCGTAACCTCACATCACAGAAACACATCCTCGGCGACACACCCCTCGAAGCGCATCACATGATTCTCCGGGCCCGCTCTCGGTGCCGCGTACAAGGCCATGCTTTTGAGTGGTTTTGCGCCGAACGAGCTGCGGTCCCCGATGCCGCTGCGGCCTAGGCAGCTAACCACTCCTACAACCTCTCATGCATGCGACGCTGGGTGGTCTCGGGCAACGTGAATCGTTTCGCGCCCGACGAAGAGAAACGCCGTGCTCGCCCGGACTCCTTCTGTGAGCGTTGCACGGAACTAAACGACTTTGAGACGTGGTCGGCAATACAGCTAAATCCAAGGTCATCCAAGTGAAACGAAGACTCAATCAGAATAGGCAAAGCTTCTGCTTTGCATATTCAAGGTTAGCTGAGCTAAGCCGCAGCCATTTTTGTAGCGATGAACAGTTTCGCGTGGACCCTGAAGGGTTGTGCTGCGCATGCGATTAAGTTGGATAGGATTTGGATTAAATTGGATTAAATTGGATTGAATTGGATATCCAATCCAATTGGAGTGCGGGTGTGTAGAGAATTGGTTCTGCACATTCGCCCGGTCTGCGCATTCCAGAGGAGTGACGTCATAGCCGAGGCGGATGCACTGGCACTGGCAGTAGAATAATATCCCTTTCACTCATGGACCTAAAATAACAGCATTAGGAGCTGCTGCCAGAAAAAGGCAAAAGTAAGGTAATGCGCTCCGGACAGATTGGTAGAAGTTTAGAACCCACAGAAAGGCACAAATACGCGGGAAAATGAGCAACTTTTATGAATAGCTCATGCAACTGCACACCCATGTAGAGGCTCCAACCAAAGAACTTGCGTTGTCATGAGACACCCCAGCCAGATGTGGACAAGCACCCACTCCACACGTGGGTGCTCGAGAGGAACTCATGAAGCGACAGAAGAGCCAAAAACACAATAGTAAACTTAAAGTACGCATAGTAAATAGGACAAAATAAACCAGAAAATACGCAGCGATACTAACCATGCAGTACTGGCTGCCAAGTTGTGATCACGTACACGGCACACGCGGTGTATTATGTATATATCCCTACTAAAGCATATGCTTGGTCCGACAACAAACAAGCAGGAACTTGTGCTCCAGTAACCGAGAACTGGAATATAAATTATGCATGATCTCCCCGAAAAGTAATGGGTAGCATCAATACTGCGACGGAAAAAAAACAGTACATCGGCGCTCAAAACTCACCGCTTGACACAAATATTTTCCTAGAAGAAGTGAATCAGTATCTCTTCTCCCTCACCAGAAATGCCACACCGGAAAAAATACAAAATCAGAAACAAAATTCTGCGTAATATCAGGGAGGAATCCATCAAGCGGCTAGCGGAGTACTTAAATGCTAAATTGAGAAATGTCCTCATTCCGGCGCAATTGAAGCAGGCCGATCTCAACATGATACATAAGTAAGAAAAGTTGACGTGGTTTAGCTTTGGTTAACCCTAGTTCATAACAAAAGCTTCACTACTGTGGCTAGGGCCATTGTTGAGGTATATTCGAGGTGTTCTTTCGCAATGATATACAGACATGTTTTCTATAAATATACTGCTCATTCACCATATTTTTTCGCCTCACTGTGTTGTTTAAGCCTCACCGTTGTACGAGGGACCACAGCTGCATGTGTCTTCATCGCACACGGCTCTTTCCCCCACGTGGCCTCCTTGCCTTCCTTTATGGCGAATGATTATCACTGGAGCGGCGGCCACCTCGTCTTCTTCCGCCGTGTGGCGACACGGGTTCCGCGCACGTCCTCTTCCCTCCTCGCCTATCTCTCCCGTGTCGCCTATATATCTCCGCCATCGGGCCGATGCTTCATGCTGGGTGCTCCGCCACGTGGGGCAGGGGTCCAGCGCAAGGATCCATACCCTCCTCGCATATCTCTCGGCGGTAGGGTTTCAAGCTGGACTAGTTGGAAAGAGATATTCTTGGATGAAACCAGTGCGAACCTAAACAAGTTTCATCAACGTGGGGTTGAGAGAGTGAGATTTGTCATTAGAGGGCCCCCATCATCCCCTCTTTCATCACATTGTAGAATGTACAGCGGGTGTAAACCTAATTTACCTGCCAATGACATTTTATATAGGCCCCGACAACCAACGCCCCGCGCGATTATGGAAGCGTTGAACATATCAGGAAGGCGAGACAATTGTGTCAGCCAAGCAAGCGTGTGTCTTCATCCCAGAGTGATTGCAGACCTGCGTGGTCCTTCACCGTAGCCGGTGTATATCTAGTTGCCTTATCGTCGTTGCTCTTGCAAACCTTGTTTTTCTGATGCGTAGTGTTTTTAATGTTTTAACTGTTTACATTCACCCTTCTCGATATTAAACTTTAACTTTTAGATCAGCGGCTGTCGTCGTGTTCCACTTCCTTTGTCTTTGTTGAAGTTTGCCCTGGTCGCATGCCAGAATACGCCTATCTCTCCCCTTCCACTTACCTCTTCTCACCATCGGGCCGGTGCTCCATGCCGAGCGCTTGTGGAAGGGTTGTGGTTTAACCTCTAGCTCTCACGTTCAAAACTGGTCAACCCGCGAAGCCTGCCCCAGATATCGTAGTGTAGCTTTCGCTACGATGAAGCAATCAGTGCAAGCACACTCAGACCAATCTCTGACATGCTGCATCTGAAAACTTTTTGAACATGTCGTGCTCCTTAAACCCTACATTCAGGACCAAACAAGAATTACTCCCGCATCCCTCTTCTGATATCTAGCACATTTTTTGTCACAGGATACTCTCTTTCAGCTTAAGGAAGAGGTGATCCTTAGCGCATCGCGAGAACCAGAGTGATTCTTGCCCTCTACCACTAAGGTGCGCTCAGTAAGGCTGGCCACCTCACCCTACCAGACAATGTCAGCTCTGCCAACTGCGGTGTTCTGAAGTACGCTTAATCTTTACTTTTCTATATAGCCACGATACGGCTTTTTCCAAGCCTCTACAAGCTCACAAATGTCCAGCATATACTTTACGCAGACGATATTACATTCTGGTGCCCGCAAGGGTCTCCCGGAGGCATCCAGAACAACCTGGATCAGGCCACTGACATAGAGAACGAATACGGCAATGCCTCCACACTGCTCTGCTCACCACAAACGTCCGCGCTTCTAATAATTAGCCAGAACCGGCGGGAACTGTGCAACCAGATATACAGCTTCACCTACCAACGGGGCCAAATCCGTGTGTTCACCAGATTCGTATCGTTGACCACAAAGACAAGCACCAGCAAAACGCCGGCAAAAACAGCATAGGAACTACTGAAACACAGTGTGCACAGATGCAGCCAGCTACCCGAGCCTTTAAGCTATGGTAGCGAGTCAACTTACCGAGATTCCATCTGCAACGATCAATACATCGATTCTGTTCCAAGGAGAGGAAGCGGCCATCGCCTTGGCAATTGTTAAAGCCCCTACGGGTCAGCAATGTCTTATGGTAAAAACCGATTCACAAGCTGCAATTTGGCAGAGAGGGGGGGGGGGTATCCCACATACAGCTTGTAGATTCATCACAAGCAAACCAAGGTATTTCATACCGTCCACTCGCCTTGTATAGACGCTGGGACACAATAGCATAGGCGCAAACAGGCAAGCACATGCTGTGTTAGAGCGTATAACCGCCGCATCGGATCACATAGCCACATCACTCAGACCAAAGAAGCCCCACAACTGACCGCCACAAAGTACCGCAAACTCCTACAGCAATACCGTGTCTCACGCCAGAAGTGCGCACCGCCACACAAAAATCTCCGTGTAGAAAAAGCCACCATCTGGCGACGTTTACAGACTACCACGTGCACGCAGATTAGCCTTACACACGCCATCAACTTGGACCAGTTCCCTCAAACAAATGCCCCTACTGCCTCGAAGAATACGGATCTCTCTACCACATCACATGGGCCTGTAAAAACACCTAGTCTGTCCCTGCAATTTCCAAGCCTCGCCATGGCGACCAATGCAGCGTTGCGTTGGCGAGCTCGGAACAGAATCACCGGATTATAATGATCATCAGTGCTTGAGTAACGGCTCAAGACTGGTGATTTGGAGGCAGCAAACAAACGTTTGCTCTATAACATCAAAAGTTATTCCTCCTCTTGGTCTGGCAACGTAGTTAGACAAGCGATATACCACCCGGTTAACAGAGTGGATACCGAAGAAAGGGTGTAGAAGGAGGGTAAAGCGAGTAACTTGAAGGAGGGAAGAAATAAGTAAATTTGGAGGCAAAGTATAAACTCGAGCAGCACAGGGCAGGAGTAGTTGGAAGGAAATAGGAGAGCGTTCATCCTCCATTGGACCTAATAGGCTGTCGATGAAGATTTATTTTATTTATTTATTTACAGATACTGCCAATCCCATTTGGGATTTTAGCAGGAAGGGCATTTCATAGAAAGTAAACAATAATAAAAAAACAAATCATTTGGGCTTTCAAGTTATAACACATACATACACGAGGGGAATACATGTTGAGAGCTAGTCACTTTTTAGCACAGGGTAATTGTTTGAAAAAGGAATGAACAGTAAAGGGGCAACATAATTTGCATCGTACCTAGTATGACGTAGCATGACAAACAAGTCTCGCAGTATATAGAATAAAACAACAATCAATGTTCGTACTTGTACCCATGACAACCTGACAACAACTACCTTCTTTTATTGATTTAACAAAAGCACAAAATTCGTACAGAACACGAGTAATTCAGAGAATCTGTAATGTAGTCTGGTTATTCGTTGTCGCCTTGTAAATGCTCTCTTACTGCCGCGGTAAAATTATCCAGTGAAGTACAGTGTATTAAAGAAGGGCTCAGCCGGTTCCATTCCCTTGTTGCCAATGGGAAGAATGAATATTTAAATGAATCTGTGTGGAATGAGCACTCGTCAAGCATTTCGGAATGTGTGTGACGTGTCAGTCTTGTTTGTGCAATAGAAATGTATTTGCATTTATTAATCTTTATCTCTCCATGTATCAGTTGGTACATGAACCGTAGTCGTGCTAGTTTGGCTCTGTTTTGAAGAGTTAGGATTCCAGCTTTTTTAATAAGTTCAGTGGGTGAGTCAGATAATCGATACTTATTGTATATAAACCTGATTGCTTTCCTCTGAATTCCTTCTAACTTGTTAATTTTAGTGACAGAAAATGGGAACCAAACAATATTGGCATACTCTAAGACAGGTCTGACGAACGTTTTGTACGCAATTAGTTTTGTTTCTGCAGGAGCTAACCGAAGGCGTCGTCTAAGGAACATCAAGCGCCGTAACGCAGCTGAGGTTACTATGGATATGTGGGAGTCCCACCTGAGATCCTGGGTTATTGTTAGGCCGAGGTATTTATGTTCGTAAACTCGTGGCAGGGGAATGTTATTAATGGTGTAGGGGAAATTAGACCTGTTTTTTTTTCTAGTTATTGTCAGCAGAGCGGATTTTTTGGCGTTAATTGTCATTTGCCAATCACCGCACCATTTTGACACTGTTTCTAGGGCATTGTTTAGCGCTATATGATCTTCGTGGGAGTTAATTTCATTGTACAGTATGCAATCGTCGGCGAAAAGTTTTACGGTAACAGGAATATTCAGGGGTAAGTCATTAATAAATATAAGAAACAGCAAAGGTGCTAGGACGCTGCCTTGAGGTACTCCGGAAGTTACTGTTGCTATAGAGGAAGTTTCATTATTTATCTCGACGTACTGTGTCCTATCAGATAAGTAATTTTTAATCCAGCGAACAACCGAGCAATTTCCTATAGCTGACTGAAGTTTCTTAATTAATTTTTCGTGTGAGACACGATCGAAAGCTTTTGAAAAGTCTAGTAGGATGAGGTCTACTTGTTTTTGGTTATCAATGCTCGAAGACAAGTCATGTGTCAGTTCAGCTAGCTGAGTTACTGTCGATAGCCCTCTACGAAACCCATGTTGGGAAGGTGACAAAAAGCGTTTTTGCTCGAGGTAAGTGGTCAAATGTTTAAGAATTATGTGTTCCAAAATTTTGCATACTGTGCATGTTAAAGAAATTGGTCTGTAGTTTGATTCATCATTTGTGTTATCGCATTTAGGTATAGGGATTATTTTTGCCTTCTTCCATTCTTTTGGAACAGTACCTGTCAGGAGGGATTTGTTGAAGATGACATATAAATACTTTGCTACCCATTCGGCATACCTTCTTAGGAATTGGTTTGGAATCTTGTCAGGGCCAGGGCTTTTTTTTATGTCAAGACTTAGCAAAAGGTTGAGTACGCCTGCTTCAGTTACAGACACTGGTTCGAGGTGATTTTCGTCACATGAGTCAATATGCGGTTGTTTACCATCATCGATTGTGAAAACAGATGTAAAGTACGTGTTTAAGGACTCTGCTGTTGTGCGGTTTGTTCCTGTGGTCGGTTTGTCAGTACGTTTTTTAGGGTTAAGATAATCCCAGAATTTCTTAGGTGCGTTTTGAATAAAGCTCGGTAGAACGTTTTTAAAATAGTGACATTTCGCCATCTTAATTTTAGATTTCATTTCAACTATGGCAGTGCAAAGTGAATTCCTAGAAGGATTAGGTTTATCCTTCAGCGATTTCCTAAGTCGTTTAACCCTGCGTTTGGCATGAATAACGTCTCGCGTTATCCATGGGTTATGCTTATTAGTTCTTTTTGTTTTTACTGGTACGTAATTGTGAAGGCAGTGTAGTACAATGTTTTTAAATAATTGCCACACTGTATCTATATCGGCGGAGGGATGATCTGAAGCATTTACGAATGACTCTAACTGAAAGGAAAGATAATCAATTATAGTTGTGTCGTCAGCGTTTTTGAAGTCCGCAAATGTGGTCCGTGATACTGTATCAGTTTTACTTCTTTGAATGTGGGAGGTACATAGAACTAGTTTGTGGTCTGATATACCGGTCATTATTTCAATTTTAGAGTCATGTGTTGGGAAATGGTTGCTTGTAAAAATCAGGTCAAGTATGTTTGATTTCGTTCCTTGAACACGTGTTGGCTCTTTCACGATCTGGCTGAGGTTAAAGGACAACATTAAATCAAAAAGTATTTCCGAGCGTGCGCACTGGAATCGTAATGTTTCCCAGTTAATAGTCGGGAGATTGAAATCCCCCAACAAGATAACCCTTGCACCAGCAACATGTCGTTGCATGTAGCCATGCAGGGCTTGCAAGCTATCTGTTCCGGAATTGGGGCTTAGATAAACACATCCTACAATAACGTTACATGAACCAAACATCAGTTTACAGAATATTGCCTCTACATCGAAAGCTTCAGGCATAACAGTATAAGGTATTTTTTTGTTAATAAGGATGGCCACGCCTCCTCCACGTGTTGTTCTATCTTTCCGTACGATAACATAGCCGGGCGGTGTAATTTCAAAATTCATAACGTCGTGTGTGAGCCATGTTTCGGTTATTGCTAAGAAGTCGGGTTTTATGCAAAGCAGTAACAATTCAACAGCCTCGGATTTATTTAGAATGCTTCGTGTGTTCACATTGGCAAAGACTATGGTTTGGCAGGTTGATTTGGGCGCCGAGGGCGTAGTGCCGGTGCTTCGACTTGCTGCTTTTTTTCAATTGAAGAAGCACTCGAGTCGGTACGTACAGCAACTTTGTCTTTTTTTGCTTCATCCCATTGATACCAGACTTTGTTTATTCGGAGTTTATCATATACTAGTGAAACTTTGTCCCCTGACTCTTTATTAGCCTTTGCACAGTTCCACAAGTTTCTTCTTATGTCCCGTACCCGCACCGAGAAATCTTCGCTAACCGATACGTCTGTTCCTTTTAACTTGTGGCAGTTTTTGAACACTCGCGTTTTGTCTCGAAAGTCGTGCAGCTTAAGAATTATGGGCCTAGTTTTATTTGCGACTGGCTTCCCTAGTCTGTGTATTCGTTCAATACCGACACCATCAATTTCAAGCTTCTCTTTAAACACCGTTTCAGTTACAGTTTCTTCTAGGGTGGAATTATCCTCATTTTGGTTTTCAGGTATTCCGTATATTATTAAGTTGCACCTCCGTGAACGGTTTTCTAAATCGTCTACCTTCAGATGACCTTAAGATGATGATGATGACCTTAAGATGATGATGATGGGGTTGATGGTAGTGGTAGTTCAGGTTGTCTACATTCTATCTTTACCTGACGATATTCTTTCTTGGACTCCGCAAAGACAAACATATTTTTTTATTAGATGCGACGCATCTCTTGCTCTGAGGCATGTCCCTCCTGCGTCGTTGTCACGGCGTCCGTTCGCATGCGTCCTCCGTTCTTTTCTCCCACAGTTGTGTGCAACACTCTCACTCCGGCTGATTAGCATACCGCAGCTGGCGCGCTTCGCTGCGTAACGCTGCATTAACAACTGCTCCGGCGCGCCCAAGTCCGCGCCTGCGCGACGCACGCCACCTGGGCATGTGCAACTCTCTCCTGTTCTTCTCTCCGACAGCTGTGTGCAACACTCTCACTCCGTCGCATTAGCATAACAACAGCTGCGCGCGTGCTTCGCTCCGCTCGCGTCTGCTCCGGTGCGCAAGTGCGCGCAAGTGCGCGCAAGTGCGCGCAGGCGCGACTCTCCTCCGCTGTCTCCTCTCCTTCAGGCGCTGTGAATATAAAGCGGGTAGCGCGCTGCGGCGGTTCAGTCAGCACTCGCTCTCGTTCGACTCCACGTGAATTTGCTTGACGACTCCGTGCTTATTCTGACGGTCCCTTTCAGCGAGTGGGCTGACACAATCCAATACCAGCGTCAGCGCAAACGCTCAAGGCAACGTTACGACCGATTGAACCCCCCGATGCGTTGCTTCACATCAGGGTTCCCTCGGGGGAAGATGGGCGTAATTTTTTTATCTGTATTTCCGCCCGTTGTTACGACTCAGTGTACCTCTACCCTGTTCCCGCATGCTGGGAGATTTACGGAGTGCTCCGGTGCTGTGTAAGACAGCTGTCTCGGGCAAGTTACAGCTACCCGGAAAACGGCCTACGCGGGGTCACCACGCTGTCATTAACCCAATCTCTGCGTCTGCAACACACGAAACAGCAATTCTGCAACACACGAAACAGCAGACTCAACCTGCGAAGCTACTCCGGTCGCACAAACTCCGGCAGAGTGCTTATGTGAAGGAGCTATTTTTGGACCGTGTGAACAGAGGTACTGGGAAATTCGCGCAGCCATTACGGCTTCTTTGAATTAAATCTCTTTGCTGAGCGGATAGCTCCATTTGTTTTGCAGCAGCAAATCCATGCTGCCGCTCTGCGCCAACATTGCTGTAAGCTCGCCCGGAAGGATATTCTCCCTCTATTGCTTCGGCGCATCTTCCGCCGTGTAGCAGACCAGTCAAGTTTCCCTGTGTCTTCATGCCGCCATCACCAAGGCAGGTACTGTCCGCTCACAGCCACGCTACCACGTATGACGGAGGAGACGGAACCCTTTTTGGCGACGCTTTGCCGAATGTAATTGATAGCAGCGGTGGGATATTAAACACCACAGACGTGAAGGCGGCTGCAGACTTCGTCGAATCCACGGCAGCCAATAATGAGTACGGGACATTCCCTCACTGAGATTCTCCTGGCTCCTGAAAATAGCTGCTAGGGCGTGTGGTTTCTTCTCCCGGGTTATTCGCGCAAGACAATTTTGGTTCAATGATAAAGCAGTCCTCTAGACCGGCGATAAATTCGAAAGCGTTCAAAAACCAAAGTTGTTGGAGGTTAAAACAAAATTTCCTTTGGAAGTTCCGCACTCGCTTTGAAAACCAGAGCTAAGAGAGGCTACACGTGCTGTGGGGGCTGACAATGACAAGCTGTCGGAATGCATTGAGCTGATCAATGAACGGGAGACCACCAGACCTCAGGCTGCAGAGGCACAACTCCACCGAGAAAAGGTGCACCATAAGATGAAGCATGTAGATGTCGAGGCGTCTCGATATAGGCGTCAGAGGGTTAGAAGCCTGCGGTCCGCGAAGTCTGAGCGACCTATGTTGCGAATAAGTGACCAAATTCGACCCTACCAGTTAGAAAAAGACATTGGTATTTTGTTGTATTCGTTGTTGTATTCACCAAGAAACGGCCAAACTCGCGAATGCCAGCGCAGGCGACGCGGTGACCGGTGGTCAGTTAAAGAAGTACTGACACTAAATTTCTAGCTTTCAGTTTTCATGCGGTAAAGAATACCTATTTGCCCAGTAATTACGAAATTCGAACCGAAAGCCTTCAGCCGCCAACATAGAATTACTTACAGCACGTTTATTGCAACCAGTTTCAAATTCGGTCGTTCGAAGGCCGTTCGAAGGCCAGCCTGCAAGCGGGACAGTCTTACGTCACGGTCTCAACCATGACGTCAGGGACGTTTGCCGCATCGTCTGCTACGATTGCACATGGTCTGCACTCGCCCGCGCAGTCGGCATGTTGGCGATCGTTAGACACGGATGAGTCGCTGCCACCCGACAGACAGACAGAACAACTTTATTTGGCCAGGCGATTAGGGTGGCGATGTCTTCGCCATCGTCCGTTTTCTAATATCACTGCGGCTCGAACCGGCGCAGATCGTGATAGCAACAGCTCGTCGCCACTCTTCAAATCAATCTGATCGCGCAAAAGAAGTTCCACATGCGAGAAAGCAGATGTTAGTGTGGTGAGAAATTGTGCTAGGGGTAGTTATCAGCGCTGAATTTAAAAGCGGCGTTCAGATAATTGCCGCGACGGTAAGCCTACGCTGACCCGCAGCGGAGGTTCGGCGCTCCGACCCAGCACTGCCGGCACCGCGGTGCGGCGAGCGGCCGAAAGATAGCGCCACCTGCGCGCTAGAATCGAAACAGGCAACGGCAGATGTCTTGGTCACCGATCGCTGAAACGGCAATTATCCCCAAAAGAAAGGTCCATAGGCGAAAAAAGGGATGATATTGTGGTGAAAAGTTCTGTAAGGGATGATCATTCACAGTTGTACAGATACCGGCGATCAAATATTCGCCGCGACACTAAGCCTAAAGTTCCCAACACTCAAGCTGACCCGAGCAACGCCGATCCCGCTGGCTTGGGCAACAGTTCTTGCGGCCACCGCCACGCACGAACCCAGTCCACGTTTAGCGCTGCATGTCGTCGCGTGGAAAATAAAGCATCTTGGCGTCGTCATCGATTTGCTCGGACAGGCTTCCACGAGCAGCACATCGCATTCCGCTAGATTGCCATAGCACAACTTGGGCGAGCTCGGACACACGCACCGCTGCGTCGCCACGGTACGCGTCGACATCGCGTCTGCATCGCGCACCGCGTGGTGCCGGCACCAGTGCAAGCGACCACCATGCGCCGGTCACGAACAACTTGAACAAGAGCAAAGACGTCGAACTCGCAAAGTGCGCAAAGTTTATAAGCATTGCTCACACAGGTACACCCACGTCTCCTGCCCAAACGAATACCACTGACAGCAGAAGCGCAGGATATCGTTTCCGGTCCCGAAAACGACTATATGACGTCACCCTGAACCGACCAGACACGCCGGCCAATGTTTCGTCACGCCGAAAGTGATTTCGCTACTGCTGCCTATTTGTGGAATCTCACGGCCGGGACAATGAAAATCGATTTTAGATGTGATTCCGGGCTCGGATCGCTGCAAAAATTTCTGTGAGGCATCTGTACAAACTACTGAAGCCAATTATATCTTTTTTTAGGCGTCAAAATGTGGTTTAAGTACTCCTTTAAAAATACGCAAGAAACTGCCTAGTGCTTGTTTGTTTGTTGTTATGTTTACTGAAAAAGGGAAGGCCGCAGACTTCGTTGTGGAATTGAGAGAGGAGGATTCACAGATGAAAGGGGTTCGTATGAGGTCGTGGTCGTCGCGAGGCGGCATGAGTTTTTTCGCAAGACGAAAGTTCAGCATTCAATGGTCTATTCACTGCTGTAGGCCATCGCTATCTAACCTGCGCTAGACCACTCTTAGTGGTGAACTGAATGATAAGTTTGGCGGTGTGTTCATCTAATGCTAGGGAATCGATTTTTGTTTATGGGGAAGTCAAATCAAATCCGGAGTCAAGAGAATTTGGAGAGTACGTTCCTCGCGACCAACGCCCAGCGTACCCTGCGCCCGTTTACCAAGCCAAGCATCCACACTTAGGGTGACTGACCAAGATTGACCGAAAACTCTCCAGTGTTTGCAGCAATCGTGGCAATTGTCGCTCGGAACAAGAAAGATTCCAACGTTCGCCGTAATCGTAACAAGTCTTGCTCGGAACGAGAAAGCCACGTCATAACGTACGCCTCTCCAAGGTGATGTTCAGTGATTATCGCTTCCAAAAAAGTATTTTATCCTTGCACTTATAGCACAATGACGAAGTAAAGGTCATTGCGGCAGAAATAAAGAAGGAATTCCACTGCAATCATTGTTTTAAACCTTCGTGATGGTCGTGAAGGCTGCGCACAGCCCCGCTACCTTCAAGTCTTACGCGTTAGTGTGAACTTCATTTGGTTGTCAATTTTGATCGTACGTGTTAGAACGCCCTGTTTGTTCGAGGAAGATGGCCGAAAAAGTCGCTTGCGCTTTCGCCAGGTGAGGCATCTGACGTGGTCACCTACTCGCCAAAAGAGGAGGCGGAGGACTACGAGAAACTGAAGTCCAACCTCCTGTTCTTGTACAGGCAGTTTCCGGAGGTGTTTCTCCAGAAGTTCCGTAAAGCTACGAGAGCTAAGGGTGAGTCGTACTGGGAGTTTGCCTATAAGTTGAGGGCCAACATGGAAGAGGTGCTCGAAGAAGCGATGACTTTCGGAGAGCGCAGGTTGGTTGAGTGCTTCGTTCTAGAACAGCTTTACCGCCGGCTAGCGGAAAATGCGAGGCACTGGGTACAGGACCGGCCAGGGTGAATACTATGGATTGTACCGATATATAATGAAGCTACACTCAACACATTTAACGTTTTTGTTGCTGAAATAAATTTGGAGAGTATATATAGAATATCTGATGTGAATGAGGCCCGTTACCAGATTCCTAATAAGTTTATTGCATGCTACAATCATGTGTTTTTTTACAGAAAAATACCCAACAAAACGTTTCGAAAGCCATGGATGACTACAGAACTGCTCCACATAATCAAACACAAACAGATGTTTCATGATTTCCTTAGAACCCGCGATGCTAACTTGTTTGCAGTTTTGAAGAAATATAAGCATAAACTAAACAAAGACTTGAGGACAGCTCGAAATAATTACCATACCCAGCTATTTCAAACATTAAAAGGGATCCGAGGAAAATATCAACAAAAATTTGAAAATTTTGGCAACAGGAATTCTCGTAATCCAGATGAACTAGAAAACCTTAGTGGTACACTAAGTGGCTTCGTGGTGTCTGACACTATGAATAAGTATTTTGTATCTGCAGGTACTTTGGAAAATTCTATGCCCTGCTCAGATATTAACCCTTGAAATCTTATAGACCCCTTGGAAAATTCTGTAAAGTTTCCACCAACCACTCCTCAGGAATCTGCTGTGATGATAACGAATACAAGCAATAATGTGTCCCCGGGCATGATGAAATAATACCTATACCATTAAAACAGGTTCCTGCATCTATATGCGTAGTATCGCGCTATATTATAAACCTTATTCTTGAAACAGGGACATTTCCAGTTGACCTGAAAGCAGCTCAGGTAACCCCAATATTTAAGGGCTTAGATAAAACCGACTTTACCAATTATAGGCCAATTTCTGTGGTACCTATTCCATCAACATTTTTTTAATGTGCAATCGAGGCCAGGCTGGGAGCGTTCTTTTATTAAATTTAAAGTTATATCGAACTCACAGTACGGATTCCTCAAGGGGAGGAGAACAGAACAAGCATTACTTGCAATAAAAAAAATTATAGAAAACATTGAAAGCCGCCGATACACTCTCGGCTTTTCTTTGACTTTCGCAAAGCCTTTGATTGTGTGAAGCACGATATTCTTCAAACAAAACTTTAGGAGTACGGCGTCCGGGGGCAGCTTTGAAATAATTGTGCCGATATTTCAACAACCGTACGCAGTATGTACGTATTAGCGAAACTCTTCTAGTAATTTAGTTATCAGCCAAGGTATTCCGCAAGGTTTCCTTCTGTGGCCACTTTTTTTTATCCTATAGATATATAAACAAATGTCATTTGTAAAATACCTGAATCATCGAAACTTATCATGTATGCACACGATACCAATGCATCTTTTACTGCGACGTCTGCTATGAAACTGGAAATAAAGGTAAACTGTTACTTAAACAAGGTCGCCGTGTGGCTAGAAAATATTACAATGAGTCTAAACTTATCAAGAACGTACTTAATTATAGTTACACCGTTTACGTCAATGTTCAGGGAGATATAAATGTTAGTTTCCAGCGCACAAAATTACCACAAAACCCAGAAATGAAATTTCTTGGTGTTGGTTCAATAAAAACCTGTTTAGAATGTTCATGTCTCTAAAATTATTAAGGAATTAAGCAACACTGTTGGGTGTTTATTCTGAATAGCAAGCCGCCTGCCTCCATGGTTGTAGTTGACAATGTGTTATGCCCGGTTCTATGCCAAATTTTCGTACTGTTTATTCATCTGGGGCACTACAACTGGTTCAAACTATCATAAGTTGTTACTCCTCCAGAAAAAAATCTTTGCGTGCAATAAAAGGCTATCATGGCAAGCCGATTGATCTGCCCACACACCTTCTAGTTAAAAATATAGAATCCTAAAATTCAAACAAATATACTACTTTTGTCTGCTCCAGTACCCAAACCGAAACCGCTTAAACCCCCCTTCATAAAACACGAGTAACTAGATACTACCTGCGTACTCAAAAAAATTACACCATCTTCCCGTAGGGGAAACCTGTGTAGTATGCGAAGCAGCCATGGGGTCGACTGAAGTTCCCATTAGTTTTCAGTTTGTCGTTTCCGATGGCATTCAGCATCGCGTGCCTTCGTTGTAACAGTAGCTTGTTGACGTAGTTTGAATGAGTGAATGACATAAGGCGCGATCGTAGAACATGCTCCCGTCTCGGTTTGTAGGGCAATGGGAGGAGCGCCACGTATGTTGCGGCAAGAGAGTCGTGGGATCAAAACCGGGCGACGCCCAACTATTTATTTTTATACTAGACTGCGCTGACGTCAGAACAAACGCTGACGGGGCTGAAGAGACGCGCATGCGCAGTAGAGTGCGGACGGCGGACAACGACAACGAGGGAGGGAGGGACACAGCCTGAGCATGAGAGGCCTCGCATCCAAAAGAACGCACCCAAAATTCGCACAAACTATGGAAACAAAGTATACAGTATCAAGTGCCCTAACCACTTTACCTTCTTTCGCTCGATAGTGAATATGAGACCTCTACAAGAAATCTCCCAAAATAGATTAAGAAATACGTTATCAAATGCAATAAAAATTATCTGAGGCCGCAGTGATTCAGGAGTTTTTCAGTGTTATTCTCGTTATTTTTTGCCCTTACGCGTGTACATGGCTACACTGTTACATTCTGAACCCTTCATCTGTGCGATGCAGTATTTGGTAATTGGTCTTTCGTTATGCTCTATTTAATTTCTACTCTTATCCACGTATGTACTCAAGTATGTACCCTCAACCTTTCCTCTGTGCGTTGCAGGGTTTGTTATTTGGTCTTTCCTTGTGTATAGGACTTGTGTAAAGATGTACTGCCTGTTTTGTAATCATGTGTTATCGCACCTATTCTATCTTCTGTACTGTTCAGTAACGGCTTCAAAACTACTTCCAAACTGTAAAGGGATCCGAGAACTTGTCAGCCTTCATGGCCTTTTGTCTCGACTTCCTCTTTTCCTTCAGAAAGAAACAAACAAATGAGCGGCAAAGTTCAAACTTCAAACATTTTGATCGTGCAGGTCAGCTGGCGGAGGATTTCGTCGAATATCGAAGTACCCAGGAGCAGAAAGACGGCCACAAAGAGTTCATGCAGGGGTCTGACAAGTCAGGGGCGAAAAGCAGTGCTTCCCAGGAAGATGGAAGAGGTAACAAGACCTTAGTCTGAGGTAGTGAGACGGGTGAGGAAAATTAGGAGTGTGGAAACGCTGTGGAGCAGCGCCTAAAGAAAGCTTTTGAAGCGCGCACCCGCCCCGGTAGCTTAGTGGCTATGGCATTGTGCTGCTGAGCACAAAGAAGTGGTTTCGACTCCCGGCCACAGCTACCGCTTTTCTGATGCAGGCAAAAAGTGAAACACCCGTGTGCTCGAGATTTCTTCGCTCCTTGAAGATCCCCAGGTGGTAAAAATTTATCCGGAGCCCTCCAATATAGCGCTCGTCATCGCCCGTGTAGCGTCTGCGCTTTAAACGCACAATCAATAAAAATCAATTTGAAGCGCGCACACAGTCTGCGGGTTATAAGTATGGGGGGCACCCCAGTGCGGAAGGCAAGAAAGATAAGCTCGTCTTTCACGTAGTCGACCAGAGTAAGACAACAGAATTCTGGAGGCCTACGTATGTGAGCTCACGGTAAACAATAAACCGTGCCGAGCTCTCGGCGACTTAGCGGTGACGGTAGACATTATGCTGCCTTCGTATGCGGAACCCCATCACCTGACGGGGCAGTGTTTTGAGTGAAACAGACCGCAGGGGCGATGAACGTGCGTCTGCTGATTGTGAAAGTCAGTATTGGGAGACCCGTCTGGTGAACTGATCACACGGGCGGTGGTATCCCCACAACATTTTCTGAACACAGCTACCCATTTTCTAAGAGGTCTGATCGGCTGCTGCGGGAGAACAGTTGCATTTTCGAACTGTGGCCGGGGAGCGTATTCCCAAACCATATCCCGTAAGGGCCCAGGCCGACCACATTCCCCAAGCAGTGGCGCAGCCAAAGAGTTTTAAAAAATTGCAATTTTTTAACCTCCTTGGATGCAGCACCGTGACGTCTCTACCTATATGTGCGCAACTTCATGCGAGGTGGATTTTTTCTTTTTTTCCCCTCCCCTCGTTTCGACTGCTTGGCAGGCGGCCGATGGTTTCGCTCTGTGGGCGGGGCTGGCCTGCGGCGCTGGAGAAGCTGACGCACATGTGGTAGAAGTTAACCTTTTGTACCTGAGCCCCTGATCTCTCCGCGCTCTTCTTGCGTACATGCAAGTTCACGCTGACCTCCGATCGTGTTCCTAGATAAGCGCTCGACTCCGTGCTCGAAGTGCGCGCACGCGGATGGGCGCTTTCACGCGCATGGGGCAATTATACACGGTCCGGAAAGAAAACACCCTCATTGAAAGCTCATTCTACAGCACACAGTAGGGTATACAATTGAGTTGGGTGTTCTTTCACTATATACACACCTCGAACACGATTCGGTGCTGCAGGTAAGGATTACAAGAAAGGCAGCCAATTACCCATGACTACATTGACAAACTGTCCTACTCTTGCGAAATATTACAGCTGCATGAGCTGCTACATTTTGGCACTTTCATAAGCACTATTACATTGAATTTCGTTAACATTACTTCATTGCATTATTCTTTATCAGAAACAGTGCCACTAAGGAAAACATTGACATTTTGTTAACAGCAATGGAAGGTGTGAATCGTTCTTGCAAGGGTGATACATTGATAAGAAAGACACCAGCTCAAACGTACACGTTTTACACTCGGTCATGAATTCTGCATAATTTGCACTGCGCATAACAATTTAGAGAAACAATATCGAAAATGTATACCGACAAAGGGCTAAGTAATAGTTGGATTGTACAGCAACTGAAGTACTCGAGGAGTTTGATATATGTCTTCTGTACAGGGCTATTGACCATAGTCTCTTTACAGAAGTCGTCAGGCCGAGTTTGATATCAGTAATCATGCGTGCTACCACTCACGCTGTTGCCAATGTCGATTAGTTATTTTTAACAATTTGCGCTTCATGCACACAGAGATTTTGCTGCATAAGATACGTTATTTATAAATAGACAGCTCCAGCAGGATCCGAATGGCACTGATGCCCCCTCTCCCCCCCCTGTAATCGGGAAGGAACACCACATCGTTACCACTTAATTTGGCTCTGTCCATTATTCCACCGTAATAGCCACCAGCTTTTAACTCTAGGTCCCGCCCCTGCGACTGAACAGGAACATGTTAGTCGGGTGCGTGAGGATACCACCGCACTAGAAGCAATTACCGAGTACGCCCTTGAAAACCGACTCTACAAATTGGTGTAGCAGCCTGGCCGACTTCCCCGTTCGGTATACAATGTGAACTGTCTGCAGCGTGCACTGTTTTCAGTGTGAACCGCACTGTCCACAGTGTGAACTGTACATTTAAGTGTGAACTGTGCGTTTTGCTGCCACTGACTGACTTTAATGTGTTCATTTTGCGAATAGGGCCCCAAGACTTCAACTGTGTTCATTGTGCGAGTTGTGACCTTCCCCTTTTCTCCTCATCCTTGCTCCCCCAGGGCCCCATGGCCTCTCATTTAATGCAGTGTTACACTCACTCAGATACGTATATTCTTTTCGCTGGGACTAATGAGTAGTTGCCCGTGAGCTTGAAGTCACGGTAGTCGCAGCAAAGATAAAACTAAGTAAATAAGTTATCTCCTTGGCGCCCTATTTTTGCGATAGTGATCTCGGAGTCCAAATAGCGGCAAAAAATTGTCACTTTTAGAGATCCACTGATGGGTATAGATGAGCAGTTTGTGTCTGTTTCCTGAGACGCATTTTTAGCTACCACAGATATATATTTCTGTAGTGTCTGGCCTTTTCATTCGTCAACATTGTGTCACAGCTCGTGCCTCAACTGTAAGCCACACACACGCAAAAAAGTATACAAATGTATAAACAAGAAATAGCAGGAATAAAAATATAAATAGCACAACACAAGTTGCCCGCGGAGCGAAACCATCGGCCGCCCGCAAATCAGCCGAAACGAGGGGAGGGGGAAAAAAGAAAAAATCCACCTCGCATGAAGTCGCGCACATTTAGGTAGAGACGTCACGGTGCTGCGTCCAAGGAGGTTAAAAAATTGCAATTTTTTAACCTGATTGGCTGCGCCCCTGTTTAGGGGGTGTTGTCGGCCTGGGCCCCTACGGGATATGGTTTGGGAATACGCGGCCGGGGATGGCATCCTCTGAGACGGCCGCGAAAGGCACTACTTAGTATAGTTACGGCGTCGTACCTCCAGCTCAGGTACTCGATATCAAGCAACGGCTAACGGAGCTTCTAGCGATGGCGGTGTCGCGTGAGGCTGGGCAGCGACCTCAGCCTGGGCAGCACGGATATAGTGTAGCCTTGACAGCCGGAACAGGAAACAAAAGTATCCTTCGATGTTTGCTTACTGTATTTGTTGCAAAACGTCCAAGCGACGACCAGGGAGCCAAAACATTTGGGCACACGTGCGACAAGAGTTGCAGTGCGCGCATACCGAGTGACACAGCCGTATCTCATTTTAAGCAGGGTCCCCGCGGACCTCGGAGCGCTCCAGAACCAAAGTGCGCGCCTTGTTTGAGTGGTGGAAATTAGGGCATTTTTCTTGGTGGGCTCGAGATACGTGCTGGAAAATTACCGGTGTCGTCCCAACCGTGCACAGCAGGCTTCAGTGAACGGGAGCATTTAAATTGTGATTATAGGGTAAAGCTCGATGGAGAACGGCCGGTGCGTGGGCACTTCCTCGTCGGTGACTCAATCTCGGCGGCTGCAAAACACCAAACAACGGTTCTTTATTAGGAGGTATGCGCCGGCGAAGCGGACATCACAGCTGAGATCTCCTCTTTCCCCTCTCTCAGACTCAACGAGCGCTGCTGCTGCAGGCCTCACAAAGTCGGAAAGAGTGTTTTCTCTGTGGGTACTATGTTCCGGTCGTGTGCATGGAAGCAGTGAATAAGATGCGCAGCCGTTACAGCTTGTGTGAATAAAACCCTCCCTCTATGGGGATAGTTATATTCGTTTTACAGCAGCGAATCCTTGCTGTCGTTCTGTTCAATCATTGATGTAAGCTCGCGCGGAAAGGTATTGTTCCGGTATTGCTTCCGCTTAACTCTTGCCGTGGAGTAAATAAGCCAGGTTTGTCTTGGGCTTGTTGTGGTGATCATAAACATGTGATGGCTGCTTACCCTTACGCTACCACGCATGGCGGAGGCGACGGAGGCCAGTTCGTGGACGCCTTTTCTAGACAACGGCTTTCTCTGTGTCGCGGTTCAGGGACTCGCTGAAATGGAAGAATTTATTTTCAAAAAGAGGCATGCATCAGAAGGACCGTTTCTAAATGCGAAAACCACTAGTGGGGCTCGCGCATGCTCACTTGTTTATGAAACGTGCTGTTGGGCTAGTTGGTACATACTGAATGGGAGGCTTCATGCAAAGACGAGACGGTGGCAGACGAGAGAGGTGTTTCACTGTCACACAAATCGCACTTTTAAAAAACCTCAGGCGCGTCTGGATACACGTCCCTACGTAACCTGGAGAAGCAAAGTTATTTTGATTATTAATTCCCGTTATAATGGTTTTAGGATGTCACACAAAACATTTTCGGGAACTTACGTATGCTCATGTCGCTTGAAGGCCGCCTAGCAATTATCACACTTCTTTTCTGTCACAGCGCGTTCACGTCTGCGTCTTTCCTTATTTTCGTTTCTTTGTCACTTTACGCGAATACTCTGACAGGCAACTGGCAGGAATTCAAGAAGTAACATTCCTACAGTCATATCTCCCCCTTACGCGTACCTCTTTTACATAAATGCCAGCACGTTTGTTCTTACCAGGCGAACATACGCATAACTTTAGTTCACTTTGTGGAAGATTTCAAATTAATACAGTAGTCAACCCCTGGAGTATACTCTGGAGACCCGGGTTTACATTCCACAGGCCAGTCGATATTTTACTGTAATTTAATTTATCTTCAGTGTAGCGTCCACATTGGGACTCTTCGTCTTGTCACGATGGTAATTTTTTGCATTTGATGAAGGTTCTAATGCTTTTGTTTAAAACGAACGACTAAAAAGCGACGCAGGTGTAGCGCTCTGTTCATACAAGAAGAAAAAAAAATTTGAATAAGTCGGCGTTGTGTGAATCTTAGGTCTAACGAGAGGAAGTGGGAGAACCAAAGGGTGAGATACAAAAAAAGAGGGTTAAGTTGCAGTGGCGGCACAAGACGATCGTCTTTCGGGGACTGCTGCAGCCAAGCAAGGCCACACGCGGCCACTTTTTTAAAGACGTTGCTGTATGTAGTAAACGCCCTCGCCAGTACAGCACTGCAACCACTTCTCTGAAGCAAGCCGGATGTAACACAAACGGGATATCTGAATCTACCCGTTGAGACATAATTGTCCCCCAGAATAAAGCCCTGCGCACTGGGTTTGTGCCATCGTGCGGTTTTAAGCGTTGGGACGTCTATCACAGATATGTGTCAACTTTATGCGCACAAGCGGGAAAGCCAAGTGCGGAGCGGAGCTCGAGAGGAGACCTCCAGTTGGAGCTTCCACAGCAAAGCCTTGTCTTAGCTAGTCAACTCAGCGGGGAGGTCATTTTCTCGCCGCGGAAGTGGAGCTTGTGTGGTGGGGTGGAGGTTCTCCTTTTCAACTCAGAATTCTCTCGTCGATAGCATGAGATATTTTACTGGCCTTCAGCGGTCTATACGGTCAAATGTCATATCCGCCGCTACTGTAGCAAGACCCATGTCTAGGGGACTTCAAAAAAATACAAAAAGACATGGGTGCAAGTCGTCATCGCGTCAAAAAAATTCATAGATGTCGTCGGGAGTATCGACGACACGTTCATGAAGCACGTATGGTGTTTCTGAGAGCGGGGAAACGTGACGAAGGAAGGAAGGAAGGAAGGTAGGAAGGAAGGAAGCAAGGAAGGAAGGAAGGAAGGAAGGAAGGAAGGAAGGAAGGAAGGAAGGAAGGAAGGAAGGAAGGAAGGAAGGAAAGAAGGAAGGAAGGAAGGAAGGACGGCAGAAAAAATTGAAGGGACGCAGGAAATAAGGAATGGAGAAAGTAACTAAGAAAGTAAAAAAAGCTCAAGAGTGTGTCCACGGCTATAGCCTAACTATTATCGGCAGGAAGCAAAGGGAAAATGGATAAAAAGAAAACGCAAAAAAGAGCAATGCTTGAAGCTGGGTTTAGACAAGTATGCCCAGCATTAGAGCGCTGCAGGCTTGAGTTCAGTGGTTATCACGCGATTTTTTATTCTATAGTCTTGCGTATAAGTTAGCCCCTGCAAGAACCATAAGAAATCCTTCACTGCCCTGAGGGCTTAGGCCAGAGAAGACCAGTGACTTAAAATGTGTGAAAAATGTCCTCCGACAGTTTAAATTGCACATTTCTGGCGACAGTTTTTTCTTATAAAAAAATTCACCCGCATTTCCCCGAAGGGGAGCATGGGGAAGTGCGAATGCACGGGTGATGCTATGAGGGGGAGTTATGTTGAACTGTGTTGGCATTCGCCCGTTAGTTGCATTTAACACCCCCGCGTGATCAAGTGGGGATTCACAGACCCCGTTAGTCGTTCTCTGGAAATCTTGGTGAATTAAAGTGTATGTTCGAGGAGATCACACACACACGCAAGTAAACTGAAACGACAGTATTCTTTATTCAGCACTTGTTGGTGTTGTCGTTGTAGTTGACGGTCATTATGAACGCCTTGTGGTCACTGAAATGTACGGTCAAGAGTTGTTGCAAGACCGCGCGTATCAGACAGTTCCTCGCAAAGTCCAGGTCGATGTAGCTGCCGTTGATGGTGGTGGGAGCCTCTAGCGGTAGGCACGTCATCGAGTGGTTGGCGAGCATGTATTCCATCAACCACTCGCCGCCCTTTCGCACGTCCACGTTAAAGTCCCCAACAACCACGACCGGGTCCGAGGGCTTTACGCGCCTGGCCATACTCTCCATCGCCGCGTCCACGTATTCGACGACGTCGTCGCGCGAGATGTTTGGCGCGAGGTAGAGGGTGACGACCACGATTCCGTCGCCCGAGTACGCGTCGGTGTAGACGGCACTGTACGGCGACTCGTCCCTGACCGGCGAGGTGGACACGGCGTGCGACACGAGGTTCGCGTAGACGTGACCGACGAGGTAGACGCCGCAGTACTCGCCCCGACTTCCGCTCCTGGCGAAGCAGCAGTCGTCGATGGGGAAGTGGGAATGCACGGGTGATGCGAAAGAATTCTTCTTGGCCAATCGCCCTAAGTGGGTATGTGCTAAAGAAATTAGGAACTCTTCTTGGCCAATCGCCCTAAGTGGGTATGTGGTGCGGATGGACGGACGGCGGTGGACGCGTGATTCAGGGTCGCTTAAGAAGTGCATTCGCACTTAAAACGGCACTCGCATATAAGGGCGTAGGACTCGAGCTTTGCGGCAGCTTCAGCATCCTCCCTTGCTGCAATACTAACGAGGTTGAAGGACATTGAAAGTTTGAGAAAAAGGCATCAATATATCACGGGAGAATTCTTTGATACAAAATTGGCAGAATGTTGTTTCCCAGCAAGTCCGACGCTTCACCCTCACAGTAAAAGCGTGTGACTGCGCATGGAGGCCATCCCGAATGACAGTATGTTACGTCCGCTTGCTTGGTACCACCTCACATTCTTCTAGGCCAATATCTGTATTACAGTATGCCGGGAGTGCAGTAAAGTTTCCAGTTACGAAGCACTCATGCGCCCATTGCGTCCCCGAAAGCGGCCACTACTCGAACATGCAGGCCACGTCCACAGTCAGTGAAATGGAGCAGGTCTTGCAGACGCTGAAAAAGTTGGTACGTGGGAGCTCGGCAGAGGTTTCTTGCCTCTGACCTCAAGGTAGACGGAAAGAAGACATCAGAATAAAGCACAGAATGGGATCAGGCTGCTCCAACGTGCTTGTAGAAGACACGAGAGCTGTTGCAATTTGAACCAGTTTCCGCTGCAACAGGGTAAAGGGAGATTCAGAGTGTCGGCCCGCATGTGCCCCCCAGCACCCGCACCGGCTGGCTGGGCAACGGTAGTGTCACGTGCCTAGCTGAGGTCAGTTGCAACTACAACGGTGAGTGGGTTACCTGGTCCTTGCCAACAGCTCCCAGTATTTATGAGGGCAAGCTGCGTCCAAGAGGCAGATGCCTTTTTTTTGGAGGCAGGCCAGGTCCACCTGCTTGGCTACCGACGCTGACGAATTATAGCACAGGACTGTAAAAGCTCCTCCTAAATTGAGGAAGCCGCAAACCTCTTGCACTGGGATTGTGCCGACGCGGAGGCACCTGGTCACGGGGAACGATGTCCTACGCTGGGGCTTCATGGGCGGGTCTCGAAATGACACTCGCGGACGCAGTTGTCGGTGCTCTAAGTGTGGTCCGGATCTCTGCGACAACACGAGGAAAGAGGAAATTAGTACACCGACCAGCGAAGCTCTCCTTGCCCAGAACCGCTAAATAAGGCGTGACTGAACTCCTTGGCGTAGACCCCATAAAGAGTTGGTTGGAACAGGATGTAAAAGCAGGTCACATCAGTATATCACCGAGGGAATCCACCACCCCCATGGAGTTCGTAGAATAAACTACCGGTATCCCGGGTACGCGAAAATTAGGGGTACCCAAGCACCCAGACTAGTGAAAAATTCCCGCGACGAATCGTTAGTACTACTGCTCGGGGAACCATGTACGCATGGGCTGTGCGTCCCAGTGCTCGGTGCTAGGGAGGGGCTAGTGCTGCCGGCCTCTGTTACGTTTTCTTTGTCTCCGGCGCTGGGATCCCAGCAAGCAGCACTTGTTGAGGAGCGGCAATATCGCTGCAGGGGGAGCCTATTTTCAGAATTTCCACAGGTTGATGCCCTCCCTTAAGTGACAGAGGGAGGCATCTTTGGATCAGAACAAATATTGCCTGTTCCCATGTTCCCATTCCCTTCCAAATTTTCATGCCCCTTTATCTTTTCTTTCAACCCTCCCCCTTTAACCACACCGCTCACGCTAGTTCTCAGGGAACACATGCGGAGTCTGCCCGGCTCGCCGGGTGTAAGTCGCTGAGTAGCTCTTCCCATTTATTTTCTCTATACCCACGAACTGTGAAAACGTTATTTGGTACTTGGACAATTTAATTATTTTACAGTTGCTTATAAAAATATTATACTTGGGTTGTAAGTGCCGAGGGTGCTTGATTTGTATTCTTTTACCTCCTTCACTCCATGCAAGCGAGCTCAACGGCTTTAATTAGTGATTTTATCTCGCATACATTGCTGGGAGTCTTTTGTAGCGCAATCATTTTCGGCGTGTGACGGAAGACACGAATGGTGTCTTGCAGGCCATTTTCACATTACATTGGCCTATGTCGTTTGTTTTTGCACTTATAACGAGGCTATCGAGAATATTATTGTTCTAGCCAGCCAGCCTTGCTTCGAAATCTTCAAATTGAGGCCAGTTGAGAACAACACAATCTTTTCAACCACAGGCTAAGTAACTTCGTATGCAAAAGCAAATAGCTGTTCAATGGGATAGGAAATGTCAACTCTACATGCGGGCAGCAGAAGCGGCAGCAAGTAACCTGAGTTCCCGTCGTTGCAATGAAGAGAAAAAGACCAAGCTAAATGGAGGCAGGCCTCACAGCGGTTCCTCCTAAGAGTGAAAATCTGCATCAAAGGGCAGTGTTTTAAATAGCTGTCCTGTGGGCATTGCATTCACGCAACCTGGGCGCGCTTAAGCAGCACTGGCAACAGAGGGGGATGCGACAGGCCATTACAGATGTCACGTGGCTATTCCGCCCTTCATGGGGCGCTCATGCTCCAGCGGTGGGTAATTGACTTCGGTTCAATGCAGCAAGCAATATCTAGTGAAGACAAATATCTAGTGCAATATCTTGTGGAGACGGGAAAATTGCCATACAGCTCAAAAGATTCCCTTTTGGAATGCCAGGTGTGACATATACGTTTCGCCTGTTTTTGACGTTCGCCTATTGTGCTCACATTCCCTTATTTTGCCTTATTTCCGGTCTGTTTTTTATGTTTTATGCAATCGCGCACCATACGTAGCTAAAAAAGAGCTAGTGGTAACGTGTGTCGATGTATTTATCTTTGTCTCTGAAACGCAAGTGGACGATGCTCACCCAGGCAGCCCAGGACTGCTCGGCCTAAATCAAGCCGGTGTACTTTGGCCGGTGATTTTCTGCCCGGCCTTTTTCCACAAGCCATGACCAGCCCGTGTCCAAATGTGGGCCTTTTGGCCGTATACGGCCGTACTCCCATGGCTGTCTAACAGCCTGTGTCCGTAGGCCAGTCGACCGGCTTGCGTTCATACGGCCAGATTCCAGCCGTAGTGCTCCGGCCATTCCAAAGCCACCCGTGTACAGCCGAATTACGGAAACCGGAGGACAGCCGAGATGCGGTCGTCGGACTCCAGCCGGACTAAGGCTGCCGGAAATACAGCCGTGCTACGGGCATTGGAATTCAGTCACAGTACGTTATCTGTACTGAGGCCGGTCACTGCATGTCGCGCAAGCAGATGACTCAGTCGCGCTGTGCAGCAGCCCAAACCCGGCGTTTTGGGTCCAATCCAGGCACATCAAAGTGACCCGGCGCGCAACCACCAGCCGTCCAGCCTTCAGCGCAGCCTTGCTTAATTATCAACGTCAGTTAACACCAAAATTAATTTATTAAACAGTGCTCACAAATTCTCGTTCCTTTAAAGGGACACTGAAGTGAATTTGTCAAGCTCCCGTTTTTGCTTGCACTGCGTAGACTGGCTCAAATTAGCACACTTTTCATCGTTTATCCGGTTGACAAATCGGTAATCATTTTACAAAGCGCGAAAGAAGAAAAACTACCATGCGCGGTTTGCGGCGGCCGCACCAACTAAAGCTGTGACGTTGGGAGGAGGGGGCACCGTGATTGGACGATACCCAAGGTTAGCAATCAAACAAGTTTTGGTATCGGTTTCGGTTCTGTAAAACACAACCGATAGTGTTGTTGGATGTGCATTCTCAATATCTCAGTAATCATCGTACCGCGCTTCTGCCATGTTGTCGGCTGTAAAATGCATAAGATAAGCCTCCCAGGACGGCTTGGAATCGTAGCATTCACTAGCCGAGGCCTACGCAGTGCATGAACGCCCTCCGCGTCCCCGCAGACGCTCAAATGTCATGCGCTTTTCCCCCATATTTGGAGCCTGCCTCACTCATGCTTGTATCGTAAAAAGTGCGTTCGCACCAGGCCAAGGGTCTGTTGATTCTGGTCTGTGCCCACTGCTCGCAAGCAGTCGGTGCTTATTGCAACAGCACCCCAACGACAACTCGCCAGTGCACCAGTGCCCGCCTGCGCGCGTTCTGTGGAGCAATGAATGTTGCGGCCCAAAAAAAGGTGAACTCAGTATAAAAAACATCGACGGAAAACAAAAAAGTTAACCTAAAAAAAAGCACGTACCCGCGGGGATTCGAACTTGTGACCTGCAAAACACTAACGATGCCATACCTAGCGCTCCTACCCACTCGTCCACCGGCGAGCGATGCAAACTTGGAGATGTAAGGTATATAATGTTAACCAGTTTACGCTTTTATTTAGTTTTAGCATTCCAAGTAGCTTAGGTGAGTATTTGTTGTTTTGCGCTCGTGCAGTAAGCATCCCCCAAGTTTCCACAATATCTTACGTCTAGCAGTTGCATTTCTTAGACGGAAAAACGTTCGCAGATGCGTAGTCGTGCTGCTGGCCGCTGTGCTTGTTCGCCCAGCGCAAAAAAGTGCTTCCCGCATTCTAGTTTTACGCTTTACGGTAAAAATATCAGTTGATTTTATTTCCTTAGTACCTATATTGACTTCGCTGACTCTTCTCCCGCCTTCAAGGGGCTTTATATTTTCCTACTGGCGTACCGGTCAGCGAAGCGTCGCATGTGCGCTTGTGTGAAGCGACCTTGACTTGGAGCTAGATACAGTGCACTAACTAACCAAGCAAAGGAAGGCACATTCTTCCATTCACAAACGTGTCCTGGTTTCGTTTCAACTGAGCGAACGAATTGCGACGACCCGTCGGCGGCCGGCGGACGAAACGCTGGGGCGACTGACTCTGTCTGAAGGCCGGGGAGCCGTGCAGTAGCGCAGCCAGTTGCGTGCTCGGCTCCTCCCGACGTCACACGAAAACGCCACAGAAAATGGGCGAGCGTAAAGAGAGGAGGACAGCATTTTCGAATTAATTTTTCTACTAAATAAAATCGCGTAAACGTGCCCAGAGTGGTCGAAACATGGCGTGGGGACTCCGGGCTACAATTTGCGCTAGTAATCCCGCAATGTTTACATATTACTTCAGTGTCCCTTTAATTGCTGTGCCTCTTTTGTTGTCCAATACAGAAAATATTCAGTTATTTTTAGAGCTGGAATAGATGTATTGTCCATGTCCTGATATCTTCTGTGGGGCGGCTTACCTGCAATATACGGGGAAGAGAGGGAGGAGGCGGGAGGGTGTTGAATTTCACAAAAATGCACTAGAACGGAAATTTGAGCTAGTTGGATCTGATTCATGTTTGAAGCGCGGGCAGACGAAACACAAGAAGAGGAGGACAAGACGAGCGCTTTCTATCAACTGTTTATTCAATACAAACAAACACACACACTTGTGTACTCGATAGATCATTCATCATTCACAACACACGCGCAAAGAGCATGAAGATACCTTTGTTTTTATCATGCATTACCATCCCCCATGACCCTCGATTGCTGCATTCAAGAATTTGGCTTCTTTTTGCCGTAGTGTTATTGATGGCTTGGCGACACACTCATCGCCTGCTTTTTGTATCATGTAAGCTTCAACGATGAGGCGAAACATCTCATATTTGTGCGCATAATCTGCTTTCGCACTCCTACATGCTGGCTGGCACCCTTTGCAGCCTTTGCAATGTAGTGCAAGGTTCGCGTTCGGCGTTCCTTTGATGCAATTCTCATGTTTGCGCAGTCTGACAATCACATTGGATACATTTTCCCACACAAATAAAACTGCAGCATTTACAGCGGAGATGAACTGAAGCAAACATTTTGTGATGTTTGCAACTTTTCAGGAATGTGAAGGCGAATTTTCCGGATTTAGCTTCTGTTGATCTGCAGTTGAACTTTCTGTTAAACTTTTCGGACTCGCCCGTGAACTCTTGACAAACCTCGTGGAATGCAGTCTCTCTAACCTGTTCTGTTCGGTTGGTATCTCCAGGAGCCTTCTTTTGGTCTGTTATTTGAATTTCGTTGCAATGGCCGGAGCCTACTGTAGAGCTGCGATGGAAATGGGCGTGAGCTCCAAACGTCTGCTGTCTACTTTACTGACCGATCCTAATGACGTGGCATGGAGAGAATTTCAAGTGGAGATATGGCCGTCGCTCCATAATAGCAGTTGGTTAATGCGCTGTATGCGTTTGACGGCAATAGTTAGCATAATTGGTCCGTCATTATAAATGTGTTGGGAAGAGTCCTTGCTGAGTCTAAGCTCAGCATAAAACATTTAGCTACTTTTTTGTGTCCCACAATGTGCCAGGCAACGTCAATCTCAGGCACATTCCGATACCAGTACGGGGAAAGCGTTGTTAAGTTTTAAGTGTCCCTTTATGTCTATAGAGGGGCCGTATAAAATATGGGCCGTAAATGCCGTCATGCCACTGTACATGGACGTTTACAGCCACAAGGCGCATACCAGCCTGTGGGGACATCGAGCCGGCTCATACACGTTCACGCCGTCAGTGTAGACCTCAGATTGGCATATTCTCGCGTTCACAGCCAGTGCATACACCCGTTTTCGTCCGCATAACGCGCTGCAGCCAATTGAGACGTAATACTGGCTCATATCGGCGTTAGCCGAAATGGACATTTTTGGTAGCTAAATATTTGGTAGCATACTCGTCCCCACGCCACCTACGCAATTTTGCAGAGCACGTTATATACAGCTTGTTTCTGAATTGCTTAAATTCTGCATATAAGGTAGGATCTGGATTTGTAATAAATTTCTAATACAGTTTGTCTTTTATTTTATTTTCTCGTACAAGTGAGAAAGAAGTCATGGTTTTCTCATTTTGAATGTCGCATTTTGCATTCCCGCAGTGGAAATGAGGTATTGCATATTTCTAGAAACGTATGGCGAAATCGTGTAAATGCGTTCTGGGATCGTGGTAGGTATAGATGTGGTCCCAGGTTTCATAGATTTATGTGGTGAGTAAAGTGTTTTACAATTCTTTATTTCGTGCCAACTATACTGCATGCAGGGGAGCCACTGTGAGCTGTAAAAAAACATTCTCTGCAGATAAAATCGCTAACGAGCGACAGACAAAAGGATCGGTTAAGTTAAGCTCCGGGGAACACTGTTTGGCATGCACAGTACATGCGAGTTTCAAAAACACATTCCCAAGCTTCTGAGGTAGCTCACCGGCTGTAGTGATTGCAAAGCCGGCTAAAGCACCGACGCGAGTGAGACCACTGGGCGACATCGCTACCGTGTAAGACTTCTCTACTCTCTTTTCTTTCATCCGCAAGAACCAGCTGCTTACCAGGTCTGAAAATAGAAAGCGTAACCTGCAGGCGCCGCCGCGGCCCTCATCCTTTTTGTGTGTACATGTGGTACATGCAGGGCTACCGAATGCCGCAGAGCTACCCTGTCAGCTTTTCCATGTATTACGACCACAACTCACGAAAGTAGCAAATTCGAAACTGCGGTCTAAATGCATACAATGGGGGTGAAAAATGACTCTGCCTTCCCCTTCTCCATTTCCACTCGCTGTCTGCCCGTTCACCGTATGAACGCTTCTTATTGCGCTTGTTCTGTGTGCCACGTTGAATGCTTGTTCTGAAACTTAAAACGAGCCCATAAAAGGAGATAGGGAGGATCAGCTGATCGAAAACAAAATATGGCACAATTCTCTCAACTCTGTTGTTCAACGAGACCCAAATTTGACAGTATAACCACGTCAGAATTACTCCAACTATCTTTGAATACTGTATTTTATTTCAGTGCATTTTTGAAGCTTACAGCGGGCAATTACAAAAATGGTTATATAATTTACTGCAAAAACGATATCCACGGCTGCAGAAGTGGAGAATCTCTGCTGGGGGCGGGGCAGCAGAATGACTGCTCATGCTCCTGTAGGTTCAGGCGAAAGGGCGGCCGAGGGGGCGCGATAGCCGTGGGTAACAATCGCTGGCAGACTCTCATATCGCCCTCGCTCTACCCTACAACGCTCATTAGTATCTCAGGCGAGTATATCGCCAAAACAACGACTAGGGACATATACGTTATTATAGGGCTGGATTCAGTGGGACATTGGGCTCATAATTTATACTTGATCTTTAACCCCAAGTACTAGAGCGGTCAGTACTAATGAACGTTGTAGGTAATAGTGAGCCCGATTGCAGCTTACTTCTCTAAAGCTTCTCTTTTGAAGGACTCGCTTGAAATCAATGTACACCTCAGCGGCTAACAAGTTAGACACCGATTGACTGATTTGGCTGCAATGACGCTGGTTCTGGGACTTAGAAATGGTGGAATGATTCCAGAGTCATTCGGATTCCGCAGTGGTAACCCCCCAACACTAGTATCCACCCCCTCTACACTTCGCTGAGTGGCGTTTTGTGTTTCCAATCCGTACGGAGACAGAACAGCTGTTCTGATAAACAAATTTTGCAGAAATTCAGAGAATTGTCTGGTAATACGCAGCATTCTTGTGCCGCTTCTCTTGAGTGTGAGTTCTTTACTGCCAATTTTTGGTTTTTCTAATTTTTTTTTCTGATTATTATTTCCACTTACGCTATTACACCGATTACAGGTGGAACTTTTGCGAAGTCTCCATTATTGCTGAAATGCATGGCGTTAAGCGGTTTGCTTTTTTGCGTATTTTTAATATTTTTTCTGTTTTTTAGTGTATCAAAATTTCTTTTGACCAATTATATCTTCAATTACCATATTATACCATCACAGGTGGAGCTTCCGCAAAATCTGCATTATTCTAAAAGACAGGACATTATTCGGTTTGCCATTTTCCGTATTTTTATATTTTTCTTAGTTCTGAGTTTCAAAATTTTGTTCGACCAATGATCTCCAATTGCGGTGCTATGGTGACTACGTTTGAATTTTTTGCGAAATCTGTATTATTGTAGGAATACAGGGCTTTACATGATTCGCTTTTTCATAACTTTTTACATTTTTCTTATTTGTTAGTGTTTCAAAACTTTTTTCGAGCATATATGTACGTTAATATACCGATCACAGGCGAAACTTTCGCGAAATCTGCATTACTGTGGAAATGCCATGCTTTACAGCGATCGCCATTTTTCATAATTTGTTGATATTTTTTTTATTTTTTTTTTATTTTTTAAAAACTCTCGTTAGACGATTTATGTCCATTTACGCTATTATAGCGATTACAGGTAGACTTTTCGCGAAATCTGAATTATTGTAGTATTGCAAGAAGTTACGCATTTTGCTCATTTCTGTATTTTTGTATACTTTGTTTTTTTGTAGTTTTTAAAACTTTTGTGTGATCAGTTACCTACATTTACGCTATTACAACGATTACTGTTAGAACTTCCGCGATATGTGCGTTTTTTGGGAAAGCACGGCGTTGCATGGTCCTGGCTGTCGGGGTACTCGGCACAGAAAGCCATACATTAGAATTGCGAATGCTTAATTTAAACGTTGCTCGCGGCGTTACCGGCCGATTGCACAACTTGAATGGTATTAGTGGTGGTAGGGTTTGAATCTTATGAAACAGGCGCGGAGGGTAGCAAAGAGAAGCTAAAGTGGTGTGGCGAGTATCCCCGCACCATTGCAATAATAACTCGGCGATTACACCTATACACCTTCGCAGTAAAAGTCAGGTGTGTCCGCTGGCTTTACCCTGGTGGTCAGTAAAGTCTCGAAGCGGGACATACACCAAGCCCGTCGGTTTGACCGGATGAAGGCTCCGACGGCCAGCGTTTGAGGCTTCTCTCCCTTCACCTCTCAAGTCCTTGCCACGCTGGTCACAGTGAGGGCAGAAGGGGCTCGGTGTTTGAAGTGTCACCCCTCATCACAGCGATGATTAGTTAATGTTCCCCGTGTGGCGGTCAGTGTTGTTGCACTTCAGTGGGGCAATATCCATTGAGATACTACTTCACTATTTTCCTTGCGTTCTTACGAGAAGAAAAACTACGAATACTGGCTTCAAGACTAATATTTCGTGTTAGTTTACCACAGCTCATCAGACGGAATGTCAGAAATTAAGCATGTTCCCAACATTTTACTTGTTTACATCGAACCAAAAACATGATGAGTTTTTTTCCTAGCTCCATTGCAATCGGTAAGGCGCTTAATGTCGCCACCGGTGACGAATTCTACTTGCACTTCGCCCATAAAAACAAAACTGCACGTTAGGAGGCGTTAAGCAGCTGCCACATTCGTACTTGATGCCATTGAGGGGCGGAGAGGGCTTTCTGCGACGTGATACGCATTACAGGTTGTAATTCATGTAGAAATTTATTGGTAGGCACATATAGCAGAAACATGTGGATTGTCTCAACTACAGTTCAGCCAATCTACATAGAGGCAACGTACATAGTGGATTGAGTCAATACTAGAAAACTGCAACTAAAGAGCACAGAGAACGTAAGGAATATCAAGAAATATTTAGATGTAGGGTTCAAGACTGTTCACTTGATACTACAGTAGAATCTTGATGATACGAATTCGTCGGGAGCACGCGAAATATTCGTATCATCGCGAATTCCTATCAGCCGAACAAGTTAAGCAGAACAAGAAAATGAACACATACATACTTCATTGGGCATAAATACTTGCGGCCGAAAAAGTCCGTAATGTTCGTTTGCACTTTCCTACCCTCGATATCGCCGAGAAGACCTGCCTGAAAGGAATAAAACCGTCTAGCGGTTTCGTCGCTCACGCTGCCGGCACTTACGCTGCGGCGCAGAACATCGAGAGCGTAAAGGGCTTCCGACGTCGACGGCAGTTGGTCACACACGTCGACGCTTTCACCGTCACTGTCACTCTCCACGTCATTCACTTCGTCGACTAAGTCTTCGATAGACCTTAAGCCACAGGTCGCAACGTTGTCGTCGGCGGTGACGAAGTCTTCAGCAGAAGCTTGCGTTTCCAGACTCGCCCAGCCTTCAATCACCAAGTCCTCATCGGGTTCTTGATTGCCTCCTGTAGGAACCGCTGCCGGTCCCGTACGAAACCCACATTTGCGAAAGCAGTTTGCCATTGTGTCTGAGGTCACATTGTCCCTAGACATGGCCAGGAAATGCAATGCTTCGAGCAGACTGAGGCGCAGATTGTCATTTTCGCGATCAATTTTTGTCAGCAGACGCCTTACTAACAGCCCCTTGAAATTTTGAAATGGTGTTTCACGTTGCAAATTATTCCCGCGTCCAGTGGCTGTAGATGGCTCGTAGTGTTCGCCGGAAGGAACCTGACGCTGACGTTGTGGAAGGTCGTCTCTTGGATGGGCTGAACACTGGTCCACGAAAAGCAAAATCTTGCGGTTTTGTGCGGCCATTTTCCTATCGAGGTACGTGAGGAACTCGCGGAAAAAATCCCCAGTCATCCACGCTTTTCTATTCTCCTTGTACAAACAAGGTAAGCGTTCTGCCGATCGAAAGCACCGCGGCTGTTTTGACTTGCCAATCACGGTAAGCTGCATTTTCTCTGAGCCGTCGGCGTTCACGCAAAAAAGCACGGTTACTCGTTCCTTACTTTTTTGGCCGCCCTGGCAAGCCTGGCCTTTAACACACAAGCTCCTCTCTGGTTGCAAATTAAAAAAGAGGCCCGCCTCGTCAGCTATAAATACGTCGCACGGCGCGTAGTCCGAAATCAGCGCCGGCAGCCTGTTCAGCCAGTCGCTGACAGCTGACTGGTCCACTTTCTTCGCTTCACCGCAAACAACTCTGTAGAAACGTCCGCGTCTCTCTTTAAAACGATGGAGCCATCCCCCGGAAGCTTAGAAATTTTCAATCCCAAGGGAAAGCGCGATGTTGTCTGCCTTTTCACGGACTACTTTGCCATCCACGTTGACGCCGGCCGCTGTGACTTCATGAAACCATGTGAGTAGCACCTCTTCAAATTCACGTGTGTAGCTGTCTTCGCCTGTTTGACGTTGCCGCTGAAGTTCTGGGCGTTCTTCAACACAATGTCTCGTTGGCCCACAATGGTGCAGAGTGTGGACGGCGCTAGGCCTAACTCCTTCGCCAATTCAACGCGTCTCTTCTTGGGGTTTTCATCCACCTTCTTCAGGATTTTAATTTTCTCCTTAAAAGAAAGGGCCTTCCGTTTTCGCGACATGTCGAACGCTTCGTTCTTGCAGCGCGCACTCGCGACCGTCACGTTTAGATGCAGCGCTCCACGGAACCAGCGTGTTCAGCGGCAGCACCGCGCACAGAACGACCGCAGCAGCGGAAGGAGTGGTGACAGCGAGCAGCACGGCAGCACCACTTTGTGGGCGTGAGCAGCACTAGCCTGTAATGGCGATAGTGATTCGCCTGTGCGAAAGCGCGGCGTTGCAACGAAAAAAAGAAATGAAAAGCTAGCATCTGATGAGCTCCCAAGAAAGGGGTGACGTAGCTTTGTCAGGCACGTGACTCGCCCTGGCTTGTCAGGTTTCGGGAGGTGGATGTGGAGAGGAGGGCCCGTGCCGCTGCTGCTCGGCCGGCCGGCAGAGACTGGACGTGAAGGGAAGCGGATATGAAAAGGGGCTGCAGTTTGCGCATTAGCCACGGTCGCTTATCTTCCCCTCGAAGACCAACTGCGGCGCCTCCGGTCTCCTCGCTCGCGCGCGCCGGTCAGTCGCGCGTTCGTATCATCCCCGAAGGCTTAAGAAACTGTTCGTATAATCCCGAATCATAGCGTATTCTTTATCACATAGTCCGTCGAAAACATTCTTGAAATTCGTATCATCCCGAAATTCGTATCACCCAGAATCGTATCATCGAGATTCTACTGTATGAGCACAAGGATTACCGCATTGCCAAAATTATCTCATTCTATGGTTTTTTGCCAGCGCGTGACAGTTGTAAGGAGCTTGTGCTAATGTGAACGTAGTGCTCAGGAGAAGCAATGCAGCTTTATTATAGTGCGAGGAGTCTACGTGTAAGATATATTGTAGCGTGTACAGTTTACTAACATACGAAAACTCTACCTACCGTGTGGGTACGCTCCATGGAGTGTGGCACGATGTTTAAAATTGACCACCGAAGGTGATGGCAAAGGAGTTTTTTAAGTGCGAATGCACTTCTTAAGCGACCCTGAACCTGCGTCCACCGGCGATGTCCGCATAGCATACCCACGTGGGGGATTGGCCAGGAATCTCCTCGTCTTCCTTGGCAACGGGGGAGATGGGCGCGCGCTGCCTCGCCGCTGACATGGCACATACCCACGTGGGGGATTGGCCAGGAATCGGGCGTGAGAAGGGCTAATGCACCCGCTTAAAGGAGTACTGACCCGAAATTTCAAAGCTGAGATCCGCTCTAGCAATCAAGTACAACGACAACACAAATAGGTGTCTGTGAATAAATGCATCTTTCTTTCTTTGTAGTTGTGTGTGTGTGTGTGATCTCTCTTTCGCGAATATTACCGAACCGCGCAAATTCAACTCGTGCATTCGCACTTTCACATTCTTCCCCTCGGGGAAATGCAGGGAATTTTTTTTGCCAGCTGCTCGCCTTCCTGGGCTTGGGTGGACACATCCACCACTATCTTCTTTGCACGTTCTTCCCGACGTTGACAACTAGTAGGTACCTTCCCTAATAGTCGTGCTGTGTTTCTGGAGGTTTTTCTTTGGCAATGTGAAACCAATTTATTACTCCAACTTTATTTTTCGTGCTCTGCGACAGCGTTTTGATGTTTCTAGGTTACAACCTGAACTTGTGAAAAATAAGCAAATTTACTACACTCATTACAATAATAGCAATAGACACAGTATTGTCCAGATTTTATAGAGGTACTCTATCGTAGCCACGGCAGGTTGAGGAAAACTAAATTGAGGACGATTCAACGAGCGATGGCATGCACATGATAGGTGTAACGGTAAGGGTCAAAAAGAGGGCGGAGTGGTTCAGGCAAGAAACGCGTGTTAGGGGTATATTAGCAGAAATGAGAAGAAATGGGCTTGGGAAGAGCATGTAATCGAAGGCAAGATAACCATTAGTAGTTAAGGTAGCATATTGAAACCCTAGAGTAAGCAAACGTGGCTGGGTAGGCAGATAGTTAGGTGGGCAGGTGAGATCAATGTCAAAGTTTGTGCTGATAAATTGGTCTCAGTTAGCACAAGACCGGTTTAATTGGAGGTCTATGGGAGAGGCATTTGCCTTTCAGTTGTCGTAGACAGGCTGTTGTTGGTGATGATGATGATTATGACTCAATTGTATTGTCATACCTCACTGAAGGTTAGTTGCAAGTGGTTGATTTACTTTCAGGAGCAATTTCTCCCTAATGCCTCTTTTACTCAAGATGCCTCTTTTACTCAAGAAAAATTTGGGAAGTTGTCTTCATGTTCTTCATTCAGCTCCTGACATTTGTAACTGTGCTGCTTCGTTATGACTAGAGCGTATCTTTTTAGTTTTTGGTTTAATTGCACCCTCGGGTGTTATTTTTTTGTGCAGTAAATTTTCTCACCGAACTACTCACAGAAACATTACAAGGTCTTAGAACCTCTCGTGTTTGTTGGTTGCAATAGAACAACAAAACACTCTCCAGGTTTTACACGGCCTGCGCAAGGGTTTAAACAAAAGATGTCATTTTATAGAAGTGCCCTTTTTTATCTAGAGACAATAGAAATAACCTGTCAGTTCTGTGACTTGAAGTCAGACAGCTTAGTGCATGTGCGTCACCATTCGGGAAATATTTATTGTTCCGTTGTTCGGTAACTGAGAATACTGAGAATACATAATGCGTACCTACTTCGTACATAGTGCGTGCATATTGCGCACATGTTTCCAGAGCATTCGTGCAGTGATGGTATCCTAACTAAACCAACCTGCATTGGCGACAAAAACTAACTGTAGAATCTCTTTGAAGAGGTCATAACCACATCACTATCGACCGCCATAGGCGTGGTGAGGCCAGCCATTGTCTGTAAACAATAGAGGTCAATGTCCCTTTCCTTGCATCCTAATGTTTAGGGCCACAGAAGCGCACGCACTGTTTTCTTCCTCTTCACAAGCTTCCCCTTGGCGTTCCATTAAATGTATACCTTGATAGTTCCTACTCTTTTACCATGACGCTCGAGTCTTGTCCTTGGGGGTCGACGGATCTCACAACTTGGTGCGGAAACGACCCGGGACTCGTGTCTGCCAGGCCGACACCGACAAGCAGGACCGATAGCGTTTCTTCGACGGCTCCTGCTTGACAGACCGGCGGAGCTACTTCCAAGGACCAAAGATGACTTTAAGAGAGTCATCATGACTCTCTTAAAGTCATGACTCAAAGAGAGCGCAAGCTGCGGCGACGAACTGTCCTTCGGGACAAGCTTTCCGCTTTCTTGACTGAGGTAGAAGACGGCCCTGAAAGGGCACCCTGACAACAGCGATAGACGAAGCGATGTCCTTAGAGAGTATCGAGGCCATGCATTGACCGATCCAGATGCTGGAAGACGGCATTTTTGTGGAAGCGACGGAAGAAATGATCACGGGAGAGTCCCGCAGCGCGACTTCGTTCAGTGACAAGGTAGTGAAAATCATGGCGGAGCTTCGCTACTGGTCTCGAGACCAGCAGACTGCTGAGTCTCTCATCTTGCCTTCTGTAACGAGAACACCTCATATCGAGTCAACAACCACCAGGACGAAGTTACCGACGATAGAACTGACGAAGTTTGATGGAGGCCGTCATATTTTGACCAGATTCTGGATTTAATTTGAGCAAGCCGTACACAAAATCCGAAGCTGCGAGCGACTGAAAAGTTTCAATATTTCACTAACCTACTCAGCGGCTCGGCCGCTTCCGCAGAAACTGGGCTTCCCATTGCAGAACAGTGCTAAAACAACGCAATTCAAATACTCCTGAAGCAGTTGAGAGATCAGACTCGGATTCCCCAAGACCACCTACGGGCACTGATTTACATCAGAGCACTTTCGTGCTCGAGTGACATCGCACAGCTTCGAAAGCTTTAAGACGAGTTTCAAGTACACTATAGGAGCTTCAATGCCCTTGGAACAAACGCGGACAGCTATTGCTCCCTGTTACGTGACCGCTGCTTCTACGAGCACTCCGTCGAGACATCTTCAAGAACACTATGTACTGCTTGTAAATCAACTGGCATAGAGCGTCAACAACAACCGATCGACTGCAAGAAACAGTGTGACGAACTCATGGACTTCTTTGGGAACGAAGTTGAGTGCCTGGAAGCTGTTATTCAGGACTCATCGCAGATCACGAAGTTCAAGAAGGACGACAATCCAGGGGAACAACTGCGAACAGGAATTTTTGAACATGAACAGGTTGTAGCTATCCTGCATGCCACAGCTCCCGAAGTACGAAAGTGCTTGTTTTTTTCCGCCTCACATTACACATCCTCTTGCGCGGCTTTATACGTAATCATGGGTTAGAAGAAGAGCCTTCTTACCAAATACGGACGGTGTTTCCTTTGTTTGACCCGAGCACACAGCGCCCGAAACTGCAGGAAGAGAATTGCTTGCCTGCGCTGTAAACGACGACTTGTCTGCTCGATGTGCAACGCACATCCTGAGCGTCATGAAAAGAGACAATTTATATTGGTGCACCTATAGCTCCTCTCAGGACAAACAGGTTGCGTGATCCTCCTTCAGACGCTGAACATCCAGGCTTCCGGCAGCCGTAGCGCCGAAAGGTGCAGAATTCTCTGAGACGGAGAAAGCCAGCGGACCTTCATCACTACGCGAATTTATCCGAGAAGCAGTCCTCACCATAGGAATCTTCGGAGGGAAAGAAACGAACGAAACTCTAAGAAGAGTTCGAGTTCACTTGCTTGATCCTTCAGGTGAAACTACACTCAGTGTCGAAGCACTCTAGGTGAAGTCCATTTGCAACCAGAAGATTGCTGTTCCTAACAAAACGATCCTAAAAGCCTTGAAGTCCCACTGTGTTGACCCGACAGCCGCACTGCGCAGCTCAGAAGGTGACAAGGGCATCTCAATTTTCATAGGATCCGACTTCTACTGGGATATGGTCACAGCGAAGGTTCAGACAGCTGGCCACATTATGAAATTCTTCGAAACACGATTGGGCTGGATGGTTCAAGAACCTGTCCCAACTCAAAGAAAGGCAGTCCAATGTAAGAAAATCGTTGTTTTGCGAGCGACCTGGTCTAACGTCACTTCCGTTGGCAAACAATCTTAGGAATCGAAGGCCACTGTTACAAAAGCTTTAGTACACGCTTCAACGAATGACGAGCCTCAGAAGACGCACGATAGAAACACGGTCTTCCTCGGAAGCAGGTCATAGACCTATCCGACAACTTTGACATAGAAGAGCGAAGACGTGGCAGGCTGATTGAGATCTCGGATAAGGGGCATGGTTGCCCACGATGCGAAAACCTAATGGACGCCTTAATAAAAAGAATAGGAGCTCAGTCGCTGCTACAGTCCCTGTCGCGGTGGGAAGAACATGCAGGGATCTCTTCGCATCTGGAGCTCCTGGAAGCAAGGATTCCTCTAGCGCTGCCACCGAAAACAGCGGAGGAGGCAAGTGCACAGGACTTCACTCTTCAGTTACCGACGTCGAATTTGGTGAACATTACCCGAGGGAACTGGCTGGTGCGAATGCATCCAGTAGTCGCGTGGTTGTATCTATGTCCACAACCTTTGGAACGAGGAAAGGAGCACTGGGACCATGCGGACTGGTGAACTTTTGAAGATAGAGGCATGCATGACTCCAAAGGAGGACGTTTCCTCAAGACTGCATCTTCAGGGAACCGCGTACACACCGACATTTGCTTGGCGCCAATACAACAGCCGTGCGTCTCGAACTGGGCCCCCACATGGGTGTGGAAAGCACTGTGGGAAAACTACACCGCTTTGTATCCTGCCGTTTGGTATGTCAGGCTATACGCACAGACTGCGCAGATAAATGGATCATGGCTGCCCGCTCAACGTGTCTACTTTTAAGAATCATGCTGGGTCCAAGACTTTCTTGGCCGCGAAGATGTAGAATCTCCGAAGACGTGACAGCCGCATCGCTGTCAACCGCCATAGGCCTGGTGCGGCCAGCCATTAACTTCAAAGAGCACAAGTCAATCTCACTTTGGTGGCATCTTAATATTGTTTGGTTGGTGCCAAAAGAATGCCTCATACCCGCTCAGGGGGATTGGCCAAGAAATGGGTGCTGACCTGACAGAAAAAACCTGGACTCGGGATTAAAATAAATAAAGGGAATTCACGAAGATATCGGTTAGGAAAAAAACCTATAGAAAAGGGAATAGAAATAATAATAAGTAGACAGCCAGAAAATGAGGTGGGGCAGCAGAGAGGATACACCAACTATAAAATCAACGCTAATGAATAAGTAAAGGATAAGCAGAAGGACAGCCGTGCAAAGTACGTAAATAAATAAAGTCAAGGATAGTCAGTGACCAGGCAGGCAGTGAGTAGAGCCGCTGACATGTTTTGTAGAGAGGCCCGCCATTTTGTTCTAGCGGCTAGCACGGTACACGGCGAGATTCAGAACCAAATGAATGTACAGCGCGGCAAAGATCCCCGCGGCAAAAACTCAGGACTTTAGCCCCGAATGAAAATATTAGAGGAACAGAGATTGGGTGGGCCAATTGATTACAAGTGCTTTCCAGATATCTTTTTTGTATGGAGGCGAACCTTCTGCACAAGAAGAAAAAATGTTCTATTATCTCTAATTCATTACAAAATACACAAAGGGGTGAGGGGTGTGCAAATATTATTTTAAATTTGGTACGCCACAGCGAAAGTTAGTTAAGCTAACTTCGAACTTCGCAATCTCGTGATTGAATAATCCGGCACTTTATTGAGCACCGGAGGTGGTCAAGCTCTTAACCTACGCACGAAGTTTCAGCCATGCTTTTTAGGAAGGTTAATGTACGAAAACGTGCCGAGGTGAGGAAATGTATGGGCGGCAGGGTTTGCACCACTGGGCGATCGAATGCGAGTCCCGCCAACGTATGTGACGATTTGTTAATCCAGATGCCACCGTGTCCAGGCACGCACACCAAACTAAGTTCTCTTACTCGTGTTGGCAATAAATTGTTCAGGGCTCGACGTATACAAGATGTATTGGGGACGAAAGAGCAGTACAAACTGCGAGAGAGTCAGTAATCACTATTGTATGTTGTTTAACAGGGTCTAACTTTCGAAGGTGTAGGATTATTGCCAAGTATTCTGCGTGAAAAGAACTAGTGAAGTCAGGTAGTCGGAGAGAAACGGTCTAATCTAAATCGGCAGAAACAGTTCTCACGCCTGCATTCTCATTTCGGACGGAGGCATCAGTGGCAATAATGACATGAAAAGGGAAACCTGTAAGGGGATCCTGCAAAATGCCGGATAAAAGATTCGACGCGAGCAATTTAGCATTCCGGGGAAAATTTCATCGAAAGCTTCATCTAAGGATGAAGCTGAGAAGAACTTCTTCCTGGGCTAATTGTTAAATAGATGCCATGATTGAAGCTAACAAAAACACACGGACGAAGAACAGAATAGACGATAAAGGCGCTAATTTCCAACTATATTATTCGGCTACCCATGTGCTTATATTCCCAAGGAAAAGAGAGGGCGAGGCAAGAGAAGCGTACACATACACAGATGATAACAAAACCAGATATGTTGACTTTATGTTTTTCAGAAAAACAATTTTGCTAGAGCAATCGAGGTATCACTCACATAGTAATCCGCTCTCTCCCTGATGTAAAACGCTTCGGCTAATTCCCTCGCAACCCTGTTCTTGCGTTTTTAAAGTATTCTTATCTCTTTGAGCCCTGGCTCCCAACAGCAGGAACGATAGTGGGTGGACAAATGTGCTCCATTAGTTTACCAAGTGACAATTAATGTTTCCTGGCCTTCTCATTGATGCAACTGCCTGTTTGGCCAACGTCTGACCTTCCGCAAAATAGCGGGATTTCATATACAACACCGACAGCACAGTCGACGTAGAGATTTGCGTGTTTTTTTCCGCATGCCTTCTTCCTGCGTTCACCCGGTTTGCGCGAGCACAGGCGCGTAAGTTTACAAGGGGCAGAGAACGCAAGGGTGACCTCCTTTCGGCCACCTTTTTCATGTTGTGAGACACTCTGTGCATGTACGGCATGACATCCGTTTATATCATTGACCTTCTTCTCTTCTTTTACTTTTTTGAACAACGTCTTTGCCACAGCGACGACCAAAGTGCCAGAGAAACCGGCCCAGTGAAGTCTGCCAATCTGATTGATAAAACTGTCCTGCATCTTGTGAGCACACGATTCTTGTAATGCAGATTCCAGAGTCAGTGAAGCGATTGCACTTTTAACTCTTTTTGAATGCGCCAATTCATAGGGAAGCAATCCTTTTCTGCGCCCGTGGATTGTACCGCTAATACTATGGTCTTCAGAAAACCTCATGGTAATGTCTAGAAACTTCAAGTCATTGTCAACAGGCACCTCCTGGGTAAAAGCTAGGCCTTTTGTGTCGATTAAAAAGATCTAAAATCTTCCCTACCATGGCTAGGTGTGTTTTAGGGTTAGTTTTTTTTTAAATCACTAAAAAATCATCGACATAGCTAAAATTGGTAAGAACAACATTAGAGTCAAGGGCATCAATAATGGTTCGGTCTAGACTGCTTACAAGTGTTGAAAGCGTTGAAAGTGTTGAAAGCTTATGTCTTACAAGTGTCGAAAAATAACCATGCTGTTCGGTTTGGCTTTTCTGTTGACGTTACAGGCCTGTGCTCTATAGACCGCAGGAACATTTGCTCCCTTCTGTACAGTCCTGCATCGATGAGAGTGGAGTGGTGCAGTTCCAGAATTCGACTGGAATGTCGATTGCAAACTTCATGGTAGTCCTCCAGCTTTTCGTAATTCCGCTTTTATTTGATTTGACGGAAAGCATTACCTACAACGTAATGGCATTTGTATCGGTTCCTGTGTCGCGCCGGTTCTGTGCAACTTCTTTTTAAGCACTCTTGGCCGAACCTTTATTGATGCCCTTGACTTTAATCTTGTTCTTACCGTTTTTATATATGTTGATGACTTTTTAGTGATTTTAAAGAAACTAACCCCGGAAGCGCATCTTGCCACGGTAGAGGAGATTTTACTGCTTTTCATCGACGCGGGAAAGGCCTAACCTTTATCCACGAAGTGCCTGTTGACAATGAAGTGCAGTTTTTAGACATTACCATGATGTTTTCTGAAGCCCATGTTTGTTGGTGGAAAAATTCAAGCGCTCAGAAAGATTGATTGATTGACTGATTGATTGATTGATTGATTGATTGATTGATTGATTGATTGATTGATTGATTGATTGTAGGGTTTAACGCGCCGACGCAACGCAGGCGATGAGGCGCGCCGTAGTGGAGGGTTCCGGATTAATTTTGACCGCCTGGGGATCTTTAACGTGCGCCGAACTCTCGTACACACGGGCGTTTTTGCTTTTCGCCTCCATCGGAAAAGCGGCCGCCACGGCCGGGAATCGAACCCGCGACCTCGTGCCCAGCAGCGCAACGCCTTAGCCACTGAGCCACCGCGGCGGGTAAGCGCTCAGAAAGAACTGCTGCCCTATGGATCGGCGCATTCAAAAACAGGTAAAAGGGCAACCGCTTCACTGACTCTGGAACCTGCATTACAAAAATCGTGTGCTCAGAACATGCAGGACCGTTTAATCAATCAGATTGGCAGGCTTCACTCGGCCGGCTTCCCTTGCACTGTGGTCGTCGCGGTGGCAAAGACGTTATACAAAAAAGTGAAAGGAGAAAAAAAGGCCAAAGATATCTGCCGTCCGCAAAAAGCGGATGTCATGCGTACATGCACAGAGGTCCCACACCATGATAAAAGGTGCCGAAAGATACGGGATCACCCTTTCGCTCTATGCCCCGTGTAAACTTCCGCGCCTGTGCTCGCGCATATCGGATGAACACAGGAAGAACAAGGCATGTGGGAAAGAACACGTAAATCGCTATGTCGACTTTGCTGTCGGTGTTTTATACGAAGTCCCACTATCTTGCGAAAGGTCTTACGTGTTCCAAACGGGCCGTTGCATCAATGAGAGAGCCAGAGAACATGAATTGTCACTTGGTAAAGCTAATAGAGCACATTTCCCAACCCACTCTACTTCCTGCGGTTGTGATCTACAGTTCAAAAAGGTAAGAATACTTAACAAAAGCAAGAACAGGGCTGCGAAAGAATAACCGAAGCGTTTGATATCAGGGAGAGAGCGGATGACTTTGTAAGTGGTACCTCGATTGCTCTGTACAGTAGCGAAATGGTTTTTCTGAAAAACGTGGCGTAAACATATCTGGTTTTGTTATCATCTGTGTATGTGTACGACCCTTCTGTCTCGCCTTCTCTTTTGATAAGGAATATAAGCACATCCATAGCCAAATAAAATAGTTGGAAGTTAGTGCATGTCTCGTCTACTCAGTTCGTCGTTCAAATTTCTTTGTTGCGCCTAAAATCATGGCATCTAAGGATGAGACATAATGATTAGGTACGGTAACAGATAATATGGCCACACGTAACGGGTCTAGTAAGGATTGTACCAATATCACTTGTGGGCGTTTGAACCACGGCCATGGGCTGCTGAAAAATAACGAAGGTCATGCTACAAAGGCATTCCGCGGTCTGCCTATGGGTGACGCCATAACTCTTAAAAATCCAACAACAATGAGGGCGCGCCGGCGGGAGACTAGTGTGGGAATTCGAGCTTCCCTGTATAAAACGTTTATTGCCACATATCGTAGATGACCCAGACATTGTCTGAGGGCTTGCCGTTTTCTAGGGCCGCATGAGCGCGCGCACTGTTTTCTTTCTATTCGCTTGGTTACCTTCGACGTCCCATTAAGTGCAGACCTTAATGGTGGCTTCTGTCCTACCCTGTCGCTCGAACATCGTCCTTCAAAGTCGACGTATCCCACGCTTACCTTTCCTTTAACGCTGCGTCGAAATTGAACGAACTACCAGAAAAACGTTTTACCTTCTATCTATTCTTAACTGCTCGGGAAAATAACCGGCCTCTCCACTGAAGAAACACCGAAGTGGCCGCCTTTTAAATATGTGTCGAGTGTGTGTTTGGTAGGTTAATAGCTTTCCGAAAACGGCCCCTAGTTTAACGGAAGGAATCGAAAGTATCGAAATCTGTCTAAACTTTACTTAAATGCAAGGCAGGTGCACCTCATGTTTAGGTATCTTACATGAACCTTAATATTTGTAGTCACATTTCAACCCTTCCTTCAAAGAGTTTGTGCGAACCTCCATTCTTACTTTTGGGACACACAAAAATATCGATATCCAAATGGCAGTTTGTTAAAGTATATTCACAGCACTTATATTCATTTTTACGTGCACTCGTATTTCCGAATATTTTTCACGTATTTCGTAGAGCCTACCTACTTTCCTTTTTTTTTCACTGCGCTCGGCGATGCCGTTCGCTACATACGAACACCATTTTTAGTATCCGAAACAGGAATTCTGTGTTTTGCAGAAGGCGACTTCCGCGACCCTACGAAACGACAGCGCAGAGATGCAATTGGGTACAAATTGTTACCACCTAGGCAGTAAAATAGCAACATAAGTACACGAACACTTTTTTCTATCTAAACGAGTGAACACATAACCTCAGCATATGTCCTAGGATCACATTCCCGATTTCGGTATTAAAATCTGCTGTATGCAGCTAGCTTGAGGCGTCACCCTTTCAGAACTTGAGGTCGAAACCGTCCCGGCTGGCGGTGAAAAACCAATTGAACATTCAGGAGTTGTTACCATTTTATTTTTCTACCTTTCAGTTGTAACACGAGAACGTTACACTTGCAAACGAGGACCCACCGTAAACAGGGCACTCCTCTTCTCTTGACTTCAGAAAACTAACGAGATGAAGCTCCGATTCGATGTACGCTGAACGACCCATAATACGAACTGTTTTTTAGATGCGAAGCATCCCTTGCTCGGGGGGATGTCCCGCGTCCGTGCTCCGTCCGCAGCGCCTGTGATGATGATTGTGGCAGGATGCTCCTAGGGATTGGCCAACCAAAGAATCCATCACGAGATGGCTTCGCGTTTAACTACCGTCGTCATCTCCCCATAGGGAACCGCTGAAAAAGAAGACGGAGAAGAAGACAAAGCAGCGAAGGGGAAGGCGTGTACGTTGCTCTCAGCCGGTGCACCAACGTCAACAAGCTTTACCTCACCAACCCTGACGGAGACTACCGAATCTACCACACAGACGACAACATCGACAAGAGCATGATGCATGAGATTTGGCGCTTCGAGAACCACCGCCTAATCACCGTTACACAGCAGTACTTGTGTGCCTTTGCCACCGGTTATAACGGGTGGCTATAACGGCAACACAATGAAACCACACGGAACCGCCATGATGCTTCCCATATATCCTCATCGGGGTTCCCCACGAGAAGTTGGTGTAATGTTTCCGTATACAAGGCTGATTTAAAGTTTGGTTGTCGTCGTTGAACTTCAAATTGACTTTACGTTGAGACTGACCCATCACGTAGAAATACGTTATCATTATCATCCTCAATAACAATCTTTTTGTGTCCATGGGCAGACGAATGACTTATCTACTGGCCTTCAACCGCTCCTGCACTGAGCAGTTGAGATTTCATCTTCGCACCTAAAATCATTATTGTGTACATCCATTCAGGAAGGGCCGTACAAAACCCGTGAGCTTGGACGTCGCCTCAAAATAAAAGTACCTTCCTGAACCTCAACTTACCTTGACCTCAAGCTCCCGGTTGAGATGAAGGATAGGGTACGCAGGCTGACCTCACCATGCCTGAAGCACCATGGATAGCTCTCAAGCACAACCACTTGATTGGATTTATTTTATTATTTAGTGCTATTTTTGTACATATAATAAGTGCATATATCTATGTATTGGTAGTTTTCTTTAATTTTTAATAATAAAGACATTGCCGGCCCTTTTATACCAAAAACAAGCGAGGATATTGCCGCGATCCTTGTTTTGGATTTGTGTATTTATTCCTTGTATTTTACCGCTGGCCGCGCCCGGCTGGGTCACGTGTGTGCCAACCGAAGCGCGTGTTCCATACTTTTGTTTTATGCAGCACGGGTTATCTAATATGATAGGGGGAATGTATCACCCTAACGTCACTAGCCTACCGTCACTAACCAACCCAATTTCCCGTCATTCTCGAGCAACCTCCAGATCCCCCACCATTCCGAGGATCCCCTAGTAAAGACCCGGAAGAGTGGCTGGAGAAGCTGGAGCGCGTCCAATATTTCAACCGATGGGGTGAAAAAGAAACGCTGAGGAATGTGCTTTTCTACCTCGGGGTGTAGGCTCGAGTCTTGTTTGATTATCAAGAGAGGTCGCCAACATCATGCAACATGTTCAATACGAAATGTTCGAACACCTTCATACTGCTTCGCGTGAAGAACGCGCTGAGCTATTGTTGCAGACGTGAATGCAACGCCGCAACAAAGGTGTTCTAGTGTTCGTTGAGGAGGTGAAGATGCTGTTCCGACGAACTGCTCCCAAAATAGCAGTTGAGAAGAAGCTGCGCATTCTGATGCGGGAAGTTAAACAAGAGCTGTTCGCTGGACTCATCCGGAACCCCCCGAAAACCGTCGCTGAGTTCGGGATCGAGGCTTCCATGATCGAGAGAACCCTGGACATGCGTTCGAGGTAGTACGATCGACCACGCCACGCATTTTTTCCGAACCCCCGATAATCATCTTCGGTGCTATTACTGTGGAGAGGCCAACCACATCTATCGTATCTGCCTACACAAGACACTGGGATTGGGTGGTATCTCCGTTGGCGCACTTCGCCCTCTCCCTGGCCAGCGGCCACGTGAGATCGACGAGTATTTACCTCTCACCAGCCGCCGCCGCAACTCTTTCAAACGTTCACCATTCCCCTAACCATTCTAATCACCCAGCCGCCGTAGCAATGTTTACTTCGCACGTGGAAGGTCTCCTAGTCCAAGGGAAACTAAAAGCAGCAAATTGTGGAGGTAAAGTTGCAAAACGGAGTAGAAACGAAAACCCTCTAACGACGCAACCATTCACCGATGACCGTGAGTCAGGATTTGCCTTTAGCCAGACGACGCGATCTAACCCTGACGTGACTCCTGAACACGGCGTCAGTCACACGGCGTGACGCGTACCCAATGAAACCGAACCTGCCGCTGTGAAGACGACGAAAACGACAACGCATCGTTGCCGGTTGTCAACACGCACAAGCCGAGATGCGACGCCCCGACGCACCCAAAAATTCCCCGCATTTCCCCGAGGGGAAGAATGTGAAAGTGCGAATGCACGAGTTGAATTGCGCGGTTCGGTAATGTTCGCGAAAGAGAGATCACACACACACACACAACTACAAAGAAAGAAAGATGCATTTATTCACAGACACCTACTTGTGTTGTCGTTGTACTTGGTTGCTAGAGCGGATCTCAGCTTTGAAATTTCGTGTCAGTACTCCTTTAAGCAGGTGCATTAGCCCTTCTCACGCCCGATTCTTGGCCAATCCCCCACGTGGGTATGTGCCATGTCAGCGGCCAGGCAGCGCGCGCCCATCTCCCCCCGTTGCCAAGGAAGACGAGGAGATTCCTGGCCAATCCCCCACGTTGGTATGTGCCATGTCAGCGGCCAGGCACGAGCATTCGCACGAGCGCGGACATCGCCGGTGGACGCAGGTTCAGGGTCGCTAAGAAGTGCATTCGCACTTAAAACTCGAGGAAAGCGGCATCCGACGTCCAGTCCTACATCGACGACTTTGATGTAGTCGCTCTCGGAAACACGGGAGACGACTGCTCATTAATGAGAGGGTCATTCGCGTCCGAGCTGAAGAAAGTTAAGACCTAATGAGACGGTTCGCTCATACGCACCGGAGAGGGTCATCCGGTAAGTCCAAGTTGAATGAGCAAAACGCGCGTCACAATAGACGGCACAACGTACCCTCCTGCGTTCGTCATTCTGCCGAACTGCTCCCCTGACATAACTCTGGGAATGGACTTTTTACAGACAACGGTGCAATTATATATCTGCAGAACAAGAACATAACTTTTTCCTCCGGTCACTCCATAACGCCGGAAGCGTACCCCGAACACCGTGCTGAAGTAGGGATAACGGTTGATCATGTCACCCTGCAAACTCGCGCTAGCTGGATGATCACCGTCGGCTGTGAGGATGTAGTCTCTGACGTCGACGCTCGTGTAGATAACGACCATACCTTACTTCTCGACAGCGGTATCTCCATCGCAGAAGGCATACCGCGCTTCATGCAACGCAAATCCCACGTTTTCGTCACTAATTTCTGCAAGAAGTACCAGCATCTAAACTAGGATGCTACAAATGCGTTCCTCAAAGAAACCCACGAGGCAAGTTACGTGACCGCCGTTTAGAACGCGCACCCGAAGATGGCTTCAATCATCCGCATCCCTTCGACGTGAACCAGGCACAACCGCCAGAAAAACGGAACAACTTGTTGGATTTGCTGCGATGCTGCAGCTGATGTTTTTCGTCGAACTCAAAATGACGTCAGACACTTTTAGCGAAGCATCAAATAATAGCACCAGATGGAGCCTCACTTGAACGACAGTCACCGTTCCGAGTGTCTTCACACAAGCGGAAAGCTCTCACGACACAATTCGAAGACATGCTGGGCGACGACAATACACAGCCACCGAAACGCCCGTGGGCTGCGCTGGTCATACTAGTGAAGAAAAAAGTTCGCATACTAATGTTCGGCGTAGATGGCTGGCGACTGAACAAAATCACCAAAAGGACGTGTACTCCCTGCCACGAATCGACAACGCCCTTGAACACCTCTGCCCTGTGTAGTACTTCTCATCGATGGATCTAAAGACAGGTTATTAGAAAATTGAAGTGGATGAGAGAGACCGAGAGAAGAGTGTTTTCATAACCCCGTACGGCCTACACGAGTTTACGGTGATGTCGTTTGAGGTGTGCATGGCACCAGCAACGTTTCAAAGAGCTGTGGACTTTGGGCTAGCTGGCCTGCAGCGCACACCTGTCTCGTATACCTCGAGGACGTTGTGGTATGCGTCCCGGGTTTCGATGAACACTTTGCAAGGTTGGACTCTGTACTCGATGCCTTTCATGTGTCGGGCTTACGCGAAAGCATGAAAAGTATCGTTTTCCGAACAAAAAACCAAGTTTTTGGGCCACATGTTCAACGCCGCGGTAGTCCTGCCTGGCCTCGCGAAGACTTCAGCCATAGGAAACTTCCCAAGACCCAAAGACAAGACGGGCGTGCCTCAATTTCTCGGACTGCGCGCGTACTAGCGGAGCTTCCTGGCAACCTTCGCACGCATTGCAGAGCCACTCACGCGCTTGACGAACGATAGAACCCCTTTCAGCTGGGAAAACGCACAAGAGGAATCATTCTGCGTGTTGCAACAATGCCAGCAAAGCCCGTCCGTGCACGCCCATTTTGACAAAAACACCGAAATGGACGCCAGCGATACAGGCTTGGGTGCCTTCCCGGTTCAAAAGGAAATACGGGTCGAAAAACTAATCACCTATGCCAGCCGTGGTATGTCGAAGCAAGAAAAAACTACTCTGCCTCTGAGGAAGAGTGCCTGGCCATCATCAGACCGTTCAAAATTGCGACAGACCACCATGCGCTCTGTCGGCTCACCAATTTAAAGGACCCCTCTTGCCATCTTGGGCAGTGGAGCTTGCAGCTGCAAGAATTGGACGTTACAATCATCTATAAATCCGGTTCAAAACACTCCGACGCTGTCTGCCTGTCTCGCGCCCCCGTCTACCCACCACCACAAGATCCCATTAGGACAGCGCGTTCTTCGGAGTCTTGTCACAGAGCGACCTAGCTGCCCAGCAGAGTGGCGACCCGAGGTTTCGTATGATGACAGAATACCTCGAAGGACGCAATGTCATCATGCCCAGGGAGTTCAAACGCAACGTATTTGCATCTACCCAAAAAAAACTCCGTCCTCGTGAAGAAAAATGTCAACCCCGGAATGAGAACGAAATATTTTCTTGTCATCCCCGCAGACATTCGTTAAGAAGTTTTTGAAGCGTGCCACAACGATCCGTCTTCTGGACATCTCGCCACAGCACGCGCTACTGGAAAAATCAAGGCGAAGTAGTACTGGCCTTGATCGGACTCTCATTTCATTCTAGCATCGGGTCTATGCATTATAAGAAGGTGGTACTGCCGCAATAAATGCGATCGATTTGTTATTTATATGTTGCTTTTTACCGCCCGGCTTCGCCCTGCTGTGTCATGCGTGTGTCAAGCAAAGCGCATGTTCCATTTTTTTTTCTTATGCCGCATGGCTTATGTCATTTGATAGGGGGAATGTGTCGCCATAATGTCACCAGCCTAGAATAGTCGTTTTTTATCTACAGTTTTTTAACTGCAATTAGACCATTCGAGAAGCACCAGCGCTGAAAGATAAATGCCCGCAGAGCAGACGCTGCGGTATTCGCTTCACCGACACTCTCTTGAGAACGTCACTTTGTTGACTTCTCCTCACCGCGTGTGTATTTTAGAGTATAAATTAGGGGACCACAAGTTCCCTCCTATAAACTGTTAACACGAACATGTTTTATTCCCGGATACACGAAGATTTCTCTGACGTGATATCCGTCACGGAAGTGACGTCACTACAACGAACCAAGGGACCTGTAGAGGGTGCACCCTGGGTTTTCTTGCGTGGAAGCCACCTTCAGTACTTAAGAATGCGTCATACTTATCGTTGTTCGTTTTAAGTTTTTATATTTTAACACGAAAGTTTGATGCCATGATTCCCCAAGATTTCAATGACGTCAAATACGTCACAGAAATGGTGCCAGTGCCCCTTTGTCAATGCGACCCGCCAGCAGGACGTCGCTCGCAAAGCATACCCATGAGACAGCCACCGACCCGCAAATCATGCTCAGCTGCAGATTTCGCTGCGCATTTCTCTTTCGTGTTTTACTGATTTCGATGACCGAGGAATCCACCACAGTTTTTCCTTCCAGACAACTTCGCAATGTTTGTTTTCGTGACAAATAGGGTATAAAAAGCGTTCTCACTGGGAAAAGTGTTTCGCCCAAAGCATTTAGCATTCATTATTCACTGACAGTATCCGGAGGAATTCAGTCCAGCAGAACATTATTCTGAGCGTCTGCATCAAATATCCCAGTCCTCGTCTCGACTCTGAAGTTTGTCGCCTCTATGCGCATGGATAGCGTTGTCCTGCCCTATTACCAGTGAGCCATGGCACGGCCGCACTCTATTCTCCTCCCACAGTCCTTTTACGTCCTTCTCGATACTGATGTGGCGCATAGGATTTTTCCTGATGCTTAGCTGGGGGGCCACAGGCAAGGCGGATGTCCCCCTTCACCACAAGCTGTGCGTCGCCCCGTATCCGGCGATAGGCAAGATTACAATGAACCAGAGAGCGAGCGAACGTGACCACTGAGCTTCCTCTGTGCTGTTTTACAGAATAAAACGGTGTAATTAATTTTGCCCATATTTTTGTCATCGTTTATAAACGACATATACCCAAGGCCGCTGTTTACGCAATGATATAACAGCAAAATTTGTTTGCGTAGGTATGTTCGCGTGCAATATTGCCGAATTGAGGCGCATGATGGTACTTAAATTTTTGTTATGCAATATGCTTCATGCAAAGTCGGGACAAGGCATAGGCCGTATGAGTACAACTGACTTAAATATTTTAAATCCTACATTAGCTGGGTAATTTAGTCGTGTAAAGTTTGACAGAATACCCCAAGGATGAAGGAAGATGACAGCGCGAAGGGCTACTTGTAACTAAATGTGATCGTACAAACAGTGATATATATACGGACAAAACGTGCGGATTTGAACAAGAAAAATAAACTCTACAGCGTGTATAACAATCGCTCAGGCGACCACGTAAAAATATTTTCGACATTGTTTGTGCTCTTATGTCGTGAGATAACTAGGCAACGACTGACAGTTATATAATACGTGCTTCCGCAAAAGCAGAATAAAAACAAAAAATAAAAAAAACGAAGAAAACAAAAAACAACAGAAAAAGTAAGGTGCGGCCGTTTGGAATTATTCAGGGCAAGGTAAGCATCTTCCTTGGCGATAAACCCAAAGACAGCATGCTTGTGCAAGCGTTCCAAATGCGAGCATTTCAAATATCCCAATGATTTCTCTTGCGAGCTGGTTTTTATGCTTCGCTACCACTGCAGTCTCGTTATAGTGAGGCGTGCATTTTTATTACCGGTAGTGTGCACGTCACTGCCCAGTGTGAACATTCTTCACGTTCGGTAGATGCGCACTCAAGCGTACGTTCAAGCACGGCAATGTCTTCCCTGCGTATTTTTGACTGCATGGTAGAGTGAACACACATTTACGATACAATACCATGTTGCCCTGAAGTCTGCTTTAATCTGCACATTCTAGTTCATCGGGTAAGTAATTATCAAACACGCGCCCTTCAAACTTACAGAGGGTAGAAAAATTACAACGGCAGATTAGTTGGCATGTTTAGTGCAACTATACGCCTCGAGCGCTGCCTGTAGGGGCGCCACTAAAATCCCCCTACCGGCCCGTTTCGAAATCAGTCGCGGGAGTTTCCGGCCCGCTCACCACTGTCGCCGTTGCTTTTGAGGCACGTTCGCGACTGATATTTTCCGTTGGTATGCGTTGGAAATACATATTTATGTGGAGCAGTCACTCCGTTCGCAAACCTGGTGCATTTACGATACTGTAAATGCTTCTGACGCGATCTTACTGCGGTACATTCGGTCCGCATAAGCGCCAGGTATGTTTCACAATCCGGCGTCACGAAACCGGGATATATGCATGGATCTGATTGTAAATGCAGTGCCCTGAAATTTGCTAAGACCAACTCCGTAAGCAGCGTTCGTTCAGATGCTCATTCTACGGCTATACACTGCGATGTAAATCGGTTTCGTGTGGTTCCATAATCTTGCGGAGAACTCATACCCGCAGCCCGCAAGTTAGGCTTCATATCTCGGATATTGATCCCTACCCTGAACAAGCCAATGTGGCATAAATATCACGGACATTCTTTGCAATAAGTAATATTGATAATGCAAAATTACACGCGGGAGTCAGCACAAAGACTTTACGGCTGGGTCGTCTTGTCGCGAGGTGAGCTTCCCCAAACAGCCATCGGTTACATATATCGTCCGCTTATATCCGCGGCCGTGACTAAACGCTTTTTTCGAAACATCATCATATGACACCGGGAGCTTGCAGAATTTAGCACAAGTCAAATCAGGGGGTCTTATCAGATATCATAGTCAATCCAACGACACCTTTTATCGCTTGTGAACTTCCTTACTGTACTTCAAAAAATGTGTCCGCCGAGTGATCCCCTGTTCCTTAAAGTCGAAAAACAAAATAATGCTGAACGCGCAGCTGTGTGTGATTAACTAAAACGGTCTTTTCTTGATTTCGCTCCCCAATTGTACACAACGACAGTTAAGCGCACCCTCGTCCCTCTCCCTGTCTTAGAACATCACTGCATTTCGCATCTACTTGGTCTAGTGACTTCAACCTTGCTGAAGGTAAGACGAACGTCTCTAGAATTTGCGAAGCTGCAGTGTTTTTTTTTTGTCATTTTTGCATGAACTATTACATTGCTTCCGGACTTGGCAGACCATTTATTTTTCCGTGATTTCATTAACTCTGCTTGGTCCGTTCTATCAGGCGGGAGTGGGCACATATTTAACGACCCATAGACTTGGAATATACTTAACATCTTCGCGTGGCCTCTATGTCTATAAAATGCACAAGTTATTGCCAGGTATATTAGGTATAAGCACCTCCCAGAATTATATTTGTGGACGACGTATACATTCAAAACAAGGCATAATTCGTTGTCCGCGCTGCAAAATGAAACCTACCTCTCACTGTGCCAATATCAGGTCTAAACGAGGCGTCAATAAAATTCACTTGCCCCTGAGATATTCGGAGGTGACAGTGGTGATGTGCTGCTGCCGTCGCCGACGCGAAGAAGCGCGCCGTACCACGTCCTCGGTTAGCTCTTGTTGGCGTTCCAGCACTCAACAACTCTAATCAGGACGCAGCTGTTTTTGAAAGTGCCCTAAGCGTACTATTTGCTTACAGACATCACAATACCACGATGTTTATAGCACGGAAAGGCAAAAAGAAGCGAAAGAGAACCAAAACACTGCATGAGCCGCTATCAGCTGTGCTGCGGACATCCCGTAAGCGCCACGGCGAAGCGGTGGCAGGCGGCGCAGCGATCGCGAAGCTTGAGGAGTATAATGCTCCCACCTGACGCATCGGATAATAAAAATAGTCTTTGTGAGCTTTGTTCGTACCCCGCTCTCCGAGTGTTTCTGTTGATTTTGTGAAATAGATGCTAAGGCCTGATTTTTATACACCGCTTGACAATTGTCATGTATCAAGGGCACCCCCCGAGACGGGATGCATGAAAACCCCGTAAAATAGAAGAAAAGAACAAAGGAACGGCCACTTTAAGTGCGCGCCAGGAGCGCGCCAATCAGCAAGCGCCAGCGCCGACGCACCGAGGAATCATGGGCAAAGGTCGCAGCGCACTGGTCGGCCAATCAGGGAAGGCCGCGCATGAGACAAGTTGCGTATTGACCATATAAGGACAGCGAAGAAGCAAGAAGCAATGGGAGTGCGCCACGAGAGAGCCCAGAGAGTATAAAAGCGGGGCGCACAAAGAGAAAGGGGGAGGCAAGACACCGGGAGGCAAGACAACGGGAGGCAGACAACCAGGAGGCGGCCGGAGCACGTGAGCTTCACGGACGAGCCAGGGGGACGCGGCCAGGCCATCGCCCACGCCATCCCAGCCTGAGCGGAAGCGGGCCGACTGCGCATCGGCACCGTCATCCTAGGTGTACCACGAACCTGTGTCTTCGTGGCCCCAGCGGCATCGGTCGGACACCAGCGGCCAACGTCCGCGCTCCGTCGACGTTCGTCTCGACGGCCCCGAAAGGCTACGTTCGGGCCGAGCCTACCTGGAACCTCCAGCGGCAGCGGCTATCAGGGGGTAGCCACCGAGGAAGCACGCCGCCGAAGGGATGACAGCGCGCGTCGAACGCCGGCATCAAGGACCTCCAGCGAGAGCGGCTACCAACGGGTAGCCACCAAGGAAATAAGTCGGGACGCACGGAGCCCACGTCGTCCAGCGAGTGACCGCGCGAATCCAACGCCGGCACCGACGAAGCAATAAGAGGACGGCTACCACCGAGTCGCGGCCACGCAACGGGTGCGACACGTCAGCGCCGACGACAGCGGGGTAGGCCAGTCCAGTAGGGACGCAGTTGTAAGGGACACAACTAGGGAGTTGTGATACGAGACAAATGAACTAGAACTTGATTAAGGAGTGTATTTGAACTGATAGTGCAGGACTTTATGGTAGAGAGTTTTGAGTTGAATTGTATATTGAGCTGTCAAGTTAGGGGTCTGTATTTGAGTTGTGTTTTGGGATTGTTAGAGGTTTTAGTGTGTATCATTTGCGTGTAGTTTAATTATTGAGTGCTTTGCCTGAGGGTTTTTTGTATGCGCATTAAATGTATGTTGTTAAACACGGCAACTGCTTCCCTGTGTCCATTGCTCCGAGCTGGTAAAGACCACCCCCCCATCCGTTCACGTGACAACAATCTTCCTTCGAAAATTCTAAATCAGTTTTAAGAGTGGTTAGCATTTAAACAGTGACGCATCAACTGAGCGAATAATGCTAGATTGTTTGTAGGCACACCTCTACCATACCACCCCCCCCCTCTACCATACCACCCCCCCCCCACCCCCCCCCTCTACCATACCACCCCCCCCCCTATTGGGATGTAGCGATTTTACGTCCTTTCCTTTAACCTATGGAACGCGATGGCCTTTCTCTACAATGTGGCCAATCTTCAGGGCAGCTTGCTATGGCACCACCAGTAGTTTCCGCAGCTGCGAGTGCTGGCGAACGCTACAAAATTCAATGCTGGCAGCTCACTGGACAGCAGGGCATGGTAGCATATCCATCTTATGACATGAAACTATCCCCTTTCCGCGGCACAAATTCTCAAATACGTCACATTGTTCGACGCTGTGGCGCACACACTGCGCCAGTGAACAGGCTTGGCAGAGGCGGCAGCGACGGTGGCCTAGCAGCGCCATCCTGAGCTTGCGGCTGCCAGCAGCAGGGCTCTGCTATGCGATGACCTTAGAAGGAGCGCGGGGGGGGAGTCCAGTCGGCCGTCGCCATGAACATGACCATTTCCCGTACCCATGTCTCCTGCCTCTGACCGGCGTAGACCAGACGACGGGATCAGTCGTAACCTTTATGTAAAACAACGGCGTTTCCCTGCGCAATTCCCGGGCACATGTGCTGGTTAATGGGACTTTTCTTGATTGCGTTAGTGGGCAGGCTTGTTCTACCGGAGCCGGTGTTCACCTATGTTGTCGACAATCATGGGGCAAAGGATTCCTCACAATTTCTTTTCTTGCATGCGCGTCATCACCACACCTGTTCACTTAATGTTATCTGAACCGATACGGCTGGCTTCGACGAGGGTGCTATCATACGACACAAGGGTGAAGCGAGCAGTTGAACAGGGTGGTCTGGTTCGAGCCTGTGACTGCGAAGACGGTGGGCTCAGCCCGCGTGAATCTCTTGAGGCCACCTTGTAATGATTGTAACATCTACAATGTATTTCGTTTTTTTTTTCACCCTGGCGCCGCGTAACAATAGCTTAACAATAGCGTACCAAAGTCCGAGAAAAATCCGTGGGCTCGGGAAGTCTTCGCCCTCGAAAACTAACTGACCCAGCTTCTTCACATTGAATATGCCGACCACATTGATTATAGTATGGTTCCCGTAAATTGTGTGCGTGTGAATACTATATTATTAACACTGCTAAATGTTTTAAGCAGCTTTTGCATAATATCCTGAGATAAAATGGGAAGGCTCGGTGCTTACGCGGAAAGCTACCTCACAGACGATCTTCCTTCAACGTCACTCCCAAGCCCAACCTCGCTCAACCGCAAGTTTTTCTGATGCGATGGAGGTCTAAAATACCTACCTCAATCACTACCAGCTTTCAGCCTTTGACCTCACCTAAGCTCATTTTAGGATGACGTAGACGTCATGAGGTAGCCAGTCCTCGCTATTACCACAAAGGTTTTCCACATTTAATACCGTCACCCGGTAGCCACTCTGTTACAACTGCACTCCACCATTTGTCATTTCTCCTGCAATGTGGTCAGCCCAAGACCGTTCTTTTTTCATCATTTTGGCTGTGACGACTTCTACTCGACAGACACTTTTACTAGCTTTCTCTGTTACTTCTTTAATTGAACCTTATTTTGTAAACCAAGACGATCGTTTCCCCTCCGTAACCAATACAGGTATTCTTCATTCCATTGCCTATTGGGGCGACATGTGTTTTTTTTATTTGTTTAATACGGTGTGACGTTTCGGCGTCTTATGTAATCACCGGCAGAACACACTGTTTGTGTGCTATTTTAGTAAAAATGTGCTTTCGTTTTGTTATTTAAAAGTGCTTACCGAGTGGAACACAACCCAAGCCTATTCTGCACCGGATAACTGTCTCCTGGCTTGGAACTTTCAGCCCTATACCTGAGCCTTCGATAACCGCACCATCTACGTTTAGGTGACAAAACGTTCCATGCAATATAAACTGAAAACAATGATTGCTTGATCCTAGACTGTGGAAAAGATCATAGAGTCAGATTCTCAAAATATCGCACCGAGAATACTTCCATGAGTCACCCCACATGCTTTCTCCCAAATATGTGCCGTTTTGAAGTACGGAAGACGATGCGCCATGAACAAGACCTTCATTTCTCGAACCACTAAATACCAACGTGTCACTTCTGGAATAACCTAAGCTGTAATATCTGTCTACATATTTAATAACGTCAGCAAAAAAACGTAGTTGTTGACATCGAGCATTTAGTTCGATACCCACCACGCGCCATTTTCCGGTGCTAGCGTTTTACAAGGACTGAGTAGCGCCTACACGCTGGTTCAATGTGCTTTTGGTGCACAACTGCAACTTCTGTTTTTCAAGGTCTGATATGCCTTATTCCTAATTTGTATCTTTTATTTTGCATTAAATTGTGTTCATCTTGCAGCCTTTCGGAGACGGAAATGTCCTTAATATATTCCATTGCCTGAAAGCCACGCTTGACGTACACTGCTGATATTAATAAAGTGGCACATTTCTGAACATCTAGAACCAAAAATAAGGCAAAATGTCTTGAAAGTTCAACTAAAACATTTCTGGTGCCAGTTTTATCTACGAAAAGGGCATTTCCAAATCGCTCCTCAAAGGGTATTACGCTGACACTTACGGAGTGCTGACGTCCGCCTAGTATTTTATATTCGAGAGAGAGACAGAGAGAATGCTCTTTAGCGTCAACTGGTGAAGTCAGCCCTGATAGAGACAAGGCTTGCTACACCAGATAGATGGGGGGTGACTACGTTGATGAGTGGCGAATATTAGACACTATGGGTACAACAGGACTAAGACAAAAAAGAAACGTAAAAAAACGAGAGAATGCGGCCAGCAGAGTTCTGGCATAAAAATACAATTGAAAAGAAAATTGTAGTGGAAGCGCTGAGACAAAATGAAAAGTAAACGGCGCGAAAAAAATTAGTAGCTACACCAACCCAAGAAAAATAAATAGATGAACGCCACACTGACACCAACACCAGATAAATAGATGAACGCCACAGTGCGAAACCGTAGATATCGTGACACAATTGCTTTGTATTTGATCTAGAGATATTTGTCTAGTTCGGTCCCTCGTAGAAACTGGAGCAAAAATTTTGTACTAAAGGTGCTGTCAGCACTATTGGCCCAGGGCCCAAGTAAATGACGAAGTTCCAGACTGCCTCCATGGCGTACACGAAAGGGAGCTCGCTGCAGTTTTCACGCAGCAGCGAATCGAGGGCAGACGCACAGCATGTGATTTACAGTCTCATGCACAGCGCAAGTCCAGCACAGGGGGAATCGCCCGAACCTATCTTGAACGTAAAAGTCAGAGTAAATGCTACATTCAGGCGCAGTCGGTGCAACACTGCTTCACACCGTTTGTTGATGCAGCGTGGAAAGCGGAAGTTACAGTGCGGGTCAGTAGCCTGCAATGGTGGATACCTGCGGTGAGGGTCCTGCCACTCCGACATTCGTGAAGTCCATCCACTTGCGTGGATAGTGGCGTTCCTGTCCTCTCGGGAGAAGGGAAGCTGGGTCGTGTTGCTCGTAAAGTGGATGCGCTGGCGGTTGCGTGAGATCTAATATTGCCTTGTATGTCCGAGTGACAAGGCAGCCACTGAAGAATAATGTCATGACCTTCGCGCACTTCAATTGTGTGAAATTCGCCAATTTCCTATAGAAGCTGACTGCGGTTGTTGTGAAGCTTTCGGAGGCATGGTAAGGCTCTGCGCGAGTCGAGGAATATAACCCATTGCTGGGCATGATGTCCGCTGGTGTAATGAAGTGCAGCCCTTACAGCTTCCAGTTCGGTAGCAGTCGAGGATGTTTCGTGGCGGGCCCACCCGGCGGGCATTTTTTCTCCACTTTCTGTATTTCTTTCTTTCCAAATTCTTTATCTGTTTGAATGACCGACCACATCCTCCCCTTTGCTATCCGAGGTTTCTTGTTTTGACTGCCAACTTATACTTCTATATATATATATATATATCATCACCAGCCTATCTACGCCCACTGCAGGGCAAAGGTCTCTCCCATTATTCTCCAATTACCTCGGTCCTGTGCCAACTGTCACCAATTTATCCCCGCAAACTTCTTGATCTCATCTGCCCATCTAACTTTCTGCCGCCCCCTTGCAGAATATATATATATATATATATATATATATATATATATATATATATATATATATATATATATATATATATATATATATATATATATATATATATATATATATTAATATATATATATATATATATATATATATATATAAATCTAGAGAAAGATAAACTCACAAAGCGCGCAGAAATAGTATTAGTAAAGAGTCGGATACACAGCAAGAACAATAACAATGTTTACTTACGTAGCGGCAACGGGATTGCCGCTTTTACGTAGCGGCAACGAGAGTAAAGTTACATGATTTTACTTTCGCAAACATTTTGAACACATTTCTTATATAGGTTTGCATAAAACTGTGAGAAAGAGCGGAAAATGTTTCGGAAATGGGGAGTGTGCATACAGTCAGGCTACGCCTATGTTACAACATCAACAAACAAACAAGAAAAATAAAAAAAGGGGGGGGGGAGCGAGAGAGAGAAAAAGGGGTCGTGTTAACAATGCAGCGTTCAAGGTTGCACCATGACGGGTCAACGTATGCCGCGCGGGCTGCAAGTTCAGACAATGGGGGAAACTGAACAACCGCGGTTTGAAAAGAAAGGGAAGAGTATACAGTAAGGTATTCAGTGACTGCGGAGACTGGTTCGGGGGAAGCGATGATGGGTGTGCCCCCCGCGGGTCAAGAGAATAGATAGGGGGCACAAAAGAGCATTTCACAGAAGCGAGCAATTGAACAGGAAATAGGTAGGCTCACAAAAGGTTAAACATGAATACATCACAAAGAGTTAAACATTCTTAAGTGGTGGTGGGAACGAGGCCTCCCTCCCCAGGACAAATTGCATTGTTGAGCCGCATTAGGCTAATAAAGCTGCTGTATTAGGAGAGTTTCTGCGAATTCTGATGGCAAACTCGAGGGTAGGAATAATGAACATAGTTATTAAAATTATGAAGCCGCTAATTTTAATCGAGGGATAAGCACATTACTTTTCCGTAACTTTCATTAATTCCAAGCGTGGCTGACCCAAACTTATAAATGAGATAAGATTCCGGAACCTCGCGATCGTGGTGCGTTTTGAAGGCGGATTCTAAAATCGTTGCTTTAAGATGTTCAAATGCATGCCCGGGACTGTTCACATGTCTTGACAGGGGCAAATAAGGGCAGCTTTTTGCATGAGAGCGCTGATTATTGAACCGTATTAGGAAGGGCGTTTCAGTTTGGCCGATATATTGTTGCCTACAAACAGGGCACTCTAGAAGATATACGACATTAGCGGAGTCAAAGTTAAAGTTACCTTTTATATTTACGGCTTCAGACTACGTAGTAGTCTGAAGCCGTGCTGGTGGCGCGCTGTGTAGTGGTCATGTGTGGGCATACTTTACATCGGGGTTTATTGCAGGGCATGCAACCAGTAGTTGCCGGTCGGTTGATACGAGAGTTAGTAAGAAAGTCACCTAAATTCTTATTATGCCGGTAGACAACGCGTGGTGGTTCGGGGAATATGCTTTTTAAGCGGTCACTTTGCATTAGGATATTGTGATGTTTTTTTAGCACGGTTGACACTCTTGGAGCGGAGGATGAGTGGGTTAAAACTAAGTTAGTTTGCGGGTTCCCGTTCGGGGCTTTTTTCTTACAGATTTCGTTACGGTCTAATTGGTTGGCTCGCACAATAGCGTCGTCGATAACTTTTTCCGGGTATTTTTTATTCAGGAGGGCGGTCTTGAGTTCTCGACAGTTTGAGTCAAAGTCGGCTTTGTTTGAGCAAATTCTCCTATATCGGTGGGCTTGGCTGTAAGGTATTGCTATCTTGCAGTGTCTGACATGGCTGCTTCGGAAGTGAAATACTGCCGCGTGTCTGTCGTTTTTCTATACAGTTTAGTTTGAAGCCGACCTTGGAAGGTAGTAACGGTGACGTCCAGAAAGTTTACACTGTGTTCCGAATAGGAATGAGCAAGGGAAATACTAGGATGGGCTAGGTTAAATGCCTCAATGAAGGTGAGGAGCTCCGCCTCACCGTGTTGCCAGATCATGAATATGTCATCAATATACCTTTTATAGTACATTGGCTTTAAATTTTGGGTGTCAAGAAAGTTTGATTCGAGGTGAGCCATAAAGATATTAGCGTAGTTAGGTCCGATTCGAGTTCCCATTGACGTTCCGCCGACTTGCACGTAATGAACTCCGTCGAACTCAAAATTGTTAAGTTCAAGAATAAGCCTAAGGAATGTTTGGAGAGCAGAAGAATCGATAGGTTTGTCGCACGATGACTGCTCATACGCAAGGGATACAGCGGCGATGCCATCTTCATGGGGGATGTTAGTATACAGTGACGCAACATCAAGGGTGACTAGAAGGCAGTTATCAGGAATTTCAATTTTTGAGATGTCTGAGAGAAAGTCATTGGTATCCTTAATGAAGGAGGGAAAGCTGGGCGGAATGTCGCAAATGAGATTATCCACATAGCGCGAGAGGTTTTCGGTAACAGGGCCAATGCCAGAAACAATGGGGCGCCCTGGGTTGTTCACCTTGTGAATCTTTGGGAGAAGATAGAATTTACCGGCTACTGGGCTTAAGGGGATCAGGGAACGAGCCGTGGTTTCATTTATTGTTTTATTTTTAACAAGCTCAGCAAGTTTATCTTTGACAATTTGCTTATAATCTTGAGTGGGATCATTGGGTAGTGCTTTATAGAACGTCGATACTGATAGTTGCTTATTGGCCTCGTTAACATAGTCGGTTTTGTCAAGGATTACGATTGCGCCTCCCTTGTCGGCAGGTTTAATAATTATGTAGGGACAGCTTGCGAGTTCCTCTAGGGCTTTCTTTTCGTTGGTAGTCATGTTGTGGTGGAACGAAATTTGTGTTTGGTAAGCTTTTCGCACATCGCGTTGGACAGCTTTGATGTACATGTCGAGGCAACTATCACGCTGTGTGGGAGGGGTCCAGTGCTTATAGCTAGGTAGGGTTCTGCGGGCTTCTTCCGTCGCGGGGTGATCGTAGAAGTATTCTCGTAGTCTCATGTTTCTGGCGAAGTTATCTAAGTCCTTAAAAAGTTGAAATTCATTAAAACCACCAGTAGCCGGGCAAAAGTTTAGGCCCTTTGACAAGACGTTCATCTGAGCTGGGGAGAGGGTTATACTTGAAAGGTTCATTACATTCCCGGTAAGGTTTTCTTTTGTGACAGCAGGCGAGGGAAAAATATTAGTACAGGGATTTAATTGAACTGTTTGGGGTGCAGTAGTCGAAGCATTTATTACAGTCGTAGTGACATTATCGGCCGTATTGTCAGAGTTGTGGCAGTTACTAGTGCCGGAGCTTGTTAGGTTCTTACGCATGTGGCCAGTGTTAGAAATCTTATCTCGGTTAAACTTTCGGTCTTTTGTTCGGGATATGGCGGAGGCCGTCTTAGATTTGTAGTTGCTTAAAAGGTTCAACTCTCTTTTGCTCAGTTCCTGACTAAGTAGTTCCTCTTTCTTTCGGAGAGAATGGGCCGTAGTTTCGTAGTGATTGAGGATTATTTCAGTTAATTGTAAGGATGCTTTATCGAGTACCTGTTTCCACTTATTCATGTTGGACGGGGAGAGTTCGGTAGTAGCAGGTTTTATTCTAATCCTAAGACCCCTGGGAGCGACCGCAGCAGTCAAGTACTGTGCAAGAGCGGAAACGTGCAATTCGGAACGTATGCGCTTTTCGGTGATTTTTCTTAGCTTTAAAAACTGTCTTGAAACGGGGAAGGAGGCCGCGTTACCTGTTTTTTTGTGTTGTAGTCAGTTGCTGCTATGCCGATTCTTTCGAAGGTTGTAAGGGCATGTGGCACGGAGGGCTGGATTTTGGACCCCGGAAGGTCCGGCGGAAGCGCTGCTGTTGGTTTTCGTGGGCTCGGTGGTCGCTGAAGATGCGGAGGTTGGGCGTGGCATGCTGTTGGTGCGGCGCCGGTCAGGGAGCTTCTTAGTGTAGCCGCGAGCGTTCCCTCGGGGCGTTGTGGCCGCTGCAGGTTTGCCAGTAGGGGTTGGCATGTCGCTGGCGCGACGCTCGTCCGTGGGCTTCGGGGTTGGGGCGCTGGCGCTCGCCCGGGGCGCCGTGGTTGTGGTGGATCTGGGAGGCGGTGGCGGTGGGCTGCTGGCGCGACACTGCTCCGGGGTCCTTACACTGGATAGAATTGTAGGCAGTGGTGGAAAGTCGCTGTCATTTGGCAATATAGCCGGGGCTGCAACTGGGTCGGCGGTGCATGCGAAGTCGCGCCAGCCCAGAGGATTGCAGCGCTGTTGCATGAAGCAAAGTGCACGAATGTGGCCGGCCAGCAAGGCCACACCCTCGAAGCTCGGGTGTAAGCCGTCCGCAGCGAGTACTCGGCAGGCTGGAAGGTGCTCAAAGCCATGATCGACGAAGCGGACAAAGCGTGAGTGGCGGCAAAATTCGCGGAGAAGTGAGTTGAAACGGCGTGCCTTTTCGTTGCAGCAGCGAGCGAAGCGAGAGATGCCGTAGTCGCGGCGGCGGTTAGCGGAGCGGGGAAGAATGAGACTGGCGTTAAATGTGGAAATGTTCGGTCGAGATTGAAGAATGAGGTCAGTCAGTGAGCGGTAGTCAGAGAAAGCATGTTCAGCGGAAGTAGAGCAGAGATCATTAGTACCAACATGCAGAAAAACTGTAGTGGCAGAGGCAGGGATAAAGTCGATCAGTGAGCGTGCGTCAGCAATGCATGCGCCAGGCTGAGAAACAAAAGCGGGGGTTCCAGGGCAGAGGGGATCGAAGTGATGATACAAATACTTGGTCTGGGAGTCCCCGATCACAACTGTTGTGGTTTCGGTCTGCGGAAATTTCCAGATGATGCTCTTTGCTGTGGTCCTGTCAGCGCTCATGGTAGAAACAAATCTAGAGAAAGATAAACTCACAAAGCGCGCAGAAATAGTATTAGTAAAGAGTCGGATACACAGCAAGAACAATAACAATGTTTACTTACGTAGCGGCAACGGGACTTGCCTTCATCAGAGTAAAGTTACATGATTTTACTGTCGCAAACATTTTGAACACATTTCTTATATAGGTTTGCATAAAACTGTGAGAAAGAGCGGAAAATGTTTCGGAAATGGGGAGTGTGCATACAGTCAGGCTACGCCTATGTTACAACATCAACAAACAAACAAGAAAAATAAAAAAAAGGGGGGGGGAGCGAGAGAGAGAAAAAGGGGTCGTGTTAACAATGCAGCGTTCAAGGTTGCACCATGACGGGTCAACGTATGCCGCGCGGGCTGCAAGTTCAGACAATGGGGGAAACTGAACAACCGCGGTTTGAAAAGAAAGGGAAGAGTATACAGTAAGGTATTCAGTGACTGCGGAGACTGGTTCGGGGGAAGCGATGATGGGTGTGCCCCCCGCGGGTCAAGAGAATAGGTAGGGGGCACAAAAGAGCATTTCACAGAAGCAACCTTGAACGCTGCATTGTTAACACGACCCCTTTTTCTCTCTCTCGCCCCCCCTTTTTTATTTTTCCTGTTTGTTTGTTGATGTTGTAACATAGGCGTAGCCTGACTGTATGCACACTCTCCATTTCCGAAACATTTTCCGCTCTTTCTCACAGTTTTATGCAAACCTATATAAGAAATGTGTTCAAAATGTTTGCGACAGTAAAATCATGTAACTTTACTCTGATGAAGGCAAGTCCCGTTGCCGCTACGTAAGTAAACATTGTTTGTAATTGTTCTTGCTGTGTATCCGACTCTTTATATATATATATATATATATATATATATATATATATATATATATATATATATATATATATATATATATATATATATATTATGGAGGAAAGAATACCCAGGAGAGGCCCCTAGCTTCTCAATGTATTGCTAAAAGTGTGGAGGAAGTGATGTCATTTTTGTTGCGCCCATAGACAGCGCTGCCTTGTTTTTTATGGCTGCGGCGGCTAAATCTGGCCAAATGCCACGGACAATTTTAAATGCAGAGCATTTCTTTAACTCACGATGTTATGAGTCCGTAACTCGGCGTCCGCACCAGGGCAGCTGCGCCCTCTCCCCCACTCCTCCTCGCTCTCAACAACAGGTGCGGGCGCGCATGGGCGTCCTCCGGCGCTGAAAGAGGCGTTGTTGCAGCAGGTGCTACCTCCTCTCCATCTACTGCGCGCGCTACGAATATACTACTCGTTGCCCGAGCGAAGGATCCGCGGCCCGACGTTGACGTTTGGCCGCGGCTTCCCGTGCACGAAGTTCGGCGTCGGCAGCGCGCTTCGGACGCTTGCGTTCGGCGTCGGCAGCGCGCCGTCTCGCCGCCTTGTCTTCTGCCGCCGTCGATGAAGAGGATGGCACGATGTCTTGAACTGGTACTGCAACGCTGACGTTGGCTCGCGTCGCGTTACTGGTTGAAGGTGTTGCTTCCATCACTTATGAACTTCGACGATGGCGCACTGCCCTCCCGAGAGGGATAATAAGAAAGAAAAGAAAAGAATAATTATAAAGATCCAACCGATTGCCCCGCAGAGAGGGTGGGGTGCAAACGATGGAAATAAATAACACGTTACGTACTTACGTCTCTCGTCTCTCTCTCTCTCTCTCTCGTCTCGCAACCCAACTACCCAACCCCCTACGACAACAACTACAACTACCCCCGCCAACTACCACAACCTACGCCACGTGACCACCCCCAATGCTCTGCATTTACTCGTGTCGCTCGCGCGGGGGCATGCGACGGAGGATTTTTTTATAGCGCTTTCACTTTGGCTGCCTCGCCAGGCTTGCAACACAGCGCAGTCGATACGACAAACGTTTTTAGATTAGGTCAGTTTGAAAACTCCGCCGTTGGAGGCGACCCCATCTCGTATCCAGTCCGCAGCGGTGCTGGCGTCACCTCGAGATCAGAGCTCAGCTCGAGATCGGCGGAGCAAGCAGCCCCGCTCCATACTCCCCATTCTCCACCCCCGCATGCGTCTCGATTGCTGCAACGTGGCAGCCAGCTTGCACTGACAAGGCCGCCGGTCGTCGCCCACAGGAGCTGACTGCCCAGAGCCCGAGACCCTTGAGCACGTTCTCTGCTCCTGCTGCCAGCACGATGCCCCGTGAGCATATCTTCGGGCCGCGCTCCAGCGTCTCTGGCTGCCCAGCCACACCCTGATGAATGTGCTTTTTCCGACGGGCCACAACTCCATCCGGTGGGAAGCATTCCGACTTGTCCCGGCCTTCCTCGAGGAAACCAACTACATCCAATGGCTGTAGCCCAATGCCTACCCGCCATGCTTACGCGCTCCTTATCTCTTTCTTTCTCTCCCTCTTTGTCTGTCCCCATTTGTTGTCACCTATCCCCTTTTATTCCCCCTCTCGCATTCTCCCGGAGTGGATTGAATGCTGGTGAATTCCCAAATGAGTTCAAAAAATTCCTAGCCCACTTCTTTTCCACTTTATGTATCAATAAAGCAGTCACTCACTCACTCTTTCAACTAAAGTGTTTGTCTCTCCCTCCTTCTCATCCCCCGTCTCTTTTTCTTTCTCTCTCATTCTTTCTTGGCGGCAGTGATTGTAGAAAAAAGTGCCAAGCCCCTTAACAAACGTGAAGGAGGAGTAACAGATTCATACACATCAGTGCTGCTTTCGTTAAATGGACCTTTTTTCCAGTAACGTAGCCCTCTTGCGGCAGCCGCCCAAACCACACTTGAGGGTTATGGAAGAACAACCCGCCTTTTCTTCCGTCGGCCCTGCGCAGTTGACGATGCAGTCCCAAGCGCAACGCATGTTTTTGCTGGGAGCGAAATTCCTCGATGGCAGCCATAGCGCCTATCTGTTGTTCGCTTTCGAGGGTTTAAAGCAAAGTGGGGTGGCAAAGCGCTTTTAAAGGTCTGCCATCCATCGCCGATGAGGAGATGGAGCGGCGTTACGACCCCACGCAAGGTGGCTCGTCATGCAAATTGAAGATGCGGCGTGGGTGGAACATTTAAAAAAAACCTCAAGACACAGCCGCCCTTCGTGCGGTTCCAGCAGTCTACCACAACACCAGATTCGGGCCTCCCGCAGCCGCTTCGTAAAGTCTACGCGCGTGCGTTGCCTCTCCACAGCTACGGTGCGATAAAAACAGCACACGATAAACGACGCGAACTACGACAAACCCGAAGAACGTTAAAGTGAAACTGCTATATCATAATATGACGAAAATACAGAAAAAATACGAAGATAAAAGAGCTCTGAAAACGGAGGCCTCGGCGTCCGCAACTCGCAAATACAATATGGCGTCGCTTTGTTTACATTGCGGTCCTAATAGTGGCGTCTGGGTGGCTGGGAACGAGAGTAGCCCATGCACAGTGCGCTAATGGAAACAGGTACATTAAAACAAGATCAATTAGTTATGGCGGCCAGAAATGACACGAGCAAAGAAATGGGTAAGGCTGCGCTGGAGCCTGGCAAGCGTAGTTGAATTAAACGGTCGTCTTTTTAGAACCTATATGTTCATAAACACTTCTAACAGCAGAGCTTGTTAGGCCGGCACAAGTCCATCAGTCCTACACAGAAAACTCAGAGACCAAAAGAATCAATCACGCACCCCTAGGTCTATCGATGACGATGGTTAAACGCGAACCTTTCTCATTATGGATTCCTTGGTTGGCCCATTCCACAATGCGAGTATGTGGTACTGTGTAGGTACGCACCACTTTTTTATTAAAGAATACCCACAGCAACTCTCTTGGGTGCAAACCATAGGCCTAACGTTCCGGTTTGGGGTATATGGCGCCAATCGGTACTGGCAGCGTGACGTTCAGTGAGCACATTTTTGAATGCGTGTTGGTTTGAGGTGTGAAACCCAAAGATGTGACGTAAGGCCTAACGTCCTATACCTAAATGGGGGCAGTAAGGCCTAAATATGAAGTAAGGAATCGTGGCTAACAGCCTTACGGCACGCCGAGCAACGCCAGTCTCATCATGTGTCGGCCTGTGGGTAACTGCTGTCGGCGTTAACCTAACAACATGACGTTACTCCTATATACCTACGTCGCGCGGTCGCACACCTCCTGCATTTCCTCGCTCTACTGCACATCAACTTTACCGGAGGGAGCAAAACAGAGGTGTCGCCAAGCTTAGCAGATAAGCGTTTTAGTTTTACTACGCTTCGCCTATAATCATCATTATATTAAAAAAACAACTTTCCTGCAGGGCCTTTTGTCCTACAACGGCATCAGTGATGGCTCTAAGGCTTTCGCTTTAAAATATGTTGTTACGGAGGTCGCGGCGATCGAGCGAGCCAGGGACCTTTGGGCCGTCATACCGGATCCCTAGCCACTGAGCACCCGCGAAGGCCTGAGGGGTGTGGGGCGGGGAACATGTGCAGCCAATTGGAAAGAAAAAAAATCTTTCCCGTGGTCGACATTGAACCTTGGTACCCCGCCGGCTAACACGGTGCAATTTGGGAGAGATGTTAAATCCTGCGAATGAAACGATCCCGGCCTGCCAGTCATACAGAACTTTCATCGGGATGTTCAGAAAAAACTGGAACCTGAAGAGATATGGGGCGTAAGCTTGGCGCCTCACTAAACAACTTGAGCGCACTCAGGTCGGCTAAAGGACCCATGGAACGAATAATGATCGAATTCACACTTGAAGGCATGGAAGGAACCTCCTGGATCGGAGAACAAACTAGAGCAGGAGATCATCGTCATCATCATCATCACCATCAGCCTGCTCAGGTCCACTGCAGGGTGAGTGCCTCTCCTATTGACCTCTCACCGCTCCTGCCCTGTGCTACTCCAGTCCACAGTTTACACCCGAAGTTCCGTGTCTACCCGTTTCTGGTTCGTCCCAATACAAGGCCAGACCGAACCCATTTTATTTTCGTTTTTTCTACTATGATATTGTCACCTCTAGTCTGTTCTCTGATCCAAACACCTCCTTTTTTATCCCAGATTTGTATTCCTAACATTATCTGTTCCATGCCCAGTTGAGCCGACCTAGGGTTGATGTCTAGTTGTTAGTAAGGGGTCAAGTTTCAGCTACGTACGTCAACACGGGCAGTACGCACTGTTTGCAGATTTTTGTTTGAGTGCCTGAGGTAGCTTACTTTTCGTTATTTGGAAGTGCTTGCCGAGTGCTCCCCAACGCATACGTTTTCTGCGCCATATTTTTTTCTCGTGGTTGGGGTCAGCACTAACGATCTGTGCGAGGTAGTTATATTCATTTACTTCTTCAAGCGTTTTTTTTTCTAAGGTGAAGACGACGTGTTTGGCATGCTTATTCCTCATTACTTTAGATTTATTATATTTATTTTTAGGCCAACAGCCATGCTCTCTGATTGTAGTCCCTCAAGCATTGTTTTCATGTCCTGTGCAGCGTCCACTCCGCAAGACTATCTTGTCCGCAAATCTCAAATTGCTCAAGTATACCCCTTTTATTCTTGATCCCATCTTTTACCAGTCAAGCTTTCCAAATACCCCTTCCAGACAGGGTGTGAATTTATTGGAGGCATAGTATCTGCCCGTCTTACTCCCCTTTCGGATCGGAAATTTATCGCTTTGCTTTTTCAGGGTCACCCTGCCGCGCATCGCTTAAGTAGGTCTTGTAGAAGTATTATGTCCGTTTTCTCTATTTCCTTGTCTTTTACGCCTTCCAAAAAGGCTGCGGTGAGTACGGAATCTAACGCTTTCTCGTAATCTATAAATTCCAGGTAAAGGGGTTTGTTTTTTTTATCTTTTTTTCTGTTACTTTAAGGGGTTTTTTAGCACTTCATTGGCGACATGAATGTGATCAGTGCTTTAGTGCCCTTTCCAAAACACAGCCTGCTCTCTAGATTAATGGCAATCTAGGCTGTCACCTATGCAGCTACGTATAACTTTGTTAAACAGCTAGTAAACAACCGAGAGTAGTCTGACGGGAGCGTAATTCTTGAGGCCCTTCGGATCTCCCTTCTGATGAGTGATAATAATATTGGCGTTTTTCCAGGCTGGAGTAACTTTTTCAGTCTTCAAGCATTACGAAAAAAGTACAGCGAGCTTTTTCGGTGCAATATCTCCGCCCAGCTTCAAAATATTTACGGTTATGCCACCATCGTCTGCAGCTGTTCTTGTATTCATGCCTTTTATAGACTTTCTAACAGCATGTTTAGTTACTAGTGGGGCATCGTAACTTGAAGGTATCATACTAGGAGATTTCATAGTACAAATAATGAAAAAAGAAATATACTTCGGCTCGCCACGCATTTAGGCGAAATGACGATCAGTAGACTACCAGGGTCACAGAGTGAGTGTACACAGAGATGGGTCTACAAAAAAAGAAAGGCCAAGTACTTTATGGTGTGACGAAATAAGGAAATTCTGAAGCAAACCATTAACTCGAAGGGTGCAGGAAAGGAGGGTTGGACGTCGATGCATGAGGCCTTCTGTTTGCAGTGGACCTAGTGTGCTACTGCTGGTGATAATGATGAAGAGCCGAGTCATTGACGGAGAGAGAGGCGCCGCCAGCTAGGCTGTTTCTCCAGCCTTGCACCAGTAGTGCATGCTGTGCAAATTTCTTTTGTAATACGAACACCCAAAACTGTATGGCGAACAGCCAAAATATGACTGACAACCATGCACACTAGTGGGTTAATCACCCAATGGGGTGTGGTGGGCAAGTGGGTATTGAGTTGAAGAGTGTGTCACCAAAGTGAAGTACAGCAAGAAAAGCTGGATATGCAGTGTGAGCAAAGAAGGTAGAGAAAAAGTAAAAAATTGTACCGCGAGGGGGGCGGAGATGTGCCAACGAGAATCATGGCAAAGAATTGAAAAGTTGCGTTGGTATATATTAAAATCTGTGCTTGGGTAGCGCGAAAGGCCATTGGAAGTTAGAAACTTTAAACCATTTCAGCAGCATTATAACTGTGCACCGAGACTACTCAAGTTTAACTCGGGAATGAGGCCGGCTCATATCGAGCGTTGCCTTGAGCTAATGTTTTGAAGGCTTCCGTCTTTGCGCAGACACACGGGCTTGACAATTGCCATACAATTAGGGTATTTCAACATATATCAAGAACAGAAACGCCTGAACGTAGCAGACGGACATGAGGGGCGTTTTAGCTCAACTCAGCACCAACCATCAGTGAGCTGTGACGAAGCTATTAAAGAACTTGGTATATTGGCGCCCCACAGTGTTCAGGCTGCTCCAGTGGGATACGGCGCGATAAGGCTATCACTCGCAAATGTCACACGGACTCTTTTGTTTTTATTGCTATGTGATGTTGTACAATCATCTGTGCTTCTGCAAGGAAGCTTTATTCTCTGTCTTTTGCACCGCTGAAAGTGATATTGTAACGTCTAATACAGTCTTTTCTAGCCATCGTTTCTTACGTGGTTATATTGGAGTCTGATATTATTCCAAAAGGACCCCGCCGCGTTGGCTCAGTGGTTAAGCCGTTGTGTAGCTTGTTGCGAAAAGGAAGAGGATCGATTGCCAACGGGCAGATCATGATCATGAGCGAGTAAAGAAGAGAAGATTAAAGAGGTGTTCTTAGCAGAGCCATGGCGCGGTTCTAGTTCCTCAACATTTTTGGTGCCGTGAAACCCGGGAGGAACGGCCTGGTGGACACCAGATGACTGCGCACACTGACTTCGAGGCACGCGAGGCCCGGGAAACCGTTTGATGTCCTGATCCCGTGGGCCTTGTCCTCGAACGGTGCCGAGCATGGCTGGCTGCTCGACGCACCGCACCGACCACTGGGAACCCGGTAGTGTCCAGCAGCAGCACCGTATACAGAAGACCCTCCCTGTGGACCTTCAGCCTACTGAGCACAGGCAGGCCGTGCGTGAACTGAATGAGCTGAGGGACACTCTCCGTGCGAAGATAACCAAACTCGTCAGAACAACAACCTTCTGAAATCCCCAACACCGAGAATAAGTACGCTTAAAATCCTCCTCGAATCTCTTACCGAAGTGCTGGACAACATAAATACTCTTGACAGACAGATACGATATCTCCTAGATATTGAGGATTACGAAAAGGATTACGAAGAATCTGACAAGTACTTATATATGATTTTCAGTGCGAAGTGGCTGCTTACTGATAAGATATCGAAGATGAGCTTGATGCGGAACAAGATAATCACGCAGCGCGTCATGAATTTGGAACCCACTCAAGTCGCACCCGTCCAAACATCATGTAGGTCGTTGATTACCTCTACAGCTTCCCGTAATGAAGTATCTGAGTGTGAAGACCCATTACTCATAACGAATACGGCAACGGCGGAAATCATCCCACTGCCAGTAAAAGGCTTGAGCGCGTCCACAAATGCTACTCTGGGATCACGGATGGATTCTGTACAGAGTGAAGAACGCTTAACACAACCTCCAGAGTCCCATCCCAATCATCAGAAGCCCGTTGTTTCAATGCATCTGATCACAAACACTGATGCCACGAACACCGACATGAACCGGCGCAAGAGGCGAAGACTTCGGGACAAGCCTAGGAAACAGAAAAGGACGGCCCAACTAAAGACGAGACCCAGAGTTTGTGGACCTTCGACTAAGCTACGGCCCAATTCCGTCAGGAGGAGGGAAACTAGTTCCTCCACGTTTACAAGGCGTGCTCAGACACGGGAGGTTCGGTCGAGACAAGTACGATTCCGACCAAGACGATGTGAGAGACGAAGCAAGACAGCCCGAACTTTCTTTCTGCAACACCACAGAGTGCTTCGGTACCTTCATCACCGATCCTAACGAAGACCGTCATTAGGAAGCAGCATCAGACGTCAAAGCACCGATGAAAAATTAAGCTGCTGACGAACGGTTACCGAACGGCTAGAAGGAGTCGAACCAGGCTACTGAACTGACTAGAATTGTCTTTTTCTGGCATGTTGTTTATCCTCAAGTCTTTTTTATTCGTAGATGCGTCACTGTCGTGGGCGGGAGGATGTTGTGAAATCGAAGAAGATCGATTGCCAACGGGCAGATCATGACCATGAGGAGAAAAGAGGAGGATTAAAAGAGGTGTTCTCAGCAGAGCCATGGCATGGGTCTAGTTCCTCAATATTTTTGTGGACTCGAACCAGGCTAATGAACTGACTAGAATTGTATTTTTCTGGCATGTTTTTTCTCCTCAAGTCTTTTTTATTCGTAGATGCGTCACTGCCGCGGGCGGGAGGATGTTGCGAAAAGGAAGAGAATCGATTGCCAACGGGCAGATCATGATCATGAGCGAGTAAAGAAGAGAAGATTAAAGAGGTGTTCTTAGCAGAGCCATGGCGCGGGTCTAGTTCCTCAATATAGCTGATCCCAAGGACGCGGTTCCAAACTTGCCCTGGTGGCTGCTTCTGAGGTGGATACGAAAACCCAAAACCCCTGCGGGTCCACATTTCAGCGCACGTTATATACCCCGAGGTAGTCGAAAAGGATCCGGATTACTCCAGTAGGCGTGCTTCATAACCCAGATGTAGCTTCAGCGCCTTAAACCATAGAATCAATCAGTATTTTCGCAATTGTCTCACCCCACCATGTGCAACGAAGGTTTACGATGGAAAAAATAGGAGAGCCTGGATCCGTACGGCAGCGCCGCGTACAGTCTCACCAGCCTCGGACGCGAAGTCAAAGACTGTAATAAAGGACTGTGAAAGCCTGTGACCATGTGAAAGCTATTTAGGGGGCAAGGTACCACCTTTGGCCTACAGTATTTAAAAGCGAGTCGTGCGGTTAGTACAGCACGCACCCAAAGAAATTGTGTGGTCTCCGGGGCATCAGGGTCTAAGAGGTAACGACGCTGCACACGAGCTTGCCCGAGCGCTTACCCAACGGGCGCCTCACCCATGCTCTCCCGGCTCGTAGATCAGCAAACCATTTCTGCGGTTTAGAGAAATCAGTTAAGCATTACTGCGATAACCGCCGGCTTTACCCAACCCCTGCAATGGGTGTGACGCAGGTGATGAGCGAATTCTGGGGTCCCTGAAGACGAACACATTTATGGGCCATGCAGTAGCAAAGCATTCAGACCCTAAAGCAGACGGGCGGAGTCTGCACTGTGGGGAGGTGTCCGACACTTTTTGCATGGTGTGAGCATGCCAGCGTAACGCTGCGTTATCCCCCAACCCTTCCCCTACCAGAGAGGCATACTAGGCAGCCCTGCTCAATTTCTCGGGGCTGGAGTCTGAAACGGCTCTAGCTCAACGGACCAGAGCGGCGGCCTTGTCCAGAGGGGTACCGGAATAAGGACTGCACCTGTGCGGGGGGCCGCAGGTCCATACTCCCTTTTATTGTTATCATAGAATCCAGTTTCACTCCTGCTACACTCTTTCTTCCCTAGCGTGTCTTTTCAGCGCCGTGAATAATATTCATCGTATAGGCGCAATTACAGGTTTGACGACTGAATATTGCGAATAATAATTTGGCACGTTATGGTTGTATTCGTGGTGCAAAATAGAAAGCATGTTTTTTGCCACCATTGTGGCACTTTAAAGAACGCTAATTGTTAATTACGGATGAAAATGGAACGCAAGTTTTTCCGTTTGTGTGCGAAAGCGTCTCCACTAATTCACGTCACGACGTCCTCCATTCGGTCCTGGAAATTGTTCAGTGTGGAGAAGTTTAGCGGCTGGGCTTTCATTGTAGCTTGTCCACGGTACCACCACATTTATGCGGCGTCACGCCACCGAGCCGAGTCACGGGCCGTTCTATCCTAACAAGAGGCTTCGAAAAGATGCCCTCCTGTTCCTCGATTCAGTCGTCCGACCAAGAGTTGAGAGTATACTTTCACAAGAGGTTTATATACGCAGAATCATTCGAAACTCCTGGAAGCGGTGGCACTGGTGTCAGATCTCCCCTTAAGAACGGCGCCACAGACCGTCTGGCGAATCAAGGCTCCGCAGTTGACAGCCTTAACCTTGACTGCAACTGCTTCAACTTCTTCGCCTCAAATGTACCTGCAGCTTTCACTGCGCGAAATGATGGGAACATGCGGGCTCAGTGCAAGCGGTTACAGGAGTTTCGAACGGCCTGCCTACCTAAACTTCTTGTTCAAGTATCCGCATCATTTGGCCGGCAGGCTGAATCAGCGAAGAAGCAGGTATCGTTTTGAAGCGCCTGCTTGGGTGCGTGACGCCGGGTGACGGCAGTGGCACCACAGACAAGCTATGACGACAAGCCGGGACCCTAAAGTGCTTCGCACATAATATGAGTACTTAACCGGCAGTCCCCGCGTTCAGTTAGTCAGGACTGCCCATTGGGATGCTTTTTTATGATAGTAAGCAAAAAAACGTGGCCCCTATGGCGCCATAAGATTAACATCAGCTTCCTAACACGATGGACCCAAGTTCTATCCCAGCCAGGGGAAGCTGTGATCATTTTGAAGCCTGGCAGCTGCTGTGGGAGGCCGAGCGCTCGCACCCAAAATGTGTTCTCGCATTTTTCTGCCCTGTGCGCGAAAATGTGCCGGATCTTTGGCACAGCCATTGGTTGTTTTATGTTTATGAGTATGTGCTGAACTGGCCGACACCAAGATTACCGCTGATCCAGCCTACCAAAACTTCGGAATCGACTCGACCAGTACGTACCCCATGCAGGACACCAGATAGGCCTAAAGCTCGGCTCCTGATCCCGCCAAGTGTTCCATCGGGTGCAGCTGCTACGCCGACAGTGCCCAGCATGGTTGCCGTATTCACAACCGGTATTTCACCCAGTATTTGCGGCGTTCATCCAGTTCGAACCACGTATCTACTGTGCGGCTTCCCCCTTCAACTTTTTCGTGGTTGACATCCTAATGCTGCCACAGTGGACACCCTGCGCAGCGTTCGGAATTGCATTTTGCAAACCTTGCACCGTTTCTTCGGCCATCCACTTTGGCGGGAGTCTATTATAAGGTGTAAGCATTTCACAAAGCAGATGCACCTTTTTTTACTATTTAAAAATCAGCTCCCTCAAATTATTTGCTCAGTTCCTTTGTCGATGAACAAATGCAACTGAATGCTATGAAAGCGGACCGGAATTTGTCCAAGAATAAGATACCTTGATTGCTCAGTGTGCGTCAGCTGCTCAACAAACATTTGCCGAATACTTCCATGCGCTATTTACGGAACGAAGTCCAGATAATTCGCTTTTTTGTTTCGCGACTTTGCGGGATTCTGCCGTTCTAGTAATAGGCTACAATCACAAAAAAGCGATAAAACTTTAGTCCTCCAATGGGGAGAGACTCGTGACATTGCGGCACAATAATGTGCGTTTACTGTCGTTACCTGCGTGAGAAAACGCAGGTACCAAGCATACACAAAGCAATGAAAAATATACATCTTACTCTTAAGAAAAATATGTTTATTCAATAAATTTATTTCCAGGATTCCTTTTGAAGCTGTAACATCGTAGGTCATCAACAACGAGATGTAACGGATTGAATTTTTCTTCATACACCTTTACACAGCATGAGTTTACTACTGGCTCTTGATGTAGTATAGTGGCGTTTGTTGTAACATTTATAAGGTGTGCAGCGTACTGTTCAACCTCCCATAATTGACAGTGGTACTTTCCATTGTTGTGTGAGGAATTAGTTATTTTTGTAGTGTCTAGGAAACAAACAAATGCACAAGGTATCGTCAAATATATATCCTGAACACTGTATAACATATGTTGAAGAACGCGGGTAAAGAGTTTAAGCTAAGGCGATATCATTTTAAATAACGGGTACCGGAAAGAGCAAAAACATTAGCACGTAGGTTGTATTCGGCTTCCTCGGAGGACCTATTTGGCAGAGAACATGCAATAGTGACACTGTGTATTTAAACATCAGCCTAATACCAAAAGTATAGAATTCAGTAGAGCCATTTAATGTAGTTGAAACAAGCAATACCATTATTAGTGCAAGATTCTGTCACTGCAAATTTAGCGATATGCCATAATACTGGGAGATAGTTAGCTACGTTTAACAGCGCACTTATTCACCCACAGCTTTCGAAATACGACCGAGACTTAGAACCTGCACTTGTTTTGCACTTTTCACGCGACCGTGGAAGCCGATATTATTGGGTCTAGAGTTACTTATTGTGTGGAGATTTAGCATAACTACCAGAATTTGAGACACCGTTGCATTACCGCATGACATTTCCTATAGTGAAAACTACAGCCCCTTTTTTGTTCTTTCAGAACTCATAAGAAATGAGAATACAATGTGAATTTTGAAATACCTACTGCACAGCTAACCAGCCTGTGATGTCCTGATACCACGGCATGGAGATTACCTTTGCTTCATGTGAAGATGTCGCAGTGATGTTGATGATGATTTCGCTGTTACGAATAGACATTACGGAATGGCAATTGTAGCACCGCCTGAAATGAGTCGTTTAGTCGGCCGGGTTGTCGCTAATATCAGGCGGAGATATAAAAACGAAATTTTTGTTGCCCCTTGAACCATGTTTCCAGAGTACATCCCCTACCGCGCAGCGAATTTGCTGCTGTATTTTCGTACTCCCGACAAGGCAACATTCCCTACTTTTATTCCGCCCTCTGGGCCCCGTGAGCAACTAGTGGGGGGGTCAGCGCTCGCGAAAATCATAGTTCGTTATTATCAGGCAAAGATATTAACAGACCGCTTTCTTGGGCGGTTCTGCCAGGTTTGCAGAGGGCTCCTGCGGCATGGCATCCTTCGCCGCTGCGTTTTTTCTCACACCCGACAACGCTAGCTAGTGTCAGCTTATCGTGTCCGCGGGGCCGGTTGAGTGAATCGTAAAGACGCATGGGAATCACAGTCCGTGAGTGCATTTTGCTGGTGGCGTCTTCCCCTGTTGATCGAAAGTTCGGACATTTTCCTACCGCCTAGTGTTTCAAAACGCCTCAGCGATCTGAATAGTCATCAATTTTCCAAACAAAGTAGCACACAAAAATGCCACACGCAGTTCGTTTTAACACAAATGCTCCAATATGAGAGTTTCGCGTTACATCGATTCGCACAGTAGTTTGGCATCCGCCATTTTATAAGGGCCACGCTGCTGCAGTAGGTCCTGTCGACGAAGCGGAAACTAAGAAAAGAACGTTTTAAAGTTTTAGTGCTACTCAATTCGATCGAAACAACAGCGTATTTTGCTCTATCATTATTTTCCTAATCACTTATCTCACCACTTCTCGTATTTATTTTCCAGTGAAGTCTTTATTGGTGTTGTGCAAAGCAATTTAAGAGCGGTTTTGAATTTAAGAATACCGATATTTTATGCCCTGCATTGATGTTCGACTCAATTATAACGAATAGATCTTTTCTGACAAATAATAAAAGCATACACAAAACAGTTCATGTCTGGTAGTATTTCGTATGACTCTTGCTCGTATATACGTTGTGTTTATTCCTTTTCTTGTGGCTGACATGCTATTTGCAACTGTGAAGGTTCTCCGGGGAGCCGTTAGGGGCTCCAAGAAGTGACGTCAAATCACCGAAGATTAGAAACTAGCCGGTGTTGCCAGGAATGCTTCCCGTATAAATATATGGTACTTACCCTTTGCTCTTGGCATCCCAGAAATAAATTTCACAACTGTGCAGTTCTGTTCTGTATATAAGTGCACCCACTTGTAGGGCATAAGAGAGTAACTTGCATCAGCTGCAACATTTTTAAATATATATTTGAAGAACATTCATTTCGCCTTGCCCCAAACGGGGATGCGTTCTACGTAGCAATAAATAGCCACAATTTAGATCTTGTAGCGTTGAGGGGCATTGTATTATTTGAATAAACACTTGGCCGTACAAGTATACCTTCTGCAGATGAAAATTACAGTTTTTGTAGAGTGTCCACATTCTTTGGAGTCATAGCGCAAGAGACTAACAAAAATTTGAGTTTTTTTGTTTCTCGGCCAATTTGTCCTACAGGTTTCTCATAATAAAAATACGGTACCCTACCTATTGAAATATAATTGAAGTTTTTTGATCACCGTTAAAACCACAATTGAAGTTGTGTGCAGCCGCTCTATTAATGTTTACGATGTATTGGTCAGACCCTTTTAAGAGCACATTGACAAATGCGCACGATGACCACGTGTAATGATATTTCAGCACATACTTTCAAAGTAATTTAGTATGGCGTTCAGGATTTTCTAAGAGCGCCAGTAAGTGCTTTTTACTGCAATTATCACCGCCCATGGTCCAGTTGTTATTGTTTTTTGCAAAATGATTTCAGGCATAGCAAGCCTCAATTTGCTAAACCCCAAAAATGCTAAAATGCAGCTGTCATACAGTTTGCGCACGTCTCATTCTCAACGACTAAACAACACGTTATATTAAAGCCAGAATTTGTTCCATATATTTTTAGAACATTAGCAACCACAAGAAAAAGCATCACATGCACTATAGCTTTCGAAAGAGTGCATTAATACGATTTTTTGTCATGTGTGGGTGTTCAATCGAAGCGGTCGTTATAAGGACAACAAAGTAGAAGTAACGTCTGCGCTCCCTATTTTGGAAGTAGCGCAGAACTGGGAAATTTTCCAGCTACCCTTGGAGGTCCGCAGGTTGCAGGCACCTTCTCTAAGACAGTCATTGCGACGTGAGCATGCATTTACAGTTTGTGATTGCCTACAGGAAATACATGGACAACGTACATGGAAAAATTCTGCCACTACGCGAAATGCTCTAGGCGTGTTTTCCTCCAAGAAGAATTGTGAGAGGAAGCACGCCTCCCCCCCCCCCTCCTCCCACCTTCCCACCTACTACTTGCAAAATTGCCCTTTAAAGCCCCATTTCACGCTGTGGACCGGGTCACGAACATAAGCGAATGCTTCCATTTTCTGGTAGTTTCCTCGTTATTTTATGTTGTTGCGTGCGCTAATAGAAATAAAAGTTTCCGTTTGGCAACAGTACAAAATTTAAGATAGTTTGTTGACTGTGAGCGGGGGAAACAGAAATATTCAGTAAAGGTGTGCAAAAGCGAAGACAAAACCTGAACTCTTTTCGTGAAGAGACTGGTCGCCTGCGTTGTTGCACGACCATTGTGACTGCTCGCGCGCTATGTAAAAATCTCTAAAGCATAAATTGATCCGTGAAAAACCCTGAAAAGCCTAGACGACGACACCTAATTCGCAGGGGGAACTTCTTCAAAAAAGAAGTTATTCTGTTTTATCCAACTTCCGTTCCGTTCAGTTTCAACGTTACATCCATTTGATAACTGGCGTCCGCTGAAGTGTACCCTCTAATGCAGAAAATAATACTTAGTCGGTTTCCCTCATAATTCCAGCAGTTGGTTGTATTTGGACTAAGGTCAAGCTAGGCTGAGCAGCCGAACCGTCCAATGGTCGCATTCACCGGGATAAACACGTTAAGAAGACGTTTTATCTCGGAGATAAATCAAGCACGCTTCCCCTCATTCGTATCGACAGTGCAACGTGAGAATATAGCTGCAATACTGCATCAGAAATTAACGTGGCCTGTTCCTTGGGGATTCGTTTTACCCTGGCCCGTTCCCGCTGAAACCCTTAACCAGGGCGCGGTTCTCGGTAACTGCGAAAGCTTTTACAGTGCCGGATTCAGAAAAAAAACCCTTAATAAGAAGCCATGCGGTCATACATTTCCAGACGTTGAACAGCATGTACTTTACAAAACACAAGTGGCTAAGGCCAAAGCATCTGCAAAGGCGTCTCTCTGTCACGTGAATTCCTGCTTTTTCTGCGCAATTACGCGTCAGCAAGGATGTTCTTCTCGCAACAAGGGGAGGCAGTAAATAAAATTTCCAGGTTGTTCAATGTTTCACGTCAACGCCTGCACAAAACTACTCGACGAACCCAGCCAAATGAAACGCTTGGACGTTCTAATCTAATTAGAAGGTTGCCGTGAGCATAGGTTTTATGATTTCTCATCAGCGCCTGGCGACAGGTTTTTTTATCATTTTGGAGCTGAGCACGTTTGCCATTTTTACTGTGTACACTGTCCGTCTATCCTGTTTGATAGGCTGACTGTGTCCCCCTTTCGTCAGTAGGCAATAACGTTCTTCTTCAATCTCCAGTGTTCCCATCCAAATTTCATTGCTCTCGAGAGAATATTGCTGTGGGACAAACGCTCGCAGGCCAAACGTTGGAGCATTCATTTCGCCGACGCTCTACTGTGTCTAGCACTTCGTCGACCGCTCCTTCGCTGCTAGTGTTTGTGTCATGTTTATTGCGGAGCACAAGTTCGCTCCAATAAATGTTTGCTGACAAAACCCCCTTCCCCCGCCCTCCCCCCCCCCCCCCCTCCCATTCCTGTCTACCTGACAATACGGTGAGGGATGACCTGAAATGTTTCGTGCTGAATATTGTGGGCGCTTTTTCTTTTGTGGGCGCAGTGTGAACAGCGATTGTGAAGAAACACAGTAGTACAATTTTCATAGAGTTTCTTACTATATACACTAGAGAGAAATCTTGTGCGAGCGTCTATGCTGCTCACATCAAGGCCGTGTGTGTCGTCATTGGCCGCCATTAAACCGTGCTCTCGCCTTAGGTTAATCATTGGCTTGGATTGAAATGTTTTATTGGCCATAAAATCACATTCAATGCCACAAAAACACAAAGAAGAGTGTTTCATTCTGTATGCATAAAATTAAACGCAGTGTTTTAAAGCAAAATAAATAAAAATAGGCAGTGTTTGTTTTTACTGAACGTACACCAGAACGGCTGTACCTACTATTATGCAGACCGAGCCGGTAGTTAAAATTAACGTTAATTGTCGGGACAAACTTATTAAAGACTCTTATTTTGCAAACATTTCAAATAATAAATTGTTTTTCAACCTCCGAAAAAATATATGCTCGCGCCTATGAAAACGAGCACTTCGCCTTCGAGGTGTTTTCGTTCGTTTTTTTTTTTTCTTACAGACCGTCGGCTACAACCTTCCAAGCCCCAAATTACCCGCTCAGTCAAGATTTTTGGGCGCTATTAACGAATTTACTGCTAGTGCAAAAAGGAACCGGTAAGCGCACTCTCGCTCCCATACACTAACTTGTCTTCAATATAGTTCCATTTTGCTTATGTCACTTTCGCGTGACATACGGAGGTTTCTTCCAGGAACAAAGTTTATTGGGGAGAACGTATGCTCCGCTAAAACTAAAATAGGATACAAGCGACGCAGAAGCACCCAACAGAAATAAAATCAAATTACCGAACAAGAACATGTCGATGACGGGATCGCCCTAACAAAGATGCGAATGAATCTAGTCAGGAATGAATGAATCTTTTAAAATAATGTGGAAATATATCCCAGCTATTTCATGTGCCCAATTCATGTTGTAAACAACCCGTCGCGGTGGCTCAGTGGTTAAGGCGTTGCGCTGCTGAGCACGAGGTCGCGGGTTCGATTGCCGGCCGCGGCGGCCGCTTTTCTGATGGAGGCGAAAAGCAAAAACGCCCGTGTGTACGAGATTTCGGCGCACGTTAAAGATCCCCAGGTGGTCAAAATTAATCCGGAGCCCTCCACTACGGCGCGCCTCATCGCCTGCATTGCGTCGGCGTGTTAAACCCCACAATCAATCAAATCAATCTAGTCAGGCGAACGCTGGGAAGGTTTAAAAAAATTAGCCGTGGCATATTTCGGCTATGCCAGGATATACGTAGCGTAATCTAAGGTTCAGCTGGTTATTCTTATCGTTCCTGGTTGTCTAGGAAACGCCCCGCTATATGTTTGCTCCCACTGATACCTCTGGGCATGCGCACAAAATGAGAGGCGCAAACAAGCTGCTTCGGCGCAGCGTCAGACTTGGCTACTGCACATCGGAGGCGCACAGCTGGGCACGCACCGGTGCCAGTGCGTCTGCCGCGCGTATGGTGTCACTCCTCGGGAATGCGCAGTCCGGCGGGGCGCGCGCGGTGGCGGCGGCTCCGGCGCGCCAGGTGTGCGGCATGTGACGTCACTGCTCTTCGCGCATGCACAGCACGGCTCTCCAGGAGCCACGCAAAACTGCTCAACCTCGGCCAGTGTAGCTCACGCTACAAAAGAGAGGACGGTGTGAACTTGGACATGGCGGACGGTCATCGCGCACCTTGCACAGCTCCCTGTGATCCTCGCGCCAATTGCATTAGCTTTCTTCTATTCTGCCCTATTCGTTCTCTCGCCCTACAAGTATGCAAACTAATTTTAGCGAACTTCCATACGTACTTCACAGTTTAATTATATTGAAAATGTAACCTATGGCTAACTAGCCTACTAAACGCGTATGCAAGCGACGACCGGTATAAGCATTTACACAGAACAAAGTATTTTTTTTATCAAATTGTGTACCTGAGCTTTTGTACATGACGAACGAAACTGCACAGAGCCCTAGCCATAAAAGGATCTGCTTCAAAGTGGAAAATACCGGAAGGTTCACCGGGACTATCAAGCACCTCGTTCTTGCAAAGAGCTTAAAATTGGGTGTATATGTTATCTGGTCTACAAAAAACTAGGCGGGTGAACTAGCTTGCCAGTTTTTATCGCACAATCGTTGCTTATGTTGCTTGTATACTTAAAAATATATACTATCTCCAGCCCTGGCGTGCGCCAGCTGTCTGTTCTCGGTAACTAACAGCGCGAAAGAACGGGACAACAGAGGAGTAGACTGACACAGCGCTGACTAACAACTAAAGTTTTATTATCGCTGGACAGCAATAAATAGGAAAAAGAAGGGTGACACGTGACGCTAGGCTTGACAAAACATTTTTTACAAACAACAACAAAAACAAAACACCACGCAATCTAAGCACAGTAGTCTGCACAGCTAAAGCAGACCCGCACAAACAGTCCACCCCTTATAGGGACCGGGCAGCTGGACGGGTGGCGCCACCACTCGGCGCTCCCCTCGTCAGTGGAATGAGCCGGTCCATTGGACTACACAGCCTCTCGTTGTTTTTGTCGTGTTTTCTTCGGTGCTTTGTATGTTTTGGTGGCGTTGTGAGCGTATATGGGCGGTGAAACAAAGTCTAGACAGATGTGTTGGGTTCTTAGATGCAGTAATGACTACGTAAACTTGTCGGACGCTTCTATAGTTGGGTATCGGCTGCAATGGCATGAGCGCTTTTTGCAGCGATCTGCGGTTGGCTGCACCCGTTCTGAGTACGAATAAAACTACTATTAGTAGTGTTATTTTCTTCTTAAATGCGCTCACGGCTACGCAACCTTATTGGATGCTTGTAAGGTTGGGGAAAGGCTACATTGACACGAGCGCTTTTGCAGCGCTCTGCGCCTGGCTCCGCGCGATCTGAGTAGGAATCAAACTATCAGCAATATTAGAATGCATTTCTACCACTTTAAATTATCTTCACTGGTTTCAATGACTACGGTTTCCACGCCAGCCTTAGCGCTGGGATACCTCGATACGTGTGCTTTAAAAAGAAAGGCACCTGCATACGAGATGGATTACCGTGTAGCCGTAGAAATGTGGCGGTAGTTTACACTTTCTGTAACCGTGAGCTTTGTACCTTCGGTTTTAGTGAGCGACACTGTGACAGCATGGGAGCCTGAAAGCCGAAGTGGAAAACCCACGTTTGTGGTGGTCATTTTATCAAGAGCCAAAGTTATTCAACTCAACAGCCCAAGCTACAAACCATCCCTCCTCGCCTTCCCGTTTTACCGCCTGCGTAGAATAAAGGCTGGTACCGATAGTTAAAAAATGTGGCAGTGTTAACGTCAGCCGGTGTTTTTTAATGCTTAAGTATTCTTTACAGAGTACCTAAAAAATCGTGTAATACCTGGTGAAGACACCAAAAACGCGCGATTAGTTGCCTCAAATATGGGTGCATGAGCCCGAGTCCGGCACCACAGACACATTTCCGACACACTGGAACAAGTTTAGATTTGGAGAGGGGGCATGGAAGTTCAAAATCAAACAGCAAAATTATCTAATGATTATGATGGTTGAACACAAAGCTTTCTTTGTGCGAAATGGAATGGGAAATGCGCAGTCAAAGACGCTGCGACCAAAAGACCAAACTGCGTGCTGGTCAAATTCGACGCTTAAATAGTAAAAGTTTAAATCCAGAAGGCAACCAAGGAAACCCATACGATAGAGCTTTGCGATAAACCATCATAGTCGTTAGACGGAGGTGTGCATGATTTTTTAAGCGTAGGTGGCAGCTTGTAAACCGACCGCAGTATTCAGTTGTGAAGGAAGCTGAGTACAGGTTTCGGGCACCCTCCCGTCTTGCGTCCTTCAGTCACGCAGGAATTGGTTTTTTGAAAAACCATTTACCAACTAGCCAGAAACCATTGCAAATCTTGTAAAGCAATGCTTCTTCACGACAAGCAATGAGATTCTACTATCATGCGGTATTTATTCTATCAACGATTCCCGATGACTGTAGTAAGAGCATTTCTGTGAAATTAAACACGTTTCAGCCGTAGTTAATGAAGATTCGGAAGCGTCATCCGTCACAATTTCTGTTTTGAAGTAAATTTTTCGAAGACACCCTCCAACTTTGTCTTTCGCTTGTGCACGACGTCGGCGCCGTTTCGTCATGAACTGCCAAAGGACTGCGCCGCAGCTATTCCTAGATCGGTTGCACACGCCGGATTTGTGGGAGCATTTAGCGGAAATATACTCCTCGATTTGCAAAACTGCATGCAGGCATGAAAAAATTCCATGAAGCAACGAACTTTCACTTCCAGCTTGCCTTCCAGCTTGGCGCATTGAGCGTCGTCTGCTATTTGAAAATACTGAGTATGGGCGTAAATAACACACATGGCATACCTTGTAAACGTCACATCCACACTCAAGATTTACCGATCTGAAAAATGCACGTGGGATTACGTTCGCTTTGCAAGCCGCACCGTAGAAAAACGACAGAAAGCCATGCACAACTACGCTGCGCTGACCGCCACCGGCATTCCACTGACGAGCGGTTCGCCACGGGCGGCGCTGTTCGCTGAAACGACGGTGGTGCCATACAATGGCCGCCGGGTCCCTATAGGAGGCTCCTCCGCACGTGGATTCTGCTAGCTATCAAAATAACTGATTTCTTTGTCCCTAAGGACGATGGAGGGTGTGCTGACACAATGTTGCTGCCGCTTCTGAATTCGCCATGCCTCTCGTATCTCTAGCCTCATTCTGTCAGGGTAACGAGCCAGCACGCGGCACTGCTGAAATGCAGGCAGGCATGCAGGGAGATGTGCGCACTTTGCCACGTGCGCGGCAAGCGTGCTCCCCAAGGAGTTGCGTACATCGCACGCGTGCTCTCGTAGGCGATCGTTGAGGCAGCGCCCCGTCAGCCCCACGTACGAGCGTCCACACGACAATGGTATTTCGTACACCGCCTCTTGCTCACCTCCCTGCATGCCTTCCTGCATTTCAGCAGTGCCACGTGCTTGCTCGTTATCCTGGCAGAATTAAGCGAGAGATACGAGAGGCATGGGAAATTCAGAAGCGGCAGCAAGATTATGTCAGCACACCCTCTGTTGAGTAGTGTTTTCTTTGTCGAAAACAGTACGGAAAACCGCAGGCGTGAACTTGCTTTTAGATATTAGCGAGTTCCCGCTCGACTGCGCGTAACTTAACGGGGCGGCTGGTGCCGCGCGCGCAGGAGATCTCCAAGGAACGATGCGAACAGTATGGGTTCACTTGAAGCTCTGTTTATTATACGCACAGGTATACACTACTGAAAGAGGGTAAGGGCACGAACGAAGAGGAGAGTCTCGGTGCCTCAAATGGCGATGGTTGGCGTCGGTTCGTCTGCAAGCGCGCACACATATAAACACACGTCGCTCGCTGGCGCCGCACCGTCCGGGGTCTGTGGCATGGTGTCGGATGCGCCGCATGGTGTAAACAGCGGCCGCTTTTCGTTCCGATCCTCGTCTTCGGTTACTTGATCCGGGGCCTCCAAAGTCCTTCCGAGCTCTTCCCCGTCAGCGACGTGTAAACTTTAGACACGCCTTCCGAGAACGGAGGAATTCTTAACATCCTCCCCCCCAATGAGCCTCTGCTCATTCTTATTACAGCTCCAGAGGGTAAAGCGCGTTGAACTGGCCGCCGTAATTCTTTCTTGTTAGGAAGAACTATTCTGCAGGCCCGAGCCTTTCCGTCCCGTCCGGGAAACGTCTCGACCACCCTGCAAAGTTTCCACAGCTGGCGAGGTGTTTTATCTTCGCCGAGCAAGACAATGTCTCCCTCCTTGACGCTCTTCTGCGGGAGCCCCGCTGCGAAGTGCGCCGAACGTAGCTCCAGCAGATATTCGCGTCTCCATTGTCTCCAGAACAAATCCATACGGGCGCTGCGTCGCTGCGATTGCCTTGTGACTGTACGTTTCGTAGATGTCGTTACGATATTACCGCCGGGGGAAGGCAAACTTGTAAGCCTACGTCCGATGAGTAAGTGCGACGGGGTCAAAGGCGTGAGTTCTTCCGCCTGAGAGTGCACGTAGGTGAGCGGGCGAGAACTGACAACCGCTTCCGCCTGAGTGAGAATGGTTACTATGCTGTCGTAGTCGAGTGCACTTCTTCCAAGAACCTTTCGGAGAACGTTCTTGACTGTACGTACCATTCTCTCCCAGAAACCACCCCACCATGCTGCTCTTTCCACTATGAATTTCCAAGTTATTCGATGGTCACTTAGGTATGCCTGAGTGTCGCTTCCCTTGATGGCGTGGAAGATTTTGTTCAGGTCCGCTGAGGCTCGCTTGAATGTGAGAGCGTTGTCCGAGTACACAGTTTTCGGTATTCCTCTTCTCGCAATAAATCTCCTCAACGCCATAAGAAATGTCTCAGTAGTGAGGTCTCTTACCAGCTCTAGGTGTACCGCCCTGGTTGTAGCGCAAGTAAAGAGCGCTATATAAGACTTCCGCATGCTTCCTTGGTCCGTGTAAAATATGGGGCCCGCGAAGTCTACACCCGTAACCTCAAAGGGGTCCGCCTGAGTCACCCTGTCAGCTGGTAGCGGGGCCTGAGCTTCCGCGGCAGGTCGACAACTCTGTCTTTGACACGGCACGCAGCGTCTTATGGCTGATTTCACGGCTTGTCTTGCACGAATGATCCAGTAGTTCTCCCGGAGGTGGGATAACGTATCTTGTACTCCTGCGTGTAGAAGCCGCTTGTGTTCCCCGCGAATCAGAAGGCCAGCGTAAGGGTGCCTCGCAGACAGAATGATCGGATGTATTGTTCTCTCTTGCTCTGTACTGTTTTGCAGCCGACCTCCAACCCGTAGCAGTCCCTCGTTGTCTAGGAACGGGTTCAAATCTTTTATCGGGGATTTTCGGTCGAGCGGCTTGGATGCACTGAGGGTCCGTACTTCATTTCCGAATGTTTCCATCTGTGAAATCCTCAGCCAGTACCTCTCCGCCTCGGTCATCTATTCGGCTGACAGGCTCCCCATCCTTTTCTCCGAAGAGGTTCGGCAGTTGTAGAGGAAGCGCTTGATCCACGCTGTTGTCCGAAGCACTCTAGTGAGGGAACTCTTTTCGCTTAGGTTTATCAGAACAGCTGGTTCGCCGTCTGTTATGGTGTTTAGCACCGGCGTTCTGATTTCTTCTTGCCAGAGTTGGGGATCAGCAAGGCAGGGTTCGAAGGCGGGGTACGTTTTGCTTTTGTTGAGCCACTCTGGCCCTTATCCACCATTGCTTAGCATTCACCAAAACTGATGGTAAGATACCCCTGGTTAATATGTCTGCGGGGTTTTCCTTTCCGGGACAGTGCTTCCACACTGCGGGATTGGTCAGTTGTTGTATCCCTTGGACTCGGTTTGAAACAAAAGGCTTCCATTTGGAGGCGGAACTTTTGATCCAGCTTAAGGCTATCGTTGAGTCTGTCCAGCAGTGAACTGTCATGCCTTCAATTCCCAACTGTTTCGTCAGGTTTTTTGCCAGCCGTGCGGCGATAACGGCTCCCATCAATTCTAGTCGCGGTAGTGACAGTCGCTTGAGAGGAGCCACTCTCGCTTTAGCCATCAACAATGTCACCGTGGTGCATCCATTTTCTGTCCTTGCTTTAACATAAGCAACAGCGCCGTATGCCTTTGGGCTGGCATCACAGAACACATGGAGCTCCACTTCTGTGCACGCATGGCTGAGGTCACGAGCGAGCAGCCTAGGTGTTGCGATCTGCCTCAGCATAGGCAACTGGTTGCACCACTTGTCCCACGTCTCAGCTATATCGGGCGGGAGACTTTCGTCCCAGTCTGTCCCTCGTTCCCACAGGCTCTGAAACATTACTTTCGCAGTAGTCGAAATTGGCGCGAGGAAGCCAAAGGGGTCAAACACGCGTGCAGATGCCTGCAGAAGAAATCGCTTCGTGTCTTGTCGCTTGCTCAAAAAGTCAATCAGCGTGTTCATCTCAAACACAAAATCGTCACTTTCTGGCCTCCACTCGACTCCAAGAATTTTTGTCATCGTCACGTCGGAAAATCCGCTTTGGGTTCGATCTGTTTCCGACAATGCCTCTTCGAGCTTGAATTCGTTCGATTTCCATTTACGGAGGTTCATGCCAGCTAGCTGCATGATTTCCTGTGATTCTTGACAAATCTTTTCCGCCTCCTCCAGGTTGTCAGCTCCCGTTACAAGATCGTCCACGTACAAGTGGTTACGTAGCATCTCTGATGTTGCAGGAAACAAGTTATGCACAGAGTCGAGATGGTGCTTTAAGGTAGCTGCGAGCAGAAATGGACTAGAGGTAACTCCAAAGGGCACTCTTGTCATTCGATACCCCTTGATCGGAGGAAGAACTTCTCCCCGTCTGGGAACGCTTTCGTACCAAAGGAAGCGTAGTGCATCGCGATCCATTTCCGCAAGCCCAACCTGAAGAAAGGCCTTCTCAATGTCAGCCATGATGGCCACATTGTGCATCCTGAACCTAATGAGAATATCCGACAGGTTCGGATTTAGGTTCGGCCCAGCAGATAGTACCTCATTCAAAGACCGCTGACCTGGTGCGCTTGACGAAGCATCAAAAACTACTCTTAATTTGGTAGTTTCACTGCTCGGGCGCGTTACGCCGCGATGCGGCATGTAATAAACAGGCCCCCTCGGGGACTCACCCGCTTCGGGAACTTCCTCAGCGTGTCCGGTAAGGAGGTATAAAGAATAAAGGGATCTTTCGAATACGTTGGGGACTTAAAACAAAACGAGATTTATTTCCTTCGGCTACATACGGTCTGCACTCAGGGAGGGTCTGTCCTTCACTACCGCGTCCGCACCCCGCTCCCGTCCAGACACGCCACTGCCCCCCTCCTCCTCCACGTCTGCATACCAGACGCCCCTCGCAGTTACACACCGCAGTCGCGCTCCGGGCCCGGGCATCCTCCTTCTCCTCTTCGTCTGGCATGCGTTGGCGCGTCCTCTTGGGGCATCTGTTTGCCGTTCCGGTGCGGTCTGCGTCGGTCGTCTGGTGTTTGCGTTGGACGGGGAGCCAAACTGCTCTTGAGAATCTTCAACATCCTCCCCGCCCAAATGGGCGCAGCTCATTTCTTTATGACTCCAGCCGATACAATAGCTGGATCGGACGCCTGACGGTGGTTCCTCCAGGGAGTCGAACAAGGCAGGAACGCGTGTGACCGTCCCGAACGGGGAAAACTTGAACAATCCGACCCGTCTTCCAGGTCTGCCGGGGCTGAAAATCGTCGTGTAGCAACACCAGTTCGCCCATACGCAGGCCGCTCGAAGCGGTCGGAGGAGAATGGTTATACGATTTTAGCGCGCAAACGTATTCCCGGCGCCACCTTTTCCACAAAAGCGTCGACAGCCGCTCGCGGTGTCTCCACCTGCGGGTGAGCTCGCCGCCTGAGGCTGTCGATGGCTCCTCGCCGCGTGTTGGGAGAGAAGTGAGGCGTCGTCCGACAAGGAAATGTGCCGGCGTGAGCGGTTCCGGCTCGCTCGCCTCCGAGGGAACACTAGTGAGCGGTCTTGAATTTATCACCGCTTCTATATCCGCCAGGATGGTGCTTAATTCTTCCAAAGTGATGTAGCTGCACCCCAGCACTTTCTTCAATGCCGTTTTTACAGAACGGACCATCCGCTCCCAAAAGCCACCCCACCAGGCCGCCCTCTCTACGATGTATTTCCACTCAATGCCTTGGTGTGTCATGTAGTTTACTGTTTCCTCCTTTTGCGCTGCTTTCCATAGTCTGGTCAGCTCCCCGGAAGCGCGCCGAAACGTCTTAGCGTTGTCAGAATAGACGATGCGGCAAAGCCCACGCCGTGCCACAAAGCGACGAAAGGCCAGAAGGAAGCTCCCGTCGTCATGTCACTCACTACCTCCAGATGCACAGCCCTTGTTACAGCACAGGTCAGCAGCAAGATGTAGGACTTCTGCGTCTTGCCGTCGCTTTTAGTTAGGACAGGCCCGGCGAAGTCGATCCCCGTGACCTCGAATGGAGCCGCCTCCGACACACGGTCTCGTGGCAGTGGGGCAGTCGGCTCGGTCGCCCGTCTGCTGTGCATTCTTCGGCAGGTAATGCAGCGGCCCAGGACCTTCTTTACGGCTTGGCGGGCCCGAATGATCCAGTATGCCTCTCGCAACTGTGTCAAGACGTCCTGGCATCCCGCGTGGAGCAACCGCTGATGTGTGCTGGCTATCAGCAATTCCACGAAGTGGTGTGCCGCAGGCAGCACGATCGGATGCGCCGTCTCGTATGGAATTTCGGAGTGCAGCAGACGTCCCTTGAGACGCAGCACCTCGTCATCATCCCTGAACACCTCCACATTTCGCAGGGCGGTGGCTTGATCGGAAGTCCCCTCGTGCTCGAGCCGGCCAATCATGCTGCCAAACGCCTCTTCTTGTACTTGGCGGAGTAGTAGGAGCCGGGACTCTCTCAGTTCTTTTGCGCTAAGCGGGCCCATCCTCTTTTCAGCCTTTGGGTTGCAGTTGTTGACGAAACGCCGCAGCCAAGCTGTGACCCGCAGCAGGCGACTCAAACTGCTATACCTGTCTATTGGTACCAGCTGGTGAGTCGCAACCGTCTTGGCATGGCCCACTGGCAACGCCGCTGATCTCCTCTCCTCTTCGGGAACCTCAGTGGGCGAACCAGTGGGTGTCTTTGGCCAAGAGGAGGCAGGCTGTGCCAGCCACGTCGGTCCCGTCCACCAACTTTCGCAATCTTTTAGCTTTTCCGGAGCAACTCCTCGAGTTAGCATGTCAGCTGGGTTTTCATTGCCCGGGCAATGTCTCCAGTCACTGGGTGCTGTTTTCTCTTGAATCTCCATGACGCGGTTTGCCACAAAGGGCTTCCAGCGACTAGCCGACCCTCTTATCCAATGGAATGCGATCATGGAGTCTGTCCACAAATTCAATCGGCTCAAGGATAAAGCCAGCACCCGCTTCAGGTAGTCGCAAATTCGGGCGCCCAGCAGCACACCTAGAAGCTCCAGTCGTGGCAGCGACAGCGCCTTCAAAGGGGCAACACGTGACTTAGCCATGACAAGCGTCACAGTCGTTTCACCATCCCTTTGGCTTCGCAGGTAGGCAACAGCTCCATAAGCCTGCGGGCTCGCATCAGTAAAAATATGGAGCTCGTTCCCTTCGGCATGGCAGACGTAACGGCGCGGAATAGAGATCTCCTCTAGATGGTGAAGAGCTTCAACCCATTGGCTCCAACTGTCACTCAGGTCCCTTGGAAGCGGTGCGTCCCAGTCAAGTCCAAGGGTCCACAGTTTTTGGAACAGCATTTTCACGATTATTGTCACAGGACCCAGAAGACCAAAAGGGTCAAAGATTCTTGCCGATACCTGCAGGATGAAGCGCTTAGTGTTGCGGTTGATGGTGAGGAGCTCTAGCGTGGTTCCGAGGCAGAATTTCAGTGCATCGTTGCTTCTGTTCCACTCGAGACCCAACACTCTTGTCACCGGCGATGCGGAGGCTTCGGTTTCAGACGATGGGTTTCCTACTCCATCTCTGTGGAACTTTTGCTGCATTATTTCACTGTTGGAACTCCACTTCCGTAGCTTCATCCCTGCCGAGCTGAGTATGTGCTGCGCCTCCTGGTAGAACTTAGTTACCCTCTCGAGAGTGTCAGCGCCGGTAATTAGGTCGTCGACATAAAGGCAGCCTTCCAGAACCCTTACAGTGTCACAAAGGTCCCCTGCAACTGTACTCAGGTGATGCTTAATAGTAGCAGCCAGCATAAAGGGGCTGCAAGTTGCGCCGAAAGGCACGCGCGTCATGCGCCACCCAACGATATCCGGGTCCTTCGCGTCATCTGTAGGCGGATCAGCATACCACAAGAAACGGAGGGCGTCACGGTCGTCCGGCTTGATACCTATCTGTACAAGCGCCTTCTCTATGTCAGCAGTCAGTGCAATGACATGGCAGCGAAAATTGAGAATCAGCTGCAGGAGATCAGGGTTTAGGTTCGGGCCGGTTGACAGCGCATCATTGAGTGACAAAGATCCTTGTGCTTTAGCTGAGGCGTCGAACACGATTCGTATCTTTGTCGTTGAGCTGTCAGGCCGGTAAACAGCACGATGAGGCATGTAGTAGACAGGTCTGGATGAGACTTCGACTTCACTCTCAGGAACCCTTTCTGCGTAGCCTTTTTCTATGTATTCCCTGAGCGCTTCGTCGTATTGCACCAGCCTGTCGGTGTTACTGCCTAGCGGACGCGTCAGCTTGAGCAGGCGCTGTCTTGCTACAGTCTCGTTAGTTTCCAGCTGCCGGTTCAGGGGCTTCCAAGGGAGGCCGGCCTCGTAGCGACCGTCGATAAATGCAAGCGACGAAATGAAATCCTCTCGTACCTTTTCATTTTCGCCTCCTCGGCCGCAGTTCGTTTCTGTGATGCCAAGGCTCTCTAGCTCCCAGAAAGCCCGAAGCTCCGTAGAGAGGTTGGGGTTCTGCTGGGTTACGACTGTACGGAGAACAGCAACAGCAGAGCTCGTGACCACGGAGGATGGTTACGGGATGGGGCCTTGAAGCGTCCATCCGAAATCAGTTTTCACCGCCACCAGGGATCCATGTAACTTGCGAACTTCGCCACTCACTATCTCTCGATAGTAGTCGGCACCGATGAGGACGTCGATCTTTTCCGAATTCCGGAGAGCTGGGGAAACGGCAATATCAGCCAAATCCAGTCCAACCTCACCGATGGTCTGCACCACGCTGTCAGGTAAGGCCAGGTGATCAGAGCAAATGTCCTCAATCTCTAAGGCGTCTACGCTATGCTCCTTACGGCTGTACTGGCTCCGAAGCCACACTCGCACAACACGTCGCTTCTTCTTCGTAACGTTTTGCGTCCCGCCGAAGGGGTAGATGGTTACCTCCTCTTCACCGACCACCTCTAGTTTCAGCTCTCGTGAGAGGCCCTCGGTGACGAAGGAGCGTTGGCTACCCCCATCCAGCAAGCACCTCGCCAAACGCTTCCGATCTCGGCCATCCACCCACACCCGCGCAGTCTGCAGCAGCACAGCATTCCTGACACCGCTCTGGAGAGAAACCGCAGATTGCTGTTCAGTGTCCCTTTTGTCGATCGCAGATGGCGCAGGCGGATCACACAGTGGGGTGATGTGGCGGCGACCGCACTTTGCACAGCGCAGCGACCAGTTCCTACACTGTTGGCTAGTGTGTCCACGCTTTGCGCACCGATAACACCTCCCGTCTCTCCGCAGCCTTTTTTTCTTTTCTTCAATAGACAAAGCTGCGTCGCACTTGGGAGTTTCATGTGATTTGGAAGCACAGGAGGCGCACTTTTCCGATGGGTACTGGGCACCAACCTGGAGAGCGGCTGCTGAGCCCTTTCCTCTTCTGCCGTAGTCACTGGACGGATGTTTGTCATCGCGCTGGTTTGCAGGTGGCGTCTGGGCTTGACTGTTGCGCTGGCAGGCCTTTTCTCGACTTTCTAGCTCGAGCCGTATCGAGCGCAAGATATCACTGAGCGTCGAGCTGTCGAGCACACCCTTGCTTGCACTTTTCTGCTTGTGGTACTCGACGGCCCACTCCTCTGGCATGACACGAAACAAGGCGGCACACAACATTGTCCCGTAGCCTTCAGAGCCGACACCCAGTGTCTTCAGCGCACCTGTGTTCTTTTGTACGTGATCGTGAAGGCGACGGAGGGCTGCGACGTCGTTCAACGCTTTCACTTGAGGCAAATTGAGCAACTGCGTGAGGTGCTCCTGCACAAGAATGTCTTGCCTGCCGAAGCGCTCTTTGAGCATGTCCACTGCGCTGCTGTAGTTGTCTTCTGTCGCCTGGAGGCCGCTCACCACCGCCGCCGCCTTTCCCGTTAGGGACATTCGCAGGTAGAGGAACTTCTCCACGCTGGAGAGGGAGTTGTTCTCGTGGATCGCCTGTTTGTATTGCTCCCAAAATGGTTGCCACTCCAACTTGTTGCCGTTGAATTTTTGAAGCTCAACCTTCGGCAACCTCAGGTGTCCGGAGTTGCGAGGTCGTTCGGAACTTGAGAGCGCATCCGAGTCCACGACGCTACATTCCTTGGGTGAAGCCCTCTCGATCATGCGACGAAGCCGCGTGCGCATCCGTGTGACGAGACTCTGACTTCGACGAACCGTTTCGTATTCCTCAGCCAGACCAGCATCGATGACGTGTGGCTCGATGAGGGCGTCTTGCTGCTTTAAATCTCTGGCAAGCGCCTCCACCTCTTCCGCCATCTCGGCAAGCCGATCTTCGTCTGGGGGCTCACCATGCTCGCTGATCGGGAACGCAAGCAGCTCCTCGCTGAGCCGTTGGAGCTCGTCTCGCGTCACCTTTCTTTTAGTCAGGCGTCGTTCCACCTTCCGTTGTGCACACAGTAGCAGTCCGAAGAATCGCTTAGCTCGTTCACCGATGAAGTCCCGGGTTTCGGCACCAATAAAGAATAAAGGGATCTTTCGAATACGTTGGGGACTTAAAACAAAACGAGATTTATTTCCTTCGGCTACATACGGTCTGCACTCAGGGAGGGTCTGTCCTTCACTGCCGCGTCCGCACCCCGCTCCCGTCCAGACACGCCACTGCCCCCTCCTCCTCTACGTCTGCATACCAGACGCCCCTCGCAGTTACACACCGCAGTCGCGCTCCGGGCCCGGGCATCCTCCTTCTCCTCTTCGTCTGGCATGCGTTGGCGCGTCCTCTTGGGGCATCTGCTTGCCGTTCCGGTGCGGTCTGCGTCGGTCGTCTGGTGTTTGCGTTGGACGGGGAGCCAAACTGCTCTTGAGAATCTTCAACAAGGTAGTCCCGCATCGCCCTGTCGTAGGCCTCAGCCGTGCCTTCACTGCGCAAAAGCTTTGTAGTCAGACAGGAGAGCCTCGCAAGAGCCGTCGTCTTGTTATACGCAAGCTCGTGTATGTTTTCTTGCCAGGGAAGGGCAACGCAGTAGCGACCGTCCTTGTAAGCGACGTTTTCTTTGAAGTCCTGTAGCACTTGCTTCTCGGTGTGGGTGTTATCTCGCTTCTCCGTAATGCCTATGTGCTCCAGCTCCCAGAATGATTTTAGCTGCTTGGAAAGATTGTCGTCATCCAGGTCGGCGCTTACCGTTACGCGCAAGACCCCAGTGCTGGCGTGATAGGCGACAGCGGATGACGAAGTTGACGCACTTCCCTGCAACGTCCATCCGAAAACCGTCTCCACGGCGACGAGCCCGCTTTGTAGGCGCTTGATGTTACCGGTGGCCACCTCCCAGTAATAATCGGCTCCTAGGAGGAGTCCTACTTCGTCGAGACGGGACCCATCGACCGAGCAGTCGGCGACCTCCATTCCTTGTTCATTAAGGTATGCCACGGTGGTCATCTCAGGAGCTGGTATCACGTCGCAGCAAATATGAGGGACCTCCAACGCTTCCACTCGGACTTCGTTTCCGCTGTGTTGGTTGCGCAGCCACAGCTCGACGCGGCGGCATTTTCTTTGCTCAGTGGGCCTCTCGTTGCCAAAGGTCATAATTGTCAGTTTTTCCTCTCCCAGGACGCGGAGTTTTACCCGTCGCGATAGTTCTTGTTTCACAAATGTGCGCTGACTTCCGCCGTCGAGAAGGAGCCTCACTTTGGATCGCTCGTGAGGTCCCTCTGCCCAAACTTGAGCAGTTTGCAGCATAATGCGGACAGCGCCAACCGTCGCTGCTGCCTGAAGTGACGACTCTGCGGTAGGCGCTGGCGGGGCCGCAACCTGGCTCGATGGTTCCTGGGCGGGTCTGTTGTTGAGGCCGCAAAGAGCAGTGGCGTGTCGAGCTGAGCACTTCGCGCAAGTAAGCCAATTTGCCGTACGACATTCAGCTGCTCGATGGTTTCGTTTGGTGCATTTGAAGCAACGTCTCTCTTGTTTCAGTATGTTGCTCTTTTGTTCGGGAGAAACACCCGCCTGGCAGTCGGCTGTCAGGTGATCACGTGCTTTGCAAAAGGCGCATTCATTTTCCTTCTTATCCGCGAACGCTGACAGGACTGACGACGATGCCTGCTTTTGGTCGTTTCCCATGCGGTTCTGTTTGTTTCGTGGCGAATGAGACTCTTGAAACCGACAAGTACCGTACTCTGCTCTCTCTCTGCTCTCGATTTCATTTCGCAGGAAGTCTAGAAAACTCAGTAGCTCATCCTCGGTTCCATCACTGCGAGCTGTCTTCCTGCGACAGTACTCCAAGCGAAGCTCCTTTGGAATGCTCTTTCGGAGGACCGTGAGCAGCAGCACTCCGTAGCCGCTCGGCGGCACGCCCAACGCCTCCAAACTTGGGACACCAGCCTGAATTTCATCGTACAGCATCCTCAGCCTCCCTGTTTCCTCGACGTTCAGCACGGGTCGAATCGACAGCAACCGCGACATATGATCCTCGATGATCACTTCATCTTTGCCGAACCTCTCCAAAAGGGTTTTGACCACAATCTCGTAGTTTCTGTCTGTCAACGTAAGGCCTTCGATTGCAGCGGCAGCTCGTCCTGTCAGATAGCTTGAGAGATACTTAAATTTGTCAATGGCTGGAAGCGCTGAATTCTTGTGGATTGTCGACTCGAATTCGTTCCAGAATTTCGGCCATGAGCGCACGTCTCCGTTGAGTTTTGCAATTTCGAGCTTCGGAAGTCTGGTGGTTGCCCCCTGTGATTGAAACGACGTCGTACTTGACGCGGGAGCCGAGGACTGTGTGTTACTCGTTGAACTGGTGTTAACTTGCGATGAAACCGCCGGGGCAATGTCGCTAGCTGTTCCCATTTTGATAGCTCTTTTGAGGATTGTTTTCATCGAGCTTATTTTTGTGCTGTACGCACTACAGCTGGCCAATTCTTCATCAAGCTGGTCGATGTCTATCTTCTTTTCGACGTTCTCGTTAGCTACTCTAAGCTCTTCAGATTGTTGGATAAGCAAGTCAAACAATTCTTCCAGCTCACCGATCGCTGCTGGTGACGCTTGCAGTAGCTCGTTGGCGGTTGCCATGGTCTTGTCGATGCTGTTGCGAATTGCTGCTTGCTTTCTCTGGAGTCGATCCATGATGCTCTCGGTGTTACTTCTCCCGGGTTTCGGCACCAAAATGTTGAGTAGTGTTTTCTTTGTCGAAAACAGTACGGAAAACCGCAGGCGTGAACTTGCTTTTAGATATTAGCGAGTTCCCGCTCGACTGCGCGTAACTTAACGGGGCGGCTGGTGCCGCGCGCGCAGGAGATCTTCAAGGAACGATGCGAACAGTATGGGTTCACTTGAAGCTCTGTTTATTATACGCACAGGTATACACTACTGAAAGAGGGTATGGGCACGAACAAAGAGGAGAGTCTCGGTGCCTCAAATGGCGATGGTTGGCGACGGTTCGTCTGCAAGCGCGCACACATATAAACACACGTCGCTCGCTGGCGCCGCACCGTCCGGGGTCTGTGGCATGGTGTCGGATGCGCCGCATGATGTAAACAGCGGCTGCTTTTCGTTCCGATCCTCGTCTTCGGTTACTTGATCCGGGGCCTCCAAAGTCCTCCCGAGCTCTTCCCCGTCAGCGACGTGTAAACTTTAGACACGCCTTCCGAGAACGGAGGAATTCTTAACACCCTCCATCGTTCTTACGGACAAAGAAATCAGTTATTTAGATAGCTAGCAGAATCCACGTGCGGAGGAGCCTCCTATAAGCGGTGGACTGTTTGTGCGGGTCTGATTTAGCTGTGCAGACTACTGTGTTTAGATTGCGTGGCATTTTGTTTTTGTTGTTGTTTGTAAAAAATGTTTTGTGAAGCCTAGCGTCACGTTTGACCCTCCTTTTTCCTATTCATTGCTGTCCAGCGATAATAAAACGGCAGTTCTTATTCAGCGCTGTGTTACTCTACTCCTCTGTTGTCCCGTTGTTTCGCGCTGTTAATTTCAGAAATATGTACCAACTGGCCCACCTACAATCCGTGTTGCAGTTAATTTCTGTTTTCACTTTCAACGACGGTATTGTTTCGTGATAGCAGTTTGGTAGCCTTGAAGCACTAGGAATCTTGGTATTGCCTATTCCAAAACCTGCATGATAGCACTCTAGTGTGGTGGTTGTGGTGTTAGTGAGCACCAGTCCCAGGCTTTTTTGCAATTTCTTTCGTTGTCATTGCGTTGTGTTTACGATGAGACCACTTCAATATATCGTCCACATTTGCAGTTCTTTCTCGAAAAGATCAGAACAATAAGCGGTAGATATTTATCGCCCCAAGGCAAATTCTGCTGCTTTTACTTTAATGCTGAATTGCGAATTGTTCGTGCTTGAGTTTACGAGTTGTTCTCCCGGGTTATGAGTTGCATTTAAAGAATATGAATAAAGTTCCACCTCCAAACGAAGAGGACCGTGACGTAAAAGTCGGAAGCATCGGCCTCCGTTTTGTGTAAAGATAGACGTATTTCTAATAAAATAATGATGCGGCGGTATGAATGGTGGAAACAGCACACCATTTTGGTAATTCTACGCAAACTACAACGGCATTGTGTTCATGCAATCGTCACGCCGTATTGTTTTGCGTTGGAAGATATTTATCAACCTAGCAAATGAAACACATTCTTAAGGTCATGTACACCCTGGAGATTCTCGATCAGTTCGGCTGCTTCATACTCTACTTTCACCAGGCTTACAGTTCTGAGCTTGATTTCCCAAACTCAGGCTGCACAGAACCGATCCAAAATTTGATGTGCGTCAGGTGCCAGTTCCTAGCCATACTTTCGTTTAGAAATGACTATTTTTACTGCGCGGATATTGTTGCAGTAAAATAATTACCGCATGAAGCATGCTGTCACACTAAGTGCTGAGGTTGTGCGAAGGGTTGGTAGTGGTCATCAAACCCTAAACCGATTTTTTAAGCTTGTAAATATTTGTTGCTTTCCTGCGGTTGAAACTATTTGCTTGAAATAACCCTTCCAGCGCAATGAAAATCCCTTTCGTTTTCCGAAACTTTACTGCGCCAGTTATGCTCCTTTAGAGAAACATTATACAAACAACGGACCATCGAACTAGTAGTCTGTCTTGGCTGAACCATTACTCTCAGTTCGGTAATATGGCGATGTTGTGTGTTAGCGCTTTTGTTATTTAGTATAAAGTTGACACTCCTACAGCATACTAAAGTACTTACAGCTCAATTTTAATGAAGTCATGTAGTCGTAAGGGCCCATGAGTGGTCGATTCGAATTGTACTGCATTAAAAACTTGGCGCCGGGTCTGTAAGAAGAGGTAGAGGGCTTGATTTTTTCATTGCTATAAAAACGCCCGTAGCACTCTTCACTGCTGTACTTGCAACAGGAGCCCATTTTACCTAGACACAGGCGCGTTATGTTTCCTTAGCCAATCGTATGTTATTCAGCGATTTTCAACTTTTCCATTAAGGATTTTGTAATAATTTAATCAGTACTGTCAAAAAAGCATTACAGTTGTTTGAAAACTTAGTAAAAGTGTAGGAAATTATCGGGTATTAACAACAGAGACATTCCCCACATCTTCGCCCGCTCAAAAATGTCGCCGTTAATTGTTCGCTGCTGATGAAACCAGGTGTCGCAGCTGTGTCCCGGAAGTTTACATCACAATTTTGTTGGTACCAGATTGTCGACGGCCCGCAGTTGCGGTAGTTTATTTTTATTGGCCCATAGGGCCTATTTCGGCTTTCCTAAAAACAGAGCGTTAGGATGAGGGCGATTGGGATAAGCTTAAGGCAATAACTGGTTAACTAAAAAAAATTCCGTAGCATTTGAGCACGTGACATAAATTGTGAATGCTGAACATTCTGCCCAATTCAACACCGCAGGATATTGCGGCGCACCATATAACGAGTGTGCAAGCTGCGTCGCAGATTGGTGAATCCGACGAAATCTTCTGATTTTAATTTTATCGCAACTGGCCAATGCCGCTGAGATCGTCTGTGATAATTTTTATATTCATGTCTTGGTTTGATGAGAATGTCTAAACTGATCTTGAAAGTTTGGCGATAGGTTTAACGTCCTGCCAGGGTTGACAAATATTTTGTTATCTGAAGCCTCATCCAAATGAAATTTCTCAAAGAAACGTAGGCTTTTAGCTACTTTTATCCACGGTACAAAACACCCGCGTGGGTTGTTTTTACGCACATAATAGGCCATTATCCTTGGTTACTTTTATCTGTGAGTTAATAGTTTACGTTTCAAGGAAGCACACTGAAAGAGACAGTAAACAGGGGAAAAGGTGGGCTTGTATCGGCATATTATGTAGCTGATAATCTAAATACACCGCTAATGCGACTAGCAATTGTTTAATAAGGCAGAAAATGCCAGAAACGTGCAAACAGGTGTAGATGTCGCGTCATGTCCCAACACTTTTCTGACTTCACAAAACTTGTGAAACGCGAACCAAATTTAAATCAAAACTTTCCTTGACCTAATATAACCTAAAATGCGTAGCCTACAGCTTTTAAACACTGCTAGACAGCCTCTCAACTCCCGCTTCAGTCAGCCATCACGCTTGAGGTTTCGTTTTGAATAACCATTTGTGCGGAATTAGCGAAATCAATAACCTACGATGTTGAACGCTGAGCTTCTGCAAGGAATACCCCTCACAGGAAGTGGCAAAACGAACAAGATGCACTGCAGGTGGTTAATTAAGCGACCCGGCTGACGTTTTAATCTGGTCTTCTCATAGTGCGGATATTGCTGTCGGTAAAGCGTACCTGTTCTCGGTTTGAACCGTTTCGTTTGTGAAAAATATAGCACTGAGTAGAGACGGTTAGCCGAGCCATTCAACCTTGTGCTGTTCTGTTCACTGTGAGGCCCAGTGTTGTGCCAGAGCGCCTGGCCCAAAGGCGTTGCACGAGGCGACGAGCCGACAGCGAGGCTGAGTCACGCCTCTCCCTTTCGTCGCTGCGGCGCGGCCGAATCGGAACGCTGCGGCGCGGCCGAATCCCTCAGCGGAGAACGACCCAAACAAGGGCATGTCGCTACGCCCGGAGGCGAGGTCACGGAGAGGCGGCGGCATCGCTCTCCCTTTCCCCATTGGCGGCGCAGCTGACTCACCGCTTCGCTACCATTCGTCGGAATTCAAACTTCAGGCAGCGAGAGCTCTGATTTGAGCTATTCGAACTTCTTGGGGCCACAACGAACTTCCCGGGCTATAAAAGAAGCCCGGAGGCTCTCATCGTAAGCTTTCCTCGGCGGCTTCTCTCCGGCACCAGTCTCTTCGGAGGCACCGAGTGAAAGGGTGCTGTCGCCTTTGTGCGAGTCATGTAACGTTTGCTTACCTTGTACATACTGTATATAAATGTTACTTTAAGTTTTCGTCGGCTCGAGAACTTCTTCGCTCTGCTCTGCGCCGCGTCGATAGCGGACGGAGCAAGGCAACGTCGCTGCACCTCTGACTGCGCTCGGATGGCCAGTCGCAACAGTTGCGGCAGCGGAGAGAGGAAGCCAAACAGCGTCGGGACGACTGATTCCCAACCTCGGTGACGAGCAGGAAGGCGAGTCACAACCTGGCAACCGCCCTGGGATGCTCATTCCCAACAGTGGTGGCAGCGGTGGGATAGTCGTTTCCCAACACCAGGTAAAAACAACCCGTGAAGCGTTCGTCGTTCAGCTCTATCCCTGCTACATTTGGACCCGGGAGACCCTCTGCCCGCCACGACGGGGCTGCCGGGAAGAGATTGTTCATTTCACGCTAGTCTCGCGAGAGAAAAGTGAATATGAGATGGCCATGAACGATAGACGCGCTGAGGTGAAGGTGGACAACCGAACGGAGCCTATAGCCGGGCAGCCGCGCTTCCATGATATCTGAAACGGCGCTTGTCGCTTCAGGAGGAAATTTTCTCGTCTCCGGCTCGAAAGAGTCAGGGCAGCCGGTGTATGCCATGAGGCCCACCTGTCGCTCGAGCATTTAAAAGTATTTCTCATACCGTATGTGATGCATCATCAAAGTCCATGCAAGCCTACACGGCGAGAAAACCGTTCTCGAAGCTGGCCATGGCTTGAGACATAAAAGCCACCGTTGCCGGTCTCCTACACCCAACCGTTTACCCTCGACCACACCGGTACTTCTCTCCTTTGTGACGCAGTGGCTACGCCACAAAAACACGCCCATACGTGAGATAGAACCGTGGAACTAATGAGTAACCGCGAGTTGCAGTTCCTGGACCTGAGGCTCGCCTTTGGGGATGGCCACGTTTTCTGGCGTTACCACCCAAGGGCAGCGAAGGCGTTACTTGGCTTTTCTTCGTCGCACTCCAAGATTATTAAGAATGGCATAGCCTTCTCAGTGATCTGATCGTCGTTGTTTAAATCTTGCACCCACAGTATCCAAGAGAGCTTCAACCAGCAGATCGACAGGTTAGCAGCGTCCGGATATCCTAAATATGTGATAGATGCCGCGTGCCAAAAGCTGGATCCGGTTGTAAAATCTGGAATGCAGAGGTCACGCGAGGAACGTGGTGAAGAAAAGAAAAAATTGCTGTGATACCGTATGTGCATAATCTGTCGCATGGTCTGAAAAACGCTGGCGCACGATACGGGGTAAGGGCGGTGTTCACGGCACCGAATAAGCTGTACAAGATGTGCGGCCAGGTCCGGAGAAAAATAGAGGGTAACACCAGGCCTCTCAAGCTTGGACGTTCCCTGTCTTCCCTATAGGCGGCGTAAAAATCGACGCCCCACGTGACCAACCTAAAGCGCTGTTTTCGACCATCAAGCCCACCAGACGGCGCAGGCAAAATGTTACTTTTGGTATAGAATACAAAACATTCATTCCGTGACTCAAAGAGCCCACACAGTTCGATTACAATGTGTTATTTAAAAATACTATTAACAAGTTCCGCATCAAACATCCGTTGAGCAAAAATGTACGCAACTTTTTACGAACAGCCGACTGGTGCACCACCTCGCTTCTGAATTCGCAACCACAAAGCCGCCAATTCAAATTGAAACCGCTGCAACGGCCGACCGTTTCAATGTGCGCGGAGCACCGGTTTCGTGACTGTTATTGCTGTTATGTGCTTTTGCGTCCATCAGTTGTTGAGAGGACTGGCAAAACACGGGAATTGAGTGCTTGTGGAAAATGTGGGAAATTCCGCATCGGAAGGCAGCTGTCGAGGCCAGAATATTCGATTCTTCCAACAGAAGGTGAGTGTTATGCACTCCGCTAGAAAGACGGTGCAAAGGAAACCGTTGTCGCCGTCAATACTTCATTTGTGCCCTTCGTTCGAAATCTTAGCGCAAGTGAACGAGTTGTTATGGCAAAAAAAAATGTTGTCACGAAAGCGACGTACAATTGCAGCGATCGAAATGAAATGATGTCCTGGCCTCTGTAAACTTGCGGATGTCAATAAACGATTTGTTCTCACTTGCTGCTCACTGTGGTCTGTGCCAGTCGAGGCCATCTGGTCACCTGGCGTAACATCACTTCACTAGCGCGGCGCAAGTAAACACGCGACCAGCGTGCCAGCCAGGAGCCAGCAGGAGCAGCCACGGCCGGTCTCGACGCCCCTTTCGCGCGCGGGAGGAGGAGAGTGGAGTCCGGCCGTGGAGCAGCGAGCCGGCGGCCGCCGTGCGAGGGCAGCCATGTTATTAAGGAGCTCAAGCGGCCTGTGCAAAAAACATCCGCCATGTTTACAAAGCCGTGTTTACAGCGCCATCAAGCGGGCGTACTGGGTAGTTCACGACGCCGCCACTACGCTTTTTCTGGCACTACAGGCAAAGCTAGACCTTTGCTTCTCTAAAATCCTCCCTGTTCTGTGGTAACACTGCGGACGATCGCTACAAGTGCGTTGTAATGCACGAGTCGAACTACGTACCATGTAGAGTAGCGGTTGTCTACATGTTGCCTCTTACGTGTGGGAAAAGTACATAGGTCAGAGCGGACGCTGTGTGAACAAGAGGCTCCTTGAACATGAGTTGTCCCTCGGTGGAAAGATGCCCTTAGTCACTCACTGCTGCGATTGCCGCGATTGCTATTCATGTGAACCAGTGTTTGCTGATACTGTTGTGCTAGCGAGGGAAAAAAGGCAGCTGAAAAGGCAGATTATAGAGGCCTTTCATATTAGGAGACTTGGTAGCGCATGCGCGATCCATACGTCAGTTCTTCTTAGTGATAAACACTGGGCCTATCTGTGCGGAACATGCAAATAAAATAAGCCTAAGCCGGGTGACCAGTGTATTTGGAACACGTGCCTTTCTTGTTGTTTGTTGTTCTTGGAGTGGCCTTGGCTGATCAGTTACCCACAACGTCATATCAAGCGTCATGTGACTGCGCATATATATGTTCTGTTTTTTCAATGAAACTTCAGTTGTGAGACTGCGCTCGTCCGTGTCCTTTCTTGTATCCCTCTTTCGCGCAGTTAAATTTTGAATATGAACCCCTTCCAACTCGCCCAGCTGTCTCTCATTCTAAAGAAATGCCACCTTTATTTACTTATATGTCAGCAAATAACGCATCGAGACTCGTCGAAGCAAAGCCTACAGAGCTACGCAGCCTATGGGTTTAGAAAACAACATTTATACAGCGTTTCTTGTCCATTTACTAGTAAACACGTTTTGTTTGACATAAACTACAGGTCGAACGAGTTGGCCGCCTAGGAGACCGGTCTGCACTGTTGTTCTTGCCCTTCTGAGTGAAGCCAGTCGGGCCAGGTGGGGATAAAAAGGGACGGCGTGGGATACGAGCTGGATTGCTGATCCGTCGGGCAGTAAAATAGGCGATGAGATAAATCACCATAGAAGGTGGGACAGTTGGACAAAGGGGCATATCGAAAGTGGCGTAGTCATAGGCACGAGCCAGTCGGAGCAATCGTTTGTATTTTGCGTCGAGGCTCGTGTAACGATTCTAGACGTTTTCTCAGTCGAATGCAAGAAAGCATTGAAAATATCCACCTTTACTCTCCCAGAGCCCAACGTTTGTTGGTGTCACGAGTGCGTACTCAGTTCTCATTCTCTAGTCATAGGTATCTTTCCTGCAAGCTCCAAATTCTTCTAAAATCATATCAAGCTAATATATGACGTTTATATTTTCAGCACCGAAGGCTGCTTTAGGAGCTGATTTCGTGATACAGACACCTAACGCAGGACTTTCTGCGGTTTCTATTCACTGATTTTGCATCACAAATATGCCCAGAAAATGGGCTAGCTCATTTCTGCATCAGTAATTCAGTGTCCACGCGATACGCGACTGCAAAGGTGGGTCATGCTTTCTTAAAGCACCATTTCCTTTCGTGGTTTAAATAATATTCATCCAAGAACGGCGTTCTTTTTTATTTCTACCTTCCACTTCGCGTTTCTTGCCGCTCGTGAAGTGGAGGTAGATGCAAAATTAGGTCCTAAATTCTCCTAAGGTAAATAGTCTTTGGCCAGTTCGCAGGCATGTATAGCTAGCTCAGGTGTGGCTATCTGTGGCTACATGGCCCTAGTTTGTTCGCCTAACGGAAAGATTGAATTACAATAATATGAGAGCAGCGTAATTTTTTCTCACCTAAATGCTACGTACATAATATCAACAGTGAATTACAATCTCAGCTGTCATGCACTTTGTTTCAAATGCTAGAATCAGTAGCGTTGTCACAATAGTGCGGAGGACAAGGCAGTTAGAGTGCTGGACGGTTATCTCGAGCAATGTTTCGATAAATATTTCAACAAACATCATATTCCTGGCTGTATCATCACAAACCGAGTGGGGTGAAATGAAGTACTGTAACGGTCTCCAATGCCCCAAATTCTTAACTACGCAACTTCAGCTCGGTAACATCTCGGTGCTTCATTTGTCAGCTTTTGAAGGGTAGCATCCAGAATTAAGTAACTGAGTCAGCTTTACTGCAACAGGTAGCCGAGGACGTAATGGTAATAACACAGAGCTGAGGAAGAGAAAGCGTACAGGTTTTATAGGACTAAGAATATAAATGTCTACGCACGGGCACCTTGAGTAATCTTGTAGACACCGCGGACCCCGAGCCCTCAAACAAGCTGTATCCAACTGTGGCGATGTGTTTATAGGTGGAGGGTGAGAAATCACGAACGGTGGCCGTCAGAGCCGAGGTCATACTCTGGCGAATGGGCCCCCTGTCTGTTTACCAGGCAGGGAGCTCCGGGACCTCTCTCGGTATGAATGTAACCCGAGAGAAGGAAGTAACCCCGTCCCCTGTTTTTATACTATAGCATATGGTATTTTCAAACCCCCCAACAAACGTAACAGGTCCCTGAAACGGGGTCGCACCGAAGTTTGTTTTCCTGCTTTGCCTTCGATCTCTCCAAATCCCGATAATTTCTCGCGCTTTTTTATAATGGAATCCCGGGATAAGTCAAAACCGATCACCTCCCAGTCTGTCTTTCTAATTTCCAAGTTTCTCTAAAGCCTTACCAGAAAGTCATACAAAGCTAAGAAACTCACAACGGGAGAATTTTTGACTGAACTAGAAAACAAAGAACCATCCTCTAACTTCCTCAAGCAAACGCGCATGGTCGATGTTTACATGAAGATCACGCCCCATCGCAGCCTCAATAGCTGGCAGGGCGTGATCTCTGATCGGGATCTAATGAATGAGACCGAAGCAGATCTGCTCGAGGGCCTCCGAGATCAGGGCGTGACAGCAGTGAGGCGAATCACCATACGCCGAAATTATGAAATAATTCCTACGAAGCACATAATCTTCACACTTGACCGTTCAAACCTTCCTGAGTCGGTCAACGCACGTTTCTTGAGATGTCGAATCCGACCCTACGTGCCAAACCCACGCCGCTGCTTCAAATGTCAGCGGTTTGGGCATGGCACAAACTCTTGCCGTGGTAAACTGACGGGTGCTAAATGTGCAGCACATGATTCCTTCACAGACAATTGTGCATCCGAGAGCTTCACCTGTACGAACTTCCAGGGACCCCACGATGCGCATTCTAGTAGTTGTGAGAAATTCAGGCAAGAAAAACAAATCATTGCTTTAAGTCACCGAGAACATCGCGTTTCCAGAGGCGCGAAAGAGGTTCGCCTCTTTTGCTCTGGGGAAGTACGCCCACGCAGTTCGCCGGGGGGCGGAGAGGAGTCCGGTTTCGGCGGGGACCCAGTACCGCGAGTCGGACCTGTTCCCGGCCCCGCCCCCTCACGGGTTGCCTCTGGCGGCCCGCCTCGCCACTGCACCGCTCGCTGAGCCAGCACCGGCTGTGGTAGAACCACGTCTGTTAGGGATGCCGCTGCATCCTCTGCTTCCTCTCCACCGGCCCAAAGCACACCCGATGGCATGGAGGAGATGGAGACGGAGGCACCCGCAGCAGTTCCCACCCCCGCCACACCACCTCTGCCACACGCGGCGCTGCTCACGCCCTCGGCGGTCGCCGCTCCAACGGAGGCCACCGGGAAGGGTGCCAAGGCCAAGGGATCCGGTCCACCGGCTACTCCCCACGAATCTGATGACGAGATAGATGTGAGGCCTTTCCTGTCTGCTTTGCAGCGGAAGGAGCGGGTCCCTTTATCCAAACCTCCAGAGAAGGTTAAAAAATCCCTTCCAAGAGTCGAAGCCCCGAAAGACCTTACATAATTAGTAACACTCCAATAGCTCTGAACACTTATTAATGGGAAATGAAAATATTGTTCAATGGAACTGCAGACGCTTTCTCAATAATCTTGGCGACGTGTAGGAGATTCTGCATGCTAATCATCCCAGTGTAATGTGTGTCCAAGAAACAGATTTAATTTACAATCATACAAATTTCTTAAATAGCTATATGGTATTCAGAAACAATAGGGTTGGCGACACACACTTTTTGGGTGGTGTGGCCATAGTCGCCCGGAAATCTTTAGCATGCCACCCTGTAACCTTGAACATCGTCCTTGATGCTGTACCAATACGCACAATAATTTAATAGGTTGATAACGGTAAGCTCTATTTATATTCGTCCTGATTTTTCAGTTTCGAGCTCTAACTTCGAGGCGCTGTTTGACCAGCTGCCCGAACCATATATCCTCACAGGCAACCTCAATGCACACAATTCTCTTTGGGGTTCTTCTCGCAAGGATGCCAGAGGTCGCCTGAAAGAAAAATTCCTTACATCTTCAGGAGCCTCCCTCTTCAAAAAATAAGCCCACTAACGTTAACATACGACACAACACACACTCATTGGCTCCGGAGTTCTCTTTCTTTGTCTGGAGGGGGTGTGGGCACTGACCCATACGGCAGTGACCACTTTCCCACCTCACTAACATATATAGGTGAAGGCCCATGCAGTCCATATTCTCATAACAGGTTCAATGAAGCAAGAGCTAACTGGAATACATTTACAGAGACATTCAAACTACACTACACAACCATGAGACACCTACACGTAGAAAAACCGCTCAACTGCTCACGGCGTACATCCTCGACGCCACCCAAAAGTCGATTCCCCACGCCTTTGGTACCCTGCGCAATCAGAGGAGACTGTGGTGGATTTAGGATTGTAGGCGCGCGCGATAGGCCCAGAACAAGGCGTGGGGTATCCTTCGTTCGTACCCCACGTGGGGTAATCTCCTGTTGTTCAAATGGGCAAACGCGTTTGGAAAACGTGTGCGCCGTGAGGCAAAATGAGATGGCGCTCATTCATAACATCAATAAACTCATACACAGACACTCGCAAGGTATGGTCACGAATACGCAGACTCAAAGGACAACAAATGCACAACCTGCCTCTGGCCAGCACAACAGGGGACACACTCAAAGACCAGGCTGACACACTGGCACAACACTTTTAACGCGTGTCCAGCTCAGCACACTACACGAACACTTCAATGAAACACAAACAATCGGCCGAAGAGAAGCCATTACTAGATAACAACAGGTCAACATCTTATATCTGAGAGTTCTCGCTTCATCAGCTGAGGGGCGCTCTGAGTACCTGTAAACCCTCATCTCCAGGCCCAGACAACATCACATATACAATGATACAGCACTTACACGCAGACGCTCTTGTTACACGCCTTCACCTTTACATCAAGATATGGCTTTCGCGGCAGATTCTAAAGTCTTGGAGGGAGGCCATAGTTGTAGCAATCTTGCAAGAGGGGAAGGACCCTTCTACTCCCGCAAGCTATTGACTCATCGCCATCAAAAGCTGCCTGTGCAAGCTTCTCGCGAAGATACTCAACAGAAGACTCGTGTACTTCTTAGAGTACAACGGTCTTCTCGAGAGCAGCCAGGCAGGCTTCTGGTTGGGGCGACCTACGAACGACCAACTTGTTTCTCTTGAATCATATATCAAGGATGCCTTCGTGAATAAACAATTTTGTCTTACGGCGTTTCTCGACATCGAGAAAGCCTATGACACCGCTTGGCGGTATGACATCCTTAGTGACCTGAAGTAAATCGGCGTTGCGGTCAACAGGTTGAATATCCTTTGTAGTTATATATCGGAGGGAACCTTCCGTGTGAGAGCTGGTTCTGCACTGTCAAACGTTTATGTGCAAGAAAATGCCGTGCCAAAAGGTGGAGTGTTGAGCTGCACTCTTTTCATAGTTAAGATGAACTCTCTTGAAAGGCATTGCCACCTACTATCTCTTATTCCAGGTATGTAGACGATGTCCATATTTCCTTTATATCGTGTAATATGTCAATCTGCGAAGGTCAAGTCCAGCTCGGCGTCAAGGGCAGACAATACTGGGCAGACAATACTGGGCAGACAATACCGGCTGGGCAGACAATACTGGTTTTCATCTTAATCCTGCAAAAGGCTCTTGTGTTCTGTTCTCCAGGAGGCGTGGAATCCACCCGGACGCAGACATCCTTCGTAATGGCGTGTCGATTACTGTGAACATGGAGCACAAATGTTTAGGTATTTTATTCGACGAAAATCTTACATTCATCCCGCATAAAAAAACAGATTAAATGCACATGCTGAAAAACAATGAACATTCTTAAGGTCCTCTCGCATCACTCTTATGGGGCCGACAAAGAACTCCTGCTGCGCTTTTACACAGCCTTGGTGGGGTCTCGTCTCAACTATGGAAGTGTCGTGTACGGATCGGCTACAAAAAACTGCACTGAAAATGCTGGAATCTTGGCCCTCGCCTCTCATGTGGCACATTCCGCACTAGCCCTGTTGAAAGTCTTTATGTCGAGTGTGACAAATGGTGTCTAGGGCATCAGAGAGAGTATGTTGACCTGCTGTATGCGTCTAAGATCGTGTCTGTCACCAACCATATTTTTAATTTTATCAAACTTGCAACTCTTTTGAAGCACGCCATCTGTTTCCTTACCTTTCTTTCTCAGAGTGAGGGAGGAGGCTTCTGCACTTAATGTCGCCCTTTCAGACACAGACAAGACGCCCATCAATAAATTCATTCCACATGGCATCTTCGTCTTATATCACGCGACCTGTCATTCACGCATCTAGAAAAAAATAGGGTACGCAGGAGTGCAATTCTGCAGCACTTCCTGTTCCTGCAGGACAAGTACAGGTGCGCAGAAATATTCAGCGACGCGTCGAAAACTGCTTCTGCTTTCTCTTGTGCAGCGCACAGAAAAATTGCAGCGTTACTACAACAATGAATTTTCATGGCTGTATTTACACGGCAGAAGCGTATGCCATCTTAATCATTTCTAATCACATCATCAAACATAAAATTCCCAAGTCAATCGTGTACACAGCTTCTCTAAGCGTTGTGCAGGCACTTTCATCAGGAAGGTCGTCTAAAAACTATGTTGTCAATGTTCTTTTAAAGGTTATAATGACTGCATATGCCACAAACTTCGAAATAACGATATGCTGGGTGCCAGGTCACTATGGGATCTTTGGCAATAAGACCGCTGATCAAATGGCTGGTGCTGCTCGTCTCATTACCACAGTTGACATAACAACAGTACCTTACACTGACCTAAACACATACATCAGACGACAGCTCCGTAGCACGTAGCAACTGCACTGGAGTCAACAATTAGACAACAAACTACACGTAATAAAACCATAATTGGGACGCTACACAACTGACTAACACAACAGATACACTGAAGTCGCGCTGGCCAGGCGGCGGATAGGCCACACATGTAACGCATTCCCACCTGCTCAGTGGACCTTCGGGACCCATGTGTAGCAGGTGTGGAAGGGACCTATCCGCAGTCCACATACTAATCACATCCAAGACACTTGACACAACACGACAGAAATATTTCCCTGAATTATACAGGTGACACATTCTACTGCACCTATCATCCTTTTTAGCCGACGAAGCAATGTTTTCTAGGGAACGTGTTCTTAGATTTTTAGCTGAGGTTAGGTTCCTGCAGCTCTTGTCATATCACGTGTGATCATCCTGGCCATATACACCAGCCAACTCCGTTGTCTTTTGTTTTGCGTCACTTCTACTTCTACTCGCAGGTTTTAGTAATTACAGTCTCGTCAACCATTAAATAACTTCTTTTCTGGCGGTCTTTACCGTTGTTGACCTTCCGCCATTAAACACCAACCGTCATCATCAAGAATTTAAATGCAGTACCCGTCTCTAACAGCAAACGGAAGTCTGTCCCCAATATTGCCACTGCGAGCTGAGCGATCTTATCCCAACGGTTGTATTTGCTGAGTTGTTGATAGTGCTTCAGAAATTCGTCCACGTCGTCACCTGGATGTCTGTAAGACGTACCTGGTACTCTTTCAGACCAGGAGTGCACGGTTGGGGGGCGTGTACAGAAAACCACGCTGGAGCGCTATGTAACGGGTACTGAAATACGCCGGGGCACTCGTTTACGCCTCGCACTAGGGAGCTTCGTGCTTCAAAACCAAGAGACTTTTACATCGAAGCGGTATACCTCCACTCCCTGACGGCGTCATCTCTGTTGGAAAACACGCCAAGGCGTCAAGAATACACTTATACACTGCATGATACGCCCCTCGCCAGGTTTCACGCTACTGGACACCACCCGTGGTTTTTGCCAAATTCTCTCTGGTTTCAAAGAGGAAAATCAAATGACTGCTTGTGGGGAGAGCGTGTGAACAACTGCTTTGGTGAACTAGGGTGCCGATTTTTCCGTCCTGCACCTTGTGTTTAAAAGCCGTCTCTACTCAAGGTTATGTTTCCATGGGACCGCAATGCTCAACTCCGTGGCGCTGACGAAGCAGCTTTGGAGTAGATTAGAATCTCGGCAGTGACTATTTCATGGGGGAGGAAAATGTTTCCAAACGAATTAACAGCGCTAGTGGGAACCACATATGACGTCATCCGAGGCAGAGATTTTCTCGCGTAATGTATAAGAACCGTGAATGACGGAAATGGGAAATTAATTTTTATAACACAAGTTTCCCTAATTCTGTGCTTACGTGTTGTTTAAAAATGGGCTCGTGGGATTTGGCATGCATCTTGCCGCGCGGTTGTAGAAAAAATAGGAGTAAGAGAGGAAGAAAGAATAGCCGCAGCTTGGAATGACGCTTCCCTCTCTCAATTCTCTTCCCTCGACCCGGTTTAACAGTTGTGACGACACTTGCAGCGGTGTTTTTTTTTTCTTTGCGACAGACACACTCTTACGCGCCATCTCAGCTACATTCGTTCCACTGACGTGTTCTGGCATAACATTCTACGTAACTGACGTTTTATTTGAGCCTTTCCTCAACACTGCGCTTTAAAAGCACGTTATGTTGCTTTGAGTACCAATACGTTGACAGACGCTGTGCTTCCTCCCTGTGCTGTGTACTCACCCTACACGCTGGACATTTTACCGTAACAGCTAGAGCGATTGGCACGGATTCGCGGGCTAACAATATCGAGCATAAATTTTTACCCATCTCTAAGGTATGATCAATAAGTCCATTCATTTATCAGATCGACATGCACTCCAAAACGTTCTGTTCTGGCATAGAGCTGTGCTGGATTTTGTACACGGTTAGTCTGTGGCCCAACCGCATTGACACTGACTCCGAAACGCGCGGGACCAAGATACGAACTCGACCAGGAGAAGCCGTTACTTCGTACACGACGGGCTGTACTCATAGCTGCCTAATCTAGGTTGTGCAAGAGAATGGGCACAGCGGAGGCAACGTCTATCCGTCAGCAACTTTTCTGAGTTTGCCTGCTTAGCGCGCAGTAGTGCACCAGCAAACCGAGACAAAGCTCCGGAAACATTTCTTTCCGACGTCCATCAGACAATCGCCAATGCCTGTTATCCTGATAAAAAAAAATTCCTCACGATTTTTCGTCTATTACCGTAAGTTCAACACCGTCATATAGAAGGACGTCTATCACCTCCCGTGGATTGGTGAGGCTGTCGACAGCCTCTATTCTGGATCATTAGTACCCTCGGTCGACCTGTGGTGTGTATATTTGCAGATGCCAATGAGTCCCGCGGAAAGAGAAAACAAAATGGTTTCTGACCTAATAATGCCCTTAAATTTAGTGTCATGTCGACTGGATTATTTACAGCGCCAACTACGTTTCAGCGCTCCATGGACGGTATCTTGAACGACAAGAAATGGGGACATTTCCACGCGTTATTTAAACGACGCGAGTATCTACGGCAGGATGTCCCAAGAGCACAAAAAGCGCGCCGACAAAGTGCTTAAACACTTAAAAGAAGCTCGCCTTCTCTTAAACTAGAAGTGCCACTTTGGGACCACCAAACACTCCAGCTAGGCTTCATGTCATTAAAAACAGAATAAAGTGGTTCCCGAAGGTCCACCGCCTCAAGATACCGCGAACAAACGGTAAGAGACCAGCAGAGCTTTCCAGGGCTGTGCTCTTACTTTTCAAGATCTATTTCCGACTTGCACACTTCGCATACCTGCTTACGTGCTTGCTCCGTGACGAGGTAGAGTTGTAGTCAGCTGCTGACTGTGACCATGTCATGAAGACGCTGTACTGATTTTACTTACTGCTGGCACCGTTGGGCGCCACTTTGATCCCATCGCGCCAACGGACGTTCACTCGCACGCTAGCTGCATTGGAATCCGGGCTTTCCTTGTTCCTATTCAAAATTGCGCCCAGCACCTTGTTGCCTAGGCAAACTGTATCATCACGAAAACGGCCAGTAATTACACATTTGCAGAGGCTGAATTGCCTTCTGGGCGTGTTTGCCGTCAGCAATGGGCCCATACTGTATTGCCGTCGTTTCATCACCATAACGAACCATCATTCACTTTGCTGGTTGGTGGGACTACGATTATATCTGGTCTGCTAGTGCGTGTGTTGTTGCGCAGTGACGACAACGACTTCATGGAATTAAAAATTGGTCACTACAGCACCGATGCTTGCTACCTGACTTCCCGCGACCAAGGATAACAATTGAAGATGAACGGCAGAAAAATTACCTAGCCCCAAACTTGACATCTTTTCCCGACGCCCGAGTATTTCAGCAAGAGCAGCAAAACGATGCCCAGTTATGGCCTTTGTTTCGGACTTCTCGGTATTGCTCATGGTCGAACCCTTCCTTCTTGAATATTAATGATGGTTGGATGTCTATGGCTCCAGGCCAACTGGGGCAAAAAGCGCAAAAAATAGTAGTTTAAAACACAGATAAAAAGTTAAGTGCTAAAGCGGGTAAGCTAGAATAATAATAAAATTAAAAACAATTTTGATTGCTAATGTAACGGGACAGTTTACGATTATGCATGGTATGATATTAGGTGTAAAAGTGGAATGTTGGACAAGTATTTGGAAACCTCGTTCAAACATATCATGCTATCGTCATCCAAGAAATACGCATGGTAAGGCGGGATGTGTTCTCTGTACGGTTCAGCAAAATGTTTGTGCATAGTGCTGTAGAGTGCCTTTGATGTCATCAGGGTTTGAATTACTAATAAGGCCTCATCGCACCTGCTACACAGGAATATTGAAGATCGCGCGAGTAGATACGAGTGCGTTGAATGTGTGCCCTGTCCGTACCCTAGCCAAAGCGAATTCTGTGCATATGTTTTGTGTGTCAGGGGTGTATGGTCCCATGTGTAGGTTTATACGTGCAATTTGTTGCCTGTCTGTTCACTCCAATGTGTTTGCTACGCTTTACGAAGGGTTTCGAGAATGTTATTCTCGGAAGGGGGCTTTTTGCGCTTCTGTGTTGGTTTGAATGCTGGGGGCCCGACATCCATCTTCTCGTCAGATGCCCTGTGGGTGCCCGGCGGACCATGCCCACTTGACTTAGCACGTGTCCAAGTGCCTTTTGTTTGATCCGCCACCGCCGCTCATTAATCCTTCCATTCTCCTCACGGAGTCCGTGGCCACCGCAACCGCCGCGGGCTTGCCCTCTGGTGTTCTTCCATCACGAATCGTGGCGGTCACCTTCCACAAACTACTTCTAAGATGGGGCCCACGTCCTTCCGTTTCTTTTTCCTTTGTTAGATTGTGAAAGCGTTAGAAAAAAAAACAGATGTAGTTTTAGTCGTTGGGGTTAGGTGGAAAGGAGCAGAAGGGGTTAACGTAGGAAAACACACGGACCAAATGAGACAAGGGGTTGTTAGACTTGGCTTTACTTTTTGAGTGACGTGGACTGCGCGAGAGAACGCAGCAGCGAATAGGTTCTAGTTGGGCACGCCTGGGCACGCGAAATAACGTGCCACCGAAAAAGAAGCCGTGTGTGGTGTGAAAGGGGTGCCAGCGCAAATACGTGCTTCAAGATACGAGGTTCGAGTCGATCGAGGAAGCTGAATGAAGGGCAGGATTTTAAGGGCAGAGTGTGTGTGCTGGCGCCGCGCCTCGACCGGCTCGAGGAAGAAAAGCAGCTGCTCCGGGTGCACTTTTGAGAGTTGCAAGACGAGCTGAAAGGCTAACTGAGGCAGAGAGACGTGCTCGAGTAGAATGTAGCCCAAATGGAGGGCAAGCTATCGGCGACGGACGCCATTCCGGCCAAGAATGGCGTACGCAGCGACATAGGTACGTCGAGTGCGCTTGGCCACAGGGAAAACGATGGTGGACAGGGCAGCACTGGTCAGCGAGGAAGTTCCAGTGCGGCCATAACAAAGGGAGGTGGTGAAGGCGGAGACGAGAGGACGACTCACTCTCAGCCAGAGTAGGTGACTGCTCCGGGGGACATCGAAAAGAAACGAGAGGGACGCACGGTGATCGTGGCAGGCGATTCGAACATGCGCTACTCCGAGGGGAAGATTAAAGGACGGGTGAGTGGAGACAATAGGGTGCATGTGGGCGTGTTCCCTGGGCAGACGGTCAGGGTAGTTTTGGAAAAGGCGAAGGACAAGATGTGGGAAGACATGCAGGTGCGGAACCTCGTAGTTCTGGCCCGAGCGCCTAACGACGTTCCGCAGGGAAGGTGGGCGGGAGTGAGAAAGCATTGAGAAGGGATTGAGGGTACTTAGGACGATGTGCCCAAATGTGCAGGTTGTCGTGAGCACTGTACCCGAGATTATTGGGTGAAGGGTGCATGTGGAGAGAGAGGTGATGGCTGTGAACAGAGAGAGATAAGGTGATGTATTTTGCACTCGTTGAGGTCAACACAAGATGTTCGCCAAGTGGGCTGGAAGAGGGCGTTCCAGCGGGACGGAGTCCACTTCAGCGGGCAGGTGGGAGAAGCCATCGGGCGGTGACACGCCGAGCGAACAGTGGGTTTTTTTAGGGGGGCCGCAGTCCTTTCTGAGGAAGGAGTAAACGGGAGGCAAAAAGAGATAGCTGGGTCGGTACAGGCGGGTGCAGGTCGAAGAAAGGGGAGACGCCGGTGTGTAAATAAGAGAGGGTGAGAACTGAAGATCGCGTACATAAACATGTAGGGTGGCAGGAAACAAGAGAAATGGTTGAAGATTTGTGAGCAGCTGGAAGAGGGAGATATGTAGATTTATGCAGTGACTGAGACGCACCTGAAAGACCTTGAAGAACCTCGGGTACTCGGAGAGTATGTATGGGAAGGTTGCACTAGGACGGCTGGGTCGAGAAAATGCGGTGGAGCAGCTATGATTATACGACAGGGGGCAAATTGGAAAAAAGTGAAAGAAGACTACAAAGAGCATGTGTGGCTGAAAGGGATGGTAGGTGGTAGGGAGGTGTCTTTAGGAGTGTCGTACCTGTGGACGGGTAAGGAGAGTAAGGAACAAAATGAAAACCGAGTGGCGTGCCAAAAATTGACATTCGGCATTTGAAACGATTCGGGGAACTACTATTGTTAGGGGACATGAACGCCCACAGGAAATCTAGATGGGACACAGACAACAACGAACATATAATGCTGGATATGTGTGAGGAACAGAAACTCATAGTAAGTAGGAAACAAAAATGCGGGGGTTAAATCACGTGGGAGTGGGGCAGAAGACAGTCGAGTATCGACTACTGCCTACCCTCGGAGGGCTTTATGCATAAGATCGTCACAGTCTATGCGGTGACCACCAGCGTATACAGCTGAATTTTGGGAAACCGGGTACAGCGGGAAACCGGGCCGACCGAGCCAGTACACGAACTTAAGCAGTAAACAAATTGCGTCTACAACCAAACGTATAGAGGCCGACACAGAAAGAAATCCTGGATAAATATGGGAATACGACAGCCTCATAAAAACTATGCAGGAAAAAATAGTCAAGGCAGACAGGGCAAATTAATGGGAATGATAGAAAACGCCCAGAAGTTGATGGAACCCAGGAATCAAGGAGGCTATAGAGAGGCGTAAACAGGTGTCCAGAGAACACAGGCAGGCGAAGATGATAGGGATGAAGTTCGAAGAGGTGGAAATAAAATGGCAGCAAAGAAACGCGGAAGTGCAACTGTTGGTGCAGGCGAAGATCAAGGGCAACAGTGAGCGATGCGTGGCGCAAATACGAGGGAAGGGTAGGGACTCGCCAAAAAAGTTATGGAACTATGTGCGGGCATTAGGGAAACGCAGTGGACCTCTAGAAGGTGGTACTACAGAAACCGAAGCCGGGCAGATGCTCAAGGGAGAGCACAATTGTCATATCTTCATGAAAATATTACTGAGATATTTTTAATTGTTGATAGAGCAGCCCGCAGCGCCACAGTGATGCAATGACAGGGAGGCCGAAAGGTCTGGAGATAGGAGGGGACAAGCTCATGTGGGGAAAAGCACAGGGAAAGGTCCCCAAAAATACCGCAGTCGTCACGGATGGGATACCGGTGGAGTTGATCAACCAGTTAGGACCAAAGAGCAAGTAAAGGCTAGTACAAGCCATCAGAATAGAGATGGAAAAGAAAGAAACACCGGACGCGTGGCATACTAGCAGGATGAGCTTAATCTATAAGGGCAAAGGTGACACGACTAAACCGAGCTCGTATGGGCCAGTCACCGTCACGTCCGTGCTACATAGGCTGGCAATGGAGGCAGTGAAATTTATACTGCAGCATGGGTAGAAGAGAACAGTGCTAGGTGAAATTGAAAATGGGTTTCAAATTGACAGAAGACTAAATTACCACCTATCTGCATATGCAAACCAATGCATAGAGGTGGTGAAGACGCAAAACCTACCTTCGTGGATCGCATTTCTGAATAATAAAGCGGCGTATGATAATGTGCACAGGTAGCGGCCATGGAGTATTCTAGAGGACAATGGACTAGGGGCATAATTCATTAACTTACTTAGGGGGCTCTACCGGGAGAACCAAGAGCAAATAATGTGGAAGGGGATAACATACAATAGGCCTGTATACACCTAAAAGGGTTTGAAACAAGAATGTCCTCCCTCTCCACTGCTGTTCATTATCTACATGGCGCGTTTAGAAAGGAAGCTAGAGAGCACTATTGGCAACGGTCTAATTAGTGTCGCATGATGGCGGCGTTGGTAGCATTCATGGCTGATTTTACTTAACCGGTCGAACCGCTTCCGCTCGCTGATTAGCCAGAGTCACTGGTAATTATTAATTATGACTCGGGCTAGTCAGTGAGTGGAAGCAGGTTGGCCGGTTGGGTAAACATCAAGACAGACTGCTCCCATCCAGTACAACAATCCTCGCTGGTGTTGTTTCGCAACTGCAAAGGGATCAGTCTGTCTTGATTTCACCCATCCGGACAAACCGCTTCCGCTCACTGACTAGTCAGAGTCATTATTAAAAATTAAAGTGACTCTGGCTAGACAATAAGCGGAAGCGGTTCGGCCGGTTGGGTAAAATCAACTACGACTGCTCACATCGCCGCCGTTATGCAACACTAATTAGACCGTTGCCGGCAGTTGGCTGGGATTCGATTTATCATACATTAAAAACTGACAGGTGGAGAAACAGCTAATCCCAATATAAATATATGCAGACGACGTATTCTTGATGGTGGATGAGCGTATAGGTATACAGGACCTGATGGATATCTGCGGAGGGGAAGCAATTCAGCCTAGGCTATTCGCACTTTCCAGCAACGGTGGCGCCACCGCACGCCTTTTTTGCGAAGCTGTTTGTAGATGATTGGCGTCCTGGGCGAAGGCACTCGGAGTGTTCGGAAACGTGGAGATTGAGAACGCAAAAACAAAAAGCAATCGAATATGCTGCGTACCGCAGTATAGAAATCGCTCCGTGCCGGAAAAGCCAGCGTTCATACCTTTTCTAAAGACAAAAAAGACTGAAAGGTTTGGATAACTATGCTCCGCATTGGAAAGGATGTCAGCAACACAATGGAGTTTGCAGTAGTCACTTCACGAAACCTCACTTCTTCTGGAGCAATATATGTAAGTTTAGTTCGCTGTCTCGTTATTGATGGTGTGTTTTTCGTGCAAGTTGAGTATGTTGTTTATTAATAGATGGCCTGCAGCCACTGAAACTGCGGTTGAAGAAAGTCGCCGTGCCACCACATAACATTCCTATGCGCATGCACGATAAGAAAGTGAAGCCAAGAACCAACAGGAGAACGTCATTGTTCTTTTATTAACCTGGTGGTTTGTTTTAATAAATGCTGCATTCCATTTGCATTTTGTGCTTTGTTCGGTTGTTTGTGCTTCGTTATCTTTTTTGAACTTGCTCCTTTTTTTTTCTTTCTCGAATCCCCACAGGAATGGCCGATGTAGGTAGTTGTAATAAACAAATGAACTTGTTACTGCGGCATCGTCGTTTCCGACAGCGCGGTGAAAGCACAGCACAGCTGATGTACCAGGCCCTGCCGTGGAGGCGTTAGCGTTTGATATTTATTCTCAGTACTTTTATTGCTACCTGTAACCAGCATAAACGCCGTTGAATCTGTCCTTGTAAAAACAGCCGACAAAATTATAATTTACTCGCATTATTCGCAGTTAACCCAATACAATTACGCAAGTGGTAGTAACAAAACGCTGTGTTCGGTTACGTCTACCGAGCTCTGCTTGGCGCCTAATTCGTGAATTGTGCTTGAACAATTTTTAGAGCATGGATGGAAGTGCACAATCCTTTATAGAACCTGCAGTGCCAACAAACGTTCACGCAGTGCGGTTGGCTGGCGACGCCATTCGGTTGCAGGCAGAATTCCTCGATGCTGAGCATGTCATCGGTGGCCTCCCTGGTGCCTCAAAACGCTGCGTGACTGGTGTTATAAACTGCTTCGATAATGCACCCTCGTGTCTCATCGCCAAGGGAAAAAATTACACCATCTTCCCGAGGGGAACCCTGACGTGATGCGAAGCATCGCAGAGTTCCAATTCAATCCAATCCAAGCCAAGCCAAGCCAAGCCAAGCCAATCCAATCCCATCGAATCCAATCCAATGCCCCTCGCGAGAGAATGTTCGCTACTGGAGAGGAGAGGGGGTGAGCGGCGGAGAGCGCAGCTGGCGCGGCGAGGAGAATGTGGGAGGGGTGGACACCGACAACGCCGACAACAACGCGGGATGGATGCAGGGACAAGGCGAGCGAATGAGATGCGTCGCATCTAAAAGATGGTCTGCAGAGACCCTAATGGGCCCGGATTGGATTTTTCCTCCAGACGCTCGTGCTTAGGCGACGTCCCGATCATCGGGACCGTCCTCCATTTTGGATACCCCGTCGCACCACCTATATTTGCTGGAAAGTGCGAATACCTTAGCAGAGAAAAATCAGGGATCGTGGTCTTCAACGATGACACAGAGTGCAAATCGGTATAATTTCAACAAGTAGAAATACAACGGGTAAAGGAGCATAAATATTCAGGAGCATGGCTCAATGGCGGCGCAGGGAAAATCTCTGAAGACTGGAGGAAGGAAGCTTTCTATGGCAACAAGCGAGGCAGTGCATTGCTCTTTGAAGCAAGGGCGGGATGTCTGAGAACACGGAAACACACGGCTAACTACAGAAAACACGACGAAACTTGTGTATGCTGCGGCAGGGATCGGGATATCCTAGGGCATATTGTCATAGAGTGCACAGAGATACGACCGTGACGGAACGATGGGTAAACGACGTTGACGGACGCTTTGGGATTTGGTGTGAGGGGAAGCCTCATCTTTAGGGACATAGAGGTGACGAAGAGGAGGCTGGAGTGCTCGGGGAAAAATTAGGAAACAGAGTGGTACGTCGGAAAGGTATTATATCGAATTAGAGTTTGTAACAGAAGGCGGGCGGGTAAACAGGTGTGCAAGTGCAGGAAGGGGGAAAGCGATGGGAGTGTAAAATCAGGGAGGAGGGGGCTAAACCGTTAGGGTAATTATGGGTAGGCCAAATAAGTAGAGTAACACCGGCAAGTCGGCTGGTAACAACCGACGTCAAGGTACAAAAGAAGTGCCTCTAATCATCATCATCATCATCATCATGATCCCAAAGAGCTTCCAGCAAAACGTGCATGCCCTGTATGACGACGTCACGTCACGCCACCTTAGTATCGCTCGTACTTTCTACACGCCTGTAAAACGTTTGTATTTCCCGAAAGAATGGAAAGAGAACTATAAGCACGTCGACAGCTACCCTTTCTTTGCGTGGCCATTACATGTGCAAGTTTATGGAATCATCTGCTTTAGCTTTAGATGTAACATGTTAATCCGGTTGGTGTCAAATACGGCCCAAACTGTACCACTAACATCCTCTTCAGAATTTAGTGAAGTCACTCAGCATCCAAGGCCAAGATTTTATGCAGAAAAACATCAATGTCCAATTCAGTGAGAGAATGGCGATCGAGGTCCGTAACCGAAAAACGACTCTTTCCGGAGGCATTACCTTACATGAAGCTTTCTATAGCACGTCGTGTTTGACAGCCCGACATTAAAAAAAGTCTCTGAATAGTACGAGGCTGCCAACAGCTCGAGCTTAAACCACTATGTAAGAACACCACACGCAAGAACTATGCAAGAACACCACACGCAAGAACACCACAGACGAAGGGGAAGGAATAAGAAGCGAAAATGCCACTCGTCGTCAACTATCCTAGTACACTACCTCATGAACGAACAGCGGCATACTGCTTAGGAGGCAGATCAGGATTATTCGGGAGCGTGCAGGTGGACCACAGCGCAAAACGTCCCACACAGCAAAATTACGCAGCCTTTCCACGACGCCAGGGAGAAGAAAGGTGTCTCACGCGCACAACGTAACATTCAAGCTTTGGCATTCATAATCCCGGCAATTAGCTTACGTTTCCTTATTCCTGTTTTTCTTGGTACTTTCTTGCTGTAAGAATGCATGTAACATGGCACATTCGCTATTACATTCGAGTAAATATTTTTTGCTTGCCTTTATGCTTGCAGGTGAAACGATTGTCAGAAATAAAAATGCATTATCCGACAATCATGTACGGAAAATACCAAAAATGTCTTTTTGTTTATACCAGGCACTAACCATGGTCTTTAAGAGAACATTCACTAGTAGCGCTGCTACTGGCTGATTGCTGTGGTCATAGGCTGTGCTCCCATGCCGGCGTGGTCAGATGTAATGTTTTACTTGGCACCCTCCGATCAGTACAATAGGGTACGTGTATATTGTGTGTAATTTCTCACAATGCGAGGAGCATGGAGTCTACGGCTACACCTAACAAATAAAAGCAGACCTACTCACCTATCAGGGATGCTAATGTTCAGATCACTTGTGACTTTTCGAAAACCATTCAGGTTGCAGTAGTAAAAACGACGGTACACTTGACGGAAAGCATACTTTACGTCGATAAACGTTGATTTCTCACATCTGGGTATTTCATGGCCTCTACCAGTTTCGTAAGTTCTTCTTGTCATTCTCATGGTCAAGTTCCGGCGAAAAAACTGAAATAACAAGCAGCCGTCACCCCAATATTCTTGTTAAATTGTTTCGCGTTTTCAATTTCTTGAACAGTGTTTGTGGACCATTCAGATCACAACGCGTCACCGTTGTACTTCTACAGCCACAAAAATAAGTTAATCACCATGAATCACAAACAATACCATAACATGATGACAAATATCGGCTACTGCAATAAATGCTGTGATAAAGTACTTTTCTGTATTAGTGGTGATAGGCACAAACAATTGTACTTGCAAAAACACGAAAAATGTAATCGCGATGCAGCGAAAATTAAAACGATAACATACCAAAAAACTTCCTAGGCTTTGATTGTGGTTATAGTAGAAGTTTCTGATTAGCAGAAAGTTCTTGAATTAGCAGTTTCTAGTTATTAGCATCGTACAGAGGTGGGGAATTGCCCTGGAAGGGGTATTTTAAATAGGAAAATTATTACCGCTGTGCAATGAACCTAAAGCATTGGTAGCCGTGGCAGACGGTCTCGCCTGTTCGCGAGACTCCATTTTGCAGAAAGCAGTGCATGTGTTTATTTTGCCAAATTGCATGTGAACGTAAACGCCAAGGGCGTTATTCGTTAGTCATGGTTATAAGAAGGAATTACAGTTACGTAGAAAATATGAAACTGGGAGCACCAAGGTTCTTAAGGCCTGTGCAGATGCTGTACCACACATTGAAAAAAAAATGTAGATCATACACTTGTTTTTCATCCGCATTGAGCACAGGCCTTTAAAATCCTGGCCAAAAATATTTGTAGTCGGTTTTATGCCAATCAACAGCGCGCATCATTTTTTCGGACGCGTGCACCGCCCTATGTTGTTTATGCAGCTTCATTAGTAGCCTAACTTCGTTCGAATGACAATTGTTCAGTGTGTAACGTTTCTTGTTACCGTGTCCAGCATCATTTGAACAACACGTTTCTCACCACAAAATTGAATAACGTTGTCTTCATTGTCTTCATAGTAGCAGAGTGGCAGTTTTGCGAATGCATACCAAAAATCCTTCTTGTTTGAAACTAGGCGGTCTTCGCAACGCTTCATAGAAACACATGTAGCAGAAGGGGCAGGCTTTCGTCGAAGTTAGAGGAGCAAAGGGGTTACTAACCCTTTTCTAAAAATAAGGTCTTACATGCACTGCTGATTAACAGGGTTATATTCTGGTCAAAGGGACCCAGAAATGGGCCGGTCAAGCTTGTGATTTCAGCAATATCTTCATTGCGTACGAAAACAAATTCACTAAAAAAGGTTGTTTATGAAATGGGCTATTCACTGAAAAGGGACAGAGCGTCGAATCTGGACCGGGAGTGTTCGCTAGTGGCATAAAAAGCATCTTTTTTTATGAAAACATGTTACTTTCTGATGATTACTCTTCAGACGCCCAAGAAACGTAAATGACATCTCATCTTCATTACTTGCTTCTTCAATAGTACAATTATGACATTCGGACGGCGAATATAACTACACCAATTTTTAAGCTACGTTTAGAAAATGTGCTTATAGTGCAATAGCGGTATTCACGTAGTGATCATCTGGATTCACGAGTGAAACTCTGATATGAAAATAATAATTTTCGTATTAGTGGGGACCTATACTCAAAATAAACGCATTTTTGCCTGCTCCACAAACGACATTTTATACGTGAACTTGAAAATCATGCAACATGAGCACAAATAAAAGTATGCCGACATGGGAGATGCCGAAACGTCATTTTATTGAGAAGTGTGCCTGAACGTTCTAAAGTTATGCTTATGCATTTGCCTTAGTTGAGAAATGTGAGTTTACATACCGAAAAACCATCCATATTGGTGTTTTTGCACACCAGGGAAGCTGTCGTTGGTGCCGATGTTGTAGTGGACAGGGTTTTTTCACTCCCTGTTGTGTTTTCTTGCTCCAGGCTTGTTGATAAACCTGATTCTGATGTTAGCGCAGATGCGTCTTCTGTGCAATTTTCTGTGACTTCTTCCGCAGAAGACACCGTCAAATAGAAAATTATAGCAGACAGCACTGCCGCGCTCATTGTCTTTGCCGCAATAAAATTATAGTAGTCTGCCATAAACAGTCGGGAGCGGCGCTTTATATGAAAATAAAATGATGACTCAAAATGGGTATTTGCTTTGCCGCTGCTGCGGAGCAAAAAATACAAATTTTACCCAAGAACAAATGTCGCAAAGTTCGGTTCCGCTGTACGCGCCCCAGCAATATTCCAAAAATAACTGTTCAACAGAGAGGTTACCAAATAGTTCATTGAAACAAAAACAAAGCCGCTACACCCTATTAATATCATTTTTTTCTCTTTTCGCTGATACCACAGCTCAAAAGATGCGCTACGCTAAGTCCTGGAAACCACATGCGCACACTACTTGATTTTGAAATCTTTTTTCTTGATTCCAGAATATTTTCAACCCGCAGGGGAGAACAGATTGCGCTATCAATTTATTACTTGACATGATAGCTGACTTATTATAATTTTAAGGCTTCTTTAACCCAAAACTCTGTCACCGCATATGTATACAATCACAATGTGCAAAGTGTGTGAAGTGCGCTTCACTACTGTGTAGAAGTAAAAATTCGCAGACGTGACGTAGTGTGGATGTGCACAATAAATTCCAATAACGAGAAGAAGCTATGCAACACCTTTGACCTTTGAAATCTTGTGGCAAACGGCTACAGCTGAAAGATGATATTTAGATGTTCCGGGAAACGTATTTATTTGACAAGCATGTCTACATTTGGTGTTAGGAGCACAGTTGTTGACGAGCATCTTTCAATCACTGCCAAGTCTTTCAACCAAATCCTCAAAACACCCATTCCGATAATGAAGTAGAAAGCAATTTTCAACACGTCACGTTGAATCGGGAAGTTTTTGTTATGAAACTATAAAGAAACGAAAACAGTCCTACTTATTTGCTCGTGGTGCTGACGCAAATGATTTCTTTTTTAAATGCTTGCTTTCATCACCTGTATCTCTGCTGTAATGCCTAGCCCCTCATCATGATCGGTATTTTACTAAAATCGCTATTGCTGTCGCCCCTCTGTCCGAATTTCAACGCTGCACCAAATATTGCAAACAGCGCAGTTATTGCGCCTGGTCCCCGTGTGAAACCCCGCCTCGCAATTCATGTTTAATTGCTGTCAACTTCCTACCGCGCCCCCTCTTGCCATTATGCTCACCTAAATTATCAGGAAGCTTATCCCCGCAATCGTTATAAAGCTACAGATCCCCCCATGCAAATGTGTGGATTGAAATTTATTCTTTTATTTTAATGGCTCTTATATACATTGGAATAAACCGAGTTTGGTCACATAGAGCTCCATTAATAGGTATGATTGGTTCGAGGTCAGTGACCCAGCAGTAATGAATTGTTCAATCGTATGCCCTCTTGCAAAATCGTACTCACATTGTAACCTAGACATCAATCATAATCGCACTCGTGGGAATGCGTCCTATTCTTTAAAGCGAGGCTTTCAGCTTCTCACAAATGTCGTCTGTGGTCCACGCAAAACGCACTCTGGGAAAACGCACATTCTCTTCCGGTGATGTTGGCGATAATTTTTGCTGCAGCGAAGAAAAGTTAAAACAATTCCCATGGTCAGAATCGAACCTGGGTGCCTCACGTTATGACGCCGACTTCAATCTAATTGCTCCACCACAGCGGACCAACATCCCACCACCTAATCATACAAATATGGTAGCAATGGCGTTACCACCATACTAATCATCATAAATAAAAAGGATCCGCTCGGTTTCGGGTTGGTTCGTTTGCTGTTAGAGTTGATTTCGGAAGTCTGCGCATTCCGCCATTTTTGTTGGTTCGACAGCAGAGGGACAGTTGATTTTTATTGCACCGAGATTAATTTTCCCACCGTCACCACACCACTTCACTTCACGCATTAGCTTGGGGGCCGTCCCGAAATTTTTTAAGGCGATTGTCTTTCTTAGCTCCAGTAGAACCAAAATACGGTCTGTCTGTCTGTCTGTCTGTCTGTCTGTCTGTCTGTCTGTCTGTCTGTCTGTCTGTGAAAAGCTCAGAAAGTCAACATGGTATACTAAATGAAAGATTGTCAACCCCTTGTGGACTCCAGATGGAGATATAAACACTATTTCAAAACAAAAAACACGTCGTTCACTCTCCTTTAACTATGTTCATCTCCAGCTTAATTTCTACGTTGCAGCCACTGTGGAAACGGGGTGGTGCATATCCGCTATTGTCACTATGACGGAGGCTTTTAATTTCAAATAAAAGTACATTTAGCAACAAACGGGGACCATAAATTCGAAACTCTACGTTCATGGCGGACGCGTTCGGACAGAGCTGCTCAACTTTTCACAATTTAGCGAGAAAATCAGGCAATGTAAGCGCTAATCCTTTCCACTTGCTTTCGTAAAGGTCTAGAGCAACATTGTACCCAATTTCAACATCGTAACATAAATAGTTTTTTAAGTTATAAACGTTTTCTCTTCTTCGGTGCCGGCCTGGCTGCGCGTGCAGAGCCACGTGCAAGCTAAGCAAACCTATATTTGTTTCGCGACAAGATGAACGTTTAAAGATTATATTCCCGTTACTGAGCTGTTGTTCCGATAGCTGGACAAGTTAAATGGGTTCGCTAGGCGCATGTTTGGTAAAGTTACAGGGAAAGCTCGAAATGTAAACAGTCACCGTACGTTCGAGAAGCTTATATTCATGGCAGACCCGTTTAGATGGAGCTGCGCGAGCTGAGCTTCGAACTATCCAGCTGAGCGTCAGGTGAGGAGCTCAGCTTCTCTTTGGCCAGCTGAGCGTCCAACTAGCCATTTTTTCGTAGCTATACACTTGAGCATCGCAGCATCTTGACTTACTAACGGCGAGACGTCAGTCAATCTCGTCAGAGAGCCAGGGTGTCAGCTGACTGCTTCAGAACCGCACCTGCCAAAAACAACACCAACAAACAATGGCCCAGTATCACTACACACGTGCGCGTCAACGTCGTCGGCGGGAAACTTCCCTTCCTATTTTACTGCAAAGTAAAATATTTCTCCTCCTCCTCCGCCCCTCCGCCCCCCTTGCCGTTTTCATTTGTAGTTTTCGGTGAAGCTGATTTACTCGGCGCGACTCCGGGGGCTCCTTCTCGTCACCGCTGACCTCGTCACGTCTTGTCCTGCGTTCTGCTCGGTGGTTTCCCCTTTTCTGAACATTATGAACCAACTAGCCTAGCAATTCACTCTCTTGAACAAAATTCATAAAGTCTAGGAATCCCTGCATAGAATCAGTCAGAGCCACACCGCAGGAGTTCAAAACAACTCTTCAAAATAATTTCACGCTTTTTAACGAGCAGAACAACGCCAGTGTAGACCGGGTAAAGGACAGCATAACATCGCCACTCAGTGAATCAGCAGCAGCTGTTGGAGAAGCAACATGTAGAGATAAGCCGGAAAACAAACTAAGAAAACTAAGGAACTGATTTTCAAACGTAAGAACAGGAAAGGGTCAAGTACGGTGGATCGAGTTGAACTAACCCAGCTGTCAAAACTGATTGACAGAAATAAAATGGACATTTGTGCATATAACATAGCAGCGATTGAGATAACGCTGCAATGCGAAGAAGCTTGAAAGCAACTAAGAGAAAGCTAACCATTGGCAAAAACAGGATGTGCATACTCACACACGGAGAGAGAGAATGCATTTAGTGGTAAAAGTGAGGTTAGCCGAGCCATATCACTTAGCATGGTGCGCCATATGAAGGAACGAAAACAAGAGGGCCTGTGAACTGAAATAAATAAATAAATAAATAAATAAACAAATAAATAAATAAATAAATAGATAAATAAATAAATAAATAAATAAATAAATAATGAAAAAACGAGGTGATACGCACGAGTGTTCAAGCGCATTTACAGAGTTTGGAAAGTGTGGAAGTTAAGTTGGACACAGCACTTGTTCTAAACCAGTACTGCAGAAGAATACACACAGAGCTTTGGTAGCCCGTACGGCCTGGCATGGGTCTGACCAAGGCCCCAAAACTGCCCTTAGTTTAAGGCCTGCGTGGTGTGGCACAAAGATGTTAGCAGAGTCTGCCTTGGCATTGTGAAGTTTGGGCAGGTGCAGATGACATGTTTGATATCTTCTGTTACATGGCATATTGGACACAGTGGTGAAGAGTCCTGCTGACTTTTGCAGAAGAAATGCCATGTGTACGCCACGTTTAGATGTAGGCAGTGCAATACCGCTTCCTCATGATTGCTGAGCCCAGGAGGCATCTTAAAGCTGCGCTTAGGGTCAATGATGATATGCAGAGGCGTGAACTGACGTTTCTTGTCGGTCCGAAGCCGCCGCTGTATGCTCCAGGCAATCAGAGATGATCAGTCAAATAACACTGGCAACGTGGACGAGTTAAATAACGTAGCAGAGCGATTCTACACCAAGCGGTGCGACAGCGACGTAAGACCAGTGGAAAATACTGAGAGTACAAGCTCAACTTGCAATGTCCCACTTGCAAGTTGAGCTTGTAATGTCCCACTTGCAGTGAGGAACTTGCAAAGGCTCTCATAGGCATGTATATAGGAAACTCCGCACGTCACGACGGCATCACCATAGATCTTTTGAAGGAGGCAGGAGATATTGTACTGAAAAAGCTTGCTGTACCATTTTTGAAATGCTTGAAGATTTAAATAGTACCCATACCCTGGAAAAACGCCTGCAATATGTGATTCATAACAAGGAAGATTCCAAGGACTTCAAAAATTACAGACCCATCACCTATTCTCAGTTGTTTAAAATCTGTTTACCAATGTCATAGGCGCGTAGGTGACAGCCTGCGCTCCTATCAACCCAGAGAGCAGGTTTAATTTAGAAAAGGGTACTCAACCACGGATCGCATTCATACCGTCAACCAGCTGATTGAAAAGTCCTAAGAGTACACTAAACCACCGTTATCTCTTTATATACATCTTAAGCCCGGTTGCGTCCACTGCAGGACGAAAGCCTCTCCCAACGGTCTCCAGCCAGGCCTATGAAGTGACTGGAGGCCGACAGAGTAATTATATAATCATTGGGAGCATTTGTAGCAAGTGTACTCAACCAGGGTTGCTAAATGCTTCTCTAGTGAGCAAATGCTGTTTGTGTCCCAGAGAGCCTCACCTAGTATAGTTGAACCTGTCTAGTACAGCCTCCCGTGGTATCAGGCGACGTTCCATACGTGAAAAAGATAAGAATTAAAAATTTTTAAAAAAGCCCCTTTACGTGCATTTATATATTACGAGGAAGCGTTTTATTCCGTACTCATTGGAGCCGTTTGGAAGAACTAAAAAACCAAAGAATAGAAAAAAACCTACATAAAACTTGTAGAAGACATATATAAGGAATGAACAGTGAAGGTAACATTCTGTAAGCAAAGGGATAAATTTCCAGTCTGAAAGAGGGAAAGACTGGGAGATTAGATCTCTCCAAAACTATGCTCAGCATGTCTGCAGGCGGTATTTAGAAAGCTTGACTGGGAAAACATAGGATGAGAGGGAAAATACTTCAGCCAGTTGAGGTTAGCGGACGACATAGTCTTGCTCAGTGTTGCTGCAGTACACGCGCAAACAATGCTTAAAGAAATACAATTCGAAAGGCAAGCTGTGGGCTACAAAATATGAATAAATCTAATCTAATGAGGAATAAGCATGCCAAGAGTGTCTTCTTCAGCTTAGGAAAGGAAACGTTAAATGGAGTAACAGTATATAACTACCTCCACAGATGGTTAGTGCTGACCCCAACCGCGAGAGAGAAATCCAGTGCAAAATAGGTATGAGCAGAAGAGCGCTGCGCAAACGCTCTCATATAATGAAATGTAAGCTAGCTCTGCCACTCAAAAAAAAAAAAATACAGCCACTGCTTACTGCGGGCGATGACATACGGAGATAAAACTTGGCGCCTCACTAAAAAGCTAGCAAGAAAACTTAGTTCCGCAGAACGTGGTATGGAACGAATAATGCTAGTAATAACTCTCACGGGCGACAAATCAGCTATCAGGATCAGTGAACAAACTAGAGTCGATGATACCATAGTTAAAATAAAGGAAAAAATGAACTAGCGCTGCCTATGTAGCGCGAGGAAGCGACAACCAGTGGACAATTGGGGTAGCAGAGTGGATACCAAGAGATGGGTTTAGAAGAACGGGAAGGTCAATAGCACGATGGAGGGCTGAAATAGGGACGTTAGGGGGCCAGCACTCAAACGGCGTAAGACAGGAGCCGTTGAAAGTCAATGGGGGAGGCCTTCGTCCTGCAGTGGACCTGAGAAGGCTGATGATGATGGTAATGATCATGATGATTAGCAACGACAATCCCGGAAGGTTTCACAAAAGTGTGTGAAGTATGTTTACAAAAAGAAGCCTAAGTGCACAATTTATTGCATACACATATATAAAGGTTTTATTTGAACAGTACATTTTGAATTGCGTGGAGATTGCATGTATTGGTGCCGACGTTACTGCACGCCGCTCCGAATGCGTCCCTCACAAAGTGCTTTGGAAAGTATTTCTCTTCGTCGGAAAACGTTACGCGCCGTTCGTGCAAATTCACGAGCTGTTAGACAGTTGTAGTTGTGCCTACTCGGAGAGTTGCGAATGAACGTATCAGCAGTGCAGCGCATGCAGCGAAGTTCACGTGAAACACCAGTTTTAGTTGACCGCATGCAAAAATTGATCCGTGAATAAAGCAGCAGCAGCAAAATTTGCTTTTTGGGTGTAACGTAGCGCCACTAAACGCGAGATTGGCGAACGATACATGCCTTTGTTGGCCAGCTCAAGGCCTAACTATAGCCAGTAGAAGACGTAAACCAGTATTGGGGCAGCCGCCACTTTTGTTTCGCCGCCACTTTTGGCGAGAGAGACCGGGGAGAGGTGGACAGGGCATCACGCTCGAAATGCAAAGCCCGCAAAACCCGTAACGCAGAAATCCGAGACGTGCGAGCGCACGCAAACCGATAGGGTCCCGCTTGCTTTCTGCTTATGCTCTCTCGCGCCCCCGCAAGTTTCAAAGATTTCAAAGAATTTATTTCCTCAGAAGTACAAGGAGGCAGGCTGGGTCTAAGGCTACAAAGCCTGACAGAGATCCCAGCCCCCTTTGGTACAGTACAATGATGAGGCAAAATCAAACAAGCTAGAAATTCTAATGTGAGTTTCAAAAATACAAGCAACATGTAGAGCACAAGACATTACAGAGCAATATGGGAAAGCTACCGTAACGCCCATTAGAGTACAAAGGAGTAAATTAAAATAAAATACAAGTGGGCAAGTTCCTTGCGTACGCCGAGTTGCGCCGTGAGCTCAGTGTTGTACGGAACGGCGTTCCTGGAACTACTTCCTTTTGGCGGGAACGGAGGAACGCCACCGTTCCATTAAGGTACGGGGGAACTGTAACGGTAGTTACGTTTATGAAGGAACGGCAGGAACGGCGGTCCTTCGGCAAACGTTACATCGCTAGGATTTGGCTGTTTTTGATGCCAGGGCTCGAGTAGAGGAAACGACAAGTCGCTACTCTGTTTCTCTTTCTATAAGCTTGCCGAATTGTCCGCCCTACAGCGGAACGTGGTTCCTCTAAGGTCAAGGGCAGAAGAATAACCACGCAGCGGGCCACACCTTGTGCTTGCTTTCACGCCGGTTTAGCTTACGCGGCGGTGTTCGACGACGGGTGAATAGCGCAGCCGCGAGAATACTTTTCATCTTTCATCGTTTGTCTGGAGAGGCAAGGATGCGCGTCTAGCCGATAGAACTGTTCCCTGCCGGGGAAAGGTTCTATAAGTACGAGCGGCACGGCAGGTCCCTCCTGAAAGCACCGTAGCTGAATATTTTCAGAGGTAGTTACCGCATTACGGCGCGCACGGCGCGGGCGCGCTGTTGTCGATTAGTTGCGCTCTCTGTGAGATCATTCGAAAAATCTCCGGCTATCAATAAAGCCATGGGCGCGCCGCAGAATCTCGGGTTGTTGTACTGCTCTAAGAGTAAGTGCGCAGTTCGTCACGGTGCGGTCTATCGCCGATCTGGCGGGAATGGGTCGACGGGATTGCTATGTCCGCGCGCGTCGTGTGACACAGGACAGGAATTTCGTCATTGAGGGGCATAATTTCGTCGCGCGCCGTATGCAAACTACCTGAGAGAGGCCGCCCGAGGGTCGAAGGCCAACGTTCAGAGTTGCTTTAGTTGGTCAGTTTCAACCGCCTTAATACTTGCGTTTTGATGACTGCCTGGAAGTGAGAGTGAGAGTGTGGATGACGTGTTTGTTTGTGTACGAACGTTTGGGGTTTGTTTTATTGGCCAATCAGCGGCCCAGTGTGTGTTAGTAAGTCCTAGAGGCGTGGTTTTCGGTAATAAAACCGAAGTGTTTGGTGTTCTTGGACAGTCAGAGCGACAGCTAAAAAGTCGATTTCGGGAAGCTTGAGTCCGGTCAGTTGACCGAACGAGAGTGAACGAGGAGCCCCTCCTGAGTTAGATATGTTTAGCTGAGATCATTTAAACATTTCTGTTTTTTATGTGAACTTAGTATATGAGGGGCGCAGTTAGACATGTTTCGAGTTTGTCCGGTGCTCCCTGAAAAAATTCGTCTAGGAGCGTTTCTTTTGATTCATTTTATTTCCAGATAATCTGCTGCCGGCGGTGTTCATACTCGTTTAATATACGTAGTTCCATGGCAATTTTATTTTCGCATTTTATTTCACCTCAGAATTATCCGACCGCGTATTTTAATTTTTAAAAATGAAATGTAACTTTATTGTAACGACTAATTCTAATATTCGAGGTGAAACTGCAACGCGTTCCTTTCACAATAAAGAAACTTGTAACAGGAACTCATTTCAAAATTGGAAAGGAACTAGAAAAGAGCTTTCGTTCCCGTTTTAGAGGAAAGTGTACCACACAGCGTGCGCTCAACTAAAACTGTCTGTTGTTTGCGTGCGTGTGCGACCGGGGCACGGTCGATGGCGCTTCCATCGGAGCTACGAAACTGCACGAGGAACATACTTGTCCTTGGCTAAAATAGAAAGTTAGCGGTACGCTACCAGGTGCTTTCTTGGTTTTTTCCTTGACTGACTAGCTTGGCTGACAAAAAAGCAGCGTGTTGTATTGATAAAAATACCTTGAAAGGGCAGTCTTCTGCTTCTGATAAAACGGTATAATACCTACCTAGCAGGAATCGCTACACATTATTGTTTATTGTTTATTGGGTGGGGCCCACCAACAGCACTAGGCCTTCTTGGGTGGTGCACACAAAAAGGATAGGGCGACACACAGATAAACAAACGGTAAAACATGGAGACTGGTTATGAAGTGCAGGGATCACAAAGTACATAGTACCACCGCACACGCGCGTGCTCGCAGGCACGCACACGCACTCACACACACGTAAGGACGCACGCATGCGCGCACGCACACACACACATACACACACACACACGCACACACACGCGCGCGCGCACACACACACACACACACACACACACACACATACACACACACACACGCATGCACACACACACACACACACACACACACACACACACACTCAATTTATACATTTAAGGAATTAAGATTACAGTCAGGTGCATTAGCACGCGCTGAGACAGGGCTTGTGACAAGGTATACTACAAAGTACATTGGCATACACGCAAGTTCAGTACAATCCACCGTCGTAACTTACTGGGGAACATGGATACTGGTAATAAGTACATATAAAGCAAAATTTATATGTATGCACGGCACATACGCTCGTGAGTGCAAACAAAACATACATACACGCATGCCCACGCGGGTGCATGTGAAGGTGAACAAGTGCAGGCAAATGCGCACGTGCATGCATGCACACACACCTGCGGACACACATACATAGGTGCACGGGAGTATGTGTACGGCAAACGGTGCAAGTGTAGAAAATGGGAAGGGAACGGAAAGCACGAACACGAGATAACTTCTATACCATACTGAATGGGCAACAGCGGCTTCAAATGCATGCATTTTTAAGGGCGCGTTTAAAAGAGTTAACATTGCCGGAAAAGACGTCCAAAGATGCACGAAAGTCATCATTGTACACACGTTGCACACGGCACACTGGAGACAGCATCTCTGAGGTGGTCACATCAAAGCAAAGGTGGGGGCGGAGAGCTCGAATTGGTGCCCTTAGCCGAACAGAGCTCACTAATTTCGGGCTGTCGAATCTGGAGTGGATACACTTGAACAAAAACACTAAATCGCGGTTTGTGCGTCTAGATTGCAGTTCTTCGAGCTTCAGCCGCTTGACGACATCCTTGTAAGCGTATTTCTCGTGTAGGGTGTAGCGGCGAGAGAAGATGCGCGTGAACCTTCTCTGAACCCTTTCCAAGCGCAAAGACGACGACGCACTCATGCAGTTCCAGACTGCCGATGCAAACTCCAGCTTTGGGAGTACAAGGGCTTTGTACAGAGCAAGGAAACACGAACCTCCTGAGAAGTCCCTTGTTGCACGAGAGATAGCGCCCAAAGTCCGAAGAGATGAGCGTGCGAGGTAGTTTACATGCGGTGTGAATCGTAGTTTCGAATCCATCAGAACGCCCAAATCACGTGTTTCGCTTACTCTTCTTATCGTCAGAGAGTCGAGGTGGTATGGGAAGGTTAAAGGAGAGGTTTTTCGAGTGTATGTAATTGTAACGGTCTTCAATGGATTCAAATCTAAGTAGTTAGTTTTGCACCAGAGGGAGATTGCTTGTACGTCGCGTTGAAGCTGGGCGCAGTCCGCCTGTGATCCCACTGCGCGATAGAGTTTCATGTCGTCTGCAAACTGCAATAGAGATGAATGTTTTATAATTAACTGCACATCATTCACAAATAAGTTAAACAATAAAGGACCGAGAATAGAGCCCTGGGGAACCCCGGACGGTACAGTGAAGCTGCGAGACTTAGCACCAGCGTACTGAACAAAGTTTGTTCTCTGTTTGAGGTAGGTTGCAAACCACTCGCAGAAAGCAGGAGCCAAGCCATAAGAAGACAGTTTGCGAAGGAGCAAATCATGGTTTACGCGGTCGAAGGCCTTGCTGCAGTCGAAGTAGATGGCATCCATTTGTTGACGTGAAAGTATGTACTTGCTGGCGTCACTCAGAAAGCAGGCAAGGTTTGATTCGACGGACCGGGCAGGTATAAAACCGTGCTGATTACTATGAATGAGGGGCCGGATTTTGGACAAGAGATAACGGTGTTACCCTCACTAATAAGAAAGCCTACTACCATTTATTTCCCACGAAATAGGGAAGCAGCCCGTCAAGTCCAGCTGCTGAGGAGGGCAGCCTGAAATAAATTCCTAAATCGTTAGCCACAGGAGCTCATTTGTTAAAATTATTTTGGTATTGCAGAGTTGCGGAATTTATATCTTTTTATAGCGCGAGTAAACGACATCGCTGGGCCTCTTCACGCGCCATTGCGGATATCATCTACACTAGAATACCTGCATTTTTATATATTCTTTGGTATTTTTGGTTTCGTCCTTTCACGTTCTCATTCAGCCTGTATAAAACAAATGATGTTCTTCTTCAGGCATGCCGTGCTATAGTTGTAGTGAAGATACATCGACCAAGCTTGGCGGGAAAAAACGTCTTGTGATCTTTTGCGTTTTGTCTGACGGGGTACACAATGCCCGAACTGCCAATAAAAAATGGCAGCGTCCCCACTCTAGCCATGATGACAAGGGTGCGCAGTACAGGGACTCGACATTACATCCAAATTCGCCCCGAGTGACACCCGATTTGCGCTCCGACCGTCATTCGATTTGAGCCGTGAGTTGCACATTGATTATTCTTTAAATGAAACTGCAACCCACGGCGCAAATCGAATTTCGCTTGATTTTCGCTTGATGGTGGTGTGCGCACGGATATACGCAAACGGACACTGGGAGGTCCAAAGGTACTCCGCACCGTTACAGGCGATGGAGTAAGCCGTTTGACGGTTGGGTAATAACTCACGGAAGCAGCCTAATGGGTAAGGCGACCGACACTAACTCTGTAACTCTGTCTGGTCTTCCAGACACAGACTGGAATCCTGCTGCAGCCTGTATGGTTTTTTTGCGACTGTAAATGCTATGCGCACAGACGCGGACGTACATTGTGAAGGTACTCCGCACCTACAAATTTACTTCTGTCATTTTTTGATCGACAGCTTGCTAAAGAAGACGAGGTCGCGGGTTCGATTCCCGGCCGCGGCGGCCGCTTTTCTGATGGAGGAGAAAAGCAAAAACGCCCGTGTGTACGAGATTTCGGCGCACGTTAAAGATCCCCAGGTGGTCAAAATTAATCCGGAGCCCTCCACTACGGCGCGCCTCATCGCCTGCGTTGCGTCGGCGCGTTAAACCCCACAATCAATCAATCAATCAATCAAGCTTGCTAAAGAAGCTTCGATGAACTAGTGAATCGCAATCTTGTTTCTGTTATATGTGCGTAACCGGATTTATTTAGTTTGTTTTTGGTCATTCTCAAAAAAGACGCCGCTCGTGAGCGTGAATTTTAAAAGCTTTGAACCCGTACTAACACGTACTCACTGAAACATTTTCTGGGAGTCGTCCTGCTAGAAATTTTCTGTACAGCTCTGCTTTCTGTTTTTTATGTTTCTATTAGTTTACATGCATATTCCGTTTTCACTGAAGAAATTTCTACCATACTTCTGTTTTCAGTTTTTAGTTTGCAGCTTTTTTACAACATTTCTCTGTAATTTAATGTTATCTTTTCCTCCACAGAAAATTTGTGAACTTTTTTTTATTGTGAGCTTTTTACAGACTATTTGTATTGTGCACGCATCTTTCATTTTTACCAAAATTACAACCTAATGTTTCACGGTTCTAGCAAAACTGTTTGCTCATTGAGCAGGTATCAGGTAGAAACACCTATCTCTCTCAGAATACGTCAAAGAAAAATTATTCAGCACGTTGACACGATTATGGTTATGATTCATCATAAAAGATATGTTCTCTTACTTTTTTACATTTTGGGGGCACTGCAGTTGACTCTGGCTTTATACTTCATCACGGGTACGAACAATCCTAGCTTGAAACAAAAACATCGTGATGAACCCCTCATATTTGTAACACGAGTGTGTTTTATGCCCGGCTACACCAAGATTTCAGTCCCGTCATTTCCGCCTGGAAGTGACGTCGCCAGAAAAAGTGCAATTGACACTGCGGCGCCAGAATTCGAGTCCATGCCTCTCGAGCCCTCTCGCCTCAACGGGGGGTACGTGGTGCTCGACAGACTGCGCTACATGAGCAGAGAGGTGAGCAGTTTCACAAACGCTGCCATTTAGGAGAGGCGAAGCGAAGTATCTCATCATGACACTAATGAGCGCCGAGAGTTGGCGTCTCGATGCCAGTTCCTTCGTGTACGGGAGCGTGAATCAATTGAGGCACCCTCTGCGCTGGCGTTGTTCCCATTACCGCGGTGTTTCAAGCTAATGTTTCTGTGTATGTCATTTTTGGTTTTGTTGTCCCGGAATAAACTGGTCAATTTTTGTGTTTCTTGCTTGTCGGTGTCCCTTAGTTTGGCGGGGTCAGGTTTGCAAACCCCTCGCACATAAAGCAGGTTCCTTTAAAATTCAACTGCTCCTGTGATGGCACCTTTTACATTCGTGTTTTGCCGATTCCTATGAAATAGGGAGCAACCACAATTTTTGAAACAGCTAACACAACTACTGGTGTACACACATAACATAAAGTGACCACTCAGGCACACCAGGAGGCATGGGGAAAGTATCAATGAGAATATTTATTCGGCTGTTAACATTAGGGCTATTGCTGCCACAAATTAACAAGTCAGTTTTAACAAGGTATCAACAATATCAATCAAATATGACGATCCGATAGTAGAAAGCAAAATTACATATCATAAAATTGTGGCACACCGACAGCAAATACTCCATCGGGGACACAAATGCTATTAGCCTCGGAATATCACATTTCTTTCCAACTTGCAGAAATGCATAAAAACAGGCCACTGAGGTAACACAAACTATTTTCTCAACGTAACCCTTTAGCAATCACAGTGATGAATGATGCGCCTGTTGGCGAGCATAAGTGACGTTGAACTAAGTACATATTTCCTACCGTGATATTACGTTACAAAACCCTTTTTCTTGTACTACTACAGTACAGTACTACTACGGTAAAAACTTCGATACTGCTAGGAATACACTTTTTCTACTTACAAAATCATAAATTAAACTAACATTAGACATTTTTTGTGCTTTCTGGAAGGCGAAAGAAGCAAGATCACGCACGTAACACGGTAATCCAGAATGAGAGAGGGAACGTTGTGAGACTAGGTACATCACCTTTTCCACCTTATTGATATCCCAAAAAGCGGCTAACATTTAAATATTTTTTCGTTTAGTAGCAGAGTAGTCCAGTATGCGACATGTTTGGTGCAAGGCACTGCCGTACAGACATGTTCATTGCTGTTTAGGCGAAGGGGGGGGGGGGGGGGTAGGCGGCTAGTTGAGTTTGTGGTCCTAAAAAGCTGCTTCTGCCACGACACCGACTTCTCCAGAAACCTTTGCGCCCATTTTCGTGTTGGTGACTGCGATCGCCCTGAAACAACAATAGCATATGGTTCGAGTATAAAATACATGTGCACCAGTGAAAAACCATTTGCAGGGTTTTATGTGTTGCTATCATGCAGATAAAACTCACAGCTGCCACTTGTTTGAAATCAAGTGTTCAGCTAGACTAACGTGCTTCATAACTGTATTCTGTTTTTCGTGGTATAGTGTGGCGATCCAAACGCACCAGCTGAACAAAGACACGAAATATATTTAGCAGACTATTAATATTGCAAAGCGAAGAATCAATACAGTTCATTGTATTTCTTCGCTTCCCCTTGCACAACTCAAAGCGAGTGCAGTCTACCTTTATTCATACCCAACCAGGCAAAACCGCTTCCTCTTACAAACTAGCCAGAGTCACTTGTAACTATTAAACACTATATTACTTGCAGATTATCCAACGTAATTCTAGCGATGGCTACCTCAGCACTGGCTTCAGTGACCGGAAGCCGTACGGCTAGTTGAATAAACACCGAAACTGACTGCTCTCACCTCATGAATTGCAAACAAAGCGCGAAGTATAGCTACAGCTTTCTTGAGACGTTATGTATTGACAAAACCGACTATATCTTGAGGCTCAAGAAACTACTTCTTCTAAATATATTTCTAATGCAAAGAAGGTCCGCATCCGATATAAACTGATCTGCATCCGATATAACCGTGAGGCGACGTATCGTTGCGCTGCCGGACGATCGCCTCATAACAATGTATTTCCATCTAACAAAGCGAATAAACCACAGTGCTGGAACGAAATAGAGAGGCAGAAATGCGAATGAGGGGCAGCCTCCACATTTAGCACTCACCCTTGTACGATACAAAAAACGAAAAAAAAACCCGCCGCTGTATTGCTGTGCTGGTCCCTACAAGGCCACCATTTCCAAAAAAAGCCGCACTTCGGTACTGCAGGACCGCAACAAAATGGAGTTTGCCGGCCGCTGTTATGACGATTCACTAAGTTGCTGTAGGACTTTTAAAAAATTGGCCATATATTATTGTACTTTATGCGGACTAATAATCTTGTATTCTTCACGATTTTACATCTGCTATTGGTCAAGACGAGGAAATAACAGATATGTCTGTTTTTTCTGTTAATAGGTGTCTCGTCAATAACCACCACAAAAACTTCTGTACGGCAACAATGATAGCATGGCAAGGCTGTGTATATTTACACAAATTTTATACAGTGTAGGAAACTGCTACGTTTGACTATCTAATATTTACGTCTGTTTTTTGCAAACTAAAATTCTTACATTCCTTCTGCGAAATTCCGAATCAAGTAGTTCACGACAACTCACAACATTATTTTCCGGGGGGATGGAACGGATGGTCATCAGCAGAGGACGTTTAGGCGAGCAGATAAAAAAATCACTGCCCTTTCATTCTGCGAAGAAAGATGACCAGCGAAGTTTGCCAAAGTCGAAGAAGTGCATGAAACAAAATGCGTTTGTAATTTGCAATTGAGCATGGTTCCTAGCAAATTAGCTGAATGAAATTTGAAAAACTACAGTTTTGTTTTAGGGAATAAACACGACTCTGTCCGTTTCCGTCCCACGCAGTATGCGTCCTGCTGTCTGTGTAACACTTCAACGACAACCACTCGACCATAGAAGACAGCATACACGTCGCATCAATCTTTGAGACATCTACCTTTCATCTCCCCCCAGGTAAATGGGCATGTCAAGGGCGAACGCGTAAAGCCTATCAGCGCGGGCACGCCCTCTCCCCGTCTCGAAGAGCACGCATAGAGGAGCAACCTGTGATGTAAGTGTGTTTAAACGTGAAAAACGCTGGTCAAAACGTCGCTCCAGGTTCCCTTCCAGTGGGACAGAAACCGTACCGGCAAAAACCTCAACACAGAAGCACTTGAAGAAGTAAACATAAAAAGTCTGTAGCTGTGATGGCGTTTTCTGTAGTGAATTTATGTAATTTGGTTATTGGGCCATGTTGACGTTCCAGGTGAGCAAATTTCTTTTCATCCGGGAGGTGTTTGCAGCTACTTGACAAGGTAAAATTTCCGCCGCCAACTGCAGCTGCACGTTCAGTGGAAGCGGATTTCTGTTGTTTTTGTGATTTTTGCGCTCATTCGCACTTCTGTGCGCACCGACGCTCCTTCACTTCCCGCTTTCCTTCTTCCAATCGAGCGCTAAGAGTACCTCCCATAGTGAGCTAGAAGTACTACTATTCATAACGTGCTAGCCCCGTTATCAACTAATTGCGCAATTTGTGAAAGAGGCGTCTGCGGTAGTGAGGACGAGTTGAAGGGTCGTGGCGAGAATTGGGGAGATCTGATATACAGGTTAGCTGTAAGAATTTTGTGGAGATTTTGGAGGTGCTCGGTGTGTTATTTAAAAATATATAGGTATTTCAAACACCCTGCCTTATCTGAACTTAGGCTTGAATATTCTAAACAAGCTAATCATAAATTTATTATAATCAGAAGCGGGTCGCCCTCCCATATTATGAAGATTCGTTTTCGAGCTGAGAATAATTATCCTCAACACCTTGCTTGAATGCCGCTTTTCAAAAGTAGCAGTAGTCTACAATACAGGACCAATTACGCTAAGCTGTTCGACTGAACTAACAAACGTATCGTTGTGAAACAATTCGGATTAAGGATGGTGTATAGTATTATTAGTCGTATAAGTGTAAACTTTACAGGAAATAGAAATAACGTGTGATATACTTCAAGAGGTGTATAAACGTCCGCATACCCATGCAAACAATTTCTTTCTCCTCCATCGCTTGCTAGAATAAACGTTTATTCCTTGTTCCTCTGTGGCTCTCTCTTCCTACTCTGCATATTTTTGTGTCGAATATTGCCCCTAGAAGCTATACCGTCTGTAAAGAGTGAACTAGAGCAACTATCCTGTTATGTATAGTCTTAGAGTAAGCCATAAGTAATTTCTGATCTGGCGTGCACGGTACGACAAATGGTAGCACCATACTTTTTGCACAGCACACAACTCAATTTAAATGTCACACACGGCGTTTTGGGGGCAGAGAAGATAAGTTTATTCTGTACAAATCAAAATACTCGTCATACAGTCCGGGACGACGACAATCGTGCGTTGTCAGGACATTGCTAAAACAGAACACATAGAAAACTACATTGCCAGTCCCTTATCAGACCTTTCGAGTAGGCTTAACATATGGTTGTTAAATCTGCTCACAGAGCGCTTCCAGCTATTACAGCGCATGCTTCGTTTTTTATCGAAATGTGGGTTTGTTGACGTGCAAAGGCGATGTCCATTAAAATATTTTTAAGCCTAATGAACACCGACTGCCCTCTGATTGCTAGGAACATTTCCGTTTCTATCTGTTTACATATAGCATTACGTCAACAGAAAAACCTCGCCCTTGACCCAACGCATTAGCGGGGAAAGCCGGGTGACGCATTCCACGTCCAATTTGTTTGAAGGTCGATTTTTGTTCCTGTGGAACGCATCCCCCAAGAATATTTCTTTTGATTGAGCAGCAGCTGCAGCTTCTGTTTTAATAATGTCAATGCACCTACGTCAAGCTTTGTTGTTTTTGTTGTAAAAATTTCTCTTGTTTGCAATGTTCCAGATCCGGAAGTATTCTGCACCATATGCTGCTGCCCTAATGCCGGTCTCCACGTACTGCCCTATACTATACAGATGTGTGGATTTGTCTCAACAGCGAAGCAAAAGAAGATGGCGTATTTGCATCTGTAATTTATGAGCAGCGCAGCCCTAGAGTTTCCCACAGTGTTAAGGCTTTCTAAGGTTGCTTAAACTGGCACGGTGCATAACACTGACCATAGGGCAGCAGCTAGGCACGCTTAATTAAAACAGTCGAATTTTCAATTACAGAACTGAGCTCACATTTGAGCGCATTTAAGGGTACTTCTTTTATGTACTGCCAATAACTATTTGGATGCTTAAAGCCAGCCGTGCTTTACGAAGATACGCTATAGAGTAACACAATTCCCAATTAAACGCTTATAAGTTGGGTTCTGTGAAATCTTGTGCGGGTTATTGTGCCACTGCTGTTCTTCGTGTATTTCAAAGATACAAAACGCATATAGAGCATATACCCGTCTGTAAAGACATAATATTCTGTCCAATATTAAGGGCGAGTTTTAATTTTAAAGGCCACTTTAATAATACTCTTCATGCGTACGTTGCAGTAACATTTCATCAGCTGCTGATAAATCACGATTTAGGAACCCGCAGGTAAAATCACTAACACGTCTTAGGCGGTGCCAGACGTCACTAATGAGCAATCATCTTTATGATTGAGAGGCTTTTGAGGAAGCGAATATATTGAGATGACGCTCATCCATAAGATCAGGAGAAAGACAGCGTAGCTGGCACACGGACAAAATGAAGCAGACGGGACAGACACGAGCACTGGGACCAACAGTTTATTGAAAAGTCATACATACATATATGTGTGCAGTACCCACACTTTACTTGTTCATCAGCGGCGCATGCGCAGGAGCTTCCTTCTTTGGCTACAGTGCATATATATGTGTGTGTATTTCTTTTGTTGTTGTTTCCAACTGTTGTTCCCAGCGCACGTACGTTGTCCTGTGCTCTTCCTTTTTTGCATGTGTCACCTGAGCAATGTTTCTTCTGATCATGTTCAACCAACACGTCAAATGTCCACTTTACTGCATTTGGCTCATCAACAAATTACCAATGTTTATGCACTAACTTACACAATTTTTTGTTGTTTTCTTCTCAAGCGGTACTTCAAGCAACCTATACTTAAATTCTAAGCTTGCATTTTGAGCACCACAGAATTCTAGTGCCTGGTAATGCCATATGCAGCTGAAGTAAAAATGGCGACCATTGAAATTAACCCAAGAAGAAATATACAGGGGCACGTATTGAATTGATGTTTCCAAACGAAGAAAAACTGCCTGAAAAAATGTGGTTTATGCTTATTTCATAGTAATCGGTAAAACAGAAAATTGAAATGGGCCTCCACAGGAGCATTTAAATGTTTATTGTGCATCGTATGTACTTGCACATCCCTATTTATATTACGTCGGTATGGCACAGTTAGACACATGAACGTTAAACCATGGATTGGACGCGCCGGAACATTGCGTAACTCCGGCTGAAATCACAGCGCCCCCTGAAAACTGTGCGAACAAAACCAAACCCACACCGAAACCGACAGCAGTAGGTACGGAGGGTGCCTCAATTCATCCGCGTACCCCGTGCACGAGATGCTTGCATGGAGGCGCCAACTGTCGGCGTTCATCAGCGTCGTAATGAACAACTTCGCTTCACCTCTCCTAGACGACAGAACCATGCATATGAATGAATAAGGCAGTAGGAAAGATATAGGGCGCATTCGTAGGCCTGCTTGCGCTTGAATTCATAGCGCAGTGGGTGTAGCGCTGTGTACCTTCCATTGCGGCGAGGGAGTTCGTGTCTCGAATGCGGGCGGAGCCGCATCAATGGAACTTTTTCTGGGGATGTCATTTCCTTGACCGATATGACGCCGGTGGGATATTGGTGTACCCGGGCATAAAACACGTTCGTGTTAAAATTATTGCAACACATTGCCGTGTAGAAGATGCCATCCATATCCAAACTGCAGCATTCGGCGAACAAATACGGACAGCCTAAGCCCGAAGGGACATATGATGTATGGGTTTTGTTATGCTAAACCTGATGTTGTCGAGGATACGGGGAGTGGGGTAGGTAGAGGACGCCAAACTGTTGCAAGCAGGGACAAGCTTTGTAGTGAAGATTGGGCTCGGTGTATCATGTCAGTTATTTTGGATACTTATTCGACTTGAATTTGCCATTGTAAACCTCCGTTTGGAAGGTTGGAATACAACTCGCTCGCAGGATAGCGCGGTAACGTAACCGGCTATAGACGCACTCTCAAACCCAGTCAGGTAATATTTTTGTTTCCTTCGATTTCCAATTGTCTCTGTGTGTTTTTGTTATTTGTCGAGCATAGATAGCCAATGCCGAAGAGACCATTTCGGTAATGGCACTTTGAACATAACGACAGGCTATTAGCCAAATCTCGCGGGGTGGGTATGAAGGATAAGAATGATTGGTTAGTGTATAAGGCTCATAAAAGGCTCACAAGCCAAAAAATTTGTTTCACCGAGACGTATACTAAAGCTTACGGTTTAGGCGTTGTGCTATCGCTGAAACAAACGAAACTTTTAATGCGTAACATTCTTTGCCGATTGATCCCTTAGGTGGGACCGTGTAACGCCCTCAATTTCCAAAAAAATTGTATTTGCGGAAGATCCATGTGCAATCTTTATTTTAACCTAAATGAAGATAATTGTTCTAACCTAAATTTGGCAAACCAAAAAAATAAGAAACATAGAATGAACAGCGGAAATTGCGAACTGTGTAACGCACTGAATTTCTACAAAAATGCAGATATGGCAGAAGTACTACAGTCACCGTTATATTAACGCCAATAAAGAGCATTGGTCGAACATATATTTAAAAAAATCCAAAATAGCGCAATTGTCGAACCATGCAACCCCCTGCTTTCCACAAAAATACATATTTTGCAAACGTTCCAGCTGTGATCGTTATAATAGCGTAAATGGAGATATTTGGTCGAAGGTAATTACCAAACAAAGAAAAATAAATAGCGAACATGGCGAACCGCGTAACTTCATGCATTTCCAAAAAATGCAGATCTGGCGGTGTATCTACCTCTAATCGCTATTATATAGCAAAATAGAGAAAATTAGTATAGCAAAATTTTGAGAAAACAAGAAAACCAGAAAAATAGAAAGAACAGCGACAATTCGCATTGTATACGGCCTGCAATTCCACAAACATGCAGATTTGTGGAAAGTTATACTTGCAATTTTTGTAATAGCGCAAATGGAGATAATTGGTGGAACAGAATTTTGAACAAAAAAATAAGAGAAATTAAAAAGCGCGAATGACGAACCGTGTTACGCCCCGCATTTCCGCAAAAATGCAGATCTGGCGGAAGCAACACCGTTAATCGTTATATGAGGGTAAATAGATCGGACAGAATTTTGAAATACAAAAAAGTAAGTGAAATAGCAAAAAATCATGCACTCTTTTATGTAGCGAGGATGGCGGTACGACTCAAAGCTTTCTTGTGGCGGATTCTTTGGTTGTCGTCTGAGTTTGACCTGAGCTTCGACCAAGTCGAAATGGAGCAATCGGAGAGGCGTCGTCTTCATAGCACGAGCGATCCAGGTTTGATAACGGCCTCGAGAAGTACTTTTTGGTTTCCCTTCACCCACAATATTTTATCATCATCGTCAGAGCAAGTTGGCTTTCCTTCAGGGCGCTACAGGCGCCATCACTGCAAAAATACATGTTTGCTTTAATATCGAGAATGGCGAACCGTCGAACTCCCTGCATTCCCACAGAAATGGACATTTCGCGAAAATGACTACTTTTATCCTTCTAATAGCTTAATTCGAAATAATGGGTCCCGCATAAATTTCAAAACTAGAAAATAATAAAAATACAAATAAAATAGCGAGAATCGCGAACTGTGTAAGCCCTGTATGTAAAAAAAATGCGGATTTTGCAGAAGTAACACCTTCAATCGTTATATTAACGTAAATACCAATAATTTGTCAGTCAAAATTAAAAAAATAAAAATAAAGAAAACCGTGTTACCGTGTGGTCATGTAACCGTGTAAAAAAGGGCGAACCGCGTAGCGCCGTTCATTTACTAAAAAGTTGAGATTTGGCGGGAGTAACACATGGAATAATTTAAAAAGCGCAAATGGAGGTCAGTGGTTCGATAGAATTTAGAAAAACCAAAACACTTTGCTGTAAAAAACTCACTCTTTACACAAGCGGCATAACAAAGCTACGCATTAATAGAGAGTCCTCTGAATTGCTGCAAATCGGTAGCTTGTCGAGGCATCGCTTCAAAATGCTGGTGACAGAAAGAACGCCTCGCACCTTCGGTTTCGATTAGAGTGTGTTAATGGCAAAATTACACCATATATGGTTTCGTTTTCAGCTCTTAGAAGTCTTCTCATAATCATGGTGATGGCTTTAATATAGGCTAATGATATTGCCGCAATAATGGATATTCTCATACATAAAAAAGGCAGCATACCCTCTGATAAAATCGCAGCTAGGAAAACAGTGTTATTGGTTTTCCCAGTGCCCGAAATTAATCGCTCAGAAAACTCGTTTTATAAACAGGTCATTAGGCTTTCGCAGTTTTTTGCTCTGAAATTGAGGGCTTCAACCGCAAGATACGTAAAGAACCTCGGAAAGCTTTATGTCATTTACGCGAACCTGCGGCCCTGCGTTGTGACCACACCCACCATAAAACTTTATTGTTTATACTGGGGGGCATGCGAGGCCTGTCTGCCCAGCTCCCAACACAGATTCCGAACTACGAGCCGTCGAAACGGTTGAGGAAGTTTTTAGGGTGAACGGGCATCAACTAATATGTTGCCTGTTCAGAATCACCAAGTGATAGGTTGGGTGCTTCGGAAGCATCAATTATGACGATTTAAATTTAAACATGTCTGCTATAAAACTGCATGAACCTCTATTAAATCTGGCACTCTTAATGTGCGTTTCCTTTTTGCAGCCATACATTCTTGTTGACCACCTTGATATGATGGTCGACGGCCAAAATATCACACACGGTCATTCGGCTGCGTGCCTCCTCCAAACAAACAGTCGGCGGCTCTCATTCTGCCTATTACGCAAGCAATATTTTCAATAATACACATGTTTGTAGACAAATACTTAATAACGGGTCCGTAACGTACGCTACGGCACGATGCGTGTTTAAGAAAATCAAATATTTAGGTCTTATCATTAACCGATGCAATTAAGCTTTACAGGAGGAACACACTTTATCTGGCTCCTTTTTAAATACATATTGTTGCGGGGCCAGGAAGAAGTGACAGTGCGAGTGGCTGCGTTATATTTTTTTGGAGAGGGTTCGCCTCCTCGTGTAAATACTTCTCCTCGTCGCTACTTGGCTGGGGTCTTCTGTTTTTCTCTAACGTAACATTTTGGTGGAGCTGCTGAGTGCATCCCGGTCTTGGTCCCCAGCTACGACCTGTCTTGGCTGCCAAAGCAATTGCTTCAGCGTCTTCAAGCTGGGGTGATCACGCCGATTCACCCCACCCACTGTAAGCCACGGATGTGAAAATCTTCAGACGCCTGTCTCCAGCCAATGACAGCAAAGACCTATCGACGTGACGAGCCGCGACCCAACGACATGATGAAGCCGATCCCCAGCCCACTATTCTGACATGACTTCACGGGTTTTGGACATCGCTTCTTTCCGCCCGAGGGCGTAGGTGTTGTGGAGCCAGTGCTCACCAAGCCCATCATCGTCATCCGTGCTGGCAAGGACTTCTCTTTGTTTCTTGTCCTCTCATAATATTGCACCCTTTGCGCCCCTGTACATTTCTGTTACCTCAACACGTACGGTCGGCCTCCACTAGGAGCCAATGGTGCGAGATGCCGAAGAAGCGACCGTTGGACATGAAGGTTTCAAGCCCCACACGCCCACAAAGCTACGTGGGGCAGCCAGAACGGGCTTCGTTTTGGCCGCTTGTGCATAGTTCGTCTCAACATCTTTATACATCGCCTCGTCGCTACATAGTCCACGTCATGTGCTCTTCGGCAACGTAGTAATATTACAAACTCAAAATTCAAAATTACCACAAATAGTGCCAGTCCTGTCCGAAATCACGGTACGACAGGCATGGTAGAAAATGCCACCCGCTTACAAAGTGAAGTATTGTAGTGGTAACACTACCATTCCTAATAATTCTCATATCGGGCACGCCACAATTTGGGGGCGTTTTGTGCAGATGGTGGGCATAGCGGTCACAAAGAGACGAGTTGGTTGTGACTTTTCAATTTTCTAGGAATAGCAGCCGTATTGCTAGAATATACATGGATCTACGCAAGGCTGTAGAGAAACTTTTGCTGCCACAAGTGCAAAAAGCCTGCCCTCCATTTAGAGTTGAGAAATGCTCCTTTCAAAAAACATAAAACACTACGAAGAAAACAAGATTTTTTTATTTTTTTCAACCATGATAACAATGAAAAAATAAACAGAGCTTCTCCGGGAAAATTCCTTCTGATGCCACCAATATCCAAACGCTGTCTGAAAATAATGTTACGACGTGAAATCGGGCACAGATTTTGCGAGCGGATGCCCTGCTGGAGCTTTCGTCATATAGCATGTACTAATTATGTTCTCTAAGCGTTTACAAAAAAATTCATTGAGCACATACGTCTCTAAAGTGATTTAAAGCGAAAGCCCGTTTTTATCGAAGTCTTCTTCAGTGCTGCATCTTGTTGGCGGTGCCGTCACGTTCACCTGTCAGGCGGCAGGCATCTCGGTAATTGTTGTTCCTACCTGGCGCGGTACTATCATGGCACTGTGGTTACCACACTGCGCTGCGGCTCTGGCGGCCCGCGCTCAAGTCGCATTCGAACCAAACACCATTTTGTGCATATTTTATTGACCTATTCTCTTTTTACAACGGCCGCAATTGCGTTTTATTCGTGCACTCGCATGTAACTACGGTCACTTTTCGCATTTGTTGAAACATCTAAGGTTGTCGACTTTAGAAGTATCTGGATATTTTTGTAGAATTGTGCGTAATCGTCTTTCTTAGTTTGTTTCTGAAAAAGTTTCAAGAATTATTTTCTTACGCCCCACAAAATTTTATAAAACTTGCAAGTGCAATACAGAGCGCTATTTTTATTGTACACAAGGCCGTAATTCAAGGCAGCTCCCCTCTATAGATAGGCTCCGTAGGTACTTGAGGGCACAGTTGAGGCAGATATCACCAGGCAATTCTGAAAGTCGACGGCAGGCGACATATATCGCTATAAAGGTCTTTAAAAAGCGAGCCAGACTCACATTTTTGGAATAAATAAAACGCATTTGAAAAACATCAACCAATATACACTAGTGCCACGCCGATTTACTAGGTGCGAATTCCTTCCATTTCCTGCCGAGGCGCACATGCAAGCAACTGTGTGAGTGCGCTGTCACTCATTACGACGGGCTCCGCGGGATGGCGGTACTTATCCGTGCTAAGCACATGACTGTGCTGCACGTTAACGAACTCTAGCTCACTGAACGCAAAGTATTGCCTTAAGTCCATTGTGAGTGCGACTAATAACATCTCTGTTGGCACCGCCGTTGAGAATCGGGTTGAAACGGAGCAGACAACGCACGCCGGCGTTTTTTCCTTCTGCGTGTGAGCGGAGTGGCCCAAGCCCCGCCATGTCCGCGGCGCATCGGCGATGTCTGTGGCCGTTTCCGTTGTTGCCAAGCGAAAAAAAATGACAGCTAAACTTTTCAACGAATATTACTTATACCGTTCACCCCACAAGCTTTCTGCAATTTATGAACGTATTAGTGCACCTTTCATTTAAAATATGAAGGAGAACTGAGCCTTATCCAAGTTAGAAGAGCTCAGAACGTTTTTCGCGTAATTATGTCGGATTTTCCAGTACAGCGCCTACTAAAAACTGGTACGATGGCCAGTCGGAAATTATATTCTGACTACCTTCTCTCATTGCTTTCTGAACCAGTCAGTAAATAAAATGTTTTGGGCATAATAAAGTTTCAACGTTTTGGTATGTTCTAAATGTTACATCAGTTGACAGTGATGGAGGCGAAAAGCAAAAACGCTCGTGTACTCCAGATTTCGGCGCACGTTAATGATTCCCAGGTGGAAAAAATTATTCCGGAGCCCTCCACAACGGCGTGCCTCATCGCCTGTGTAGCATCGGCTCGTTAAACACTACAATCAATCAATTCCATCGGATCAATCTTGACCGATATTTACAAAACCAACACGATAACCATATAACTGTTCACCAATTTTTACAAGTTCTGCATTGACCTGAGACCCTCTTTTCAGGATTTCCCACGCCCGGTTGTGACAAACCTTCCCGTCACATCCTACATAGCTGTTTCGGTAGGATCGCACTATTCAGGCAGTAGTCTCCATGCAATGTGTTCCGCATCAGCCGTGCCCAATTTGCGTCGGCAACATCCACATTTGGTTCAATCTGCGCCTGCGATTAGAAAACAATACAATAATATTTTAACTTCCACGCAATGAATTTGAGCCTTTGAAATCAGAGCGAGGTACCCTAGCCTAAGTTTAAGCTGGAGCTTATTTTACTAGCAAGCTAAATTGCGAAATAAGAATTTATACCGTTAATTAACTGCAATGAATGTATCTAGTAAAGGCAATTGTTGTGCTTTGCCATATCCTGTGGTTCTGAAGTTTGGGTAGGCCAAAAGGTTTGCCATAGAAAATGCACAATAGATCTTGGACACGCTATTTTTATAAATGAAGGTCAACTGGCTCTTTTAGATATTGAAGACATCTAGAATAGGTCCGCATACTTTATATTATCTCACTATTTGTGCACAGCTTGCGTCACTTCCATGAAATCGAACCTGAAGTTAGGGGATCTATTTGGTGCGCGGGAAAATGCCGTGACGTGACTTTTGTCTTTTCCAAAATTTTTATCACGTCAATCTAATTCTTAGGGAATCGCTGTTCTTTCCGCTCACATATGTTTCGACATGAAAAGGCGATGAGTTCAAGGTTGGCGTTCACAGCAGCTGGACTAACTGTTATTTTAACTCATTCATCTCTAATACCAGATATAACTAAAGCCCCCTCCCCCATCGCGATGCTTCCTTAGTCGATGCAAACAATTTGATGGTGTCCATTTCTGTCAATATTACGAATTTTCATTTTATGGTTTTATGTCAATTCGTTCAACTCGTCGATTTACTTCCTAAGATTCCAGAATTAGAGCTGATTACAGCGGTACAATTGTTACTTGATAGAGAAAAGTGTTTTGGAATGAAAGAAAATTATTTATGGCCTTGCAAAGTTTCAACTTCATTACCCGATTGCTTGTTCAGGAGGAACTTGTGTCATGTCGAAACAGAGTTATGGCGCGCTTATGAAGCACGTCGAGCATTGAACGATTAACCTCTAGGGACCGCCTCAATTCCTAAACCTCAGCACCCTGTTTGGCAAATCTTGATGATTCAGTCGACTGTCCACAGAAATGAACCTCCTTTTTCTTCAGTGTACACAATTCTTTCACCAACGCCGCCTGTATAAACATTGCCTAACGCGTCGCCCTCTTTCCAATGAGAACAGTAGGGACGCGTAGTTCAGGCACTCATCCGCTATGTCATCCGCTATGTGGCACGCGCAGGCGGACGTCCCACCTTACGTCACCCCCTGCGAGAAGCGAAAGCTTCACCCACTTTTACGACGTGTCTGTCAGCTTGCCTCTTGGGTTTCGAAAGCCGTTTCGCTCGTATTTTTGCCGTGACGGGGCGTAGTTCTGGGGCGCACTGGGGATCTTGTTCAACGTGTCTTTCTCTTCACACCTGCTGCATTTTTCGTAAGATTACTGACGTAGGCGGAACTGAAATAGTGTAAGAACATAATAATTGTCGCGTAGAGAAATAGCAAACATAGAAGCGATATTTTGGGATGGCACAGCCATTATTTAACTGATATATTTCTTCCTGGGGGATTTAGGGAAGAAAAAATTGCATGCATGTTTTATGTTCAAGCGCGCACTCTTACCATTACTTTCCACAAAATATCACGTGCTTGTAAATTTCAGTAGGTTATAGAAAACAAAAGTATAAGCAGTTGAGGGTCCAGCCACGCTGTGAGGGACTGGTACAATACAGTGCTCAATTTTAAAACTTTGTACCGACGCGGAGTGTGGACAGCGTGGACAAAAACAAGGTCGAAACGCAGCGGGGACGGAGGGGGCATGCCCTAGTCTTAAGACTTTGGGCACGTGATCCCAGTACCCGGCGCAAACCCGGCATCAGCCTGCGGCACCACAAGTGGTTTTTCGTTCACCGTGGCCCACGCAGTTTTATCAACGACAGGCGGAGACAGACAGGCATGGTGATAAAGAAGAAGGCGTAGACGCGCTGCTTGGGGAACACTAGATAAACTCTCTACTATTTTGCATAGTTTCCGAGAAGCGGCGCTGGCTGACGGACATGAAAGCACGCACGAAGGATACGGACCGGGAACGGATAGTAAACAGGAAAGTGGCTGTTTGGCCTTTTTCAGCTCACGCATTAAGCAATGATTATACAAGTGGCGTTACTTTGACAAACAATTTGTTTTCTTTTGTGAGGCGGCCATTGACGCAAACAGATCACGCACGGTGCCGTGAAAGCCAGGTTTTTTTGTGTGAAAGCCGCCTCTGGAACTTCTGCCTTTTCATGCGAAAATTAAGGCATGCTGTGATGTGATTTAACGGGCGCATAGCTGGCACTTGATAAAAAAAAAATCAGTAACCTTTGTGACAGTGCGCCGAATTTTTCACCTACTGTTATCATTACGCAGACAAAATGCATGAGTTTAATACGTGTGACTCCTATGATTTCTAGGTATTTTCCCAAACTAATGCCGCAATTCCGTATATTTTTCCCCAGGGCATTCTTTTAGTCTTGGAGGGATTGTTTTAATATTTTAGTCACGCTTGCCTTTCTTTCGTGCTTTTGAGTCTGTGTTAGCTAAGAAACGATAGGAATAACGGCAGTTCCGGTAATCGGATAACGTATTTTTCCCGAACGGGACCCGTATCACTAGGCGGGGCACACTACGCCTGGTCCTCCAGTTTGTGAAGGGCAAAAAAAAATGGGACTAGATGTAATTAAGCGTATATAGCTTTGTGCTGCTTTCGCGCAGAAATTGCCGGCACTCTCTGCACAGCTACGTCCCCCCGTTACACTAACTATTCACTCACTAACTTTACCGGTAGTTCCCTGCCAACCTTTTCTGCCAGGGAACCGGGGTTCTTTTCTCACTTAGTTTTGCATTTTTTCGCACAAGATCGGCAGCCCCAATTCCATCTCTGTTTTATTTAATCAAGCTATTTTAATTTTTTGATTTCCCTACCTTGTATCCATCACACGAGGCAATAAGTGACACCACTAGTGGCGACAATTACCGTGGCAAAGAGGAAGGCAAATACGGTCTTCAGAAATCAATGTGTACCTGCTGCAGAAGAAAATCTGCTTAGTGTACATTCCGCAGACGCCAATGCTGCAGCGTATTGTGGATTTATATTTCCCGTTATATCTTTTATACTGCGGTCACTGGAAGAAGATATCAGGTGTTTTTCGCCAACTCGGTCCGGCATCGTAGAGTCCGAGTGTTAAAATTCAGGGGCAGATAAGTTCCTTGCCGCGCCCGCTTCCAGATCAGAGCAATACTCTTTAAACTTGATTAGGCGCAGCCTTCCCGATACGAGCATATACATCTGAAAGAAATAGCTGCCTACTACACAGTTCACTACCACTTCTCCTACTGCCAAGTCATTATGGTTTTTTGCACAGAAAACCTCGCGTGTACACGAGTGAGGGCAAAGTACCACCAGAAAATGCTTGTCGGTAACGCTCGCGAGCAACGTTCTACGGACTGCGCGGGAGACATCTAGAGATAGAGCCTGGTTTGAGACTGGTAGAATATGCGCATACGTGACCCGTATCAGCGCGATGGCTGTGTCTCTGCACGCTGTGCCCGTCGCCCGTCGCCCCACCTTCTTTCGACCGTGAGAAGCGCTGCGTGCGGTGCCGGCTCAGGGAACAAAAACCGAGATTACGCGTCCACCGCGTGCTACGCGATATTTCCGTTTGTGTTAGCTTTGGCGCACAGCTCTTAATTGCATCATCGTTCTGCCAATGCCTTATACTTCCTCAAACCTCACACCACTTCACAATGTTGCTTGCACAAGTTTCGTCGTTTTTATCACGTCTCATAATCACAAGAAAAAACGATGTTTTAACCCATCTCCCAATATCGAGGGGAGGAAGACTGCATGAGCAAACGCATTATAACTCTAGCGAACGGAATTAGGAAAGCAATCTGTCATCTTCTGAGGAACGGGTTTACCCGCCGCGGTGGCTCAGTGGCTAAGGCGTTGCGCTGCTGAGCACGAGGTCGCGGGTTCGATTGCCGGCCGCGGCGACCGCTTTTCTGATGGAGGTGAAAAGCAAAAACGCTCGTGTGTACGAGATTTCGGCGAGTAATAAGAATCTCCAGGTGGTCAAAATTAATCCAGAGCCCTCCACTACGGCCCGCCTCATCGCCTGCGTTGCGTAGTAGCATCAAACCCTACAATCAATCAATCACGAACAGGTTTGTAGTACACAATTACTTCATTTGTAGATTACTAAAAAAATAATGCAAGTCTGCCCACTGTGTTCCGCCTCATTTTAACGCATTCAGTTTACCACTACCTTCGGGGACATCTATCAACAAGCTTTAAAACGTTATTTTCACAGGAGAGTTTTTTTTTTTCTCCTGCCTGCGTGTAAATGAACAACAATTGCTGAAAACGCATCGCTGTCGGTGCTCTTGAATGACTACATATCGATCGATGACCGCTTTAACAGTGTATTTATTTACACGGGCGTTGGTTTGCCCGTCGGCAGGGACGAGCAAAGCCGAGCGCCGAAATGGAAAATAGTGCACGCGATATCCATGCAGCGTGTAGGCAGAAGGATGACGCAATGAACAGCTGTTCGCTATAGCTATAATGCAGATGGGAATCTCGTGCAGCGCGCGGTAAGGCACGTTATCTATGCATTTTTTCCCCGGCCCGGTACCGCAGGCAGCGTATCTCAATGCTAAAGATGCTGTGGAAGCCAATAAGATGAGCACAGTGAGGAGGGACACGGCCATTGCGCATATGCTAGTCGCGCATCCTCACATTCTAGGGGTTTTAAACTATGCGCTACCACTAGATATCTCCAGCGCACTCCGGAGCACGCAACTCGAGCGTTATTGCCAGGAGTTTTACTGACTGCTCGTAAGAAAGCTAAACATTTCTGCGTCAAGAGAAAATAGAAATTTGAGATGTTTTAGGGGAGGCAATAAAAATCTTTGTTTTTATATATTGTTTTAATATATTGTTTTAATATATTGTTTAACGCCTTTGTTTTAATATATTGTGGCGAGACCGGGTGATGTAACGGTGAAAAAAAGGGCTCTTTGAGCAGTGCTTCGAGAATAAGCGCGGATAATGTGGTCACTTATGTATATCACGATACGGTTACCACTAACTGTTCCGTACTTGTTTCGGCTCTTACACTCTTAATCTGGTTCCACGTAAGATCCACTTAGTAACTGGAACTTTTTTGCAAAAAAGTTCCAGTTATATATTTGGAACCGTGTTCCACATATCCTGAAAATTAAGTGGAACAGTTCCCCACATATTTTTGCAACTAAATTATGTGGATCGGTGTTCCAAATAAAAGTATGCGGATCACTGTTCCAAATAAAAGGGTAGTTTAAGTTACTGGAACATTGATCCATGTAAAATGATTATGGAATTTATCCGGTGCGCCGTTCCAGGTACCTTCAGGCCAGCTGTTTATATAAAACGGTGTTCCTATAGGCATTGGGAAGCTGTCTATGGGACTCCACTTTTCCAATATTTCTGCTTTCCTGTCGGTATACACCGAGGTCATATGCCAGGCTGGCGGATGCATTGGTATCAGCAGGAAACCGCAAGCACCATTTTAACACAGCCTTGATATATGACCCGCAGTGATACCAACAATTGGAAAGCAGAAACCACCGCAGCAGTGGGGTCCCTGACAGTTCCCAACAGTTGCCTTTCGGAGCACAGTTCTATATAAAAGTTTGTCTGAGGCACCTAGAGCGGCACACAGTCTTTGGCTTCACCCGCCGAATCATCTTCTGACTTTCAGCTGCATGTAAAAGAAACAATATACTTGCATTAAAATACGCGCTAAACCAACTATTATGACTCATACACTGCTTTTCAATATACTATACAACTTTATTGGGTGTTAGTATGCATACATTTCAGATTTGAATAGCTGTCTATTTTAAATTGCACAGAAAATGACCAACGTACAAGGAATAAATACCATAACGATAACACTAGGCTCCAAGTGGCATTTTCACATATTCACCTTTACTCAAAAACAGGGTTAATAAAGACGGTATTAGGGGCAACTGCTTCACAAATAAATAGACGTGTGCGTCTATCGCGGCACTGACACAGACATTATACAACAGTGAGCATCAAATATGCTGTCTTAACAGATAAACCAAGGTAATTCAAAGGCGGAATGACTCATTGCGCTTGCCATACTATGTTTACGCATAACTGTTTGGGAAAATGCAGATTGCTATTAAATTGTAGGGAAAGGCCTAAAAACAAGCCATACACGGTTGTATTATCACAAACCTACAACAGTGCAGTGCAAGAGTTTAGGAAAACAACGCTCGAGCCAAGATTAACGATAAAACATTTTGACACGAGAGGTCACATGTGGCAGTATGCCACCATTAAAACATCATTATTAAAGATAGTAGTTTCCTGACACCAGACGTAAGTGGAACATCAAGCTATTTGTAGGCAAAATAGACTTTATGAGCGTCCTGAAAAGGCCTGACATAAGGCACGTTACTTGCCCAAACAATTTGTAGTTGTTTAAAATAATTCATCCCAAGAAATCTCACAAAAGCCAGCGTGAATCTTATATAATTTTGCAAACCAGGTAGCTGGAAGCATGTTACACATATTAAAATTTAACAAGCAGACTAATTATATACGTCATCAATTCAAGCGGGAACAAGTCAGACATCCGTAAGAAGCAAACAAGCCAGCGTTGAATCATACAGGTGACCAGTTTTACAAAGCAGACTTGAAAGCATTTTTTCCAGCCTCAACATTTTACCTTAGGTGAAACTCACAGTTGCGTGCTATAAAAACCCTCCCGTCTTGCTATCAGTGTAATTGTGACCAAAGCCCTGCTTCTGCCAAACAAGAAATGCAGCTTTGATCAAAGAAGAAAACTTGTTCAAGCCAAATGCGCACATTTTAAATTCTTCTCAGTCATGGGTGTCAGCTCATATCCTGTACTAAAATTTATCAATGAAGGCGGAAGCCATCTGCGTAAATAATCACTGTCACTTTTGCATCAGCAGTAGCACTGCCATGAAAAAAAAATCTCATGAGCTACACTTGAATAATAAGGACGTTACAATGAGGTGCAATGAACTACATTAACACCCACTATAGATTCAAAGGCAGCCAGCGCATTGTGCCAATGATGAAAAATAAGGCACGACTTCAGTGTTCAGCTGACATGAAACTTGCATGTGCCAGTAACTTAAACCTCTTCATCTGATTTCACCCCCTTCATGCCTTTCATCTGACCTCCTTCATGCCTTTCAAGAGATACTTTAACCTTTACATATAATTTAAAATCCCAAGTGGAGCTGAACACTTCAAGTATTTCAACAGAGATTCCAACTTAAATGACACCAGGCCACTGTCAAACTTCTCATGCTTTCCAAGAACTCCCTGCAAAAGTCCCAAGAACTCTCCAAAGGCACACAACCATATGAACATGATGACACGATGAAAAATATGACATATGCGGCGAAGAGGATGACCACATCCTGAAGTGACAATGCAGGCGGCGAATCCGTGATGTGTTTCTTGCGGGCAATATTGATGCCGCCAGTCCCTTCTCTCAGAATAACCGGGCCTCGAGAAGACTCACTGCTCACCTCATGTACCTTCAAGGAAACAAGAAAATTTTGTTACATGGTTGCTTTAAATGAGTGAGTTGCTTAGTCCCTTTCATAACACAGTAATTGATTTAAAATCAGTGATTTCTTGGGTTTTTTCTGGGAGTGCTGATAAAGGTGAAAGTGCGCTAAACAATATCACCACAGACAATCAATGAAATTGCCGTGATTCTGGAAGGTATCGAACTTTGCTGCCTCGGTATCCTGAATATAAGGTTTTTTTTTATCTTTGAAAGGTTTCGTTTATTAATCAAATAATAATTACTATAATCATCTTTCGGCATTATATTTTGCACACCTTCTCTCTGCAAAAAATGTTCTCTGTACTGTATAATGTGCTCCCTAGAATGCTGTAGTGAAACTGGCTTATTATAACTTACAGCTAAACGATGTTTCTACCACAAAGAAATAAATGGCCAATCATAGGAAATCATAAATATCGCACTGTGGCAAAAATTTTTTTTGGAATTAGTTCCCCCTAAAATATTTCCCTCTCGATATGTATTACCTCCATGGTTCGTAGTGGTATGTGGCAGAAGTTCAGCTGACTAATGCTGAACTAGGCTGTTGCACAATTTTCTTATAAATCGCAACTATAGCACATTTTCTTGCAGACGTCACTTTCTGCGCTCTAAACAATTCCCTTTAAAAAAATTACCCCTTATTTAACCACCTGTCAAAATCCAATGCAAGCATTACTCATGCTACGCCTGTATTTGGGAGTATTATTGGTGCTACGGGCGTATTAACAGCGGGAAGTTTAAATTGTCAGTTGCCACCGTATTGTTGTAGCAGCAACCACGTTGGGCGTGTCCGTGGTGCTGGCAAATCACAACTCTCAAGGTGTAAAAGCTAAATATTTACAAAACTAAAATACAAAATAGTGTTGTTTTTTTTTTGCCACTGTTGGAACATCCGTAATAGGCGGAATGTGAACACAATGGCCAATATTGGCGTTCACGATAACTTCTTAACACTGAGATTTTATTAGGACGAACAGACCCAGAAATTGAGTCTCGCAAAAACAAAATGCCAGCTTACCCAACCAAAATTAAGACCCGGGTGTTTCTGCCAGGGCCGTCTCAAAGTGCACTTCCAGGAAAGTTTCGCTAACGTGTTCCGAAAAGCTGCGTCCGTGTACACCACTCTACTCCCGAGAGCATGCTATGACGGCAGTAGTCACCGACACGGCGCGAACACTCACGAGCCTGACACTTAGACGCACCAATACACTGCAAGCAGAAGAAACAGCCATTGCGCTTGCCATCACTCAAACTGAAGCCATGACTGTCATCTCAGACTCACAGGGAGCATGCAGGAATTATATAAATGGAAGAATTTCTAAAACCGCCCTTCGAATCCTCCAGCAAAACCCTCCTCGAAGAAATGTGACTATCGTCTGGACACCTGCCCACTCCAGTCTTCGTGGAAACCTCGTCGCTCACACGAGTGCCCGAGAATTAGCCGGCCGGGCTCCACAAGAAGATCAGCAGAGGGTTAACCAGCCGTTAGTCACGTACAGAGATATTACGCAACATTATAGGCTTTCCCGACAGATATACCCGCCAGGCCATAAATCCCTCACAAAAGAGCAAGAAACCTCACTTAGGCAGCTACAGACGAATACTTTTCCGCACCCTACTAGGCTCCACGCTATATTCCCTACAATATATACATCCACTTGCCCTCACTGTGGAGAGCTCTCTACCTTATATCACATGGTGTGGGCTTGCCAACACAATAAGAATATAGACACAATAGAAAATCCAACTTTAGAGCAGTGGGAGCGAGAGCTGGCCAGCTCAGATCCTGATCGTCAGCTTCGGCTCATCGAGAGGGCGAAGGCGGCAGCAAGCTCTTCTGGGGTCCTGGACTGAGGACTCCACTCACAGCGCTCTTATTTTATATGAATAAAAGTTTTCCTCCTCCTCCTCCTCCGAAAAGCTGCGACTGTCACCTTGAGCCACAGGCCAAGCTGTCACTGAAAAGAAGTTTCAAACCATTAGTTATAAAGAAACTACCTAAAAACGCGCCATGAAAGACCCAAAAATGGCAGTGCGTACTTACTTGTAGAATGCAATGATTTCATCCCGTGCAAGAGCTTTAATGTGTTGCCTTCTGATGATACACTTCCAAGAAGGGGTCCAAATACAAATAAAATGGCCATATGCATTCCTTGTACCACTGTTCTAGGTCTATCTTCGCCCTATTGCCTAGAAAATAAACAGTACAAAAATATCAGATAATAAATTTATGCCTCGCTTTACCCAGGGAGCACGAGAAAATATTGAACAATGTCTGATTCGTTCCACGAAAGTATAATGTCTTTTTTACAGCGGAAGCCCTGGTAGTCTTTCCTTGCTAAACAATTTGAGATATGAAAATATTTGAATATACTTTAAGCTCACCTGTCCTTGGTCTATGCGAACTGGTGAATATCTGCACAATATGCACGACTCGAAAAGTACTTTTGTGGCTAATGAGCTCCACAGAGCATTCATAATCCGCCACACTCTCCCCGACGACCCTTCAGCATGCCAAAGATATCATCAGCGAGTGAATGCCACAGTCATGACTTCGCAGGAGCATGTAAAGAAAAAACATAATTTGTTTTCATTTTTTTTTTTTTTGCAGAGGAACAAAAACGTTTGTCACAACCTATCAGTGGAGGGCCAAATGTCTCCACAGTCAGCCATATACTCTTTCTGAACAGGTCATAGAGTATGAATACAGAATGTAGCAATCTGCTTTTGCAGTATAATTTCTACGTTCAAAGTAGAATAGAAATGGATTAATGTTTGCTGCACATCATGATGCAACAACTTTGCACCCGAGCGTTTTGAAAATTATTCCAACTCTCGAGCTGCCACTGACATTGATAGCATAAAATGGCAGGAATGGATTATTTTTAAACTTACTTTATGACGTTACAACTTCTAATAGTCCACACATGAGTTTTATGGGTAATTATTCTGAGGTATCAGGTTACCACTGACATTGACACCATAGAAACGGCACCACACTTTCTGCGTGTTTCCACCTGCCTTCCCCTCCACAAAAGGAACGTTTTGTTACTACGCTACTGCTCAGACAACCACTTTCCCTTGCATTTCACTACACGTCAGGGAGCCAACTAACGTTGACTAGTGTAAATAGACCATCTGAATTCATCGAAGGCATTGGAAGAAACAAGGAACAACTACACACACAGCACAGATAAACGTAAGCAGTGCTGCCGCCAACTCCTTGAACGCACATCAACTTTAGGCGGAATAGCGTGATTAGCACAGTAAATGTATGGCTCTCAGAAGACCAACACAACGCAATTAACAAGGAAGTTTGAAAATACCGATAAGTCTAAAGACAGACGCTCCGACAAACATGTTGTGCAGTGTGTGCGCGTGAGACAATAGCGTGCGACTAACCCGAGAAGATTCAGTACCGCTGACAGGTACAGCAACCGTCAATATACAACTAAGCAACACCACACCGTAAGGGGACATGCAGACTCGAGAAATGCGCGCACCAGCCACTTTCTAACTAGCACTAGCTAACGTACGCAGTCAGAAATGTCAAGCCGACTCCGACCCACAAACACACAAGCTTTTAATTAAAATAACGGCCGCGAACGTTTCTCGCTTCGAACAGGAAGCAGAGCGGCACGTTTATCGGACGCAGTGATGAACAATTCAATGAACAACAACCGTTACCAGAACATAAATAAGCAGCACTGACCTATTTTGCGCCTCCCGGCAAAACTTCACTTCGTCGAACAGTAAATACAGCCCGAGGACATGAAGAAATCCGCAGTTTCACGCCACAACCAAACTGGTAACCGTTCCCGCCAGTCTGACCGACAGTTCATTTAGTACATCAGGCGCATAACGCGAGCAATCGAGAAAACCGCTACAGAAGGCCACTGGTGGCGCTGCATGCGGACGAACAAAAACTAGCTTCCGTAAACGTTGAGACGTAGGGGCGCTGCTGTCGTTAAAAGTGTTCACGCAGTCCCGTTTTTCCCTCATCGTCGTTGTACCCGTTGCCGTCCCACTATACCATGCATCAACGCAAGCGGCGCTGCCTTGTATTCTTTCCTGCACGCTGTCAACGCATGCGCACGGCATGCCGCACTGAAGTGGCGGTCGTTTCGTAATCGTTTCGGCCAACTTTTTCTTCCTCCGTGCCTTTGGCGATGCACGCCGCCGTGGCCAGTGACCAGTCCGCGGAAGAGATCACAAACTCGGCACCCTTGATCGCTTATATTTGCTTCGGAAAATGGGAGTAGGCCTTTAAGCGGACGTCTACGCTGCTCTGAGGCTGGAACAAAGAGCTCAGATATTAGCCAATTTAACACGTTAGTTGGGCTAAAGTTGTTTCTCTCCGCGGTCCGTGAGCGCGTGCGGTATGTGTGCATAAACTTTGATGACAGCTTTATTTCTTTCTTTGCAGTGAAAACAAAACAACGCTTCTTTATTGACTGCGTTCACTTGACAAGTCTTTCCAATACCAATTATATATACTGCGACACTCTTTGATACCCACGTTATAGATAACTACTACCGCATAGTGAATCCAGTGTGATTACTCGCTAATTAGCGAGTAATAATACATCTGCCCGTTTTCCAGCAGTTTTTCTTCATGAACACCAATAGTGCAGGGGGGACCAGCAGGAGAAGGCAGGTCATTCGGTGAACTTGAATTACTACGGCAAGTAACAACATTAGGGTAACACTGCGAATTTTCGCGATACTGCAATTCATAATTTGAAATAAGAATGCCATTTCAGTATAAATATATAGAATGTAAGGCAGATGCCGCGGGGTAGATTTAGTTCTCCGGGTTTTGTGTCATTCTCCTCCTGCAAAGAGGCTTGCGTTTTTGCTTGTGAAAATTACTAGCCGGGACGAGACAAAATACAAAAACTAACTACTAAGCATATAACTGCATGCGTAGCATGATGTGTGTGGTGTAAAATGTGACGCAGTCGGTTACCATTATGTATGTACCCCATCACAACATAAGTAACGTGCGCTAAGTACCATTGAGCGCGTACTACACCACAGCGAGATGATGACTGAGTGTTGAACAAAAACTGCCGTTTCTGCGACGCTTTGTAAACCAAATGCTGAAAATGTAATGGCCTCAACAAGTATTTCGTAATGAAGATGTTCACAAAAGCACCAAGAATTCTTCAGCGCTATAGCAGCTATGGCTTTGCCCGAACGGCATATGGGAAAAGGGAAGACGTTTAGTCCTTCTCAAATTGAAGTCACTGGTAATTTTGTACTTGACGCCTCAAATTAGAAAAATACGATGTTCACGAAGCGGTTTGGGTGCCGCAGAACACCTGGAAATGGGTTCCTGCAATTTCTTCTTTTGCCTAAGATATTCTCCTCTCGACATTTTTAATGCTTTGTACGGCGTTGACAAAAAAGTGGGATTTCGTTTTCTGCCAAAGGACATCACTAAAACTGCAGCTTAGCCGTATAATGAAAGTTAACTGCTGCAAGGCAGTATCATAGATGTCGGCGAAGTTCATTAAATTTTATGTGCGGTGTGCGCGTGTATATTAAACGCGCACGTGAATCTTGGGTCAAGAAGCACCTAATATATATGCGGTTCATTGTTCCAGTTGATGCATGAAAGAGTGCATACTTCACTGCCGTGCACGAGTTATGTGGAACAAGACACGAGCAAAAAATATACAAACGCACTCTCCCCAACCGTTTACTGGGACATAAGTGGAACAGTAACCGGAACCGCCGACATCGCATGACCCCATTTCTTCGGTTCCAGATAAAAACCACGAACATAAACAAAACAAGCTGACGGTTCCAGATAAGATCCACCTATATGCCTCGTTCCAGCTATTCTTTCGTTCGGATCCACATAAAATATATGGATCACCCTTTTTAACTGGAACTTATATGGAACCAGATTAAGAGTGTAGGAACCAATTCCTATTGCGTATTTCATCTGAAGGTTTACGGCTGAAAACGACAACAGCCGCATGTGCACCACCCGCAAGATCAGTTCGTAGATATAATAGTGATGCCATCACTACCATTGCTTACACCGCACCTATATTCAGTGTAACATACCTGGTTGCGATAAGCGGCTCTCGCTTTAGGGGTACATACTTGCCCCTGCAGCCTCTTTTGCTTCTTGAAAAGATGAATCAACGCATTTTAGGTCTGGCCGGAATGAGTTCACTTGATCTGGAACAGGGATCAGGATGAGTCATGTCGAGTGTCTCTGCGTGATTGAGAAAATGTGTGCTTTGTATCCCTTGAAAAACCCTTCATATCGACTGTATTCCCGTCTACTCACAAAAAGCGAAACTCGAACGGCTCGACGCATCATATTCGCCGCTCTGCGTTAATTCTGCGGCACGTTAATATCTTACTTCAATTTTTGTCGCTTTTTTCATGAATAGAGCCCTGGGAAAAACAAATAGTCGCCATCCCGTCAAGCAAAAATGGATGTCTCGTGATGCTGTTGTAAACCACAAAAAATACTGCTGCTGGTGGGCATGAAATATTTCTTGTCGCGTCGGCAGGCTTTTTGGTTGCGCTCGTCTTCTCAGACGGCAAATGTTGGGTCCTGCCTAGCCTGACGCATCGTTCAGCCTCTTGGGCACCAACTGCTCTATTTGGTGACACTAGTCCTGCCTAATCTCGAAGGATAATCTGCAAAACGTTTTACCAGGAACACATTAAGGGTCGGAGGGGGGGCGGAGTTACTGTTCACATGCTCCTGATCACGCATAATGCGGTTTGGATGATTGCTTTGAGGTTTTGCAAAGGAATACTGAGCTCTATGCTGTATGCCTCATTAGCCTGCCGCACACGATTGGCTACTTAGGCGAGAACTGCTATGTGCTGCTGGGGTTTGTGTTTGGGAGACTAAATTTTCCGACCAACTGGGGGCCAGCATACTCGCTGTAGACACATTGAAATGTGTACTCGTCAATGGTTGCGTGCCTAATATAGTACTTTTTGTGCGTTACTTGAAAGTGCTGTGTAAAAAGTGGTGCCATCTATCCTTTTTCCTAGTGCATCAGCTTACCTGTAATGAGTGGTGCAGCTGTAGGCTTGCTTTCAAGGTATTGTCTTTTTAAAAAGACGTTGTTTGGGAGCTGACCCCTGTTCACTTATTTAGGTTCGCTTTAAACCTGTGGCATGCCAGCTGGAACAGGTTTTGTTTCCATTTATTTAGATTTCTTTTTAATTTTTTGGGTAAACATGAAATTTTGTGGAGGAAAATTTACAGCGGCTACAGAGCGGCACTACATATCTGGCTGCAGAATTTGTGATTTCAAATACAAGACTTGGAATTGGAAGCACTGCTTGCAATCACTGATCGCTTTTTATAACCACATTGAATGCCCCTGTAACACTCTTGTATAACGAAGAGGCCGAAACATTTTCTATTATTTGAGCTCTACCCAGCTTTGAGCGCGTACAACGTTTTAGTAGTTCGATTCACTCACTTGTATAGGTGCAACACATCACCGTTTATAAAACTTAGAGACATCGCTGCAATACATACCTCTTTATCTTATCTCTTCATAGATGCGGGCAACAAAATGATCAAAGTGAACAGAAAACGAACAAAAACTGAAGTGTTGGTTTTGTGCCATTTTTCCCTTTTTACTGCAAAGACGCGTAACTGCAACTTTTAATCTTGGTGTGAGATCTAAGGAACGCCCCATTTCTCCGAATCGAAGTTGAATCCCTTAGACAAGAACTTTCTAAGAAATCGTGTTCTTTGCGGCAGGCGCCGCATTTTCTTTAGAATTGCCGTGAAACGTACAAGTGTTTTCCTTCCGAGCATCCGGTGAATACAATTCACACAGCTGTCCTATTAAGATGAATGTATCTCAGCTCAGGTTTTTGTATCCAGCCGAACTACTCGCTTTTCAGGCAGCTCTCAAAATAGGCTACGTCATTCATGCTAACGAAATAGTTTGAGCCCGTGAGTACTAATGCCTTCTTGGTAATGTAGCACCGCGATAGTGTGTAAAACGTGGCTCACGCTGCAAATGTATCACAATATATTTTTCTAGGAAATGCCCTCGATGAATCCTTTCGCGAATTTTCGGTTAAATTACTCCTGCAGGGGAAGGGAGCCCGTTAGTTGAAGAGTGCCAGTTTGAGAATGCCTTCGTAACATTTTTCACTGATCTATTTGCTCCACACTTTCACTCTGTTATTTCTAGAGGTAAAAAAATACACGTAAGGATCAATGCCAAACGGGAATCTAGAATGGTGTACTACATTATATGGGGCTGTTGGTGAAGTTCTTATAGTAACAAATTATGTCAAGCACCTTTATCGGCCTGCTTTTAACTAGGCGTGATGATGCAGATTTTCTCTGTGCTAATCTGTTGACAAAAATAATTTTTTATGACGACTTCGCCTTGACTATTCCAATTGTTATTCAACCTTTGCGATCCCAGATGATACACGTTGCGAGGAATACGAGTGCCTGGCGCTCACACACACTTCCCCCGTTATAAAACACATTGCAGTGTTGGATGATGCCAAAGTTATCCAGAATTAGGCATGACTCGATCCTTTTCCCTAGACTTTAACTTCCGGTAGCCAGGATCAGTTCAAGGAACGTGGCGCTTAGATGGTCTACAACAAACCTTACCTTTTTCAACATGAATTTAATGCTCGGACGTTTAGTGTAAGCAACACTCTGGAGCTGCTTCACGTATTTCGTATAGCAACGCGGTACATTTTATTGTGGCTACGAATTAAATAGACCAGATCTCTACTTGTTTTAGACTGGAAATGCGAAATAGGTAAATAGTAAATTTTGTGAATACAATTGGATTTACGCATCGTTTACGCCCTTTGGTGATGCTATCTGACTTATGCGATAAGCATGATTTTATTTCACAAACCCCAATTTAGTCGAGCCACCTTTGTTTTTGGAATTTAGAAGTCACGAGTAAGTAGAATAAATTTAAACGGTGCGGACACTAAAGCTCCAAAAAAGTGTCAAACGGTCGCCCGTATCCACTAGAAGCAACTGTTTGGGCCACGTCATCAGCTTTACGCTGGTAGCAGCAAGTGGTGGAAGTTTTTAAAAGACCATAGTCTTTCTTGGGCTAGTTAAACCCAGGAAATTTGGTTTGTCTGTATTTGTGTCTGTCTGTCTCTCTGTGACTCAAGTTAGCCACCCGGCTAAAGCAAAACTGAGACTGCGCATACCCGCAGAGAAATCTAAGCGTCTAATCCCCGTTTGTATGTTCATGTTAGGAAACGTTCCACTAGAGAGGTTCCGCGTTCTGCTGGGAACGTACGTGGACTAGGGCATAGAGTTTCATACTAATATATACTAGAGGGAAATCTGTCGCTGCAGTCGCGGGCCGCCGTGGGCGGCGCCATTGCCGCTAGCGACGCTCCTCGCCTACTTGGCTTAGCTAGCCATATGGCTTCTGTTTAGTCTTGAAGCCAAAATCAACAAAAAAGGGTAAAGGTTTTTCTTTTGTTCGTAGTGCATAAAGCTGCTACATATTCGCTTCCAAATTAATCTTTTTGGACGTTCCAAATTTTTTATAACAAAACAAATTTTATGAAACTTCTGCAATAATATTGTTGCTTTTTGCAGCCAGAGCCAACTTTTCAGCTTGTTCTTGAGCCATGCCAAGGACAAGTGGAACGTGCCTGCCAGGAACATGACGCGGAACGCTCGCTGAAGCGCGGCGCCCCTAGACAGTGGCGCCAGATTTTGCTGTAGTATATATTAGTATGAAACTCTATGAGCTAGGGCGACGCGGTTCTATAAACGCTGGAGTAGGGCACCTCGATTCACGCGCATCTCCGCCGTACGGCAGCGCTGGCATAAAAGCACCCGGCCTGGAGCAGTACAACGCGGTAAATTTAAATTGACTTGAGCAAACCTTTGGCGTGATTACCTTGGGAGGAGGGCGACAGAAGAGGAAAAACTTGAGAGGTTAGCGGGAAAGCAAAGGGAGGCATTTGCTTGGTAAATGCCTCGCTTGTCGACAAAGACTATCGTCTTTCGTGTACATTTGCAACGAAAGGAGCAGATACGCGGCCGATTTTTTTTTCTCAGTCAAATAAACGTCCATGTATGCGGGCGTCAAGCAATCTGAGCTACTTTAACCTCTGGAAACAGTAATTTGCGCCCTTCAGCCGGAAGCGCCGACAGCGGGTTCTTCTTATCGTTTCTGCTTTTTGTCGTTGCTTTGATCTGACGTCGTCCTTTTGACGGTCTAAGAGTTTTTATTTCTCTTTACAAAAAATAATTCACTGTGCACCGAAGAACGCCATACGCCGTTCCTTTTTTTCATTCTTGTGCTCTGATATCGCCTCTCCCCTGCGCTGTTTACGGTCCAGTATTTTTTATGCGGTATGGTAAAATTTAATCACATGTGCGGGCGTCCGCGCAGGCAAGCGTACGTCTTGCTGTAATTAAACACGACTGTTTTTTAGGGCTACTTTTTGATCTGTATGTCTCTCGTTCTGTCTGTTCGTCCCTGAATTCCAAAAGTGAAAGTATTTTTGAAGGATACCTTTCTATAGCCAAAGTACTTCTAAACAACTAAATCAGGTGGTTGATCGGCCAGATTTAGGGGAAGTCTCCAAGGTGGAGTAAGTTTCAGCGAAGGAAAGTGTGACATCCACCTAAATGAAGCCATACGGCTACAAAGGAAAGCTATACAGCTTCATCAGAAACTTCGCAGTTGAAGAAACTTCTAAGTTGATGGATCGACTGCTCCGGATACGCGGTGGCCCCGGGTTCGAATCCTGGACCAGGACGAATTTTTCTTCAACTGCGAAGATTCTGAGGAAGCTGTATAGCTTTCCTTTGTAGCTGTATGGCTTCATTTAGGTGGATGTCAAAATTTCCTTCGCCGAAACCTACTCCACCTTGGAGACTTCGCCTAAATCTGGTCGATTAACACCTGTCCTTCACTTCCAGTTGTTGATCAATTCGCTCTCGCGCTACCAACGACTAGCCTTTTGGTTAGCTCACTTGGTAGAGCGACTGCTCCGGTGAAGCGGTGGTCCCGGGTTCGAATGCTGGACCAGGCCGAATTTTTTATTCAACTGCGAAATTTCTGAGGAACCTGTATAGCTTTCCTTTGCAGCCGTATGGCTTGATATACGTGGATGTCAAACTTTCCATCGCTAAATCGGGTGTTTATGTCTATAGTTGTCAACACAAAGAAAATATAAGGTACGTGTGAGATAAGACATCAATACATTAGTGATATTTTCATTGTTCTTTTCAACAAAAACAATGGCTGCATGGTTTTTGGGATAGAAAATAACACATACGCCTTCAAAAAAAAACTTTTTCCGCCTCAAGACGCAAAAGGCGATTGCAGCGCTTTCTCCTGGCAATGTTCGATGTTCTAAAGTAACAAAAGGTTCCAGCAGATGGAGCGAGCTGTGTGACGCTGCAAAAAGTAAATATGCTTGAGCAAACGGCCACTGATGATATCGTCGAAGAACCAAAACAGGAGTGTAAAAGCGTGAGAAATGGGCGCCAAAAAGAAAAGAGGGATTTCATTTAAGGTGCAGGGGCGAGAGGATGGTCTTTCGGCGACATTTGGAGTGAAGTGTGCAGATAAGCTGCGAATTTGGTTCATTTGATAGCGGTTATATTTGTTGCGCGTTTTTTACCAAGTTTTTTATTGGATTTCTCGAAAACATATCTACCGTGCGGTAATGAAGCCGACAACGCCAATATTCTCGCACGCGAACTTTCGCGCTGCCTGAAATATTGCGAAGGTTCTTTTGCTCCGAAACCATAAGGACTCCTCGCTTCGCACGATGGTAAGTAGTTCAGCAAATTCAGCAAATTTGCTTCATGCCTATAGTTTTTTCTGCTGAATCTTTTGATAGAGGAGATGAGTTGAGAAAACTTATACAAATAAGTAATCAGAAATATGCGCTGTCCGAAAATAGTCTGCCTCGAATTAATCAGGTATGTTCCGCACATACAACTCAGCCCATATTTCGTAAGTGGAAAGACAGGTTAGAACATTTGGAATGCATGCATAACTAACGTTCCTTCCATCGACTCCATAGAAAACGCACGGCATCTGGTGTGCGCGCCAACTTGCCTGCTCTCCTTGGAACAGTCGCTTCTTCTGAAGACTGATGATAACGCCACGACTCAGACTTTCGCCGCCAAGTAAAGTTTGTTCATTCTCCCGCTCAACGCTGCTCATGACAGTTCTCCTAGAAGCTGTTTCTTGATTCCAGGCACCTCACCTCCAGGTTATGCGTGAGTGTCGTGGTTTTGTCGTCTTCGCCCCGCCGAATGGGGTTCTTTAAAATAACACCTGTTTTCCTTTAAAGATCTCCTTTTTTACATAAAGTGACTCCAGTGACTTACGAGGTATCTTCAGTGCCATCTTCTGCCAACTTCCAATCATTGCAAAACATATATTGTTCACATTGCCCGCCTCAAATGCACCGCCAAGATGCTCGGGAGGAAGCACCGAGACGGTGCTTTTCGTGGCACGGGTTACGTCACTATATGTCTCATATGTCTCATATGTCTCATATGTCACTATATGTCCATAAGCCTCAGCCGCCGGTGACTGGGACGCTAGTACAGTACATAGCTTTATACCTTGTGGACGTGTGCTCGCGCAAAGACCCGATGAAGATTGCGCTGGACACGCTGGGGTTCCAAGGAGCTGCTAGAAGTAGATGTAGAAGATGTACATGGGCGTGGTAAGACGATACTCTATTTTCTGTAAATATGTTTTGTAAATACACCTGCGCCTTCGCGTCTATCTCAGTGTTATTGTGTACACAGGCGAGACATTCTATACGTGTTATAACTGGCAGCGTGCGTCACGCATGTCACCATTCCACAGCGCGAAGAAAACAGCGCTTACTTGAAGGTATGCGTGACTGTATGACTGAGCGCGGCAGTGTTGTACATCAAAATACCTGTGGGGTTGCCCTTACGATGGCTAATTGATTGGTTTGGGAGTTAACGCCCCGACGCTGCACAAACGATGATGCGCGCCGTAGTAGATGGCTCCGGATTAACTTTGACTACCTGGGGATCTTTAACGTGTGGCCAACTCTTGAAGACATGAACGTTATCACCTTTCCCGTCCAGCAGAAAAGCGGTCGCCGCGCCCGGGAATCGAACTCACGTCCTTGGGCTCAGCACCGCAACGTCATATTCATTGAGCCACCTCGTCGGGTAACGATAGCTATTAAAACAAGCTGTAAAAAGGTGACAAAAAGAAGCAAAGTAAGATTGATTGATTGATTGATCGATTGGTTGATTGATTGATTTATTGATTGATTGATTGATTGCATGATTGATTGATTGATTGATTGATTGATTGATTGATTGATTGATTGATTGATTGATTGATTGATTGATTGATTGATTGATTGATTGATTGATTGATTGATTGATTGATTGAATGATTGATTGATTGATTTTAGGCTTTAACGCGCCGATGCAACGGAGGCGATGAGGCACGTCGTAGTAGAGAGATCGGGATTAATTTTGGCCACCTGGGGATCTTTAACGTGCGCCGAAATCTCGTACACACCGGAGCTTTCGCTTTTCCCCTCCATCAGAAAAGCGGCCTTCGCGACCGGTAATCGAAACCGCGACCTGGTGCTCAGCAGCGCAACGCCATAGCCACTGAGCCACCGCGGCGGGTAGAAGTAAAGTAAAAGCGAAGACTCAAGCAAAGCAACTGGAGCTTGATCTACTCTATGCCCAATAGCAAGAAAATGGTCGAACATATGCCGGCGAGCATTGCAAATTTGACATAAACGACTTCAAATGATGAAAGCCCGCTGCGTTCGTTGTGTGAGGTATAAATCAGGAGGAGAAGCGCATGGGGGGTGTTGGTGGGGTAGACAGGGTGTTGCTACGAGAAATGGTCTGTTAAAGGCGGATTTTTCTTAGTTTTACGTAACAGAAGACGAAAATAGGGATTGTTCCTCAAAGAAGAACCGTCTGGGTGTCTGTGTTGTGTCTGGGCCCCCCTTGCGATGCGTAAATGCCAAGGTGAACCTTAACTAATGTGCTTTATTTTCCGTTCTTACGAACATTTTTAAAGGCCAGCTACCGCGAAAAAGCTTGCGGGTTTTAATCATGTCCACAAATTATTAACTTCTGAAAGCGTTATCAAACTTGTTCTTTATCTTTTACGTGATAGAGTGAACACTGAATGAATCGCTAGGTTCTGCCCATAATGGTCATTTTTTTGCAGCTTCGGCGTTTCTGTCATAAAGAAAGAGTAGAATTAGGGAAGTGTTTCCGGGCTTCGCATGAATTCTGCCGCCATTTCTTTTGAAGCTCTGCTTAAAAATGTTTATTGTAGCGCAAGCTACACAATGCTCCCACGAGCAGTATTTGCGAGGTGACGAGTTTTGGCCTAGAGCACTAGAGGTCAAGCCAAACCCCCTTACGCAAGCGCCCGGCATTGAGCAGCGGCTTGGTAAAGGGGAGAGATTGGTGGCGCCAGACAAATTCTCGAGGAAAAAAAGACGTGAGCGGGACGTGGCGGAGGAAGGCGAGGAGGCCGCCACCGCAGCGATAAGCGCGCGCCACGAGAGTTTAGGGTCCTTCTCATTTATCTCCTGCCTGCTCACCCCCCCCCCCCCCCAAGAAAAAAGAAAAAAAAACATCATAGCTTAACAAAGCGCGATACGAAGGAAGGCCACCAGGCCACGTACGGCGTTGAACCGGGAGCGATAGAAGAAGACGAACATCCAGCTGTGGTCCCTCATACAGGGGCGAGGCTTAACTTGAACAACGCCGTGAGGCGAAAAAGACGAAAAACGCTAGAGGTGCGTAAAGCTTCACTACCTTCAAGTCTTACGCATTATTGGGCGCTTTCTTCATTTTTACACAAATAAACGGCGAGCTTCAACAACCTGAACATACGACTTTGATTTTGTGCTCCGCACAAACTTTTCTCAGACCACCATAAAATTGTGAACTGGTGTTATACGAACACTATAATGTCTTCTTGTCTCTAATGGTGTTATTTTTGGAGTGATTTAAAAAATAGTAATATTGTTTTCAACACAGCAAATTTGTAGATGCCCTTATCTTTTCATACAAATGCGTTCTTATGCGGCGCACTACCCTTTCATAAATCGTGTACGTTTAATTTCGATGCAGTTTTTGTGTGTCCCCTAACAAGGGCAAGACAAAACTTCCCTTTTACATTTTATGCTGCGTAGAACTGCCGTCTGTGTTGAACTGCTGTGCTCAAAATTGAGTTAAACCTCCGTCGGTTCTATGTTTTCACAGTTCTCCGAAAAAAAAAAAAAATTACATTTCCACAGCTCGAAGTGAAAATGCAACAAACAGTACCTAGGCTTTTCATGCTCAACGTTAGACCCGAAAAATGCCGTGGCCTTTACATTTTTTTGCGAATACGTACATTTCAATCAATCAATCAATCAATCAATCAATCAATCAATCAATCAATCAATCAATCAATCAATCAATCAAGCAATCAATCAATCAATCAAAGTTTTTTATTGTACTGTACATAAATACATCTGCATGGAAATATACAGGTGGGACCCCAGAACCCAAGAATGGGTTGTGAATGGGGTCCCTACGATAAATAAGGTGCTCTCAGTCTGATTGAGCAATTTTTAAACAAAATACGTTCTCCTGGTTAGGACAGCCGCTACAAAGGCTTGCAATGAAATCAGGTATATAACAACACGAAAAATGTACAATCATAAAACAGGAGAACGGTCATTGTTCAAATGAAAAAAAGAAAATAAATAGAAGAGTTTGGGGGAAAAGAAGAAAGAAAAAAAGGAAGAAAGATCATAATGTGAAAACAAAGATAAAAGCTGTAGCAAAAACAAAACTCTGCTTATATAAACACAACTAAAAGTCTGTACGTCAGTCAAATAACATAAACACTTGTGCTTTTAGTTGTTTTTTATACATATAGAACGATGGTGTGGAGGTGACGCTGTGTGGGAGTTTGTTCCATAAGTATGGAGCCATATACGAAAAGGAAAATAATCCATAGTTAGTTCTAGTCTCGGGTATTGCTAATTTATTCTCTTCTTGCTACTCCTCTCACCGTTTTTTTTTTCTTAATTACTAACAGGTCCTCTCCAAGGCGCAACCGTGGTCAAGAGCAGCTGCCCTGGCTGTAACAGCTTGAACAGAAATGGCGTGCTCTTCCCTGGCACTCATGTCCTGGCTGGCCGTGGCCGTGGCTCCCTCATCGGGTGTCAGCATATCAGTGCTCATGGCCGGCGGCGTTCATTCAAGCAGTGATTTCCTCGATGCAAAACACGCGGCACTTGTCAGAGAACGTCCCATGTTCGCAGTCTACGCACTGATAAACAACGTGGCCTGTGGTGAGCAAAACACTAACAGTTTCTGCGCGTTCGCGCTCACGTACCAGCTTTCCCCCTCAACTCTATTTTCACTGTTTTTCCATCAGCACGATTTATGGCAAGGAAAAAAGGTGTGTTTGTACATTGCTAAGCAAGCCATTCATAACATGCAACTATTATGACAGGAAACACGTTTTTAGGTTTTAAACCACAGCTGTCTTTATTTTGGACTATTTAACTCGTTTTATCCATAAATATGTAGGGGTGAGGGCATTCGAAAATGAAAAGGAAGAAAAGCTTTATTAAACAAGCCGTACCAAAGGTTTCTGCTACGCTACCCAAATATTTCGACCACAGAAGGAAAATTTTTCGGCTAGTTACAATTTCAATGAGCGGAATAATAAGGTATCCGCGGGGATATTTGTCGATAATTACACTCTCATCCTTGAGACACCTCCATAAAAGGGAATTGGATCAGTTAACTACTCATTCATATCATGCTCACCAGGCCGACATACAGAAGATTGGGCAAATGTAAACAATCGCTGGTTTCACCGGCTACGGCGTTAGGCCACTGTGGCCTGGAAGTCGAGTTTCAATCCATCCCGGCGGCCCTTTTTCAAACGAGGGCGACGAACGAAAGCGTAGGTGGGTCGGGTTTTCCGCGCAAACAAACAAGGCAGGAGGTCTCAGTTATTCTATAGCCTTTCACGACACCTATCTCAAGGGCCGGTGTGCAGCCGGTACGCATGAAACACTGCTTTTCCTTTCTCTTAATAAATGCCGCAGCCATTTGCGGTGCTCTTGTTCATTTTGGGCCCACTAGTTGTGCTGTTTTTGTGCTAAAAATATTGAAATTCTGATTTCAGCCTTACGTTTTTAGTTTGGGGTTTCTTTTCGACGAAGCGATAAGCCACCTTACATTGTCCCTTTATCCGGAGTATGGAACAGCCCATTCTTCGCAACATTCATTTTGTCAAACAAGAATGTGGCGTCCCCTACACAGAGTGCGTATGTAAAGCGGCAGTCGCTTGCGCAGCAGTGCGTCGTTACATAATTTGGCCGTTCACTTATGACTTACTAAGGGGGGGGGGGGGTAGCAGCCGAAAAGTGGAAGTCTGTACACTGTCTAAGGCATTGTATGGCATAACCAGACAAAATGGAAAAGCTGTTTATACAACCAAGCATACCAAGCTGTTCCAGTACGGCGGGTAACAGCGTAGCTGTCAACTTTACTATTACTTTCGATGGTGAGTCAATCACATTATATGATATGGGCTTACATTGACAGTCAGTACCTGATTACAAAACGACGGAAACAATTCCATTGTAATTTCTGCTATATGAATAAGCTATCGCTATGCTGCGCGAGTGAACGCAGACATAAATAAGCAGAACCGCAGCTGCTACCGCTATTAAAGCGACTCATGGAATCGGTTTCTGATTCATGCAAATATCTCCCAGGCTATCACGCAGGGGGCTAATATGGCTTAACTTTCAATATTCCCACTGCAGATTACCAAGCTTACTCCGAACTGCGTCACTGGGTGGTAAAAGCCAAGAAAAAAACGTTGTCAGACAATGTCGTTCTGAAGGCTTTAGAACCTACTTTATCACGGTCACAGACGAAAATAGAGCTGCGAGGGATAGAAAACACGTGGCCAGAAAACATACAGGGTGTCCATGTGGGGCACTGCAGGTGGAAGCGTGGCGCGGGATTGCAAATGTGGAGTCGACACTATTTCGGTTATGAGTTTTTCACGTATTTGACGGGTGTTTGCGAAACATATGGGATAGCGGTTATTATGAAGAGGAATTCTTGTATACGATCGAAATTCTATATTTTGTTGCGGTCCCTTCAGCTGCACCTGAAAATGACGTTCTTTACCTACAAATCCGAAGCCTTCCAAAACGGAGGTAGAGAAGTCAAAACCAACAACTGCATTCCTGTGTTCCCCATACCCCGGCTACCTAAAATACAGCACACAAACTTTCGTTATAAATAATACATTTGTCCCCAAATACTGTCACATAACTGAACAGTTTTGGAAGGTAAAACCGTGTGTCCTGTTGTTTAGTTGGCCATAAAACTAGTGTTGCATGTCGGGAAACAGGTGACGTTGAAGAAGACCATCGTTATCTGGCGCGTCCCTGCCATTTTTCCCGTATCGAGCCTGAATTTGTGTTCCACATAACCTAGCCTGTTCACAACTCAGCCCGGTCTATTCATACGCTTCCCCTACGTCGCCTGCTGGTCTTCAAAGTTCTCGCCTTGCATTTTGTCCAGGTTACCTCTTTCAAGCCCTGGCTTGGAGGATGTAGCCTGTACTCTGTTACTGCTCCCTAGAGGTCTTGTTGTCGATGTTCTGCAGTAATTACTTCGTCGCATTAGCGACAGTGGTTCTCACAGCTCCCGGTTGCTTCGTCGGCGTTTCTCTTCCCCCCTTGATCAGACTACCAGAGTGGTCAGAGTTGTTCGTGCCGATTTCTCTGGCTTCTTACTGTCGTCTGACGCGGCGGGCGCTGCGATTGAAGTAGCCTTCTCCGCTACCTCCACATCCATGACTTTGTTAATCTGATAAGCGTTAAAAGTGTTTGCCGTTCGGCTTCGGGTGTACACGCTCCTTTCTGCACGTCGATTTGGAGGGTCACTCAAGTAGAGAGGGTATTCTCTCAAGTTTTTAATGTTGGCTCACGACTAATATTAGTTATACTAACGGAGTCTGAACCTGTTTTTAAAAATATTTTACACCTACCTAAAGAAAATCGGGCAAAACTTTTCCTTGTAGCTCTCATTGCAGTATTGCTTAGAATTTTAATTGTTTTTGGTAAAAGTGATCACGAGCGTTCTCAAGGTTTCCTATCTCTCCGAAATCCTCACGCAATATGCTTTCATTTTTACAGTCGACTCACTTTCTCTCTTGAGTCGCGGCAAATTCCTGCAAAAGTTTGAGTTAGGCACTTTAATTACCATAAAGTCGTTATTATCATTCTAGAACTGATTGTAAAATTTATACTCTTCATTTCCAAGAAACGTACGGCCAGCACACTAATGAAAAAGTAAAAATACGAAATAAATGAGCGCTGATGCCTTGTTCTTTACAGAGCGCTGCACTGAAAACTCGCCAGATATCCAAGACTACAAGAAAATTAACTTACACTCACACGTCAATATGACTTCTCATATCGTTCTCATCTCACTACACGCGTATTTTATAAAGACTACCATCACAACATTGTCAACATTGTAATTGTGGTTATCCTGGATGCAGATATTAGGAAAGTTACCAGAATTCGGAGTTAGCCCTTAGGCACCAAGTTATACTGCGCGCAATTTGAGGAACGAAGTAGTCGCAGCAAACCGCGCAGATGTAAACAGGGCAGTCTCGATTATTGCAAACGGAAAAGTCCCTTTCAGGCTAGGAAACCCCAAACATTTTCGTCTGTCCATACGCCTCCTACCAGTCTAAACTAGAACTTTTATTCGGGGTAAGTAGTAGTGGGTCATTGACTTGTTGGCACAGAATGGGACACCTCTGCACCCCAGTGGATCCCAGGAGGCCACGTCCCGTCTGCATATATTAAAAATTAGCAGTCATTACACATTTGTACTTCCACGTACGTTTCTCACAAGTTACGCTGATTTTGGAGTAACCCTTGATTCACTGTTGGGGTACGTGGCCCGTTTGTGGCCACGCGAACCAAGGTGATTGGAAAACTAAGAGAAACGAAAGATAGAGAAGTTGAGGAAAATTAGAGGATGTGATGATGATGAGCAAACATTTATTATAGAGCAAAGGCGTAAGGGAAGGGGTTGTGGCCAGCCTCCTATGTCCAGGAGGCCGCGAGAGGACGCCGCCGTCGCCGCCCGGTCGACAAGTATAGCTTGATCTTCACGGTCGAAGCTGGTCAGCAACCTCTCCCACTACTCACGGGAAGGGGTGGGTGTCAGCCGGGAAGGTATAGGTGGAGGGTGCAGGCATTCAATGACAAGAGGATGTTAAGATTAGGAAATAAGGGTGAGTTAGAAAGGCGTAAGGCTGGAGAACGGCGTAAGAGAGAGCATGGGAAATAAGGAGGATATCGATTGATGGATATGAAAAATACATGCAGGAATTGAGCGTGGTAACTTGAACTGACGACAGTGAGGAGGAGGAGGAGTGGAGTGGAGTGGGAAGAGGAGGTAGAGGCCGGTGGGGACGCCCAAATGAGGGATATGAAATCGGTTCAAGAAGAAAGAGCGGAATGGTGGCTGAGAAATGGTGTACGCGGACACGAAATGATTCGAAAGAACAAAGTCAGTTGCATTCACAGGGAGAAGGATTGGAACGGCCGGACAGGGGGGGGCACGGGCACAAAGCAGCTGGGATGAAGCGGGCTGTTTTTTGACAAGAGCGGCAGAAACATTTTTGTGTCATAAGTCATTCGCTGCAAAGCCGGCGTATAGCTGGCAATGATTGTCATGTTTTGCTGCGCGTTATTAATTGCCGGGCTTTTTGATTTAATACTTGTTGTCAATAACGTTTAGAAGTTTGGTGAACGTAATCAGTACAATTTTCTTTGTTTTTATTTCCGCCTATTAAAGAAAGATGTGGTACCAGCAAGTCCTTTCTGAAACAAGCGAGAAAGTGCCTGCCAAAGAGTGTAAGTGGCATTTTCCTCCTATTGATAAAACAGATGTGGTGGATTGATTTTAATGCGTAGCGTTCTTTGCCGAGTACAGCTACACTCAAGACCGTTTAACGCCCTTCATTTCCCCAGAAATGCAGAGTTGGCGGATGCCAGACCTTCTGTGTTTATAATAGCGGAGTCCAACCGAATTTTGAAAACCGAAAAAATGATAAAAGAAACAAATATAAACAAAAACGATCTGACAAAGTTAAAAATACGCGTCCTATACAGTTCCCCGGAAAACATAATAATAAACAAAGCAGTCTGCAACACACCTTCGACATGCGTAAAAATTGCGAAGATGGATTAGCCTGTAACGCCCTCATCAATGCGGATTTAACGGGAAAAAACCTGTTCTGGTTATATTAGCGTAGATGTTGGTGGAACAGAATTTTGAAAAACCAAAAATAAGAAAATTAGAAAAAATAATTCATAAAACGTATCAAGCAAAATTCAACATATGCGCCTTATATATCTCGCCACAAAACCCAAGAATTTTCAAAAAAGGTCCGCAAAAAGAAACGCCCAAAATACGAATGAAAAATACCCAAAATGGCGAACCGCGTAAGCCCAGCATTTCCACAAAAATGCAGATTTGGCGAAAATAACACCCGCAATCGTTATATGGCGTAAATGGAGATAACTGATCGAATAGAATTTTGAAAGAGCAGAAAATAATAAAAATGTAGGTAATATTTCGTTCAGAATCGAAGCTGCAAAAAAAAAAAAAAACTTTCGGTTTTCGGTTTGAGTGGCGCTTTCAAGTATTTCAGGATTCACTTCAATATTCATGTAGCTAGGTTAAAGATTGCAGTCGATTCGTTGGCATACAATCGTCTTTCGACTACCTGGCGCCCTCTCTTCTTCGGAATTCTTGCTCCCTTCTTCCATACTCTTTTCGTCTGGGTCGATAGGCTCCGCGCTCAGATTCGCGAGTAATCACCGCGCATACCTTATTTATTTATTTATTTATTTATTTATTTATTTATTTATTTATTTATTTTATTTATTTGTTGTTTATTTACTAAGGTTCCCACATTGTCCCTACGGCATTGTAGTGGGGGTGTGACACCTGAATTAACACGAATATTCTGAAACATGACTAGCAGCAAGAAGATCAGATTACAGCTGCACAAACAATGGAAACAGGTACAAGTCATGTTGTACTTGTAGGCACGAGCAGCCACAGCTCAGAGGAAAACATTTCATAAGCAGAGGAAGCAACGGTGTCGGGCAGGGCATTCCTATCTATAATACTTTTTTGACAAATATGCTTCCAGTGCGGATGTGCCCTAGGAATATTCACCACATTTTGTATTGCCCATGGGCGCTATAAATATTCACCCCATTTTTCTGTTATCCCTCCGTCTGTATATATGCGTGGGGTGCTGGAAGTACTGATATTAGTCCGTTGGTACCTCCTCTCATACAATCAACTTGAAAACTAAACACGGGGCTTTAGTGTTGTGTGATGCAGACCATTTTAAAATTTTAACGATAACATCACAACTATGCGAGTTAGTAACAAAGCACACACCAGGATTTTGAATTGCCTGAAATTTATTCACAAAAATTTTAATGTTCTGGTTCCAAACCAAGCCGCAATACTCAAGAATTGAGCGTGCGCGTGGCGCCCACTGCGTTTCTGGGAGCTTGGAGTGTTCGCCCCTAACAAATGTGTACCTCACCCAAAGATGGGCGCCGCAAGACAAATAGCGGTCGAAGAATTTTCATCTCCGACATCGTCTCAATCAAACCTGCGTGCGAGTTTGAGGAGTCCTGGCATGTAGTCAAAAGGTATACGACGTGGAGTGGTTAAGCGTCCTTGGAGTTCTTAATGTTCTCGTGCAGCTGAGCTATTTCACGTATGTTTTTATAAAAAAATAATAAGCAAAACTTCACCTCGTTTACATGATATCGTGATTCTCAATGCTTGTTCAAAATTTTCTAAATTCCAATTTTGCTTGCGTGCAAGCATGAACCATTATGAACTGTTACGAACCATTATTTTTTCGTTCTTGAGCTAAACCGTAACGGAACTTTTACTGATTGAACGAAACAGGAACCAAAACAAGAAACAAACGGTTCGTTCCGGCACTCTGTATGAGTCTTATACATCTCCCACGAAAACCAAAAAATAAACAAAAAACTCCGTAAATGAACATCGGAAATACGTATAAAATAGCATGAGTTTACCACCTCGGCAGTACGCCTTGCTCCTGGGGAAAAATTTATAATGAACGAAGTGAAGGTACTTCGTCGCTATAATTGTATATACTTCCATAATTGGCGAAAATAAACCAGAAGCAACTTAAAAAGAATAAAATAATCTAACATCTTTCGCTACTCATAGCCATGTTTCGGTTATAAATTAAAAAAAGTGGGCTACGAGCACATACAGAGGAAGGAAGACAAATAACGCGCAACTCACAACTGAGGACTGCTGGCATGTAGTGACTTGTGCATTGTTTGCTGGCATTAGCTACTGTTTGCCTTCCTTACTGTCGGTGTCCAGTAAGCGTGATTTTCGTAGTAATTTATAATGCACCAAATAGCCAAACAGCACATTTTACCCATGCTTGGCTCTAAACAGCTAACACTTTAGTCAAGACGCATAAGAACGCTGCGCATTAGTAAGCATCTCTCTGAATTTTGGCAGATTTTACTCCGTAGATGTACCCGAAATGTCTGAAAATTACAATTCCGACAAAATGGCAAACTTAACCTCTATGATTTCGGACTTCTCATAAAACTACGAATTTTCAGTTACAACACAGTTTAAATAACTATAGGAAAGATAGGCCAGTTATGCAAAGAAATGGTTGCGTACTATGAATTGTTAATTATCACTCTCTTGCGACGGCGGCTTCCGTTCGAGTCCTAGAGACGGCGGCGTCCACTCGCGCGTAGTGAGACAACGTTTTTTGCATGAGTCTTATCATTCCTTTTGCTCTTTTACCTGCTCTGCTCTCGATTCGGTGCTTTGTTTGCCGGCAATTGATTAAAGTCTTGTTTTTGGCGATTGTGAGTATGGCCCTACCCCTGGTCTCTAGAGCAACGCCGAGCGTTCGTACTCGCCTGTTCTCTGTGAGGACATCCGTACATATTTCTATGATTATTTTTATCTTGGCCGCGGGGCGCCATCTGTCGCTCGTCAAACCGAGCTTACAGCGGAGTAGGAACAGTGGAAATATTGAAAAGTATTTTGAAAACTTACGCGATACGACAATATATAATTTGCTTTATTTTAGTTCTTGTATGCTTATAATCTATGCCTTTCTTGATTTCTTAGGGACCAGCGTTATTACATTGCCCCCTGCTTTATTTAGGCCACGCATTGTTTGCGCCTGCATAAGTCCCGCTGGAAAACACGCCGAGGTGTCTCAATTGGTAAGGCGTTGAGCAGCTGATCCAAAGGACGCGGGTTCAATTCCCCGCCACGGCGGCCATTTTCCTGATGTGAACAGAAAAGAAAAATGCCAGTTTTTTGGGATTTCGGCGCACGTTAAAGTTCTAAAAGTGATCTGAATTCTTCCGGAGATATTCGCTACGGCGTGCCTCGTGACCCACGTGTAGCTTCGGGGCATGAATTACCGACAATTTGTTTTTTACCTTCTGCTGTAAACACGCTTGGGTGTGATGGCGTAAGTAGAGGACACGGCTGGCTACCGTATCTTCCGGGCATGCTACCACCGACAGGGCATAGAACAAACTTCACCGCGCAGGCGCGGCACCTGCTCAAAACGCGTGTCTTTTCCTTCGTACTCGACGTTGTGTAATTGTCCTCCTTTCCAATATTCTGTTACCATTTGGTCATATTACACACTCAGCGGAGCCCGCGAATCTTGCTGCCTCAATCGTAGCTTCCGGGTAACAGTGGTGACGTATTGCCGCGGACGCCTGATGAGCACGCTCATAGCTGACGGTAGGAGCCACGGGGAAATCTAAATATGAGCCTAATAACGCAATCGCGGTAAAAACTGGCGACAACCCCCGCTGAGGGCCTCGCGTTGCCCAGCCACCAACAACGCCACAGCTGGCGCAAGACCTGCTCAACGGAATTTCGACGCGACTCTAGGAACGACGCACATGCAAATTTAATGCTTGTCATAAGAAACACGACGATATCGATGCCTATGACGGTAACTACTACTAGTGCAGTGGAAAGCGACGACCGAGCATGTAAATAAACAATTCCTAACTCGTAAAAATGCGTGGTGATATGTCGTTCAAAGCTCACGTTGAACAAAATCCTGCAGCTTCGCTATGGTTCAAGCCTAGCGCGACTTAGTGCAAGCTTCGCCAGTTTTTTTTATTTATTTTTTTAATACATACTGCACACCACAGTTCGGTCCAAGCGGGAGCGCAGTGTACAATGCAGAGTACAATACCTTAACACATTCAAAGCAAAGAATGGACAATTACTCAATATCGCAAGTATGTGGTTAGGTTATTTGGTTCCAGTATGAAATAGTGTACGGGAAAAGAACGAAATTTTGAATTTGTCTGTTCTCTCGAAGTATTGATTCAGTGCGTTTGTTTGTTGGTGTCTTGTGTGTCTTGTCAATAAAGGGGCAAGATATGTGGTTGGATCAAGCGCAAGGTTGTGATGATAAAAAATACTCAGAAAATGAAGGCGGGACTTCTTTCTTCGCTCCTCAGGAGAAGTCAATAACCAGACATCAATTTGGGCAAAAAAGCAGGTGGCTGGCTCGTTGGGTGGAACTCATTGATTCAGATAACAGTAGCCGTGCGGTGAAGCTTATACTGAATCGTATTTAACCCTATGTAGGGGACACAGTAGTAGCTTGCAAGTTGATTGCACGTTATCATAAGAGCTCATGCACTTACCTGGAGAAGAGCAAGTGTGCCATGTTGCGACAAACGGGTGGCAATTGGCCAACGTTATGAAAATAAAACAGCTTTATCAGCATCCGGAGGTTGCATCAGGTGCTAAACACCGGTGCCTGCCAACTCGCCTTCAATATTGCCGTAACACTATAATTTTGTTACTTCGTCTGGAAACTGTCACAAAGCTTGTATGTTGACATAATACTGCTAACAATTGTGGTCGCGGTACTTCTGCATAAGAGGTTAAAACTTTTCCAGAGCCTGTAGATCAGTTCTCCTTGATTTAAGACTGTGCCTAAAAACCAATTTTACGCAACAATTTGGAAGAACGGCTCACTGCAATACACAATTCGGTTCATGCGGCATTTCAGCTCCAGTTTCGAGAACAGGAGGCGAGTGCGCTAACCGCAGAACTAAGCCAACACCCGGGCAAGAAAGGAACAGATATTGTGTCTTTAAGCGCGCCTGTGGAAGGCGTACGCGATGCACGTGAAGGGCAGGTGCAGAGAGCTCTCCCTTTTTGAAAGATGGCGCGTGAATGGCGAGTAGTATTTCCCTCAGTACAAATCGCGCCGAAAGACGAAGTAAAAAAACTCCCACCTCCCCTCGCGCGAACCCCGGTGTAGATGCGACGCATAGGGGGTTCCCGTTGGAGCGTTGGACAGCGGAGAAACGGCGCTGGGACGATGGAGCGGAGCGGCGCAGGCACCGCGTTTTATAGCGCGCGTAACGGTGAGGGGACGCGCCGGCGCCAGTGCGTCTGCCGCGGCTATGACGCAACACAATCCACTTTAATCCAATCCAATCCAAATCCAAATCCAATCCAAGCCAAGTCAAGCCAAGCCAAGCCAATGCTTTCGAATCCAATCTAATGCCCCTCGCGAGAGAGTGTTTGCTATCGGAGAGGAGAAGGGGTGAGCGGCGGAGAGCGCAGCTCACGCGGCGAGGAAACGGGGTAGGGGCGGACGCCGACAACAACGCCGACGCCGGATGCAGGGACAAGGCGAGTGAATGAGATGCAGTCGCATCTAAAAAAGTGGCATTAAGGACGCCTAATATATTCTTTAGCATTTCGGCTTCATAGCTCGTAAGCAGAATTCAATTCCCAGGTACTTTTTAACTGGTAGTTATGCATTATACACTTTAAGAAGGTATTGGCGCCAACTCTACACGCTGAGCGTGAAAATGGCGAATTGACATAGGTTCCATTTGCAAGATCGTAATTAAACAAACTACTGTGCTTGTACCCCGACTTCATTAACAAAAGAAAACGCGGATGAGAATAAGCATGTCCTTCATCTGCGTCGGACATCCTCATCCTTAACACACAACATGGTATTTTATTTTCCCACAGGTCAACCTCAAAACGCCCGTGTGCATGCGTGAAGAACAGTATTTAAAGGAATACGTAAGTGTCCATTTCTATTGTGTACAGAGGTAAAAATTACGAGACTGTTGGCATAGTAAAATATCTGCTTCCTCTCAAGAGGACTCAATTCATATATAAACAAGAATAATAACATGCTGACACAATCTATTCTATAAATCTTCAGCCATCGGAAATGAAAATGCCCCAAACTGGAACTGGGGCTATGCTCACAACACCAAGGGAAACAGATGCTTCAATTGTTTCTAAGTCTGACGCGCAACTCACAAATGAAAGCAGCAGTAAGTGTAGCTCAAACGACTATGAAAACACAACCTGTAGCCCTCGTTTCAATACCAGAGTGGGGTTCATGCCAGTCGTATAATTGCAGCCAAGTGTCGCCGGCGGCAATAAAAACATTGACATTAGAGCAGCCCAAATAGATTCTGTGGTGATGAGCTCTCAACAGCGATTACGTGAATGCAGGCAGCCGGGCTAGGGCCGACTGCTTCAAGACAAATGAGGGGAAGAAGATGAGGTAAAAGCCGTAGGGGAGCCGGTAACGTTTTGTCGGTAGACATGAAAGCGCCGTCGCCTCAGAGGGATAAATGAAGCCGGCAACGTCCTCGCTGCTTCAAAAGACCGCCTCGTCCACATCGTGCATGCGCCTCTACCGGGAAGATATCGGGAAGTAGAGCCAACTAAGAGTGGGACCCCGGGCCATAGCACTTCAATTGTCTTAATCGCGCGTGAACAAGACACTAACGGGAGGTGGGGGTAGTCCTAATGTTCGAATCACTTTGCTCCTACTTCATAGTACTACCTGTCTACGCGAAGCACTCTCCCCATGCCACGACCCTCCTGCCAATTGCTGCGCTTCGTAACCCTTTTACTGTAACATCACCACCATCTTACTCAGAAAACCATGACGACAGTTTGATTGCTCTTCATTTTTATTTTATTTCAATGGGGTGCAATCGCTTTGTGCCGAAATTTTGTTCTTAACTCTGAGCGTAATACATGTGACATAAGCGTTTCCCATGTGGTTTGGCACTGTAAACAAAACGGCTCCAAAAGACGCTGTGAAGGTGGTTGGAAAGAAAGCTTTAAACGACACTCACAACAATTGCCCGTGCGGCGTCACTTGAACTCACACATGTTGCTCTACAAAGAGCGAAGCCAGAGACTCGGCCAGCCGTTACCTGGAATTGGTGGGGGCGGAGTCCCGAACGCAGCAGCATCGGCCACGACCGGCGTATATCGGCGGGCGCCGGCGCTGTAGCCCAGCCGTGGGTCGGCAGAAAGAAAACGGTGATGAGGGTCTTTCGAAGGATAAGACAGCGGAACCTAGCCATCCTGATGTGCTAGCTCGGGGATACACCACCGCGCGATACAAGTGCAGACACCAAAACAATTCGGCATGTGAAAACAGTGATTCCAATTTATGCCGATTTAAACTAGTTAGTTTAGCAAGTTGGAGAACTGAGAGAAAGCTGAGGGAACTCTCGTAAGCCGTATTTATAAGAACCAGTTGCTCCTTTCGACTTTTTCAATACATCTTAAAACACAATGGAATTGGTAGCCTTTGTCTGGTATCCAGGGGCGTGTACGTGGCCTCTACATTTTGTTTTCCCGCCCTACAAACCAATCCTTAGCGTATCTTTGCCGAACGACCACTTAATTCTGTGAAGTCTGGATTACCGAGGAGATGCGCTCGATCAAGTTAATCAAGCCGTGCGAAGGAAGCGAGCAATGGACGCGAAGCTGTGCCAAAAAAGGTTTAAAACCACCGTCGCTAAAGCAGGCGACAAAGCCAACGGACTGGTTCCCGCCGTACCGTACGCCAGCGCGCAGGTAACGCCGAGTAATGGCGCGCGTTCGCCGCGCCATCTACACTGTTCTCCATGAGGGAAAACCGCCATCCCCATCTTCAACCGCGTTAGTTTAGTGTCCCGCACGCCACGAAGGAACCTTTGGCTGGTAGAGGTAGAAAGCGTTGCTTTAAAATGTACACTCTTAGTTTTTATACCCTGCCTTACAGCCTTTAACGTTCCCCGCTGCAAGGATACTCACGTTCATTTTCACCATCCTTGCGTATCATGCATTATCTTTCAGTACCATAACCTCTCTTGGCTCGCCATACAACCGCACGCACCTACTAATGTTCTTAATCAGAGTCCGCAACCAAATAAGCTCGAATTCTATAGCACAGGGCTTAAACTGGCAAATATGGGTGAAGGTCATAGACGGACCTGACAACGTTCTCCCTTGCTGGGAGCTCCAAATAGTTCTTTCCGCGTTTATAGGCTTTACTGGACCGACCCTCAAAAATGATATCAACAAACAACGTGACCTAAAGAATATAGTAGAGAAGACACATAGTAGAGAAGACGAGGAGCAGGAAACAGCAGGCAGATATAGCTCCTCTTAAAACACAAATAAAAAGTCTCGCTAGAATTCCACGTTATTGTTAGGATGTAAGCACACGATATAAATTCCCCCTAGAAAACTGTCAAATGATACAATACGTGGCTCTCGGGATGAAGGCAGCAAGACCAAGTTGTTAGCACGCCGGGTAATGAAAGACGTGAGTGAACCAATTCGGAGCGTTCGGGGAGATGACGACAGGAATACGACTTACGCCTTTTCAAGAGCAGCTATGCATCCGAATGAGTGCCCCGATCCTGTACAGAATGCGGAACCTGCAAATCACCTTACCGACATGGTTGAAAGCTCTCTTGCCAAAATTTTCCAGCAGAAAAAGGTGCTACAGGTTCTCATGCAGACGTTTAGCATAGCTCAGACAATTATCGGCTGCTACTTGACACAGATAAAGGCCTGTCGCATATCAGAGCCATCAAATCTGGCTCCTCTGGTGAATAAATGTTCTGCAGTTTGTTTATTTTAGGAAACAATGGTGCAGTTCACGAATCATGTGGAGGGTTCAATATGTCTACTTAATCTAATCTCCGGCTGCTAAAAATCAAGATTTAAACAGCTTTCTAGGCAGGCTCGAAAACATTTGTACAGATGGTGCAGCCTTATGCTAGTACCCTTCTTTAGAAAACTTCTTACAGTTCCGATAAAGAAAAAAATCGCGCCAATCCACCCCGTGAATGTGGTTGGAAAGCAAAGCTGTAAGCGGCACCCATAACGATTACTCATGCGACGTCCCTTAAAATCACTCACATCGCTCTACAAATAGTAAAACGAGAGAGAAGTGAAATGCATTCAACCACACCATTTATTACTTCAAAGAGATATTCTTGGTAAGGTTAAATCAATGCATGAACGGTGTTTGGCGTTGTATTGGTGTAGCACAAGAGTGGAAACTTTTTTTTATAAAATCAAAGTCAGCTCCAACCCGGTGTTAGACTATCTGACTTCTCCGTCTCTGCGCCGCGGACGGAGGCGACGAGACTTGCGGCAGCGAAGGAGGAGGAAGAAATACTTCTGTTCAGATTTCTGAACGGCCCAGAGTTCAGCCCTGGGGAGTGATTCCTTCTTCTGTGGGGCCCATATGCAGCTCGCGCGGCCTGTGTTCTGTCCACCCGCTGGAGCTGGGTAGGCAGAGAGGGCATGGATAGCAGCATCTTCCATTGCTCTTGTTGGGTAGTTGACGGAAAGAGAGGAGGGTGCTCAGGGCTAAAGTCGCACACCCCGATTACGGGGCGGAGTATTCCTACTTCTGAGAAAAATTTACATTCAGCGTCGTAGCGATTCGGATGCATTACGTGAAGACGCGTAGGCTGTGGGGAGGAGCCCGGATTGTATGAGCCGTAGGGTAGTTTGTTGTCCTCTGGAAAGGTCAAGGTAAGGCGAAGGTACGGTATGTCTCAGAAGGCGATAATGCTGGATTATCTCCCTGGACGTGACAAGCGGGTGACTGTCCTCATGTAGCTCCATAGCACGGGAGGTAAAGCGCAGGCTTGTTGGGTGGGCGTATTTGTTGCCCTCCATTGAAGCGTGAGGTTGTGTCCAGATGAGCTGAATGGAACCGTTTGGGGATTGGTTTTTTAGCACGCGCAGTGCAGGTCAGGACACCCAACCCGAATGGTAATTCCAGTAGGCTTGCTGGGAATCGGTGACTCCCTCCGAACCCCTGGTTGAGTGAGAGCCAAGGTGATGGCTGCCTCTTCTGCTGCCGTCATTTGTTGGGTCCTAAGCGAGGTACACGCAAGGAGGTTGGTTCTGGAGGTAGCCACGATGATGGCGTGTTGCTGCCCCCGATGTTTGGAGAAGTCTGTGCAGATAACTGCATGAGCCCCACCGAGGGTGGTGTTTAGCGCTTGAGCCCGTGCTTTTCGTTGACCCTCGTCATGTGAGGGGTTCATATTTCTAAGCAAAGGCAGCATCTTTAGTTTTAGTCGCCAAGAGTCTGGGAGTACGTCAATGGAGTGACATTCTGGGCTGCCCAGCCAATCTGGTGAAGCATGCGGTTACCCATCGCAGTTCTGAGTCGGACCTTCTGGTTAGAAAGATGGACTTCTATCAGCTCTTCCACGGTGTTGTGGAGCCCGTGCTAAGCAGCCTCAGTGTGGACGCACTCATGAGAAGACCAATGGCCTGCTCAACCGCCGTTCTAATCATTATATAAAGCATCTCAATGTCTTCGTCGTCGAGAAGGAGATAGGGGTTTGTCGTAAGTAACTCTCGAGAGGACAAAAGCTTCAATTAAACAAGAGGTACCGGATTCTTTTAGGCCTCGCTTCTTGGTTGCAACTCGCCTGATCATGTGTATGATTAGATTAATGCTGTTTTGGAGGCGCTGCAAGGAGACTTCACTCTTGGTGTTGGCCTGGAAATGTAGGCCCAGGATCTTGATGCTGGGGTTTGGAGTTATGGCCTGGTCATCAAGGAGTATTTGAATGTATTCCTTGATTTGGCGTGAGGGTGGACGACAAGGAGCTGTGATTTTTTACGTGAACACTGGAGGCCACAGGCTTTAGCCTATTGGCGTACTAAAAGTGAGATTCCATGGATTGGTGTGAGATTAGTTTAATTGTTGTAATTCTTAGCCCATGAGCAAGGTTCGCACAGGGCCGCTAGACGGGCGTGAGTGGTCGTGTGACGCTTTCACGTGGCATTCAGCGAGAAGGCAGGGGGTAAACCCGTAGATGTGCTTGGTCAATACACTATTTGTCTTCCCGTGTTCGCGTGGGCTCGTAGCTAAATCGGTAAGACAATGGGCTCTCGCTTTGTTAGTCTATTAGTTCCAGGTTCGATTCCCGGTGGTGCCAGTAAATTCTTTTATTTGTTCGCTGGAGTTTTCTGGTGACACCGACGGTCGCGAAAGAACCCTTGGGGGGCAGAGGTAGAAAGCTTTGCTTTATAAAGACGCTGCAGCCACGTTAGGTTCTAGCGTGTCAATGTTTTGCTAGAGGAATCTTGCGTTTTATCGTGACTTGGTAACATAGGAGTTCAAAGAAGGCAAGTTGTCTTCATCCGGGAAGTATTTCCCGCTACTCGACGAGGTGGAACGGCGGCGGCTGCACGTCCTGCGACAGCGTCTTTCCATTTATTTCGTGCTCATTAATCCTTCTCTGTGCGCGCCGACACAGCATCAATTGCTGCTCGCCTTCACACGGGCGAAGTCCATCCCATATGGAGTTAAAGGTGCAAGTGTTGATATCGGTGGTGACGTCGTTATCAAACGTGACGCAACTTGCAAAAGACGCATCGGTGGTGGCGACGGGTATAAAACTTCCGGAAGTGCCATCGACGATTGCGCGTAGGAGGTAAAGGGTGCTGGCGAGTAATGCGGCTTCACCAGAATAAAACCGGGGGTTACACATACTGGGCTTCGCTAACGGTCGTGCTTCCTCTCTTCTAAATTACTCCCAGAGCTTCTGAGGTCTACTCTAATGTGTGGTCTCTGAGTGATTCAGTTACTACGGCAGTGCCGTTAGAATAAAACGAATAATTGCAATCTATCAACGTCCCATAACGGTGTCCTTTTCACTACTAGTTTCACTACTGCCTCGAAGTTAAAACCACGTCATCAGTTGGGACCACTCGGTTGTAGATGCACCCTGTTCTGTGAATTCTAGGATCTCTAACATATACTTGTGTGGTTAAGTTTTCTCTTAAAAAACAATTTTTGCAAAAAAGAATAGTTTGACTGTTAAGGTAATTATAAGCTTTTTAATACCAGCCTTCTAGTGAAAGAAAATTACCTTGGCATTTTTCCTCGGGAGCACTATCTTTAAAGTTATAAATACTCAAATGAACTTTGCAGGGTCAAATGACTTTCCAGCACGGCTTTCCTTAGTTGTGGAACCTCGTGAAGCGAATTGTTCTTCTTAGTGTACGTTCTTGACACATTTTTGGCATGCAAAGCTGCATAAACCCTGCTGGCAGCCAGTTTCAAGGGTATCGGCTGTGTTGTTCATATTGTTCTGGTCTAGTTGGTACTGCCCCATGACGGCTAACAGCGTGAAAACTGGACGAAGACACGAAAAGGGGTAGACACAAACAAGCGATAACCTTCAACTGACTTTTTTCGAAAAAAAAAACACAAGTATACACATATGTCGCCTTCTCATAGAGCATGTGCGAAAAGTAGGTAGAGAGAAAGAAGCACCCTAGCTGCTGACACCGGCGGTACAGATTAAAGAATTTACATTTCAACCCATGCCCAGATAAGAAATCTTTTTGATGCAAGTGAACAGAAGGCTGACTGACACAATCCGTCGACCATGTAATGTGTGCGCTGCCTCGAACAGCTCCCTTGAATGAGCGTTGATGAGCACACTACCCGTTCAGTCGTCGACGTGTAGACATCGCCTAAAGAATTCTGTTCGTTCTCTCCAGTATGCTTTTACATACGAAAAAAAAGGTAGTTACTGCCTCAGGGAGAAAATGCGTAATGTCAGGTCATTGACCACTAACACGCTGACAATGCACGGCGCATACTGCAGCCGTGCTCCCTTCCTTATGACCGCGTGATTCTGCTTGCCCAGAAAGAGTAGGGAAATTATTAAGAATTTAAAATTAATAAGAAAGAATGCACGTGCCTGATTCAACCATGAATTTCAATTCTAAAGAAAGATAACGTATACATGTAATGACTTGTGGACGCTGCATAGTCACGTGGTGAATGTTTTGTTCCCGTGTTCATGGGTATTTTTAAGAATGCGTTGTCTGCTCCTTCTTCGCTTTTAGGACGCACCCGTTTGGCACCCGGTGCCTGGATTTCGCCCCAGCGATGGCAGTGGCATCCGTCGCGTTGTCGCAACCGAGTGAGTGAACGAGCGAGCAAGGCACAAAGAAAACGGCAAGGAGCGTCTTGCAGAAGTGTGGCGGGGAGGGCGGCGCGCGCGGCTATGGCGACATCACTCTCACTGCCTCCCGCTCACCCTTTCACCATGCGTCGCGGCTGTGGACCGCCCTCTTTCTCGCACTTTCCCGAGACGCTGCCCATTCACCGCTCATCCGAACCGCGTGGAATTTGTTCGGGAAGTTCAAACCACGACCAGCTTTACTTTGGTCATGGTTCAAACACGATTACGAACAACAGACTGGGCGGCGGTGGCACGCTGCGAAATAATGGACGAGTAGCGCGCGCCGCTGTGCGTTCGCTGATCATGCGATCATTTCCTGAGACGCAGAAATATTCGGCGTGACTGAGGCGACTGCAGTTGGTGCTCCGCACTAATCTCGCATTAGAGAGTACAGTAATGGTCAGAGCTTTTTTCTTGTACAGGTACTCCAAAAGTTAAACGGAGCACGAGAGCGGTGGCCGGGGCGGGCAAAACTGTATGTCAGTTTGATCTATGAATAGATGCGCCGCATTTATGCCTCGAGCTTCGCGATGGCTGCGCCGCCTGCCGCCGTTTCTCCGCGACGTCAACGGGAGGAGTGCTGGGTGGCTTATGAGGTCTCATGCAATGTTTTGGTTGTATATCGCTTCTTTTTACCTTTTCGCGCCCTAAACAACTTCTTATGGTCACATCTGTAAGCAAATGTAGTACGTTTAGGGCTTTTCAGAAACCTGCTGAGGTTTGCCGGAGTGCTCGAACGCCAGCAAAAACTATCTGGGGCGACGGTTCTGCGGGCTTCCTGAGCGTTCATAGGGGTGTCGGCAGCGGCAGCAGCATATCATCACTGTCCCCTCCGAACACGTAAGGCCCAAGTGAAGTCTTTTCTCGCCTCTTTTAGACGTGATACTGGCACAGTGAGACGGGTTTAGTTTTGCAGTGCTTACGACAAATGCGGCTTCGTTTGGAACATATACGCCGTAGAAACATCTGTCTCGGGGACATGTGATTATCCCAATACCTGACAATCAATTGTGAATATTAAGGAAATATAAGCCACGCGAAAATATCAAACATAATGCAAGGCGCTGCGTCGTAAATATGTGCACATTCGCGCCTTATAGAAGAACCAAGATAAGAACGAAACCACGAAGTAATAAATGGTCTGAAAGTGCGGGAAGAAACCGAACAGCTTGTACGGGAATGAAAAAAAACAGTGCAGGTTCGGAAATGCCAAAGACGTTCGTCTAAACATACACCAGGTAGAACTCACCAAACCCAGCAAGATGCGAAATGTATTGCTATTTGGAAGGACTTGAGGAGAGGGGGGGATGCTTACCTATCGTTGCGCCCGAGTGCGGAACGAAATCAACTAATGAACGTACTAGTCATCGCACGCACAAGGTGCGCGTTCATTTTTCTTTTGTTTTTCGAGGTCAAGAAACAGCTCATCACTTGGAAGACACATTTTTTGAAGTATAGGACAAGCAGCTGACAAACGATAAAACGTGTCGTTGGAAGAGTGTGGTATCTGGTAAGGCAATCTGATTTTAGTTTGTGCTAGCTTCTGCAAACTGCCCTTGTCGTATGATGATGTTTCGAAGAAGCGTTTATCTGCGGCCGCGGCATACTTTATAAAACCATCGCCGCGGAGCTACCGGAGCATACATGTAGCAAAAATATTTTCCCGAGCGCTCACCTCAAGACAAGACGACCCAGCAATAAATTCTTTGTCGGGCGCTGACCCCCGGGTATAATTTTGTATTACCGCCGTACTTCTTTCCTAGAATATCAGTGAAAGTTATGACACACTGCTTGTCCAGGGTAGTGATCAATATCCGAGGCATGATATTGGAAAGCGTAACTGGCGTGCTGTCAGGTATGAGCGATCCACTAGATTACGTGTGCGCAGAAAACCATTTACATCACAGTGCACAGCCGTAGCCTGGCCATATGAGGAAACGCTGCTTACGGAGACACTCTTAGTAAATTTCAGGGCAGTGGAATTACAATCAGCTCCATGCATACGCCGGCTTCACGACGCTGGTCTGTGGCCACATCTGGCGCTCACACAAACCGAATGTACCACACTAACATCGTGTCAAAAATGTTTACTCTTGCAAATACATCACACTTGCGAATACAGTGACTCCACCACACAACTATGCATTTTGAACTCATTGAAATGGTAAATCTCAGTCTTGAACGCTCCCCAAAAGAAGTGGCGGAAACGGGAGGCGGGCCAGAGCGTCCCGCGGCTTCTTCAGGAACGGGCCGCTATAGGGGGATTTCAGTGGCTCCCCTACAGGCAGTGCTCGAGGCATATAGCGAGAGTGAGTGAGCACATACGGATGGCCCGTCTCGATGCTCTGACGCTCGCCTTATCACCAGCTCAAGCGAAGCTGCGCCGATGCCCTCTCTGCTCGCCAGGGGCCATTCCAATACTTCATTCCACGAATCTGTTTGCCCGCTTGGTAAAGAAAAATGATCTTCAGCGGCGTATGTGTTCCGTTTTGTTAGGAATGCTACCGGTGTGTTCACGTCCCTTCCGTGGTTGTGCCATGAACTTTAAACGCTCAAGAATTATTCAGCAGCTGCTGCGATAACCCAGCTCGGCTCAAGAAAACGCATCAAGAATGAATTGGCCGCCCTGTTTCCGTGGTCTTAATTGGCGCTGGAGAGTATTGAAGACCAGCTGCTTCAAAACAAATCGGCTTTATTACACAACTACTGTAAAGTATGTTATCAAAGAAGGGTATCCGAGCTTGACCCGTAAGTATTGGAAGCACCCCTGGCGTGCATGGATGGCAGCGGCGCAACTTTCCTTGAGCAGGCGATAAGGCCGGCGTTAGAGTATCGAGATGGGACATCCGGATGTATCAACGCACTCTCGCTATCTGCGGTGCATGTATTCATAGATTCCGCTGGCATGCAGCTATTCCTGCTCCAGCCACTGCTCTCGGGCTCCGTTCAACTTTTAAAGGACCTGTATATTTTCGTGCTGTAGGAAACGGCTTTCATTGTTTGTCACCACTTATGGGTTGTGAATTAAGCACCTTTTTCCAGCCGTTTGCAGGGCTTCCCTTACAAGTTCTTGGCAATGAATCACTGGCGCCATTCTCTAAATATGGTCTAGTGTGTCTCTGGTGACAACAAAATTATGATTACATATGGGTCAATGTGCGGGTCTTGAAGCTAAAGTGCAAGGCGTATAGTGAAGGGTTCCCCAGCTATGAACTTAGTAAACATCTCGTTTTTTTATAGTTGTGATCTTTGGCTTACTGTAACAGGTTTTATAACACAGGGTAAGTTTATTTCAAGGGATTTTAATTAAGTTCATGTTTTGCAGTAAAGTGCGCCTTCTTAAGAAATACACTTGCAACGGCTGCGAAATCCGACCAGGGAATATGAAAATAACGCAGATGTTTAAAGCCGAGGTTCCCTCATCTCGATTCCATTATCAAGGAATGCGACAGGGTTAATTACTGGTGCAATGAATTGAAGTCCAGGAGTGTGCGTTCACACGCCTGAAAAAAGGCATATCAATGTGGCATAACTATTGCCGAGTGTAAGCTATCTGTCTCGAAGTTAATCAAACGGAAGGGAGCTGCAAATCACTTTGTAAAATATAAGACCGCCAAGGCGGCGTTTATATTTCAACAAAAATGGCACAACAGTACTTTATATAATTTTTTTTGCAATACGGCCAGCGTATAATAACGCGTTGATGATGTGGGGCATAGGTTAAGAGGTTAAGAGGTTAAGACGTCACGTCCGAAAATACTATAAAATAAGAGCATGTTTTGGCATAAATCTGGTTGCAAATCTGGTTTGGCATAAATCTGGTTGATTGTTCGTACAGCAATTCAATTCCTCCAAAAAGAGGTCACCATATTGAATGATAACGAGTGCTCGTAATCTGTGTTTGAGATCGCGCAGTGAGAGCCTGTCGTTGTTTGTTTTTGACGTCGAAGAAAGTTTTCCCGAAGAGGGTAGCAGTATGTAATGTCCTTTTTCTACCGGTTACATCAGACTCCACAACTTAGTTTTCTAAAGAATACGATGAAGCAGGACCAAATTTGGGATTACCTGAGGTTTCGAGCCGTGAATTTTGCTTCATTATACGAAATAAACTCCCTGCAGGAAGTTCAAATAAACGAATATCCCGTTGTAGCAATGTCCCGGCAATTAAGCTGTTGGCGATCGCTCCCATCTACGTTTCCACCTCTTATATTCCAAAATCACTTCACACATGTTTTCGATGAACATAAGTAGCCGTTGCCTTGAGAAACGTCGTTCTGGTGGTGGCGAGCGGAACAAAATGGTTATTTACAGCGCATGCGTAATGGCCTCTTCTTGCTGGAAGTGTGGTTTATATAAATGATTTGTAAGTTTTCCATCCCACCGCTATCATGTTTTGCCTTACTTGAGTAGTTGCTTTTTCTTTTAGATCTAAAACGACTATTTTATAAGTTGTATCACAGCAACGTAAGTATTCTAGCTACCGAAATGGGATCACACTGCACAAGCATTTTTCAACGCATGCTAGCCAACGACGCTACCATACTTGTACACAAACACTAGCAAGGAGCAACATATCACCACAAATGAGAATTTGCGAATGCTGAAGACACAAAAAATATTGCGAATTCTCGTATTAAATTACTGAACTAAGGTTACCAATCTTAGTGATTACATCAAACACCTTATAAATATTACTTTAAAAGTCGAACTTGCAGCCCAGACTCAAGGGTAGCACCTCCATTCTACTTGTGTGGAATTACTGGGGTGAAGTCGTATAACCTACATTTTAAATCTGTGGAAGCATGATGTTTACATGCGGAGACGGCTCGTATCAGCCGGCTTTTTATGCTACGTGTGAGCGCATTCGCCGTGAAACGCGAGGAACAAGAAGAGGGTATTCACTAGAGGCCTAGTGCAAAGGCGAAAGCTAATAATTGCACATGTTCCGGAGGCAAATAAAATTGTCATCTTTTTGTGTGTATTTGCCTTAAACACAAACTTTTACGCTTGGACCCATGAGCCATTTTTTGTGGGGGAGGTCTGGGGCGCTGTTTCCGCTTGAACTTTTTCTTGGGCAATTTTTTTTCTCAACTCCTGGTTGTAAACGTCGCTACGTTAACATTGGTCGTACAGGACGTAAAGAAAAACTACTTTGTTGTGTTTTTTTTTTCAGGGCGAGAACGCACCTGGTGTCTTGGTAAGTAGGCGCTTTACAACCTCTGTACTTGTGTAAACTTAACGCGGTTCCACAAATTGAACACGGAGGGAGCGACGTGTGGATACACCGATTTCGCCCTTTTATTATCAGTTTTTTATTACTTGTATGGGTAGACAAACCTGTATATCCTAAATGCTTGCGAACTCAGACCAGTGTTCGCGTATATTTTATGTCAGGCAACGAATGCGCTCGCTTATCTTGCATTTACTAAAGTTGGGGCTCGCTTTTAAGGCGCCTTCTTGATTTATTGTAGAGTTTAACGCGCCGACGCAACGCAGGCGATGAGGCGCACCTTAGTGGAGGGCTCCGGAATAATTTTTAGCACCTGGGGATCTTTACGTGCACCGAAATCTCGTACCCACGGGCGTTTTTTGTTTTTTGCCTCCATCAGAAGAGCGGCCGCCGCGTCCAGAAATCGAACCCGTGACCTCGTGCTCAGCAGCACACCGCCTTAGCCGCTGAGCCACCGCGGTGGGTTTAAGGCGCCTTCTATTTCTTTGCCTGTTTAGAATGGTGCAGAATAGCTGGTTTAAACTGTCACCCGTCCGTTGTTGCTTTACCACCCTGAGCAATGAAGGTCGAAAACAAGATATTTCCATAGATGAGCGCCTACCATACGTGCATAGCTTGTAACTAGCATTCCTTCAGATAGCCTCATGCTGGGCATATTTTTCACTGTTATCGCGATGGCCACTTTAAAATTTCCGCGCACGCAGCAAAGAATTGAAAGCAGTCCGCAGAAAGCTGTCAATGGTGAAATGCGTAGGTATTAATCACCCCTTGAGGCAAACAATGAGAGTACAACTCAACTAGCAGCCATGCTCATATTGAAACACAATTCCCACACAATGAGCACGAGACGAAATAGGTGCCTCATCTAAAAATAAAATGTCAGCGGGCAGTTCCGGACGGCCTCTTTGATTCGAAACCTTGGAGTCCACCACCTCGTCAGAATGGAGGCGCAGGGTTCACCAATTCGCCGCAGTCACTGCCAGGTATTTCATCAGGCTATAATGGTAACAGCTTGAGCATCCGTCATGAGTCCATGACAATCCCCTGAGAGGGGATGCGTCAAAATCTCTTGAAAAGACGACGGATACCTGACATTAGAATTCTGCGCTGAAACAGGCTACACACCCATTTTTATGGCAGAATGTTTAGCAATAGCTCTCGCTCTATGTAATCTACCGCAACTTGTATCAGAGATCATCATATTATCCGATTCGATGTCAGTTATATCGCCATTAACTTCCTCTTCCGACTCGTCCTTGTACCGCACACTATTGTTTTTTATCCCGAGGCACGTGAACAGGGTACGTATGGCTTGGATCCCTGGCAATGCGGACATCCGGGGCAGCGAGCTACCGGACCACTTAGCTAAACTCGCTGTCACAGCTCCCGTTTAATCCAGTATACCTAATCTGGCTCTTTTTGCATCTTCAAGATTATGACGATATTGACATATAAACGCAACACGTTCCGATGCACTCCTATGCTTTGAAGAGTATCAACATTTAAATTACGGTTGGTAAGTTCGTATTTGGTGTTCTCAGCAGTGCGAAGTGACCTTCACCGAGCGGCGCTGCAGAATTGCAAGGCTAAATTTCAATCTGTACTGAACAGGCCTTTCACCTTCGGAACCATGTGTGCGGTGCGAGGTCGCTGAAACATTTGACTATTATTTTCTCGCCTGTCACCGATTCTGGGCCACTAGACAACTGCTTTTGAAGAACCCTATTTAGCGTTCGGAGTTGACTTTATCTGTTTTACTTATATTCGTTGCCCAAGCCGGGATGGGAGCGAACTGACGGCGCGGCGGTTTCAGTCTCATGGTCCGCCCTAGCATCGACCGTCGAATGCGTACGTGTATGTAATGTTATAGCACCCTCAACCCGCGGTTGGACGGCTCCCACAATGTCAACTCTACCGGAACCAAGCGCTGCCTAACATGCTGCACGGCCGCGACGGGAGTAGCCAGCGGATTCGGACCTCAAGAAAGGGCAGCACAGGGCAGCTTGACGGCCACGACCAGTCAACTTCACCGAGGGAACAGCATGGGGTAGGTCTATGAATAAGGACCATCGTGTGAGGACTCTAATTAAGCTATTTTTAAGTGCAGATTACTTTAGCGACCCGCCTTGTCGCCGGAGCTCGTTCACTGTCGCGCTGTATAGCCGCCGCCGCAATCAGGCTTGAAAAACATGCACTTCCGACCGCTTTAACGCTGAGTCGAACTGCTTTGTTTTTTTTTACTGTATTGCCGGCGAGGCCAACCACTGGAGAAATCGGCGCAGCGATCGTTTTGATGTCACTTGTAGGATCAACGTTCCTCTCTTGCTGCGTAATTGGCTTGCAGCGCGTGACACTTCGCTTAGGAAGCGCGTTCTAAAAAGTGTTTTCGTGTCAATTTTCGCCGTTTGATGTTAATGATCAGTGTGTCAACAGCAGTTTGAACTCATGGGGACTTTATTGCCGTTTCAACTGTGGTGCATTTTCCGCAAACAACTTGAGCGTGGTGTTGTGTGGACGTATGCTTGTTTGCCCGATCAACAATGTAGACTACGACGATCGCTGAGCTAGGTTTCTGGATTTCCCTTGGTTGCAACAAATATATAAAACAGGAAATCATGAAGCGTTTACTGCTCGCAAATACGCTCCGCACACACACCCGTCATGCCTACCTGCCGTGCCTGCCCGCACGGCCGACGGAGCAGCTCGATCCGACGCAGGTCGTGGCAGCAACTTGCAGTCGCTTTTTAGATGCGACGCTGAGAGCATCTCTTGCCGGCGGCCCTGTCCTTCCTGCGTGCGTCCGTTGTTGACCGCGTGCGTCCGTTGTTGTTTTAAATGCAGAGCATTTCAGTAACTCACGATGTCACCCGCGTTGACGTCCGTAGTCGTAGTCCGCACCCATCCCCCTACACTATATAAAAGAAAATACTATCCGGCGCCAGGTTTCGATCCCTCGACCCTGCGTGCGGAACGCAATGTAGATTGGTGTCCGCAGCCACTCTCCCCCTCTCCTTTCCGATAGCGAACACTCTCTCGCGAGGGGCATTGGATTGGATTCGATTGGCTTGACTTGGATTGGATTGGATTAAAGTGGATTGTGTTGGATTGTGTTGCGTCATAATCGCGGCACTCTCTCTCTCCGCGGTCTCCTCTCCTTCGGGCGCGCTACGCATATAACCGGTGCGCCGCTCTCCGGCGGCCTTTCGGTCGACGGTTGCTCTCCGATTGCGCTTGAACCCCCCTCAGCGTCGCATCACACCAGGGTTCCCGCGAGGGGAGGTGGGCGTAATTTTTTAGAATCACACTAGTTGTGGAAAAGTAACTCCACATTGGTGACATTGGATGTTAGTGTGGTAAAAAAATTATCCTAGGTAGTGTCATCAGCTGTGATTTTCAAAGCGATGCTCAAATATCTGCCGTGATCTACTCCGACCGGCCGCGGAGTTCGGCCGCGGCACCGCGGTCCCCTTCACGCGCGGTGTGGAGAGTGGCCGAAGGATGGCGATAACTCCGCGCAGGCATCGGCCGTGGCTGGTGTCTTTATCATTCATCGCCTCAGCGGCAATCACCGCGGATACAAAATTGCACACTAGAAGTGGGGTGACAGTGAGGTGAAAAATTGTATTCGGCACCACCATTCGCAACTGTAGCGATAGCGACGATAGAATGTCTGCCGCGACGCTAAGCCGAAATTACCAACATTCGATTGCGTGCATCCGCAGCCGGCGGTGAGCTGTTGGAGAAGACCCTCTCGTCGCGCGCGCCCGTGTTGAGCTTGGGTTCCCCTAACTTCTTGGGGCCCCGCGACGCTCGGTTCTCCTAGTCTAAAATTTGATCCCCATCACCACAACTATTACGAAGTGTTTCACCTCGTACACAGTCTCGCGTTCAGTCAGCAATCGTGAGTTTCGAAATTCATGCTAGAGGTACGCAGGCTCAGTGTAAACAGACAAAAGCCTACGTTGCAATTATAAATTCCCACGCCGACGTCATAATAAAAACTAAACATAGCCTTGTCCATACCCGCTCGAAGGCGTTGAAAACTTGCGTTGACACCATTCATACATTGTGGACAAGTTCTCGCGAAAAGTAAACGTATCAGCCGTGCAGGGTACAGGCTACGGCAGGGATCGTTAATCAAACCCGGGCATACCTATGAAAAAAAATTGTAGGGGAAATAGATACTGCTTAAGACAAACCGCACATTGTAGCAGCACTTGTAAGCATGTGCGGAGAACCAATCCGTTCACCGTTCTCACGTAGTCATTAATTTACTAGGCAATGCGAGCAGTACACACGGTGAAATCACAAGAGAGCGACGCGTTTCCGTCTGTGTTACAAGGCGTTTCCTTGTTCACGCAGTCTCGTACATGTCCCGTCAAACGTATTCCATAATGAATTTACAGCGTACTTTTCACGGGATCAGTTGCATCGCCCTCGGTGCTACCTAGCTGCGTACTAGCTGTGGGTCTCGATACTACCTGAACGCGGCGGCGTCGCCGAGAACAAACGAGTCGCTGATAGCTCTCCCTGATTATTCGGTCGGCAGACCACTTTTTTGGGTAATTTGCATCAAATCCACAAGTAGGGGGAGGCGGTGGCCACACACACACACACAAAAAGAAAAAAGAAACACGCGGTCGCATGCGCTCAGGAAATGTGTTAGCAGACGATAACCCGACCCGGTGTCCAACAAGTGAAGTCATTTGTAGGTAGCGCCAAGTTATGTTCTCGATGCCAATATATAATTAAACTGTGATTTGTAGTTGGAGTTGGTGTTAGTCCAATTATTAATTACTAGTCAGGTTTGTTACTAATCTTGTTATTCTTGCGGTTTTTAGTGTCATCAAGCTGGCTTTCGTATCTCCAACTGTGTTATAAATTTGTCCTCTCCATTGCATGTCTCGCGCGTCCATTCTTTCCAGGATTCTGAGACGGTACCTCACAGCGGCATCGAAGACACCATTGGTTCCCTGTCTTGTGCCGGTTAAGTTGGTGGGTTACGGTACTGGTAGTATGCGTTGCCAGAGTTTGGCAGGTTCGCCTGGGAAATTGTTCAAGTAATGTGCCCACGCGTTCCTCATTTTGCGGGAATTCAGCCATCTCGACCGCATAAAAGGCATTGCGCTTTAAGCCAGTAAATCCTGTTATTCCGCTATTAGCCAGCAAACATTACTACATAGAATGTCGCTATACAGCGGCAGGCAACTTCACTGAGATGATCAGACGATTTTAACAGTACGTCCGGATCACTGCTTGGTTAGAACAGTGTAATTAGTTCAAGTAGCAAGCACCACCAAACGAAATCGGTGCCTCTGCCTATACCATGCACCACAGCAACAAGCAGATGACGCAGAAAGTAATTGCAGACCAAATAATGCCTTAATACGGTATAGATAGGCGCACTATGTGTCGCGGAATTGCGCTCCAGCGGATCATAAACTTGTCCCCTCGTTCAAACAAAAATCGGCTTTTGAGAGGACCGTTTACGTATGTGTATTATTATGAGATTTTCGCTCTGCGTTGCAAATTCGCCTTCCTGTGATACGGGAAACTTCGTTACGGCTTATTTCCTGTGGTTACATAAAATGCTGCCACGAAAACTCTTATTTTGTAAAAATCGTCAAACATCACTTTTTCCTTTAAATTTAATGTAATAAAAAGTACCAAGGCACTTTTAAACGTGTCCTTTAAGGAAACAGATAAGATGTTCCTGTTATTGCTTCCCACGAGACTCCTTATTCTTTGAAAACACTTGTACTCCCCCAAGAAGGCATGGCAAAGTGTTCCACCTCTATATGACTGCCGCGAGGCTCCAACTGCTAATAATGGTTGAAATATTAGGCAGCTTAGAGGATGAAAATGTCTCTCCAAAAATTCAACAATTACAAGCCAAAGCCAAGCGAAACCATTATTCTCCATATGAGAAAGCCAGGGGCGAACAGCGAACAGCCATTTTCCTCCGCTTGATCACCCCGCTACGAACCGGGGGGGGGGGGGGGGGGAGGGGGGGGGGGACAAGCTTTGCGGCCGATATGTCGCTTAAACAAAACCGCCCTTTCTTGAGAACTAGTCCCGTAAGATGGAAACTAGAACAATCTAAGAGCGTGGCGTAACCAACAACTACATCAGTTGCAGAAAAAGCCTACAACAAAGTACTGTTAAATTAAAGTTTGTGCAAATATTTGCACCCAAGCTTGTTACATATGTTAACTAAATGGGTTAGGGGGATTATCACCGTAATTCGGGTGGTATACCCTCATAAGAAGACGTACACGTAGGGCTTTCTTCGAATTCACCGGAAGTGGTGCTTTCCTTGTCTGGCTCATAGTTCAAGCAGAAGTTTTCCGGGACTAGGGTTCCCCATTTCATGATTTTGCGTCAGCGTCTTCAGAAGAAAACCAACAGACCGCACCCCTGCTCAACGTCATTGACGCAGAGACTCAAATGGCACTGAAAAGCACACTGTCCCGCCTGTGAATTCAAGAAAATAAGGTAGACCGGGGGAATCGAGAAAGTCTCGAGAGCTTAGCAACGTGTTTACCTTACGAAATAAAAGCTCTACGAAAAAAGTTATTACTTGCAAGTAAAACTAAAGAAGCACTCAGTTTTGGCAGCCTGTCACTTGTTGGGTATTAAAATGTAGCCGCGCTTTAATGTTTTCTAACATTCTCTTACGAATCTTGCCGCCGGGCAAGCTCTTCAAAATTGCTATTACATCTATGAATCAGAACTCGGAATATTGCGTGGTAATTGTTAAGAAAACGGTGTTCTAACAGAAATATTCCACCAAGCGTTTTTGTAGTGGCTCTAGGACTTCGTTAGCAACTGCTGGTTCTCGCTGTGGTGAAAACAAAACAGGCCTTAAGAAACGAAAAATGGCGTTAGCTTCCAACGACACTGGTAGCACACCTGTTGTTCGTCGTGTTTTAGACGTGTCCTTCGAATCCGTGCCTTATCTTTTACTCTAAAACGAACTCCTCCGGGTGGTGTAACACTTCTGGAAGCCCCAATTCACATATGTAAGAACAACAATCTCTGAAATTCATAATGGCTGTTTTCCATGGCAGCAGCTTACGGCAAATTCAATGATAATATTTAGTGAATAAATTGCAAATTAGGACCAGGAGGCTGACGATGATAATGAATATTTCACAACTGGGGTGCGACAAAATATAATAAATAAATGGTTTAGCCTTTGAAAACCTGTAGTAATTTGGAGACAATAAAAAATTGTGTAACGTGTGTAACGCATACCAAGCTTCACACTGCTCCCCGTCACACTTTACAGCGGAAAAAGCATTCGAGCAGAGCTGAAGCATTTCGAACACTCCTACGTTACAAACTAGTGCCGGTACGATTCTCTGATCCGGTTTACCGAAAGGGCTCACAAGGATTTTATTGACGAGACCAACTTCGTTTAAAGCTATACTCTAAATAAAAGACTGTTGATCCCCATTCCCTCCATAATGGCTTGGAGAATGCAACTGCGCATGTTTGTGGCTGTCTTGCTACTAGCTACTTCATATTTACCTCTGTTGACTGTTATTCCTCGCCACGTACTTTATGCCTTATCGAATTCGTTTAAAGTACTGCGTCACTCATTGCTAGCGCAGAAGTAAATAGAACACGCCTTTTTCATTCCACGTTGCTTTAAATTCCCCATATAGACTGAAATATACAATAAATATTGATTCCCAGAGGCAAATTTCTCGTTCACATTTAATTGAAAGTGATACAACTAACTTACTTTAACGAAACTGAAACATTATTTTCATTGTGCGTTTCTTGTCTGTCATCATTTTAGAAATGCTATCAGGAAGTGCTGTCGATGAAAGCCGACCAGCTGCAATGCCTCTTGGTAAGAACACTTCCCATATGCGGCGTTCGTACAGCTAACACCTGTGTGTAAAATACGTAAGACGATTAGGCGTTTTTTAAGATTTATTCAGAAAATGGGGGCTCCCTTTGCATGCGTAGAACGGAGTTCCTCTATAGTTTCGCCCAAACGCCTATGTCCAGTTTTTTTTTTTTACATTGCACGCTGGCTACGTCTTTACAGCCTTATATTTTCAATTTGTTTATTCTTCCACGTGTAAATGATATGGTCATCAAAAGCTCAGGTCAAAATTTTATTGCTAAACTGTTTTATCGCGAAACCATGTCTCCGAAAAGACGGGGTGTAAGCGATGCGGTTATTCTTTCTGATTGCTCGATACGGTCAGGACTAATGCCAGTCACGGGAAGGAGCTAGAATTGCAATCGGTGCTTCAATATTGATGACATTGTTAATCTGCGTAAAGCGTAATATGCGGGGGCCAATGAAGCGAGGAAACACACCTGTATAGTATGCTATGTCGTCCGCTTCTGACGGCAGCTTTTCTGGGCAATATTTTATGAGTTAGGATGGCGTTTCTACGCATACGCTTGCTCAGTTATTACCATCGCTCCCGAAAGCACAGCTCTATTCTTCAAAATTTTGCCTGTCATATAAAGCTTCAGGGGCGAAAACTTCATCACCAGTCAAGATGCGGAAAACACTTGACCATAATATGAATACACGACAGTTCTTTTGTAACGTGACTAATATCACTTTTTTTAATATTAGTGATCGAAACTAGGACATTTGAAGACATGTTTAGGTAGGAAGCATGAATTTCTTCATTGATTGCTTTTGTTTGAGTTCTTTCACACCTCATAAGAACTATATTTTATGCTCGTACAAAACCAGTTATTATTTTTTTTTAACACCATGCGTTGTCTTTGTTAATACCCTCTATAAAATACCGCATCTACTGCGGGGAGATGACTGCCAAATGGTGCCTCATGACGAGCAATGTAGTTGCACTTCAGCAGATACAGATCTATATCAAAGCAATTTAAATAATTTTTGTCGACCCATGCCGGGAAGCATTTGCGGGCACGCTTTCTCCTGATAACTGTAGCCTCACATATCTTCAGTAAGAGAAAAGTTTCATTTTACACGTAGGCAACTTGCCACACAATGCTGTTCATTCGTACCTGCGTTACTGACGTGTCGATGTAGAAAGTTTTCACGCATGCGTCGCCTAAGAAGACATGAGTGTGGTGCTCGCCGAAAAAAATGTGTCTGTAGCTATCACTCAGCCAATGCATGCAAATGAATAGAACAGAGTTTGAGATGGACAGTCATTACCGGGGCAAACAAATGCCGTATAAGAAATGCTGTGCGGATAGCTTTTTCATCATTATTGTACAATAATGTTCCGGTGCTACCTGATGATTGAGCCATCACATTTGCAGAGCAAAAGATTTTTCCGGGGGGTGTGTAACTATACCCAAACTACATTACGCTGCCCTTCTCTCCTAATCAGCGAAAGGGAAACACGAATTTGCGGTGCAAAATATCTAAATGTTTGCCTGATCTGCAATGCTACACCATCGGAACATTTTAGCTACACTAACACGGCCGTTTCAACATCGTTGTGTGTCCATCAACGTAACTTCCTAGAAACCGTTCGTACCAACCTTAAAATGCATTTGTTTAAAACGTAACTGCCGCGTGGGTAATTGGCAGCTTCCAAAGACGTCGAAGTGGTCCCTTTGTTCTAGTTTGCCGTATGCAGCTTACACCCCTCCATTTCGTTCCGCTTCTTGGTAGTCCAAAACAGTCGTCACCAGGGTGGACAGGCTCAAATTCTGCAAATACTTAGTGGCCAAGGCTTTCCCTCGCTATTCTTGGTTCTCTGCTTGCGCTTCGGAGGGTGGGCAGGGGAGCCGGGTATAAGAAGGCCAGACGCTAGGTCTAACATCAGGCTTGGAGGTTTACTCCGCTAGTTGCAAGCAGAAGCTTCGCGTAAGGACTTCACATTTCCGGCACATAATTACACTCGTCGTTATGGCTACCGAATGTTACGTTTTCAAGGTGAAGACCACATACTCCCGTAAATCTATTGGCCAAAATTTCATAGCACGGATATTTTCTGCGTGTAATTTTCGATACTCACACAGTTTAGCAACGATTTTGTATGAGCTACTCGGTTCTCCACGATAAATCGGCGTTAAGCGCCACGAACACCAGACGAAGTCGTGTCAGACAAAGACGGGCAGTACTCCCAACTGAATTTTATTAACGGGTAGAAAAAATATACACAAAAAGAAGAAGCTGACATAAACATAAATTACACCATATCCCTGCGCAGTACACCAGCACGCGCCCTGTTATACCAGCCTGTGTCATAACCGCCCAAACAAGACGGCCAGCTCTTTCGAGGTCAGAGGAAAGTCCTGCTCCTTTAAGATTTTGTTCCCGCCTAATATACCCTTGTGCTCTTCCCACGCTAGGTACTCTACAACATGACTCTCACCTGCCTCCGGCCTGTATTGAAACTTTTCACTTTCCTGGTTTTCTTTGCTTTCTAATAGAGGGACCTGAGAGTTAGGAGGCACTGACGTAAAATCTAGAGAGGGTTGCCAAGTACAGCTCCATTGGTAATGAACGCTATTGTACCATTTATTAATACCACACACGGGTCTTATACTCAGCTCGCGAAGAGCGTAACCCGCATTAGTTTTTGTCGGGTCAAAATCGTCATCACGATGAAGCACCCAATGAGGCGATGTAAACGATAGCTGGGGGCTGCGGGAACGAGTGTCGTGGCAGGCATGTTGACCCACTGTGGGCTTTCGTAGCGGCTTCCACAGTGAACGTGCGCGTCCTTCGGTGTTCATACTTCGTAAAAGAATGAATTCTTGCGTTTAATCATTCAGAAGATGTTCTCATTATAAAAAAAATTGAAATGCCTGGTGTACTTCTCAACAATAAATTATCAGATAAATTTACCTAATGCGTGTACCAATCTAAGCCAAATAATACATTTTTATCATCGGAGATATGTAGTCGTTACGATAGCGTAAATGCAGATAATTGTTCGAACGAAAGTTAGAACAAAATATAACTAGCAAATATATGAAAAATAGCGAAAATAGCAAACCGTATAAGGCACTGCATTTCAATAATAAGGCAGACTTCGCGGAAGTTCTACCTAAAATCGTTATATTAGTGTAAATACGATAATTGTAGAACGAAATTTTGAAATACCAAAAAAATAGGAAAAAGCAAAAAAAAAAAGAGTAAGGAAAATGGCCAGCTGTGTAACGCACTACATTTCCACAATAATGCAGATTTCGCGAAAGCTAAAAATGTAATCGTTATAATAGCGTAAATGGAGATAATTGGGCGAACGAAATTTTGAAAAACTAGGAAATAAGAAAAACATTACGGAATTAAGGAGGATGGTAAACCGTATAACGCCCTGCATTTCGACAGTAAAGCAGATTTAACGAATGTTCCACTCCTATTCGTTATACTAGCGTAAATGGAGAAAATTGGCTGGGCAGGATTTAGAAAAAATAAAAAAATTGGCTGTAAAGCACTCCCACTGAAGACAAGCGGCATAAAAAATTCGGTACATAATTCTCTGAATTTCTGGTGAATTTTTTCATACTATCACCATGCGGCAGAAATGAGATATGGTTAAATATTATCACACGGAGAGAAAAATATTCTTTCAATGTAGGTGACCTTTAGGTAGCTGTTACTTCAAATTTCACCGCCTTATGAACTTACCTCGAACAATCCCCATTGTGGATTTGTAATTTCAAGATTACTCTAAAACTGTCTTATGTTTTGCGTAGCAAGCTTCTATCAAACGGAACTAGGATATTTCACGTACCTTCTGGCAACTGCGCCGCAATATTTTACATGGAGTTTAGGTTACTCTTTGTGGGTTTGATGCTTGGGAATTGACGTGCGTAACTAAAGCACCGTCGACACATGATGAGGACGCGAAATGAAGAAAAGGGAACGACGTGGTAATCGACAAGTTTCCGCTTAATATTTTACGTAGAACCTTAACGGAGCGGCCATAATTTTAGTTCTGAAATCAGTAATAGCCCCAGTACAGCAAAACGTAATCACAAATTATGTTGAGCTCTACCTAATTGCCTTAAAGGCAGAGAAGTATTTGATAACTGATCTTTTTTGTGCTATCTTGTCACAGGAGGCCAACCACTTGGAAGAAAGTCCCCATTATGATGTAAACCAGGCCACGGAGCAGCAAACGACGGACACTTGGCATCCTCATGTTTCAACAGATGAGAAAAAGCCAATTTCCGACGACACGGATGCAGACACCACATATTCTAGGGATGGTATAGCCGACCAATTCAGTGCAGATACTACTACGGATGCTTCCGCTCGTTTCAACTATGATTATGACTATAAAAGCCCGCAGCCATGGACACCGTATACTTACGGTACAACTACCACGCGTTACTGGGCAGAGGTCTTGTTGCGCGAGCTTCTTTCAAGGGGTACGCAGAAAACGACAATATATACACCACCTACAGAATATGACTATTACTATTACAATGGTAATTCGTACCAATGATTGGAAACATGATCCGTATCGAAGGTTTCGTACCAAGATACGAAATGTTTATGAAAACTTCGAACCCAATAATCGCGAGAGGATGTTTGGAGGTGACAGGGACTGGCTGAAGAGTGGTAGGGAGTACCTACCACGGTTATGAATATGGCATCTGTGACAAACTACTTCACTCAAAAGTGGCTAAAGGTGTTTACATGGGAGATCGCACTTCAGCCTTCACAGATGACAAAAAACGGCGCTACAATTTAGGTGCTGTGAGATACATACTGAGTTCATAAGTGGTTGGAGGGATCGTATTCGGAAGGATCCAGAACGACAACAATCGCTGTTCAAGTCTCATGCGAATACTTTAGGATATATTGTGTGGATCATGAGCAAGAGAGGTAATAACTAAATTATGTACAAAGCCTACTTTTTACTGCGGATTGCCGGAAAGAGAGGGTTATAATACTAGAATTTAGTGTTTTTTTAACGGCGCCCCGCATGCCTACTGAGTCCTCCAGCAGTCGGATGTGGCCACAAACAAGCTGTCGCTAGCTAAAGGCAAAATAGTAACTGCAGGTACACATGTGCGGTTATAACAGTCGGCAACCAAACAATATTTTATGTTTGCTAAAAAGCTATTAACTTACGGTACGAACTCAAGCCTATCAGAGAGTTTCAGACAAGGGTACTTCAACTCTAAATTAAATGTAACAGTTTACTGCAGTTATGCTAAGGAGAAGCAGTAGATTCCGAAGTGTTGTCTCTCCCAAGAGTTTCTGTATAATCGATGCAATAAATGAAAACTCTTCGCGTCTGCCACTCCTTTTTCTGCACGGGCTAAGGATAAATTCAAACAAGAGAAGTGGTTTTCTGAATGCTAACAGATGTGGTTTTAATAAAACACAATGACCTTGAATATTTGCCATAACTAGGAATAAAAGCAAGTACAAAACATTTATGCTGATACAGCTTCTCTTGTTGATAGTCGGGAGATGATATCAGTCCAAAACATTGGGCCCCAATTAGGAAGGTGCTTTATTTGTTTAAATATTTTGGGCTTCATTTGCTAAATATTGACTACGTCAACTGCTTTCGTAAAGCTGCAGTGTGTTTCCTTATGGCAGGAAGCTTCAAGAAACCCGCCGCGGTAGCTGAGTGGCTAAGGCGTTGCGCTGCTGAGGACAAGGTCGCTGGTTCGATCTTCGGCCGCGGCGACCGCTTTTCTGATGGAGGCAAAAGGCAAAAACGCCCGCGTGTACGAGATTTCGCCGCACGTTAAGGATCCCCAGGGGGTCAAAATTAATCCGGAGCCCTCCCCTACGGCGCGCCTCATCGTCTGCGTTGCATCGGCGCGTTAAACCCTACAATCAATGGAAGCTTCTAGAAGCTCCTTGCTATAAGGACGTATGTAGATGGCGCTGCTCGAACTTTAAAGTTTTCGGCAGGACGTCTGTCACGTAGCTTCTAATCCTTTCGCGTTCATAATTCATAAATTTCTAGAGCACCTTTGTAGAAAAATTGAGCCTAATACCACCGATAAGTTTAGAGATATAAGATTTTTCATTTTTCCGCGCAGGGCGCTTGCATTGAGATGTGTTGCATGCCTTCACCTGGTGTCAAGGCATGTATAAAAACCTAGCTTACTTTCCAGACAGGGTGACCCCTTCATACTGGCGTTATGGCGGGCTGTTCCGATAGACTGACAAGTTAAATAAGCTCGCTAGGCGCATTCTTCTTAAACTTTCAACCAAAAGCCAAAATGTAAACAAAACAGTCACCGCAAACCTGTTTGCCGAAGCCACTTGTGCAAAATCGCTGAATAACGAAGTAATTCACCTGTCAGACCATTCAAACGGTTAAAATGTGTCAAAAACCTTCCAGCCGCATTGCAAATGCACTTAGTAATAATAACGGCCGTATAAAGACTATATGAACAACCCGAAGTAACCGCAAGCATAACCTGTCCAGCCAGTGGGGTGAAATTTCAAAACAAAAGCGAAGTACTCACTAGGCAGGGGTTGAAGGTTGTTGGAAAAGCTGAAGAAGATCTCCCCCGCATCGGATACAAAATTAGGAAGAAAAGAACTCTAAATACGTTTCGTGCTACGTCAGGAGCGCCCGGCCAATACGGGCTATATCGGTAAAATTTGAACAACTCGGCAAGCAATAGGCGCACAAAAAGTAAAACCCCTTGCCGTGCCCGACCGAACAAGGGCTGCCTGGATATGTGATTGGTGCTTATTTAGAAACTACGGAAATAGAGACCTTGTGGTCTGGTTGTGGTCCAAATATTCCCGCACGTCAGAGCGCACAGTGTTGCCTAACTTCTGCGCATCCCTGAGGAAAGATCAAGTTGTTGGTGGAGCTTACGATACACCGAGTTTCGGCTAAAATAGAATTAACAGGCGAGGACATACCCTAATACAACTTCAGCAGGCTTTTTCCAGCTGCGCATCAAACTATTCATTTTTTGTAGCTATAGAGTTTAGCATGGCAGTGTTTTACATTTCCGATGGCCAGACGTCAATGGATCCCCTTAGTAAGCCAGCGTTGCAGCTTTTCCTTTGGAACCGTGCGAAATAAAAGCGCAACCGATGTACGCTGGCTCAATGTCACGGCAGACGCGCGCGGCAACGTCGTCCGCGGGAAACGTGTGTCGCTCTCTCGGTCGTTTTCCTCTGACTCTCTGTGCCCAACTCATGCAGTTAAGGAGTGCTGCCTGCTGGGGAAATAACCATCACCCCGGATACCAGAGCGGCGACACTAGATAGTTTCAATGATGCAAGGAAGGCTCTTGGGAACAATAACAGCACTCCCTCACAAGAGAAGGATCTGGCCACCCTTGTGTAGTAGTTGGCCGCTACCTCTTACGACTGACCAACTCAACTCTCGGCCCTCAGACCCCAGTAGCTTCATAGCACCTGTACACGGCCGCGGTCAGAACAGCGATACAGCGGAGAGTGCAAGAATATCTGGGTCTGTACAGGCCGCCTTTGTAACTTGACCCTGGCAACGCTCAACGCACGCAACTTGTCTAGGGAGGTAAATTTTATTGTACTAGTAGACAAGCTCTCGGACATCCAATGTGATAAAATAGCGTTAAGCCATATTAGAACGACAGTAGACGGCTTCATGGAGCTCATTAGCAGGCATATTCTATGCTACAGTGCATTATCAATAGAAACACGAACACGGGGTGGGTTTTTTTAATCCACAGAGGAATACCAGGAGACGTGGAAGAATTTTGGAGCATTAGTGGGAGAGTCGCGGCTGTTGTAATCAAGCCGAACAAGCGTAAAGGTTAAAGATAGTATAGGCCTATGTGGCAACAAACAACTGTGATTATGAAGCGGTAGATAGCTTCTGCGAGGAAGTCGAATAAGCACTGAAAAAGGTAACAACGCAGCTAACGATTTGGATGGGATAATTCAACTCGAAGGTTGATAGCAAGTAAATGGGTTAAAGGTCAGTGGGAAACTTTGGAATAGACAATCGCCACACTCGAGAAGAAACACTGGTAGGATTTGAAGAGGAAAGAACCTGAGGTGTATAGAACACATTCTTCTACAAAGGAAAGGTTAGGAGATGGACATGGGAAGGTACCAATGGCACAATAATAACGTAATTGACTTCATTTCAATGTACAAACCAGGTACCATGCAAAATGTTGAATCATAGCAGCTATCATATATCGCAAGAGCGAAAAAACGAAACTCTTGAAAAGTAGGAAAGCCCGCATGAAGTCAGTCAGAGCCAGGTCGAAGGAGTTTAAAATCACTCTTAATAACAAATTCCTTCTTCGGAACGAGCAGAACGTGGCCAGTCTAGAGAGGCTAAACGACATCCTAACATCGGCACTCGGTGAATCATCAGAAGCGGGGGGAGAACAAACATGTAGGAAAAAAACTTAAAAACTAACCAAGAAATCGAGTCAACTATTTTTCATACGTACGAAAGTGAAAGTGTCAAGTGCGGGGGACCTGATTGCAGTAGCCCAGCTGTCGAAACTGTTTGGCAGCTATCGAGGTAATGCTTCAAATATGGGGCAGCGTGAAAGCAAGCGGGAGAAAGCTTGCCATCAGCAAAGCCCGGATGTACGCACTCAGAGGCGATCAGGGTAACATTATGCACAACTTCGATGAGAGATACTAATGGTAGCAGAACGATTCTACACCAGGCTGTATGCCAGCGACGTTAGACAGGGGGAAACTACTAACAGTACAAGCTCATCTTGCGTTGTCCCACTAGTCACGAAACAGAAGTTGGAAAGGGTCTCAAAGCATGTTAATAGGAACATCTGCAGGTGACGACGGCTTAGCCGTGGATAGTTTTAAGGAGGGCGGACGTATTGCACTGGAAAAGCTTGATGTACTATTTTCGGAATGCTTGAAGACTCGGAAAGTGCCCATAGCCTTTAAAAACGCCATCATTCTGATTCATAACAAGGAACATCCGAAAGAGCTCAAGAATCACGGACCCATCAGAGTACTTTGAGTTGTTTACAAGCTGTTTAGCAAAGTTATAGTTAGCCGCATAGGTGACAGCCTGGGTTCCAAACAACCAAGAGAGCAGTCTGGTGTTAGGAAAGGGCAGTCGACCGTGGATCACATCAGTGTCGTCAATTAAGAGATAGAATAATCTGCAGAGTACACCAAACCCGTTGACATGCATTCATAGATTATGAGAAAGCCTTAGATTACGTACTCACCGCAGCAGTGCTAGAACCACTATACGACCAAGGAATAGAGGAGACCTGCATAAGACTTGTAGAAGGCATATGTAAGGAATGCAAGGGCAAGGTAACACTCTCCGAGCAAGGGGATAAATTTGTGATCTGAAACGAGTAAGACAGGAGGATACCATCTCGACAAAAATATTTACAGCAGGTCTTGGGGGGTCATTTAGAAGGCTCCAATGGGAAAACAGGATTAAGAATAAACGGATAATACTTGAGCCATTTGGCATTTGCTGACGGCGTAGTCTTGCTGAGTGAGACTGCAGAAGACATGTAAACAATGCTTGCATACTACAATCAGAAAGCCCGGCAGTGGGCTAAAAATAAATATGAATAATTCTGAAGTGATGAGAAATAGGCCCGCCGAAAAATACCTCTTTACCACAGGAAACGAAACGCTAGAAGAAGTAAGCCAATTTAACTACCCCGGACGGATGGTTAGCGCTGACCATAACCAAGAAACAGAAATCCAGCGCAGAATTCGTATGGGTTGGGGAGCACTCGGCCAGCAACCCCAAATAATGAAAAGTTAGCTACCTCTGTCAATCAATAGAGAAATCTACAAACAGTACATACTCTCGATGACTATATGCGGAGCTAAAACTTACTGCCTTATAAATAACTATAAAAGCAATTTAAGGTTGGCTCAACGGGCCATGGTACAACTATTGTGGGGAATGACACTCATGGCTAAAAACCAAGCTACTTGGACCAGAGAATAAACTATTCTCGAAGAAGTAACAGTTGTAAAAAAAGAAAGGAAAATTTACTGGGGTGGCCATGTAGTGATACAAGCCGACAACCGTTGCACAATTAAGGCAACAGAGTGGATACCAAGAGAAGGGTCTAGAAGAAGTGTAAGGGCAATAACGCGATGTAGGGATAAAATAAAAAAATTGGTGCCTAAACTGGGGTCAGGAGCAGTGCAGGACTGGCGCAGAGAGGCCTTCTTTCTTCAGCGAACCTGAGTAGGCTGGCGATAAGGATGACGATAACTTAAATAACGGCAAAATTTCAACCTTATCAGCCAAGAAGATATTTTGAGGAGATATTGTTTTACCCAGCTTCCCCGTAAATACATGCCATTGAACATTGTGTCGTTCATGTAAGACATTACCCAGAAGGGGCAGAGAATCCAGAAAAGCAAAATATTCCCAAAAATTTGAAATTACATGCAAGCAAGATTTTCGTGTGTCCAACTACCATTTGTCAGTGTAAAACGTACACACAAGTCCTCCCTCGCATGCCAAACAGAACATCCGCTACACGACCCCCCCTTTCATGTGAGATTAAGGGCGAGGATTCGATTCCCGGCCGTGGCCCTTTTCCTGGTGGAGGCGCAAAGCAAAAACGCCCGTGTGTTGGAGATGTCGGTGCACATTAAAGATCACCAGGTGTTCGTAATTATTCCAGAGCTGTCCACTACGGCGCGCCTCATCACCCGTGTAGCGTCGGTGCGTTAAACCTGAAAATCAGTCAAATCAATTTTTGGCGAACGAGCGAAGGTACCGGAAGCCGTCCTTCGCCTTCTTCAAAACTTAGCAACTGACGGCCGGCATATCATCCTGCCGTAACTTCTGTGTGGGCGGCCGTTCTGCAACTTGAAACTGTTCCACCTCGTCGCCCCTGGCAGAAATCTGCGCTTTTTACCTGAAAGATGATTTATCTGTCAGTGCACAACACACCCCAGCAATCGTCTCCACATTGCTGCAGCGCGGAACCAATACGTCTTCCATAACGTGCACCATGGGTGTTTCGTTCTTCTTTGCCCGATTTTACCTTCTTTCTCTGTTCTTTGTTGTGGCTCCGTAGGCGGCGATGCCTCGTGTTTAGCAAGCGGGTGCGTTCATTGTCTGTTTGTCAGTCACCAAGTTGTTGCTGCGGTGGCATGTAGTTCGAAAAATCCGTGGCAGAACCTAATCAGTTTGAAAATAACCAGCTTTTTGAAGCAAAGCTTTCTACCACTACCAGGCAAAGATTCCTTCGTGACCGCTCGACAAGAAATTATGAACACGGATGGGGAGGGGAGGAGGCGGTTTTCACTTCTGGAGCACAGTGTAGATCACTCTAAACTTTTTTTCCACCCATATACTCCCTAGAGGTTCTTTTTCGCCTGTCCTCTAGTGATCCTCCTTGTAGGAGTTTTTTTACTACATGGAAAAGGGAGGTTTTGTTTACCTCCTCAAAACAGGGTGTTTTTAGGTGATAGAAAGGAGGTAGTTAGGGAGTGTTAAGAAATGTTAGGGAGAATTTAAGGAGATCAAAATGGAGTATTCTTTACTTCCTCAAGGCGTTTTTAAGTGATGTTTATGGACTTTTTAGGCGGTTGAATAGGAGCTTATTATGGCTCCCTTGGGAAGTACTTATGTTATTTTAGGGGCGTTTTGAGGAGGTTCAAGGGAAGCATTTACTTCTTTTGCATGGAGTTTTACGTTTTGTAGGCCTCGCGAGGGGAGTTTTTAGGAGGTTCAAGGGAAGCATATATTTCTTTTGAATGGAGTTTTGCAAAGTTGGGGCGGTTTTGTAAGCCTTCCGAAAGGAGTTTTTTCAAGGCCACAAGGGAGAGTTTCTAGTTCCCTGCGGGAGTACTGATTTCACACGGTTTTCCTCGGTTTCAGGTTTATTTCAAAGGAACTTTCACATACAAGTTTACATGGTACATGGTGTACACAAGGAGGCTCCGAAATAAAAACTTAGGGCGACCTCCTATAAGAAAGCAAAAATCGTAAATTGCTAAAAACACGCCAGTTAGGAATGGAAGACAGCAATAGAATGCTAGTTGAAGAAACCGTAGAATTAATATTACTACAAGAACTGGAAATACGCGAAAAACAAAGATAGGCGCAAACACAACCACATGGTAAGTGAAATCATTATATAATAATAGCGGATCAAGAACGCGTCAGTACTTATCAGAACTTATCAGAACGCATCAGCACTCAGTACACAAAGTGAAAAAAAATGGTTGCAGTGGTTTACAACAAAAAAAATTTCAGTTGGTGGTGAAATGAGCGATCTGTGTGCTAGTTGAACAAACTGTAGAAACAATATTACTACAAGAACTGGAAATGCGCGAAAACCATATAGGCACAAACACAACGGCATGGTAAGTGACATCATGATATAATACTAGAGGATTGAGAACGCGTGAGTACTTATCAGTACGCATCAGTACTCAATACACAAAGTGAAAAAAATGGTTGCAGTGGTTTACAACAACAAAATTTTTTTCAATTGGTGGTGAAATGTGCGAGAGCTGTGTAACGATTTGATATTGAAAGGTAACGAGCATTTTGTAGATGGTAAAGGCACAAGAGATAAATGATGTAGGAGACAGACTGCAGTGAGATGGCTATGGATAAATGAGTAATATAAAGAACGAGAAATATGCTGCGGAAAATACCAGTGCGTTTTGATAAAGACACAAATGCGCCAAGAAAAGTGACCCAGTCTGAGGGGTTAATTGCAAGAATATAGAACAGAATGGGTGGTATCGCGACAGCTTCTTCAGAGTGAGAAGAAAAAGCCATGTAATTCGTGTTTTTCCGATAATTTTGAGTTGATTCATTTGGCACCAGTTGCCAACATTATTTAGATAATTGTTTCAAGTTATACTAGTTGGTTAATATTATTGCTTCACTAAAAGATAGCTGTATTATCAGCATACAGAAGGGCCCATCAAATATCCCCTGTTCAGTAAAAAAAAAGAAAACGTCAGAAACATAATACGAAATTCTTTAAACTACTATCCAATGATTACAAGATTGAAAACAAATAAAATAGTGGTGAGGGATATTGATGCGATAAAAGTTAATTAGTTCTAAATCCTTCACACGTGGTTTGGTGCTGGCAAGGTCCAAAAAGGCATGTTCCACAAACGTTAGAGCTCTGTGTGCCTTCTTGGGATATTGAATGTTGAAAACCCAGAACGATGCAAACAGACTACACAGTCCTCCCAGTAAAGATGATGCAGTCAAGACACTCTGGCCATCGATGCGGAGGCTAATTTCCCCTTTCGCGGAATGCAGGCAGGGAGTCAAAGGAACATCTACCTGAAAAATCAAAAAAGAAAAAAAAATGCCCCACATGTAAAATTCAAAACAGACACTATGGTTAAACGAACTTATTAATTCGGCACAGTAATAAAATTGTTATGCCAGGTTCCCTGCGAATTTCAGTACTTAAATTAGGAATGCAAAGGCTTCATAAAACCAAGTGCCAGTACATTAACCATCGTGGCTTTTGCAGCAATAAAAAAGATATTACTTCCGCACAATATACTCGAGCACAACTTTAAATGACAGTGAAGTTAAAATGCAAGTCTCTCTAGGTTGATAGATTAGCTCACGGGGAACACTATTATACCCCTCTTACACCTGGCATTTTTTTAAAAATAAGGTTGAAACTAGCAAAAACACGTTTTCACCGGAAGGGCTTAAGTGGCCTGACGCGCACAACTTCTTTCTTGGCTGCCGCTGGATGGTGCTACTCGTCCATACTTGGGGTGGCAGTACCGCTTTCCAAGGGAGCATGCGAGCTACGCATGAGAAAATCGTTCGACGCCAAAACTTGCGAGGCCTCAAAAGGCCAATGTTCTTCTTCAGTGAAGCGTAAATACTGATCACAGGTCCAATGGAGAAACATTTTGCTTAGTGGTCTCGAACGGCAAATGACAGGGGAGTTTGGGGAAGCATGAGCGATTTGACCGGAACTGACCAAACTGCTTGGTACGTGGTAATGTTGTATTCAGTTGCTTGTATACTGCTATTAATCACCGCTGCTTCACTTGCTTCCGGTTTATCCTGATGCAAACAGCGACTGCAGTCGTGTTTGCGTCACGCTTGATGAGCAGCGATTTCCCAGCACTTAAGGCATCTCGGCACTAAATCAATGCTGAAATGGCTATGCGGAGGTCCGACTTCCGTTTGAAATCAACTTGCTGGTTGTCTTCAATGACCCTTTAACAACAAGTTACCCTTATGCCTCATCACTGCAACCGATTGTTCCTCCGTGTTGTGCAAAGTGTGTTAGTGTAACGTGAAACGAACCGTTTCTGTGATTTGTAGGACTGATTCTGCTATTAATTACTGCAGTGACAACAAGCTATGAAAGAAAATCCCGCCATCTCCACGAAGTGAATGATGATGAGAGGGGCGAATCTAAAATGCTTATCAGCAGACAATGTAACGCATTAAGTGCAAGCTGCTTTCATAGTGTGTGCATTGACATTAGGATATGGCCCCCTGGCAGAATGATGCGCTGCGCGAGATTTTGCCGTACCTAAAAGGACAGGCAACTCATTTTTACGGAGTATAGAATCTGTAAAAGGGTTGCGAGTTGGGCGAGTTGGTAATTATGCATTGCGAAAAATAAACTGCGCGCAAATTAACGAGGACAAGAACACATGAAGACAGCACAAGCGCACACTCGCAACAAGTTTATTATTGCACAATTCAAAGCTTTATATGCCCAAGCGCCCAATTGCCGCGCCCCCAATGCGTCACAGTTCTCGGCGCACTCAGCCGAAAATACTAAAAAACCGTAACAACAAAACCACAAAACGAACTTTGAGGCGCACGAAAGGCGAAAAATCAGCAAAGATAACCGCATCATACATGGATTAGGACCCCCCTCCCACCCCCAACACGCATTCCCAGAAGCACCGAAATAGCGCTCAATGTGCGTCTAAATATGCGACTTATCGATTAAGCAGGGCGATAGAGGGATGACTGACACATTCGGAACCAGCTTTTCTGATGTGGCTGGCTTCTACAATTTCTCGCGTTTGCTGGTTCTTATGTCGCAAAAGGATGGCTGTGCGCTCAAACACAGGGACACAATCAGGTCTGCATGCGCGGCAATGAGAAGATAAGTGGCTCAGGTCACGTTGAAAAATGAAAAAAAAAAATATTCCGTACTTTTAGACGTCGTACGCTCGAGTTTGTGACAACGTACCCGTGTGCGGCTCTGTCCTGAAGTTCGGAGAATTGCAGGCGGGTTGTGTTATATTTCTCGTCTTGCATTACGCTTTCTTTTATATATTAGCGCCCTCTTCCTCGACCTCTCTACCTTCCTTACCGCTTCCGTCTGACTGCGCTGATTTTCGCCAGCACGAAGTAACCGTCACGTTGCTTTAAAACGACGCCGCGCGCGACAAACGATTTTACCTCGAATGCCCTGTTACAAACCAGCCTACAAAAGAATGCGAACGCATACCCCAAAACCCACAAACAAGTAAAATAATACGAGTGTGCGCTTTTTTCTTTGCCCGTGCGCGTACGAGCGGTGAGCGGCACGGGTACCCGGGTACTTCGCTGTTAACCCTATCCAAACGTTTGACAAACGCATCGACTGATGAAAGACCACTTACCAGCGAGCTGTCCACACCTGTCGCCGTATCCAAATGCTTTTTGCGGCCGTTCCTCGTGTGACAGGGGCACATGAAAATGTTTCCACCAAATGGCACTACTAGTCCTTCACAAATAAGAAAAAACGACGGCCCAAGGCGAGGCTTGAAGCTCCGGCCGCGCCGAGTCACCGGCCGCGCTGCGTTGATAGCACTGAGGCCAGAGGTTGTATACATCCGGGCAGCCAGTCGTGCCGCCAGGGCAAGTTGAGTCGCTGCAGTCGGGTGCGTTGGCGCGCTGGCACGGGAATTTAAATCGTCTATGTATGCGCAAGCAAGCGAAGCAGATGAACGTTGCAATTGTTTGCAACGGCGAGAACTGCCTCTTCGTTAGCAGCAGAGTTTGACACCACCTATCGCCAAAATAAACAGATTGAGACAACACGGCCGCGCTCTCTGCCTGTGATCGCGCTGGTTGAAGCATCTATACGGGTATACGTACGGTATTGGTTTTGCAGCTGCGTGCAACCGTTGCGTCCTGCTTACTCGTTCTAATTAGCATTAGGCCACGGTTGAAGTGCTGGTGCACGGAGACAACAGAAGACTAACATGGCGACCGCCCGCTTGAGATGATTACCTCAGATAGGGCGTTTATTGTGGACGTGGTAGTATACAAGGAACCGAACGCCATCTCACAAATGGTGTTAAGTCGTTCTAAATCCTCCCTTTTGCTACCCGGATGGGCAACGGTACTACCGTGGAGGTTCATCCACTTCTTTAGATCATGCCTAGGGAGTACATTTTTTGATATAGGTACTTTTCAGGGCACATTACTTGATTAAAACTCCATTTCCGGCTAGTTTGCGTTTACAGTGATGGCGCGGCGATAAGGCGCTATTACAAAGTGTTCCCGCGCGCAGTGGTGCTGCCACTGGCGGTTACGTTGGAGAGACGGCTGTGTGGTCTGCTTTAGCGGCTGTTGTTTTAGGCCTGTTCTAGCGTGCTTCGCGTTCAGTGTGCGCTTCCTTTTTCAGGGCTGAATTATTTGCTCGACACCACCTCCCGGGTAACCGCGACCCGACGGAATTAATGGTCCTACGGCAAAGATTCGTTAAGGATTGATTGACAGAGCGGGAAAACAAAACGTAGAGACCACATACAGACATCTGGCCGCTAGAGAAACACTGGCTTTAGCGAACTGCTTGGCATGAATGGGACACCATTTTCTAAGTTTGTGAATAGCAATTTAGTTGTGTTTTATAAGGTATTATAAAAGGCGAAAAAAGTAACGTTCTCTGTTTAATAGCGATTAGAAAAGTGTTTTCCGCTTTCTCGCATTGTTCAAACTTACTAAAATAAGTAGTTGAGCATGAGATGAGAATTCCACGTCAGGTCATTGTCAAAGATTAGTCTGCGATATTTTACAGCCGAGGCATACTTCACTTGTTAGCACGTAGAAGAAGAACATGAAGACGTGTGCAAAATAAACGGGTAATCAAGCACTTTTTTGCAGATTGCGGAAGCACACAAGTTGCGTTCTAACAGTATTATTTGTCATTAAATAGCAGCAAACCAGTCCATTGTATGATTGGCAGCAGTCTGCAACGATGCAATGGCATGATGAATGTGTGATGCGGAGGAAACTATCAAAGTGTCATTAGCGTATTGAAACAGCGGAGTGTAAACTGCATTACAAAGATAATGAACAAAATTTTTAAAGAGCAAGGGGCTTAGAATCGAACCATAAGGTACTCCAGATTTTATCTGGGAAAGCTGCTACGAGACTTTTCTAGGGAGACACATTGACGCCGGCCATTCAAGAAATTTTGAAGCAACTGCAAAAAAGGTCCTCCAAATCCAAGCAAACGAATTTTACGTAAAAGATGACTGTAAGGTACACAGTCAAATGCTTTCTTAATATCTAAGAACAGAGCACAGGGAACTTGTTTATGTTCGAAAGCCATATTTAGCAAGTCAAAAAAGTTTCATGCAGAGTTTGAGTGCCTCCTTATTCAACAAACCCGTATTGGTGAAGTGAAATAACACATGAAGTTCAAAAAAACCCATGAAATACGAATTAACGAACCTTCACTGTTCCATCACTCATCTCAGTGACGTGTCTGTTATAGTGAAAAATCTGTGCCTATCTTAAATGCGTTCCTAGCTTGACTCACTTTATAAATGTTCAACTTTTGCAAATCCTATAGCTATTAAACCTTAAATAACGTGTCTGTCATTCTTTGAAATAAACACGCGGTGTTTCCCAACTAAATCCGGCGACATGAACGCGCTACTTGAAAGTTTTGATGCAACGTTTACGGCCATACTTTTTAACGAGACGTGGTATAGTTCCCCACAAGGTGTGCGCTGTTCTGATCCCTATGAGTATTAAAGACGATAGTTTTCTTGAGCTACTTAAACACAGAAATTTTGGTCTGTCTCTCTGTCGTTCTGTCTGTGAGTCGATTCAGCCACCCGGCCAAAGTAAAATAGATATTGCGCAATAGTCTTATACACTCACAGCCAAATGGAAACGTCTAAGCCCGTTTATATGTTCCTACGTGCCAACGTTGTTGTACAAGAACAAGACATTACGCAAACATGAGAAAGGAAATTAATACACAAAAGATATTTACAGTGTTCCTTTATTTAAAATTCATGGATGCTTGGTTTTTTTTACAGCAAATGATATTCTGCATCTAGTGCAGAAAGCCACCGCCTGCTGTTGCCCGCACCACCTTCTTCCGACATATCAAAAATCACGCGGCAACAGCAAGGAGAGGTTCCACTAGCTAGGTTCCACGTTCTGCTTGGAACATACGTGGAGCACCAGTGTGGTGGAGCCCGGCCAGGCGGTTCTATAAACCTTGCAGTCGGCCGCCTCGAATTCACGGGCGTCTCCGCCGTACTTCAGCGCTGGCAAGGAGGAACCCGGCCTGTAGCAGTGGAACGCGGTAAATTCAAATCGCCTTGAGTAAGCCTCCAGTTTGTTTACCTTTGGATGAGCGCGACAGTACAGGAACAGCATGATGGGTGAGCGGGGAAGCAAAGGGGGCATGTTCTTGGCAAATCCCTTCAAAGACTATCGTCTTTTGACGACATTTGCAGCGGAAGGAGCAGATACGCGGCCAATGTTTTTTTTTCGAAATGGGCAGGAAAAACGTGGGCGTTGAGTTTCGATTCTTGTTCAGGATAGGCCTCACCTGCGATGTAGTTATCAAAAAATAGCCTACTTACCGCTGAATAAAAAATTTGCTACCTTCCGAACTAACACTCTCATATCGGTTATATACAGGGCACCTTCAGCGAATTTAAACAAATTGTTTTAACTTATTCAGAATTTTACTAAACATTAAAAAAATATTGATCTCAATTCAGTCGGCAGTATGAACAGTGACATCGTAGAACATACAAACTCACAAGTAGATTTTCAATCTACCACAAATGTAGGTTTCCGTCTACTACAAAATGTCGGGAGTGCAGTAGCGCACTCCCGACATAGCATGATGTTTGGAACCGTCTGTGTAATAAATTACTGTGTATTCTTTGTATTTTGTGTTTAGTGCCGAAAATTCCTGCAAAATATGTTTTCACGGTGTCTGCTTTTTTGAAGGCTTGGTAGTGTGAAGTCACCTGTTGTCGGAAAACTATACCAAGGTGGTAGTTGGTTCTGTATATGAGCAATTTGAGGTAATGTGTCCAGCATACCGCGTTCTTGGCAATTATCTTGCAAACAAAGAAGCAATGGTCTGATAGCGTGGGGTTTATTACTAAACAGTGTCCTAGATGGGCATTTTGGAACTATGGGGTAACAGAGATGTTTTGTCATTGAACGGATCTTTAGTATGTATGAGCATGTCAGCATTGTTCTTCTATCAGTGAGTGGTGGTTCATTTGTTTCGACGTAGAGGCTGTTTATTGGTGACGTCCTATACGCCCCAGACGAGAGACGTAAACCTAAATTGTTAACTGGGTCCAATCGTTTCAAGTAGGACTGTCTCGCGGAGCCATACACAATGCTACCATAATCTAAGCAGCAGTGTACAACAGAACGGTGAATTTGTAAATGGCAGGCCCTGTCGGAGCCCCAATGTTTGCGTGATAGGAACTTAAGTATATTTATAGCTCGCGAAGCTTTCTTTTTAAGCATATTGATGTGGGGTAGGAAAGTGAGTTTTTTGTCGAAGATTATGCGTAGAAATTTCTGTTCGGTTTGTGTGGGTAAGTCGATTTCCTTGAAGTTTAAGGTCGGATTGGTCTTTAAGCCTCGTTTGAGAGAGAAGAAAATAGCTACGGTTTTGTGTGGTGAAAACCGAAAACCATTTTTGTTTGCCCATTGTTGTCAGTTTATTTATAGTCAACGCTACTTCTCTCGCATGTTGCTACATTGGAAGATGTGCAAGCTATTTGAAGATCATCAGCATAGACAGAGTACATAATCGACTTTAGAATTACTTTGCATATGGAGTTCATTTTTACAACAAACAGTGTTGTGCTTAGAATACACCCGTGAGGGACCCCGTTCCCCTGTACAAAGATTTTTGAGACGGTTGAGCCCAGGCGTACTTGAAATGAACGGTTGGCTATGGAGTAATTCAGGCAGTTCAGCTTTCTTCCACGAATGCCTAACTCTAAGCAATCGCGCATTATTCCAAATCTTCATGTAGTGTCGTAGGCCTTCTCAAGATCGAAGAAGACCGCAGGGCAGTTTTGTTTGTGTATAAATACTTCTCGTACGGTATTTTCTAGGCGGACAAGATGGTCAGTTGTTGAGCATGCTTTTTTGAAACCACACGGGTGAGCATCAAGAAGTTTGTTTGATTGTAGAGCAAAGTTTAATCTATGTTAATACTTTTTAGCTATACAGCTGGTAAGGGCTATTGGTCTGTAACTACAAGGGGAGGTCGGCGGCTTTCCAGGTTTTAAGAATGCTACAATGAATGCTTTTTTCCAAGCTTCCGATATTTTCCCAAGTACCCAAACTTTGTTAAAAACGTTTAAGAGTTCTTCCACAGAAGAACTTGAAAGATGTGCAAGCATTTCATAATATATGTCATCTGGGCCTGCAGCGGTCTGCTTACCGGTCAATAAAGCTCTTTTTAGTTCTTCAAGTGCCATTGAACTATTGCATGATGCGTTTGTGCCTCCACGTGCTGGCAGTCTTTGTTTTTGTACTGTGTTTTTTGTATTTTAAAATTAGTCTGTGTAGTGTACGGAACGTGAAACTCTCGAGAAGTGTAAACCCAGTATGCCTTCCTGTTCTAAGCTTGTTTGTTTATCCGGGGCTGTTAACAGAGGAAGTGTGTAGGGGGAGTATGTACCGTTTAGTTTATGAACTTGCTCCCATACCTTTTTTTAAGTTACTGAGTTGTTTATGGATCACACATAGTTTTGCCATAAAGTTTTCTTGGCATTGCCATGGATATACCATGCATTAGCTGTTTTTCTTTTAAAATTTATGAGGCTTTCCTGTATTGGGTATCTTCGAAAGACACCCCTTGTTTTACTTTGCTCTTTTTTGCCTGTTTACACTCCACTGTCCGCCATACTCTGTGGTTTTGTTTCACCAGTGCAGTGGACTGCGGAATGCCTCTGCGTGCAGCATTAACGATGCAGGATGTAAACTCTTCGTTCAGTTATTCAATGTTAAAGCCTTCAGAAAAAACCTCACCTAAATTTTCTTCGGAAGTAAAAAGTCCCCACTCGGCTGACTGAAGTTTCCACTGGCGTGGTTTCGTTGGGATAGTTGTTGTTGGTGATGATATTATGCTGATGCCTACAGGCAGATGGTTGCTCCCATATGGATTGTCAATGATATCCCGCTTAAAATTGCTAAAGCAAAGGGTGAACTGAAAGACAAATCTATGCAGCTCATTTTTCCTGAGCTGGGAGAGCAGTATGTAGGTTGGGCAGTGTTCAGAAGACACCTTATTGGACAAAATAATATCCTGTAAAATCTGACCTCTTGCATCCCTCTTTTCATTTCCCCCAAAAGAAGAGTGGGTAATAAAATCGCCAAATGATAAAAACGGCTCTGGCAATTGGTTAAGTAAGTCTTCCAAACTCTTGCACTGTTATTGCGAGGGTGGGTTCGAGATACACACAGCACACTGTAGTTTTTTTGGACGCTAAAAATGTGACAGCCACTGCTTCTAACCTTGTTTTCGGTATGTGTTCTCGTGCTGCGATATGACTTTGGGCAATTATTGCAACACCCCCGGAGAGCCTGCACGCCTGCTCCCGGCCGCAGCGGAAGACCTGGTATCCTTTTAGTAGGGTTTTGTGCTTAGGGCTCAAGTTGGTTTCTTGAACGCATAAGGCCAGGGGTGAGTGTGTGGACATTATGTCTTTGATGTCCTTTAGGTTATTTAAAAGTCCTCTGCAGTTCCAGTGAACTATGAACGCCATGTTATTTTCTCTGAATGGGATGAAAGATCACGTTTTATTGCCCCGTGATTCCATGTTTGTTTCTTTTTGTATTTTCTAGGGAGTTCCGCCGCCCATCCGACGTAGATGGTACAGCACCTCCTTCGCTCGTATCCATCGTCTCGCAAGAGACGCTGGAGGCTCGTGCGGATCGCACAGCTGTGGTAGTGTTAGACCTCGACGTGTGGGACGAGGCCTGTGAGCCTGCTGAACTGGGGGTCCGTGCAGCCCGCTTTGGGGGCAGTGGAGCAGCGCTAGCTGCTTCCACTGGGGGCGCGGGGGGTAGCAGGCGCCGAAGACCGCTGTGATGCTGTGCCCTGTTGCACCACAGCGGAGTATGGACGGCTATGCGCTGGTGACAGTCGCTTCCGTGCTTCGCGGAATGTTAGGTTTTCAGTCACTTTCAGTGTAATGATATCTTTTTTTTTCCACTCTGGACTACCACGAGAGTACGCTACGTGGTTGCCCTCGCAGTTCGCGCAAAGGTATGTTGTAGCTTCACCGTTTTCAGCAGGATGTTCTTGGGAGGCACATTTGGCGCAGGTGTGTTGGCCCCGGCAGCTTAGCGAGCCGTGACCGTATCGTTGGCATTTGTAGTATCGGCGAGGATTTGGAATGTACGGTCTCAGTTTCATCTTTGTGTAGCCTATATCGACGGATTCTGGAAGTATGCTGGATGCACAGGTCAAGGCAATGTGCTTAATCTGTATTCCTTTGTTTTCTCGTTTCATTTTGATTCTATAGAAATTTGTGACTTTCTGTTCTTTTAAGCCTTGTAGAAGTTTCTCCTCAGACATCTACTTTAGGTCGTCATCGGAGATAACTCCGCAGACAGTGTTGAGTGACCTGTGTTCGCTTACAGGGATCTCACCAAAAGATGTTAGCCCTGGCAGTTTGTCACACTGGTGTTTGTAGAGCAGTTCGAGTAGGAGGTCTCCATTAGCTAGTTTTTTACTTTGTAGCCTTCGCCAATGGTGGCAGTCAGGGTTTTTGCGACTAGAAATGGTGAGACAAGTTGGGCAGTTTTCTGTTCGTCGTTGCTGTGAACCATGTGGAAGCGTGGGAAGTTGGTAACGTTCTTCGTGAAAAACTTAGCAGTCATGCCGGTGCCCCCTCTTTTACGAGAAGGATCAGTTGCGCGAAAAAAAAGCCATAAAATGAAAATTATATTCGGCAATGGTGCCAGCCGCCCACCATGGAACCCTACAAGGGGACGGGACAGGAACTGGAGAGCAAGTCCTGCCCCCGCCTGCTGTACACCGTGACTATAACCTAATATGGCGAAACTCAGGGTCGTCCGCCACACAAGGTTAACCCGAGCCGCAAGGAAAAAAAGGAAACTGAGAAGGAACAAGGCGACAGGAAAGTTGTAGGAAAGAGAAAGGTGAAAGGTAGGCCAGGGAAAGGCGATTTCGGATTCCCCCCGGACGGGTCAGACCGGAGGTGCCGTCTAGGAGAAGCGGAGGCCAAAGTGGTGTGTTGCCTTCGCAAGGGGCCTTAAAGGTCCAAAAACTCGGCATCGGCTCAACCACCAGGACCCTCTTTTCCCCGGTCACGGCGCTGCCACGCATGGCTAAACGTGGGTGCTCGGGGTCCGTGGTGTCGCATAGTACACGCAAACATCTGCTTTAGCAGAGTCCCCCTGCGGGGGTCGGGGTGGAGGAATGGGTTTATGCCAGCCCGGAGTATAAGTCCTTGGGCTGCCATGTGGGCTGCGTCGTTCCTGTATAGCCTTCCATGGGTCATGGGGCCTAGGCGACCTCCAATGAGATATTTACTGCATTTTATTGCAGAAGATTTTGCCTCGCCCAAAATGTTCAATGTGCAGTTTCGAATCTGGCATTCTTGTAGTCTGTTGCTAACAAGAGGCAAGAGCAATTTTCTTCTCTTCCACCTTGTTTAGAGAAGCAGTGGTGATGGTGATGGCTATAATTGAGGTGGAGCGGTGGAGCGCGGTGGTTGATAATTGCACCACGTAGGTATCCTGATGCCTGTGTTCTGAGGTATCTGAAGATTTTGGGCCGGGTGTGTGGTGGCTGTCGCGCTAGGGCTCGAGATCTGGAGAGTGGCCGTGATGCCTGGTATATCGGGTGGATATTTCAGGGCAGGTATCATATCAGAAGGTGCTATGAGACATTTGTAGGGAGGGGACGTGCCTCTTGCACCCGGTCAGAGACAGGAATATTCTGCTATGTGAGTGTTTCTTGCCATGAGGGTGAGTGCTAATGGCGTTTCTGCTTTCAGGGGTAGTGCTCTGCGAGGAGCTCCTCGGCAGTATTGCTGACCACAAGTTGAATAATCCGAGCAGTGGAGCATGCTGAGACAGTGTAGGGCTGCCATATATCTGCTTTCCGAACAAGGCTGTTGATATTACACAGGGCCAATTTGCGTGCGGGGAAATAGACGTTAGGTATATAGGGGGCCAGAACTAAAAAATGCCTGCACGAGCCTGAGTAACGTGGATCCCCGGGCACTTCGTTATGCTCGGTTACTCTTGTAATGATTGCAATTACCTGGTCAACTGGGGATCTTAATTAACAGGTGGGCTCAGTATTTGTGTTTTCGGTTAGGAAGAAAATCTAACACGTGGAGTATTGGTCCCTGGGGAAAAGGTTGACATTAGATCAAGATTTTCTACCAAAATGTTGTAGAAGCTTTACTTTTCGCAGCGAGAACCAGAATCTCATATTTGTTGGGGAAGCAAATAAAACCTTCCGCATTTCTGTGTATTGAGACCATGTCTTTACCAGTCTGGAGAGTGCTTTCGATGTGTGCGTCCGTATACCCCGCAATCCAGTACGTAAAGTCATCAGCGTCAAACTAATGGAAGATGTTGAATATGTTTCAATTCATGTACCAGTGGATGGAAAACCACACTTAACAGGAGGAGCGTCATGACTGCTCCTTCAGGGGTGTCCCTGTTCGCGCGATGATATAAAACTTCAAATCTGGAATGCATGGGTACGGGCTGTCCAGTGCGGTCTGACGTAGTTGTACGTCCTATGTCCTGGGTTAATAGATGCCAAGCTAGTAAGGACAGCAATATGTAGGACTGCGTCGAACGCCGTTTCCAGGTCTAGTCCAAATAGTGCTGTAGATTGTACCTTGCCAGCCGGTTGGACAACATCGCTTGATGGCTGCACCGAAATATCTTGGGTAGGGAGTTTCGGCTTACACCCAATTATTTCAGACGGCGGCGCGTCAGTTTGGTTCATATGCTGAGTGATTCACGCTAATATGTGCTCGAACAACAGCCCAAGAAAGGGCGTAATGAAATTGGTGTACGGTTTGTTCAGGCGAAGCTCTGGAATGGCTTAGGAATAAACTGTATTTTTGCTGATTTGCACTGTGTGGGTTGTTCGCCCGTACAACTAAATAGGGCTGTAGTAAACTTTAATATTAGGCGCGTGTGATTATTGGAAAATTTCGAATATTACTAGAATTTTAAATATGTTATATTCGTATTCTCTTCAAAAAACATGTATTCGAAACATTTAGAAAATTCGAAAGGGTTCGAATAATGGGGTAATATGGAATATTTAGATTGATTAGTTCTAACGGGGGACGTACGCGGCCGTTAACTTCGGAATAAAATGACCAAAACATGTTCTTTTGAAGGCAACATATTCGGCGTCTATGTTTTTGTATCCTATACGTTTGCAAAGTTTTTCCACCGAAAACCGGCAATGGCAGCGTAAAAGATCGAAAAAAAAACGGCAATTTTCGGAGCACTGTGGTTGCGCAACGGTGCCACCGGGCGCGGCCATTTTGGCAAATTAGATGGGCTGAGCGATCCTCTTTCCGGCACAGGTAGTCTCTTATATCTTCGTTCATTCACAAACGAACGAACTCCAGAAAAAAAGACGCACAGACGAAGCCAGAAATATATTCTGAAGTGCGAATGACCTTCCGGTCGGCGCGCGCTGAAACAGCCCTCCTGATCGGGTGTCGCCTGACAGATTTAGCTGGGCGTAAAGCGGAGCGTACGCTCGTCGCGTCGCGCCCATGGATAGTTTTAGTACAGCGTTTTTCGTAGCGCGCGCTGACGCTTGTGGCGCCACCTGTTGAACCCAATGCGAAGTACCCAAATTTGACTTTTTTTACGTGGCTACCCAAGGCAAGCTGTATCTGCACGGCGTTTTTTTTTTCAATGTTTTAACGCTGGTTTCGATTGTAAAAATTTTGCAAGTACGATAATAAAGACCCTCTTACCTTGATTCAGTATTAGGGGAAAATATGATACACCTGTCGCGATTGTTTTGCTCAACCGCGCGACGCCGAAGTTTTGAAGCAACACGCAGTGCTCGGGATACTCACTTTATTCAGCTCTGAAATATGGCAGGACCATGCGACAAATACAACTGAGCATGTCATGCGGCGCCAATGCGACGCGCAAAAGGAAACAGCGGGTAGGCTGGCACGGCGGTTTAGTGATACACTTCACGCGGGTGTAGCAACGATGCGTTCATATTACTCACTTCCTCTTATTTATGGAGTCCAACTACAAATCCTTCACGTTTCACACGGGTAGCGCAACGTTCTCGGCTCGCGCCCGAGGGCGCGACGACGGCGCCGGCGAAAATTTTTGACTTCCCGAAATGGAGGCCGCCGATCTGCACCAACACTGCGCGCATTCCACCACCGCGACACGCACAGAAACAACGCCACCCGCTTCGGGAGCCATCCAGGTTGTCCTTGGTCGTTCATTTCTGGTCTCTATGCCTGTTGGAACTGAAACGTTGTCTCCTAACGAGGAAAACACGCGACGGTCCGCGTTTTCAGTCGGGGAACCTCCTGCGACGACCGGCCGCCGACATCGCCGAGACAGCAGCCATTTTGGAAGCAAGGTGCCTTCCAGCAGGTCCGCAGCGCCCCGCAAGCGCCCCGGAGCATACGCTCCCAGCCGTTGCGTGCGTAGCACCGCATCGTCGGGGCGTTTACGTAGCGTACTGCGCATGCGCAGTGGCGAGCCGCCCCGCCGGGGCGTACGCCCGTCCGGAGCGCGCGCCCAACTAAATCTGTCTAATGCAAGATGGCGGCCACTTGAACTGCGTAACGCTCCTTTCTGAGTTCATTTTGGTTCTTCGCTCGGCCAAGTTTCAGTTCAGTCATTTCACCTGCTGTGCTACTCAATACGGAAATTATCGCGATGGCAATGCCCGAGATCACAAACCAGATTACGGGAAGTTGCGTGGCTCGAAAGGAGGAGGAAATCGAACGCTTCGTGGTGCGCGTGACTTTACCCTGGAGGGTTAAACGCGGTGTGCGCGCTTGTGACAGCTGTTGGGGAAGTAAACTTTTAGTCTGATTTGCGATACTTGCACGCTTGCTTATTGCGTTGCTTGACAGTAGGCTCGCTAGATTTAAGAAAGAAACGGCCGACGCGTCAAAAGCTGCGGCGCGCACGGCGTAGCCGAGTGGGTTGGAGCATCACCTGACCGTAAAACTGGGTGCGAGTGAACGCCAGTAGTTGTAATTAACGCCAGTGACGTTAGATTTAATCGTAAGAGCGACGCGGTGGGCCATGTCAGGGTTAACGATGGTGTGACATGTTGCGGTATACGAGCGCCGCTATGTGGAAGAGCCATATCGCTTCCTTTCACTACGTTTATCGTGCACTTCGAGCAATCATGCAGAAAGGTCTGAGTTAAGAATAACAACGCGTTGACGGTGTTACAAATGTACCTTACTATCGTAGCACTTAAAGCATTCTTAGGGCCATAATTAATACCAATACATACATCTATAGTTTATTGCATATTGGCTGTGCTGCGAGGAATATTAGATGCCCTGAACGCCAAAAGTATTAACAATGTGCATGCATTGAAGTTTGGGTTACGCAGAATCTTATACAAAGCTTCAAAGTAGCTCATTTTATCCTTCTGGTATGTAAACTATTGGCAATGAACACCTGCGCGTACGAGTACGAAGTTGCTGCCTTAGGCGAGGTTATAAAGCATAAAAGAAGTCAAAACTCAGTTTGACTTCAAATAAAATAAAAGAGTGCGTCACTTGTTGCCATGTTCACAACACTGCAGAGGGAAGTTGTTCAGTGCAATACAGGCAACCAGCTGACCAACTTTGCATTCAACGCCCTCTCCCCCCTTTTATCTGCAGATTGGGCTATGTGCTCTTCACAGAGGAGCAAAAATTATGTTTTATGGAAAGAAAAAGGGTACAAAAGGCACTCCCCTTTCAAGGCAAGGCATTCCAGAAGACCTGTGTTCAAAAGGACACGGAAGGCTACAACCCTAGCGACTTTTGATGAATGAAACCTATGTTACAGCTTCAAACGCCGTTTTCTAAAAACGTGTTTTTTTGCCGCGTACCTAGCTTGCTCCAGTGATTTCTTCGTGACCGCTAGGTGTATTTTGACTTAGTTGTTTGAGCTACATTCCTTGATCAACAGCGCCAGGTGTGACATTCTTGGTTTTCAATGTTTACGTTTTGTGAATTTTGTATTGAAATAGTCGTTCATGGTCTTGGTGCCTTTTGTACATTGACCTCTGAAAAACATAAAACTAAAAACGCGCTCTAATTAAAAAAATGACTGTTACGACCTCGTCCATTCATTTGCAAATGCAAAGCACTTCGAACAAGTTATCCGTCATGTTTTATATGTCGCTCAAGCTCGTTACAATGTGAGCAGAAAAAAAAACTTTTAAATAAAAAAGATTTCAAAATATTGCCTTGAAATTTTCAAGATGTCATCACAGAAGCATTTCCAATAGCGGTGCCAATTTTCATCAAAATCCACAAATAAATAGAAACGCTGAGTTTGAAAGCCCCTTCCCGCCTAATTATTTTGATATTCGATTCGATATTGAAAGCTAGATATTCGTATCGAATACGATATTTGATATTCAACAATTCGATATTCGATAATTCGATATTTGACAATTTTATATTCGCACACGCCTATTTAATATGTGTGATGTATGGATCATTCAGGTGGCGGTGCATATTGTTAGTGGTAGCATCCTGGCCCGGCTCTGAGCCAGGTCTGGCGTTTTGTATTGCATTCCTAACTTCTGCCTCCGGGAGTCCTGCATCTAGAGTTTGTAATTCTGGGCATTCGTGCATCCAGTTGTTCGGGGATGTGGTACTTCTAAAATGTCAGGCTGTTGTAGAAAACTGGGTCTACTTAGGCAGTGTAGACAAGGTAGCTGTATTGGTCAATTGGCAATACACCAAAATTTACATTTGCAATATCGTATGGCTTTCGCTGATACTGCTCAAATGCATTCTCAAGACCGGACAACAGGGCGCACTTCTAGGCCGCGTGCACGTTTAATGTATATTTTATTTATTTGCCAAATTATGTGATACAAAAGATCATACGACTGTTTACCCCCGTATCCAGCGCCTGTTCCTGGGTTGAAAACAGAGTATGCACAGATGCCAGCTGCTTACTTCAATCTGCCCCCACAAACAACGTATACGGTGAACGACACATACCATTTATAGGGGTAGATTTCTGCAAAACTTTTCCGCATAAAATAAAAAGGGCCAAAATTTTACTACCTTGATAAACAATGCTACCTGAACGCCGACAATTGAAGCTATGGCCAAGGTTTTTCGTTGGCTCATTTTTTGTTCTCAGGAATTGATGGTAATTGGTTATTTATTGCGTATATTCTATATATTTGTGTTCGCGATCAGATTTGTTATTCTTGTTCTTGTGAAGCATTGAAAAACTGTGCTAAAAACACCCTGTATTTGTATTGTATGACTACTTTTGAGCTTGTTAGCCTTTTTGCATTTATATCATGTTTATTGTAGTGATTCCTTAATAAATACCCTTTTTTCATACCCTTTTCCGGCTTCGGCAACAACGTGCCAATGCAGATATTTGTTCCTTCCTCCCTTCCCTCCATTTCTTTTTCTGCCTTCCTCAAGTTATATATAAGTAGGTGTTTTCCGCGCTGTGGCTTTATTGCAACCTCAATGGTGCAGCACATTTCTGAAGTTGATTCACAACACCTGCGCCTTATCGAGACGAGCAGAGATAATTTAGGACATAACAGCCAAATCATCACATTCTGAAACCAAACTCTCGCATTTTCACATCGCATTGACGAAGGAATGACGCTTGGGTCTTAAAATGCCCATGTCGAATACAAGCTTCATTTAAGGCACAGATCAGCGATGACTACTATTACCCCTACATGAGTACTTCCCTCGGGACAAAACGAGCTACCCACGTATTCCCGTACTTACGTAAGTCTAACAACTTAGACACGCTGCTTAGCCCTCGATTGTAGTGTTCACTCCTCGTTATAGTGACAACTAAGCCATGAATAAGCTAGGGGGAGTAAAGTCCAGATGTAACTGCCTATCAAACTACTTTAACAGTAGCCTGGCGCATTTGATTGTACTTGTTAAAGCTAAGGGGCCAAGAGCTTCTAATTGGGTGGAACAGCAACCCACTCAAGCTTTTTGGTTTCTAGTCGTGGTTAACTCATTTAATTAGCGGTAATAGCCAACGTGCCTTCAAAGGGGATTGTGAATGCTTGTGTTTCCACGATGCCTCAGATAACACAAAAGCCCCCATTCTCTGTAATGCCGCACATATTGCAGCCGAAGCTAACAGCTGTGATCAATGCGTAAAATGGCTCGCATTGAAGCTCCTACCGCTTCATAGGGCATGCCTTACTACGAAAGCCCAACGACAAAGCAGTTTACTAGAAGTGGATAAATATATGTGATAGGCAAAGCTTTGCGCTCATAACAACCACGCCTGCTCCAAGAAAGCCCCGAAGAATTTTTGTGTCGTCATTTGGTGAGTCCTTTTTAATGCTAGTCAAAATATGTTGCTATCAGCTTTTTTGGCTACTTGTTTGCTGAGCTCTTGCGTCGTCCTATACTGTGCACGTTAGCACAGCCTCATGGTAGCCGCAATTATATTTACATAATTACATCGACGCTTTGCCTCAATAAAAAAACAACCCTGATCTTGTATTTAATCTTATAGCGGACCATTCAGGTCTTCACCTCAAATATGTATACTGGAAATTGAACCATAGGGCAGAACTTTTTCTGCCTATTTAACCACCGAAGCTGGTACTAACATTAGTGTAAAATGTTACGATGCGATAACCTCGTTAGTATAGATTTCTGTAATGCTTCTTTCTAGTATTTTTTTTTTTTTCATGTTCATCTTAGAAGTGATTTCTTGCTGGATATTCAATTCTGACGTTTTTTACAACGCTTCATATACACGATCCAGTTGGCTCAGTGGCTAAGGCGTTGCGCTGCTGACCACGAGTTCGCGGGTTCGATTCCCGGCCTCGGCGGCCGCTATTCTGATGGAGGCAAAAAGCAAAAACGCCCGCGTGTACGATATTTCGGCGCACGTTAAAGATTTCCAGGTATTCAAAATTAAATCGGAGCCCTCCGCTATGGCGCGCCTTATCGCCTGCGTTGCGTCGGCGCGTTAAACCCAACAATCAATCAATCAATCAAATAAATCACACGATTCCGTATTGTAGGTACTTTTACTTTAACAAGTACATTTGGAAACTTTACGAAATGATTATGCACTCCCATCTCATTTTTACCGTGTAAGAAGAAGCCATACGCTGCGAAAACAGAAAAATTCAAAGCGTGTTTTAGTTTTTTTTATAAACGAACAGCCAATAATCCTGTTTTTTATGCGATGCCGTTGAAACAAAATGTGTCCGTATATCCTCGCAGGTCCGCGGCATGAATCCATGGTGTTTCTTGATTGTTGCCGTTGGCAGCTCGGCGATGTGGGATGAGGCCGCTTCCTACCCCAGAGCGGCTGAAGAGAAGCCTGTCGGCCACATACTCGGCGAGAATGGTTATCCTGAAGACTTTGCCGGCGCCGCCTACATGAACAAGTTTGCAGTTACCTTCAGGCTTGTGAATAACCTAGCATGCAGTATGCAAAGTTTGGATGTGTATAAACTTCGCAAGCCATTTTTTTTACGTTTTTTTCTCCTGCCGTAAGCGAAAGGCATGGTATTTATGCTTCTGAAAAAAAAACAAGATAACTTAGCAAGACATAATACTCACCACAAGTCAAACCAAAAAATGTCTTTAACAGAACTGGTTGCATTATCTCAAGTTGTCCGCCAGTAAAGTTAGTCAGTGATAAATTTAAACTGTAACAAACATGTTCTGTAATAGGAAGAATGAATGAACGACTTTATTAAAAAATAGGCCTGAGGCCCTGGGGGGTTATTGGAGGATGAGGGAAGGGGAATCGAAAGTCTTATTGAAAGTCACATGTACCCTGTTAAACACAAAGAATCAATGCCGCAGCGAATGGCCTGCGTAGGTATTCTGGCCATAAAATAGATATTTCTCAGTATGGAAACTTTTTTGACGTTAGCTGCTGAACTGTGAACGCCATAATTTATTTTAGTAAAATAATAATGTCACAGAAATCACCTGTGTTTAATTCCACAGAGATGTGCACAGACAATCTCATCGGTTTATTTGCGCTTCTGCAAGTAACTTCAATAGGGCAAAGAACACAATTTCGATATCATTATTCGTGCTTCGTGCTTTTTAATTTATTTTAGAAAAACAATTACTGGGTAAAGGCTTAAATTGTTTGGGTGAAAATTCAAGTTCAGTCAATTTTGTAGCTCTCCAGCCGGTATAAAGGCAGCCTTAGGAAGAAATCTTCTGTCACCGCATGCTCAACAATGGGACACTTGCATGCGAAATTTAAATTGGTGACATCAAAGCGTCCAACACCTTTCCCTTGAATAACAAGTATTGTGTCGTTGAAGAACAGCTCTCGCGGGATATGTAGGGGTTAAAAAACGGTGATAAAACACCATCAACCGGCGTCACTTACCGACCTCGCTTTGAATTTTTATGATCGATGCTCTTAAACACACAGGCGCAATGTTCTTGACAGCGCTGGGTTTCTTGTTTGTAAAAATATTTTAACGGGCATTCATTCCCTGTCTTTGTTGACAGATGGGAATGCCCTATTGTTTGTCTAATTACGTACTTTAAATAAGTTTAGCAGCATCAGACGTTGGTCATAAAAGCTCTAGTCCAGACGTTTGTATGGCGAGCTTTTCTCCTTCATGGTGGGAGTTTTACCTGATCAGACAAATCAGCCTATTCTAGTTGCGAAAGAGCACACAGCAAAGCAGCACAAAATTTCTGTTGTTCATATGAAAAAATACTATTTCAAGAACAGCTTCAGTGTGCGTGATGTGGCAGCTCTAAAGTATTTGGGTGGATCCTCTCAACGCTATTTTAAATTAGAAACGTTGGTTTGAAATTCTTGTTATTTGTATTACATTTGACTCACGCTATCCGGTGAACATTGGAAGTTGTTCAGTGCAAGCACTTCGGTGTAACTTCGACACACGCCAAACGGGAAAATTTTGCTCGTAATTTTTAATCATTTACGCTGCGTGTGATGCCAAAAACTGACATGTTTCAAAAAACATTTTATAGTCTAACCAGCATATTAGTAAATGTGAGCTAATGAGTAGGAATGCAAAAGTCGATAGTTTGGCAACTAATCTCTGGTCAGAAGAAAGTTCACGAAAAAAAGTACGTGAGAATATCGGCTCACAATATTTCATCAATAAAGACATCTGGCTCAGTGACGAGCATAAAAACAGTAATATTCGGGCGAATGTATAGATGCACCGTCTTAACAGTTCCTCACAAGCGTTCTCAGTTGCGGGGTCCTATGACCATTTGAATTTTGCAGATTCACTAGTAGGACTGGAAATTTTAGCAAACTACAAAAATTGACTGTGGTTATTACAATACACAAGGTAGTGGGACGAGAAGATGTAATTGATTATTCTTGGTTCGGCACATGTAGGGTGCTCTATTATTGCATTACATTTTTGAAATTGTACTTGTGCATGATGCATTATTATACCGCTAATATAGATATTCTGCAGGAATGATGCTTGTGATACCCCTGTTGATTACCTACCGTAGATCCAATGTTGACGAATAATGAGCACTCATCGTATTGAATGGTGAGCAGCTTGGGAACATTTGTGTTTGCGCTGAAACTACTTATTATCTCTCTGTGCCTCTTTGCTCAAGAAAGATGCAACGTTACGAAAGAGGCAGAACATTGCGTAGATTGGGTGAGTGAGATGCTGCGATTGTCTTTGATTACGTATCGTTCCCGGACGCTGAAATTTTCTGCTTCGTGTAAAACTTCTAACACAATATACTGAAAACCTGCCCGCCATGATGTAGTCTCAGAATTTCCGGATAAACAATTGAAGTCGGGCATGGTGTCCTCGTGATCCGCTACATGCTTAACTAAGAATGAAATATTAGAAAAAGGATATTTTGCTACCACTGCGAGAACGGTTATGTTTTTTGAAGTGTGCCGTACAAGGACACGAGTGTAATGCCATGCCATTGCTTTAATTCGTTATCACTGCAAATGTTCATCATGAAATATTGCAGTGCTTCCCAAAGTCAGACGCATCGCACAGCTGAGATATTCTGTGGACGATTGTGCAGACAAAAATAGTAAACAATTCTATATCGACATTTTTAGTACAGCACTTGCAAAGGAACTTTTCATGTGACGCTAATGTTTTGTCGCTACGTTGTTTTATTACGCATGAAGTTTAAAGAGAAAATGTCACAATTCTTTCTATTGATTTGTTTGCATGAGCTATTGCTCACATGTGGTGGTGATTACTTAAAAGTGTCATTACTATTGTATTGAAACACGAACAAGCAACAAACACAACAATAGGAGAAAAAATGAGAAAAGTAGCAAAATACAACCTGACTATCAAACCTAATGATGACGTATCTAACCGTTAAGCTTTGTTACAATTCAAACTGTACTGACAGATGTCGTTCATACTTCACGTGTTCCTTCAAGGTGTTCTTTTCCTGAGTTGTGCTCCCAGATGATGTACCCACTGCTCTCGTGTTTAAAACTTCTTGCTTCGTCTTCTGTATATATTCGTTAATTTCGCACATACCGAGCACACTTTTACTGTATACATTCGCAGTACAAAGTAAGCGGCATAAGCAAGTTGGTTACAAATATCTAAATTAAATGCATATTTAACTGCACACAACGAGTGATGTGGCTGGTACAAAATACATCTCGTAACCTACACCAGCTAAAGTTAAAGAGCACATAACGCTTGCGGGGAATAAATTCACTCTGAGTAAAGAAAATTCAGTGATATAACTAGAGTTATAATGCTTGATTATGCAAAAATGATTCTAATTGACATGCATCATATGACTGTTGTCTACATAAAAGCATTCATTGAATTTTACAGTTGCCGCCTTTTAGGGAAACTTGTAACCGAGAAGACGCCTACTATCACTCCGACCTGGTAAGGAAGCCCTTCTTTAGTGCGATGAAGACTTTTCATCGCACTAAACTTATCGTGGCATTTTACCAAAGATATCAGGTTTTTATGATTACTTGTTGGGATCAACAATTTTATTTTATTCTAATGGCGATATCACCCTATTCTATGGACGTTTAAATTAAATGCGACTCATTTGTCTTCAGTGCGTTACTCTAGTCCGGAAAGGCTTAAGTTATGAAATAGGCTTGTCTGCGTAACAACGTGAAAAATACATGCGTTAGCTAATGCAACCATGTCTAGTCGACGCTAAGTTTTTTTGCATCATTTAGCTCGTGGTAGTCATCCTTCAATCAGCGCTCAGGCTTGCGTGACAAAACGTTCCCAAGATGCATGTGGGGGAAAACATTTGCTTTGCACTTTACTTAGGGAAGAAGATTCATTTACACCCTTACTGATAGTTGAGGGCTTTACCTGTGTCTGATTTTTCCTGGCAGGAAAAAGTGGGGTTCAACTTATTGTTCAATATAAATTATACAGTGAGCATAAAGTAAGTATGGCATATAGTCGAGAATAGTGCAAGATACGCTTTTTGTGGTGCCTTCCACGGCTCCAGACCATGATGTTGCTTCGCTGACAGGCAAGCAGGTACGAAACCCGCGCGAGACAGAGTCAGGTCGCAGCACTTCTTCCGAGAAATAAGTGGCGGCTTACCCCGTGGCAGAACAGGCCCCCGTAGTAATGTGAGCTGTGTGGTGTAGTCCTCGGAATTGAAGGCAGTGGGCTCCATTGCTGTTTCACAATGGGCTTTGTATCTTGAATCGGGCGCCGTAAATCTTGCGTTAGGCTACCCCAATAATCAATCGCAAAATGGCTGCAGAGGTTACACATACAGCATCAATAACAAGGTTTATGAATTCTGCTACAATTCTTGGAGACGGTATGCTCCCTGAAATCAAGAGAATAGACAAGAGTAGCGAATGTGAACGAATGACGAAATTTAGCAACTGGCGACATGTAGACAGTGTGCGTTATAGAACAGCTTTAGGGTGGTAGATAGGGGCAGGCAGAAAACTTCCTGAAGGAATAAATATAGTGATTGTGGGAGAGAATGCGATTCATGGTGATACAAGATTGCACCCTTTAGAAGTCTAGGCTAGTTGGCTTTTGCAGCAGTGGCACGGGTAAGATAACAGCAACGAAGCCCTGCCCTCTGTCGCACTGTTGGCTATGGAGGGTTGTGTTATCTGGACGCCTACGGCTGCCCGTCATAAGCGCCCGGCTAAAGCACACATGAGAGCTTTACATACAAGGTAGCTCTAATTACAGCCAGTTTTACAGCCAGAAATGTTCGGGGAGGTGTCGTTGTCGTTGAGCTAACCGAACATATTCCAAAACTTGTCGGTTGCTTATATTGCATGACATCTGAGACATTTATATAGAGTGTTTTAGCGATGACAAGTTTTTTTACCACATGATTCCTACAAATGCCTTTTTGGAAGAATTTTCCCAGGTAAAAAAATACCAGAAAACGCTTCTTTCATGGAGTGGCAGTTTCGACCTAGCAATACTAGTAAATAAATGAGAAAAGTCCGGGTAAAGTACCTGTTTATGTGCTCAAAATTGCGGGAGGAAGCCTGGGATAACACCAGCGACCGCAAGAAAGGTATTGTAAGCCTAATAGGCTATGCAGTATATTAACCCTGCACAGATCTAACAAGTACTTATGAAGTAGATTATACGAAGGAGCGAGAGAATCGAAATGGACCTTGTTAGGAAAAACATATAGATTGGCATTGCCTTTCACACAGTGGAAAATACACGCAAGCACTATGTTTACTAAATAGAATGAGTAATATTTACGTCCAATTGGCGGTCACGTCCCCTGGTATTGTTTGCGTTGCCATTCTGCCGTTGATCTTTGCTGACGGCTGCGCGGCATGCTGAGGCCGAGGAATAAGAGCCCAGCGCGGCGCAGCTCGTAATGAAATCCCTTTTCCTCTCATAACCAACTCCAACCATTCATCCTTGTGTGCCTTTTTCAGATGCAACGCATCTCATGCTCGCCCCTCTGTCCTTTCTGCGTCTGTCCGGCGTTGTCCGCACAGCGGCGCCTCTCCTCCTTTCCTCTCTCCGATAGCGAACACTCTCTCCCAAACAGCTTCGGGTTGGCGCAGCGCGCTCTCACTCCGTTGCTAGGCGCCGGTAGGCGGCGCTGCGCATGTGCAGTACTCTCTCGGCGCTCTCCTCTTCTTCGGGCGCTGAGAATATAAAGCGGCATGCCGCGTTTCGACGGTCTCAGTCGACGGTCGTCCGCGTTACGCTTGCACTCTCGCGCAGTACTCGACGATTACTTTATGCAATCGTCGAGCCCCTAACTGTGCCCTTTACGGACCACAAGGCACTCATTCTCGTCTGCAATAAAGACCTTACCTGAGCATACGTGTACTGCATGTGCATTGCATGGTGAAAATGGAAAATTACGCCCACCTCTCCTTCGCGTGAGAATCCGTGCTATAAGTGTAATCAGTACGATGGAAAACGCCAATGGAACCCCCCATGAGATGCGTTGCATCACACCAGGGTTCCCGCGAGGGGAGGTGGGCTTAATTTTTTCTTCGTTAGTGTGACTGAGAGGGCTGGCCGTCGCCTAAATGTAAGTTTTACTAATAGACTAATAACTAATCGACTAATAGACTAATAGACTAATTGCTTAAACATTCCATCGAAAGTTGAACTCTTAGCACGTGATGCTTCCGATAAACGTTTTCTTGTTAAAGTGTAAAGCGCTGCGTGAAGCCTAACGTGCTAGTGATCGCGTTCGCATTTCCAGAGGAGACAGATTATAGCGGCAACATACTTTGCTACTCAACGTAAGATTGTTTCTTCATACATCACCTTATTTATGTCCAATGCATTACTACTGAGCATGCTAAAATTACTAATTCAGAGCTTGGTACGTATCTCCAACACCACTTTTTAGGATGATGACCAACACCTTGGTCATTAGGTCCACCTTATTAGCTAAAGCAATCCATAATGCCCCAGGCTGGCGTATCCTCACCTTCCACTTTGATTTATACACGCAAAATGGTGGCTCTGACGCAGCGTTGATATTAAGAGTCATTCGATCCTCCTCGTGGAGTCTACCTAGTTGAAAAACTTTTCGCTATGCGCTCTTTCTATGGTGTATGGTTTATATGCGGAAATAAATTTTGTGAATTTCAATCAGAAGTTCTTGTAGCATATTACCACACAGAGCGCGTAATTCTTCGTTGGTTTCGCCTCTGGAGTGAGGGATTGTGCGACGTTCAAACAACATTCAATTCATGTCGAAGCAGAAGCGGTGTCCTATATTTGTGCGTTTATAAGTCTTTGCGGGAATGGCACTAGTGTAATATCATTTGCAGCTGCTTTACTTTGCGCATGATCTTGAGAGATTTTATACACACAAAATGGTAACGACGTTGGGGTTGTTCGTTCCATTTGCATCTCAGGGGCCCTGGGCAAATTTGCCACCTATACCCATACAAATTTACCCATTTTTCCTATCCCCGTTATTTTTTGGTATTGTCTTTTGGCAGTCACCTACAGTTCCTACAATTGCTGTTACGATCCTAGCCGAGACTTCGAATTTCCGCAATAACCTGTTAACTATGCCTTAGGCAATAAATAAATTTCAGATCTATTGTGTGAAAATACTTCCGTAGTGCTCTTAATAGAACATGGGTCAACACCATAGATTATTATTTTTGAAAGTTATCATCACTGAATATATTAGATCTTTCCTATTAAAATTCTTGGTATTGATTTGCGCTTCCACAACTAAACTCTATTCAGGACTGTAAAACAGGCAAGCTCCGTAATTTATGACCTGAATCGCAAGAAGTTTGGTTGCGACGAGAGAGTACAGCATAATTTATCAACACGCATACAAGAATGACGTTATTGTGGTCGCCACATCGCTATTGCCGAATATTACTCTAACTATACCGGTGCATAACATGGCGGAATTCATGTTATGACAGCAGCGGCCCTAAAGAGCCCTTTTTAACCATAAGGGACCCGAAATGATGTTTTAAAAACTTTTATTATCAATCATACACTGAATATGTCTGGACCTGGCATCGGAAAAAGGCCCAGCTATCCATTCATCACAAACTGCAAGTGATGGGTTATGCACTAGCATTGGTTCATTTGGGAAGTAAACCGAACCAAAGAAAACAGATTTACTGATGATATGCTAACTTTTTAACAGGTATTATGTAGGCCATCGCAAAAGCAGGAAAGAACTATGGACTGATAAATATATTATTTCTTGTCATTTTTGTCTTGTTTTTTACCCATCTGGCTGTTTTTCCGCATTAGAGGCACCATTCACCCACTCGCATAAATACAGGAGTAACAACGGCAAAGAGAACCACCCCGCAGAGGTCTCAAAGATAATCTATCGTTTCACATCCAGGTTGTCTTAAAGCTAATACCAGCCGGAAAAATCTTGTTTCAAGTGAAACATTTCTTTCAACATTAAAGAAGAAGGACGTACGTTATAAGGGATAAGTAAAAGGTGATTGCGTCAAATCTAATTTTACCATTCTAAAATTTCTAGATTATCTTTGTAAATTATGTAACCGAACCAGCCATTTTCTGAATGCTCGTGGTATTCAAGTACCTTGCTTTGTGCGGAGACACAACTGTACACCTTCATAGGAAAAAATTACAACGCGCATGATTAACAAATATTCATTTATTCCAGGCGCAAAAGCTGGACACCCTGCTGGTAAGGGAAACTTAAGACTGCCTAAACTGTTTTGCAATGTGCGTATTTTGTCACTCCATAGAAAATGTAATCGCTATTCCGAGGCATAATGACATGAGTATACATTTTGTTTTGCTGGCCTCAGAAAGTATTATGTTAGCTTGTCTATAAACCCTCACACTAGAAATGTTCCTACTTAATGCTTCCAGCAGTTTCGAAATACGAGTTTTTATTACTTTAAAAGATTGACCCACATTACTTGTTAATATAACAGCAGCACACATAACGCACAGTATTTAATAAGTTTAGTGGTAGGCTTCCTTCTTTGATTGCTAGTGCTGCTTAAACGTTTTTAGGCAATCAAAACTACCATCGACATTGTAAGTAAGAAAAATTATTACGGAATATTTAACTCCGATTCCTTAAAACACAGCGATAAAACATCTCTCTTATACTTCGAAAACATGAGGGTAGTCGCGCAGAAGGGCCGCATGCAGCGGGAAACGCGTAAATTTGATGTGAGGGATGCCTAAACACTGTAGACGTCTATTGCCGCTTCTTTTTGAGTCTAACGCATTATTCAATCTTAATCGGCCACACTTCAGCACTAGCTACCGTACTGCGTTTAGCTGCTTGACGTCACCGTGTCGAAAAATAAGTATTTGCACAAACGCAAATAATTATTCATTGACCCCATTTTTCTGAGTAACAGTTGTTTCCACAAACAATACTGAAAGGGCAAGAGAAATGTTTTGCTTTCGAACTTCCTGCATGACCCCTGGTCGTGGTTGTCAAGGACAGCTGAGTTAGCCAGCCAAGCTGAAAGCACATTGTTATCTCGAAGCATGAGCATGGTGGGTTCGTAATTTGTAGATATGTTTTGGCCAACTTGGACGGACACTGGGACACATAGTCGGCGGATGCGACAACTCTGCTCCATACCCTCTTGCCGAAACCCTCCATCTTTCTATAAAGCTTTGGCAAAGAGCCTTGGCCAGCTACGGCTTCGAAGACCAGATGCGCTAAATCAAAAAGGCTGTCGACGTGGCCCGAGTTCATGGCATCTTCGAATGATGACGCCTCCATGAAGGATTTACTCCATTTAACAAAGCTTGCTCTTTCTCGTATTTGATGCGGGCCACGCGCTACAATACTCCCGCGTGTGTAGCTCGCCATTCAGCGTTTTAAGCGTAGCAAACGTCACTTGTGACCTGCGAATGAATCGTGCATATCGCAAGCAATTCGCTTCCGCATTTATTGAAACCACGTGATGAGTGTGCAAGGAATGAAACGAGAAAATTGACAACGAATGCAACTCACTTTATCAAAGGGGCTCATTCATGGACACCTTTCCCGTGCCTCTAAGGTGTAACGGTTTAGAAAAATTCGTTTAAAGTGTATGTTTGGATTTGAAAAGAACACGAAATGTAAAAATGGCAATAAGACGAGATAATTACACAGAAAATAACTCAATATAGGACACCAGATAGATACAGGAGATCTGAAACGTATCATTGCGTTACTTGCGAGTGATTTTGAATCTGCGTGCGCTAGAAAGTGCGACAAAATATTATGACAACATTGTGGAAAAAAGGGTTTTTTTGCATGGCGTGAGCCCTGTGAATTGCCGCATTAGGGCGGGTTCGGGCTGTTGCCGCAACTGTAGTAATAATTTTAAAGAACGGCACGAGGTCGCAGGTTGGATTCCTGGCCGGGGCGGCCGCTTTTCGGATGGAGGCGAAGGGCAAAAACGCCCGTGTGTACGAGATTTCGGCGCACGTTAAAGATCCCCAGGTGGTCAAAATTAATCCGGAGCCCTCCACTACGGTGCGCCTCATCGCCTGCGTTGCGTCGGAGCGTTAAACACTACAATCAGTGAATTTTAAAGAACCACAACAATTCCCGTTTCAGCCAACCGAACTGCGTGACACGCCGTTTTTTTACTTTTAGATATCACGCTATCGGTTGCGTCGGTAGTCTGAACATAGCCTTAGCTGCGCCTCTGCGGAGGATAGAAAAGCACGCGCACTTCGCTTGTGCTATCGTGATAAATTGAAATACGAACAACGGAACGCGTGGCTTTCAGCATACATGCCGCGCGTCCTGGCGACGGGCTCGTATGCGCAGTAGGAAAAAGATACGACTGTTGTGACCGACCTTAATATGGAAAGACCGTCGTATTTCCATCGTCCTTAGCGTGCTCAGCACGAGCCAAAAATTAAGGAATATAACTGCGTGCGCCCTTTTCACTCATCACAGCAAAAATGTTATATATAGCTTGCGCGAGCGCGCGCCGCACGCGCTGGGAACACAAAACAACACGCTCACACACCGAACGACCACGTTTCCATATCAGTGTTGGACGCAAACTCTCGTAACTTTTTCGCACTGCGCAAAGGCGGCCCGTCGCCAGTACGCGCGGCATGTACTGAAAGCCACGTGCTCTGTTGTTCGCATTTCAATTTATCACGGCAGTACATACAACAAACAAATGCTATCGAGAGTACCTCGAGAAGAGCAAGAGTAGGAGAAAACGACGCACGTGGTGCGGGCCCGCAATAGAAAGGCTACCAGGGCCAGGCATTTATTGTACACGGCGCAGCATGGCCTGTCATTGCGCACTAGTCAGGTGTACGCGGGGGCTCGTCGTGATCTATTTTGATAGTTTTCCGTGATCCGTTTTTGCAGTGCCAGCTACACTGCACAGCCGAACTCGGGCGATCTTTCTTTGATGGAATTGTGTTGCTAAATGCGCTAATATACTGGAAACTAGCCAAAACGAAAGCCTGCACACCCTCGCTTTGCTATGTACTCCCGACCAACCTGCGAGGTTGTGCCTCCCCAAACTCATCTACACCAACAGCGACCGTCCTAAAACATTGGTGGCCGCTGTACGGCTTTTTTCTGGATCCAGCTGCTCGCACACTGGCCCCAGGCTCCTCGCCATCGCGCATACCGCCTGAAGGAGACACCGGCAGACTTCAGCCGGGGACATTTCCGCCGTGGGCCCTCCCATCTGCAACTGTCCAGAACGTCGTATCCCCCGTTTCCCCCCTCCCGATTCAGTCATTTTCTTTTTGTCATTTCACATCAGCGCTCCAGAGGCAGTTCATATGAAATAAAGATGTGGAACAGCAACTCTGCGCATAGCGCACTGCAAGCGAAGAGCTCTGCGTTTATGAGTAAAAATTAAATTATCAGCTCTATCATATATCAGAGATCCCTGCTGGCGCAGACCGGTCGCTGGGGAACTCTGGGGACACTCAACAAGGTTCCAATCCTGGGCGCCTTCAAGATAAACATTCCAAAGTACAAGAACCGAACACACAGCGCTGTTTGGCGCCTCTAGTGTGTTTTTTTTTCTTGTTTCTACTTTGAAAATCGCAATAACATTGGCCATTTTTCTATTTTTGTACTCGTGAGTTTTTACCGGGAACAATATTTTACTTTAAGGCAGACCCAGTACTCAGTGAACAGTGTGGCAGTGACCTTTGTACGCACGTTGAACTTCATGTGCTTGCCTTCTGTGCCTTGGAGAAGGCAAACAAAAAAACGGGCGACCTTCCAGAACGTACATACACCTATCATTGGCCCATGTTTGTGTACCATATATATGCGTACTTGAGTGTGTTTACTAAACAGGATGCTATATTTTATTCAATGAGCATGTTTCTCCCCTTTACTTGAACAACCACTGCCGAGTTGTTATGCTGCTTATCTGAGACCATTGGGAGAGCCTATGGGACTTTCATCTTGTTCACATTGCCTGCTACCTAACCTACCGCATCCGAGGCGGCTGTCTTGTTGAGCGCTTTTCTTCTTCTAGTTTTTTTATTATTTCTTCTTCTAGGGGACCTCGGAAGAAAACAAACATGTGCAGATATACAGGTTGCCACAAATCTATTACGAATGTTCGTAACTACTTCTCTCTTTTTCGACATTATTACAGACTGTTGCGCAAATACCAGCGCCATTATTTCGTTACGCACCAAAAACACCGTTTCTTCGCAAACGTGCCACCAATATTATATTCAAGTACTATAAAAGATCTCGAAGTCCAAACATTTATCGTTTTTTCTTCACTATTTCCAGCCATGTCTTATTAAGAAATTGGATGAAACAACGTTGCAGTGCCTGATGGTAAGTACCCGCAGCAACACGTTTCAGGTATGCTTTGATAGACTGCACTCGTAAACGGTGATAACGTGAGAGATCAACACAGGGTAATTGTGTTTATTTAAAAACAGAGCAAATAATAAGTTGATTCTCATAGCCAACGTATTCGGACACGTTAGTAATGCGGCATCGCTTGAAATATCTTTTCGATATCCCCCAGCAAAGACAATTACTGGTACACAGAGAATAATGTGGTCTGTTCTTCAAGGTAGGTAGCTTCAACGTTGGGACAACTCCGCAGCATGCAGACGCTAAAAAGGCCGCGTAGATAGGATACTGTAAACAGGGCTGAATGTGCAACATTCAATGTGTCAGATATGGGCTGAACAGGACCATGGGACAAGAAAGACTACGCGTGGTCCAGTCGGCTACCAGCAAACGACCCAGGATAGGCGCAAATGTGAAAATTGGTGTTCCCCACAATAAAATCGGGTACTAGGACATTTCCTCATATACCGACACTCCCAGGGTATGTAGAAGAATGAACTGACTTGTAGCTGGCAGATTCGTCGTGTAAAAGTATTTTAAATGGTGTTGATGTTGCGAATTTACGCACCTACGCTACACAGGCGATGGCGCGCGCCATAGTGCAGGGCTCCGTATTAATCTTCACCACATGAGGGTCGAACGCGTGCCGAACGCGTTCCGAATTGGAACGCGTACCACAACACGGGCTTTCTCGCTTTTCGCCTCCATCAGGAAAGCGACCGTCGCGGCCGGGAATGTTTTCCGATTGATAATCAGTTTACCATTTTCTGCATCCTGATATTATTGCGCGTAGGACCCTCTTGCGAGAAGAGATTTAAACCAGGTCGGCCTGACAACTTTTTACGATTGTATATTTTCGCTTTAGGAATTGTGATTATTTTCGCTTGAGCAAGTTTCTTGAACTGCAGTTTTAGTAACAGGCGGAAATGCACACAAACCCACAAATACAGACGTAAAATATCTATAGTAGGTTGTATAATACTTTGTTCAATTATATCCACATATCAATTCGTTATACCGATAACATTACCCGTAGCCACAGTAATAAAAAGCGTCATGTGCATTCAGAACCGCAACTTTATTATCATTCTTCAGTGTTGGTTTGTCTTCGCGTAGTTTGATTCATTTAAACTTCCATTCCATTATTTTTTCTTTTCTCTTCGGAATTATTCAAGAAGTTTTGTCGGTGTGATAGGGGCAGAAAGGAACACATAAAACTGGCATCCTTGCTTTTTTATTGTGTAAGAAAAGGAGACATTTTTGGTAGCGAGTTCTACGATACCCTACCTCGGGCGCTCTTCGCGGAGTGACCAGTAGTGACCTTGAGAACTAGACGTCAAACCGGAACCCCCTTCTGCAAGCGTCCGCTACGGAGCAGCGGCACGATGGCGGGGAGAGATAGGCGACAAGAGAGAGATAGGCTCATTCTTGGATAAAATCAGCGCGAACGTAAAGACAAAGGAAGTGCAACGCAAGGGCAGCAGCTGGTCTACAAACTAAAGCTTAATTTCGATTACAGGGAATATAAACACTTCAAACAAATATCAAAAACACTACGCATGAGCAAAACAAGTTTACAAAAGCCACGGTGATTAGGCAAATAGATACACGCCTGCTGCATTAAAGGCTCACGCAGATGTGCAATCTCTTTGTGATAAAGACACACGCTTGCTTGGCTGACACGCTTGTCTCCTCCTTATGCTATGTGGAATGCTTCCATAATTTTGCGAGGCGTTTGTTCACGGGGCCTAAATAAAATGTCAGTGGCAGGAAAATAGGTTTGCATCCACGGCACTTAGTGCAATGTGAAGAAATATATGATGGGGGCCCTTTACTGACAATTCATGCTCTCTCAAACGCACGTTGATGCAACTAGTGTTCCACTTCCTTTGACTTGTTTAAGTTTACGCTGGTTTCATTCAAGAATATGTCTTTCCAAATAGCCCAGCTTGCAACCCTTCTGGACAGAGATAGGCGACGACGGAACGGAGACGTGCGCGGAACCCGTGGCGGAGCGCCCGTCACAGAGCAACGGCCCATTGGCGGGGAAAGATAGTCGGCAGGGGAGAGATATGTGAGGAGGGAACGGAGACGCACATGGAACCCGTGCCGCCACCTGCGGGAGGAAGGCGAGGAGGCCACCGCCGCAGTGATAAGCGCGCGCCCCAAAGGAAGGCTAAGAGGCCACGTGCGTCGCAGGGCCCTCTGCGATGTAGGAAGACGAACGTCCAGCTATGGTCGCTCGTACAGCGGCGAGGCTTAAAAAACTCCGTAAGGCGACAAAAGATGATGAATAAGCAGTCCATTCATTGAAAACGTGTCTGCATGTTATTGCAAAACCACACCTCGACCACAGCGTGACAATGGGCCTAGCCAGGGCAGTGAAGCCTTCGCTGACAAGTAGGATTAACCAAAGCTAAACCACAACAGTTTTTTTGTTTAATTTTGAGATTAACTCATTAATATTACAAATACGTGGGTAATTTCTTTGGATTGCTGACTGAAATTGCGTTCCCACAGTTTATGCAAGACTGGTGACGCTTAATTATTATAATTATCCTCTCGGATTTTTTACAGGAAACGCCGATGAATGTGTCTACTCCGCAAAACGGTACTGTTTACTAAACAACATATTTGTTTCCCCCAGCATACTGACTGATAAATGCGCAGACACGCGCAATTTACCCTTAATTCTGATTCGATTTATCAGGAATTGGTTAACAGGAACCCCGTAAAGTAGAGTTTACACATTTGGACGGTCTACTCATATCAGGGAGGACCAATGCAATGTTTAAAATGGCATGCGATAAAACAGCAAATTTTCGGGAAAAACATTTAGCACTGCCCTTTCTCAAAGGGGTGTCGTCTTAAAAAAAATGCCGCTTTGTTAAGCTCAGAACGGCTCAGAAAGTTAAGCTTCTAACAACATAACAGGAAGAAACTCCCGTAATTTTAGGCTCATAGTACTAGCAATTTCACTACGCATTGATATCACATGTCAGGGCTTTTTACTATTTGCTGTGAATTTTCAAGGAGCTCGCTTCTGGATTGTGAAGTTCTTGTATTTGTGCTTTTGCATGAGGAATTTTCGTCAGTAAAAGAAATGGGATATCGAAGTGTAGTACAAAATTTGTATACACCCAATTTACACCCAAGTTCACCTTTACCTTCCATAGGCTACTGAGAGAGAAACACAGAGAGTTCATTTTAGTTATTTTGACGTGGTACAAATATCAGCCAAAACGTCTTCCACATTTCAATGGACAAAAACGATAATCAACAACTTGGGAAAAGTAAATATTCTTCTTTTCGTTCATTAGGGTATCTTTTTTTTACGAATTCAGCCTTGCTGAGCCCCTACAACGTGATTCTTATGCACTCCAGGAGTTCCTGGTCTCCAGTTCCAGCAGTTTCGTCTGGGCGTCGATGAATCAGTCACTCACTCAGTCGGTCTTACAGTCGCCCGCTTATCATAACAGTGCACGAATGCATGTATGTTTATTTCTGCATGTTTGCGACTATGAGTATGTACATGTGCACGCACGTATGTGTGTATGTGGGCCTGTTAGCATACCAGAGTTTCCCTAAAGCCGCATTAGTGCTAAATAATTGTGCTTCAAATTTTCTTGCTACTATCGATATACAAACCATGCCATCTCATTGTTCCATGAATGGTGAACTGCGAGGGAAATTGTCTATGCAGAATGTATTGTTGACAGGCCTTCCGTTGTTTACTACACTTTGACTCTTACGGCTATATACCTATTAAGCTAACGTGTGTAATTCTTGTAATGTGTGCTTTTCTTTTCTTCATTGAATAAAGTGTTTGGAAGAAGGAAAACAACGTATTCACGTAAAATAAAATGCGTTCAATAATATGAACCAAAATTAACAGGAGAAATATTTCGGAAATATTTAAAGCAACAACGAGGAAAAAATTTCTACCCCAAAGTGATAACGCTAGCATCAACTGAGTTTTCCCGATATATATTTTTCTTTTGTATACTGAAGGCAATATCTGTCACACATAGCTTTAATGGTTTTCTATTTGGTCCTCTGTTACAATATACTCATATTTTAAATAAAATAGGCCTTGACACGTAACTGGAAGATGTTTTGATGAAACCAGTTTTCCTGTATGCTCGAAACTTTGGTAAGGTCTTCTCTCCTGATTAAACCGGCCTCGATGACTGACAAACAGTGCAGTGACTAAGAATTAAGGAGTGGGAAATAGGCGTGACGGGGTTTCTCTCATCATATATATGGTTCGGTTCTTTAGTCCTAATTACCGCGCTGTTTTTCAAGAACCAGACCGGGAGTGTTAGTACGTCTTGATGTATGGTTAATACGGTTTGTCAAGGCAAACATGTCCCGTTATAGTGCCGGGTGTGACTTACATCAGTCTTTTTTTTTGCAGTTGTTACGCATTGTTCGCCGTAACAGCGAAATTATATTCTTATTAAATTCCATCTATCCATTTCTTCTGGCCGGGATACAACTGGGACAGTCAAGAAGCTACTGTTTCTTTTTCGCAGGAAAGACTTTTGGCCTCACCCCTGATGTCTTTAGGCGTGCCACACAACGTCCCATGTTCGCCACCTACGCCCTTATCAATAATGTTGCCTGCGGTGAGCGGTCACAATGAGTGACTATAAAAATGTGCTAAACCAATACTTAACTCTTATATTATTTAGGGAAATTATAAATGGCGGTTTGTCATTCGTCCAAAACGACTAAAAATTTAGTAGACTGCCGTTCAAACTGCTCGATATGTTGCATTGACCCGCCGTGGTGGCTCAGTGCCTAAGGAGTTGCGCTGCTGAGCACGAGGTCGCGAGTTCGATTCACGGCCGCGGCCCCCGCTTTTCTGATGGAGGTGAAAAGCAAAAATACAAGATTTCGGCGCACGTTAGAGATCCCCAGGTGGTCAAACTTAATCCGGAGCCCTCCACTACGGCACGCCTCTTCGCCTGCGTTGCGTCGGCGCGTTAAACCCTACAATCAATCAAATGTATTGCATTGCTTCCAGGACATTGAATACTGTTTTATCGCGTCCTTTTATATAGAATGTAAAAGTGTAAATTCAAAAAATCAGTACAGTAACAGCTCGTTAATTCGAACTCGAAGGGACAAAAAAATTGTTCGAATTAAGCGGAGTTCTAATCAAAGGCGCGCGCTAGGATGAATGCATATCGCGCTACGCTGTGCGGGCAGAACACAGCGAAGCAAACTCTGGACTCTATCGCCACATAGGGACTAAATCACGTTGCTTGTGCACGCCACGTGTTTGCAGGCCCAGACCAACGACCGCGACACAAAGAAAGCCTGGAACAGCATGTCTCGATGCAGCGAAAGCAGCTATCGCAGCAGCGTAGCGAGCGCGCTACTCTGTTGTTTTTCTGTTTTGTTGTGTTGCAGCTCTCGTAAATTTGGTTTGTTTCGGATTTGCAACACATTGTAACCACTCTGGGCTGACGTCTACTGCTACGAGTGATACAAACCAAGGAATTCCAGTACGAATTAACTGTTCTGGATACAGCCGGGTTCGAATTACCGGGAGTTCTTTCCAGTTAAAATATACAGGGGCTGTCCCGTTACCACGACGTTAGTTGGAATTAACCGAGTTCGAAATAACGAGATTTACTGTATTATAAAGGCTGCAGTTCATTTTCTTTAGCCGCCAGCTAAGGCGGTTACATGCTACGCTTCTCCCAATAACAATAAATAGTTGTCCTTCTATGATACAGGAAATCTTAACGCTGCCTTTTGCCTGGTCTCCCCTTAAAATTGCTGTAGTCCGTTCCAATGTCAAGGGTCGAAATAGAATGCAGTTTTTTCAAGGAAGACACGGGTTAATACTATGTCTTTGTTTCTTCCGCAATTGAAAGATTAGATATTCTATAAGCAAAATGATGCGGTTGACTGAATTAGTTTAGAGTTTAATGAGCCCAAGCAACAAGTTATGAGGCACGCCGTAGTGTAGGGCTCCGGATGAATTTTGACCACCCGCGAATCTTTAACGTGCGGCGAAATCTCGAACACACGACCGTTTTTGCTTTTCGCCTCCATTAGAAAAGCGGCTGGCATTGCTGAGAATCAAACCCGCTTCCTTGGTCTCAGCAGCAGAACGCCTTAGCCACTGAGCCACCGTCGGGAGGAAATGAAAAGTAAATCGGCAATTCAAGTTAGGAGTAAAAAATATGACATTCGGATATGATACATAAAGAATTCTTGAAAAGTTCAAACTATTCAGCAATACAAATGGGAGTCAAAAAGTGCAGCGGTCCAAACTGTGAACAACACGCGAACTTGTGGCCCTCGCTACATGCAGTGCACCCCACTGATTGCCACCGGCGTGACCAGCCAGATAAAGGCACGCCGCTGTGAGAACGATAAAGTTTGTTTTACTTGTATACGAAGCTGACGTGTAAATGACATTGCGGGTAGTAACACTCCCAAAGTGATGTACATTTGCTCGGGCCACACTCCAGTGCTTACGCTTTGCATGCTTGAGCGTGGACGCAAAATCTTCAAGACGCTGATATTGAATGTCTATGTCGAAGTCCCGTACCAATGGCGAGGTCTAACTGCACTGGATTTCAGCAGTAGATAATTTCTAAAATAAAGATTGCCATAATTATCAACTCCTTAAATACAATGCGCTTGGAGGAATGGAATGATTTACTCTAGGACAGGGTAATTGACAATCGCCGGCAGTCGCCTCTTGAAATTTTATTGTAATAAACCCCTACAGCGACTGGCCAAAAGCGTCAGTAGTTATTAATGCTCCATTTGCACGAGGAGCACCCAAAGTTTCCCTTTTCCGTTCTCCAAGGTACTGCATTTTTGAGCAAAATTAGGCTAATACATTCTACCATAACTTTTAAAGCCATTATTTGATACTTCATAGCTAATGTCTTATTTGTGACCATTAGTCCTTTTACATTTTACGCTGCCGGCGACCAACTAAGTTCGGGATTCTCTTAAAGCTGTTCTATCTGCGCCGCGGGTACGTAGCTGTAATTTTCCGCCAAAATAAATCCTCAGATTGCGAAAATTACAAAAGGCTGGCGAAGCACCTGAGATAAAATGTATGAAATATAATTTTGTGTCTCGTGCTTTCCAGAAAGGTGTGGCACACAAGTATCGCAGTTACAAAAAGCAAGAGACTGCCTGCCTAAAAGCGTAAGTTTGGAAGTGTAATCTGTATCCAGCCCATTATGATTCTGAGAATTGATGTGTAACCACAAAGCACAAATAGTTTGATTGAAGTTTTACAACACGGTGTTTTTGTCATAGGAATTTATGGTAGTGCCAAACTGTTAGAACAAATGCAATGAAAAAGGCCGTCCGAAAGCTTCCTTGCTTGTTCTACAAAGGGTAGAAACTGGTAGAAATTTAAGAAAGAAAGAATAAAATGAGTCACGCTAAAAACATAACTTCTTCGCCTCAAAACTAAGTCGTAAAAAAACAGGTGCAGTTTTTTGCCACGACTGTGAAGACCATACTCACGAAGATCTTCAGGAGACGTGAGAATGTCGCTCTAGTTAGAAAATATGCGAGCTCCACGGAACGCTTATTGTTATTTTAATTACTTTGCGGTGGCATGCTCGTGTTTTAACATTGCAGTCCGGCGACAATTTCTTCACAATCTATTCACTAAAACAAATACAACATAGACGCGTCCTAGGTGAAGAGATTTAGGGTTTGAAGACATGCGGTATAGTCAAATTATAGTCAAGAGAAAGCCAGTTACAAAATGATACATTACACAATAAGTTCGAAAGGAGCTTGTCCTCTCAGAGGAAACTACACATTATATATATGCACAGAAAAGCTCCTGACGGTCTACCTATAAAACAACCTCCTTCAAACCACGTGGGCAAACGAAAAGCTAGGCGACATGGTTACTCACTCTTTCACTTCAAATGCTCTGGGTAACATGTTTGGCACGTCCTCTTTACTAGCCTTTACCGGAAGACTGCCACTGGAATGCATATCGTGCCACGCTGTGTGGGCAGAACACAAGGAAGCCACCTCTGGACTCGTTATCGCCAATTAGGCACTACATCACGTTGGTTGTGCACGCCACGTGATTGCAGCCCAGACCAAGGACCGCGGCACAAAGAAAGCCTGGAACGGCATGTCTCGATGCAGCGAAAGCAGCTATAGCAGCAGCAGCTAAACATTCGTTGATCAAAAGCCCGATTTCTGACTAAATATTTATTGCCTAACCTTTAGCGCAACCTTCCTAATCACAAAATATTCGTAGGATTGCATTACAATTTAAAATGCGCTATGTATCGCGCTACCGGGATCTATTTCCCAAAGGTATAATCACCAGTTTCCTCCGATGAGTACTTCGAACTAATTCGTGGGCCTCTCACTCCAAGTTTCGCTGTATCCTTTAAATGTATTATTGACAACATCAAGGCGATTTCAATAAATCTGAAACACAAGTTAAGCTACATATGAAGAGTTCTGATCCAAAAATATATTTCTTGCCAGTGATAAATTATCGAAAAGTTCCTTTGTTACTGTAGCGCTATTTGTGCTGTGGTCGCCTTTTTCGCGTTGACTACCTACAATGCTCTTTGTTTGTTTAAATTCACTTCTTATGTGAACTTGTATGAAAATTGCCCCTTTATTCTTTTTTCTCTTCCTGTTTGTTCTACACTTTCAACTTTAACTTTCGCTAAATTGATGTACATGTACCATGAACATATTTGCAAATCTTTTACAGTAGATTAAGAATTCATAAACTCCTGAAATAATATGTCACACGTGAGCGACGTAGGTGAAGAAGTCATGTTGTTGAGTTGCACCACAGAAATTTTGTGCAGTTGATCTTTTACTGGAAGTCCTATTTCCCTTGCTAAACATTTGTTGATGTAAAGCCCGCATTCCGACTAAATATTTATTGCCTAACCTTTGGCGTAACCTTCCTGAACCCAAAACATTCGTAGGACCGCATTACAATTTAAAATACGCTATGTACCGCGCTACCCCGTCAACTTCAGACATGTGCACTCGGGAACTCCTCAAGAGCATCACTTCACTAAGCGGAGACTTCGAAGCTTTTTTTTTATAACCCAACGCTTCCCCTTTTAAAGAGGAGACAGAAGAGCGTGAAAAGTGGTTCTAAAGCACCTACGGCTTCTTTTACGGCTATGTACAGTAGTCTGCATACTTACGTAATTTATTTGTGCACTTTTCTAGCTTTACAGGTGGCCCAGACGTTCCTATTCTCAATGTACTTTTTAATCATTCCAGCAACTTTCTGTTGATGGTGCACCATTGTCTCTATGAATGATTATTTCAGGTGAACTTGGAAAAGCCGGAATGCATGACTGATGAACAGTACATGCTCGAATACGTAAGTTGAAACTCTTCTTGCAAGAAAGATGACTTCAAGAAGAGGTGCTATGAACCATGTTGACACTTTTTCATCATTTTACGTGGCAGGAGTATATAGTTCCCAACTTGGAGACAAATAGCATAAAACACTGTCCAGCCTTTTTTTAGTTTAGCATACAATAAACGTGCCGGAATTTAAATGACGAGTTCGTTCGTGTAGTACAAGACAGCGAAAGAGTTTTTTTTTCCAGAACAGCCACTTGTTCACGTACGATATTTCGCGCACAAATACGCATGTAACGACTCAGGTATATCGATCAGTCTCACAACAGTATTTAAAGAAAACAGTACGTATTGCTAGCTTGCTGTGGCTCTGCTGTCAAAGTCTTGTTTAGTCCAGTTTTCTTCGTACAAATGTTAATTCCTTTCTAAGATTGCTGTGCATCGAACATTTCTCTCTAATATAGCGCAGTTGGCATAAACAATCCCTTCATCTTTTTTTCTTTCCTTTAGGCAGACAACTTCATCGGCGTATTGGTAAGAACTTCGTAAATCTCTTGTACTTGTTTGATAGAGTGGTTGCTTTGCCAATCAGCAGCTGGGAATAAGACTCATGACCAGACAAGAAGCGGGTTTAGCCATGATTACGTCTTGAACTGCCGCCCATCATTCAGGGACGTTTGATGCAAACAATTAACTCCTTATATTACAAAAAATAGCGCCTACCAACTTCTTGCGCGCAGAGACAAGGAGGCGCTTATTTGTTGAAAATTATTTCACGCGCAGGTGGTCCTCATGGACATGATTCTATAACAAGGCAAAAAGGAAGCAAAAAAGAGATGTTCCTGCTTTCAGTCCTGTAATAAAAAGTAAACCTCAACAATAAGTTTAAATAGTGCGTCTTTAGTTTTATATTCTTCAGATGAAAAAACAGAAAACTCCCGAAATCTAACCAGAAGGTTTTGATGACAGCGGACTCAAAACCAATCTTGTTATGTAGGCTACATTACAGTTCTTATCTGTACTATCTTCAGCGCTTAAGTGTGAAGGGAATATAGTTGCTTGGTGCTTATCAAAAACGAGCTGAAAGCCGTGTTTGCTGAGGTGTTTTTTTTTTCGCAAGTGCCTTGATTACATATAATTCACAAATACCCAAAAAACCAATACAAATCAACAATCACGGTAGCGAACCAACAAAAATCATTTTTAAACCTTTTGCCGAATGTGCCAGCTACAACTACCATTTATGTCTGTCCGTCTTTGTCGTGGATAGAGCTCTGATTAAAAACCAACGCAAACCTTATACTTACGCAGGGTCTAATTGCTTGGGGCTACTTCGTTTTGGCTTGCGAAAACCGCAATAGACGAAAACTCGCAATACGCCTTTTCAAATACCTTTTCCCCAGACAGATGGCAGGTTACATCTAATGAGGTATCACTAGGTCAACAGAACAGCAAAAGCTGTCACACGCTTTTTTCGTAAAGGCTACTTCGCTTCCAGCAAATTTGCTATGCTTCATTCAGCAGGGGTTCTTTTAAATAGGGAAAGCTGAGGCACATATATAAGTCTATGCTGAAGCAATTTTGTTCACATGGCTGTCTGCGCAATTGTCGGCTACTGGCGAAACTGCTGGACAGAACTGCGATCTCTGCCCTCGTTTTTATATTGGTATTGAACAGCCTCTCAATCCCCGCGTAGCTTGGTCCCTTCGGTCGGCCACATCCGTTAAACAACAGGGGACGCCCGCATCTCATTGGCCCGCGGTTTACGTATGTGTTCATCAGGACGTCAGACTGCCTTCGCTGTCACATACACAAGTGCATGCACGTGCGCAGAACTTCCCACGCGCACACACAACCAGGGCCTGATTGCGCCAGCAATGAGCAGCGCCAGCATTTAGCAGCTTTCCCATTGAGCATATTTTGCCACGAACGTTGCTTTAGATTTCACTTATGCTAGTTTATATGCCAACGAGTGGCCGATCATGGCTCTTTTGAGTTTCAAAGGTAGCGTCCGCTTATTCCTTTTGTTACCGCGTGTTCCGCAATCTTCTTTGACAACGCATGTATGACTTCCTTCAATCCCCTAGGCTGTTCTCAATCTGATTAGGGGCCGTATCCTTCACCACATGAAACTGCTAATTCGCCGGAAGCTTTCTTTAATTTGCCTCCCAGTTTTGTCAAATAATTCCGGCCGACAAACTGGCTTTCGGTTCTTTCGCTCGTCATTCTGGTTTATTATTTTAACATTTTATGACGTGCTTTGGGCACCAGATCTACTGTTTGCCTTTTTTTTCTCTATTGGAGGCGCATAATGAAAGTCGGGAATGGAGAAACAAGACGAAATACAACAGACAGGGCAACGTAGGCCTGTGTTTCTTTTTATATTATTATGAATTGCAAACCACGCCCTCTATGCGACTGGCTGATAATACGTGACGTAGCAACGATATTTGGCGATAACATACTCGTCGCACACCGGCAACTTCAGTCTGCGTAAAAGTCACGTGTTTTTACATAACAGTTTGCAAGTTGCGGCGGCCATCACCTTGCAACAGAGCACATATTGCTGTAATCTTTGGAGCAGTGTAATACTCGTTAATTTACAGCAGGCGCAGATTCCCACAAGGCGCGGCTCGGAACCGTTTTCGAGCGAAAGGAATAATTTTTACTGTTTTCAAGTCAGTGATAACGGACCATAAAATACCGTTCGTAGTTCGTTTCTAAGCTCGGCAACAAATTAGCAGTTGTTCGTTGAAGGCCACAGCAACGTGAGAAGACAGTACAACCCGCTTCATTACAAAAACATCCAACGCATTTCATTCGTACGTATTCTTCCTGGGAACCTGGTTGGCCACAAGATGCATTCAAGAGAAAACAAACAGTCAGTTTTCGATAAAGAAAAATGTCTGTATTATTCATTACCACGACGATTGAGTTCGAGCTTGACGATAGAGTGAAAAGGGGGCATCACTGTGCTAGGCTACTATCAGGCATAGCGTTTCGCTGTCTTTACCATGCCATACAAGACATTGACCCGGCCGTCGTCTTCTGTGGTCACACCATAAACTTGCAGCATAGCTGCAAATGATAGCGGGGAGGGGGGGGGGCGAGGTGACGGTCCGGAATGTGATAAGGCAACAAAGAGTTTGCCAGTTCAGTTGACGTAGACATTCCAACTTTGTTACTAAAGGCCACCGAGAAGAATAAATAGAGACGCAAGAAAGGTTTATGTTATGTTATTTACCTTTACAGTTGTTTTTGATCTCTTTTGGATCAAAGTTACACGATCGACTTTTGGTGTTTACGTCAATTTTAGCCCTATGCAATGTGTGTTTTTGCCAGACTGAGCTTCTGCCGAAATTTTGCGAATATGTTACAAGTGCATCTAGATCTTTGGCTGCAATATTTGATAGCTTGATAGTAGTCTTTGTAATGCCGTCGGAGCTATATGTTACGTTTTTGCGAGATAGAAATATGGGGAATTCACAGAGAATTTAAGGAGTTCAGAATAGGACCAAAGATGTTTTTTAAAGAATTCCATTTCGACCAAAGTGCATGAAGACCAGTCGTGGCGTAATTCAGTAAACCTGCACACAACTGATCACGTACATGGTATGACTATTTCTTAAACGTCTGTATTCGTATAGTCTTTACAAGTGCAGGGTTTCTTCAGTAAACTTCTTTCACTACAAGAACATAGCGTCGTTCTTGACACGATCTTCGCACAGTGCCGATCGAGGGATCACTCGCATTTTATTCCCGTGCGAAATTGTACAGAATGACGGCGTTCCCCCTAGTCGTTCGCGAAGGTATCGAAGAAAAAAAAGGTAGTGCGAGGAAAAAATGATACATGAAAAATACCCGACTAGTGAAATCGAGAGTACGCATCATGCGACTGGTGCACACGTAATCTGTTTGGGTGTTCTCAAGTAATTCAATCCCTTACATGAGAACATAGTTCAAATGAAGACTAGTTTTGCTGTTTAAAAGCAAAGATTTACTGATCTCATTGAAGAGTTTCGCCGTCACGGGGAATTTTACCTTAGTTTAGCCGATATTGCGCTTTGTCCTTGGCAGCTCACCACGTGACTCGCCAGGCCGAGCTGCGCCGACAGCCGCGTTCGCTAGCCGTTCGCGCCGCCGCCGCTGCCGGCTTGGAGCATGCGCTCACCGTAGCTGGCTCGCCGCTGAAGAACCGGATTTTCAGCGCGCGTGCGAGCTTTGCCATGGATGAGAGCAAGTCCGGCCGTCTCTTCTGTGAGCGTTTCGCGGGGGCGGGTGGCTTAGAGCCGTCGTCCGCAAGCGGCGTCTGGCTACCCCGTTGATATCGTCCGGCGACCTGCTTTGCTGAAAAGGTCCGTAAGGCCAAGTCCATGGAGCTAGTGACGCAGACGGAAAAACAGCGAGCCGTTCGGCTCCGACAACGCAAAACGCGGGACCACATCCGAGAAAAAAGACAGGCTTTGGACGAATAAAATAATTAATACTGCTAAATCTAAGGATATCGAAGTGAAGTCACAAGATAACGAGGCTAAGCCAAGCGCTCGCTTTGCATATCCAGTGTTACCTGAGCTGCGCCGCAGCCATTTTTCTCGTTTTATTTGCGAAAATGTATACAAATGGATATAGATAGCTCTAATTAAAAATCACAAAAGAAGGCTGCGCATTATAACAACAGTGATTCAGCATTCCCCATTCTTTACAAATAATTTACTGAGAGCGTCTAGGCGATTATAACTACCATTGCGAAAGAGTATAGATTTTGTGGCCTTTCATCAAACAGGTTGGTTTTTGTCCTGAGTGAAGTTTCACAAAACATTATGGAGATTCTCGTTCGTAGTGTTCGAATGGGCACCATGCCCATCGAACAAGAAGTGAGATTCATAAGCACAGAAATTCTTCTTTGAAAGAAAATTTTATTTCTTCATTTGAAAATTATCTCTGTCATTTGATCTTGCTTGAAAGTTTTCGAAACCCCATGCCACCACTGCGCTACTCATGTAAAGGGAGTTATCACCCACGGTGTTTTCTGTTTTGCGATTTTTTGTTTTGAAATCGATATTCCATATATAGAATGCAGCATCACAATCAGCAGTCTTGTTGCCTCCTCGTAACGGGGAGTTACGTCCGCAAAATAGAGGACGACAGTTTTTTTAAACGCCAGGGGCACATTTTTATTTCAAACTCGATGTTCCGACTCGACCCGCCTGCCTGTGGCCCGATGATCAAATGATGACAAGAAGTGACCCGGAAAAACAATTTTGCCGCCATGTTTTGCCGTGAGTCGTTGTTCTCTGGTTCAGCATGTTCCCCAGACGGTTATGACGCTGCTTAACTGTCCCTGGGCTGGTATGGATGTTTCATAGCCAGTGTTTGCACCAATAATGACCACCGGCGGAGTGAAATGCTTCAGAATTCATTGCTTTGTTCTTTGCGTTCATTGACACTGCACCAAGTCACGAGCTGCGGCCTCATGGGGGAGGTCGCTTTCGACCGTGGGGTCAGGCTCGGTGAAACGGATGACTTCATTACAGTCAGCCGCTCTGAAAAACACCAAGGGGAGACCGCCACGTACCAAGTTTGCTTGCTGTCATGGATAGTTTTGTATATCATCGCGTCCCATTCAGAGTTTGCGTGCCTTCTTCTGCTGCCCGGCATTATATTAGTTTGCGTGACCCTAAAGTCATTCCCTGATGGCCTCACGAAGTGTATTATTCAATCTTTCTCCGAACTAACACAACACACTGTTAAAAAGACTCAAAAACGCTTTTCTTCATCATTTAGGTCACAGTTGAAGCCAAATTTTCCAGACACGTGTAGTTTTCCATGTTTCATTTTATAATACCTTCATGGTCTTTTCGCTGTTTTTTGTGGGAATGAGACTCTGGTATGTCAACTCTTATCTAAATGCTGTATTTTATTGGCTTACTTCTCAGATTCTTTCTAAAACCACGCTCTGTTCATGTACGGGGAACAAAAAAAGGGAAATTAGCCCACATTGTATTCAACCACATTAAACTCATGTTTTCGGAATATGCCGGGCCTGCTAATGAGCCAGGTGTAGCACAAGTGGTTTGTAAGTTGCTTACGTATTCATTTATTTCAAATATCTGAGCGCCATTTGTTGCAAATAAGATGATTTCGACGCAGTCAATTTGAATGCCGCTCTCCCGTTGCTTCTGCTCGCCGCAATATTCTTTCACAGAAAATGCTATCCTAGCCTAATTTTCAGTGAAAAATTCAGATGAAGAGAGACGCTAGTAGGTAATAAAAATTTAAATTAGGTCATGTGGTCCGATTTCTAAATTAGGGGATGGCTATATAGCGCAATATATATATAAGCCAGATCTATGTATTGAGTCGCCACATGTAATGAATCGCATTGACACTGCGTTTCGAAGGTCTGTTGTCATCGCCGTTTCCTATGGTGGCCGATATTTCACAGCTACTATAACTGGAGTGAGCCGCGAGGTAATTCACGGGAAAATCTTAAAAACGAATGCGTTTAAGTAAATTGCTTTTCTTCATTGGCGCCAGAACAAGGCTAAGAAAGTATTGCTTATGCAAGGAAGTGCTTGGTGAACTTTCCACAAGCATGAAAGGGCCACTTTTGTCGAACCTACTTATTGTTTCAAGGGCGCCCCACAAGCTTGTCTGGCATGAGACGCCTATGCCGCAAGTAGTGCTTTACGGCAGTGCCGCTAAATCGCGAGGCGCCCACTGGAGAAGCTCAAAGCGGCCGGGACAGTAACAAAATCGTTTTGTAAAGAATGCTACGGTGTTTTTTGATGCAAGGATTAAAAAATTTTCACAGGCCTAGTTAGGTGAGCCCAAACTACACCCCTTGGGACTCTGCAGTATTGTGTGAAGATCATTCAGGAAAATTTACTTTTTGAAGACTTTTGGCGCGAGTTTACCAAGCCGTGAAGTGTTAACGTTAAACGCCGTGAAGCTCAATACACCAATCAAATTTTGTATTTTCTCCGAGGAATACGGAGGAAGAGACGACCCGAAATCTGCGTCTAACGACGACGACGGTTGAATACGAAGCCTTCTCTTGATGGTTTCTTTGGTTGTCGTCTGTCTGCTCGCAGATGGATTGGACTTTGTCTCGTTGAACTTTGACTTTTAATTTAACGCAGTTCAGACTTTTGATCGTAGTGGCTTTGACTTTGAGCCGTCTCCTTTTGATAGCGCTCAGAGAAATCTTCGTGTTTAACCGTCGTTGTCGTCAGAGGCAGCGGTGCATGGTTTTACGGTCGAACTTCGCGCGTTTATGCACCCCTCTCCAAATCCAAACAGTTGGGACACTGTCAGGATAAAGAAACCAGATAGACCTAGGCTTCACAGTGCGATGGACACAGGTTCGATTCCATGACACTGTCAGGATAAAGAAACCAGATAGACCTAGGCTTCACAGTGCGATGGACACAGGTTCGATTCCATGACACTGTCAGCACTGTAAGGATAAAGAAACCAGATAGACCTAGGCTTCACAGTGCGATGGACACAGGTTCGATTCCAACCTAGGCTTCACAGTGCGATGGACACAGGTTGGATTCCAACATCTGGAAGCGTTTTTCTTTCGCTGCACCCATGACAAACATTATCGTCAGAGAAAGATAACTTTCCCGGAGTTCATTTTTTACAGGACATGCGTCAGCAGTGAGACAGAAATGTTCGTGCAGATTCACTAATTTGCGGCTTTACAGGGCTCAGGGCAGTGAGATGTGATACACGAGGAAGGACAGAAAACAAATGTCATCTTCATTTGGACGAACAATAGCGAATGAATATAATTTTATCCAGCGTTTCTTCCTCTCAATTTGTCTACATTTTTAGGCGAAGGCCGTCTAAAAGTGGTTATTAGCGTCAGTTTGCTCAAAATGGCAAATTAGCTGCCCGATTTACACACGATAATTTCAATGTGATGACTTTTTTAGCTGTTTTCTGCTATTCTCTAGCGGCTTTTTTTCTGAGTACCGGCCAACCATATCGAGATCTTACAATCGTAATTGCAGAATACCTAATGTTTCAACTGCTTTGGTAGTAGAGCAGCTGAGTCCATTAAACTTAACCATACGAACGACCACGCTTTATCCCACGCCACCCGAAACGATCGCAATGTATACAGCAGTATTTAAAACAAATTCTTAAAAAAATCCCTGTCTAATGCTTGGGAGCTATATCTTTTTCTCTTCCGAATACTTGCTCTGTATATTTGATGGAAGCTAACTGGCACAGGCTTCGAGATTGGAGGTATCGAAAAGTTTAACCTCTATCTTGCAGAAGCACGAAATAGCCTTTCATTGGCACCTATATATTGCCTTTAACTATACGGCGTACCAGATTATTTAGCATTCCTGTACGTTCCCTCGATAGTATATTGCAGACTTCTCTGCATCCCTAATGAAGAGGTAGTACTTAGTTTCAGGTTCTCTTTTTACGATCTTATTTTTTTTTTGTTCGTAGAATTCAATCTACACCCTACGGCCTGCTTGTTATACGTTTTGTTGACTGACAGCGAACCGGTTTCTCACTTAAAATGCATTTGTACACAAAAATAAAATTGAAATTCAACATTCCTATTTCTTATCTAGGTGTAACTATTTACACAAGTTCTCGGTGGTAGGAACCTATTGTTTAGTTTTTCAAAAATTTTCTTTGTTTTTGTGTTTCACTGCAGGAATGCTACCATACGAGGCTAGGAATGCCATCTTCCCAAATTCACTGTCTTTTGGTAAGTCATCAGCGCTGAACGATTTCTTTTTACTTCAAAACACTCAGCAACAAAACTGAACCAATAAAAATTTTATCAGAAGTGCAAGCAAGAGGTTATTGCTATCTGTACGCATACCATGCCACTGTGCATTTGTGATTAGGTATAAGCTATGTTACTAGGCTTGATTACATACTAAAGTACGATATGATTGCATCATTGTCCACTTGTTGGACAAAGATACCAGACAATGTCATCGGTGTGGTGACAATGTCTCATAGCGTTAATTGGCAGCCGCAACACACTCCAAGACAATTCTACCCCGGCTTGGCTAGATGACAGAGCGCTAATATTACCATCCAGGCCGCAGCGCATCAAAACCGAACAAGGTCGCACTGTTTTTTATTCTGACGCGCTGCCATATTGATGTCTGTAGTGGCGCCTTCATCAAATGAGACGCCGCGGATGCGAACTATACAACGGATGCCAAAAGATCGGCCCTACATTGCCCTCTGTCGGTCTGTTAAACGTGTATCTTGGTCTGTCCACCGCCATCACAACTTCTCAAGATTAGGGAGAAAAATGAGAAGTACATAGCTCAAAGAATTGAATACGGATTCACTAAAGAAATTTCACAGGATATTTCGGACAGGGTGCTACGACTGCGGCTCTGCTAATTAGTTACTCTGAGAAAACTTACTCTGGTGAAAGTGCATGCCGCTAGCATCTACAATGCGCCCAAAATCCTTGTCTTTTGTTGTTCTCAACGGAAGCAACTGGAGTCTTTGGGCTTGTTGGTTGATATCATCAATACAAAAACACTTCTCAAGACCGGACAAAAACAAGGAGGCTACACCCACATAGCCCTGACCAGCAACAAAAGTGTTTGTTTGCCTCACAGCAATATACATGAAAAGGCGGTCCCAAAATCTCGTGGCAGGATCGCCTGAGACGTGTTATCCTGAAAGTGTGTCCAGGAATTTCAACGGTGTCAAGTGAACAAGCATTACAGAAATCAGCGCCAGCGTGAACTGCTGGAAGCTTAAATGATGCACAAGAGTTACTCTGATTGTGTCAGCACCCCTTTACTGGCCTTGTATCCAAAGGACATATTTTTATTGAGGACTAAGTTGAGTGGTAGAACTGTTATTATGCTCGAGAAAATTTTTGTTTCCCATTTAGACCTTTTATATTTTCGGTGTTGTTAATGTTTTGTGTCTTCTCTCTTCTCGCTCTTATCTTGGGGCAGCGTTTTCGTCTATGTTGCCGTGATGCAATTAAGCACTTTGTTGGTAGTCAGAGCTATGTGCGTGTAGCCTAATTCATTGGGTCCCGTTTTCAGCATTGTTTCTGTTTTGGTGCTGTTTTTCTCATAGGTACAGATACTGAGATTTTAAGGAGTTGACCACGTGTCTGCTTGCTTCGCTCCAAATGTCGTAGAAAAAGACTGTAATGTCCTGTCATCCCTCCAAAGTAACTCAGTTATTTCGCGTCTTCTCACCCCTCCTGCACTGCCACCCCTCTCGCTCGTGCATTTATGAATGAAATAGAAGCTCGCTCAATTCAAAGTAATTGTCGTGCCATTTGTCGAGACCATTTGTATCTTTTCTAGGTGCAGCAACTTGATGCGACATCCTGTATTTTAGTGTTTTTTTTCCATTTCGCTATATTGTAGATAGCTTTTGACACGCTGTTGTTTTTCATTTCCCATCGTAAACTACAACCCAACTTTTATTGAGATTGAACTATCGCTGTTGCTGTCGGTTGTTTGGTTTTTTATCTTAAATATGCTAGACGTTTATTTGCACTTAGTAATAGGAACGTGTATAAGCTACAGCCATTTTAGTAGTTAGTACCGCTCCGGCTATACTACTTCGTATTCTAGCATTTTTTTACGTATTTTTTTGACCAGGGTGTTCAATCAGATAACAGACAGAATGACAGAGCAAACGGTTCTGGGTTTCAAGAGAAATGATGATGATTTCCGTAGTAAGGGCGCAAGGCCGACGCAGGCAAAGAGCTCCATCACATTTTTTTTAAGAAAAGGCACACTATCATCTAATACTTATAACTAGCCATTGCATAGTCTGATCGACAGACTAAACACAGACATTAAGTCGCTGGCTACCTTGTCTTCAATTGTGTCGGCATGCTCATGCCACTTTACAGGTACGTTTGATCTCCATAGCCGAGCTGCGCGTCTTCACTTCATGAAAGTCCTGTATGGCATATCTTTCTCTTCATTTTAATACCCAGACTTCCGCAGTATTGTTTTACTTCCACTTAAGCAAATGTAATCAACTGCAGCAGTAGCGTCCTTTTGTCAATTTGCAAACTACTTTGAACCGCTATTCCCATACTTTGTTTTACGTAACTACGCATCTGTGGCCTAGAATCCCATTTCGCTGCTGGCTGCTGTTTAAGAAACAGTGCTTATTGCTTCTACCGCTATTCAATGGCAGTCTGCGCTGCCCATTCCACAAGAACACCCGTTATCAATAACAGTGTTTATGACAATAAATAAAAAGGAATATGTCGTCACCTACACGCCTCGATCTCAGCGCCTCACCTCATGCGTTATGTTAGTAGATTGTTGCCCAAACGCTGTTTGTTGAGACGATAAGACAATGACGCTCCTTGCATATCTCTTTTTTCTACGACACCCAGCTTTGACGATACGGAAGCGCATATAAGTTAATTACCAATCTTGCAATAAATATGCCTGTTTCAGATTTTCTTTTTTCAATTCTACACAGCTTTGTTTGTTTTTCTACATTGTTTGTAAGCTGCGCAGTGCTTCCCAGTTATGCGGAGCAAGCTTCGTGCCGAAGCGAACGCATTTGACTCAAGGAGTTTTACGTCGCCGTATTTATTCATCACGAAACAGGCACCTAGTACTGACAGTAATTTAGGCACAGCCCTGAATACTACAGCTCATTGTTAGCATTATTTTCCAAATTTATATCTACTCTATTACTTAATTACGGCCGTTTCATTTAAAATTTCGTTTTTTTACCGCGTTTGTGCGGCATCCATTCAAACCCAAGCCCTGCATCGATGGATGTTACCCAAACGAGAATTATAAGAAAATATCCGATCATAATGGTTTTAGCACAGGACTCGTTCACCTTATTGCAAAACCTTCAATTTCGCGCATTCACGTTCGCTTCTCCCAACTTTTCAAAGTTAAACAAACATGCCTAGTTAGAGCATTAAAACCAATAGAGTACGAATATCCGGTCTTCACCTCATCCTGCTCAAACGATTCTAAGCTTCATATGATTACGCCACGTGTAACATAACCTATACAAATACCACGTCGCCGTGGATGCCTATGTACAGTAAAAAACTGGGAGTATGACTTTTTGCGTCTGATTTAGAATCTTTTCAGGTCCCAAATGGTGCGCAAAAGTTACAAGAAGTAGGATTTTGGTCGCTACTATTTTTTTTTTCGAGTTTTGTAAACTTTGAGACACGAAGATTTTTCAAAACTAGCAAACCTGTGTTTGGACACTTCGAAAGTTTGAATAATTGCAACCCTGGCTTATTTTATTTAGTGCCAACTATACAGGTTTTCTTGCCCTAAGCGTCCTCACCTACATTGAAGTACACATCTCAAACGTACCCGCTCCAGTACGGACAGCAGTACAACTGTATTAATCTGTGCAAGCTATAGGATTCCCAGAAACAGTTACGTTGGCGCAAGTGTATTAACGTCAAAAGTAAAAATGTGTTTTCGTCATAATTGTGTCTTTTGTTACACTTACAGAAGGCAAACCAGCTTGATCCTAGCCCTGGATACACATCAACGCCAAATTCTAACTCTACAACCACGTCGTTGCACTCGGGTATTCATGGCCTCCTAAATTCAAGGCAAGCGGAAGGAATTTTTCTCCAGACTGAAGATTTACCTTGCAACACCAGCCACGCCCTGTATGCGTCTTCTGCAGAAGATACTAAAAGAAGTGCCTCCTCGGGTGCTTCATCTATCCAAGTAAACGTATTGATAAATACGTCAGTGGGAACTTAGTCCAAATCACCATGGGCAAATAGCAACCTCCAAATGAAGTAAAACCGGCCGCAAGCGACATCGTCGTCGTTTTCATTTTCTGTGGATTAAGTTATATGACATTCACTACTGTCACGTCCGTTGCAACTGTTTGTCTGCGTGGTTGTACCCTTCTAAGAATTTGTTCAGCCATCTTTCTAGTCCTGAATTCGCCACCAACAATATTCTACACCTGCATTAAATTACGTGCGATTCTTATCTCCCACTTCACAACGTAGATTTGTTGAACTGCAAAACATATTGCTTTCGAATGATGCCATCAATACCATGCTGATATAACGCATACCTCAAACTAGTGCTGGTTGTGGAAACGTTTCGAAAACTCTGAAAAAATACAGCGTCATCCTCAAATTAGGTTGTCGATTCTCCTAACAGAACATGCAGAAAAATAGCTGTGAGCAAATTTAGTAGTGTACCTTCAATACATGTTTTTACTCCCCAAGCCCTCAACGTAGCTCTAAGGCTTCGGGTACCAAGATAAACGAACATAGTCGACCCACATTAACTGTCTGTGCAAAAATCCGGTGAAGGCACCCATGTGTCCTTGTTTTGTGTTTGTGAAAACAGCCTTCCTAGCTTTAGGTTGAACCACACATTTCACGCTCTGCAAAGCCGTCCGGTTGTCAATCAGTCAGTAATGTCTTCGTATTCCTATCAGCGCCACTAGAAATTTTTTAACTCTCGGTCTGTACAGTAAAGGTCGAGGACGTTATTGTGTCTTTGAAGGCTACATCTGGTGGGTGAGCTAAAAACCGACGCTAGAATTTCCAGGCATGAATTGAGTCAAGTCCAGAAAAACCCAGGGTACTGATACAATATCAGAATAGATTTGCTGAACGCATAATTAGCAATTATAAAGGTACGAGTTCCGGTAGCGTAAAATGGTGCGAGTGAATTTAAAAAAATTACCTAAAGTCAACTGGTGGTGGCTATTGTGCAAATGCCGCCCGGGAACGAAAGATCGGCATCACCGAGCAATACAGTCATTACGGAATTTTGCATTTAAAATGCCGTGGTTGGCGAAGAAAGGAGAGCAGCAAAAATGTCAAGAGTGAAGCTGCTCAATTGTTATGGTCCAACATGCGGGCTGCAGGTAGGTCTCCCCTCGGGACTATTATTCTTTAAATCACCTTTATTTTTGTGGCAAAAGTTATGATGAAATTTATGATACAGTACAATAATGTATTTGGAGCAATCGTACCTAATTTACAATCGCGGACATAGTGCATTTATTATCGTTGCAAGTTCTACTGTTTACAGGACTACAACCTTGCTGGAAGGTAATAGGAACGAGATACCTTGAGGAATTTATCGCTAGTATTTATTGCGAGTTTTGTAGTGTATTTAAACTATATCGTTATGACTGCATTGTTGTGAAATACATCAAACAGAAATAAAAAAGAAGGAAAGACTGCCAGACAAACAACTGCGCAGTGAGAGGAGTGCACGAAAGAAAGCACGAATATTTCCTCGTTAATTAGCTGAAGGAAACCTAACCAAGCACATTTCATCAATTACTTTTTTTACGCACACCAACACGGCTTCGCAAATGTATGTCGTGTAAGACACAACTGGCGGAATATACACGCGACATCTCTCACTGCATGGATATAGCCTACAATTCGACAACCTATTCTTAAATTTTTTAAACGCATTTGATCCAGTCCCACATGACCACCTACTTCTTAAATTACATGCCCTGGGTATTCGTTCAAACTTTCTACGCTTTTTAGAAAACTTCCTGACTGGCCGCATGCAACTAATTTGAGCAAATTACAAACGCCCACCACTGTCAAGCGGGACCTCTGGAGTACCCAAAGGCGCGTATCTACCTTCTGTGTTGTTTTTAAGCTATATGAATGATTTATCGCCTAATATTAAAATGAAATTATCATTTTCCGACAACCCAGTTATTTATAACACTACTTAACACGCCGGGGTGGCTGAGTGACCAAGGCGTTGCGCTGCTGAGCACGAGGTGGCGTGTTCGGTTTGAGGACGCAGCGGCCGCTTTTTTGGTGGAGGCGAAAAGCAAAAATGCCCATATTAACGAGAGTTTGGCGCACGTTAAAGATTCCCAGGTGGTGAAATCTAATCCGAAGCGCGCCACTACGGTGAGCCTCATCTTCTGCGTTTCGTCGGCGCGTTTAAACACTACAATCAATCAATCAATATAACACTACCCAAAGCTTAATCGATAACATAGCCCTCCAGCACCACGACGTTAACACCACTTCTTCATGGTGCCCTTAAGCACAGATGCCGCTTAACCTTGCTAAATGTAAAGACGTGAGGTTTTTTTGTAAACGCAGCATAATCGAGCATTCCTATAGCAATATATAAACCCTTCTTGATAAGACTACAGTTACAAATACTTAAGTGTGCACCTTACGTTAGCTGTATCATGAGCTCCACATATTGAATATATCTGCTCTGAGGATTCACGGACACTCGGGTTCTGCGCCGAAATCATAAGTCCGCAGATTCCGATATTAAAAAGCTAAAATTCCTGAAATTCGTTGACCCAAAGCTCCAATACGCAACCTCTATTTAGATACGTCCGACGTCATATATTTCTATTGATTTGGAAGTCATTCGAAACAGCGCAACCCGGTTCATCAAGTCACAGTAGTCAAACAAAATCATTGGCCGCGTATCTACTCTTTTCGTTGCAAATGTCGACAAAAGGCGATAGTCTTTTTCGACTTTTTCCAAATAAATGCCTCCCTTCGCCTTCCCGCTCACCTCTCTTTGTGTTCCTCTTGCGTGGCGCTCTTCGCAAAGTAAAGACGCCAAAAGTTTGCATAAATCATTCTAAATTTACCGCTTTCCACTGCTCCATGCCGGGTGTATCGATGCCAACGCTGCCGTACGGCGAAGACGCGCGTGAATCAAAGCGGCCTACTTCAACGTTTGTAGAACCGCGTTTCTCTACTCCACGTGCGTTGCAAGAAGAACGTGGAACATATCTAGGGAACCTTTCGTAACTCTTGCCCGTTGATTTCTTAAAATGCGCCAGAAGCTATAGTGGCGCGGGCGACAGCAGGCGTCGGCGGAGTGAATTTTTTTTCAGCAGTTGATCAAGTATTTAATCACGCAAAAATCAAGCATGTATGATTTTGTATAAAGGAACACTGCAAATATCACTTCTGTATTAATCTGTTGTGTTATATTTGCCTAATGTCTTGTTCTTCTTCAACAATGTTGACGAGTATGAACATTACACTGGGCTTAAATGGGTAGATTAAGCTGTGACTATATAAGACTATTGCGCAGGCATTGTTTTACTTTGGCCGCGTGGCTGAATCGAGTCACAGGCAGACACACGGACAGACAGACAGACAGACAGACCAAAATTTCTGGGTTGAAGTAACCCAAGAAAGACTATCGTCTTTAATAAGTCCCTCATAGCTCAAACAACACCTCGTTATTCCCAATAAATAGATAGATAGAAACTTTATTGTTCACGGGATGGTGGGACGAATCAGACGCCTTTGTCCAGGCAGCCTGTGAGGGCCCTGAGAATGTGGGCCGCCAGTTCCCGTTGCTGTTGGAGACTCGCCGCAACAGCTAGCTACTCTCCGGTGTAATTGTGTGGTTGTGTAGGGTTGTAGGGGCACTCCCACAGAATGTGGCCCTGGGTAGGGGGAATAAGGCATTGGGGACAGAGTGGGACAGGGGTGTCTGGCGTGCGCTGGACCAGATGGAGCCGAGTGGGTGTGTGCAGTGTATATGTCTGCGCTTGCCGAATTACTACTTGCTCAGGACGGGTAAGCCCGGAATAGAGAGGAGGGAACGTGCGGCGTATGTTTAGAATGTCTGCTAAGGTAGGGAGCGGAGGGGGAAGACAAGGATTTGTGTCGCGAGCGTCGACATAGGCCCGGAGGAGAGCTTCGCGGCCAAGCTGATGGGCGCGTTCGTTCCCTGCAACGCCTGCGTGACCAGGGATCCAGTGCACATGAAAAGGCCCTTTAACGTTGTTGCAGAGGGACAGTGAGGAGGGGAAGGCGAGACCCTGAGCCAGGTGGTAGCATGCTGACTTTGAATCGGTGTAGATATTGGTCGTGCGGACGGGGGATGTGTTGTCAGCAGCGGCAAAAGCGATAGGGAGAAGTTCGGCTTCTTCTGGGGAGGTGCAGCGTGGAGTGATGGAGTAGTGAGTACCCCCTGAAGTGATGAAGGCGACCGCACCGAGGTCATCTTCAAATGTCGCATCTGCTTGCATGTCGTTGCATAATCACTCTTCTAAGCCTCCTTCACGCTTTTTACTACACTCCAGAAACAAGAACGGCTTAATAATACCAGAGCCACAAACGCCATGCTGCTTGAACTGCCATCTCCGAAATGACCGAATAAACTGCCGTGCGACATTAAGGAACTTTCCCTTTTTCCCCAACGCAATAATATTTTGCCGGATCACATCGCCTCTTCTAATATTCGAAAAACATCTCGTAATAAACTACACAGTCAAATTGCTACGCTACCAGTAGTTCTGTGATTCTACGCTCCATTTAAATATGTATATGTACGCTGTTTTTTCCTACTTGTGCTTTACCCTGTAATCTTGCCATTTTTTTCTTTCTTTTTGCCTTACCATTGTTTCTTGTTCATACGCTCTACAGTTCTGCCAAAGGCCCTTGCCCCTTATGTAGTGTCCCCAGCCTCTTAAGGTGGTAACAAATGAAATAGATGAAATAAAATCAACGGACTAGAATCTTATTCTAGTGGACAAGCATGCGGCGGCACATTTCCTTCTAGTAGAAGCCTATGTTCTCACGGGAGACACGAATCCTCTAACTTCAAACTTAACTACGCATTTGTGAAAAGTCTACGAAACTCAGCGTAACGTTAGAATAGTATTAGCGTGCAACTTTGATATTGTTTGTTTTGGGATGCTTTCTACAAAATAACAGTTGCAGCCACCTTACACTCTCCGCAGCCGGCCATGTGTTCACAGCAGACAGGAATTCTGTAACGTCTGAATAACTACGAAATTGCAGAGTATATGAAACTAAGCTTGATTATTGAGCCGTCTACGAGGCCAGACGTCATTTAAATTCGTTTTGAAACAGTTTTTGTAAAATAAACGTCGCAGCTGTAAGCAAACCAGCAGAAATATATTATTCGTGTTAGTTTTGTGCGCAGAAACAATTCGGCCATTACGAACAGTATTGACAACCCAGTTGCGAAATTCTTCCGCCACAATCACAAAACTTCTACTGCTCCTTTCGTAAAAAAAGTGGCTCCAATTCACGCTGTGGAGGTGGTTGGAAAGCAAAGCTGTAAACGACACCGACCACAATTGCCCATGCGACGTCACTTGAATTAACACTCGTGGGTCCACAATGACTGAAACCAGAGGTTCTGCCTGCTGTTACCTAGAATGCGCAGGAGCGGCGTCCCGAACGTAGACGCGTCGGCCACTGTCGGGCTACAGCGGCCGACGCCGCTGCTGTAGCCCGGTAATGCGTCGGTGCAAGAAAACAGTGAGCAGCATCATTCATAGGGTGAGACAGCAGAACCTAGCTATCCTGATGCGCTAGCTCGAGGCTACATCACCTCGTGAAACAAGCGCGTGCACCAAAACAATTCGGCATGTGAGCTTAGTAAGTCCCATTTATATTGATTTAAACTATTTAGTAAGTTTGAGAATTGCGAGAATGCAAAGATAACTCTGATAATCGCTATTTCCTCCTTTCGCATTTTGTAATACCTGTTAAAACACAACCAAATTAGTACTCGCCAATTTAGAATACGGAGTACCATTTATGGCAAAAAGTAGTGTTTTTCGATCGGCTAGATGACTGTATATGGTCTCTACATTTTGTTTTCTTGCCCTGCAAACCAATCTTTAACGTATATTTGCAGTACGACCACTCAGTTTCGTGGTGTCCCAGTTACCCAGGAGGTGCTGTCGAACAATTTATTCAACCCGTGCGAAGGAAGCGCGCAATAGACGCTAAGCTACGCCTAAACAGGACCAAGCCAGCCATTAATAAAGCAGGTGAAAAAGCCGGGTCGCGCCGATGTGCCCGCCGGCTTGAACGCTCTGGGAACGCTGGGAAAAGTTGCCCCGCCATCTACACTGTGCTCCATGTGTGAAAACCGCCCTTCTCTCCGCAGCCAAGTTGGGACTTTCGTTTCCTGCACGCCACGAAAGAACCATTGGCTGGTAGAGGCAGAAATTTGTCCTTTAAAATATGACTATAAGTAGCTATTGAGCGTTGTATAGTCCTATATTGTACTTTGAAGTTTCCGTCATACTAAAAGGTTATCCATAACCCGTTGCTTTCATTCAAAGCAAATTCTACAAGGCAGTTTTTGTTCTATGTAGCAGATTATTATGAACAGCATGCTACAAATCATGAATACAATAAACAACAACTAAACCCTGAATTTTTTATTGCGAGTAATAACCGTCATTTGTTATGTTATAAAACCAATGTGTCCATAAAAAAAAAGTCCCTTTCTTAAGAGAAATGTGCTTCTAACGCGGAGCTTTCACTAATGCAACATTATCCAAGGTCACAGTCCTAAATTAAAATATCTCCGAAGGTGTCTGAAGTGCGCAGTCGGATATACGTCGGCTACATTATCCGAGGGACCCGGGTTCGATTCCTACGATGGAGAGTGTTTTTTTTTTTTGTTTTGGGGCTCTCGATATGCCTTCGCTTATCAGCATTGTCGTTTTGTGAAACCCGCGCGTTAGCTAGCCTCCCGTGAGGCATTGAAACCTTCGCTTTATTATTTCATTTAAGGGCGTCACCCATGTCTTGTTACTTTATCAGATTGCTATCAGCCTGCACTCGGCAGTTTTTGCACGTTTTAGGCCGCTTTGCAGCACATGAATAGGAAACAGATCTTGTACCTGCTGAATTTGCAACCGCGCGTAATCTAATATAGACCTACACCTCGTGGCCTACTGATAGATAGGAAGCAATAAAAAATGTTATTACTAATCAAGTGCGAGCTACAGCCTTTAAAATTACGCATCAATGTAGCTTGTTCGGGAGCGCACACATAAAAGCCCGGCGCGCACACGTCTTGTTCACCGACACGCAACTTATATTGAAAACACATTAAAATTGTGAACTCAGTACTATAGAAATTCGATCCCACAAAAAGATGCGCCTGAAAAGATTCCATTTTCACGAGAACTCAGAACGTATTTCTTCACAGGAATGCGGCCGCTGTTGCCCACTATGTATTTATTCGGTTATAAGAGCACGCACACCGACACTCAAATATTTCGGCTGAGCCTCTTTCAAACGTACATTCTGCAGAGATTTTATTAATTTCTGTCTTGGTTGCGGCAACATTTCGCGGTTGTGTGATTATCTCCGTTTCTAAACACACACCAATATTACGCAGCTCACGCAGTTCAGAAGAGCTTCTTTAAAGAGAGCAGGACAATGTCCATTCAAACCGAGAAATTTCACCTTTCTAGTTCATGAAACAAGGATACGCACCTGCTCCTTCAGCAATGAAGCCATGAATTGACTAGACGTATGTTTGCATATGCCGCGTAAGAAGAACTGTGTGTCGACAGCTTCGCTGCGTCCAACCAAGTTTCGTTCCCAGTTTCGGTGAGTCCTATTTCTGTTGCAACATGACAAAGCACTGACGCTATTGTATTTTCTGTATAAACATTAGTCAATCCCATGGTATTGTTTGCTGCAAATATGATAGCGTCGAACACCGTTCCCCAGTTTTGTAGTCATCGTCGAGGTCTAGGAATCCTTCTCAATTGAGTATATTGTATGCTTGGTGAACCAAAGAAACCGCAAACATTTGGGTTCGCTCTCGTATCCGCAAAGCAAACGTTAGCGTGTATTACTTTGAATGTAAATAGTGAAGTCAAAATTCTTGAATCTTGGATGCCGCTTAACGCCTTCCCTCTGCTGCTGAAACAATAAAATCCAAATTGCACGTGAACAAATTTTTGGGAAGATGCACCTGTGCACAATATTCCGCGCTGGTCGTGAACAAGCGCCTGTTAATTTTCTATATTTTGGCTAAGCTATGACAATATTACACCCTGAAGCACATCAGACAAGTAAACGTTTGTAGACATATATGCGCGTGTAGTTAGTTTTGAAGAGCACGTGGATAAGTGCAAACCCTTCATTGACGTTTAAAATTTGTCTTTCGCCATTCACCTGTCCCATAGTGTCAGACAGCTAGAAACAACTACGAGAAGAGCCTGAAAGAAGCTTTGGTTCACTGTCATGAAGTATTATTTTCTTGTGAAAGGGGAGTTTCAGTCAAATTCAGAGTTGCGTGCGGTTTTTACGGTGATTCGTCTATGCACACAACGCCTTCAAACAAATGTCCAAGAGGAAAATGTGGGGACAGTTGCAGTGCGGACGGAGTTGACAATATGTTCTACTGCACAAACAGACCGATACAAAGCACAATACTTTAGAAATAAAAGAAGGCTATCGCCAGCAAACGTTGCAGAAGAGGAAATTACATAATTTTATGTTTCTCACACGAAGCATACTTGGGTGTAAATGAACGTTATCGCCGGCGAGCCTTATGTTTTTCTATCAACGTCACAGAAAATTCCGACCGTTAAGGAGCGAAAAAAATTGATACGGAACATGAAACTGCGTCATAAATTCAGATTTTAAAACGCTGAGTGTAAACTATAAAATAAAATATAAAATCAAACAACATGGCAGCTCCGCAGGTGAAGATCATCTCTAGCTGTTAATGATGACACCCTACACCAGACATACTAAATGCAGCGATTCTGGAAGGAACAAGTGCACTCAACATGTGTGCAAAAAATGATCGGGTTTGGTGAACCAGCTAATTTGATAAATTATTCATCTCCCCACTCAACATTAGCTTCCTGGGTCTCCTGCAACGGCTGGAAAGCTTACGACTTGCATAAAGACACGCCATGTGTGCACGCTACCTAACCCCATGGGCGAGCCCCATTTACTCCTAGGTCTGCATGATAGTTGAGCTCGACAAACTTTTTAGTTATTTCAATACTTGTTGGCTAATTTACTTACTAAATATTAGTTGCCCGTCTGTAGCGGATTAAGTAAGGGAGGTACCAAACGAACTGAAATGCGAAATCTGCCACAGGTATGTTAGAAAGGTGGTTTGGCCTGCTCCCCCATCACACCAAGCAGCACTCGTTGTAGTTTGGCGCCGCCATGCAAAAAGCAGAGGGAGATAGCATCAGAGCCTGTCGTGAGAAACGGTCATCACACATAACGCAACCAAGTGAATGCTGGTCTTTTTCTAGGAGTGGACCAACAACAAAGAAACTCAAAAGAACGCTCAAGAATGACCCGGGGTGCTTCATTCTCCATCCTTGTCCTTTAATACTTAGGGGAAGAGCAGGATTAAAATGACGACCATGAAGTCGTTCTTAAGCGCGTAGGGACATGCAGGGAGCCAGGTGCGCAAGAACACCAGTGATACGATGTGTGGGAGGTGTTACTGATTCTTGCATGCCCCCTTGGCTCGATGCACATTTCTACGCGTCGAAGAACACCTCGAGACATCCCGCTCGCCGTTGCCTTCACCATGAGCTCAAGAACGGCGCGAGCCACTACATTCGTCATTATCATTTAAAAGTGTGGGGGTAGAGGGGACCCACATGCTACAATATTTTCAGGGCAATCGGACGTACTCAGACACATTATTCGTCAATTTCCGCAGAACCCAGCTTTTCACAGAGCTTATACATGCCTGCCCGGTGCGAAGGAGGGGTGGGGCTGGTTTTAACCGGCGCCTGCACTCTTTACCGGCGGTCTCATGCGGTAAGTTGCAGAGCTTGCAAGTCGGATTGCAGTCGTGTTCCCCGTTTTCGGGTTTCTTTCCACACATTCAGCAGAGTTCCGGTTTTGGCGAAGGGAAAACATCCTGCCTATGTCCAATATCTCCGCATGCCTTGCAGTATTGCACAGATTTACGGTAGCGGCGGCATCTGGCTATTGTTACTAGTACCTTTACGTGAAAAGGCACATGTGGTCCCTCGAAGTGTATTATGGCCGCTGACGAGTTTCCTAGTCGTCTCGCTGATACAATTTCATGGCGTTCTGCCGATAGGTAGTCCATTATGTTGTCATTGGTTAGCCAATCTGTAATTCCTACAACTATGCCCGCACTCGTGTTGGGCAGTGGTTTGAGATATGCAGTAAAGGTGCACAGGTTTGGGCCTACCTGGAGTTGTCTGATGGTTGTGAGGCAGTCGATCATATTGTCGGGAACCATACATTGGGTTTGTTTATTTGTGATTTGCTTTTACCGCCCGGCTGCGCCGGTCTGTGTTATCTCTGCGCCAAGGGAAGCGCGTGTTCCATTCTTTCTTTCTGTGCCGCATGTGTTATCTGTTGTGATAGGGAGAGCATTCCGATCTAACGTGAACAGCCCAGAATAATCTTCTTGGATGTACTATGTTCTCGATGCGAATCGACGTTTCGAGAACCAAGCGCGCCGAAAGATAAAAAGCCTGCAGTGCGGACGCCGGGGCATTCGATTCAGCGACGCTCGCCGACGCAAGTCATTTTGTTGACCGCTGTTTCGCCGCCTCTGTATTCTTTTGAGTTGTTAGGGGCGCACAACTTCGCTCCAATAAACGTGTTTCTCATTCAAGACAACTGCATCGTCCTTGTCTTCGTGACATCTGGTGGAGGTGCAGGGTACGCACCCTTCATGCCCAATACAACCTCGGGAAGCCGCCAAGCTAGTCCAACAAGAGCCAGCCCCCGCCTGCAAGATTTACCACCCGAGTCCGGTCTACTACCGGAGAAGACGAAGAAGAAAGACGTCGCAACTACCACCATGCTCAACCAAGCCAATCCTCCTGTCGTTCTGCAGCAGCCACGGGAACCGCCATCATTCCGAGGAGCCCCCGCAGAAGACCCAGAAGAATGGCTGGAGAAACTGGAGCGCGTCCCGAAATTCAACAGGTGGGACGACGCAGAAACGTTCCGGCACGATTTCTTTTACTTGGAAGATTCGGCTCGCACTTGGTTCGAGAACCACGAGAGCTCCTTGACAAACTGGGCTCAGTTCAAAAGCTTGTTCACTAAGACCTTCACTACCATGATCAGAAAAGAACGCGCAGCGCTTTTACTTGAAACTCGAACGCAGCACCCCAACGAAGGGGTAGTGATCTTTGTTGAGGAGATGAAGAGGTTGTTTCGACGTGCGGATCCGGAGATGACAGAAGAAAAGAAACTAAGGTTTCTCATGCGAGGGGTAAAGCAGGATCTTTTTGCTTGCCTTGTCCGCAATCCTCCCAAGACGGTGGCCGAATTTTCGTCTGAGGCGGCCGCGATGGAGAAGACGCTGGAAGTTTGAACGAGGCAGTACGATCGCCCGGTAAACATGCTGGTTTCCGAGACGATCGGTGCCAGGGCTACAAGCTCCGACACACTGCGTGAGACCATCCGAGCAGTGGTCAGGGAGGACCTTCGGAAGCTTTTTTCGACGACGTCGCAACCTCAAGTGGCTTCCCTGACTGACGTCATCCGCGAAGAGGTCCAACACGCTTTGGGCACTTCTATGCCATCCGAGGCACCCCGCGAGCCACAGGCGATGACCTACTCCGCGGCTGTTCGTCGACCCCGCCCTGCTCCAACCCGTCTACAAGAAGCTCCACCGTACCGCCGTCCACTCTCACAGCCGTCGACCGTACCGGCGTACACAGCCCAAACCCAGACGCCGAGGAAGACTGACGTTTGGCGAACGCCAGATCATCGTCCGCTGTGCTACCATTGCGGAGAGGCCGATCACATCTATTGTCGCTGCCCGTACAGGAATCTCGGACTGCGTGGTTTCTCCGTCGACGCCCCACGCCCCCGACACGGCCAGCGCCCTACCGAGATCGACGAATACCTGTCCAACACCAACCGAGGACCAGCCCGCTCACACCGATCGCCGTCGCCCTACACATACCAGTCGCCTAACCGCCGTAGCAATGCTGATTTCGCACGTGGAAGGTCCCCCAGCCCACGCGGGGGAAACTAAAAGCAGCAAATTCGGGAGGTGAAGTTACTCTACGGCGAAAAACTGGAAACCCTCCAACGACGCAAGGACGCGCTGAAAACAGTGATTCACGACATGACCTCATCCCGACGACCCGACCTAACCCTGACGAGACTCCCGAACACGACGACAGCTACACGGCGCGACGCGTACCCGACCTGACCGAGACGTCCGTTGAGAAGACGACGACAATGACGATGCACAGTGCCCGACCGTCAACACGTACAAGCAGAGATACGACGCCCCGACGAACCCGGAACTCGAGGAAGACTGCATCTGACGTCAAGCTGTCCATCGACGGCTTTGACGTAGTCGCCCTCGTAGACACGGGTGCTGACTATTCGGTAATAAGCGGACCATTTGCGTCTAAACTGAATAAAGTTATGACCAGATGGGACGGTCCGCACATACGCACAGCAGGAGGCCACTTCGTGACGCCAAGTGAAACGTGCACATCGCGCGTCACCATAGACGGCACAACGTACCCTGCGGCGTTCGTCGTTCTGCCTAACTGCTCCCGCGACGTAATTCTTGGAATGGACTTTTTGATGGACAACGGTGCAATAATAGATCTGCAGACTAAGTCAATAACTTTTTCCCCCCTTCACTCCATGACGCCGGAACCGAACCCCGAACGACGTGCTGCTGTAAGGATTTCCGATGATCATGTCACCCTGCCACCCCGTGCAAGCTTGATGGTCGCAGTCTACTGTGAAGATGCTGCTCCTGACGTCGACGCTATCGTAGACACTGATCAAAGGGTGCTTCTCCACCCTGTTGTGTCTGTCGCAAGAGGCATTGCGTGCTTCAAGGAACACCAATTCCACATTTCGCTTACTAATTTCACCGTGGAGTACCAGCATTTAAACAAGGGCGCGGCAATTGCATTCCTTGAAGAAACGCAAGAAGCAAGTGACGTGATCGCGGTCGCCGACTTTGAACGCACACCCGTAGAAACCTTCAAGCTCCCGCAGCCCTTCGACGTGAATCCGGCGCTACCGCAAGAACAACGAAACAAATTATTGGCTTTGCTCCGTCGCTATAGCAAATGTTTTTAGTCGAGCGCAAAACTACGTCAGACCCCTCTAGTGAAGCACCGAATAATAACCGAAGATGGAGCCCGACCTACGCGACAGTCACCATACCGCGTCTCTTCACACGAGCGGGAAGCTATCCGGACTCAAGTCGACGACATGCTCAGTGACGGCATTATACAGCCGTCGAAAAGCCCCTGGGCTGCCCCAGTCGTACTTGTGAAGAAAAACGACGGCACATAAAGGTTTTACGTTGACTACCGGCGACTGAACAAAATCACGAAAAAGGACGTGTGCCCCCTCCCCCGAATCGACGACGCCCTCGACCACCTCTGCCACGCGAAGTACTTCTCATCGATGGACCTGAAGACCGGCTACTGGCAAATTGAAGTGGACGAGAGAGACCGAGAGAAGACTGCATTTATAACCCCAGACGGCCTATACGAGTTCAAGGTGATGCCGTTTGGGCTGTGCACAGCACCAGCGACGTTTCAAAGAGTCATGGACACTGTGCTAGCTGGCCTTAAGTGGCACACCTGCCTCGTATACCTCGACGACGTAGTGGTATTCGCCCGGACTTTCGACGAACACCTTGCGAGGTTGGAGTCTGTACTCGAGGCCATTCGTACGTCGGGGTTGACGCTGAAGCCTGAAAAGTGCCATTTCGCATACGGGGAACTCAAGTTCTTGGGACACGTCGTCAACGCGCGGGAGTCCTACCTGACCCGGCAAAAACTTCAGCCATTGCGAACTTCCCAAGGCCGAAAGACAAGAAGGGCGTGCGAAGATTTCTCGGACTGTGAGCATACTACCGGCACTTCGTCGCAAACTTCGCACGCATTGCAGAGCCACTAACGCGTTTGACGAAAGATAGCACACCTTTCAGCTGGGAAAACGACCAAGAAAAAGCATTCTGCGATCTGCAAACACGCCTGCAAAGCCCGCCCGTGCTCGCTCATTTCGACGAAAATGCCGAAACGGAAATGCACACGGACGCCAGTGATATAGGCTTGGGTGCCGTCCTTGTCCAAAAGCAAAGCGGCTGCGAAAGGGTAATCGCCTATGCCAGCCGTGGTCTGTCGAAGGAGGAGAAAAACTATTCTGCCTCTAAGAAAGAGTGCCTGGCTATTATAAGGGCGATTTCAAAATTTCGCCCATACGTGTATGGAAGGCCATTCAAGGTTGTAACAGACCACCATGCGCTGTGTAGGCTCGACAATTTGAAGGACCCCTCTGGCCGTCTTGGGCGGTGGAGCTTGCGCCTGCAGGAGTTCGACGTTACAGTCGTTTATACATCCGGCAGGAAACACTCCGACGCCGACTGCCTGTCCCGCGCCGCCGTCGACCCACCACCACAAGACTCTGATGAAGATAGCGCGTTCTTCGGGATCATGACGGACAGCGACCTAGCCGCCCAGCAGCGTGCTGACCCCGACTTACGCGTCATAATTGAGTACCTCGAGGGATGCAACGTTGCCGTTCCTAGGACCTTCAAACGCAGCTTACCAGCATTCAGCCTGAGAAACTCCGTCCTCGTAGAGAAGAATTTCAGCCCCGGAACAAGAGCGAATTACCTTCTCGTCATCCCCGCGGACCTGTGTGACGAAATTTTGGAAGTGTGCCACGACGACCCGTCTTCCAGACATCTGGGCACAGCTCGCACTATTGGAAAAATCAAGGGGAGGTACTACTGGCCCGGCCTTACCTCTGACGTCACCCACTACGTCCGGAGCTGCCGTGACTGCCAGCGACGAAAAACGCCGCCGACAAGACCCGCCGGACTTCTGCAACCGATCGCCGTCCCATCGAGACCATTTCAACAGATTGGAATGGACCTTTTAGGCCCGTTCCCTACGTCACGATCCGAGAACAAGTGGATTGTCGTAGCGACAGGCTACATGACGCGCTACGCAGAGACCGCCGCTCTTCCGAGGGACGACTGCACAAGAAGTGGCGAAGTTCTTTATAAGCCAAGTTGTGCTGAGACATGGAGCCCCGGAAGTCCTAATCACAGACCGCGGAACGGCATTTACTGCGGAGCTGATGCAAGGAGTATTACGCTACATCAACACGGATCACCGAAGAACGACGGCGTACCACCCGCAAACGAACGGACTAACAGAACGTCTGAACAAGACAATCGCAGATATGCTGTCAATGTACGTTGACGTTGTACATAAGACTTGTAACGAAGTGCTCCCGTATGTCACGTTTGCGTACAACACGGCTATCCAGGAGACGACGCAGCTGACGCCGTTCGAGCTTGTCTACGGTAGAAGGCCGACTACGATGCTCGACGCCATGCTTCCGCACGTAGAAGACGACGACCTCAACGCCGATGTCCACGGATATCTTCAACGTGCGGAGGAGGCCCGCCAGCTCGCTAGAGTTCGTATAACGGACCAGCAGTGTTGGATGCGGGCCGCTACAACCTTAGACGCCGAGACGCCGAGTACCAACCAGGGGATCGTGTGTGGGTTTGGACTCCCATCCGACGACGCGGACTCAGTGAGAAGCTCCTGCGACGGTATTTCGGACCCTACCAGATTCTACGACGTGTTGGCCAACTGACCTACGAAGTGATCCCCGATGGTGACTCCGGCACATCACGACAACGCACGCGGCCTGAAGTCGTCCACGTGGTTCGCTTAAAACCTTTCTACGGACGATGACGAACTTTTATTTTCATTTGTTCGGGCTGTCGCTTATGTTAGCATCGGGTCGATGCACTCTTAGAGGGGGGGTAATGCCGCGAACCATACATTGGGTTTGTTTATTTGTGTTTTGCTTTTACCGCCCGGCTGCACCGGTCTGTGTTATCTCTGCGCCAAGGGAAGCGCGTGTTCCATTCTTTCTTTCTGTGCCGCATGTGTTATCTGTTGTGATAGGGAGAGTATTCCGATCTAACGTGAACAGCCCAGAATAATCTTCTTGGATCTACTATGTTCTCGATGCGAATCGACGTTTCGAGAACCACGCGCGCCGAAAGATAAAAATCCTTCAGTGCGGACGCCGGGGCATTCGATTCAGCGACGCTCACCGACGCAAGTCACTTTGTTGACCGCTGCTTCGCCGCCTCTGTATTGTTTTGAGTTGTTAGGGGAGCACAAGTTCGCTCCAATATACGTGTTTCTCATTCAAGACAACTGCATCGTCCTTGTCTTCGTGACAATATCCTCGTGCGCTGTGCTTGCCACAAGCAGATTTTAAGCCCACTGAACTTGAGTAGTCACTTTGTTTACAAAGTCTCGAAGCGGCATGCCTACGGCTCTTGCCATTGCGAGGGCAGCGTCGGAGTCCTTCCATTTAGCGAGGTGAAGCCCGGGAGCTGGTCTGAAGACTATTTTGTATTCGGTCTCCGGAAAAGGTGGTGACCTGTTTCCCTTGGATTTCACCGTTCTTCTGGGTGATTTGCCGATACTGGTACTGGGGTTGCTGGCACCTTTCGATAGGCTGTTGATCCCTGCAGCGGTTTCGGACTTTCCTTCCTCGTCTTTTTTCTTCTTGGCTGCGCTGCATCTGTGGACTTCTTTCATCCAGAGCGTTTGGTATACTGTTCTTCCGCTGTCTGCATCAAAACTTACTTTTACGGCGTTGTTTACGCCTTGGTCTACGGTTTCTGGTGTTTCGTCCTGCATCTCCTCATCCGCTTCTTGGGTCATTCCTCCCTCCGGCGATTGCATGCTGGAGGAGTAACAAGCGGCCGCGAGCTCACCGGCGAGCGGCGCGCCCGGCTACGAGCGCCACGTGCACCGTGGAGCTGCTGCCTGGCAAGCTGGGGCTTAGGCCACGTCGCGCACTCGGGTGATCAGTTATTGTGGTTACACTCCACGTACCAGTCAGTGCTTGATGTCCGCGTGTTCTTCGTCACTTGGCGAGTCCGATGATTGCTCACAGACAGAGTTGCGTCGTAGCTAACTGGGATAACTCCACTGAGTAGCAAGAGCCCATCTGAAGCATGCCTGCACTCCGTACCCTCTAGCGGCTTCAGCCTGTGCCGGGAAGAATGACTAAAATTGCTGTAATAGTAACTCATCTTTAGCGACAGAGGGTTCTTGCAATGCTAAAGAAAGGATGTACTCTTTATTGCACACAAGAGCGATACAACGAATTTACCGACACAGAAAGAAATCGCGGCACATCGACCCCGCGAGTAGGGAATAATAAACTCATTAATAAAATATTGCGGTCGGGGAACGTAAACCTATTCCGGATTTTTATTGGGCCTAAAGGCTACAACAGGACATTCCTCTTCGGTAGTTGTCCTTACTATCTTCATCAATGTGCTTGCCCAAGCACTTGTTGCGTGTCTCTGTTGCACGTCTCGTCACCAACGCTATTAAATGTTAAAAAATGAAACAGTGTTTACAGAGACACAAATGAACTTATATATTGTTGAAAACGAAAAAAAACATGCAAAAACACAAAAGCACTAGAGCACCAGAGTTCGAAACATTGACTAAGGTAGGAACATCACAAAATAAGTGTTACATAATTTTATAGAGGTAACAATAGGTCGAAGCAGCGCACAATGAATAAGTTGAACAATACATCTTGCACAAAATATGTGTTACAGCAGTAGGACTTGATGGTTAATCTTAAGTGAGCATACTTGTTTCTAGGTGATCTCTAAAACGTTTATTATCAGTGCTTGTGGCGATGTCGTAGGGTAACGCGTTCCATAGTGTCACAGCGCCAGGAAAAAAGGATGAGCTAAATGCTGATGTACTGCCGGCAATGGGGGCTATTGACGACTGTGATTTAAACGGGATGAAATTCTGTAAGGAAGCCTCAGTAAAGAGTGCCTAGATTGTGCCCAGTGAAAGAATTTATGGATTAGGCATAAGCGGGCAATGATGCGGCGCGAATGAAGAGTCGGGAAGGAGAGGGATAGCTTGAGCGCGCGGGGACATTGATATGGTTCGAATATTGCGAGGGGATAAAACGTGCGGCACGGTTTTGAATGGCTTCAATCTGGTGGTTTAGAGATGTTTGTGATGGATGCCAGATGGCGGAGGCGTATTCCACTTTCGGTCGCATGAAGGTTAGGTAAGCAAGTTTTTCAATTTCATGAGAAGCAAGTTTTAGATTGCGTCGAAGGTACCCGAGCGTGCGAGAGGCTTCATAGCAAATGGTATCGATATGCGTCGCCCAAGTTAGAGATGAGGTCAAGAGCACGCTGAGGTATTTGTATGAAGTGACTTAGCTGACTGGAACAGAGTTGATATGATAGGTGTGCTGAGATGCGACATGTTTCCGTAGGAATGACAGAGATTTACTCTTTGTTAGGTTAATGGCATGTGCCGTTTGTTACACCAGAGAGAGATGTTGTCTAAGTCAGTTTGTAGGGTGTATAAATCGATATTGGCGGCAATAGTTCTGTGCAAATCGCAATCACCAGCAAAAAGTCGGAGATTCAATGTGATGTTTAAGGGCAAGTCATTCATATAAATTCGAAACAGTACAGGCGATAGACTAGCCCCCTGTGGGACTCCGGATGTTACGTTGGTTAGATCGGACTTGTGATGATTACCAGAGGTAAATTGTGTGCGTCCCTTCAAAAAGTGCTCGTTCCATGAGAGTAAGTTGTAAAGAATGTTTAAGGTCGATAGTTTAGCAAGTAAATGGTTATGGCTAACACGGTCGAACGCTTTTGAGAAGTCTAAAAAGACAGCGTCTACATGAAGGTGATTGTCCATTTGTTGTAGTAAGTCGTGGGTGAATTCTGAAAGCTGTGTTTGACATGAGTAGTGTTTGCGAAAGCCATGCTGGTGCAGGTAAAAATACTTAACAGATTCCAGGTGAGTCATTAGATTAGAAGTTAAGATCTGTTCACGTAGCTTGGAAGGAATACTCGTTAGGGAAATACGGCGGTAGTTGGTTGCTAGAGAGCGGTTACCAGCTTTGAAGGTAGGCACAATCTGGGCAATCTTCCAATCGTCTGATACGACGCCTGATTGTAATGACTGTGTAAATAATATATAGAGGATTAGGTTTGAGAAGTATGCGGTGTTTTTTAACAGTTTTCTGTTAATCTTGTCCGAGCCTGCCGACGATGATAGCTTCAGATTACAAATTAGGTTGGTTATTCCCTCAGCACTCCTCAGTGTATCTGGGAAGGTATCGCATGAAGGAGGTTCTGGTTGTGGGATGGTTCCGGAGCTAGAGGTAAACACGGAGGTAAAATAATTGTTCAGGACGGTTGTACATTGACTGCTGTGTATGGGTTCGCCGTCAGCACTTGTTAGCTGGAGTTCTTCACACATACACTTGGGTGATAGAATGCGCCAAAATTTGGTAGACTTTGTTTTAGGAATTGCTAGTAGATGAGAAGAAAAAAAATTGTGTTTCGCTTCGGTAAGTGCTGTGATGTACTGTTTGGCGCACGTGGGGTATTTTTCTGATGTGGCCGGGTTGTTTTGATTAGCTAGTCTGTAGAGACGTTTTTTTTTCGGTTTAGATAGGATTTCAGCTGCATACTGAACCACTAATTGTTCGCGTCGCAGGTTACGGTTAGTGTTGGGATGAATTCGTTCTGTAATTCAAGATGTTTGTTTTTATACAACTCCCAATTAGCGTTCACGGAGCGGGCTAACTATGAGTTACAAACGTCGCCATAAAACTAGCGAGCTCATGATTAATGGCATCATAGTTCCCTTTATTAAAATCCTTTATTACTTTTTTTGCTGGGAGTTTCTTTCCAAATGGCAGTGCTGTGTTAACATGAAGTAAGTCGTATTCACTCAAACCGGGCAATGATGTCACGCTTGTAACGTCGTCGGGGCGCGTTGTTAACAGCAAATCAAGCGTACTATTACATCTAGTCGGACAGGTTATTACTTGTTGAAGGTTTAAATCGAGTGACAGGCTGACAAAATGGTTAGCATCGTTCGAAAGGTATCTGTTCGACACGGAGAGCTGGGGCCAATTAATGTGAAGGAAAGTAAAGTCTCCAAAAAGGAAGATAGGAGCATCGGAATGCGTCTTAGAGATAGCGGTTAGGGAGCGGCTGAGCAGGTTGCAAAATGTCGGTTCACTGTCAGGTGGTCTGCAGGACACGCCGATAATTGCTTTTACTCCATGGGAATGAATTTGTACCTAGGTTAATTCGATTTTATCGTCGTGACATACAAGTGACAAGTCTATGGTGTTTTTTACAGCAGTCAGAACGCCTCTCCCTATACGGCCGATTCGGTCGCGGCGATACAGAGCGAAGTTTGCATTAGGAAGAAAGATTTCGCGGTCAAGAATGTTACCATGAAGCCAGGTTTCGGTTAGGATGACTGTCTCCATTAGCGGCACATATGAAACTGTCTAGATGGTCGCGCTTTGGAATTATTCTGAGTATATTAGTGAATGGAATGCTAAGGTTCAAGTAGGACAAATGCCGAAGGCTGTCGTTATGGTTGGGGCGGGGCGAATCACGTCATTTACTTTTTCCGGTTGGGTTAGTGGTTGAATCGTCGATTTCTGTAAATTTTCAGGTGGTCTAGAATATTCTACGATGGAGTCGGAGGCGTCATCGTAATAATAGCATTTTTGCCAACATGCAGCCTGTCGAGACGAAGTTTATATGCGCATTGCGCAAGCCTGATGAATTTAGAAGCTTTGAGCGAGCAAGACGGGTGGCAGGGGCGAAGTCCTCTATTATCGCAAAGTTTGTGTTTGTTTAGTTTGGTGCCGCAAGACAGTATTTTCTCTTTGGTCGTTCTTTAATTCATTCCAAGAAATTTTCTACGAGAAGGTGACAACAGATAGAGGCACAGCGTCAAATGTATATGTTCAAATTTTTTTTCACGCCAGTAAAAATGTATTCTGAAACGAATATTGCTTCCACTGCTCCTTATTTGCAGAACTGACCCGTGATGACAAGGTGGCTCTCGCTCTTCTGCATCACCGCAATAGCGGTGTGGGCTGTACTTGTCCGTATTTCAGAAGGCCGGGGGAAAAAGACAATTGGTGACATCCTGCGCGAAAATGGTTACCGTGAAGATTTCGCCGGTGCTGCCTACATGAACAACTTCGCCATTGCATTTAGGATTGTCAACAATATTGTGTGCGGTACGTAGAATAAGTTCATATATTTAGTTTACGTTCCCTGATAACGACTGCCGTTGGGTGTACCGGGTAAGTCAGCCCTACTGGCCTTTGAATACGGAGAACGCAATTACACACCTGCTTGGATGTATACGTTGTAGGGAGACTCGTGTTACGTTTCCAGAGAGCTTGGGTTTCCCGACAGTTCAAAAACGTTCAGCCTTGGCAAACGTAATTTTAAACATGTCTTAGTGCCGCAAAATGAAATTATTTTGCCCGCTATTCACTCACGAGTGTTAAGCGATTTAATAGATGCATTTGATTATAAGGACAAAGGGAGAAGTGCAGAATAAATACTCCTTGGACAAGCAGAACGGCAGAAACCCACCGCGTCGCTTCGCGTAGCGAACAAAATAGATCTGGGACACTCCATACCAACGTTTACCAAAAGCAAACTCCTGCCATTAGGCAATTTGTAAGAAATTGCCTAATGGCAGGAGTTTGCGGACTTCTTTGGACCGTCCGCTTTATGTCTTAGCCCATTTGGAACATTATATATAACGCATGCCATATATTGCCAGTAGCGACAAAGTACCTGCGTTTCTATTCTGTTTCTTATGTCGTCTATTGCGCTGCTATTTCCTTAAACAAGTGTGCCACAGATCCCACTCTAATTGCTGGACATCTAGACGGCCACTGGGACATTTGTTTTATTCATATACCCTAAAGGCCCTTGCGGGCGTTACATAGGGGTCGCAATAAAAACATATTGTAACATTAAAAACAGCAACACCCATAAAAATGCGAATACAAATACATTCATGTCCAAATGCAAAGTTTCAAAAAAGGGGTACACAAAAGGCGCGCAACAGTTATCCAATTCCTAAAATGCGAGGGTTAAAAAATGACCGAGGTTCAAAATAACACAAACATCGAAGATTGAACCAATCTAAGAGGTTCAAAAATAACACAAACACTAAAAAATGATTTATAGATTGAGGAATAACTGTACCTCTTTGATAAATGAGTCGTGATTACTGAGGGTGACGATGTTATCTGGGAGCTGATTCCAGTGACGAATAGCAAGTAAGAGTGGCGAGAAGAAAAATAGGTTGGTACGCGCGAATATTGGTTGAACTTTGAATGCATGATCTAAACGGGAAAAAACGCGACCAGCGGGTCTTATGTGCGAGGCAGCGAAAGAAGACTGGCTGTGGTATAGCCTATGAAAAACCGATAAAAGACTATAAAGCCGGCGTTGTTGTAGAGGTGGTAAATTCAGGGATTGTTTCATTTTTGTTATACTTGATGTTCGTGAGTAGTTCCTGAGAATGAATCGGGCAGCTTTATTTTGAAGTGACTCCAGTTCATTTACGAGATACGACTGATGGCGGTTCCAGATTAGAGCTGCATATTCAATCTTTGATCGAACAAGCGTTTGGTAGGCCAGAAGTTTTGTGGATGTGTTAGCTGAATTCAGATTGTGCCTAATGAATCCGAGTGATTTAGAAGCTTTGTTGGTTATTGTATCGATATGGTGATTCCAGGTTAGATCAGTCGTTATGTTGACCCCAAGTATTTTACCATGGTGACGGCTTGTACAGGCATACTATTGAGAAAATAGTGACGGGGTCAGACGCGCTAGCTTTGGTAAATGTTATGGCGTTAGTTTTGGGCACATTTACGTTCCTCTGCCAATCCCTACACCATTTCGTGAGTTGATTAAGGTCTGCTTGCAAGGATATGAAATCTTGGGGGTTTTTAATTTGCTTATAAATGACGCAGTCATCCGCAAATAATCGGATTGTAGAAGAGATATTCGTGTTAATGTCATTGATATATATTAAAATAAGATAGGACCCACGACAAGCCCTGTGGAACACTGAAAGCTACTTGAGCTAAAGAGGAGGAATGATCAATAATGGTTACTGACTGAAACCCGATGGGTTAGGAAGTTCTTAATCCACCTGTTAACCTTAGTGTTGATATTAAAAGCAGAAAGTTTTTCCATTAGACGGATCTGATGGACCTTGTCGAAGGCCTTGGCACAATCTATGAATATAGCATCTATTTGTAAGGACGAATGTACTACATTATGGAGATCAGTCATTAATTCGAATAACTGAGTTTCACAAGGCCTCTCAAAAAACCATGTTGATTAGAAAAAAAGAAGCTGTTTTGTTAGGTAGCTCATTACGGCAGATGATATTATATGTTCAAGAAGTTTGCAAACTATGCTGGTTCAGGAAATCGGTCCGTAGTTAGGAGGCACAGATGCGTCGCCTGACTTTAAGATGGGGATAACACGGGCAATTCTCCAAGGAAACGGTACGCATCCTGTGTCTATCGATTGCTGAAATAAAGCAGCTAAGATCGGGGATATGACCACTTTAGTCATTTTTAGTAGTTTGGTGCATATTTCATGGAAGCCTAGTGCAGAGTTGGTAAGGAGTCTATCAATGGCTGCAGCAATACCCGCCTGAGTGATAAGCAAGTCATCCATTGCTGAATCTAATGACTGTATATTAAGAGTGGCTGGTAATATTTTCTGTAAAGTAAGTAATATTTCTGTAAATAAAGTTATATTTTTCTGTAAAAGTTTTCCTGATTAACCGCCTTTTAACCCGCCTTCAAATTCGGAAATTGATGTCACCTCCTCGTTGCGGTTGATATTTATATGCAGTTGAACCTCTTTATAACGAAGTCTTGTATAGCGGATGATTGGCTATAACGAAATAATACGAACTCAAGTTGGTCACGCTTCATTGCAGTGACACCTATCTCTTCATAATGATACTTAAAGCGCGAGAGTACCGTACTATATCTAATGTACCAAAAATATTTGGTTTCGCGCGAGGTTGCGAAGCCGCTGGGGCAAAACCTGCAGGGAGGCGGGGCTAGTAATCGTTTTCAAATGCATCGAAGAGGTCGTCGTCTTCTTCGCGGCGAGTGGTTGATGGCAAGTCCTTCTCAGCATTGCAGACTTCGACCAGATCTTCGTCATTACCTTGAGGCCGCGGTATCGGGATCTGGAAGTTCTCTTGGGAAGGATTGGCACACTCGTGGCAATGTCTCCAATTATCCACAACGGCTCCTAGAGAGCGCAGCAGCCACACTGACCTCTCCAAAGCAGGGTGTATCTTAATCCTTAGTTTTAGCGCGGGAGTTTTTTTATATATGCACGGAAGCGATTGATGACAGCGCTGGAGATTTCTTTTACTAAAGCCACTGCGCAAGCCGGAGACTCAGCGGCCGGCGCGATTCATGCGCTCACGAGCGCTGGGCATTTTGTCTCCCCTTGGAGTTTTTTTCAAGTTTTTTTTTTCTTTGCTAAAGCTACTGCGCGCGCTGGGGACTCTTCGAGGTCGCCGCGGGGCACGCGCTCATGAGCATTGTAATTTTCTCTGTATTTTGTTCGGCAACACCGAACCTGCGGCTTGTACAACAGCTCCACTGTTAAAACTCCCTTCTGATTAGGGCCATGCAAAACCACGAGACGAAGATCACATCCTTATTCAAAACAAAACAAAAAAAACGCAGGCTTCCGTTGTCAAGGAAACTTTGTTTTATTGAAATTTCACGTGCTAAAGGCCCGGCTTGATTAGTTAGAACACCCCCAAGAAAACAGAAGGGTTGCCTCATTAGAGTGGATTTGAAGCCTAGGACAATGTCTTTTTCTATCTACCATTTTTGCGGACGCCAGTTTACCAGTCTATTATAGCTGAACTTTACCTGTACTGGTACGCCGAATGTCGCATATAGCGAACCAATTTACCGCATCAATACTAGTTCGCTAAAATGAGGTTGGACTGCTCAAAGGTTCTCGTTACCTTGAAGCACGCATCTATTGAATCACGTTCTAGAGATTTACGTGCACGCAGTTGTGAATTTATTTACATTCTCGTAGTTCTCAATCGTGTGCATGACGCGAACTGAATGCATTTTAACTACGATAATGCCGGGTATCAATTTTCACCCTTTCAGGACGGTGTAACGTAACGACGAAAGAAGAAGAATGTTTGCCAAAGGTTAGTTTATGCATAATATGTATGCATATCATTGTGTTTTTTGGAAAGCGTGCTATGGATATTTATCCTCCAAGACAGATTTTCATGTATATTTTGTGAATATCCTAAAAACGCCTTCTTCTCCCTGCAACGTGACGGCCGATTGCACAAATCGAGATATTTTAGTGCAGCCTTATTAGGTATATAATTAAAACTCTTCCGAAATACAAAAGTGCAATGGGGCTGATACTGCTTGCACCAAAAAAAATAATATTTCCTGTTTGGGCTACATAACTTCAATTCGTCAGAAATCGCAAGTTATACTTACTAAAACGCTTAATCAGTTGAGCATAGAGCGCGCTGCAACAAAGTATCCCAAAGAAACCGTGCCGGAGGAAAACTGCAGCTCTACTTTTGTTTCCAGCTACGCACGTGCAGAGTACAAAAAAATGGGTCACAGTATAAGGCTTCAAATTAAGTGCCTGCTCCGTGCAGACCCCCTCCGCCTATTGCCGTCTTTCCCATCGCAGACCAGCAACGCTGAAGGCAAAGCGCGTTCGCATCTACAAAGCTTCCCGCTAAAGAAAAATTTAAGGACAACCCTTCTCTAAGGGCGAGTGCTCATACGATGTATTTCATAGACTTTAGGCGTCAATCCTTAGACATGGGCATACAAAAAAATTCCAGATTCACCAGTCCTTCTCACAACGTGACAATTAGCATTGTTATTGAAGTCCTTTCCTTTATTGCTACTTTTGTTGGGTCACGTCGAGGGAGCCATACCGTGAAGAATCTGTCAGTGTTTGTTGGGGCTTTGTCGGTTTATTTGATTAAAGTTAATTAATAACTGTGTAAAGCTTAAGGCTGGTTGAGGCGACGCCATTGAATGGAAAGATTGCCGGAACGTCGAATTTTTTCCGCCTTCAAGTTGGCAGCTTGTGGCCGGAAACACTGATTTATGTTACGTTTAATGATCCAATAAAGTAACACGTACAGTCGGACAAATTTTAGCTAGCGTTCGGGAGCGGCGGCCTTTCATGCGTCAACGGCGTATGACGGAAGCCACGTTGCAAACAGGTCGAGTTGGAAACAGGTCGGAAGTTAAGTTGCAAACCGGCCGATCATCTGCGACGCTGTTCCTTCCTAAGAGCGTCGGAAGACTGAAAAATCACCGCTTGCGCACGCTAGTCAAAGATGTGGCCGACTGTACTCTTAAGTCAGTTATCACAAATGAAAAAGCTGCAGGTTGGGGTGTTCCTTAGACTTATGTTCTCGCGCTGCAGTACCACGCACATAATTGTTCCTTTTTAGATGTTGCTGCTTGCCGGTTCCAAATGTGCTTAGTTGCTGTTTTAGCTTCTGCGCTATAGTGTTTCAAAGGCAGAGCATACGCTGACATTCAAATAGGCTGCACTTAGGATTAATTTTAACTGTCCCGAATTCATAAGCATGATGCAGTAAAAAATAGAGACGATGTGATATTCTTCGGGTACTCTAGCAGTCACCAAGCAGGCTGAGTGTTGTTTCACGCCCTGTTAGCGGGCAAGAAACCATCTTCAATCAGTTCAAAGCCAGCGTAGTCTGTGAACATTTTCTTAGAAGAAAACATGGTTTTGCGTTTCTAAGCTGCAGCCATGGTGTTTACAGCACCGTAACCTACTGCTGCAGAAATATCTTTGTCATATCATAGTGTTTCGGAGAACCAGAAATAGTACGATAGTGTGTTCTTTTTACCTGCAGAAAAACAGGCAAGCTGTAAGAAAAAAAATTACACCTGGTGCCTCAGTAAAAGGTAGTTATAATGATAACTAGCCCGTCTCTACACTCTAGTACAGGTAGTTATAGGTCAGCAAGTTGGCGAGGGAAGTGCAATCATTACAAACGATCGACCAAGCCGGCTACTTTCAGGGCAGTTACATAGAACTTAAGTAAACTCAAAGGTCTGTGAAGACTCACGAGCAGCTATTTTTCTTGAGTCTAATGTGTAACAAAAAGTAGGCAAGTATTGCGAGCCGTTCGGCATCCCGAAAATTAAAGCTACGGTTGTTCACGGAAGCCCAAGAACTGCATCGCCATTAACTGTTTCATTTGTCCTTTTACTGTGTTTGTCACGTAAACTTCAGCGCTCGGCGTTAAAACGTACGTCGTCATTTCCGAATTGAGCGGGTGACAAACTATTTCGACAGATTTTTACCTCGCAGCGCCGTATTTGGGGCAGACAGCGATGTTCTTTTTTCACTTACAACTCCGTCATCTCCGCACGTAACTTCCTGTCGAGAATCCGGCATGCAGTTAGTGAATTTGCGGCAATGATAGGTTCTTGTTTACACCAGCTTCATTGGCTACGAATGTACGGAATAATCTGTGACTACCCAGCTGTCTGTGAGAATGCATGTCATGTTTTATGCCTGGTGCTGAGAGAGTGCGAGACAGTTATTTACTAAGAGCGGAATGAAACTTACAACTCAGCCTTTCTCACTCATTGCCGCTATAAGGCTCGACGTGTGTCGTTTAGACCTACATTTCTTGCCCACTGCCATGCATTGAAGTTAAAGGAAGAGACCTGCACAAGCAATCCATCGTACGTGTGTCCCTGTTTCAACCGTAATTCTACGTCAACCAAGAATTAACATCCCGAAGTTAGAATTTCTTTGACTTCACAAAGTTACCGAGTTTCACTCTGTTTTCGCAACGAGATCATCCTTTGTACGTAGTCATTTTTTGTCTAATCCTAAACCTACTGGAATACACGAAGGCATACAACAAACTGGCTTCAGTTCTGTCATACGTTCACATCATAATAGATTGCTAAAAGCACGAAGTGAATATGTGCAAACAAGTCAAACGTACAAAATGCTGACATAAGTTCAGAATTAGTAGTCGTGGAGAACAAAGGTACCCGGTGTGTCACCAGTAATGGTTGGTGCAGCTTCACGCTGATTTGATACCTTCAAAGGCAAAAAAGTATAAACTGTCAACGGTACGGTATTCGCAGCTTACTCGGTCAGGTGAGAGTTGCGACAAAGAAGACGCCTACTATTACACCAACATCGTGAGTACCACATTAAAAAACGTTTATTCAGTTTAAAAATCTATTTGAACCATTCCCTATATTAGAACTGTTTGCGTTGAGCTCTGTGCGTACATGAATGGCTCAATACAGCACTTACCTTGAGGTTTACCTTAATTTTATTCACATTTTGTCGGGTTTTGAATACATGAAAATGAGTAAATGCTGTTCGCACAAATCTGAAAAACGAAATTTACTTTGACCGATTAGAAATTGTACCTCGCCCAGGTGCTTAAACACAGAATGAAAAACATTTCAGCGGGACGCCTTTTTTTTTAAGAATTAGAAGAGCGCAACCTCAAGTTGGTGCTATGCAGGGCGAAAGTAAAAACAGGTTGGCCACCATTGACAAAAGTGTTTACCTGCCAACGCTGTATGCTGACCTATTCACTGAGCTAAAAAAAACATCACCTGCTCCACCATTCACACATTTAAAGACGCGAACTGACTGTTGAATGGCGTCTCCCTCTGTAATAAAACGGCCCCTTTTTTGGACAGAAACCTTCTGCCGCAGTAATAGATACAGTAGTCGTCCAACAAATATTTTCACTATGCTTACGGGGGCATGCACTTCCGGCATGCCTTCGTTTCTTCTGAAACCAAGCACCTTGGAGTGAATTTCAGTGAATTTAAATGTCAGATGGCACGGAGAAAGAAGCGAAACTTGAACAGGACAATATTGTACAAGTGTACTTCCCCCTAAAGAGTAATTGCCATTGCCTAATAACTTCACAACGTTAGGCATTATTTAAACATTCAATTTGAGCGAGACTGAAACGTCACTATAGACATATACACGTTCCACCCAGATGCTTCTACACACCGAGACGAAAGTAACGATAGACCACACGATCCAATTTTCTATCACAGCATGCTGCTTTTTTTGCGGAAGCTATAAGGTTTCGTAATGAGGAAATAGGATGCCGAATCGTCCTACAAATATATGCCTTCCGAACACGCAATGCCTCGTTCCTTAACTGTACGCAGCAAACCAAGTTACCTTTGTTCAAAAACGCGTACATGTGCATTTTGCCATCTTGTATGCGGGCTTCGCGTAAGTACTTTTACTGCTAAAGAGTGTGTGTCTTAATCCCCCCTTCAGTTTTCATTCCGGTGAAGCCGTTTTACGGTGGCGAAAAGGAAGAACGCCGCTCCGGCCTTCCCATTCGCCACGGCCGACGACAGAAACTGGGAAATTATTCTTGAGGGCTTTTCGCGCAAATTCAATAGAGTTTTGCCAATTACAATTATGGGCGCGCGGTGTGCAAGCGATTGGGAAGTTCATCTTTGGGGGTTTTCAACATGTCATCAAACTTTCTGTTCCTGTCGCCATTTTTTCTGCTGTTGAGAAATACGCTTTGCGCAATGTGGCATTTAATTCTTCACTTCCCACGCCATTAGGCTTGTGTAAAGCCCAACTAATGAAAACGTTGATGGCTGCAGACGTAAAACACAAATGTTCGGTAAACTTTGTCGATTACTTTTTCGTATATGTGTAAACATATACAAGCGCTGTGTTAGTCGTCTCCTCTGTTGTCCCGTTCTTTCGCGCTGTTAATATCAGAAATATGTACCAACTGGCCTGCCCTCAATCCGTGTTGCAGTTGAAGTTCGGGTACGCCAGATGTGTTTTAAAGCTCTCATGTTTTTAAAGGCAGCATACACATAGCAGCAGTTAAGACTCAAGCCATTGTTTCTCGCCCGCCATAAAAACGAGAAATAATTTGATGCCAAGGTTTGCTATAAATAATAACAAGGCGTGCAACACTAGGCGTGCCCAAGAGCCAGTGGCTCACCTGTATTCTGATAGTGACGTATTTGTTAATACAATCTTTTTAACTTTCAACAGGAGCGCAAGTTGGGAATCTTCTTGGTAAGACAGCACCAGCCGCTTATTGAAACATTACTACACTTTAAATGGTTCAACTGTTATATTGCAAGTCACGTCGTTCCTCGTACATTCATATGCAAGGACAGGCTACAAAAAAGCACTATACGCTTACTGCTAATAACACTACGCCAGTGAGCCACAGCTTGAGATCTTACTAAAAAAGACTTATGGAAGAGTTGCGTCATGCTTTCACACAGTGTAAATCAGAGGGCAAGCGAGCTGCAACGGAAAACGAAAACACAGGGTCGACAGGTGTGGCCATCTAGTGCTCCTTTGAGTGTTTTCTCTCCCTTTGTCAGCGTTCTTGCCGACAGCTTCTATTACTTCTTAGGTTTTCGGCTTGACACCCAACGATAAAATACCAAAAGATGTCAGGGGGCAGTGCCTTGGCAGCCCCTTTAAGCGATAACAAAAACAAGCGGTAGACAACTGTATCAACATTTCGGTATAAGCGGACAGATTCCATACACGATAATAAAGATGGGCAGATAGAACGTGCGAAGCGAGCAGTATAAACCGGAACACGTAAGTCTTCCCGGCTGCTAATTCATAAAAAAAAATTACATCTGAGAAGAGCAATTGTTTGGCAAGAATAATAGTCCTACTACGCACAAGGGAAGCGACCAGAAGCAGTAATAAGGAATAGCATTGCATCAATGAGTTATTCGAAAATTGACATCCGCACGTTTGTGGCACAGAATCATATTTGGTACATGTATATGTAATTGCTAGTGGTAATGGCTAAATGCAAACCACAGTATTCCCAAGTGAGTATATCGTGCTATGCTATTTATTTGTTGTCTTTTTTCAAAAGTGTTTGCTTCGAAAAAAACAAACACTTGTGCGCAAACAAATATAATGCCAGTTTTCTGCCCCCCTACAATTATGCCCAAAGAACTAAGCAGGTATTAAATAAATAGATTATTACACTGTTATGGCGGCATGCTCATCTGCTCGCAGCGAGACTATAATCATCATGCAGCACTTCCTATCATTATTGTCAGCGTTGCGTCGCCTAGAGCAGCAGCAATGTCATGTGGCAGAACATGTATTAGGTGCGCCTGTGTGGTCCCATATTCTCTCCGCTCGCACTCCTGACAGGGCCTACGTGCGCGCATAAATGTAGAAAGCGGAATTCGTTTATCAAGTCTCCGCCTCCATTCTACAATAACACACTTCCCGCCAGAACAAACTTTCCACTCTACGTCAAAAGAGCTACATTTTACGTAACATGTTGCTTCTTTCTTGTCTTTGTTTTCCAGCCGTGTCTTTTGAGAAGCAGCGATGAAATAACCATGCAGTGCCTCATGGTACGTGTACGAAAAACGTGGTTGGAGTTTTACTGCCTTAATCTTGATTCGGTTCGTAGGAAGCACTTGAATAGATAACTTCAATATTTAGGCTGCGGGATATGTGTAACGTTTGCTAAATCTCGTGCGCCATAGAGTTTCTTTTTTACAATTGTTTTCACAAAAATTGACACAAGAAATCCTTTGTACGGTAGTTATATTCACAATGTTGGAACCCCATAATTAAAGAAACTTTATCCAGTAATTCCAAGTTACAAATAGCGCAATTGGCACTTTACGTTTCGGCATTACGTCAAAAATATCACTCTATGACTAAGGTTCTTAGTTATTTAAAAAGACGACTGAAAAAACAATCGTATTTAAAGGATGACATACTCAGAACATCAAGCCGTATTTCACCTGTGTTATGTCACTGGATCTTGGATTTGAAGGAACGCCAAAACTTATTGACTTTGTAGAGTGCGAAACATCTACAGTGCTCCTCCAAAAAGAATTTTACTGGAGTATTGGTTTTTACAGGGCCACAACCTTTTCCAGCCATATGAAAAAACGCCAAATATTTGGGAATTTTTTCCTCTAAATTTTTCCACTCCACCATTCGATGTACTACACCGTGGGGACGCAACTGTGGCACAACGAGAGTCATCCAGTGTGCTGTTAGAAAAGTGACATTCAACAAAGTGAAAACATAGAAAGAAAAATTTCTTCGGCACCGTCAAACGTTTCTCGAAAGAAGATAATATGCATAGCGTCGCGGGCATGCGTTGGGTGAAGGATTTACGAGACGCTGAAGCATATTTTATGCAACTTACGCTGTGATTGTTGTTTGCTATGTTGAGAAAATGTGGTGGTGAATAAATCTTTCGAAGTAACACATTCTGCAATATTGTTATAACTATTAAACACGGCAGGGTTAAGGGCCGCATTGCTTACCGATTTTGCTTACCAATGCATAAATCTAACTTCCACGTACTGGGCTGCTGCAAAATGTCACAAAGTAAAACACTGCTGAGGGAACCTGTTGGAATTGTTTCCATACATAAGTAATTAAACGCATTGTTCTAGTCATTGTAAAACGTGCAGCTGTTGCGAACACATGACAGAACTATGCAAAATACACACAGAGTTGTGTTCTTAAAAAATAGTGAAACTTTTAAAACGAATAGGACGCCACAAACGTCAGTGGCCCAAATATTGTTAGTGTGACGTGTTTTGTAAGCCATGCAACAAAACCTAAGCTGTGTGGGGTGTTGTGCAGCCGTTAGCTGCAGAAGGTCGCACATAATCGCCTTCTGCATGGCCTTCGCCTTCTGGCAACGTTCTGCATACCCAACGACTTGTTGCATCTCAAGCTTCGACAATATTCCGTCAGGCCAGTCGACTCGAATAGCCTCTTGCGGTTAGCAGTTCTTAGCCCCAGTAACGATGTATGGTTGAGTCACAAAATTTAAAGTACTTGAAAAAAGTGATAAGTTTCGGAGAAGATTTAGAAGTCATAGCAGGGTAAACGTTCTGTTGTTTATGCAGCCTGATATACAAGCTTACGGCGAATTAGTCAATAATATATAATTGTGGACGCTCGCGATGAAACTACTTTTGTTGTGATCTGCATCGATAAATTACTAATGACACATCCTGAAAATCCTAAAATTCTTTTTCCGTCTTCGACCGTCTGAAGAAAACATTCTCTGCGATCAATCAGATAAATCGGTGCGTTAAAAAAGTAGTCACTAGAACAGAGGCCACTTTGCGTAAAAAGAACGCACAGTAAACCAATGTTTACGCAGTAGTTTTTTGAAGTGGGGTATTTTTCTTATTTTTAAAATTCAGCGTCAGAACGTGTGACGGGCCTATCTTTTTGTGTTTCTTGTAATACAGATGTTGCAGTGTGACCTAGTCTCAATTTCTAACGGGCCAAATAAAGAAAACCTGCAACAGAAGAACGAGAACAGAACCTTCAGCTAAAAGTAAAATTCACGTGGCAGTTATTTGGACACGTTGTATTCTCGGTCCAGTCGCTTACGTTCTGGCATCTGAAATGACCTTTATATAGCAACACGTTTACTGTACTGAACTTTATGCTGAGAAAAAGGAGCTATGTGCACTGTGGGAGAAAAAATGTACAAATCACCTTATGTGCCTTTTTTTCCTAAAGGGTTCTAATGTGATTCGCTGTTTTTTTTTTTATGCAGGAAACACCGATGGGAGCTCCTAAGCCACGAGGAGGTATCGCTTGAAAGCCTTGTCATTGTTCTGGAACAGGTTTTTTTCAGCAGTGGCAAAGTCAGGCAGCAGACTCAGGCACTATCTCTAACGGTATACTGTTAAAATATTTGCATGCTATAGAGAATTTCTTGAAACATTTAGTTTTAAAACGGCAAAGTATTTCGTAAGACAAAGTTCATCCATAAACATTTAGAATGACCCTCGCACCTTTCCACACTGTATACCGCCACCACACAACGCATCATGATGATACGAAGTGCAAAAAAGCGTGAACGTGGAACATATGAAACCGCGGGCTGAAGCAAACACAATTTATGAAAACAACATAGGGTTAAATTTTTTAAAGGGACAACCTTATTAGCAAAACCACACCTACTCGAAATGTGACGTTTTAGCACTTGTTTCAACAGCCGGGAAACACGGGAAATATTCGCCAGCGCGCTTAACACCACGTCTACGCCAAAGCGCTTGGACACTTTGAGCGCTGTAAGGTATCACGCATAGACGGCACAACAGCCATGTTTCCCCATCTCATTTTAGATTGCCTCTACATATGCAGAAACACCGGCAATATTTACCTAGTTTATGAGCTTCTGGGAAACACCAAAAACAAATTACCTGGAACCAAGCGTGTTCGAGATTGTTTGTTGCTTGAAGCCGGCGCCTATTAGATGGAGACAAGCAACTCCAGTAAACTTTAATACAGTGCCATGGATACCCCTGAAGGCGGCCAAGAACGGTCTTTACAAGTTAAATCACTAGAATTGATGATGATGATGGTTGCATTTTAATGGCGCAAGGCCAACTGGGGCAAAGAGCGCCAAAAAAATGGTTAGCTACCACAGATTAAGGTCAATACTAGAAGTGAATAGTACCAGAAGTAAAAACAAATAAAGAAAATGAGGATGGCTGGTGTAGAGGGCCAGGTTGTGATTATGCATGATACGATATGAGATTCAGAAATTTAACTTCTGGTAGATAATTAAAAACACGTTTGATAGTAAACATTGGTTCATCGCCTAAGAAGTGCGATGGGTGGAGTGGGATTTGTTGTCTATAGATTTCTGGAAAGTGTTTGCGTCGTGTGGTGTGAAGTGCCTTGCATGTGATTAGTATGTGCACTACGAATAGGGCCTCTCCGCACCTGCTGCACTGGGGTCTAGGAGATCCCGTCAACAGATACGAGTGCGTCGCATGGGTGTGCCCTATCCGCAGCCTACCCAAGGCGACTTCCGTGTGTCTGTTGCGTGAGTCAGCTGTGTACCGTCCCAAGTGTGGCTTTATTACGTGTAGTTTGTTGTCTGTCTGTTCGTCCCAGTGTGTTTGCCATGTTCTCCGCAGGTGTTCTCTTATGTGTGGCTTGAGGTCTGTGTAGGGTACGGTTGTTATGTCTACAGTGTTCCTGAGTGCAGCAGCAGCAGCCCTCTCGTCTGCCAACTCATTCCCAGCGATCCCAGCGTGTCCTGGAACCCAGCAGAGGAGCAGCTGATGCTTCTTTGCATACACAGACATGATAGTGTTAAATACAAGATTAACTATGTGGTTTTTGGGGGGTGTATGCGATGACAGTGCGCGAACAACACTCAAGGAATCTGTGTAGATGATAGACTTTGGAATTTGATTTTCAAGTATGTGTCGTACAATCAGCAAAATCCCATACGCCTCTGCTGAAAAAATTGTCGTGTGGACGCTCATGGTTCTGGCTGCACAGAAATTCGGACCATGAGCAGCGCAGGAGACCATAGTGGAGGTTTTCGACGCGTCACTGTAAAATTCTGCAAATGGGTATTTAAACTGCAGAGACCGAAAGTGCTGCAGTATTGCAGCCCGCGGTACCCGATTTTTGTCAAGTTTCATAAAAGAAAGGTCGCACGACACAGGACGAACTTGCCAAGGCGGTAAACTGTTTGAAAAGGATGACCTGTACACATCCAAAAACGAAGCACTGAGATCCGAGGCTCTCTCTTTCACTCTAAGTGAAAAGGGCAGAGGAACGGATGGGCGATTTACAAAGAGCAGAGATGTGGATGTGTCGTTAAAGACAGGATAAAAAGGATGAATATTCAGCGATGAAATTTTAAAAGCATAAAGCAAGTCCATGTATGTTCGTTGGTTCTCAAGGCTCCACTTATTACACTCAACATAAAGACTCTCAGCAGGGCTAGTGCGAAAAGCACCCGACGAAAGACGAAGGCCCAGTTGTAGAACTGGGTCAAAAATTCGCAAGGCTGTCTTAGTTGCCGACCCATACACCACACTGCCATAGTCCAAACGAGACCCAACCAAAGCAGTATACAAGCGAAGCAAGAGTTCTTTGTCGGAACCATAGGATTGGTGGGAGAGAACCTTAAGTATATTCATTGTTTTGAGACATTTATTTTTAAGTTCCTTGATGTGGGGAATGAATGTGAGTTTGTGATCAAACACCACATCTAAGAACTTGTGCTCCTTGTTCACAGGAAGCAACACGCCATTAAGAGTAATGTCTGGGTCCGGATGGACCCCGCGCTTCCTGGAGAACACAACGCAGGAGCTTTTTGCAGGATTCAATTTAAACCCATTCTTGTCTGCCCAGCCGGCAAGCTTCTTGACGCCGAGCTGGACTTGACGTTCGCAGATGGACATATTACATGATTTAAAAGATATCTGCACGTCATCTACATACATGGAGTAAGAAATTGTAGGCGGCAGTGCCTTCCCAAGGGAGTTCATTTTTACTATGAAGAGAGTGCAGCTTAGAACTCCGCCTTGCGGCACTCCATTTTCTTGCACGTGTACCTTTGACAGTGCAGAACCAACTCTGACGCGAAAGGTTCTCTCCGACAAATAGCTAGCAAGGGTGTTAAACATATTACCAGAAACACCGAATGACTTCAGGTCAGTAAGGATCCCATAACGCCAAGTGGTGTCATAGGCCTTTTCTAGGTCGAAAAACACAGTTAAACAGAACTGTTTATGAATGAAGGCATCCTTAATATATGACTCTAGTGCCACAAGTTGATCATTCGTGGATCGCCCCGCCCTGAAGCCTGCCTGGCAGCTCTCGAGAAGGCCGTTATACTCCAAAAAGTACACGAGCCTCCGGTTTATCATCTTCTCGAGAAGCTTGCACAGGCAGCTGGTCAGGGCAATGGGTCGATAGCTAGCGGGAGAAGAAGGGTCCTTCCCTTCTTTCAAGAATGCTACAACTATGGCATCCCTCCAAGACTTTGGAATGTGCTCCGAAAGCCATATCTTGTTGAAAAGGTGAAGAAGTGTTACAAGAGTGTCTGTGTGTAAGTTCTGTATCATTGTATATGTAATGTTCTCTGGGCCTGGAGCTGAGGATTTACACATGCTCAGAGCACCCCTCAGCTCATGAAGCGTGAACTCGGAGTTATAACAGGTGGCTGACCTGTCATTGTCATGTAAAGGCTTCTTTTCGGCCACGAGTTTGTGTTTCATGAAGGTGTTTGTGTAGTGTGCTGAACTGGAAACGTGTTGGAAGTGTTGTGCGAGTGTGTCAGCCTGGTCTTCGAGTGTGTCCCATGTTGTACTGACCAGAGGCAGGCTGTGTGTTTGATGTCCCTTGAGTTTGCGTATTTGTGTCCATACTTTCCGTGTGTCTGTGTAGGAGTTAATTGAAGTTATGAATGTACGCCAACTCTCTCGTTTTGCCTCACGGCGCACACGTTTTCCGAACGCCTTGGCCCGTTTGAACAAGAGGAGGTTACTCGACGTGGGGTACCGACGAAGGACACCCCACGCCTTGTTCTGGGCCTCTCGCGCCCGCCTACAGTCCTCATTCCACCACGGCCTCCGCTGGTTGCGTGGGGCACCAGAGGCGTGGGGAATGGACTTTTCGGCGGTGTCGAGGATGAGCGCCGTGAGCAGTTGGGTAGCTTCTTCAACGTGTAGGTGTCCTATGGATATGTGGTGTAGTTGGGATGTCTCTGTAAATGTATTCCAGTTAGCTCTTGCTTCATTAAACCTTTTATGGGAAGATTGACTGCTCGGGCCTGTACCTATATACGTTAATGAAGTGGGGAAATGGTCACTACCATATGGGTCCGTGCCCACACCCCACTCAAGACATGGAAGGAGAATTGCAGAACCAATAGCCAGGTCAAGATGTGTGTATGTGTTGTGACTTATGTTATGGTATGTAGGCTGTTTATTGTTGAAAAGGCATGCTCCAGATGATGTAAGAAATTTCTCTATCAGGCGGCCTCGGGCATCCGTTCTGGAAGAGCCCCAAAGAGAGTTGTGAGCATTAAGGTCGCCTGTAAGGATGTATGGTTCGGGCAGCTGGTCAACCAGCGCCTCGAGGTCGGAGCTCGTAAGTGCAACATCAGGAGGAATGTATATGGAGCATACCGTTATCAATCTATTAACAATTATTGTGCGGACGCCTACAACCTCAATGACGGTGTTCAAGGTGACAGGGTGGCATGCTAAGGATTTGCGGGTGATTATGGCCACACCGCCAGAAGAGTGTGTGCAGCCACCCCTGTCTTTCCTGTACACCAGGTAACCATTCAAGAAGTTTGAGTGTTTGGAATTCAGATGTGTTTCCTGGACAGACATTAAACTTGGCTGATTGGCATGCATAATCTCATACACGTCGTCAAGATTATTTAGAAGGCCTCTGCAGTTCCATTGAACGATATTTTCTCTTCCCATTATGATGTATTAGAGCTACTGGAGTGTGACTATTTATGTAGGGTCTTTCGGGGCTTGGACTCTTGGACGGGTTTTCTTTACCTCCTCTGGAGGTTTAGATGGATGGACCCGCTCCTTCCGCTGCAAAGCAGACAGGAAGGGTCCCACATCCACCTCCTCATCTGATTTGGAAGGGGTAACCGGCGTACCGGACCCCCCGGACTTGGCACCCTTTGCGGTGCCCTTCGTTTTGGCCGCGACCGCCGAGGGCGTCAGGAGCGCCCCGGGTGGCACAGGCGGTGCGGCGGAGGTGGGAACTGCTGCGGTTTCCTCTGCCTCCGTCTCCTCCGGGCCCTCGCGTGAGCTTTGGGCAGGTGGAGAGGACGAAAAGGAGGGTGCAGCATCACTCCCACCCACGGCCGGACTGGAGCAGCGGCGAGCGCGCACTTTCATACGGCCTGCGCACCCAAGAAGGAACCAATACAGCAGATTCTTTACAGTGGGGGCGCTTCGAACCAATAGCCCTTCCAACCTGCCCTTCCAACCCGCCTTTCTGTTAGTCGACGCATCGCTTCTGGCCGAGCGCAGCTGTGTGTTTTAAGTATGCACTTTATAAGCGACCCCAAACCATCCACCGCCGGCGGCGGCGGCGTCGGCGTCCGCAGTGCTCCTCTATAAAGAAACAGCATCCGGCGCCAGGTTTCGATCCGCGGACTTTGCGGCCGCAGCGCGACGCTCTACCGACCAAGCCACGGACGCGACGTGATATCAGCGTTAGTGACGCGCCTTATATCTTTAACGCATTCAAACTACGTCGTCAGCGGCGTGCGTTGGCGACTCAGCGGCGTTATAGCGGCTTGATAACTGCGTGGTGTACACGTGATACTACGAACCCGATGGAAGAGATGGAAGAGAAGGCGGCGAGGCGGTGGGCTGCGGGGGCCGAGCGCAAGCGCCGCAAGCGGGCCGACAACCGTGCATTCGCACTTTCACATTCTCCACCTCGGGGAAATGCGGGGGAATTTTTTGACAGTGCGCTTCGCTGCCGGCGGGCCGCTCAGCCCGACCGGAGCGTGAATAGCAGAATCACGTTTAGCTAAGCGATAACCCTATCTCCCTCGACGGGGAATCATTCGCGTCACTGGTCGTGCCCTGTGCGTGTGCAAACCAAGACATCATTCGAAAGGAAAAATAAAAAAATAAATGATATTATAGTTACGGAAAGTGCCGTGTTTATTTGCCTGTCTCACCATTTTCATATAATACAGTCGCTGATAAGATATGAAGACCTCGCATATTTTTCGTCATGCGCCCCGCGTTGAAATGTTTCTTTCAAATGTTTGATTCGGCGCTTCCGAATGATAATGTTAGGCTGTTTGACCCTAATAGACCGAAAATTCAGGAGGGGGTAAGGAATCAACTATTTTAAGAACGCCCATGTAAATTAACACTGGCAGGTATCACCTGTAACCACGGCAGGGCTAGGGCAGCGGCAAATCCGCGCGCACCGCTCCTCTACCCCGCCCGTGCTGTGGGTCAACTGGCGAGGGTTGGTCCGAAGCGCCACGAACTAGCGGCGGTGAAAGGTGGGAACTATACCCGAAGCGCAGGCCGTATGAAACTGCGCGCCCGCCGCTCCTCCAGCCCGGCCGTGTCCCACCGGACGTGGATGCCACCACAGCCGCTGCTGGCCCAGCGAGCGGTGCGGAGGCGGGTTGGGCTGCCTGAGGCAACCCAGAGGGGGGCGGGGGCGGGACCAAGTCTGACTCGCGGTACTGGGTCCCCGCCGAAACAAGACGGCGCTCCGCCCCCCGGCGAGCTGCGTCGGCGTACCTCCCCGGAGGAAAAGAGGCGAACCTCTTTCGCGCCTCAGGGAAGGAGATGTTCTCGGTTACTTTCCCGTGGATTATCTTCTTCTCCTGTTGAAACTTCTCACAGCTGCGGGACCATGCCGCATGCGGCCCCTGACAGTTTGCGCAGGTGAAGGTGGTGGAGTCACACTTTTCAGTGGGGTGGTCGTGTGTGGCGCATTTTGCGCAGGTCTGTTTGCCGCGGCAAGAAGTCGTAGCGTGCCCGAACCGCTGGCACTTGAAGCAGCGGCGCGGGTTAGGTATGTACGGACGTACACCACACCTAATGAAACCAGCATTGATGTGTTCAGGAAGTTTTGAACTGCTGAATGTTAAGAATATGTGCTTTGTGGGTATTTCTACATTGTCGCGACGGATGGTGATTCTCCTGACAGCTGTTACGCCCTGATCTTTCAGGCCTTCCAGAAGGTCGGTGTCTGTTTCACTTAGCAGATCTGTCTGAGATATCACCCCCTGCGAGCTGTTGAGGCTGCGGTGGGGTGTGACAGTGATGTCCAGATCTGCCATGCGGGTTTGGGTCAGGAGATTTGTGGCTTGCTGCTGCGTCTTGACTTCAACCAACACTTCGCCTGTTCGTAGATTTTTTGGCCTCGAAAGATTTCCCAATGATTCCTTCAAGGAACTTGGAGACGAGGAATACAGATTGGGAGGAGACGGGTTTGGATTTGTCTATTGATTCAAGGACCAAAAAACGGGGATAGTTGTCGTGTTTGGGAACGTTGATAGTTGGTAGGGGTGGAAAGGAAACTTCGGTGCGGCCCCTTTTCGGGGGCCGATCACGTCTAGGGGGGGGGGGGGAGTTGAAAATGCCATATGATACATTGGCAAGCAGGGAGACGGGGGTACTTTCTCCTTTGACCTTACCCTGGTAGTCAAAGAGGTCCCGGAGCTCCCTGCCTGGTAGACAGACAAGGAGCCCATCCGCCGGAGCTTGACCTGGGCTCCGACGGCCACCGTTCGTGGTTTCTAACCCTCCACCTATAAACACATCGCCACGGTTGGATCCAGCTTATGTTTGGGGGCTCGGGGTCCGTGGTAACGCCAGTACCGTCACCAAGATTGCTCAAGGTGCCCCGTGCGGGGAAATCACTAGAATTGATGTGTCTATGGAGGAGTCAACAAGTTGGGCGACCTGGAACACTGGGAAACTCCTAGAGTTCCCACGCGATGTGAGAAAAGCGCTGAAGAAGCGTTACAGAGCGACCTCTTCAAGCAGATCTCAATCTGAAGTACTGCCTTATTTAGGAAGCTCCGAAGGTTTTGGAACACCGATAACTTCGGCTGGAGTTTGTTCCTGTAACCCACGTTCTTCCGAAATGGCATCCGCTTTTGGACTTCGTTCGCAATAATGTGTGGTAATGGGTTTTTGCCATCATTGCAAGGATCAGGTCGCCTAACTCCGACATTCTCTCTGGTAGCAGTATGGTGACAATGTGGTCACACTTTTTCAGCGTGTGACGTGACCGCTGCTGTGGCGGCCTGGCTGTTTACCTAGGCAACACAAAATTTGTTCTAAACCGGCTATTACCGGGGTATCCACCCAGAACTACAGTCACGATACGTTGCGCTGTGGGCGCATTCGACCCCGGTCATCTGTGGCTCCGACTCAGAGTTGGGCATCCTAGAACTTGTGGTTGTAGCTAGTCTCGGCCTGTAGCTAGTCTCGGAACTGAAAACGTTGAGCCACGTAACAGCATGTATACTTCACTGAAGTCGACACATCGCCAGCCAGCCGCGGTGATGCCCTGCCGAAGTCTCGTGGCCCCTGGGCCCTCGCTGCTTGTGTATCGACGCTCGCGGCTTGAGTAGTGAGCGATACGGTGTAGCTTCGTCTCCATCCACAATCCCATAAAGTGGTGGCAGACGACCACCATTTACTACCAACGTGCCGTCAAAAGAGGCAATACCAGGGTCCTGTGTTGGCAACAATGGCGAAATATTTAAACAATGGTAACCATTTCGCATGAAAACACTCTACCTACAAAAGCCCCCTACGGACCTGCCCCGAAACGTAGCCACACTTTCTGACGTGGTAACAATAAATTGCCGATCGGGAGAAAAAAATTGCGTCCTCCAGCATCCTTATCGCTGCTTCTGACAGATCGAAGGTGCCCGTAAGAAACCACTTCTCCCTAGAGTGGAGGGGGTGCAGTTTCATTTCTCAAACCATCTTCATAGAAGGGGAAGAATGATGCCAGTGAGAGGCAGGATGAACGCGTTACATTGCAGGCAAACTTAATGTGCAGAAGGGTGGCCAATTTAAAATGGAGTGCCCATATTGGCAGCAACGCGTTCTATAGCTTGTGGACACTCAGTAACATGAGTGCAGGTACTGAAGCAATGTTGCGGATCCCTAACCTACCGTAGGCTTCGGAGCCCAGCACATTCCCGCATATTGTATTCGTTGAAGTTGAACGCCGTACCGTGTTAACAAGGCAAAAATTATGAGAGCGCAAAGCTCAAAGAAAGCCATGAATAGCCTTCAATTAGGGTATAATGCATCGGGACATTTGTTCCAGGATGCACTGCTATCACCATATTCGTTTAAAGCATGCGCAATTCAGCGTAACACCGCCTCCTCAAAGGTCAGATTGACGGCAATCGCTCTAATGCACACCTGTTCTGCAGACCCAAGCAGCAATCACTTTGATTTTACGTCGGCCGCCTCACCATAAAAACACCCGCTCCCACTGCCCCGCGATAATGGCGGCCTAGCTAGAGCGGTGATATCCGCAAAACTCCGTTGCCTGCGCTGGAATTTGGTGACATTTCCGAGCTGGTTAGATCACATCCACAGCATTGTGCTCGCCCGGCCATTAAAAGAGCAATAAATCGCGTCTTCATCAGAAGCAACCGCCACTTGTCGCCTAAATGTCCCTACAATATACCTCTAACACCAGCAGGATGGAAAGTTAGGTGAGTTGGTACGTCGACATGATATAAAAACAGCTCGGTAGGACGAAATACACGAGGATGTAAACAAGACAGGACGAGCGCTGACTATCAACTGAAATTTATTAAAACGAAAACACATATAAATACATAAAAAACACTGAAATGGCGCATGCGCTAACACCCGTGCCATACCAAACACTGATAGAGATAAAAAAGAGGAAAAAAGTTTGCTCCTAAATAGTATCAACAACAAGCAAGATAGGCCACTTCTTTATCATTGAAAATAACAGAAGCCTGACTAATGCACTCGTCACCAAGCCTGTTTATATTGAACGCCTCTATTATTTCGCGCTTTAGCTGATTACAACAACGGAACAGTAAAACCGTTCTTCAAAATGCTGCTGACAGGAGCGCGTAGGACACGAACGACAGTGATCAGACAAATGAGATATATGCGTACACCCTCCAAGATGTTTAATAATATAGCGGGAGCGACGACCGACCGGCACGTCACCGCCTTATCACGGTGTTCACCAACAAAATAAGCTAGAATACGCGCACGCGCATAGGGCTATCTCCTGTATGAGTGTCTCGTCTGTTACGCTGTTTCTTCGAGAGTAGAACATCCCCCACCACTGCGTGTGAATGACTTTGTGCCCCACGCTGCTTAGCTACATTTGGTTGTAGTGAAATGGCCTGGCAAGATAAGAAAAACAGGAGGTGTGCTACCCTGAGAAGAACAGCGGAGCAGACGAAGCTCCCACAACCGATAGTTCCATGCCCGGCGCGTACACACCTATTTGGGCCGGTGAACACCGCAATAAGGCGCTGTCATGCCGATCGGTCGTCGCTGCCGCTATATAATTAAAAAAATTCCCCCGCATTTCCCCGAGGGGGAGAATGTGAAAGTGCGAATGCACGGTTGTCGGCGCGCTTGCGGCGCTTGCGCTCGGCCCCCGCAGCCCACCGCCTCGCCGCCTTCTCTTCCATCTCTTCCATCGGGTTTGTAGTATCACGTGTACACCACGCAGTTATCAAGCCGCTATAACGCCGCTGAGTCTCCAACACACGCCGCTGACGACGTAGTTTGAATGCGTTAAAGATATAAGGCGCGTCACTAACACTGATATCAGCGTCGCGTCCGTGGCTTGGTCGGTAGAGCGTCGCGCTGCGGCCGCAAAGTCCTCGGATCGAAACCTGGCGCCGGATGCTGTTTCTTTTTTAAATATAGAGGAGCACTGCGGACGCCGCCGCCGACGCCGCCGCCGCCGCCGCCGGCGGTGGATGGTTTGGGGTCGCTTATAAAGTGCATTCGCACCTAAAATTTCAGGGACTGTACCTTCCAAAGAATTTAAGTGCTCTCTCAAACGCAAATTTACACATCAGCCCGTTTGGCGAAAGTACACATGACCACAAGACAAAAGTATTTTATAAACAACACTAACGGTACATGGGATATACTTGTTCTTGTGGTTAACAGTGCAACTGTCAGAACTAGCGGAATTTGTGTCTCGTTTCTTTCTGTCTTCTACGGCACATACTTTACCTGGTTTATTTTTGTGCTGCTATGGCAACCTTTACCCCATATCTAGAAGCAAACTTTTTTTAATCTCTGAGTGGTACGGTGGATGTACGGAACTACAGGAACTTTTTTTGTTGTTATACTTGTTTTTGTGCTCTAAGTTTATCTCAGCCTTTTATCATTTTTACAAGCTATTTCATGCTTACGCCAGTGCACTATTAAGAAAACCAGCTTCTTTTAGCTTTTTAATTGTTTTTGGAAACTTGCGACCATTTTGTGTACGCATGATCTGGACAATGCCGACCGAAGGCTGGAAAAAGTTATAGATTTTTTTTACAATCTCACTGTGGACCGAATTGTAGTTCAGCCAGGGTTTTACTGACCTGGTTGCAAATGTTCAGCAAACGCGGTTCGCCCCGAATTTTAACGAAAGCTGCAGGCACTGTATACACGAGTTCTTCGTGGCTTAAAAGGTGAACTTTAGGCCCATACCCTTCCCATTAAAATCCTTCAAGACATCCATAGTTGTGCGGAGAATATCACACCTTTCAACAATCACTACATAGTCGTCTGCGTACCTTAAAATATTTTTTGACCGTCGCCGACAGACGTTTACCCAAAGCACGCTCCGCACAACTGTGGATGTATTCGGGGTTTTTAAAGAGAAGGGTATGGGCCTAAAGTTCACCTTTGAAGCCATGAAGAAGTCCTGCATACAATTTCTGGTCCTTTCGTTAAAATTTGGAGCGAAACCACGTTTGCTGGAAATTTGCACCCAGGTCAGTAAAGCCCTTGCTGAACTAAAATTCACAGCAAGATTGTAAAAAACGCTACAGCTTTTTCCAGCACTCGGTCAGCATTGTCCAAATCGTGCGTACACTCAATGGACGCGAGTTTCCAAGAACAGCTAAAAAGCTAAGAGAAGCTGGTTTTCCAACTAGTGCGCTGGCGTCAGCATGCAATAAGCTTGTAAGAATAATAAAAGGCTGCGACAAGCTTACCGCACAAAAAGAAGTAAAACAACAAAAAAACGTTCGCTGTAGTTCCGTACATCCGCCGTAGCACTCTCATATTAAAAAAGGTTGCTTCCAGATATGGGGTGCAGGTTGCCAGATCAGCACCAAATAAACTAGGTAAAGTATGTGACGTAGTAGACAGAAAGAAACGAGAGAGAAATTCCGCTAGTTCTGACAATTACACTGTTAACCACAAGAACAAGTATATCCCATGTACTGTTGGTGTGGTTTATAAAATACCTTTATCTTGTGGTCGGGTGTACATTGGCCAAACGGGCAATGTGTGAATGTGCGTTTGAGGGAGCACTTCCATTCTTTGAAAGGTACACCTACATCACATTTGTCCGATCACTGTCATTCGTGATCGGCACAGGACCGAGGCACAGTTGGCACAGGACCGAGGTAATTGGAGAATAATGGTAGAGGCCTTTGCCCTGCAGTGGGCGTAGATAGGCTGATGATGATGATGATGATGATGATGATGATGATGATGTCATTCGTGTCCTACGCGCTACTATGAGCCCCATTTTGAAAAAAAAATCGTCTTACTGTTCCATCGTTCTAATCAGCTAAAGCGCGAAATAATAGAGGCGTTCAATATTAACAGGCTTGGTGACGAATGCATTAGTCAGGCTTCCGTTATTAGATGCGAAGCATGTCATGCTCGGGGCTGTGTCCCTCCCTCCGTCGTTGTCGTTGTCGTTGTCCGCCGTCCGCACTCTACTGCGCATGTGCGTCTCTTCAGCACCGTCAGAGTTTGGGCTGACGTCAGCGCAGTCCACTATAAAAAGAAATAGTTAGGCGGCGCCCGGTTTCGATCCCATGACTCTCTGGCCGCAACGGGAGGTACGTGGCGCTCTTCCCACTGCGCTACAAACCGAGACGGGGGCATGTGCTACGAACGCGCCTTATGTCCTTCACTCATTCAAACTAAGTCAAAAAGCTACTGATTGAACGAAGGCACACGAAGCTGAGCGTCAACGGAAGCGACGAGCTGAAAACTAAAGGGACCTTCAGTCGCCCCCATGGCTGCTTAGCATACTACTCAGTGTACCCCTACACACAGAACACAAATAAGCCAGAATGGGAGTAAATGGCTTGTTGCATAACTCAGGACCAATTCGGAGTTTTCAAAGCTCCTTCCTATGGGAGTTTCGCCTTACTCCCATTATTTCCGCAGTTTTTTTCTGTAGCATATGGGAGTTTCGTTTTACTTCCACTACAAATGGGGGTTTCCAGGGGTACCATTGGGAGTGTATTGTTTCCTCCAACTGGGAGGTTTCAGGGGGCGCGTTGGGAGCAGTGTTGACCGGCATTCGAGGTTTTTTTGTGTGTGCGCTTGATATAATCGCTGCAAAGTAATTTATTACTGTATTTGGGACTTCTTAATGAGTGCACAGACCGCATTTTCTATTTTCGTTTAGGATTACGTAATTTCTTGTCTTTTTCCGCTTCAAACGTTGAATGGCGAAACGTGAAAATTTGTTTTCTGCACAGTCAATTTATTGCATAAAAATTTCATAAATACGATATACGTGTGAACACGTTAATAAGACAATAAAGACACTAAATCAACAAAACACCTACATCGAGAACACAAGGTATCTTGGTAAGAACTTTATCTATTACAACACTCCTCAACGAAAAAAATTTAAGCCATTTGGAAACAATGAGATCAGCATGTCGTCGGTGCACTGTTTTCTTCCACCTACCTCCCAAACGCTGACGTTGCCGCACCTCCTGGCACGTTCCCCAGGAAGCCACAGTAGCACACGCATTACAGGGATAACAAAACGCTTTAAATGTACGGCATCAAATACAGAAGCATATTGGGCATCCGACCTGAAAAAAAAAAAGAAACGGCACTGTAAAGAGGGTGAACTTTCCACGGTTGTGTCCAACTTTCCCTACTGTCTGAAACTTTATTTAAAGCAGGCGAAATTGCACTTCCGTCCGAGACACCTGCGCTCACTAGTTCATCAAAACGAAGTACTCTGCTGTTCAAAAGGGTGCGCGAACCTTGTGGCGACCAACTTCTCAAAATGCTTCCTTTCCCTCTTTTCCTTGCGTGTAGTGTTGTGGGAGCGAGCTTCAGGTTTTACCACCTGCACTGCCCCTATCTCCCCTCACCCGAAGTTAAGGAAAAATTTCGGTCGGTGTAACGCCTGCGCCTGCCCCCCCCCCCCCCCCCAACCTTCAAAAAATAAATAAATAAAATAAGTAGTCGTCCGTCGACTCTACAGCTCCCTCGAATGGCGTTTGCTGATTATAGTTACACGCCCCTAGCATACGGAAAGCTCCCACGGGGCCCCGACCTTCTCCCTTTCCAGTGAAATCAATTAATCGCCGGCGGAACGCGGCAGTCACCCTCCTCGTAGCAGGTGCGGCTGGCACCACACCTACTTCTCAAGAAAAGCGGCCGCCCTGCGACGTTTGACCGGCCAACTTCACCCTCGCCTGCCAGTGAGCAGGCTAACACAGCCTAACAAAAATACCTAACAGCCGTCCAGAGTTCGGACAGTTTTCCTTCTGCTCGCGAGTGTGAATGAGTGAGTGTTCTGCTCGAGACACGCGCAAATACGCATTGCTTTCACACCGTTAGCCCTCCCCAATGACGTTCCGGGCATGGTGCCGTCTCTTACGCACAACGCTCACCTCCAGTGGCGGAGAATCGGCCGTGCAGTGGCGTGGGAAACATGTTGAGTTTATTTGACGCTAGAAGGGGTACAAGTCTCCCAAAATGTTATGTACAACAAAAAACGTGAAAATCTCACCTTCAACCACCTCGCAGAGGCACAACCGCGTGGTTTTTAATGAGCCACTCTCAGCGATTACTGCATTTAGGCCTCGCGTCGGCTGGCTGGCGTATTCCGTCGGCTCGAAGGTCGGTGACACGGAGGCGACGTTGCAGTGTGTGGCACGTCAGTGTAGGCTGGTTCCACAATGTTCGCAACGAGCTTCGATTGTCGGGAAGCACTTCACATCCGTTCGTGTGGCCGCAAGTTCACATCGACAATAAATTTTCGGGGACGCTGGAGCTCACACGACACACGACACCAACTGGCAGCCATTTTGTGAGGAGACGTAGAGGAGGAAGGTGTGATGGAGGAGGAGAAAGAGATAGAAAAGGCGTGGGAGTTTTTAATACTCCCATTAGGACAAAAGCAGTATTCACAGCTAGATAGTGCGTTTTGTGAAGATGCACAATCGTGGTAAATGCGCCTATGTACGACGGCTTGTGGACCCGGTGTAAACTGGCAGTTTTTCCACCATCATACTACCACACGTGGGAGCGGGCCGCCTGCCGTGAGGAGTTTAAAAGACGTATTCCCGCCAAAAAACTCCCATTCAGGCTAACTTGTGTTTTGTGTGTACGGGAAAGGGTGCAATTTTTTTTACATAATAAAGAAGTGTTGATACTATGTAGGAGAAAACTTGTTTCCTCTTTTTTAATTCTATCAGTGTTTGGTATGGCACGATTGTTAGCGCATGTGCCGTTTCAACTTTTTGTATGTATTTGTATGTCTTTTGGTTCAAAAAAATTTCAGTTAGTAGTCAGCGCTCGTCTTGTCTAGTTTCTTTACTCGTGTATTTCCTACTACTGCGCTGTTTTTACACCATACCTCTAACAGGTCAAGGTTTTTGTAGATGCAGTTCTTGTCGCTGATCCAAAACAGTGGTGCGCCGATGTCGCAGGCACCTATCATATATAATACTTCAGCGTTCACTCACCCGGGGCACCCAATTTTTGGTCTTTACGGGTTCAGTGCTTTACGAAATCCGCGCACACTGACCAGATGTTAAAATTAGATATCACTCCCAATGGCCCTCAAATCGCCGGGCATTATGCCAGTTATGGCGCTCATCAATAGCATTCTCACCTTGTATCCACATCGAGCCTGCGCTTGCATTCACGCTGCGCATAGTGCACATCTCTCCAAGCTACAGGAGTGCTGATGCCTGCCGGCTGAAGGCATTTGGCAGACATCAACATCACCAAAATATTTTACTCAAAGTTCGTACCGCCATTATTACTAGAATGTTTACAGGGCGCCATCACGGTAGTTGCTGTGGCTTGATAGGTCGCTTTTTACTTGTTTAACTTAAATTATTACAAACTTCGAATGAAACGCGCATTTGGTACGCACATTTAAAGGTTCCGCCAAGTTTTATGACAATTCGAACGCTGCCGTTTTGCGCCTTAATACTTTCTTGTGTAGCAATGTCAGCCGCTCTTTTTTCTACATGTATCATTATGTTTTAAGAGCAGAGTACTTCAGCGGCTCGTCTTGTCGTCGTAGCTCAATCGCTGGACCGAGCCACACGGCGTTCCGTCGTAGCGGCTGTCGTCGAGACGTAACCAAGATGCTTCGAAAGCCAAGCCTCTGGGTTTTATATTAGTCATAATTGTTCGAAACTTGTGAACCGCAGGCGGTTGCCATATCTCCGCGTTGTTTAGCGCAAAGAATACTGCGGGTACAAATTTATGTAAGTATCTGACAGCGCCCGCGTTCATTAAGCAAGAAACGCTGGTTGCGTTGTTTTTCGCGAAAGCAAGCGAGAAAATGTGGCGGTGCAACGCCGGTACATGCAGGAGGAAAAGCAAGCACAAAAAGAAGAGAACTCCTGCTTGCAGTGTTCAGGCTTGGGGTGCGTGAGCACTGCGGACGCGGGAAATTTGAATTGCATTGGGTGGTAGCCGATAACGGCCCTACAGCCCATTATGGCTAATCACTGCTCTGCACTTTTGGTAGCTTTCACGTTGAGGGGAACCGCTTTAATTTTTTGCGGAGTTTCACACTTTCTTTGCAATTCTTTCTCACTATTATTATCAGTATTGCACACTACTGTCGGGAAAAGTGTGTGGTCTTTGTAACCTGCATCAGCGAGCCTGGTCGTAGTCGTAGCGCACAGCGAGAGTCACTCAGCACCAAACCTATGGTGGCGTATCAGGGTGGTTGTTTCCAGGAGTCCGTAAACCGTTACGAACCGCTTGTCTAATAACCGTTAGTTTAAGAGGGTAGTTTACACGACAGTAGTCGAAACGCATGAATACTTCCACAGAGGCAACCGCCAGACAACTCCAAATGCGCAGATTATTTCATCACCAAGAACTGCAGTAATTTTAGGTTTATCTGAAGCCATTCAATTCAGCCTCCAATAATTTGAAGTGTAACATCGGCATTTCAGAGCTATTTTTGGTTTGTCCTTCCTTCTTTGTCACTGCTTGCGAATAAGTGTAATAAAACTCATCTCATGGTTTATAGAGCACCTGCACAACACACCATTACTTACCGTTCGTTTACCTTGCTAAATGTGCCTTTGTTAGCTTGTTTTACCTTGTTTTACCTGTGCATAAACGCCTCTATTACGTGCTAAAGATATCCAAAGTCATTTACCGCAAATTACCCACCAATTTTGATGTCACTGCAAATTTTGGTCTCCCCGCCGTCTTACAAGACAGACTCACGAGAGTGACTTTCGGCCTTTTTATCCTAACAGGCGCACACGGTGGCCGAAACCGCACCGAAGGCGACGCAGGAAGTGAAACGAGATCGCCGTTGACTGACAACAAAATCCAAGGTGCGTCGCCGGAAGCCGGAAAGCAGAATCACACAGTTCCCGAGAAGCGAAAGGAAGAGGTAGACATAGTCGCGCACGCGAAGATTACGCGGGTCATTATCGGCGATAACAGCGGTGACCCGGAAGGCAGCCCCCTCTGGCGCCGGGCTCTGATGACAAGCCAAATATCAAGTCACCTGCTGAATCCCAGTGAACGTGAAACGGCCAATCTCGGTGTATGACTGATGTAACGCATTCCGCACCATTACAATACCGTCTATACTGTAGCATCAGCTCCCACCCCATACGACAACAATAAAACGATGAAAGTGGTGCTGTGCGTTTGTTGTACGTTGAAGTGCCTAATTGATCGCTGTCCCATTGTCCCTGCCTCTGTTGCAGCTGAAATAGTTATTAAAATTAAAAATCAGTGTTTTATCTCTACTGTGGTTTCGATCGTACATAAAGACTAGAGGCACAGAAAAACGTTTCCCTTGAGGCTTGGCTTTGAATTGTCATTTACCTTCTCTAATGTTCACTTTATTTTCAACATATGATAAACATATAAAAACATTTGATGCTTCGTTTGCTTTGTGGGGCACCTTATTCTGCCGGACGGAATTATTCCAGTGTTCAAGGCATACGGCGCCATTTTAGTCGTCAGCATTGAATTAGATGCTACTTCACTCCCTATCAAAGAAACTTTCACTATTTTATTTGTTTAGATGATATTAATGCTGATGCAATAATAGCTCAAACCTACCAGCTGACATCGCTATACCGTCGTCGTGTTAAGAAGAAGGATTCGGGTAAAAACAATCCTGCTGATTCAAATGCCAATGACCGTTAGTCCTAACTGTTGTTACACGGACTAAAGCACAGGACTAGGACCCGTCTCGTCAAGCTTGTGTGGTTAGCCACCGGCTCCAAGAGACTAGCCTCCGTTACGACGACGGAGAGCCAAAGGCTCTCCGGCGAGTAAAGAAAAGCGATTGTACAAGTCGCAGCACACTGGAAGGCTTCGCGGACAACCAAACTAGCTATTTCATTGGTTTTAAACAATTCAAGATACCGAGCACAATTTCCGCCGTCTGTCACGGGTACATTAAGGCCAGGCTTGGCCGCGAGGACAAACCTTGCTGGTGCCGGTGGCGGCTTGTTTACATCGAACGGTGCCCACTGGCGATGCATACGTTCACACACTGTCGTAATCCGAATCCGACAATTCAGGGAAAATCTGCTGCTCTCTATCGTTGCGTTCCCTATTGGTTAATAAGTGAAGTTATCTACTATCTCAGTCCAAATACACTTTCGCTAATTCACATTTTCTTCTTTTTTCCTGAGCGCGGGCGACACCGGTAGGCACATGCACGGAGGAGAACGCCTGTTTTAAACCCTGTTGCCAGCATCCAAGCGTTTCTCAACCAAAAGGCATACATTAAAATATTTAGGCGTGTTTCTTTTTTAATTATTTAAAGTGCCATCTTTTAAAGTGAATTTAAACTAAGAACAATATTTCACGGCATCTGGACTGCAGTAGCCCGCAAGCGCTAGCTTTAGTGGGGTCGAGTTTAGCTCGTCTACGGTTGGTAAAGTGTTAGTAACGACTTGCACTTCGTAAAGGGTACTGTTCACAGCTTCGGTCACAAGGCTGCTTCACCTTAGAGAACGCTTCAGTACGTCCTTGGTGGAGTGAAAGAGACATCCCCACCAGCCACCCCACCAAGGCGTTGACTCAATGCTGAACTTTCACTGCATGTTGAGCTCAGTGGCGTCCTCTTGAAGAGCTGATGCAGCCGCTCTAACTGCCCGAACAGAACTGTGAATGGACCGCGCGTTGTCGGAGTAGACCGTGTTAGGTAGGCCACGCCCTGACACAAACCGATGGAAGGCTAGTAGTGTGGTGGCCGCTGTCATGTATCAAGTCAGTTACAAGTATATTGTTCGAGTAACAGCACATGAAAACTATAAAGTGTAGCCCTTTGAAAAAGAGCGTTTCTACGCACGTAGAGGGGTCCACAGACATCCAACCCTATCCCAGAGAACGGAACGGCTGTCTGGATGCTTTAACAAAACTTGTTGGGGGGGCTAGTTGGTTCACTATTCTTAAAATATTTTTAGCGCAAAAAACCAAAGACAGTACGCAAGAAAGGATACGGGACAGGAGCTAACTTTCAACAGAACTTTATTCACCGCCGGAGCCGGTAAACATAGAAACAACTGGAGCATGCGCAGCATGCGGCACAGTAAGAGTATCACAAGTACACATACGCGTTATTCACTGAAACGGTCGAAAAAAGATTTCTGAGTTATACAGGACCAGCGACGTATCGCTGATACACATATCGCCTTTTTCCTTGATAGGAAAAGTGCTTCGAAGAGCTCCCGCGCTGTCGCATCTCTGCTCCTACCAAGAATAATATTCTCACCCAGACGTGAATCACACTTGCATGTATCGCAATGAGCGGGCAAATGCGCATTTCCTTTATTCTTTACCGACAATTCATATCAAGCAAAAAGGCAATAAATGTATCAGCGATACGTCAGTGGTCTGGTTTAACTCTGAGAAATATTTTTTCGAGCGTTTCGGCGATTGACGCATATGCGTACTTTTGATACTCTTATTGTGGCGCATGCTGCGCATGCTCCAGTTGTTTCTATATTTACCGGATCCGGCGGGGAATAAAGTACGGTTGAAAGTTAGCGCCTGTCCCGTCTCCTTTCTTGTGTCCTGTATTTGGTTTTTCGCACTAAACATATTTTTAAGTTTCTTGATTCTCTCGCTTGGCAATAGGGCAAATGGTGCTGTTTGTGCAGTCAGTCTTCGATGTCTGCATGTCAGCTCCACCGTGAAAAGGGCGGTGAAGCGCCGCAAGAATAATGACGCAGGTAAACGTAATCCCAGCAGACAGTAGGATGTGGTTCTTAACGTAGATACTGGCCTTAGGTCCGTGGAACCGATATCACGTGCGATCAGGCCTTCGGCATCCGTAAATGTTGAAACTGGAAGCACCGGTGAAGATGATGGGACGGGCTGGTAAGCAGAAAGAGTTCGTACTTCAGTGCAGAATGACTACCGCCAGACCTGCCGCAACAAGTGTCATTCAACTTCCATTATTTCTGCTGCGCTGAGTGGAGCGCTTACAGATGAACATAGTCGCCGGGCGTTTTGAGCGAAACGTGGAATTTAGGCAGTGACTTGGAAAAGGTGCCTGAGCGTGCTGTAGTTCTCTAGCGTCAATAACTGTTCACGGGTCTTAACCTCGCAAGGACAAACCTATCTTTCCTGGGACCCTTCTGGTTTCCTTGTGAAAACATAATCTGCATGCGTGTCCGGAAACTCGTTTTGTGAATTCAAGAGCAACGGCGGTCCATGCCACCACTGTTGTGACTAAAAAGGAACCGCTGCCGATGTACCTCGTGTGACTAAATCCGCCGTTTGGCCCTCCTAGCTGCAATGCTTCAGTTCTGTATATTCGGTTAGTAGCCGTATCTCAGCCACACTTTGATCCACGAACACGTCTCGGTTTGCGTTGGCGCTAGTAATCGAGCGCAGCGCGGCAAGAGAGTCCGTCCACAAAGTCACGGGTGAGTCTTTCAGAATTGCGATAATCTTGGCGTAACATACAAGTATTGCTCCAATGACACAGGAAAAAGCTCGGGAAGGGGAAGAGATACGGGATTGAGCGGAGAATTCAGCTCTTGCTTATCAGCAATGACGTGTCATAGATGCTACTGGCACTTTATTTGCGGACGCAGAGAGCAACACGGTAAGCTAGAGGGCTCGCATCGCAAAAAGCGTGAATTTAGATAGACCCTTGACATGTTGAAGGAGCGTGAGAACACGAAGCCTGGAAGCTGGACTTCTTCCAGAACTGCCACTTGGCTGCACCAACTGCTGCACTGCGTTTGTTTGGCACGTAAAAGGCATCCATTCCATGCGCAATTTTTTTTTTCAAATGGGCTGCAACACAAGTTTCGCCGTTAATGTAAATGGTTCCAAGCCCCCCAAAAGATCCTACAATACGCGAATGTCTGCCGCACAGTGCGCTAGGTTGACTGACTGGTTGCTACGAACTTAGATGCATCTTTTGTTGACAGTTAGACGCCGTCTTCCTCGCCCTCCCATGCTACTCCTAACACCTTCGTCCTTACTGCGTCTCCCGCTTCAGTATTTATTGCGAGGTTATTTACCCGAGCTCGTCTGTGTTTGATGACAACTTTGGTAGCTCCATTCCTGCCTCGGAGAATATCTCACCGTGCTTCCGCATACGCATTCAGAGCCTTTGGGACACTTCGCATCCCCATTATGAGGGGGTTGCCTTCTCCAGTACCGCTATAGTTTCTGGGTACTGCTCCCAGCCGGCTGCAGATGGTGAGAATTTTTATCAGCCAGCATGAACGGTCTCGAGGATGCGCTGAACGGCATGCACGTCATCCTCAAGTGACAATGGGGGCCACTGGGTGGTTTCGGGTTGGCAGTCTTTCCACCAAGAGAAATCTCATGGCGGCACGGTCTTCTTGCTGAACGAGCATCTGGAGATAAGCCTACTTTATATCTGCAACGATGACAATGGGATGGCAGCAAAAAACAACCAGTAGCCAAAAAACTTAGAATCTAAACTTCGCATCATTCCACACCACGTCGTTCAGACATGGCTGCCGGCTGCCTGCGAACAAGCGTGGAACACAACTCGAAGCCCCAACTCGAAACTCCCAGAGCTGCCAGGGCGCGGATAAGAAAATGTACTTTGTCGTACAAGTCTCAGAGCCTCTTCATATCCGTCGAGGTACGTATCGGTTCCAATGCCAGTAGATGGTCGATATGCTACTTAATGAGCAACTCTGGGCAGCCAAATTGTTGAACAAGGGTGCTCACCGCAAGGTCATAGCTCGCCACCGCGAGCAGGACTACCTGTACGCTTTTCATGGCATCAACGACCAAGTACTTTAGAAGGCACTTGAACTTTTCGATCTCGGGCAGCTCGACGTTGTCATGCATGGTCACTCTGTAGTGATTTCAGAAATACTGTTACTTGTGAAGTTTCCTGGAGAACTCTGTAATCTGAAGTTCGGAAACTGTGACTGTAGGACGCCTAGACGCCGTCGCGAAACGTGGTGACGTATCTGCGGAATCATGGGCCGGAAGAGTTGCTCCCTGGCTTTCGCCGGCTACAGGAGCGTTCGGCTGGGCATTTGTAAGCCGAAACCGTGCACGCGAGACGGTTCAAGAAACCTTGCGATTGTACTCTACCGCGCCCTCGAGCTCATGCTCCAGGACGTCATCGTACGTTGCCTCGGCAATCTTCCCGTTTAGCGCAATGAGCTCAGCGTGGCACTAAATGACATGCTGCACCAAGATATTACTGTAATATAGTTTACTGTTGGTCAGCTGTGATGATGCTTGTCATGTCGGGAGACGTCGAGAAGAACGACGGAAAAGCTCTTGGAAACAATCTTTAAAAACCAGGCCAAGTCTGGGCGGGATTTGAATGCTATAAAAGACCAAATACCAGTAGTAAACGTTAAAACAGATAAGCTAACAAGTTTTGCTTGCTTTACTCCTTGAGATGAACCTTAGAATCGATGCTTTGGAAGCTACTGTCTGGCAGCAGGCGAAAAGGCTGGTTGACTATGAGAATAGAAGCCGGAGAAACAACCTTTTGGTATGCGGTTTCGCTGAAAAAAGTATAAAATCAGAATAGGATTTAAGGGTGTCGGTCGTGGACAAGATATCTAAGGACAAACTTGATATAGAGGTTAATACAATCGAGAGAATACGTCACATGGGAAAGGTAAAGCTCGCGAAGGTTAGGCCAGTCATCATGAGATTCTATGACTACCAGGAAAAGGAGCGTGTGATGAAAAATTGCCCGAAGCTGAAGGAGGGTTTCATAAGTATTGGTAATGACTATGCGAGTGAAACAGTGGAAGCGCGGAAGAAGCTAAGCGTGATAGCGGTTTTAAGATTTCTCTGAATCGCGATAAGCTCAAAATAAACAAGCTCGACACTTGGGATCAGAACAAGAAGGGGCGTTGTGCGATTTCGAACATAAAAGGCAAGAGGGATGGTAGAGCTGCCCCTGCTACCTGCTGCATCTGCGTCAAACAACTCCCCCTTTCACATCTGCGCCAAAAGCATAGCTACGCCTACTAGTACGGAATGCCCGTAGCATTGTAAATAAGGTCAAGGAACTCGAATTCATGTTGCTGCCACATAGCCCGCAAATTGCTGTAATAACGGAAACTTGGTTCACCCCTTCAATTCCCGACGATTCTATCATTCCGCCCGGATATATTGTACACAGGTTGGATAGGGATTCGTGTGGTGGGGGTGTGGCCATTCTTGTGAAGTCGCCTACTACGACCGAAAGAATTGATTGCTCTCTCTCCGAAACGGTTTTGGTGCAAAATATTCCTCAAAAAGTGTTTTTTATTGTCGGAGCAATTTACAGGCCCCCTGGTACCAAGCCTGATTTCCAAGATCAACTGAACAGTTTCTTGTGCAAATTTCAGAATGGCAACACGAGGTTGATACTAACTGGCGATTTTAATTTAGCGCATATAAATCGGGAAAGGGTCACACCTTGACGTATAGATATTCTCAGTGGTGATACAATGTTGGAAATAATGTTCTCTCATAACTTAACACAGATTATAATAGAAATACTCGAGTAACTGCTAAATCAGAAACGTTGCTTAATTTGGTGTTACTTTTACGCCGAGTTACAAATGGCGCTATATCGGTTGAAGAGGGAATATGGGACCACAAGCTGATAACTGTTGATATCCAAAAGCCGCAGAAGCGGCCATTTGTTCCGGTTCAGATTAAACATTTTGCACGGGCTGATGACAGGTCTAAACTTGAATATCTAGGACTGTCCCTTCCTGAATTTGAACATGCTTCTGTCTCAGAATTCGTAGAAGAATTACGGCAACGTTTCAAAAGCACTGTAAAGCATTGCACTGAAAAATTTGCTCCAACTCGTAAAAAGAATCGAAACAGCGTAGTCTGTGGATAACCCGGGACATCATTCATATCAAACGAAAAATAAAACGCATGAAAAAAAACAAACCAACTCAGAAGCAATCGTACATTTGCGTGGTCAGTTAACAATAGCATTAAAAGAATCCCAACGAGTTTTATACCGAAGCCCTTGCTCACTTTATTAAGTGTTCCCCGCAAACATTTTGGCTTCACTTGAGGGATAAAAAAGGAGAAATTGAACAATAAGAATTGGACCCAAAAAAAGAGGCAAAAACCGCAGATAGCGAATGATTTCAACCAGTGCTTTCAGTCGGTCTTGAAACCGATCAGGTGGATGCTGACCAGGCTTGCCCCCGAGCCTGCGTAACGAATGGAGACCTTTACTATTATGCAAGAAGGGGGTTTTCAGTTACTTGCTAGGGCTTGACACTAAAAAGGCAAACGCACCAGATGAAATTCCCTGTGATATTTTACGACGGTATGCCGAGGCGGTGTCTATTTACTAATCATTTTCAGAAAGTGTCTGTAAACATCCTCATTACCACAGACTGGCGCACTGCGATAGTAAATTAGTAATGCCTATATACAAAGCTGGCAATCGGATTCATATGAACAATTATCGCTCGCGTTTCACTGACCTCTGTGAGTTGAAAAATCATAGAACATTTCATAGCAAAGCACATTATTATTTTTCTTGAGTCGAAATACTTTTTTTATGTCCGTATACACGGATTCACGAAGGCATTGTCAACTGTTACTCTTTTCAATTCATGATTTTATTTATTTCTCGTAGCTCGACAACAAATAGACGTCATTGTGTACATTTCGCTAAAGCGTTCGGTAAAGTTCCTCATAGCAAATGGTTTTTAAGCTACAGCAACTAGGACTAGCTCAGATATACTAAATTAAATAGCCGCGGATTTGAAGAACCGTCATAGACAAGTACGTGTCGATGATTGCACATCTAGTTCATCCAAGGTATTGTCCGTTGTCCCACAGGGGTCTGTTATGGGTCCTTTGTTGTTTTTGATTTTTATTAATGATATTTCCGCAGTTGTCGAAAGCCCGGTTAAAATCAAACATTTTGCAGGCGATTGTTTATTTACACTCCTGTAACTAACACAAACGACCAAATCAAAATTAATCGATGTCTGCAAGCCTTGCATAATTCGTGCGCCCAGTGGGGGATGGAAATTAACTTTTCAAAGACTACGTTCACCCATCTAACCAAAAAACAGTCTCTACTCGCATGTGATTATAAAATTAAAATAACGTTTTGACCACAACACACAGATATAAATACCTGGTGGTGACTATTACCAGCGATTTTTTTTTGGGGTGGGGGGCACATTCATGTTGAGGAGGTGTGTTTGAAAGCCTACACAAAGTTCTTTTACTTGAGAAAAAACTCGAACATGCCCGTAAAGATGACAAATTTTTTTCATATGGGACATTCGTTCGCTATATTTTGGAGTACGCATCTTCTGTATGGAGTCCTCATCAGCAGTCACTGAGTGATAAACTAAAAAAAATTCAAAGGCTAGCCGTGCGCTTCATTTGCTCATTGTACCGGAGGACAGAATCCGTCAAAACTTGTGAAAATCATGTAACCTAGAACTCCTGCAAGTGCGCCGCGAAAATCAAAGGTTAAAACTCCTGTTTCAAATTATAAGAGGCTAATGAAAATAAATAAAGACACATACATACATCCTGCACCCAAACGAGGAGCTCGGTTGAATCATAGTCATCCAATAAGGCCTTTTTGGGCCGTCTAGACGGGTTTAAAAATTCTTTCTTTCCTTATAGCATAGAAGTGTGGAATAGACTTCCAGAGTATGCTGACACTATAGCTTGAATATTAAAGCGTTTGAGTGTTCGGTCGAATTGTACTACCGGCAACACGAAACCTAAAGTCTGTCTTGTCATTCTGTATTGCTTTCTTGTGTGTATTCCTCCCTGTAATGAACCTCAAGTGAGGGTTGCAGTATCAATAAATAAATAAATAATTAATATTAATATACGTGGCAGCTTAGGTTCGCCGCGTCGGGAGAAGGCTGCTGTGGCAGGTCATTGCGTGAGAGGTGACGCGACGCCGCTCCAGACGACACCGCTGGTATTTAGAAGGCGGTCGATCGGCAAAGCCATGTGGGCGATGCTTCGAAGGGTGATTTGATGGATATTGGCACCAAAGATGTCGCGGAAGCTATCGCCAGACAAGCGGCCGGAGTCCTAGATTGAGCACTATAGTGCTTCTTTTTATCCTTGATCGGACTACAAATAATGATGATAACACCCTCGTGCCCCTACCGGCTTTCCTGTCTTCATCTTTTAAACAGCACTACAGAATTGTCCCCCTGAATCATGTGTGTAATGTAGCTTTGGACCGCAAAGAGAAAAATCGCGCGCCCATCAGTGTGATTCACAGAATTTCTTGTCTCTTCAGTATAAATATAAGTGTACTGCATTGAATACTGACGCCTCAAAAACTGACACCACTGTGTCTTGTGCTGCGCACAGACCCCCCTTAGTTGCACATAAAGATATTAGCAGAAATACTAGTACCTTCACAGCAGACGCTTACCGTATGCTTCAAGTTGTAAATGACATTCTTCAACATCTCTAGCGTGGGCTTTAAGTGTCATTCTTGAATCTACCATCAACACAGATTTCCGGAGTGTTGTGCAGTTCCTATCAACATTTGTGTAAAAGTCATGCTGTCAATGTTGCCTTCAATCAGGATGTCAGCAGGCGCTTAAAAAGTTGATTTTCTAGGTGACATGTCATACCGTTACAATAATAGCGTTGCGGCAGTATTCAGTTTCTTTTAGCCCAAGACGAACATTTGCAATACAGAAGTTTGAATACACACCATCAGTACGGACTTCGGACAAGCACAACAGAGTAGAAGGCAAAGGGTTTCGGAACTGCCATAACGGCCACCACTCTGTTATCACAAATATTGACTAATACACGGTACACTTCAAGTGCGACCTCGACATTCAATAAACACGCGCCAACAATACCGCACTTTTTCAGAAGAAGTTTTTAAAATGTAGCGTTTGATGCCCTTGACCGCAGAAGCCGGTTTGTCGGCAGTGCAATCAGCGTAAACAAACACCGGTCACGTGAAAATACGAAAGCCTCACTTAGGTCGAAATGTCTTACTCATTGTCCACTTCAGACGTTATCGACATCGTTGTTTTTTGTTCGCATCGCGGGATTAACAAAGCTGATTTGTCTTTCGCAAACAATTTTACCGGGAACTGAAAATTGTTGTAGTACTTTGTTGCATCTTCTGGAAAATATGGCTTGCGTCGACTTCTGCGCGGTTTGACCTTAACAAACGACATTTGGCTGATGTACAACAAAAATAGCGTGTCGAGCCTCTAGGGAAGCGTGATACTCTCATTCGGCAATGTTGTCGGTTTTAACGCTAAGCTCACAAATAGGGGCCTTGTACAAACCTGCTGTTTCAGTTGGTTTAACATATATAGTTTGTTTATTTTTATTAAAGCGTAAAAGATATAATGAGAAAATGCTCAGTAATGTTCAAGTAAAGCAAAGAAGTATAGTATCGCAGCGTGGGCGTATTTGGTAGTCTGTTCTATATGGCTTGGAAAAAAAGTTGTTTCAATAGATGTTAAAGCAACAGTTTACTATACAACATTGACGGAAGCGAATAGATTTTCTTGTGTTTTCTACTTTACAAAAGCCTTGATGAATAATATTAAAAATGCCATGGCATTTTACGAGTCCTGCATATAAAATATGTACAGAAAAACAACGGAGACTTACAAAGCGGGGTTCTAGAAACACGACTAATCCATATGTTGTCTAAATATAAAGGAGTTGCTGGTGATGATGATAGTTGGATTTTTATTGAGCAACGCAAACTGGGGCAAAAGGCGCCAATTCAGTGGTTATGTATGTAGGGCGAAGTATGAAACACTAAATTCGCTCAATAAGAAAGAACGATCAGTTGAAGACAATAGTGGTGGCTGATGTAACTGTCAGTTTTGAGTTTTTACGACAGGAAATAAGGTTTAAAAACTTAACATCTGACAAATGCACAAAAACTCTTTTAATGGTGACCTTATCATCGTCACCCCGAACCAATGATGGGTGGAGTGGAATGTGTTGTCTGCAGAGTTGGGGAAAGTGTTTGTGTCGTGATGTGTTGTGTCCCTTGCATTAGAAGAGTATGTGAACTATGGATAGGGCCTCACCGCTTCTTCTGCACAGTGGTGTTAAAGATCTCGTGAGCAGATACGAGTGCGTCGCATCTCGGCAACCTCCGACGCCGAGATGCCGTGTACCACACGGGGGATTGTGTGTACGTTTGGACTCCAATCCGACAAAGTGGACTATGTGAAAAGCTTCTGCAACGGTATTTCAGACCCTATAGGATTCTACAACGTGTTGGCCAATTGAACTACGATGTGATCCCCGATTGTTATTCCGGAACATCACGACGCACACACGGCCCAAAGTCGTCCACGTGGTTCGCCTGAAACCTTACTACACTCGATGACGAACCTTTTTTTCTTGTTTGTCCGGACTGCCTTTAACTTTAGGGTCAGGTCGATGCCCTCTTAGAGGGGGGCAATGCCACGAACCATGTTTTGCGTTTGTTTATGTTTTGGTTTTTCCGACCAGCTGAGCCGGGCTATGTTATCTGGGTTATCCGTCGGCCAAGTGAAGCGCATGTTCTATTCCTAATTCTGCACGCGTTATCTCCTTTTATAGGGAGAGCGTTTCGAAATAACGTCACCAGCCTAGACTAATCTGCTATGATCTACAGTGTTCTGGATGCAATTAGATTGTTGGAGAAACCGACGCGCCGAGAGATAAATGACCGCAAAACAGACACTGCGGCATTTGATTAAGCGACACTAGTCTGCACACGTCGCTTTGTTGACTGTTGTTTCGCCGCCTGTGTATTCTTTGAGTTGTTAGGGGAGCACGAGCTGGCTCTAATAAACTTGTTTTTTTTTTTTTTTTCAAGACAGCTGCGTCGTCTTTGGCTACGTGACAATATAAACCGTGCAAAAAAAGCAAGGCGGTGAAACTTTCTACGCGTGGGAAGCAAAGGAAGGTTCAGAACATGGTTAAGTAATGATACACCTTGGTGGCGACAACACCTGAAGTAGATAAATCGACCTTCCTTATTTCCCACACATTCGACCATATCAGACAATATAGCCATATGTGGATTACAGATGGCTGAAGCGTGCTCAGGAAAGGACTGGTTACAGCTTTATATGCATGCAGTTTGGGTCTGAGTTTACACACTTGAGGCGGCGTTTCAAACGACCAAGTTTTTTTCAAAGATTTGCTAGTGATGTATTCGACATGACTGTTACAGGCTAGGTCGGAGCTGAAAATGAATAGGTAGTGTTTTGTCGATTAAACGGTCTCAATAATGGAGTTGTTACTATATATCTGTCTGTGGAGGGGTTGGCTACGGAAGTATTGTAATGTGTTTTTTAAACGTTGATGTTCATGTGCGACAAATTGCACCACTCTGTCAGTTCTACCAAAACTAACTGTAGTGTTGTAATGTCATTCGGGTCGGTTACGTCGTTGTATATAACACGATCATCTGCGAATGGCCGTAGGGAGAAACTGTATTACATCCAATTTCGTTTATGTTTACCACAAATACGAAAGGTCCAGCCACACTGCCCTGGGGACGCAGGACTTTACCATGCACTTTCTAGAATTTATGTGGGTAAGTTTCGCTGACTTCGGTGGGTACAGACGAGCTCCTGCATTCATTGGGTAGTTTTCTGATGAAGCTGGAGGTTTCGGAATTTGGTTACAATTCGTTTAGGTAGAACACGATCAGAAGCTTTTAAAAGGTCGATAACAATTGCAATTGTAGTAACAAAGCTATGCATGGATATATGTAAGTCAGTCAATAATTAAAATAGTTGGGTGTTGCAAGAGTGATTTCTTCCGAAAACCGTGTTCATTTTGGATGAGAAGGTTGTCTCTGCAAATGAGAAATAATGTGAAAGTAAAGGGTGTCTTCTATTAGTTTGCAATAAATACAAGTTGGGGAGATTAGGCAGCAGTTGTTGGGACATGACTATCGGACGGATTTAAATATGGGTTTAAAAAGGCATATTTCTAGTCCTCCAGTACACAGCCCGTGTCGAGCGATTGCTGACAAATCAGCGACAATAAGTACGCTAATGTGGGGCAGGTTTATGCCAGGACTTTGGCACTAATGCCGTCATGCCGTGGGCTAGTGTTACCAGGAATTCGTCCTATAGCTCGTGCAACACCATTTTCGCTTCCCGTAATTCAAGAAGATGTCGTAATTGTTATGTTTTCATAGTGTCAGTTAGGATAGTAAAGGTGTTCCTCGAAAACAAACACAATTTTTGTCAAAGCATTAAGCCCTCTACTCTAGTGATAGGGCTACGCCTTGATCTCTTATTAGAGTTGACTTAGAAGGGTCGGCTGTATCGTTGAATTCCGGCTAAATGTCATCCGTCAAGACCTAATGACTCAGCGGAATGTAGCGGTTCATTGAAATCTAGACAAATGAAAGCACAACAAACATAGCTTATTCACTTTGAAAGTGCAAAACATGTTTATGTCTTTCAAAATTTTGATGTGAAAAAGGACAATGCGACCACAATAGCGTCCGGGCATCTCACTGCGGAGACTAGCCGGGGACGTTCCGCGCAATGCTGCATCTCAAAAACTTTAAATGAAGAATAATATTTTGAGATTTGCAATTTGACAAGGAATGCATTTCTAAATGATTGTTTATATTAGTTGGCTTCGAGGGTTCCGCTACTCCCGTCATGGGTGTTTATACAGTTGTTGCCACCTTCTCTGTGCTCCTAACTCAAATCCCGGAACTTGGTATGTATTACATCTGCAATTTGTGTGAAATGAGCAATTCGATGTGAACTTTCAGCCTGCAATTACAACATATGTAAACAGAAATATATTTCAAATTTTGTCTGACAATATTCCCCGAAATGTCCGGCAGCACCTTTTATTCTTGAACAGCCCAACATTACAAAACGTTTTTCAAAGTAATTTACAGAGGTTTGCGAGATTTCTCTTCACTAAAAACTTGCTAATAGTCAAGCACTTTAAAAAGTACTTCCACAATAGCCAAGTACTTCCATACTTCCGCAACTGCTGTATTCGGTCAAATGATGGGGGTGGCCTTTCCCCTGAATTGGTAGCGATGTTAGCACAGAGTATACACAAGTGATGCTCAGAATAATATTGTGTTATGCCTCAAGATTTCTGCATCGCCATTTTAGACACAATAGATCTAGGCTGATAAATATATACTCCGACAGAGAATTAGTCACTCAGTTACTCATGCCTCCCAAAAACTCTGCCATTTGGAGCGGCGTCAGTTAAAGCTACCTTGTAGGGGGGAAAAAGCAGCCCGTGCAAAAAAGTGCCCATAGGTCAGCAAATTTCTTCTTTCGTGCCCCAAAACAACGGGCAGACTCGTTTTGTATAAAAATTGAACAAAATCTCCTACATCCGCAAACAACTCTAATTTATTTAATCTTTTCCAAAGACGAGGGCTGTGTGCAGCAAATAAACTTGTTTACTTCTACAATTTAAGCATTAATTGGGCATACCGGAAATATTCTGGTATGCCCAGAAACGACAGAACTAGCGGCTCCCCAACGACGTAGACCGGGCTGCTGCACCTCGAATAGGTTTCGAAACCAGAAACAACAGAACTGGCAGCCCCCCATTGACGCAGATCTGGCTGTTGCACTTCACACGGGTTTCAAAATTTGCCGCTGAAGTTCCTCTTGAGTGGCAGGCCCTGCTCATTTTTCCGCAGACTTTCACGTATCTCCCAAAACGGACCGCGCGGGACACTGTTATAGCAAAGAAGGCGGGCATTTTTTTGCCAAGTGCACCGAGTCTGTTGTTGGTTGCGACTAATATGCTAACAAGCATGCATCTGGAAACCTACTTGTCGAAATTAATAGAAAAAAAAACCCGCCCGCATCTTCCCACGGGGGGAACTCGAGTAAATGCGTCGCAGAGTGGTGGGGGTATCGCGTGAATGTTGCGTAATTGGGTATGGTTTGGGAATGCTTAATTGTTATTTCGTCTTTATTATTCTTATTTATTGAATGAAGGAGAAGCGAAGGCAAAAAGTGTAAAGTTAAAGTCTGTCTTTATTGCTTGGTGCCGTCAAGCAACAAAAACGCCCTTGACTGAATTCCGAACGCGCGCTCCGCCGCTTATATACACACTGCCCGCGTTCGAGGGAGAGGAGTACGGGGGAGAGACGCGCGTGCGCACACTTCCGTACACAAGCGAGCGAACTTTCTACGCACCCACCACGCCGTTATCACGTGTACACGCCCTGCCGCCGTTACTGTTGAGCGCGACGCAGCGCACGGGTAGCTACGACGCATTCGCGCACAGACGCGCTCCCCCCGCACCGCCGCAGCTGTTGTTGAGAGCGAGGAGGGTACGGGGGAGAGACGCGCACCTGCGCCTCGACGCGACGCGCATGCGCAGTGAGCGTGTGGACGGCGCCGATAACATCTACGAGTGACATCGCGAGCCTAAGAAATGCTCCGCATTTAAAACAATTGATTGATTGATTGATTGTGGGGTTTAACGCGCCGACGCAACGCAGGCGATGAGGCGCGCCGTAGTGGAGGGCTCAAGATTAATTTTGACCACCTGGGGATCTTTAACGTGCGCCGAAATCTCGTACACACGGGCGTTTTTGCTTTTCGCCTCCATCAGAAAAGCGGCCGCCGCGGCCGGGAATCGAACCCGCGACCTCGTGCTCAGCAGCACAACGCCTTAGCCACTGAGCCACCGCGGCGGGTCGCATTTAAAACAAAAGCACAAACCTACTGAAAATGATCATGCTAGCGAATGAGTCTGTCACTGTGGCTCCACATAGGGCCCTCAACTCCTCTCAAAGAGTCATGTCGTCAAAAAATACTTAGGGTCTGAAACAGAGGTGGAACTCCTTCAGGCTCTTAACCCTCAATGAGTAACTTCTACCAAAGGAATTGTGATACGGTAAGCAACGAACAAATTACGACAAAGCATCTAGTCCTAACAACTGATCGCACAACCCCCCAGTAAAAGTCAAGTTGGGCTGTATGAGCTTTAACGTACAGCCAAATGTCGCTAATATCAGGCGATCTTTTAGGTGCCAGCAATATGGCCACTGATCTCAATCGCACCGAGGAGAGCTCGCTTGTTCCAAATGTGCAGAAAATGATCTTCCGTCGGATGGCTGTTCAAAAAGCTAAGTGAAATGTCCGAATGGCAGAGGCCCACCCGCTGCCTATTCGGGAACCTGCCCCGAATTAAAAGCGGAAAAAGAAATTCTTGATATTAAAGCAATAGAAAACATCGCCTTTACTGCTGTGCGCCAAAATCAAAGGCTGCTTCCGTTCACATTCTTATTAATTTATTTATTTATTTATTTATTTATTTATTTATTTATTTATTTATTTATTTATTTATTTATTTATTTATTTATTTATTTATTTATTTATTTGCAAGTACTGCAGGCCCTATTCGAGCCCAAGCACGAGTTGGTACATACATAGTACAACAACATTAATTACACCTACTGCTGACATATTGATTAAAATCAACAGGAAAATGTTCTTCGCAATTCCGAACGCTACAGTAATATAGCAGCAATACAATATGTACGTACATCAACTCAACACAACAGAAAATAGTAATATAACAGTTATAAAACATGTACATACAACAATGCAATACATAAAGAAAACTACGTACAATGCATAAAATGAGAACCGAACGCCACAAGCAGCTGCCTTCATTCCGCAACAGTAATAAAAAACTATTTTAGAGGTAACAAAGGTTGTTTGAAATCTCAATGAACGATTCTGTCGTATTAGCGTTAACTTCTTCGGGAAATTTATTCTAAGTTGAATTGCATGGGGAAAAAGAGAATTTCAATGTATGTTAATATTGCCAAATGGTTGCTTAAATGTTTTGATGGGGTTTGTACGATCAGACTGCATGGGGGTTCAGTTAGGTAACTTTCCCGAGGTCGTTTGTAGTGACCGTGGTACACCTGGTATTAAAACCTTATGCGAGATACAGTTCTGCGATGAGCTACTTTTTTTTTTACTTTCGCCCTATCGCGAAGAACATACACGCGGGAAAAACGCGAGTATGTGGAGTAAGTAAACCGCGAGGCTAAATTTCGCCCTCTTTCTATTTTTTGATTAAGTATTTTTGGAGCGAGCTGCAGATCAGATCCGTATATTCTAGTAACGTGTGAACTTGGGAGAATTGGTGATGCATGTTTCGCGTGTCCTTCGTGTGTCCTCGTGTGTCCTCTTGCTTCGTGTGTCCTGTTGATTTCGTCCGTGGTCGCGTCGTTCGCGCGGTGGTTTTACACGCATATTCTTATTTTGTTCTGACGAGACCTTTGTACGATATTACTTTACGGTCAGTTATGTCCGACAAAATTTCTGTTTCAAAGATACGAGCCTTTCTACCGTGTGGCTGCAACCGTTTTCTAAGCGGGGCTCCCAGCATAAATTTCTTGCGAGTGTAACACCTACATACCTCATTCGCTGGATTTTATTTATATAGGCGTTATTAATAGTATATGCAAATTACAAGGGTTCTTTTTTCTTGGTAAATGTAATAGCCGTCGTCTTGGAAGTATTAAGCTCAAAGCCCAGTGTTTCACACCATACACTAATTGAGTGCAACGCATCATTGCGTCTTATTTGTTCGAAGTATTGAGTTACATTAGCTTAAACACAATCGTCCGTAAACAGCCGGATCTTCACAGGCGATTGCCCAGATAAATAGATATCATTTATGTAAACTAAGAATAGTAAGGGACCGAGCACTGACCTTTGGGCAATCCCTGGTGCTCATCCAATGTATCAGAACCGCAGTCATTACCAGCCGCATATTGTTTTCGTGAGAACAAGTAACATGCTACCCAACAGAAAATATTGCCTTCAGTGCCCATAGAGAGCAGTTTGGTTACTAAGTCAGCATGCGCAACTACATCAAACGCTTTCGAAAAGTCCAAAAACGCAGCGGCAATTTGACCCCTCATATTAAGTGCATTTGAAAATCATCCGTTATCTCAGCTGTGTTCCTGCTTCCCTAAATTCATGCTGATTGGCATAAAGTAAGCGATTATTCTCTAGTGTTAGAGAATGTTATTCTCTAATGTTAGAGAATGTTAGAGAATGTTAGAGAATGTTAGAGTGTTATTCTCTAGAATGGTGTCCATAAAGCGCTCAAATGTAGCGGGCGCATTACATAATCCAAAAGGCATCACATTGAACTCAAAGAGCCCATCAGGCGTCACGAAGGCCGTCTTCTCTTTGTCGGATGGGTGCACTGGAATTTGCCAGTAGCCCGACCGAAGGTCGACCGAAGAAAAGTACGACGCTGAATGTAAGCAGTCGACGGCGTCATCAATGCGCGGAAGCGGATACACATCTTTTTTTGTCACAGCATTGAGTCGACGATAATCTACACAAAAGCGCCAAGAGTTACCTTTCTTCTTTACAAGAATCACAGGAGCTGCCCACGTACTTGAAGACTCCCGGATTACCCCTTTTTTCAGCATCTCCTGCGTCTGTTCGGTTATTACCTTGCGCTCAGAAGGGGACACACGGTATGGCTTTTGACGAATCGGTGCCGTATTCTCAGTGATAATCCGATGTTGCATGCGTGACGCCGGCAGTGAAGTTTCGTGGCCATCCCGAGCAAAATCAAATACCGCAGCATGTCGGGTAAGCACCTCAAGTAACACCCGCTGCTTATGAGAAGGAAGCGAGGTATTTATCATGCGCTTGAGCTGGGTGGTGTAGTCTGTGTTGTTGGTAGTCGCGTCTTGCGTCCTATTCACCGCATGAATGGTTACGGCAACGTCTTCGTCGGAACGAGCGAGTTTAAGTCCACGGGGCAAAAGTACGGGTTCACTGGAAGCGTTCACCGTCCAAACGCAGCTGCACCCATCAACGACATCAACCAAAGCACGGGGTATCAGCACATTCTTCTTCACTGCGTTTGTTGCATCCGCCTCCGCCAAAACTTCGTAGCTCCCTCGAAGAAATGTTTCGGACTTCACAGAGACAAACATAGCCGTCATGGGAGGTAGCAGGACGTCATCGGTGACAGAAAACAGGCATTTAGTGTCATTACACCCTTCTTCAACATAAGTAGGTAGAGTTTCGTTTCGGAACGAAATTTCGCCAGTTCCGCAGTCCAACATCGCACCGCAATCACGTAAAAAGTCGATCCCCAATATAACGTCATGAGTTGCCTGGGCTAAAACAATGAACTCCGTTCGAAAGCTGTCTTCGCCAAGAAAAACCGTCGCTGAACAGATTCCAACTGGAAACAAACGCTCGCCTCCGACTCCACGATACTGAATCTTTCGGTCACAGAAAAACATAACTTTTGGCCCAAGACGGGTTTTGAAAGCAAAACTCATGACTGAAACCGCAGCTCCAGTATCTACCAAAGCTTCCGTGTTCACACCATCTACAGAAACAGTCACTTTGTTCTTTGACATAACGACGGGCAGGGGAATTGGCGAATATGACCGGCCCGCGACCTCACCCCCGTCGGCCGCAGCATCTAGTTTCCCTCGGGTGGTGAGCTCATTCGGCGGCGTGGCGTTGGAGATCGCGGCCGTCGAGTGGTCGGCGGAGGAGTGAAGCTCCTGTCGGAACCCGGGGAATTATTGCGCATTGCAGTTGGCTGGAACGACCGCTGGAAGGATGCGTTGGTCTGGTTATCTGTGTATGGCCGTCGAGGTGGCGGTTCGTAATGATAGGGAAGGCCGACGGCAAAAGCGGTAAATGTGGCCGCGGATACCACAGTTGAAGCAGGTGCGCTGTTCACGGAATGCGACCGGTTGACCTAAGGAACGGCGTGGTCGGGAGTAGGCGACAGGTGCGTAACGGATTGGCTCCTCGAAGTAATTTTCATACTCCCGAGGTGGAGGACTGAAAGCTGTACGCCTGGTATGGTCTTCATTGTAAGCGGTACGCTCATTCCTATTCCCTGCTCGAACCCAAGGCACCTCAGAGTGACTCTGGACGGCTTGCACTGTGCATTGACGAAATACTGGGTCAGGAAGAGCGCACTGGTGAAAGCTTTTGTCACGACACAAACCTTGCTGTGCGAGTTCTTCTCTAATGATGCGACGCACCACCGAAGCTATGTCCTCGGAAGGGGACGAGCCGACGTCCACGCTGGCAACAATAGTCACGTTTGCCAGGCGTCCAAACTTGGGGGTGATACGTCGCATTTTCAGGGTTTCGAACGCGCGGCAATGGCGAATTACATCCAGAGCTGACGCCAGGTTTTCCTTAGTTATGAGGTAGTTATAAACATCCTCAGCGATACCTTTAAGCAGGTGACCTACTTTGTCCTCGTCTGGCATCGAAGGATTAACGAGGCTGCACAGTTTGAGGACTTCTTCAATATATGTGGTACAAGTTTCGCCCGGAACTTGAGCTCTCTGCGCAAGAGTCTGCTCTGCCTTCTTCTTTCGGGCAGCCGTGTCGCCGAAGCCCGCCCGGAATTCGTTGACGAAACTGTCCCATGTATCAAATCTGTGCTCATGATTGTCATACCACATTAATGCAGTAAGGTCCAAGGAGAAGACCACGTTCTCGAGCTGTTCGCGAGCGTCCCACCTGTTATACTTGCTGACTCGCTGGTAGTGCTTGAGCCAGTCCTCGGCGTCTTCCTCGATAGTTCCGTTAAACTTGCGTGGTTCTCTCTGATGAGGCCAGACACCGACCCTTCCAGGAGAGGTGGCACCCGTCGGCCCCGTTGGCATTGTCGCTTCTTCCGGAGGTAGCCCGGCAGCACGCCTGCTGCGTAGAAAATAGGGTGGTTCCGCCTCTTCCAGGACGACGAATTACCCAGCACCTCTACCAGATGCTACGGACGTAACAAATGGATGAAGGGTTTATTTACAAGTCGTGCGAAGCCACAGGCTAGACGTGCTACCACAGATGCCGGTCAGCAGCGAGCCGGGGAAAAAACTCTTCTTCGCCCTCCTCTTCTACGTGTCAGCATACCCCCTGGATCCCGCTCCACTGGGACATACCCTACACAGGCGATTGACTGCCGACTAACGTAACAGACAACCTAGTGATTGTCCTGTACCTAACACTGTAACAATATTAACTTTAAATTAAATGTGCTCTAGCAGTTTAGAAGTTGTAGATATTAAGGAGACCGCCTGTAATTTTTCAATGCTAAAGAGGACCCGACTTGTTAATCGTATACGCTTGCAGCGCGCCAGTCATCCGGTATCATGGAGGTTTCTTACGATGTTTTATTTAAGACATATAGGTACTCTGCTGACCAGATTCCGTATCTTTTGAGAAAAAAGTTAGATATTTTGCCCCGACAACTGACGTTTTTATGTCTAGATTGCGCAAAAGACTAAGAAGGCCGTTTTTGCTTGAACTTATTTCCGGGGCGCCGGCTTACTCAGCGTTTAAGGTTTCAAGCGTGCGTTCGATGCGTTCATTGAAAAAACTGAGTAAAAGAACGCGTCGAATTCATTGGAAATGGTAAAAGGATTGTCAATTCTGGTGCCAGATGTTCTCATCTCTGTGATACCACCTTTAATTTTAGATGAATATTGCCAGAATTCTCTCTGTTGTTCTGAAATGAAAGAACTCAATATGCAAAGAGAACTGGTCTCTTGCAGCACGGAGTTTATCTAGAATATTGCGTACTAGATTTTTAAGTTGTTTCCGGTCACCGCGTTTTCGAGAATGGGTTATCTTGCGTGTCAGGTGTATCAGTTACTATTCTTCCACGGGTACTCCGTGTTGATGCGCTTTTTCTTTCAAGGTACGTAGGGGCTTTCAGAATGAATGACGATGTCCTTAAACGTCGACCACAGGTCATTACGTCAATTGTCTCATTAACGACAGGGAATATATTCCATACAACCATTAACTCCAAGGTCATCCCCATGCGTATAGCCCCTTACAAGATTGCCAGAAGGTTTAAAATACGACCCCAAGGCTGAAATAGTACACTCAAGATAAACTAACTGGGGTAAGATATCCCATCCTTAACACTGACGCAGCAATCTGGAAGCGAGCTACCTGCTAACACAAGGTCAACTAGAGCCGAGCTGAAAATTTTTGTAGTATCAGAAACCAACTGACTTAAGGAAAACGTAAATTCGGTTTAGTAATAATGATTCATTATTGTCGAAATCTTCGCCGTCATGAAAAAGGCTGCACCAGTTAATTTCTGGAAGGTCAAACTCACCTGTTATAGGGATGTTTACACGCGGCTTGGTATTTCGCAACAAATAATCACATTCGGAGGCCGATAGACAATTCATAATATTATAGGTTTACTGAAAAACTTTAATTTGCACCATATGCTTTCCTGATCATCGATGCCATTTAAGCGTGCGAATTTTAAGCTTTTTTTATTACAAGTGCAACTCCGCAACCCCTTCACCCTCAATCCATACGGATGAGCGTATACAAAGCAGGTATTATTTGGAAATTTCGCACACCGGAATGCAGCCAGGTTTGAGTGATCACTGGGACATGTGGTTCATAAGTCATAATTATATCTTCAATGTTCTGTATCTTATTCAGTACACTGCGTGCGTTTAACAAAACAAGCCGTAGATCTGGCTTGAGGGAGTCTTGGGGGATTATCGCGTTTTTGATCGCGCTTACGCGTGTTGCACGTGGGCACCAATGAGACGACCGAGAGGGATGCGCACGCGCAGTCATTTTGCAGATGTTGCGCAATCGTTGCGCAGCCGCAGACGACACTGCGAAGGCGCAGTGTCATCTCACTGCGCAGTGGCGAAGGGACACGACACCTCTACTCTGTAATTACGCGTCGCGTCCCATACGTATAGCCGGTCATCAACTTAGAGCTTGTGAAAACGTATGGAAACCTTTGAACCACTGCCCTTTGCTGAAGCCGGGGAACGCCATAATTTTGCACAAATATCCTGAGTGCTTCGTTTTGAAAAGTCCTTAGATATGGCTTTTTTTGTGCTCTTTAATTTGAAGCAGGATGACATAACCTTTGTTTTGTCTACGTAGTGAAAAACCTCGTAATAATAAGACCATGCCACGGTGCGTGTTTAGGCCGATTCAGTGAATACGCTTTATGGAGTTTATTTCAACAACTAGAATCTTTTTTAAAGATTTCTTCCTTAACTTTCCGCTCAAGTTGTTCTGAGCCGTCGTCTCGATATTTCTTTACGCCATATACTACAATGTTCCTGCTTCTTCTGTTTTGGAGGTAATCTACCTTTGCGGCTAACGCAAGAACTAATTTGTTCGTTATTGCAAGTTTTGTCCACTCTCTCCAACCTTTGCTTACATTTGTCAATTCGACACAGTTCTTGATCAATATTGGTAATCCTGGTTCGAATATCTTCACCTGCCGATTCTACCTGTTTCAAATTTTTTGTCAGGGAACGCAGAGTCTTGTTTGTTTTTGTTTGCTCTTTCTAAATTTTCTTAAGTAATTGACTGTTTAGCTATATCTCAGACTTTGAATCAGCAGAGGGACCAGGATTCAGCTCTATGTCTCCGGTTCTCGGCAGCAGTAACCTGATCCCATACAAACAGTCAAACAATATACCGAGCGAACACTGTGGGCTAGGCAACACCGTCAATGTGGCTGAAGGATCTCTAGAAAAAGTTACATTCTTGTCACCAAGCTGGATAAAAAGAATCGGGAACAGCATCCGCGTGCAAGTGGTGTCACCAAACCCATTAAATGAATATTGCAAGGGTGTACATGTGTAACCTGGATTGGTCGCTACCCGATTATGTTACCGAGCTGATACGTTTATACGCCTCATGCACGTGGGGCGCAGTCTGTTGAAGCGGTTGTGGCGGTGTCTTGATAACCAGGTCATCCAGCTCATGTTCACGAGAACCCCTTTCGAACGTTGGTTCAGTTGATCCCACGGCGAAACGTGCCAGATAGGTGATCTGGACAAAAGGAATCGGGATAAGCATCCGTCTGCAAGCGATGTCACCGAGCCCACTCATGAACCTTATGCAAACACTGTCCGTCGGGATTCCGGAGGCGTTTGGTCAGCACAGCGAAACAGTGCAGCCTCCCTGCTGACGTTTCGCTCTCTCCACAGCCACTTCAGCGGCCACCTCCTGGTTCTCTGACAGCTGTTGAACCTGACGTGGTTCCACCCCATCTAGAACCGCGACTTTCAGCCTATTGGGGAGATTCTGGGGATTGTGGCCACGATGATCTCCTGCGGGAGTGGTCCCGCACCCTTTTGTCCATCTCGGCTGCCCGCAAGTTTGACTGCGGATGGAGAGGACACTGACACTGGAGGCTCCTGTCCGGAAGCCCGTGATCACTTTAGATATTACGTAGCCAAAGACGACACAGTTGTCTTCAAGAAAACAAGTTTATTTGAGCGATCTTGTGCTCCCCTAACAACTCAAAGAATACACAGGCGACGAAACAGCAGTCAAGAAAAGTGACGTGCGCAGACTGGTGTCGGCAAATCAAATACCGCAGCACCTCCTTTGCAGAATTCTTATCTTGCGGTGCGCGTTGTTCTCGAACGGTCGATTCACATCCAGGACATCGTAGATCAATGAAGATTCTTTTAGGCCCGTGAGGTTAGGGCGAAACAGTCTCATTGTCTGAATGAGATTCCCGTACGGCATCAAAATAAAGAATGGAACACGCGCTTCGCTTGGGACACAGACAACAGAGCCGGGCGTAGCCTGGCAGTAAAAAGAAACAATATATAAACAAACCCATGCATGGTTCGCCGCACTATATACTGGGCTTTATGTTAGCTATTTTCAGCTTATAATCAATGCCTTCCCTGATTTATATGAGACCGGCGTTTTTCCTTCATCCCTTGTTGTAGTTAAATCACCCTCTGTTGGTTCCGGCCTAAGTCCCGGTTGAAAACCAGTGCGGTGGCTCAGAGGGTAAGGCGTTGTGCTGCTCAGCCCAAGGCCACTGATTGAATTCCCGGCTGCGGCGGTCGTTTTTATGATGGAAGCAGGAAACAAACACGCCAGCGTGTCGAGATTTCGGCGCACGTTAAAGACCCTAAAGTGTTCAAAAGTTTTCCGTAGGCTTCCACTACTACATGTCTTGTAGGCCGTGAGTAGCCCCCGGGCATGGCTTACCAAAAATATATATTTTTGACCTTTTGGGGAAAACCCGCTTTGGTGTGATAACGTAAGCGGCGAGCACGGCTGGAGACCGTGTCTTCGAGCATGCTACCACCGACTGGGCATCGAACAAAGTTCACCGCGCAGGCGCGGCACCTGATGAAAACGCGTGTCCTTTATTTCGTATCCGACGTTGTAGCATTGCCCTCCTTTCCAAATTTATGTTGCTGTAGCACCACATTAAAGGTTCAGCGGAGTACTCGAATCTTACTGTCTCAGTAGTAGCTTCAGGGTTGCAGAGTTCTCGTATTTCATTGAACGCCGGATGAGCACAGCTGATAGCGGACGGTGACGAGCCACGGGGGAAACAAAAAAAAATTCCCGCGCCTTCCCGCGAGGGGAACACGAGTAAATGCAGAGCATTGGGGCCTCAGTACTGATTGAAGGCAGTGTTGCTTCCATCGCTTCTTCCGTGATGCTGGAGTAGCAGACACGAGTAAACGTGGGCACGAGCGTCAACCAAGGAAGGAAGGAGAGGGAAGGAGAGGCGCACCTGCTGCGGACGCGGAACTGTTGACACCGTCCGAAGCAGGAACAGGCGAGGCTAAGAAATGCTCTGCATTTAAAAGTAGCCTAATAGAGCTATCGCCTTAAAACGCAGTTTTACTGTACACAAATTATTCATTCAGCAGGGAACAGCAAACAACTTTGGGTGACCGTCAATTATATTATTCGACCTGACTTATATTATATTATATTATTCGACCTGAGCTACCCGTTCTACACAGCTCAGCCGATATCCAAGCCTTAATTGAAAATTAAAGCAATAACTTGTGCGCAGTCGGCACGAACTTCACAGCAGGGATGCGTGATACTGAATGCCTTCACTTGCCTCCATGGCATGAGGTATCTTTTGCATTTTGGGACATACCGGGCGAGGAAGTGATATCAACCACCAACTGCTAGACTCTGCTAAGGCCCCTGAAATCAATACCATTCCGGTATCTGTTCTTAAAAACAAAATAAACACTTCGGCCCCCACTTTTACCTCGCTTTTCAATAAGGCGTTCTTCACTGGAGTTTATCACGATACTTTTAAAATGGCACGTGTCGTTGTTATATACAAAACTGGCGACTAAAATGGCCACGCTAATTACAGGCCAATTTCTGTTTTTAGCTGCATTATTGCTCTATTTGAAAAGCTAATACCCAAGCGATAAAGACAGTTGCTTCAAAAAATTGACATAATTTCACAGCATCACCATGGTTTTAGGGAAGCTAAGACTACTCCATCTGCCATAGTTTGTGTTTTGGACATAATCAATGATGGCATTTACAACTGTGAATATCAGACTGTTGTTTGCTTGGACATAAAAAAAGCAATTGATACTGTCGACCAGAATATTTTACTCATGAAGTAACAACAATATGGCATTAAGTGTGTGGCTTATGAGTTCTTTAAAAGTTACCTCTGCAGTCGCCACCAAGCCGTAAACATAGACCAATATACGCCAATCTTAAAAGAAGTAAACATGCGAGTACTGCAAGGATCCCTATTAGGGCCGTTACTATTTATACTCTTTATCAACGACCTGCCTGATTGTCTGCTGTAGTGCCCAGGGTATTAAGTTCGCCCATAATACAGCAATATTAGTAAGATCTAAATCCTTATTGGATGCCGAATTCACTACCAATAATGAACTATAAAGTATTCGAAAACAGTTTGTATCTAACAAGCTCACACTGAACACCTATAAAACTGTAGCAGCCGGGAATGTCGGCTGCCGAAGGAAGCGAAAAAGCTGACGTGAAGCTGGTTTGCAGTTTTAAGACACACTGTTTATTTTCCAAAGATGCGAGTGCCTGGTCGGAGACGAATTCTCTCGGGAGGCGCACTGTTGAGCCGTGCACCATTTCCGCTGCACTGAAGCCGATGTCATATTTCACCGTTGAGCGTAGGCCAACAACAACGAGCGGGAGCTTCTCCACCTGGCTATCGAGTTTCCCTGCAATTGCAGCTTTGAGTTGCCTGTGCAAGCGCTCAACCATTCCGTTCCTGGCGGGGTGGTAGGCGGTTGTATACTGCATCCTCGTGCCGAGGAGGGTTGAAAGTGCGGAAAAATTGTTGCTCTGGAATTGCCGTCCCCGGTCAGTTATGCGGGCGGGGCAGCCAAAGAGGGACACCCATGTTGGAATAAACGCCTGCGCGACGGTATCAGCTGATATGTCCGCAATTGGTATAGCTTAGGGCCACTGGCTGTACCTTTCGATGCATTTGAGCAGGTACCTGAAACCTGATTTGATTTGATTGTACAGTTTAACGCGCCGACGCAACGCAGGCGATGAGGCGCGCCGTAGTGGACGGCTCCGGATTAATTTTGACCACCTGGGGATCTTTAACGTGCGCCGAAATCTCGTACACACGGGCTTTTTTGCTTTTCGCCTCCATCAGAAAAGCGGCCGCCGCGGCCGGGAATCGAACCCGCGACCTCATGCTCAGCAGCGCAACGCCTTAGCCACTGAGCCACCGCGGCGGGTCGTACCTGAAACCTTGGCATCGCGGTAGCGGTCCCACCAGGTCGAGGTGAACGTGGTCAAACCGCGACTCAGGAGTCCGAAATTCCTGTAGTGGCGAGTCCTGTAGGCACGAGTGTGGCGAGTCACCTTCACTTGCTGACACGTTTCACATCTCCGAGCCCAACGTCGCACGTCCGCTTGCTTTGACGCAGGGCCAAACGAAGCGTTCTGTTATCAGCCGCTGGGTGGGGCGGACGCCTGGTAGGTGATGTAGTGGAAAGTGTTCAATACCACTCTGCGAAAATTCAGTGGGACAAAAGGTCGTGGTGTTGCCTGAGAGGTGTCGCAGGTTAGGGTGCGCTGGATGAAGGGAAGTGCAATCTCTGAGAGCGCGAGTGAACATCTCCCCCTTTCAGTCTTGTCAACTCAGTGTCCTCCCGCTGAGCCGCGGCCATCGCCTCGAAATCTCGGACTTTTGTGCCGGAAGCGTTGACTCGAGACAAGGTGTCGGCTGCTTCGTTTTCGACCCCGAGAACCTGGTGGATGTCTGTAGAAAACTCAGACATGAATGAGAGCTGACGAATTTCTCGTTCTGAGTAAGAGAAACGGTTGTTGTTGAATACGCAGGTGAGGGGCTTGTGGTCTGTCAAGATGTAGAACTCACGACCTTCGAGGGTGTAGCGGAAATACTTAATGGAACAATAGACTGCGAGCATGTCCCATCCGAAAGTGCTGTACCGTACTTCTGCAGGCTTCAGACGTTGCGAAAAGGAGCCCAGTGGCTTCCACTGTGCACCCTCCTGTTGCTGCAGCACTGCTCCGACCGATGTGGAAGAGGCGTCCACCATGAGGCCTGTAGGTGCTTGAGGCAGTGGATGAATGAGAAGGGTAGCCGCGGCCAGCTCGTCCTTAGCTTTCTGGAAAGCGTTCTGGTGTTCGCCAGACCAACAAAATTGTGGGGCCTTTTCGTCGTCTCGGCGCAGCAGGTCGGTCAATGGCTAGAGTACTCGAGCACAAGCCGGAAAGAACCGCCGGTGGAAGTTTAAGACCCCGAGGAACTCTCTCAGCTTGCGGAAAGTTGTTAGAGCTGGCAACTTCTTGACGGATTCCACCCTAGATTCCTATGGCATAATGCCTTCAGTAGTGATGTGGTGGCCGAGGAAGATGAGTGCCTCGACACCAAACACGCACTTTTGAGGTTTCAACACGAGACCGTGCTCATCTAGACGCTGAAAGAGCTAGAGGAGGTGCTCTTGGTGCTCCGTAGGCGTTCTGCTGGCCTCCAAAATGTCATCCACGTAGACAAAGACGAAAGGAAAACCCCAGGTGATCTCATTCATGAACATTTGAAAGGTCTGTGCGGCATTTTTAAGCCGTGGCGCATGAGGACAAACTCAAACATGCCGAACGGAGTTGTTATGGCTGTTTTTGGTATGTCCTCCGGTGCGACGGGGATTTGGTGGTATGCCGCTACGAGGTCGATCTTGCTGTATATTTTTGTACCTGCCAGCCGCGCACTGAAATCGTGAATGTGTGGCAGAGGATACTGGTGCGGCGCTGTCGATGCGTTCAAGGCTCTGTAATCACCGCACGGGTGCCAGTTGTATCCGTCGTCTTTAGGCACCACCATGTGCAGCGGCGACGAATGGTTGCTAGACGAAGGGCGAACAATTCCCAGCTGCAGCATATGCTCGAACTCACTGCGTGCACCTTGAAGCCTGTGGCTGGACAGTCGTCGCGGCCGGGCGGTGACCGGCGGCCCGGTGGTGACGATGAGGTGAGTGACCTTATGTTTCACCGGCTGTTCCATGTTGCGGGGCTTGATCAGAGAAGGGAATTCGGCCAGGACGTGGTGGTAGGCAGATACCGGCTGGAACGCACAGACGCCAGATGAGCAGATGTTTGACTCCAAACCACGTATTTTGAGGGATGTGTTGTTATCTTTGAGGCACCGGTTACGTACGCTCCAGGTTAAGTGGCTGAGATAGTCTGCTCTGAGTATGGCGAAATTAACGCCCGAAGCAACGAAGACGAAGCGAAACAGGCGCCTGAGCCCGACGTCTATTGTAAGCGAGGGGAAGCAGTACGTAGGGATGGCATTGTTGTTCACTGCCTGCAGCGACGATGCGTTCTTGCTACGTCGACGACCCTCGGGGGTTGCCGGGACAATAGAGATTTCGGCTCCCGTTCCGACTAGCAGGCACGAGTTGTTTACGCGGTCGACTACGAAGAACAGGAGGCTAGGTGGAGGGCCGATGTCGTAAGCCGCTGTTAACAACTGGCAGGAGCGTTTCCCGGAAACGATCAAGGTTGAGTGCAGCGGTTAGCACCCGTGCCGAAAGGACAGCGGTACCAGCAAACTCCGTCCTGTATATCTCGTGACTGGCTTCTCTGGGAAGAGCTTGGCTGTCTTGAAGGGGATCGGTTGCGTCGTTGCTCGTCCTGTTGGGGAGCGCTAGATAGCAAAAGTTGCTGCATGGTGTCGGTAAGTTGCACTTTCTTTTTAAGGCGCGACAGTCAATCTGGTTGCTCGTGTGTTTTTGCAGCAGCTATGGGCGCGAAGGTTGGAGTAGAGTATTCCGTGATGCGATCGGCCAGTTGCTCTAGTAGATCAAGGGACGTCTCATTTGAACCCGCGAGAACCACGCGCACCGACTGCGGCAGCCATTTCAGAAAAAGTTCACGAAGAAGTGGGAGCTGACCCTCCTGACGCGCGTGCACACCGAGTAGTTGCCGCATCCGGTGCAGCAGTTGGGAAGGTCGTTGGTCACCCAGCTCTTCACGACAGAAGAGCTGCTGAAGTCTGCTTTCCTGAGGCGCCTCGAGGCGGTCCAGCTCCGTCTTTTTGGGGGTGTAGTATTGCCTTTGTGGGGGGTGGGTGAAACCAAAACGTCTTCGATAGCGTCGGTGATTTCTGGGGGCAGGGATGCGATGTCGTGAAGGTACTTCGTCGACTGCGAGGTGATGTGCCGGAGCTCAAAACTGGCCTCCACTTGGCTGTACCAAACTCTTGAATTTGTAGGCCAGACATTAGGTAGCTTCAGTTCTGTGGCGATGACTGCAGGCGTGGAGGCTGCAGTTTTGTCGTTGTTGCTCACCGCGGCGTGTTCGTTGAAGCGTTTTTCGGGTCACCAATTTTGTAGCAGCCGGGAATATCGGCTACCGAAGCAAGCGAGAAAGCAGACGTGGAGCTGGTTTGCAGTTTCAAGTACCACTGTTTATTTTCCAAAGATGCGAGTGCCGGGAGTTCCCCCCGACTAGGAAAAGAAGGGGAACCCCGTGTCCTCTAAAAGAGAGGAAAAAAGGCCCCCGATTGAGCAGACGGCAACGCCGCCAGGACTAATCCAAGGAGTCGGCGGGATAACAACTTGTTCCCCGAAGACGGTAGGGAGCAGGCGCCGGCGTTGCGAATACCAGTCTTTCACAAAGGCGCGCTGTCGAGAGGCCGGGTGCAGACGGGAGAGAAAGGATTGCGGCTGTGCTAAGCAGCTTCCGTTACAAAACTAAATATATTGTGTTTAGGCCCCTTTATAAAGCACATAACACTATACCAATTACATTGCGCATACGGGATATCGAAAGTGATCATGTTGAGGCAATCTCCCGTTTAGGTGTAATTCTCGACAAATTGTTTAACTGGAGGCCCCACCTTGACACTCTTAGAAAAATAACTGTCTTATGGCGGTTTTATCCTGACCACAAGGTTTTCACTTCGATTTTGAGAGAATGCGCACTATATAATTTTTGATATTTCACTCGCACTTATAATGCATGGAAGCATGGGGATTCTTTTACAGGACGGACATTGAACCAATCTTGCGCCTTCAAAAAACAGCGTTTAGGTTAATTATTTCCGCAGCTCCCTGCTCTCCGTCAAAACCTTTGTTCATTCACAGTCAGATAATGCCTGTGATATTGCTACGTGACAATCGTTCAGTTGTGCTACTGCATCAAGTAGTTCACAACAACTCGCCTTTTTGATCTACCAATCTTAGAAAATCTAGTGTAAATAGTCGTTCTTGCTCTCGAGGCAAATATTTAATTCCGCCATCCAGCAACGTATATGGTCAGCGGCGATTGCAGTAGACTGGTGTGAAGATATGAAACGAGCTTCCTTGTTTAGTTGTTTTGTCTTTAAGTCAATGTGCTTCCAATTTAACGGCCTATTTAAAAGCCTATTTTTTATTTTCCCTGTCCTAAAGTAACACTCCTTTTAATGCTACAGATCGCTGATCATATTTATGTATTGCTACGCAAGCGATAATCTTGTATTATTCTCGGTATCTTCTTGTCTTGTTTCCTGGCTAGCCAAATATCTTGATCAAGAGTTTTCACAAGATCGTGCCTTAACCGTTGATTCGGAATCTTTCTGGTTGATTTGTTGTTATGTTTCTTTTGGTTTGCTCCTCAAGGCTACCTTTACTTTTAAACATTTTTGCCTTAACTTGTTGTATGCGTGCCTATACTCCCCTAGGTCAATCTCTATGGCTTGAATAGGGCCAGAACTTATCGAAGACTAAGGACCCAAACGTCGTTGTTTGTATTTTGTACCTGTGGAAGCTGCACAACAAGCAATTTAAATTTAAATTACGGATTCCATCACTCTTTTTTGCCGTCCGGACGACACGTATTGACCTGCCGAAATTGCAATCCCTGATGGGTGTGCATGCCGGGGTTGGTTTTCTGCAAGCCTAGAAGTCGCTAGCAGCAATGAAGCCCATGCACTTAGGTGATGTACCGCTACCTCCAAGAGGCATGAATTTTGACATCCAGCTTCAATGCCCTCGCGCAATTAGACGGCGCGCCGGGCGAAGGTACGGGCGTACCAAATATATGTTCAACTTAACGGCTGCCAGACGCACAGAAAGAAAGCGCAGCGACATGCCAAGCAGGCTCATGAACACAGGTAGAAATCCTTTTGCGCGTCCTTCAACCGCCGGAGGCCTATGTCCTCTCTACGTAGGGCAATGAGTGAGCAGGTAACACCTGCGCGGCAGCCATGCCTGTTGAAGTCATAGGGCTCCATGGAAACCGCTTAGTTAGAAGTTGAGGAGGGCTTCTGCATGTAACTTTTTTACTACGATCAATTGCGTCGTGTCTGCTACGCGTATCCAAGCCCGAACTTCCCGCTATTAACTTCCCGCAATTACCGTAACGTATTCTAACATCAAATGACGCTAATGAGGCGTATGATCAGTTTATACTGATAATAATAAACGCCTAAACGAGTATTCTGTTGCTATAAAATGCAAAAAAAGTTTTCTGCTCATCATAATCCATGGTTAACGACTAGTGTACTTAAGAGCATGCGGAAAAAAAGATAATTTGTATGAAAAGACTAAAAAGCAACCGTATAATATCAAACTCAGAGCCCGCTACACAAAACATTGCAATGTACAGAAACAAACTGTTAAAAGAAGCAAAACAAAAACATTATGAAGCAAAAATTGAGCAAGCCGTTCTGATGTAAGGAAACGATAGAAAGTATTTAAATCATTTCTGAATCATAAGAATGAGGCACCTATCTCTGAGCTTCAGTCATCAGGGTCTGTATACAATCACCCCTTAGATATCGCCAACGACCTAAATGAGTTTTTTGTTCTAACATATCATGCTCACCAGTAATTCTTAAGCAGCACCACCAGCGTTCTTTACAGACATTTTTCCTGTTTTTAACTAGCTCGGATGAAGTCATCAACACCATAAAAGAGACTAAAGTTACAAGTGCCGGCCTCGACCAAATGGACCTTTGCTATAATAAATGGATAGTTCACCTGATAGCTTAACCACTTGTTCACATTATTAATCTTGTTTTCAAAGCAGGTGTATTTCCAGCCGAACAAAAACAGCTAAAGTCACACCGGTAGTTAAAAAAGGGGACTGAACTTTATTCTCCAATAAAGACCAAGTTCAAATTTTCCGTGTTGTAGCAAAATAATAAAAAATGCATTGATCGGCGTTTAAACAACTCTTTATCAAAGTTCCGCACCTCATAAAATCACCAGTTCGGCTTCCGCGCCGGTCATTCCACTAATCCTGTTTTACTGTCTTTCACTGACAAAATTAAATATGCAATGGATTCAGGAAATTATGCTGGAGCCATCATCATTAATCTAAGAAAAGCTTTCGATTCGATAAATCATACCACTCTCTTTGATAAACTTGCTGCAATGGGCGTTGTAGGTCCTGCTCTGTCAGTACTTAAAAGCTACTTATCTGGTAGAAGACAAGCAGTGTGTGTCTCACAACATCTTTCAAACTTTCAAAACACAAAGGCGTGCCCCAGGGCTCAATTCGTGGTCCTCTCCTCTTCTTGATATACATCAATGACCTGCCTAAATATGCTTCTAACTCCGAACCCACCTTGTACGCCCACGAGACTACAATATTACCTACTGACAAATGTCTTAATGCCCTGACAGAAAAACTTACCTCTGACGTTACAACATTTGCTATGGTGTCGCCAAAACTGTTTGCATATTAACACATCTAGAACAATATTCATGATCTTCCATTCCAGTCAACGGCACCTTACACATAAACCGATAAAAAGTATTAGTCATCACACCGATCAAGTAGTCAACCAACGCATGTTTCTTGGGGTTGTTCTTGATGGTCATTTACAATATACTCAGCACATTACATATTTAAGGACGAAAGCTCCTCATGGCATCTGGATATTACTGAAAGAACACCATTTTTTCAGTGTATCCACCTTACTTTCCCTTTACTATGCTTTTATTCATAGCCCTTTTGCGGTCTGCTTATATTCATGGGGTAACACATGCCCCACTCATTTGGTTCCATTACAACATACCCAAAACCAGGCCGTTCGCATATTAACTTAACGCCCGTAACGCACCCATGCTTCTTCATTACTTCGTCAGTTGAGTATATTACCTATCAATGAATTATTCAACTATAACCTAACAATCTTGCTCTTTAGTCATTACATAACATGGATCCATTGAATGTTTTCACCCGGTTAAGTCTTGTTCTCTTAAATTCCATTACGTTTGCCTCTAATCATAACTTGATCTTACCTCTCGCTCACACTAATTATCGAAAACTGACCACTTTGCAGCTCTCGTGCTTTGGAATTCCCTGCCAACTATCGTTAAACTCTCTTCGTCGTTACATGTATTTAAAACAGGTCTTCTTGAATTTTATATGCAGTAATAACCACATTCACACTTTTTATTGTTTTTGTGCAACTGCCTGTCTTCTGTTACCCTTGGCTATGTGTTATTTTGTTGATTTATTTTATCTACTGCCAATATCAAAGGTACCATCGAATATGCGCTTACTTACAGGAGGTCCCCTTTCAGCTCTTGGCTCTGGAACCTCCTTCTGTAGGGTCACTCATGCACACTGTATCATTGAACAAACAAACACCTTTTCTGATTCTGATTCCGATTCTGACATTTTATATTCAATTGAATAGTTAGCGGCGCCCCTGGCATCCTGCAGGCGTTGTTCTTAACCATGTGATAACGAACTAACGTACCCTATTTTACAATACGTTGCTTCTAGAGCTCGATAGACCCTTCTGGACACATTAGTCCAAACAGAAAGGGTGGTTTTGCACCCCACCATCGCAAAACAAACCATCTGGTTGCATTGGTAAACCTTGGCTAATCTCCCCTTGACGTGTCTTCTTACCGCCCTATTACCCTTGGCCAGGTGTCTTCGTAAGGTCATCGGAAGGATGATAGTCAAGCGGCTGCAGTGAAACCTCTAATGCCACAATACATATGCGGAAGCTATTGCCGGTTTCTCCCGAAGGCGGTCTTCTATCGACTGTGTGGTAAATTTAGTAGCGCCTGTACAGCAAGAACAAAGCTGCTAACGCCTTTCAATAGCCGTATGTCTTGCCGTCAAGGGCACCTATCACAATTCCCTTCATAAGGGTGTTCTATTCGCCCATCAGCACTTCGGACTGAGTGGCCAAAGTTTCATATACATCCAAAACTTCTTCTGCGGAAAATTATTTCTGTTTTAACCGAAGACAGCCCTACATTGCCGCGCATCATTAAAATTGGTTTTGCTCAAGGCGGTGTGCAAAGCCCAAACCTTTTCAACAAACTTTTAATGGTATTTTTACACGCCTTCCCGAAAACTATCTGTGCATCTATTTCCGCCGATGACATCTTACCCGAAGTAAGGTGCTTCAATAGACATCAGCTGCAACCACAACGTCAAAAATCAGCCAATGTGGCCATGGCCTATGCCCGGAAGCAGAACAGAGTAGTTACAGGTTCTGCGCAGTGGTAGAATTTACCCGTAAACCCATGTCTCGGTATCCCGTAACGATCAATAAAATGTCGATACCTTACTCCAGACTTCACACGTTTCCTGCCGTGGTCATCGACAGAAACGTGACATTAAGCACACATGTAGCTTTCTTAAAGACAAAAGTCACCGGCATTCTCCACATAACCACATTTCTTGCCGGAAAGGCGTCCGGCACATTTATCATAAAAATGGTGCAGCTCTACAAGTCATTTTATCTGGGAGTCTTGTGTTCAGCTCGCCAGTGATCTCCAGTGTGTGCTTCACTAAAATTCGGGCAATCCACAGCAACCAAGCGCCAGCGTTTCGCACGTGTCTGGGTTTCCCGCCGTGTGGGTCAACAGTGGAAAAAAAACCATTTCCAAATACCATTCCATATCAATGTATGTCACCACTGCAACTCTTTGCCTACACATCAGCCACGTCACGATGCTAAAATATCAGCAACTTGCCAAGCTTCCTCAAATTCGATCACGCTTTTAAATTTCAGCGATGGTCTCACCGTACACGGCTGAGATACTATCAAGGTACGCGGTCATAAAAATGGTGCAGCTGTACAGGACACTTTATCTGGGAGTCTTGCGTTCAGCTCGCCGGTGATCTCCAGTGCGTGCTTCACTAAAATTTGGGCAATCCACAGCAACCACGCGCTAGCGTTTCGCACGTGTCTGGGTTTCCCGCCGTGTGGGTCAACAGTGGAAAAAAACCCATTTCCAAATACCATTTCAAATCAATCTATGTCACCACTGCGACTCTTTGCCTACACATCAGCCACGTCACGATGTTAAAATATCAGCAACTTGCCAAGCTTCCTCATATTCGATCACGCTTTTAAATTTCAGCGATGGTCTCACCGTACACGGCTGAGATACTATCAAGGTACGCGGTCATAAAAATGGTGCAGCTGTACAGGACATTTTATCTGGGAGTCTTGCGTTCAGCTCGCCGGTGATCTCCAGTGCGTGCTTCACTAAAATTTGGGCAATCCACAGCAACCACGCGCCAGCGTTTCGCGCGTGTCTGGGTTTCCCGCCGTGTGGCTCAACAGTGGAAACAATCCCCATTTCCAAATACCATCCTATGTCAACGTATGTAACCACTGCGACTCTTTGGCTACACATCAGCCACGTCACGATGCTAATATGTCAGCAACTTGCCAAGCTTCCTCAAATTCTACCGCGCTTTTAAATTGCAGCGATGGTCTCACCGTACCCGGCTGACATACTATCAAGGTACACGGCCGCAGTCACACTGTTCCCCGAGGTGTGGCGCCTGGCAACCCGCGAGATTTGTCTTCATTTTTTCAGGCATAGGAAACAAGGCCGACTTGCCGCTAGTAGCCCTCAAATAGCTTTTCATGCCCATATTGTGGGAGCACCACAATTACCGGAAACATATATATACACAGATAGATCTGTAACATCCTCGATATAAATCAGGAGCGGTGGTAATATCATCAGGGTTAACCAAAATTCCAGTCAGTGTCGCCCATGTCACCAGCTCGACGGCTACTGAACTTGCAGTCATGATTAGGGATTTTTAGTGCATCATTGACGCGTGCTTCTCAGACGTGCTTTAAATGTGATGATTCGCCAGCTTCTCAATGAACTATGTAAGCTATGGTCATTCCCACAAACTGGTGATATATATATTCGAGATATATGTCACCACGCCTTCATAAAGGGCCACATTTTATTTTAGTGGAGGCCATGTCACTGTGTAATCACTGCCAACGCTTCGGATGATGCATGCAGCTGCTCTCCGCACAGGCCATAACAATGAAAGCACCGCCTTGTTTCCTCTCTTAAATACCAAGGCGCTATAGTATTTCGTGAGTTCGCACGCAAAACCTCCATTAGTCAGGGCAATACACCGGACTTTGTGCATCTGCGCGACCGCAACCGGGACTCTCTACTCCAGCGCCATCTTCCGTGTAGGAAGTCTCAACCACGGCATATGTCTCTTCGTAACCTGGTTAGGAGCGCCCTTCGCGGAAGCCTACTCCTACCTCGTTGGGATGGCCAGAGGTGTCCTCTGCGACTCTTCCACCGCTGAAGAGACAATCGATCATGTGCTTTGTCGTTACCCTGCGTTTTTTGGAAGACGCGTGTCCCCCGCCGATGTCTGCTGGTTGAACGATCAACTGTTCACAGTAAAGATAGAAAATATATCATTCCTTCATTGTATAGTGACCTCTAAATAAATATGGAGCTGAAGCTGGATCACTACACGTATTTATTTATTTATTTGCCATTTATTTATAAATAATTCAAGTGGGCTCTCGCCCGCATGAATAACTTTCTTATTTAGAATAAACATCAAAGTAGTTGTACCTAGTGATGCAGTGTGTAACTGTTTGTTATCACATTGGTCAATTCATTTTCTCAGAAACTTATTCCGCTGTTTTCCAGGGGTCTCTTCAGATAATATTCAACTGAAGCCACGGAATCCGTATTCCCAGTTGGTCAATCGAATTATGAAGAAATTCTTGACTCCCAAATTTTGGAGCATTATAAAACTCCCAGACATCGACCGCGGGGATGCACAAGTTTACGGTGGCACATTTGTTCCACCCTACGCTGTCTGGTTGCCTAGTTTTAACATATTCGCTCCCAAAAGGGGCGAACTGGTACTGCAGTTGACAGTAACCGTGAAGCACTTCATGATTACTTACAATGGGAGGACAACCTTCTTATTCATCCAGCCACACTTCCAAGTGGCGGTTTATATCCAACGGATCGTCGTTTCGATTGAAATTTCATTGTAAGTAAGCTGGAAGGTATTTTGACAGCACGTTAGGTCAATTTAAATAATAGTCACTCTAAAAAACGATTTTGCGATGACCGTGCTATCAGTATCGCAAGTTCCCCGTTCATATGAGGGTTTCACGACAATCCCATAAAGTGTGCTGACTTGGATACTATGCATATACATTTGTGCTGCTCTCTCTTGTCAATGGGTCAAGAAAGCATAACAATATTCTTTTTCAGGCGCGCCTACACAGTGAATCCATGTTAATGGGTCATGTTGGTGAGGTCAACACAAAATGTTTTGGCACAATTGTGCTTCACCTTACCACAGACCTTTTTGCCGTCGTTTCTGTACTCAGGTAGCACCCTCCTCTTAGCATTAGATCCGAATTTCTTGAATAACAGCGAGGCAAACTCGGGAAAAGTAAAAACCCACAATCGCTACATCATCTTGTCTAGAGTGACGCAACGTCATGCCCTAAAGTTATAAAGTCATGACGTTCGGACCATCACTGTAGCGACCACGACGTTCTCCCCATTACTGCATGAGAGCGCTTGTTGTTGTCTCCTACTTCATTCAAGGTTTCTCCGCTGTTTTTCAAGTCGTATGGTGTACCCAGCTAGCCCAAGGTCAACCTATAGTGCAATAAATGTACAATTTATGAACTCACTCGCCAGTAAGAGGTGCTACCTGTCCAATATCAGTTTCCAACGAATACTGTTTTTTAAACGAAGATTTCATCGCGTCACATATGTCGTCTACAAAACACGGAGAAAGCAATAGAAGATGCCAATTTTCTCCAAGTTTGATGGTGATCCCCCGTGAAGCAAAGACAAATAAAACGTTTTCCGTGATCAGAATCAAAACTGGGTGCTTCGCCTTACAAATCTAAGGTCTGTTCCTTTGCGCTATTCCGATATATTCTCTTTTTTATTTTGTGATAATACGGCCGGTCGGTCGAAGCAGTTTGAATTTTGAGAGGCATGCCTGGATTTGCAAAAAAAGCAAATGCACCCCTCCGTCTAACGCTGACGAGGGTTGAACGTTAGTGAAAGCTATGGCATTGCTGTATCAGTAAAGCACATGAAAGCAAAACTGCAATGTAGTAAAACCTCCCAATAAGAAACAGGTTCGTTGGCGCTCTAGTTGCATTTGGAAAGCTTTGCGTTCCCCCCTCGTTTTTATTTTGACAGACGGGTAGTAATTTGTTTTAATGACTCCGCAACAACTATTACCACATTATATGGGTTTCTATTGGTCATGCCGGGACGTACCTCAACGACGTGCTATCAGATAATAACTAAACAGAAGCCACATTGTGAGCGCAGAATTTTCTCTTAAATGTTAAATCGATGCAAATCCTTTCAAAGCCACACGTTTCTATTATGCAGAAAAAGAACGAATAAAAATTACGACGGGTGGTCACCTATCCAAATAATTATTCGGAAAGACTCGATGCGCATTCTCTTGATACGCGGAAGAACTAAGAGTGCAACCGAACAGTCCCCATTTGACTTGTCTTCACGACGGCGACATTTTAAGCTCAGTTTTGTATTGCGGAAGTTTACTAATCAGCGTAATACTATCTACACATACAAACTCTATATTCGAGAAGATACCAAAGAAGTGGGCTGTGATTCGAACTCTGTGTCCATGAGGCAAAGTCAGGGGTTCGGCCGAGGTGCGTGCCGCAGGAGGCAATGTGCACGAGGCTAAGTCTTGTAGGGCAGGCAGCTTTAAACAAATTGTCGTGCTCTGGCTTGCTTAACATGAGTGGGGCAGAAGGGGCACTTCCAGTCAAACGGCACATAGTACTGGGGTGGCCAGGTCCTTGTCACAGCCGGCGTCAGGATCACCTCCAAGCACAGTCGTCGGAGCATGACTTCATATAAGTATCAGAACCCGCCAGGGAGATCCGTACTGCACAAAGGTATGGGTGCGTACGCGGTACATCGAAGATGTTCTTTTCCACTGACGAGGCGAATATCCGCTGAGGAAGGGGCCAGTGGAGCGGGATATTGTAAACTCACAGGCTGCGTACCAGCATCTGCAGCATCCATTCTACTGCGGCTGTTGCGTTAATGGCATGACACGCGAATACGGCTGGGGTCAATGTGCACTATGCCCTGGATTTCTAACGCCCCTTTGCTTGAGGGAAATGTTAAAGCAAAGCTTTCTACCTCTACGAGCCAACGGTTCTTTCGCGGTGTGAGACAATCAACTCCCATCCAAAACGCAGCAGGGGTTGACGCGAGGGGGAGCGGGCGGAAGGTTTCACTCATGGAGCATATCGTAGATGACGCGGCGAATGTGCCCAGCGTTCCCCGCGATGAGGTGCCGCCTCATCGGCGGGCGCGTCGGCGGAACGGCTTTGCCATCGGCTTTAGTGACGGTTATTTTGGGATTGTTTTGGCGCAGCTTCGCGTTCATTGAACGCTTTCTTTGCATGGCTTGATTAACTTGTTCAACAGCACCTCCTGGGTAACCCGCACCCGACGTATTTAAGTGGCCGTACGGCAACGATATGTTAACGATTGGTTTGCAGGGCGGGAAAAAAAGGCTCAAACCCCATACAGACTTCTGGCAGCTAAACAAACGCTAGCTTTTGCACACTGCTTTCCACGAATGGGACTCCGTTTTCTAAATTGGGAAATACCAATTCGGTTGTTTTAAGAGGTATTACAAAAGGCTAAAGCAGCAACTCGTTCTGATAAATAGCGATTTTAAAAGTTCTCTCAGCTTTCTCGCAAATATCCAACTTACTAAACTAACTAGTTTAAGTAGGAATAAACTGGAATCACTAACCTCGCATGCCGAATTGTGTCGGTGTCTGCGCTTCTGTCAAGCGGTGGTGTAGCCCCGATCTAGCACATCAGCATTGACACGTTCAGCTGTCTCATCCTTCGAAAGACGCTCTTTTCCTTTTTTTTCGGCCGACTCACAGAAGGGCACCAGTGTCGGCGTCCGCCGTTCTAGCCCGGCCTCGCCAACGCTGCTTCGTTTGAGAACCCGCCTGTGCGAGGTCCAGGTAACGGCTGGCATATTCTCTGGTTGCACTCGTTGTAGAGCCACGGCTTCGCATTCAAATGATGTAGCATGCGCAATTGTTGTGGGTGTTGTTTCAAGCTTTGCTTTCCAACCAACTTCACAGCCCGGATTGGAGCCACATTTTTTTCAAAGCTCTCAAACAGCAGCGGATAAATCTGTGTAGACAAAATCTTAGCTGAAGCTGTGGTGGAAAGTACAGTTGTGCGCAGATGAGCACCCCGCATTCTAAGGAGCACAGCTTGGGTGGATGGCCACTTTTTCGCCGTGGTGTACGTTCACGTAATAAGGGCGGGAGCCATGTTCGGGAACTACGGAAGTATGGAGCAAAGCTTCGGATGCGCTGGCGTCGACAAACATCCCCGCAGAGGAAGTGGCAGAACTTTCCATAAAAAGCGGAACCAGAGCACCAACCACTCGGAGGTAGATTGCGGGAAATAGGTTTGTATCTGTTAATTGGTGAAACTTAAACCGTGATCTTATTGTGGCGTTAGATAACTGTAGGGCAGTGAAATGGCCATGTAGGCTGGAAGAGCAGCCGCATATGGGATAACTGTAAGGCAGGTGAAATGGCCATGTAGGCTGGAAGAGCAGCCGCATATGGGCTGAGGGTTTGATTTGTGACGCGCGTTTGACGGCGATCACGAACTAATTCATCAAATGTGTTCATCGGTGCTTCGCCTTGGAGAATTGGAATGAGGTGACGGCTGGTAGGACAGTTATGGCTCGCAAAGCCGAATTGTTGAAGTATAAGAGAAGCGCCCGGTCTGACTCTGTGAGATAGATGAATTGAGCCTGATACACTTTGCGGGGCTCAAAAATGGCTCGAACCGGCATGTGAATGATCTTGGATGCTGCACGACCAACTTTGTGAGAAAGTAGACAAAACAGGTGCAGCGACCTTGATGCTGTATGCGTGGCAGAGTGAATTCAAAGTTTCGCAGAACCGGAAGCTGCGATATGAAAACCCTATTACTGGAGAGTAGACGTTGTTTGTATAGGCGTGCCTTCAACAGAAAGGCGGATAGGGAAAGCAGCTGAGCGGTGACGGCTCCATGCGTGGGCCGCGGTAAGTAAGGCTGTATTGGTAGGGGAGAGGTTGAGGCACAGATACGTGCACCAAGAAGTGTTGTCACCTAGAGCGTCTGGCAGGCTTCCCTCTTGGAGATGAGTGTCCCGGTGAACCCACCAGACCATGATGTCGTCTGCATATAAGATGTCATTGACGTGTGGAGTGGAGTCGAGTCGCCAGGCAACATGGATCAATGCAATATTAAAAAGTAAAGGGACCAGAACAGACCCCTGAGGGACACAATGGCGGAACTGAAGTGAACCGGTGGGAGACCTATTGAGGCGAATAGAAAAGGTGCGATTTTGTAAGGAGGAGATGAAAGCACGTGGGCGTGATTTCAGGTGAGTGAGATAAGATACGTCAATGAGGCGGCGTGACCAAGGTGGACTTTCTGGACGTCCATACCTACCACAGAACGAACATGATGGGACCGGCCTCCAATGAAGGTAATCTCGAAGATGTGGTCCAGACCATCTTCCGCACCAAGCTGGCGACGAAATTCTATTTGGCATGACTGGTAGAGATGATGATCGTCGAGCCACCACTGACGCGTGTGGGGATCAGTCGCTCAAAAAACTTCCAAATTTCGTTCGTTAGTGTGATTGGCCGGAGGTTCCGGATGTCGGTGCTTGGTTTTCGCGGTTTTTAAATAGTAATAACATCCGCGTGAAGCCAGGCCATACCCGATTGTATGCCTGTAGGAGTCCCACAAAAAAAGGCTCTTCGAGGTTCTCGAAGGATTCGTAGTTAACTCCGTCAGGGCCGGGAGCACTGCTGAGTGGAGCCATGTCAGTCACTGTGGTTGATTCTGCCATAAAATTGGTGATAGTTTACCGGCAGTTGCTACTTCCAATGGAGGCGCAAAGGCCCCTGTCGGAATTGTAAATATAGGGGGCATAATGGCTGTAAATTCTTTTTAAAGCAAAACTTTTTACCTCTACCCCCCAAGGGTTCTTTTGCGACCGTTGGTGTCACCAGAAAACTCCAGCGAACAAATAAAAGAATTTACTGGCACCGCCGGGAATCGAACCTGGAACTAATAGACCAACAAAGCGACAGCCCGTTGTCCTTCCGATTTAGCTACGAGCCCACACGAAGACAGGGAAGACAGGTGGTGTACTCACCAAGTACATGTACGGGTTTACCCCCTGCGTTCTCGCTGAATGCCACGTGGAAGCGTCACGCGACCACTCACACCCGTCTAGCGGCCGTGTGCGCACCTTGCTCATGTGCTAAGAGTTACGAAAATTAAAGGAAGCTCACCCCAAGGCATGGCATCTTATTTCTAGTACGCCAATGGGCTAAAGCCTGTGGCCTCCAGTGTTCACGTAAAAAATCACAGCTCCTTGTCGTCCGCCCTCACGCCAAAGCAAGGAATAAATTCAAATACGCCTTAATAGCCAGGCCATCACTCCACGCCCCGGCATCAAGATTCTAGACCTACATTTCGAGGCTAACACCAAGGGTGACATCTCCTTGCATCGCCTCAAAAACAGCATTAATCAAATCATACACATGATCAGGCGAGTTGCCATTGAAGCGAGGCCTAAAGGAATCCGGTACCTTTCGATTAATTGAAAATTTTGTCCTGTCGAGAGTTACTTACGTCAACCCCATGTCTTCTTCTCGACAAGGAAGACATAGAGATGCTTTATATAATGATTAGAAAGGTGGTCGAGTGGGCCATTGGTCTTCTCATGAGTGCGTCCACACAGAGGCTGCTTAGCACGGGACTCCACAACACGGTGGAACAGCTGATAGAAGGCCATCTTTCAAACCAGAAGGTCCGACTCAGAGCTGCGGTGGGTAACCACATGCTTCAACAGATTGGCTGGGCAGCCCAGAATGTCACTCCGCTTGACGTACTCCCAGACTCTTGGCGACTAAAACTAAAGAGGCTCCCTTTGCTTAGAAATATGAACCCCTCACATGACGAGGGTCACCGAAAAGCACGGGCTCAAGCGCTAAACACCGCCCTCGGTGGGGATCACGCAGTTATCTGCACAGACGCCTGCAACTATCGAGGGTAGCAATACGCCATCATCGTGGCTACCTCCAGAACCAACCTCCTTGCGTGTACCTCGCTTGGGACCCAAGAAATGACGGCCGCAGAAGAGGCAGCCATCACTTTGGCTCTCACTCAACCAGGGGTTCGGAGGGTAGTCCCCGATTTCCAGCAAGCCTACTGGAATTACCAGTCTGGTTGCGTGTCCTGACCTGCACTGCGCGTGCTAAAAAACCACTCCCCAAACGGTTACATTCAGCTCATCTTGACACCCCCTCACGCTTCAGTGGAGGGCAACAAACACGCCCACCCAACAAGCCTGCGCTTTTACCTCCCGTGCTATGGAGCTGCACGAGGACAGTCACCCGCTTGTCACGTTCAGGGAGATAACCCAGCATTATCGCCTTCTGAGACAGACCGTACCTTCGCATTACCGTGACCTTTCCAGAGAACAACAAATTACCCTACGAATCATACAATCGGGGCTCCTTCCCGCAGCATGGCGTCTTCACTTAATGCATCCGAATCGCTACGACGCTGAATGTAAATTTTGTTCAGAAGTAGGAACACTCTGCCCCGTAATCGGGGTGTGCGACTTTAGCCCTGAGCACCCTCCTCTCTTTCTGTCAACTACCCAACAAGAGCAATGGGAGATGCTGCTTTCCAGCCCCTCTCTACCTACCCAGCTTCAGCGGGTGGACGGAACACAGAACGCGCGTAGTGCATATGGGCCCCACAGACGAAGGAATCACTCCCCAGGGCAGCACTCTCCATGGGCCGTTCAGAAATTTGAACAGAAGTATTTCTTCCTCCTCCGCCTCCTTCTGTGCCGCAAATCTCGTCGCCTCCGTCCGCGGCGCAGAGACGGAGAAGTCAGATCGCCTAACACCGGGTTGGAGCTTACTTTAATTTAATAAAAAAAGTTTCCACTTTTGGGCTACACCAATGCAATTCAACCAAACACCGTTCATGCATCATGCATTGATTTAACCTTACCAAGAATATCTTTTGAAGTAATAAATGGTGTGGTTAAGTGCATTTTACTTCTCTCTGGTTTTACTATTTGTGGAGCGATGTGAGTGAATTAAAGTGACGTCGCATGGGTAATCGTTATGGGTGCCGTTTACAGCTTTGCTTTCCAACCACATTCACGGGGTGGATTGGCGCGATTTTTTTCTGCTGGAATTATCATCGAGTCCTTCCAAAATTCATTCACCTCATTAAGAAGTATGCTTAGTAGCTCTTTATAAACAAATCTTTCGTTTTGTGCCCGCCTTGTAAAGCGCCCAGTTTTGTTGGTTCCCCTTCTTGAAAGTGCGAAACGGCAGTGAATTTTTCGACGCGCAGGATCGCCAGCCCACAAACCAAAAATGTGTCTTTATACGATAGTGGCATTTATTAAGGCCCTGCGAATTTAGATCGCGCTAGTTTCTAGATGCCCTTTATTATATCTGGGAATGTTTCGAAGAATTACTGGGATGCAGACGCGGCCAAATGGGAAAGCCCGTCGGCACTATGGTGGCGGAGGCCATGAGTCAGCCGACGATTTTGCGAAGGCTCGTTTCAGGACAAGCCTACCCAGCATTGTTTTATCTGCCGTGTGTTGATCCTCGAGCACATTTTTTTATTTGCCTTACTCTTCCAGGGGAATGTGCGCGAAATTTCTGCTACATTGGCTTGTTCAGGGTAGTGATCCATATCCGCGATATGGCACCAACAACCGTAACTAGTGTGCTGAAGATATCGAGGCTACACTATATTGTGTGTATGCATAAAACCGATTTAGGTCGCAGCACATATCCGGGCCACCGTCATCTTAAGAAACGGTGTTTACGGAGGCGCTGCTAGTAAATTTATGTTGGTTGAACTACAATCAACTCTACCGACATGGATGCTTCGCCAAGCTATTATATAAAACACACCTGGCGTTCATACACACCGAATATAGCCGACTCAAATAACGTCAGAAGCTTTTAAACTCTTTTTTATACACCTTATTTGTGAGCACACTGACTGCTACGCATAAATATCCATTTTCTGTTCCTACAACACCTAAATCCTAGCCTTTAAGGTACCGCAATAGCACTGGAGACAGTGTGGAGGCTCCGGGAGCGACCCGCGGCTGCCTTCAAAACTAGGCGATAGGGAGCGTCCAGTACAGCCCCCTACAGTTTACGCTCGTAGCGTATAATTTATTTTTCCGCTGACACTAGGTACACCGCTATACTGTACGCATATCACTGTGCGTTCGGCGTTCCCGTTATACGTACAAATGACGACGTTTTGCTGACAGGCCTTGACATTTCTGCAAGTTATGGTGAGAGTATTCGTCCTAAATACACGGTTCATCCATATACAGTTTGCAAATCAAACAAATAAGCCAGCAGATTTATACGCAGTAACTGGAACTGCTTTGCAAACAAATGATCAGGTTAGATATCTTGATGTCACTTTGAATGGGCCTGTGCACGAAGACAGAGCAACGCCGAAGGCTCCCCGCTGTTATCTGAATTGCTAATAAACCGCAAGGATGTTCCTACGGAGGTTGAGAACTCTTTGCATTACTAACACTTGGTCGTTCTTTGAATGTGCTAGCCAAACTTGAGACCCATTCAGTAATTGTACATTTTTTTATTAGTTGTGTTCAATGTCAATACATATTCCCTTCCGATGTGTTGTATGTACTTATTCACACACAAAAACGCATGCTCAACTAGATCATCCTTGAGAATACATATGATAACGTGATCTGTAACAATGCAGCGATATTAAACTTTACAGAACATATTTAAAAGTACTTTTTATGTTTATTCTTGCACAGGTCGACTTCTGGAATGAAGGTAATAAAATTTGAACCCAAAATAGATTACTTCGACGTAGGATTCAAATTTGTGGGCAGCAACTCCGAAATAGCAAATTCATTGAAAGACCTCATAGCAGCGAACATTAAATCATCATTGTCCGGCTACCTAGAAAGCCAATTCGTACAACATGGTACAGAACAGCTGGAGGGAGCATTTGAGGAGTACACAAAAAAGCTGAGTAAGTTTGCATTTTTACATATATCTTCATAACTTATGCAGCAATTAATATTACTATTTTGATGCACCCATGGGGTAGTGCCCGTCTGAATGACTGATTTATTCATTAACGCCCAGCCTAAGGAGGTGTATACATAAACTTGAACTTTCGTTGTTGCATTCCTTGTATAGCGGAGGGACACTTTGGGGCGTGTACAGATTCCGCAATTTATGTTTGGCGGCTTGATATATATCGAAGTGTTTTTTCTGATATATTTTATCCTGGCAATACACAGAAACAATTTTAAGGATTTTGCACTGTAACGCGGCTAAAATGGCGGGAGTATTTTTTATATTACATCTTAAAGGACTGTAAAGAAAATGCGGGTTATATCAATGCCCAGCACGTCTGCTTATTATGCGAGCTTGTTAATGTTGGCAACACCAGAAATTCTGGGGTGAAAAATATTCCTTCTCTCAAAAAGTAAAAAGGCCTAAATATTTTTTTAGAAATTGCTCATCATATCTCACGCATTTAATAAGACATCGAATTAGTTTTTGCTGAGGGGCAGCCCATGCAGATTCTGTAAAGTTTTATTCGATTTCTCCTAAACAACACTTCCAAGGGCTAATCTGGATTTAGGCTAAATTAAGTGTTTGCGGACTTGACGATGAGTGTTCCCGCCGTTGATATGTGCGATTGGTTGTATTTACAAATCAACAAAAACCACTGTCAAGATTTTGTTCGTTAGTACAAAAAAGTGTCACCGGCATTTCTAAAATTGCACGTCTCATGAAGTGAGAATTGTTAAGATGTTTTGTTACCACCCACTGCAAAATTCTGGGCTTGCAGATGTGAACTTCCAGGAGTACTGCCTAATTTTTATGAAGACACTCCGTTCTGCTCTATTTTAGAGCGCTACTTAAGCGTCCGCTTTGTGTTTTCATGTCCCCGTCGTCTATCGTTTTAACGTAGCGAACAAAGGTGACTCGCAGACAAAAGACATACAATGAGCAGGAGAGCGGAATATCAAAGTAGTGCAAAAGTTTGAAAAGGGGGGGCGGCGGTATGCCAAAGAGTCCCGCAAAGATTTAGCGAGCAGGACCGGGGAAAAAGAAAGTAGGGCGGTAGGCGCGAAACAGGGTGCCCCAAGGCGACCGGCGATGTGGCAACGTCAGAAAATACTCTGCGCTCTGGCCCGTTTGCTGATAGGCAGGTCACTTCGTGAGGCGCAACCGAAACGCACCGCCACCCAGGAGACTGTAGTTTGTCGTGCGCACACATATCGCACTAGGGTTTATTGTACTCCTCAGCCAAATTTTTACACAATCGCCTTAAGAGAGTGAGAATAATCAGCCGCGTATTGGCATGCTTTGTTAAAAATAACGACGAAAGGTGAGAGTTCTGCTGTCCCTGCACCTAATTACAGCTCGTATCCTCCCTTCTACATGATGTTCTCCTGCCCTCTCAAAGTTCCGTGCAGAAATGAATAGACTTTTGGGAGTTGCATACAATTTTCTATTGTCCAAGCTGCACGCGTGCCACGTTCTGCGATGTGCGCGACTGTTTGACGCTCCATTCTTGAGCGTTGTTTTTGTAGCAGCAGATCTGTTAAAGCTTGAGCTTGGTCGGGCGGCGTTGGCAAAATATGCTTGCAAAAAAAAAATTCGAGGAAAACGAGCGCGGCGTCGTACAGGTGGGCACCACGTGACAATTTGCAAAAAATACCGAGCGCACGTGAGCGCGTGCTTACCAGCAACTGCCGAGCTGTGCCAGCTCCCGCGCTGGCTTTATAAAGAAAAAAGAAAGAAATTCCGAGCGCACGTCTGTTAAGCCTACCCTTCACAATTCACATGGGGAAAGAGAGAGAGAGAGAAGAAAGTCTTATTCCTGGTGGCCAGGATTGGTAGGGACGGTTGAGAGACGGAAGCGCAGGTGTGTGGGCCCGAGCCCTGTCGACCAGGGCTCGCTGGGACTGGGCGTCAGGACGCCCGTGGGCAGACTCCCAGGAGTCGAGGGGTTAGGTAGGGGAATAGGGAGCAGGGCGTGGAGGTGCTTGATGGCATGGGAGTATCTTTGTAGCCCCGAAGTGTGGACAAGCGGGGGTTGGAAAGAAAGATGGTGATTGGTGGGTGAGGATGGATTGAGAGAGGAGGGAGTACGTTTGAATATGTCTCCAGAGTGCTTATTATACGGGAGAAAACGTGGGGTGAGAGGGCGGAAGGGTGGTGCTTGAAAGCCTGTGACGGCGGCTGCTGGCACGGAAGGTGAGCAGTGGCTCCAGGTGAGGAGGAAGGTGGCATACTAGGAGGGCCGTCTGTTGAGAAGTCCGCTGTGTCAAAGCTCGGGGCGCCTCGTGGGCCTTCGTCTCCGCGCCGCCAAACCCCACGTTGCCAGGAGTCCACAAAAGGGAGATGGAGGGTTCAGGAGAGGGACGCGAGCAAAGACGTTTTCGGGTGGGGGCGAAATGATTCCCATGTACAAGTTTCTAACTGCCGTTTGCGAATCTGTGAATACAGTCCAATGTCGAGATAACGAATCACGCGGGGCTGTCCGAAATCGGTGGCTGTTTCGAAATATCGTTGTATGGATATTTCACTCCTAAGAATAAGCCAGAGCTTATTCTTAGGAGTGAAATGACGTGCCTTGGCAGTATACGCGTGTGCAGGCAAGCAAACTCTAAAACAAAAACGCTGCACTCACTTCAAAGCTGTTTTATTTGAAGAAATCTGGTATTTTCTTCTCCAGAGTGCAAAAATTCGCACAACGAATTTCACTCTGCATTATACCTCATCGGCACATCATCGCAACGAGAGATTAAAGTGTGGACTTCATGTGCGGTAAAACCACATTTTTGACACTACCGCATCTCCTGTGTTCTGTCACCGATAGACGGCTTCATTTGGGTCGGGAGTGTGACTGCCGTCACATCTTCTTAGGTTTGTCGCTAGCTACATTCATGGTTGGATCACGCACAAATTTCGTAGCTAGATCCCTTACAACAAAGCAATACTTGCCCACACACGTGAAAGCTTGAAAAACAACTGAACCGCCAACCCGCCACCGACTGACACTAAAAGCAACCAGAGAGAATAGGGTCAAAGATGGCTAGGCTGGCTAGGCTACTGCACATTAAACTACAGATTTGTGGTGGGGCTAACAAGTGGCGCTTAACATGGTGATGATGACAGCTACTTCACTTGAGGGAACACACACAGAAATGGCGGTTTCTGTTTCGCGCAAGAGCTGTGGCACTGTTACTTTACCCGAATTCGTAATACTGGTGTTCCTTGACTGTAAAGGAGAAAAAATTATGCGCGTTATTCTAAAATAGGCTTTTGACTGAAATTCGTAGTACTGAAACATTTTTACATTGGTAATATAGGCAACCTGGAGAAGATTTTCTAACTGTTCGTAACTCTGCGAAAATTTTAATGTGGGGTTCGTTGTAACCAGATTTGACTGTATCGGGGTAGGTGTGGAGTGGAGGATGGTGGCGAAAGCAATTGCTGCTTTCTCCGCCTCATGGTCGGGGCATCCCAGATGGTGGCTGATGTAAGAGTGTTGTGGTGTTGTTCACTGGTGCTACAGTCTATCTATGGCGCCGTTGCTGTTCTGCGGCATCAACGTATACTGGGTCCGGGGAGGGAATGACGGGTTGGGCATGGCATCGGGCTCGTGCCAGGCGATGGTTCGTGTGGTAGGTGGGGCGCATGTCGCAGGGGATATGAAGAGGATAAAGAACGTCTCGATACTTGGGAGGGACGTGAAGGCATGGGTAGTGGTGGATGGGCGGGTTAATTTTGAGGGAGAATAGGGCCGTTCTGCGGGTGTCGGTTAGGGCAAGACGGAAGAGGTGCATGTGGGCAGGAGAGCGCCGGAACCACCGCAGGGGGTAGCTGTAGTGTACGGCGATATATTGCGCGTTGTGCGGTCTCGGTTCGGGCCAGTTCGGTATGGTACGGTGACGTGATGGATGAGGTAAAAAGCGCGTGACTGTTCTTGGGGCGATCTGACTCCCGTGGGCCGTGTGCTCGCACGGAGACGCGTAGTAAGAGTACTGGTCTATGTGGTCTTGAGAGGGTGGTTGGTGTGTGATTTGAGTCGATTTTGTTGGTTAGTGACACCTAGTATTGTAATATGGTTTTCCAGGGGTATGGCTGAGCCCGACAAAGCGACTTGAATATTGGGTGTCTGCTGTGTGAGTCAGTGGGCCGGTTGGAGTGGGAGGAGCTGGGATTTGTATGGGCTAGTTCTGCTGCCACCGTTGTCGCTGTGATCGTTGTGGCCGCTAGTTGGAGCCGGGTGGGAAGTATGCGCGTCGCTGCCTCATGATATTCATACCGTGATGTCGTCACTGTACGAAGGGCTGTGTAGTGTGGGTATCCGTAGCAGACACCGAGCAAGGGGTATTAAGCAACATAGAAATAGAGTGGGGAGATTATTGAGACCGGCGGTTTACCTTTGGCCGGTGGTGAAAATTGGAAGGACATTAATGGACAAAGTGAAATAACTGCTCTACGTTCAGCGAGGATAGCTCTTACGTAACCACAGCATCACTCCCCGACTTACAAAGAGTTGAGGTTGTCCAGAATTGCGTGACAACTGATCTTGGTAAATGCCTTGGTGAGGTCTAACGCTGCTATGGCTAAAGTTTCTTGTTGGGTTGGGCTCGCTAATAGCTGATGGTGAACTTGAGGGTGAATGTCGTTGGTGCTGAAGTGGCGTCAAAAGACGGAGATGTTGTAGGGGCAAGAAGCGATGTCATCAAGATGTTGCATCAATCGGGCGAGGACCACTCCGTCTAGGAGTTTGCCGATGCAGGAGGGGAGCGATATGTGTCTGAGGGCACCTTCCCACTGGCGATCTGCCTCGTCGCGTGACGGCGCGCGCCGGGCGATGAGGCCATGGGGCGGTGTTCGCACTTGCGATGAGCGATGATGCGCCTGCGTTCAGCGCAGCTGCTTCCCGACGTGTACGACCTCCTTTGTGCGTCAACCATTCGCAGTCAAAGAAAATTATGTTACACGAGCGCGAAAAAGCAGGTAGAAATCAAACTAAAACACATGCTACTAACCTGTACCAATGCCCAAAGCACTGCGGGTTCAGGGATGAGCAGAAAATAACAAACTCAAGAAGGCTTTTTTCAACATATTATTGCACGAAGAAATGCTTTCACGCCACAACACCCGCATTACGGCCGACAAATTTCGCTTCTTTTCACACACGCAAAGTTCTGACACCTCCGAACTTTACGCATCTTTACCAGTCGCCGATAGAGGTACGAAGAGGCTGCAAATCAACCTACCGTCTCGCTATTCACCTATATATGATGATTACTTGCTTTTACAATCCATACACGTTTCTCTTCTTTTCACACGCGCAAAGTTCTGACGCCTCCGAACTCTACGTGTGTTTACCAGTCGCCGATAGAGGTACGACGAGGCTGCAAGTCCACCTACCGTATCGCTATCCACCTAGATACGATGAATACTTGCTTTTACAACCCATACACGTTTCTCCGCACTGAAGAGTTACACGCTATTCGTTGATTAGTGCAGGCGTACGCGGAAGCCACTGACCAAAGAACCGAAGCGCACGGGAAGTTGCTTGGCGGCCCGACCCGGCGGGTCCAGCGATAGCGGGCCAAGCACTGGCCGAGCGAGCCCAGCGGCGGCGGCTCGCCCGCCCACCGCCGTTTGCATTGCCGGATGTAAACAAACGTTTCGTTTCCGGCTACGTCAGCCTACTCCGCGGCCATGACTGGCTATCCGGTTTTGCGGTGCCGTGCGCGACGAGGGAATTCGGACCGAGAGCGATCTGCTCCGCCGTCGCGAAACGACGAAAAGCGACGGCGGGCTCATCGCTTTGCGACGTCGCGTTTCGTCGCGCGACGAGGCGAATCGCCACTGGGAATGTCCCTTGACTCTTAGGGCGTTTACGGGTTTGTGGCATTTCGTGATAAGGGTAACTATGGCTGTGCGGTAGGATTCTGGGAGCGCACTATGAGCCGAGCAGTCGCTAAAATATTCGAGCACACTATCGATGGACTCGGTTTCGAGGTTTGGGAGGGTTGAATGTGTAATGCCATCTGAACCTCGGCTGGTTTTATGGTTACGGGGGTACAGGGCGGCCGTAATCTCTGCTTTTGTGAAAAGAGCGTCGGTTTTAAGGTTAGGGGTTGCGCGGTAATGTGGTTGAGGGGCGAAAAGGGCTGGAGGTTGGCCAATAACGATATCGCGCATGGTGTCAAGGGGAATAGGGAGGAAGATGGGTTGTGTGCAAGCGTAACTAGGCGGGACCCAGTTTCTCCTTCGGTCGTCGTGAGGTCAACCAGGTGCTGAAGAAGATGCCAGGGGCGTTTACGAGTGGTTTCATTGTGTAATGAGTGGCAGACGGATTGCCAGTGTGCGTTCTAGAGCTGCTGGGCGTACTTTTCTGCATTTTGTTTGACTCGTTCGATGCAGAGGTGTAGGAGGCGGTTGTAACGGTTGTTTTTTTAGCGCCGGATAATTTCAGCAAGCGCTTCCAGGAGATGCGCAATGTGCACGTCCGGGTTCAGTGCCCTTTCTGTAATGATAGTCTGTGCTGTGCGTGGTTTGTTGTCGGCTTTGAGGGTGTCAATCCAAGATATAATGTGAAATGCATGTGAGGGGGAATTTATTTGGGAAGTCGCACGGCGCAAAGTACGGAATTTGGGCAGCTCGCAAGGTTCCAGAAGGGTTTGCTGAAGCGCCAGTTGGTACGTTGTACTACGACGAAAAACAGCGCGAAAGACAGGACTAAGCAAAAAATTACAAAACACAGGCGCCTCTGTTCTGTAGTTCTTTACTGCGTTCTGTCTTTTGCGCTGCTTTTCTTCGTAGTAACAAGGTTGCATGACCTCGAACCGCTCGTCAGTGGAATGTGGAATGCCAGTGACTGTGAGCGCATCCTAGATGTGCATGGCTTTCTGTCGTTCTGCTGAAGTGCCGTTTGCAAAGCGCAAAACACCACAAAACGTTTTTTTTTTTCAGATCGGTAAATCTTCATAGTAGAGGCGACCTTTACGAAGAATGTCATGTGTGTGATTCACGCCCATCTTCAGTAATTAGAAATAGCAGACGACGCTCAATACGCCAAGCTGGAAGTAAAGCTGGAAGTGCGAGTGCGTTTGTTCATGCAAACTTTTTATGTCTGCATGCAGTTCGGCGCATCGAGGAATATATTGCAGCTAAATGCTCCTACAAAGCCGGTGTGTGCTCCCGATTCAGGAATGCTGCGGCGCTCGTCTTTGATATTTGATGATGAAATGGCGTCGTACACAAGCGAAAGACAAAGTTAGGGGGTGCCTTCTAAGAGTTCCCCCAAAGCAGAAATTGTGATATACGACACTCCGTAACTTCTTTAACTACAGTAGAAACGTGTTTGATTTCACAGAAATGCGTTTACTACAGCCATCGGGAATGGTTTATCGAACAAATACCGCCTGATAGAACGTTATTGCCTGTCACGGAAAAGCGTTGCTTTTTAAGACTTGCAAAGGTTGGTGGCTAGTTGACTAATACTTTTTTCAAAAAACAGAACCTGCGTGGCTGAATGACAATAGACAGGAGGGCGCCGGAAACCTATTCTCAGTCTATTCTATTCCAGAAACCTATTCTGCGGTTGAGTTTTACAAGCTGCCACGTACGCAAGAAAAATCATTCACTCCCCCGTTTAACAACGCTGATGATTTATCGCAAAGATTTCTCGTGTGGCTTTCCTTGGTTTCCATCTGGATTTAACTAGCTCTGCTTTGAATTTGACCAGCACGCAGTTTGGTCTTTTGATCGGTGCGTTTTTGTTTTAACCGTTTGTCCATTTTATTTCCCACGAAGAAATCTTCGCGTTGCACAATTGTCGCCGTTAGACTGAAAAGTGCATAGTTTTGCTGTTTATTTTGCACTTCCATGAACACTCCAAATATTAGCTGATCCCAACTTGTCGAAAATGCGTCTGTGCTGAAGGACTAGGGCTGATGCAGCCCTGTTTGAGGCAACTAGTCTCGAGTTTTATATTTCTTCACAAGGCAATGTACAATTTCTTTAGGTTCTGTGCCAAGAATACTTAACCACTAAAAAACACGGGCTGAAGTTAACACTGCCACATTTTCCAACTGTCGGTGCCACCCTTTATTCCACGCAGGTGGTAAAATGAGGAGGGGAGGCCGGATGGTCTGTAGCTTGGGCTGTTGGTTGGCAGGTTGGTTGGGCTGTTTGGCTCTTCATAAAATGCCACTGCTAACACGGGAGTTTCATTTCAGCTCTAAGGTTCCCGTGCTATCACTAAAGAAAACCGAAGGCACAATGCTCACGGTTACAGAAAAAAGTGTAAACTGCCGCGGCGTTTCCACTGCCACACAGTGATCAATCTCGTACGTAAGTGCCTTTCTTTCCAAACACCACGTATCGAGGTATCCCACCGTTAATGCTGGCGTGGAAACCTATAGTCACTGAAACCAGTTAAGATAATTTCAAGTGGTAGAAATGAATACTAATAATAATAGTTCTATTCCTACTCAGATAGAGCGGAGCCATGCCCAGAGCGCCGCAAAAAGCGCTCATGTCAATGTGGTCCGTTCCAAACGCGTTTAAGAAGAAATAATACGAATAATAAGAGTTTTATTTGTACTCACATCAGGTAGAGCAGAGCGTAGATCGCTGCAAGAAGCGCTCATGTCATTGTAGCCCATACCCAACTTTAGAAGCGTCCGACCAGTTTACGCAGCCGTTACTGCATCTATGAACCCAACACATCGGTCTGGACTCCATTTCACAGCCCCTATCCGCTCACAACACCCCCAAAGCATTCAAAACGCCGAAGAAAACACGGCAAAAACTGCGGAAGGCTGCGTAGTCCACTGCAACGACCAGCTCATTCCACTAACGAGTTGGGTGTCGAGTGGTAGCGCCACCCGTCTAACTGCCCAGTCCCTATAGATTGGGCCGCTCAGGGGGATTCATCGTCGGATGTGGAAAGTGAGTCGGTGAGACTGTAAGAAGCCAATCGTTGTCGTCAGAACGAAACAAAGAGGACACAGCGAGCCGAGGAGACGGAAGGAAGAACGTGCCGCAAGCCTCGACAAGCGTCAAACCATACAAAGAAGCAAGCTTAGCAGTAACATTAACCGTACCTCTCACTACGCACACCCTGGCATAACTGAGTTAATCCCCATCCATTTTTTTCACGCACTGACGCCCATCCAATATACCAAACCAGGTATCGTGCACAATGTGCCGTAGCATTGGGCGAAGGGACCGTCCTATCTCCTGCAGTTTCTAGCGAACCGGTGAATCCAAATAAATGTGTCGTCGGCGCGGCTACAGTACGGTACAGCAGCCTAACCATCCAACGCCAATAAATCACCCGAAAACCAGCAGAGTGCTTTCTTCACAGTCACTTCAAAGAAAAATCTGTATGGGTTCTGGTACGAGCTTATGACAATCTAAAAAACACTCCTTACGCTATGAGACGACAAGTACGAACATTTTTATTGCTTTTATTAACTCATCAGCAATGCACACAAAAACAATCGAACGGTGTTGCGGCACAGAGAACGAACAACTCTAAACACGTTTTCCCAGGTATCATGACAAATTTGTTCCACATGGGACGGCCACTAAACCTTGCCCGCACGCAGCACGAACAAAAACGGGCAAAAACAACAACTCAGCGAACTCTTCAATCTAAAGCAATTGTTACACTACGTAACAAAAAACTTCACACGATGGTAGCCGACATGAGTAAAGGTATAAAACAAAAAGATAAAGTCAGTATAGACAGACAACATTTTAAAGCAACCCAAAAGATTCCGATTTTACCTTTGACAAACCTCCAAGCAGTGACGAGCTCAGAATATGCAGCCACAAGAAGGTTATTTTCACAGACACTGGCTCCCCCCACAGCACTGCACCCAATCACCGGGCAAAGGAAGAACTCTGCTTCTCCCTCACCAAATTCTTTGTCTGCTTACGGTTGTTTTAGATAGACGAACTTGCGTTACACGGTACGCATTTGCCGCAACCATCATTATATGAATACGCCCCGAGAACCAGCAAAAATCATGCGCTGAGTACACAGCGTAACAGTTCAACAAACGTGGCTATATGCGGCCGCTAAACGTAACCGGATAAAGAAACTTTCTTCCCTCTTCCGACAGCCTCGCAGCTTTAACGGCCGGGCCCACACGGCTTTGTCTTCTGCCTGCAACACTCGTAGTTCTGGCATATTATCGCGTCCCCTCCGCAAACATGGACTCGCCCTCAGGCTCCAAAAACTGGAAAGAACCGAGGCTCATTTCACAGATTCAATGCTTCGTCAGTTAGGTCTTGTTAAATGGAGAGCGAGAGACAGAGAGTTCACGAGGAGAACGAGTAACCGGGACTTCGGCATCTCCTTATTTTAACTGACATTTTTTTCTGCCATCCGCTGAAACTGGGTTCGTCGCGACGATGGAATGAGGGAGAAATAAAGGACAAAGTGTCCGTCGCCGCGTGAGACAAGTAGCGTCAATTCAGCGGGACTGCCTGTGTGAGCACGCGTCGCTCGGCCGCCACCGCATCGCGGGTTCCGTGCACACAAAACAAAGTGGCGCCAAGATTGGGTGAGATCATCAATCGCCTGCCCACAACTTCCGCGTTTCACCGCTACGACAAAAAATGGCGCTATTATCGCAAGGCAAACTCCAGGTTCGGATCCTTATTGCGTTTGCTGCAGCGTCGTGTTCCCAAATGGTAGCGCATCTAAGGAACCATGGATCTATGGATAGTAGCCTGGGTGAGTGAAAAGGAGCCCATGAGGCGGACATAGAGGATGTCAAGATGGGGGTTAAAGTGTGTCAGGTCGCTGAGGACGTCATCGGCGTTCCTGTCGAGAAGACCCGCCGTGGTGGCTCAGTGGCTCTGGCGTTGCGCAGCTGAGCACGAGGTCGCGGGTTCGATTACCGGCCGCGGCGGCCGCTTTTCTGATGGAGGCCAAACGGAAAAGCACCCGTGTGCACGACATTTCGGCGCACGTTAAAGATCCCCAGGTGGTCAAAATTAATCCGGAGCCCTCCACTACGGCGCGCCTTATCGCCTGCGTTGCGTTGCCGCGTTAAACGCTACAATCAAACAATCAATCCTGTCGAGAGTAACGGACAGTACCCAGGCAGTTGAGTTTGCTGTTGCCGCCACGTGGGTGTCAAGGGGGTATAGCTGGTTGTTGACACGCAGATTGTTGAGTGCCCCTTATTGATTGGCGCGGTCGTCCGGGGGAGTGCTTATCACAACGTAGTTGGCACGCAGGTGTAGCCTGATTTCACCTCGTGATTGAGAAGGGCGGAATGCTTGCGTTTGCAGGTAGTTGACCAGGGTTAGCGGATACTGGCAGCTCAGATTCAATCCGCCTCGAGGTCGAAAGACAACTTTGATCTGATCTTGAACGATAATCTCGCATATCTGCTGTTTCTCCAGTCTTGCACCAATAGTGTAACTTTTTTACGCTTTGTTACTTTAACTACGCCAAGCGGCATATTGACTTGCATGGAAAACAATAGCGCTATTTCTGTGATTGCGTTCATGTTTTTGTGTGGGCGTTTTTTTTCATGTTCACGGTACCAATTTGATGTTTTAGCCCACCAACGTCGTAGAATATTGTTAAATAACATTAGGAAAACACGGCTTCTGCCATTTCTTTTAACAACACGCCTCGTGTAGGACCCTTGTAATGACGGCACGCGGAAGATCCTAGTTGAATACAGTTCCACGATTAAGTAATTATGACCCGAAGCAAATAACTCAATACCTGTTATACCATTTCGCATAATCCCCACCATGAAAGCACAAGATGCTGGCACTTTTTTGCTAGAGTGGTGTGACTTATAAACATGTCCATGACAACTAATGAGATAAATATATTTAAGGAAGTAATAGCGCAAAAACAAAAATCACAAGAAAGATTATACGGACAAACACCGTGCGACGTGCCCATACTTTAATTTTTGTGCTTAGTTGTTGAACAGTTATACTTATTTACAATGTACCGACTTTTCCTATCTTTTCTTTTTTATAAAGTTTCCTCGAAATGGATTTAGTCGTGTGAGCACACTAACGTCATCTAGTTATGTATCACCACTGTACCATTATATACGAAGAATCCGTTATGTATACGCACCAAAGTAACATTTGGCGATGCACTGGCCTAAGCTAATGCCACGACTGCAAAGGAAGTCAGCATAGGTATAATATGAAATAAACATTCATATGCTACAACGATATGCAAACCTCTAGAACAGCACCGAAACAGGTCGTGAGTATTTGACTCTGTGAAGCTGTGAGGCTGGTCATACACCGTCACAGAATCCTAATCATCCTCGAAGCGGCGACCATTTCCTTGACCGGACAACACAAACAGGAGGTATGCCGCAAAATGGGCCATCAAGGGCTTTGCCTTAAAATCACGTCTGTCATCCGATAGGATTTGATCGTTTAAGGGGAAATATACTTGCTTCCAAAAATTCGCGAAACTGCACATTTTGACGGACAAGTTGTGGAATATTGCCTGCGCTGTGACGTGCGAACGTATTGGCACGTGAGGAGAACTGGTGCAGAGCATCCCCGCAGAAACCTTATTCTGGAAAAAGCTTTGGCGTGCGTTCGCCTGCTTACTGACAACATTTGTGCCGTAAGACGAAGAAACAAAAGCTGTGAAAAAGCCTTGCACACGGTGCAGCATAAAAGGAGTCAGTTGTAGTAAACTTCGCCAAAGCAGTAAAACGAAAGCGAAGAAAGCGATGCAAATGCGATGCTGCAGAAAAGAAGTTGCCAGTAAGTGTAGCGAGGCTTCTGCCTGGCAACGCAGACAGACAGACAGACAGACAGACAGACAGACAGACAGACAGACAGACAGACAGACAGACAGACAGACAGACAGACAGACAGACAGACAGACAGACAGACAGACAGACAGACAGACAGACAGACAGACAGACAGACAGACAGACGTCAGGTTCGGAGGACAATAATAAATAGAAGCAGAAACTGAGGAAACGCGACTAGTTTATGATAACCCGAAACCCAAATCAAAATCACAGAACGGACAGAGACACACTAAAGAATAATAGGGAAGAGCTATTAAACAAGGCAGAAACTAGCGAGAATGCGGCAGAGCAAACGGGCAACTGTTCAACAAACAGGAAACAGTCCAGGTCGGGAATGGAAAAAGGTCACAATACGAGTTCGCTGCTGGAACGGGGTTGTACCACACTTCCGAGAAGCAGTGCGGTGGTGTTGTAGTGTTGCGAGGTCCAGGCGACGTGTCGTGGCCGCAGCGGTAGAACGCGCTCCCAGCTCCCGTCGCGTAGTAGCCGACGCAGCTCTCTTGGGGTGTCGTGGTCCTCTAACGATGTCCGGCGAGACGAGTTCCTCGCGGAGGAGATGTTCTGGAGGTTCGGCCTGTGGAGGACCTCTTGGGACGCGGCACGGGTCCGGTCGCCCGACCGCCGCGCATCCCGGTCACTGTCCACACGTCTGAGGCTCTCTTCTCTCCCCGTGTTCTTCTCTCCGGGATTGCCTTCTGCCGCCGGCCGCTGTTGCTGGAGGCTTGCGATTCACCGGTGACCTGCGCAGCTCGTGCTCCGGTCTCGAGAGGCACGGTGCCGTAGCTTGTGTAGATGACTTAGGCTGCGCGTGCCTTGCGTAGTCTTCTTTCTCTTCACTTCATGACAACAGACAGACAGACAGACAGACAGACAGACAGACAGACAGACAGACAGACAGACAGACAGACAGACAGATGTCTGAATTTTTGCATTGGAGCTGGAAAACAACGACTACCGTATTTAATAGATCACAGGTTGAGTGGAAGTCAACTCTTTAGAGAAGGTGACAGGTACGCGGAACGTGAAAATACGCCTCTTAGAAAACTGTTAACGCGTACATGCTTGTGTTGTAACAGAAACTGTAGCACTAGCAACGTGAAGGGAAGAAACTTGGATGAAAACAATGAGTGCGTTGAATGGTTTGCCACGTCGTTGTAACTCCTATTGTTCTTAACATTAGTGCTGATAGCAGCGTACAACCATCCTTTACTCATCGACGCTCTACTGCCTTTGTTTCGAATTCTCTACAAAATCATGTGTAAATACCTATATTTACTAATAGTCTCACGTAAATAAACAAATCGTCGAACATGTACGGGAAGCAGCACAAAGCTCTTCTCGTTGGGTGGATCCAATAAAAGCTAGTTGGAATGCGTGCCTTATGAAACTTTTCTCTATTTCCCCTCAGAAACAGAAGAGTGTGTCAAGCTACAGTGCACCCCGTTCGAAGCCCTTGTATGGGAGGCCATGCAAAGGTTCGGAATGGACCCCGCTCCCCTTTTGCCAAGCTCTATCAGCTACCTATCAAACCTTGTGGGGGTGCTTGGAAGAGTCAATATCACCAGCGGCGCCGTGTATGGCCTCTCCAGGACGCGCCAGTCCGGTCTCGCCTCCATCCGTGTAGATGAAGTTCATGGCCTCCTCGTGTACGTGCACCTGAAGGTCGAGAATATCGCGGTAATTGTCAACATGGTGCTTCATACTGCCATCATGAATATTGCCATCTGTGCTGAAGTAATCCTGTCGGCGAGGTTCGCCTTAAACATACGGGAGTAAGTACTCATCTTTTCAATGAAGGTAATTAACAGTTAAAATGACCTGTATAAGAAACCTTCAGCTGCTAAAGCAATAGCGATTTGTTGCCGGAAGCAGGTAGCTGCCAAAGCTTCTTATTCACGGAGCCACCATGTGTTGCGGCTTGGTAAGGAAATCCTAAACCTCTTTTCGGATACACCACCAGTAGTTTGAGCGTGATTATTTGACTGTGTTAACAGACAACTGCACCACTGCATATACATGAAAATAGTGAAATTTTTCTGCGTTCTTTAGCTGCTCTTCTGTTGCGAGGTTACAAACCCAGCGCTGCCAGAAGACATGTGCTGTGTAGCGCAGCGCTAAAACTGTAATTGCATATTTTTTTGTGCTTTCAAAGTAGAGATACTTGAACATGCATAGAAATCAAAGCGTTTTTTCACCAATTCAGATAATAAATGGAGCACCAGTTGATTCCACACTGCTGAATACCACTCAGGTTTCGCTGTTGAACCTATGAGAAACGTTAGACCCAGTAAATTATGTTACATTTTCTGGCGTCTTGTAGGAAGTAGAAACGAGCTTTTACACGAATACTACATTTGGCCGGCTTTAGCGTTGCTTAAGATAAGTAGGGCTATACCGAAGAGGTTTATGTTTGTTTTTATGCCTTTCGTTGCTGTCACACGCAAACCACGTTTCCTGGTCACAGTGCAGCGCAAGATTGACAGTGTTTGCATAGAGTTGCAACCGACCGACAACCGGCCTTGGCATTGGGTTGTAGCGCGACAGACATAAAGATGAAATATTTCATAATCTTTCGAGGGACGGGAAAATATCGACGTTCTTTTTATGAAAATATGAAAGATTTCATGAAGATGATTGCGCACACATCCTAAAAAAACGCGACCAATTTATTACGGCTTGGACGTCTCATCAAATGGGAAGACATACCATAGTTCTCGGCGAGAATCCAAATGAAACCGAAAGAATGGGGGCTGGAAATGAAAAATAAATAAATTAAACAAAAAAGACACGTTTTGGTTCTAACGGGTTCATTTTAACAACGTAAAACGCTGGTTTAAAACAGGTGTTGAACGCGGGTTTTAAAGCAACAGCTGATTGGGGGGGCTACAGCGCTAACCCGGTATCATGCCAGAATGAAGCGATAGTAAGTCTGATGCGGTGCGCGTGACACGTCAGTGAGAGGGCACCGCAAACACGATACAGCACTGGCAAAGGGTTTGTTAATCTCTGTCTTTCTCCTTGAGATGGCTTAGAAGGCCTACGTGCCGCATGCTTTTTTACGAAAATCCCAGCAGCGCGTAAAGCTGGGCGTGTTGGTACACATTCCAGGCAAAACAGCGCAAGAAAGACGGAGAGAGACACACATCAAAGACTGTGCTGATCAGCGCAGTTCTTGCCGTGTGCCTCTCCCTGTCTCTCTTTTTGAGCTGCTTTGCCTAGACCCAGCAGTGCGTCCGGTTTAACAATTGTGCGTGACTCTACGTCAAGGCGTTGATTTCAAAAAGTGCTTCCCTCCTACACAATAGTCCAAAAATAATTCACCGAATTCATTGGTCTTTGTGTGAAAGACGTTGGCACGCGTTTTTTGTGAAAGGTTAAAGGAAAAGTGCCCATTGTTTTTGAGAGAGAGAGAGAGAGGACTTTATTGAGGTACCGGCAGTCGGGGACGGATCAGGCCACGCCGGGCTTCACCGTCCCGTAGTCTTCACCGCTCACCGCGGCGTCGGGCCGACCCCGAGGTCTGCGCCTGGTCGGCGCGGGCTACTTGGAGTGCCGCCGCTGTCGCCCCTAGCCCCCGCTCCCGCAGGAGGAGGCCGAGTGGAGTGCGGGTTCCCCTTTCGCCTTTGCCTGTCCAGTGCAGCCTCGAGCCGCTGGATGGCCCTTAGCTGATCTTGTCGCCCCGAAGAGCGCACTGAGTCCGCAATGTCCGGTGGGAGGATCGGCCTCCCCGCACTTGAGTCGTGGTCCGCACATCCCCACATCAAGTGGGCCAAGTCTGCGTTCACGCGCACACACACTGCACACCTCGTCCTCGTACATGTCCGGGCACACGTGGCGCGCGAGCGCCGGCGTAAGCACCGTCCCGATTTGCAGTTGTCGTAGAAGCACGGCCTCTCTCCTCACGAGCCCCGGGTGGGGCGGAGGATAGGCCTGCCTCTCTGTCCTATACCAACACAGCGTAGCACCGTATGTGGTCAGGGGCTCTGCGCCGTTGTCGTCCTCGTCAATGCTTGGTTCCTCGTCGACGTCGGCGTCCGCCGCTGGCGCGGCCCGGCACGCGGCGAGATCACGGGCCGCAGCGTCGGCTGCCTCGTTGACGTTAATGTAGCCGCCTCGCAGCTCCCGTCCATGTGGGCCGGAAACCAGCGCACGATCGTCGTTGCGTTCTTGCGCGCGCCTTCCCCGATGCCGGAGAGGACTCGCATCGTTGTCTTGCAGAACATACCCCTGGCGAGATTGGCGATGGCCGACTTCGAGTCGCTGAACACCGTTCGCGTGTCGGGGTGAAGCAGGGCCAGCGCTATGGCCGCCTTCTCCGCCTGTCTGGCGGTCTTGGCTCGCACGCTGCCCGCACTCAGTACTTCTCCTGTGGCGTCTCGTATCGCCACCACGGCGTAGGTGTCTTCCCTGTCGCGGCGTTTGGAAGCGTCCACGTACACCGCGTTGCTCCTCCCATTGTACCCCTTGGCGAGCGCGCACGCCCGCGCCATCCTCGGCTCCGAGTTTCGCCCCGGCGCCACGTTCTTGGGTAGCGGCGGGATCACCAGGCTGCTTGCGATGTCGCCGCGCAGCGGTACTAGCTCGTCCTCCTCGTCGAAGGAGCAGCTTAGTCCCACGCGCTGTAGTAACCTTCTGCCCGTGCGGGTCGACCCTAGGCGCTCCAGTTGTGACGTTCGCTGCGCCTTGCTGATCTCCGAGAGCGTGTTGTGTACTCCTAGAGACGCGAGGGCCGCGTTGCTCGTGCTATTGAGGTGGCCCAGGGCCGCCCGGTACGACTTGCGTATCGCCGCGTCGATCTTTGCGCGCTCTTGGGTCCGCCAGTCGTGGAAGGCTCCCACGTAGGCCACCTGGCTGACCACGAACGCCTGCAGCAGGCGCAGCAGGCCCGCTTCTCGCATGCCGCGCGCCCGCGTGGCGAGACGCTTGACGAGGCGCGTGGCGATGCCCATCTTTGCTACCAACCGTTCGACCGTGGTGTTGTTGTAGCGTCGGCTCGCGTCGATGTGCATACCCAGGATGCGGATGCTCGTCGCTTCGGGGATCGCCGTGCCGTCGCTCCCGCGCACCACGATGCTGCGCTCCGCTTCGGTCTTCTTGCGGTGACGTCCCGTCGGGGGCAGGACCAGGAGTTGCGACTTTTGCGGGGCGCATCCGAGACCCGTGCCGCGCAGGCTCTCCTCTATGCCGTCCACCGCTTGAAATAGATGACTTTAAGATTTGGATGGGTTTGCCTAACTGCTGCTTTTGGTTCGGCATGGCCGCTCCCACTACCGCGTCTCCATCGGCAACTCGCAACTCTATCTCAAAAGTGGAAATAGAGGCTTTCAAGCTCGTCGAAAGGAGCCGCATCACAACACATTTCGTCTAGGTAGCTATACTCGTTTTCTTACCTTTATCCTGTTTGGGAAAACAAAAAAAGACTGTTTTTAGTTTATCACCTTGTTGCATTCAAACCGCCTAAATCTGTACTTAGACACTGGGAGACGACGGCGTGTGATGAGTCAGTGACCAGGCCTTGTCGCGGAAAGGACCGAGCCGGGACCACGAACGGGAGCCGCCGCTTTAATGGGACCGGATAGAACCCTACAAACAATAATGTTGATTCGAGAGGTATGTTGAAGGGACCACTTCTTCCTCCTTGCCGTGATTTCCAACATCTTCCCGACCACGAAAAGAAGAAGGTACTGAACGACTAAGTCAAACACAGCAGTATCGTTCCAAAGTACATGGGTAATTCAAAAACTAGCCGGTGTAGTCTAGAAAGCTGTTCGGCGCAGCCCCAGTGCACTTGCTTCGCCATTGGTGCTTGCACCGTCTGCCCAAACGTCGGAGTGTGGAGTTGTACCACGTAAAATGGGGCACATAGGTCGCTGTGACAGCTCCGCAGGAAACAGTAGTATCCCCCCGAGGAGGATTCTCCTGACAGCGTTGAGACATCGTCAGGTGGCGTGGAACCCTGCCATTACATCTTTGCTTGCGAGGTTTCACCGTTGTATGTCTCTGCATCTTCTTTACTGCCATTCGAAGAGCGTTTCGTCTTTACCCACATGAAATTAGGAAGACACTTCTTTTCAGGCTTTTCCCCGGAAGGTTAGTACCTCTCCGTTTCTTTCCTTCTTTGCGCGTTCGATACGTTCTGCATTTCTTTTGGTGCGTTATTTTCGCACACAGCATACGCTCTTCTACGTTGTTAGTCGTTGGAGCCTCTTCGTAGACGTTCACAGGAGAGACCGCGCGGATTAGTCTTTTTTGAAGGTCACCGTCGTTTTCTGCCTTAAATTCCAGATGGCTGCATTGAAAAGTTTCTGTTGGTGCTGAAGGAAATGACGTGCTGTTCGCAAAATGACCGATGTCGGAGTCTTGATTCCGCTTCAGTTCTGGCTCGTTTCTGAAGTCGGTGATGCTCTGCTTGTTATATGTTTCTCCCGTAATGCCCATCAGTGACGTAGCGGACATATCGGGAGAAGTTTCCTCCCCATTCGAACCGTCACCGGTGAACGATGTTACGTCTAGATGGTTCACGTTGCGTTTGATTCGTTGCCGAACTGAGCTTTTAAAAGGCTGCTGTAATTCGCCGATAACCTCTTGTATTTTCCACTTCATCGTTACGATGGTATTGGCCCATGTTTCAGCACTTTCGATCTCCTCGGCAATCTTGTCTACGACAATGAGATCTTCGACTTCGCCATCCAGTTTCTTTAAAGCTTGTTCTTTCTCTAGCAGTGTCCTATTCCAGCTAGAAAGCATTACTGGCGAAAGTGAACCAGACGAAAGATGTTTCTCAACTTGCCTAATAATTGTGGAGATCTTCGTCACGTAGCTGGAGTCGTTGGCTGATAAGCTCCTCCAATGTTCGCCTCGGCGTTAGTGAGTCCACAAAATCGTTGGTAGGTAGGAGTTCCTTGGTATGGCCACAAAGAAGTACACCGTCGTTACAAGGTATGAAGGTGGTGTCTTCATCGTGAATGCATGTGCTAGAAGCTCGTTCCCCTCGGGTCGCTCCCTTGTGCTTCAAGCTCGTTCTGCGTCAGGTTCAACGGTCCTCGCCCCACGGCTCACGTTGTCATTGGCTCGGACCTTCCACCGTTAAGTTCCCTTGGCGCGGCTCCTGACGAGGACACAAATGCACCGCCGGAAACTTCTTCTCGAAGGTCGATGGGGCCAGCGCACGTTAGGGTGTCTCACGTCTTTGAAAGCCGCTTTTCCCGTCGTTTCGAAACCATGTCGCGGAAAGGACCGAGCCGGGACCTCGAACGGGAGCCGCCGCTTTAATGGGACAGGATGGAACACTTCGTACAATGATGATGATTCGAGAGGCATGTTGAAGGGACCACTTCTTCCTCCTTGCCGCGATTTCCAACAGGCCTTCCAGCGCTCGCATCTTTTCCGACCTGAAAAAGCGCCTCTGCCAATCGCAAGTGGGGGTTTGATGTGCGTCTGCGGGCGCCTTCGCAGCTCCCTTTCGCGACTCCGCACCCTCCGGCTCTGCCCACTCTTCCGGCTAGGAACAACGTAGCCGGAAGCTCCACGAGACGGCCAGCCTAGCACGTAGCAAGCCAGGCGGGCATCAGACCCAATTGCGCCCAAAACATATTCTAATCAAAAGCTTATGCGCTGCGCTCACGTGGTCAACTTAGCTTCGCCTGGCTATTGGCGGTGAGAAGTTTGAGAGGTGCCCCATGGCTCCTGGCGCCAGCTTCGAAACTGGAGGGGCTTTTGTCTCTACATCCGCTTCTAAGGGCACAGCTTCTTGTGCTAGAAATCACCTGTTTTGATCCTGTAGAGCAGTGGTTCTCAAATGGGGCTCCGCGGACCCCAGGGGGTCCGCGATAGCATTTCAGGGGTCCGCGAAGCTTCCCGCCAAACGTTTCACCCGCCATTTTTCTCTCGATTTTGCCAGCATTTGCTTGCAAAGCAAAAAGGTGGATCCGCCGGATTAAATGTACATTTAGCTTCTCCGCGTGGCACATAGTTTGACATCTGCATTTTGTCCAACACGCTAGCTATGAAAGACAAAGAAAAGAAACCAACAAAAGGCAGCATATAGGTGTCTAGAAGACTTACAGATTCAAGTACAAATTGTTTGACATTATGGCACAGATCAACATACGCTCCATCGTGGGGTCCCCCATCACTATTGCAAGCCCAAAAGGGGTCCCGGGGCAGTCATGGCTGAGAACCACTGCTGCAGAGCAATAAAATCGCATTTCCAGTACTTCAGTTATTTCCTAGTTTCTCACGCCTCTGAATAGTTTTGGCCTGCATCCCGCACAATTTCCAACTTATTAGGAGAGAGGGAACAACTTTTCTCAGAGAAGATCATCTGTAACTCATTCTTTCTAGCTTATTGGCGAGATTCAGTGTTCAGCGCCCTGCGATAAATACTTGAAATACGCAGCCTTTTCCTACGGTATTTTTGTGATGCTCTTATGAAGACTCAACAGTCTGAAAGGCTGCGCATCACCAAGCGGGCCCGTATCCGTGCATTCCCCCACAGGAAAAAAAGCAGCTTTCTTCCGTAGTTCTTGACTTGTATCCGAAACGTTGTTTTTTTTTGCCCACGCTTTATTCTTGACTTGTATCCGAAACGTTTTTTTTTTTTTTGTTGCCCACGCTTTATTTCTCGTCACCGTAAAAAAAGTCTTATTACGACGTTTTCGGATGTTCGCGACGAGCACAAAGTTCCTGAGGATATTTTATTCAGGCTGTACGGCATATATTCTCGTCTTGAAAAAATGGTTCTAGTGATAGCGGCCTGCAAGAACGCGCGTATCCGCTGCGCGCGTTCTTTATTCACATGCAAATACAGCGAGTAGGTTTGTGAAACGCCACCGCGAAACGGCGAAGACAGAGTTATGCAGTGTACTCCAATGTGACTTTTGCATTCCGACTTTATATCGTAACCACCGTTATAACGAGGTCACTCTCAATTCGAACGGTTGCGACGTCATTACGGTGTTGAAGGCTTCATATACAAGATAACGAATGCAATAAATAGTATAGGTGCCCGTTTCCCGGATAACAACAATCGCAACCGACGACTACGTCCAGGCAGCTTTTTGTTGCTTTCGAACCCCTTCAGGAGAAAAGAACAAATCCTAGCCTGCTCTGGATGACGTTCCTTGAAAATAAGAAAAAGCTCTCGCTCTCTTGCGTGAAGTTTTCCATAAACGAATATCTAAAAACGGGGAGAAGCAGAGGTAAAACTTAATTTTATGATATCTGGGAACCCTACCCTTGTAGCGATACCATCGTCACCGCATTCATATACGCCATCATCATCAGCAGCATTACCTGAATGCGCGTCTCAGTTCTGCAGCTCGACAGATCTAACGCGACTGCGCACCTGGGTGGTCGCTCGTCTTCTGCGCTCCCAGTTCTAGGCGGGCCTGCGTTTCAATTAATGCAGAAAACGGCATCCGCCCCAGCTGCCCTCGTCTCCTTTCCAACAAGTGGTGAACCGGAAGTTCGGCGTCCGTGAACCGACCAGCGTCGCACCGGCATGGCGACCTGGGGCACGATACCTGAGTTTCACCCACGCTAGCCCCAAAGGTTGGTTTCAGCATCTTGAGAGCATCTTGTGGCTTAGCGGCGTCACAATGTTGCCGCTGAAACGTTTGATCTTTGAGAGACGCTCCCATTTAAGCTGCGTTGTGACATAGCCGTACCATCGACCAGTGCGACCCCTTATGCAGAATCTGCGCGATTCCGTGCTGGCGCACTACCGGTATCGCGACAACCCGCCTCTAACGGTGGCACCGGAGGTCCCCCCACCCATTGTGCACGCTACGCTGCTGCACTCTGTACCCTCCATGCCACCCTGCACGGCGACATCCTCTACCTCCGGTGCAGACACCCTGGTTGCTATTCTCCACCGCCGCGGTGGCTCAGTGGCTACACATTTGTGCTGGTGAGCCGAAGGGCGCGGCTTTCAGTTTCCCGGCCACGGCAACGGCTTTTCGGATGGAGGCGAAAAGTGAAAACGCAAGTGTGTTCGAGATTTCGGCACACGTTAAATATCCGCAGGTGGTCAAAACTAATCCGACCTACACTACGGTGCGTCTCATGACGTGTGCAGCTTCGGCGTGTTAAACTCATATTCAACCAATCGGGCCGCTCTCCTCAGCGGGGCATTCCCACATTCCCCAACAGGACCTGCAGCCGATCACATCGCGGACACTCTCCGACCATAGCGTTCCTCACCCTTGACTATCATCAAACGCTAAAACACCGGTGAGCCAAGCAATTCCGTTGCGTCGAGCTTACTTCCTCCTCGGTTGACACCACTACGAAGTTACGACCACTGCAAGCCATGACCTATGTCACCTCACTACCTGTGCACTGCAATCCTCCATCCTTAGTGCCAGACTACACGGCAGGTACAGTCGACCACGGATGAGACGCACAACGACACACCCACCAATCTCCTTTCTGACATTGCATCTTAAGTCTTAGTAGAGCGTTGTGAGCAGCATAACTCTGGTGCAAGACGCCCATAGCTGCAACGACAATGTGAAAACACGTTCGAGTGACCTGTTCGCCAATCAGAGAACATGTAGGGTGGTGGACTTCCCCAACCGACATTGTGATGAGTAAAATAATGCAAAACCTCAAAAACTGCGGGGGAGGAGTGCTCAATACTGCTATGTACCCGGCAAGGCATTCACGTGTTTATGTAACCCGGGGTTCACGCGCTCGCGTCTATGATGCGAGAGCGCGAGAACGGCATGTTTTAGCCGCACCCAGTGGCAGGACTCTGACTCGCTTACGCAATAAACGGCATCGAAACTTGACACTGGCGACTGGGATGCGTGCCTTCACACGTCATCAGAAGCGTTACCTCATGCCGCCGCAATGGTCCATGGCCCCAAACTCGCCAACCCTTAGACGAACACAGCGTCGACTGCGTCACTAGCGCCGCACACGTTAGCGCGCCCCATGCTACGAAAGAGCTGTGTGCATGACGGAGCCGCCCAACACCCGAAAGCACTTTCCACCCGGGGTTTTTGACATCGTTGCCAAGACAGTGCCATCGAGCTTTATGGAAAAATGCTATTGCCTCTGGGCACTCCCAACAGCTTCCACACTGCAACAGACCCACGGCCACCGGATACAGCTCCCCCATTCACAGGCATGGGCACCAGAGGGCAGTGCAGTCACCAGACTCTCTCCCAGGACTGACTGGGACGAAATTGGGACATTGTACTCTGCCAAATCTTATTGATCACCTTTGTTGTACACATTTGTACAGTCTCTTTTTTGCTTCCTGCAATAAACTGCATCTATTCGTCATCCTAACACGCTGAGCGCTTGTGGGAGCCATTTAGCGACGCCATTGTCACCATCTTCATAAGTGTCATCGCCGCCATCGGTGGCACCAAGAGGGGCGCGTCCACTTTGCCAGGCTAACGCGAGTGTGCTCTTTGGTGGTCGCTCGTCATCGGCGCCCCGAGTTCTTGGTGGTGTATCGTTCCAATAAATGTAGGAACCCGCATTCGCACCACCGATCCAACGTTGGCCTTCTGTCGAAGCCAACAACCCCGAAGGCGTGCGATTTGTTGTTGCCTTGCATTCTCTCTTTTGTCGGCTGTTCCCTTTGTTCAAAACATTCTTTGATACAGAAGGTGACGCCTAGTTTCAACTCATCCCGCTCTCCAGAGGACAGGTTTTGTAAATTATGTGGCGACACCCGCAATGTTTTTCACCAAGCGGTTTCAGAAACTATTGATTTAAATCACGCCTTGAGCTAGTCTGTGCAATTGCAGGTCTTTTATTATCATAAAACATTACGCGCATAAAAAATCTGATGCCGACAAGAATCACAATATAACCGACCGCAAAAAATAGCTGCGAGAGTGAGGCCGATTGAAACAGATGAGAAATGCGCGAATCGCTAAGCCGACATTATGGAGACGCGATTTGCAGCGTCGCCCGAGGTCGAGCTCACCGCCAGTACTGACAATAAATTCTTTCGCTGCTGCTCCTTTCATTCACTTTTCGCCTGTCCCCTTTGTAATCCCTTTAAATGCAGCCCTCTATTCCTTGAATTGGTAGACAGCAGGATTTTTACGTTGATATTGGAAGTCAGAAATTGATTGCGAACTGCTACATTAAATTATTAATAAATTTTATAATAAATGAAGCTCATACTCGACTGAGGGCCGTTAGAGATCACCCCGATGGTGAACGGTTTGTGTTTGCAAGCATTAACTCTGATTGCCAGAGTTTTAACAGTGTGCCCATTTATTCGTTTCCCAGAGAAAACACCAAGGCTGTGCTTGGAAGGCTGCAAATCCATGGCGTGAACGTGACACATGCTAGTGTCAAGGCGATCGGTGGTATTGCTTCGTTTTTTAATTACCTTATGCCCGGCACAAAAATAATTTCCGGTATAATTCGGGATAGCTTTTATTCACTCGTAAAAGACACAATCGAAGACTGCCTGAACACTGTAAACGAATACTCTTGCAGCGAATAAATGGAAACTACGTTTCCAGAAAGTAATAAATTTACGGCATGGTCACATAATACACTTGTCAACGGAATGTTTGTGCGGTTAATAAATATTGAAAATAATTTTTGACTTCATTCTGTTTCTACATTACTGTTTGCGTAACGTGTTTGGCTTTAACTGGATCCATCAATGGGAATGATCATACAGGCACTTAATAAATAAATTCAGCTTTATACTGGCGTCACTACCAATGTTGTAGTGGCGCTGATGAACGCAAGGCTGGTGAGGAAGAAAACATTATCGAGCAGCCGCATGGACTGCTAGGGGATATCTTTTCCGAGAATGTCTTCGAGAATAACAATAATGTAACAGCTCTTTGAACAGACTATATATCACAGTACCCTGCGTCTTCCGTAGTTTACACAGACTGGTCTCAAAACGTAGAGAAAGCTGGAACTGGAATACTCTAGCAGTCTCTAATTGAGGTTATTTGCTAGGAATTCCGGACTACAAACCGATTTTTACGGCAGGACGTAAAAATATCTCTCGCTCTATGTAAAGCACCACAATATGTAACCGGAATCATCATATTTTTCGATTTAGTGTAAGATACTTCGGCGTTAACTTCCTCTTCCAGCTCTCTCTTTTACCTCACACTACTTTTCTCGTTCCCAGGCACACGAAGTAGGTGCGTTTGGCACGGTCCCTGGCCCCACGGGAATCAGCAGCAATGAGATTGCGGGTAATCTGGCTGATCTCGCCGTCAGACCAACCATTCAGTACCGCGTTCAGATTAAGAATATGTTGGCATCTAGGCCCTACTCGTTCAGATGCACCCTTATCAAAGAAAGAGTACATACACTTAAGGATTCTCCAACATTGCACCACTAAGGGAAGCTCCGCTACTTTTTTCAAGTTTATTTTCTATGAAACCATGAAAAGATGCGAAAACACGATTCCGCTGAGATCCATATAAAGCTCAACATACACCTTTAGGCGAAATGCTTAGATGTCTTACAAACCGCGGAAACTGACCATAGTTGCTGGCGTATACACGAAAACCGAATTGGAGCCGCTGTAAAAAGAAAATCCTACGATATACTTAAAAACCTCTTTGAGTTAGGATGAGATTTGAACCCGGGTTGCAGAGCACTAGCCAAGTGTGGTAAGTCCAGCAAAGCACCGGTACCGTCCGAGGATGGAACAAAGATGATCCGGATGCGTGCCGGTAGACTCCACTGTGATGCTGCAGCCAAACATGACGCAGCAGCCAAGAAGTCTTCGATAATCGCAGGCGTTCGCATTGAAATCGCCTAATAGACCTAGGTGCCTGATGATACTTTCTGTTAACACTAAAAAAGCTATAATTGTTACGTGCTGTGTCGCAAAAGTCCCAGCAGAGCTTCCGCTCTCAAAATCTGCGCACGATTGCATATCGAGGCATCTATTTCAGAAATCATTCCCGTCACTGCAGGTTGGTCCATTCACCGCACATTTCCACGAAGAAGCTCTGTTTGTATTGGATTTTTTAATGCTATTCTGAAAGAAAAACGCAGTGTCTTGAGTGTCGTCCGACGGCAGTCCTGCTCAGAGCTACAACCATGGCTAGAGTGCGTGCGACGGCGTTCGAATATTTAAAGGGACCCCGAAAAGCTTTGTGAAGGTGGCAATCAAATGCATTCAGGTGGTAGAACACATAACGGGGGATTTTTGAGCCAAGTGTGAGCCCCATACGTTGTACAGATAATTTGTAAACAATTTTTTAAGATCGCCTTTCTCAGCCGATGAGCGCGACGCCGCAGCGAGCCGACCGCGGCTGACGCAACGGCGACCGCGGGTGACGCAACGGCGAAGGCGCCCCCTGATTCGCCCAACCGCCGGCAAGGTCGGCCGCCGGCGGCGTCACTGCCATTGGCTTCCGGCTGCTCTTCCTCCTTCCTGCGCGATCCCGAGGCAAAGGCGGCAAAGGCGGGTCCGCAGTGATTGACGCGAGCCTAGGCGCAGGAATGTAGCTAGCTGCTTTGAAGGAGGCAGAGAGGGAGGAGGAGTCGATCGGCAAGTGGGGAGAGGTGCCTTTAATTGCTTCTGGCGCAGCTAATACTGAATGTAGATCAATAATTCCAACGGCATTGTATCGCTATATTGGTGCTACGTGACAATACAGGCCTCTTGTAACTTTTACAGAAGGCTTTTCTGGGTCCCTTTAAGACCGGACTGATGCCTGCCAGGCCTCCATCCGTCGCAACCTATAAAGGTTCCGCTTAAGCTTCCTGTTACTAAAACCGGTGGTTCGAGTCCGGCTGTGGAATCCATTGTTTCTTTCTTAAATCATTTGTTCCAAAAACATTTAAATGGCTAGGGTTAGTTTTCCGCATTTTGGAAGATTTTTCTGTTCATTGGGTTGTGTTAGGTTAGTTTCCGTTACAGTTAGGTAAGGGAGGGCTAAGTAGCCCCAGACGCCGGAATTTTTTTGTTGAAACGCCAATGGACGTAGCTTTCAAGAGGTGCGAATAGTACCGTTGGACGGCGCTCAAGACACCCCCAAGGAAAAAAAAACAAAAAACAGTGTTCTTGTTTTCAACCGCTCATATCTCTATAGTCGTAAATGTCGCGCTTCGCTCAGGTCTCTGGCAAAAAGCGACGTCGGTTTCTTAGCTCCGTAACTGGACACGCTATGTTGGTACGACCTTTGACAACCCGTCAGAACACTCAGCAATAGCTGATAAAGATACAGACACAGGATAGCATACAAGAGCCCGAAATTGCTGTTTCTCCTGATTGGGACGCCGGGGTATACACAGTGGTCGGGTAAGATGGAGATCGCTTTGGGTGGTATAGATGTAGTTTGAAGATGACCAAGGATGGCCTTTTGGAAGAGGTTTCGATTTGGGAGAAACTTAATAATGCGGGTGTATTGGTGCGTCCGAGGTTTTCTGGGACTGAGAGAGAAACAAAAAGCTTTATTTGAAAAACAGTAAGTCGCGAACGGTCCCCTGCGCTAGTCTTCTTTGGTGCAGCCTGCAACCTCAGGACAATACGAGATTCTCGGCAACGTGGCAAAGTTATTCTTGTATGGAGGGGTCTGAGCAAGTCAAGGGCGGCTTCTAGTTGCGAGAGTGAGGTGACGCGGATAATGCTGAAGCGTAGGCGCTTGCGCTCCGATGTGATGGATTCTCGTGCCCGTAGGATGTGCTGCAGTGATGCAAATGACATCGAGAATATGCACATGCATCACGGTAGATTTGGGTGTGGTTAATGCCAGGAAGACTCGGAGTGATTAAAGGCCATGCTTCTATCTTCCGTTGCCTAGATTAAGTGGCGCCGACCGGCCCTCTCACTTTCATTTTCTCCGAGCTATTATAGCGGATGTTCCCCCATCTTTTGTTGCCAGTGTTTAAGCGAACTACTCCGAGACCGTATTCTCACGGCCTGTTGGTACACGCATTGGACGTAGCTATGTTGTTGAGTTGCTTCCCAAGCTATGTAATCCTCTCGAGTAGTGCTTTCGTCTGCCGCATAGCGAGCAGGATGGAGGGGCTTCATCCTTTTCCTCAATTCCTACGAGCTACTAAAGCGAAAGTGCCGCCGTGACACTTTTGTCCGGAAATTCTCAGCCGCCACCGCTTGCTACGGCAACCCCGTCATCGTGGCGTGCCGATGCATCCATTTTTAGTTTGCAGTGCAGAAAGCCGCCGTCGACAACGTAAGAGCGTTCGGAAAGCTCGCATAGGCGTGCCCTTATTTCCGGACCGCGACTGCTCTCACCCAACGCCGAACGATGGAAACTAAAGGGAACACGTTTTTCCAACCGGGTGGAAGCGAAACTAGGTGGCGGCAGTCTTCAAAGGATGGCGCTACATCATGAAGCGGCCGTGGCCGTGATGCGGGGGCCTTCAGGAGTGATAAGAAACTGAGTTTGCAGTATTTACAGTTTGTGGTATGGAAGAGTAACGCTGACGTGCGCCGCATGGAGAGATTGGCCTTTAAATCGTCTCACGTGTGGATCTAACTGGTTTTGGCCAGATAAACTGCATGTGTGCTTATCTCCTGTCGAAGCAAATTAAACCTGAGGCGGAGGTAACCACGGTGTTTGTAACGCTTCCACCGTCGCTTGGGACTACCATATCCTTCCCAAAGGTGGAAGAATTCGATGCCGACGTACTGCGCAACACTGTCCGGAAGGATTATGAGATCGTGCGGTTTTGTGCGTAGAAAGATAGAAACCCATTGCATTAGGGCCCCCCTTGTGGATTGTATGTGTTGGCTATATAGTTGGAAGGTGTATCAAAGTTTGATCTTAGTATGAGTGATTTTATATTTGAGAGAATAATGAAGCGAGGTATTATGTTGGGTATAGTGGTGGTCGCTCCCCAGCACATCCGGAGTAGGCGGCGAAATGTCCCGAGTGAGGCAGCGGAAGAGCTTCAGGAGGAACAGGACTAAGTTTCCCTATGGAGCAGTTAGTCTCGGGCAAGAGTCATTATTCTAGGATCCCTTAAGACCGCCCGACTTCTTGGGCGCTCTTCACGACTCAAAGCTGATCGTCAGGGTCCGAGCTGGACAATGCTTTCTCCCAGTGTTTAGAGGAGGGTAAGGGCAGGAGGGCGGGTATGTTGGTGTTCTTAACACAGTCCCACATAATATGGTAGAAGCCGGAGCCTCGCAAAAGTGGCACTGCTAGGAGTGTAGCGCGGGGTCGAGAATGTGGGCTCTAGTTGGGTGGAAAAATGAGTTGGCACTGTTTCTCTCAAAGGTGGCTTTCTTGACCTTTTGTGAGGTTTTCATGCGGGAGGGGCACATTCTTTGCTCCAGGCGGTAGTGCTGCGCGATTTTTTTAAAGGACAAGAGGGTACAGACATTCCACTGCACGCAGAACTGCTGACTAGCCCGGTGTGTCAGATCTCGAACATGCTGGTGGGCAGCTTCTTTGCCGGCAACGTCGGCATGGGCTGGAGCCCAAATGGTTCTTATGCAGTGTTGTAGAGGATGCTGCAGTAAAATTTGTGTACCGTACGGTGAGAGGAACCCGCTCGAGCAAGCTCAACACGCTCGTTGGCAGTCCGTAATGCTGATCTCTTGAGGGGTTTGGAGATTTGCTAGGGTGATGGCCACTTCTGCCTATAGTGCATGCGTTGTAAAAATTGATGCACTTGTGAGTGGGCTTGTGCTGCAGTCACAACAGCGGTCATGGCTGTCGTTCCGGGGAAGGAGGCTGCATCAGTGTACACTGTGCTAGAGTTGTGGTCATACCATTTGAAAAAAGCTTTTGCTCAGGCCTCTCTACGATCCTAGTGCTGAGTCGGATGCATGTTCCCGGGCAGTGCGGTGACATCAATGAATGGGAGAATCTCATGGGGAAGCTGAGTCGCATCAGTTGGCAGTGTTGCAGCCGTGAGCGCAGGCACATTTGGGTCAAAAATGTTCTGCCTGTGGAGTTGAAGCTGAGGCTTAATAATGGTTTCATATGATTAGCTTCGAGGCGCTTCATCCAGGGTCAGGCACGCTGTCGCGCATGCTAATGCAGTGTTATGCCTCCAGCTAGGTCAGACCATGCAGGCGGGAACAGTCCGCGCACGCGACGCCCAAGTCACATTTTCACACGGCACACGATGTAGGCTTACTAAGAGGTGTAGGCTGCACCAGCTACAGCTCGCCTCCGGTCGCCAGTACGCAACACACAGCGAAAACATACTGTCCTAATCTGAAATGCTAGTCCTAAAGTGTTCTATCTAAACTCACGAAGGAGGGGACTGTTCCACGGAGCAGCGCCGCGTGCTACGTGGAACTGGGATAAACGTGGGAATTTTCGAAAACTTGTGGGTTAGTGTGTTGCGTTTGGGCCCTCTATTTTTCTTTCAAATATTAGGTTCCCATACTGAAAAACGTTTGTAGTTGTTTTTATTGAGTGGTTTGAGGGAAAGAAAAAGAAAGCAAGTGCACTGCGAATATTATTGGACCCAGCAGGTTCCCCCCCCCCCCCTACGTGCAACCCAGCGCTGAGGAGGCGAAGTACAATGGGAGTAAAAGAACAGAGAAGAGTATTAGGGAAATTGAGAAAGAGAATGAAGAACAAATGACAGGGTTAAGTCAGGCTGGCACACCAGTCAGTAGCACGTCCGTCTGGGCTACAGCCGCTGCGTGAGGCCGGTCGTCTTGAGGTTGTAGAGCAGCTGCTGAGTGGCGGTAGGCATCTTCAGGAATAGAAGGTCCTCCATGTCGACTCAGTGAATGCCTTGGTGCCAGAGCTCTCTGTGGACATCTGCTCTGGGCCCCACCTGGAAGGGGTGGGGGGGGGGGTGAAGAAAAAACAAAAAAAAGTAGTTTTTCCAGCGTCTCTCGTTGCGAAAAGTACGCAAAAACTTTCCGAATAATGCCAGCGCGGTGAATGTCGTAACTCGAACGGGCACAAGAAGTACTGGCCTCAGCAACCACGACGGGTGCAAAAAAATGCGCGCAATACCATCGTGCAGAGTTAGTAACTGCGGACATTGCGGAGAAACAAGGTTGCTGAACAATGTATCTAGGTACTCATGTCTGTGTTTGCGAACCCGTAGCATCCACATTTCAAACATGAAAAAAGAGCGAAAGCCTCAAACCTTATCAATACAGCTTTGTGTGAACGATAACAAGGCCACGTCTAACACTTGAAACATGTTTTTTGTGGGACAGGCTTTAGCTCGTACTGCAGTTAAACCTGGGTGTAACAGAGTTGACAAAGGTTCGCTTTTTTTTCTGAATGCAGGTGTTCAGTACATGCAGGTTGCGAAGTAATGCTCCCGGAAATTCAGCAGAAAAGAAGCCAAAATGCTATGCAGTAGAGAAGGTGAACTCATAGGTTTTGCAGTGAGAAGCTGCGTGAGTTGGTCCTTTTGCTTTCGCACGAGCTTACCCACTACACGGTGCTCTACAGAAGCAAGGTCACTTACCCCCTTTTTAATAAACGTAGCTTAAGTATCAGTTTGTCTTTTGACACTTTTCAGCTCCCTCACGCGTTACAGGAAGCAAACTGATACTAAGGGTGCCTTTTTGCGGCCTTGATGCTCTTTACCGCATTTAAGATTGTTGAGAGGGTGTCAGCTTGGATACTATACTGGCGGACAACATTATTTCTCGCCAGCGGAGACTGCCTTTAAAATCGTGCGCTTTCCTTGAAAAGACACAACGTTTCGTTTTCTAGCAGCAGCACTCATCACCGACAAACCGATACCACAGAAAGAAGTGGAGACGCGCGACTACACGCCGTCAGAATGGCCTAGCAGGTCAAAAGGTACGTCTGCTACCGGAACCTCACTCACTCGTAGAAACTCGCTGAGGTTTGCAGTGCGGGCTAAAAAGAGTGAAGGGTAGTTAGTCTTTCTAGGTGGTGTGGTGTCACGCTACAGAAGCAAAACCAGAAGTGACTGCTACATCAGCCATGGAATGGTGCTAGCTCCTACATTGATTATCGTCACCAATATGAGTAATTCGTGTTTAGGCGATTCCACACATTTTCATTGGTGCTTGCTGCTTACGGTAGTGCTAGCAATCGCTAAATTAGTTCATTTCTCCCGTAGATTTTGAATAAGAATGCAAGAAACATGACTGATCAACTCGCCGACTTAGTCACGTCAAAATTAACCGCCGCGACGTTTCGTTACATAAAGGCCGCAAACACATGGTCTTGAATGGGGGTGGCAATGAGGAATGGAAATTAAATCCACGAACTCCTTGCATAGAGGTTCGTTGCTTCCAGGTTTAACTGTACAGCGACTCAGCGCTTAAATTCTCAGCCTTCAGAAGCCTATTTAGATTTCTTATTAACATACCTGTGTCAGTATCTCCACGCTTATGTGTGCGCGTGTCTTTACTGCCTTTTTATGCGGCGTGCTAGAGATGTAAATGAGCCTGTTTTTAATCTTTCTTTGGCAAACGGCTCCGATAAGACCGGCACTTCACACAAAGGTCGGATTCTGTTGCCTCTGTTCACACAAAGAACCCTAAAGACACTTACCTCCTTACTTAGAAAAAAAAAATGAAAAACTGGCTCCGGATCTGCTCGTGTCAGGGCACATGACATGGAAAGACGAAGCCACCCCTCTCACGTAACTGCTTTTCCTGTCCTATCTATCCACCTCTCAAGATGTTCTCTTTCTGTCTGTGTTCATAGTGGAAGGTTGGCGGAGTTCAATTTTGACGCATTCGCACTGGTGCTCCACCCGCTCGGACGTGGGGGATTTAACCCTTGAGCCCGAGCGCGAGGCTCCGGCGTCAGCCTTGTTTGAAATTCGTGAGTAAACATTGTTTTCAAGAAGGTTATTTGTTTCGTTTTCTCTGGCAAATTTTGATGACCAATCTACTTGAATTTAAGAGAACGCTGCAAACACCGGTTACGTATTGACGTATTGGAGCATATTTCCGGATTTATTGGATTTTTTTGTATTCGATAGTTTCCCCTGCGGCATAAGGGCGCATGATTCACAGGTACACGAACAAGTTTGCTTCCTGTATAAAGTTCAGAAGGTTCCAATAAAATGGTCCATGAACCAAGCGCTGCAGGTCTGGAGGGCGGCCAGGGTGGAGGCCATTTTGCACGAAGGTGCCGTAATCGGATCTGATAAAGTCTGGGGCAGGTCCACAGCAGATTCTGCACATTCACATTCTGTAGGGCGGAGTCGCAGATTGGGCAGGTAGGTATGGCTACCTGCAGGTAGGGTAGGCAGGTATGGGCTGCGGTACTGCGATGGCCAAGAGGCAGTCACAGACGACGTAAGGGCCGTCATAACGGTTATTCTCCGCAGCGCAACCTCTCCTTGGCGAGTTAAGCCACCCGGGAAGTTTAAACCACACCGGGGTATGAGGGCTCGTGTGGTGCGGCGGAGAATTTCCTTCTCTTGTGCCAAGTTTCCACTTGGATCTTCGGGGAAAATTGTTAGTGGTCGCATCAGGCTATGCGGGCAACTAGCCGTGACTTGCTCCATACCGCCGGGTACAGCTGAACGGGGTACCCATTCTATGCGGATCTGCAATAGAGTGCTTCGTGCTAAGTGGTGAATGGCATCGGCGAACGATGTAGCTTGTGTTACGCGGCGGATGTCGTGGAGGACTTGCGTAGAGTCAGTGCGTAATATTATTCGACTGTATGGCCCTGCCTCTACAATAGGCAGTATTGCGGCCATCCCATCGTGTACCCCTGCTAGTTCAGCAAGGTACGCTGGTGGCAACAACTTAGGCTCATAAAAGCAAGATTGGTTTTATGAGCCTATTGTAGCTGGGAGCAGGTGAGTGCAGTGTCCTCCATGCCGTTTTTGACGCTGGCGTCTACGTATGCAATTGCTGTTTCCGTGTCTGGGCTATGCAGGCGAGAGACTTTGGCCGTGTCCTGGCGAGGTACTGCTTGACGGAGGCGACTGATTGGTTTGTTGTCTGTTAGGTGTACTCGCTGCCACGGAGGAATGTTTGAACGTTTCACAGTGGTAATCGGTACAACATACCCCATGTACCGGGCTAGCGCAGCGGCTGCACCGATCATCGAGAATTTACAGGCACGGGCAGAGCGGAGTTGGTGCACCAGCTCAACAATCGTGTTGAGTTAGGCATGACCCTGCAGATCGGATTGAAAATGTTTTGTCTATGCTAACATGTAACCCATCAATTTCACCAAGTCAACTCCTCAACACGGACACACGCACACGCACGCATGCACAGACCAGAAGTTTGAAATCTGAGTAGCTCGATCAAGAATATCGTCTTTCAAACGACCTTCCCCATGCGAGAGCGATAGCCATTTAGCGCGCTATCACCACCCTGCCACGGCAGCGCCGCGTGCGATATGCAGAACGAAACCCACGCTTCCGGTTCGCGGTGTATATACTGCCGCGGACTATGTCCACTCGTTTGCTTGTTTATATGTTTCGTTGCCAGCGTGCGGCCGCCGCACCCAGCCGTCTTATATAAGCTACTGTTGAAGCGCGCGATTTCGTCTTTCTTTGCATGACGCGCAGGCCACCAAGAGCGTATCACCTGTCGTCACTATAACCAAATGTTCATCTTTCACTGCCAACGTTTGCGATCTGAATCGATAGTTTCTGAAGGGTTGACGCCGAAGCACGAATGCTCGCATGGCAAATACCGTGGCTTCCGATTCACCGACAATCGCCAGCGCACGCCGCGTCGTTGACTACTCCGTCATCACTTGTGTAATATTTTGTGTTGTTAGTGGAACACAAGTTCGCTCCAGTAAACTCTTGTTCCTTATTAAAAGCCTTTGTTGTGGTTGACTGCATGACAGCTGGTTTAAGTTCCGGTGAGACTGCGCACCTTTCGCACCTGCGCACCTACGCCCTCTCGAAGCCGCCAAGCCAGCCTAACTAGAGCCAGCTGCTGACTGCAAGGGTTACCGCCCGAATTTGGTCTTCTATCAGAAAACACCAAGAGTAAAACCGCCGCAAGTGATAACATGGTGCACGAAGCCGGCCCTTCCATTGTTTTGCAACACCTCCTGGAAACACCACCATTCCACGGATCTCCCGTTGATGACCCTGAGGGATAGTTCGAGAATCCGGAGGGCGTCTGGATGTTTAACAGGTGGGACGACGAAGGAACTTTCCGACATGTGTTCTTTTTACAAGTTGCAGCTCGTTCTTCGTTCGATAAAGACGAAGGGTCCCTGACCAAATAAAAAAACTTCAAAAGCGAGTTCCTTAAAGCAATCGCCACCGTCGTACGTAAGGAACGAGCCGCACTCTTAGGGCACATGCAAACGCGCACCCCAACGATGGGGTCGCGGTCTCTGCGAAAGAGATGAAAAGATTCTTTCTTCGTGCGCACCCTGAAACGACGGAAGAAAACAAAAAGGTTTTTTAAAATGTGAGCAGTAGAGCAAGAGTTCATCGCTTGCCTTTTTAGTCTGAGGCAGCCGCCATGCAGAAGACTCTTCTGATTCGTACAAGACAGTACGACGGACTAGTAAATGCGCTCGTAATAGAGGTCACCGACGGCGCCATTTTCTCTGCCACGCCCGCGAGACGACCCGCGGAGTACCAATTGCTTGCCCCACCCCTACCTTACACCTCTTCACTACGCGGCATGATCGGAGATAAGTTGAACACACACTGTGGACTTCTACGCCTATGGAAGCACCCCGCGAGCAACAAACTACGAGCTACGCACAAGCTGTTCATCGGCCAGGCCCAGCTCCAGCTCGTCATAAGGAGGGCCTGTCCACTCCCTGCGGTCTAACCTCGACGCCGAGAAAGACTGACCCATGGCGCGCTGCCGGCCGCAATTCGTTGTGCAACCACTGCGTAGAAGCTGCCTACATTTACCATCGCCGTCTCCACAAAAAACTCGGCTTCAGATTTTTTTTCCTTCGTCCTGCCGCGTCCTCTCCCCTGCCAACGGCCAACTGAAATCCTTGACTATCTGTTTCAGACCAGCCGTGCTATGCTATGTGGAAACTGCACGCTATGTGGAACCTGTACTTCATGCGCCAGCATATACAGGCTGCTGCGTTCGTCATGCTGCCTATTGTTTCTGCGACAAGATTCTCGGAATGGACGTTTTGACTGATAAAGGTGCGATTACTGACTTGCAGGCCAAGTCCAAACGTTTCCCCGCCTATCCCGCCTTCCCGTATATCCAAGTCCCGAACACCGTGGTCTGTAAGGATAGCAGATATCACGTCACCCTACCACCCCTGGCAAACTTTATCATCACCGTCTACTGCGAAGATGCTGCCCCTGTCGTGGAAGCTATTGTTCACAGAGACTAAATTTTGCTTCCTGACCGCGGGTTCTCCTCCTCAGGAGGCATTGCATGAATGGAGCATAAAAAAAGCCTCGTTTTGGTAACCACCTTCATCGAAGAGTACTAGCTTTAAAACAAGGCCGCTGTAGTTTATTCCTGCAATGAATTCAAGGAGAAAGTAACATGATCGCGGCCGCTGTCTTTAAAGGCGCACGCGAGCATTCCTTCAAGCTCCCACATCCCTTCGACGTCAATCTGGTGCTACCGCTAAAAAATCAGATAAAATTTTGGCTTTTCTGTTTCGCTACAGCGAGTGTTTTTGTCGAACTCGGACTTACTTCCGACACCTGCAGTCAAGCATCGATTTATAAGCGAGGATTGCTCCCGACCCAGCCGACAGTCCCCGTATCGCGTGTCTTCACCAGAACTAAAATCCATCCGGACCCAAGTTGAAGACATGCTCTCCGATGCTATTATACAGCCATCGGAAAGCCCCTGGGCTGCGTCGGTCGTACTCGCGAAAAAAAAAAACGGCACATTAAGGTTCTGCGTTAACTACCGATTCCCAAACAAAACCGCCAAAAAGGACGTGTACCCCCTGCTACGGATCGACGGCGCCCTCTACCACCCTCTCCAAGCGAATTACTTCACTTCGACAAATATTAAGACCGGCTACTGCCAAATCGACGTCGACGAAAGAGACCGAAAGAAGACTGCGTTTATAACTTTCAACTGCCTATACAATATGATGCTGTTTGGCCTGTGCATGGCGCCAACAGCGTTTGAAAGGGGTCTTGGACGGTGTGCTAGCTGGCCTGAAGTGGCACACCTACCTCGTACACCTGGAAGACGTTGTGCTATTTGCCCGGACTTTCCACGAACAACTTGCAAGGTTGGAGTCTGTGCTCGAGGCCATCAGAAAAGTGCCGCTTCGCGTAGGAGGAACTCAAGTTTTTGGGCCACGGCATCAACGCCACGAGAGTCCTGCCTGACCCGTCGAAAACTTTAGCCATAGCGAACTTTGGAATGCCAAAGGAAAATAAGGGACTGCGAATAATTCTACAACAGTGCACCTGCTACCGGCGCTACGTCGCAAACCTTCCACGCACTGCACAGCCACTGAGACGCTAAACGAAGGATACCCCCCCCCCCCCCCCCGATGCAACAACGCCTGCAAAGCCCTCCTCTGCTCGCTCATTTCGACAAAAGCGCACACAAAGAAAACCATACGAATTCCAGTAATTCAGGCATGGGTACCATTTTCGTCCACAGCCAAAGCAGTTGCGAAAAAATATTCCCGTATGCCAACCATGGTCTGTTCCAACAAGAGAAGATTGCCCATCCTCTCAAAAAGAGTGCCTTGCTATTATGCTGGGCATTTCACAATTTCGTAGCACGTGTATGGCACAACGTGCAAGATTTGACAGACCACCAGACACGTTTGGCTCAACAAATTTGTTTTTATTTATTTCATTTATTTTACCCTCACAGTATGGATACATTATAGAGGAACTGAATTTGAAGGACTCCTCCGGACGACTCGGGCGATACAGCTTGCGCCTGCAAGAGCTCGACATTAAGATTGTCTATAAATCCAATATAAAAACAGAAAAACATTTACCAATTCAAGGACAAAACCCGCACCAACAAGGCTATGGCAGATTTAAACCAATTCAAAATAAATAGAAGGGCACTAGGCCAGCAACAGTTTTGAGAAAAAAGCCGATTTGATGTTGATTTAAAAAAATTAAGAAATCATACTCCACTTACAAGGCCACTGCTGTCTACAGCCACGCGAAAATAATCATATCTATTCGAGCTATTTTTTAAATCTAACGATATTAGGTGAAGATGCCAAAAAAGTTGAAGGGCGGTATGAAATGACAACACAAAAAATGCATGCAAACCAGTACACTAACAATGTCTTTACAGCAACTTCTGGAGCTATGCTGAATTAGATGGTGCATCAAAGACCATTTTCTCATCACATGGAGGCCTATGGACAGAATATTCACACTAAAACGGGTCAACAGATATAAACTGAATAGAACTGACACGAAACCACATAGTTCAAAGAAACAGCACTCGATCTGAAAGTAAACACTATCGTGCACTAAGATGTGCACCGTATTTCACATTGTAAAGTCACTGTCTTTAAATACCGTTCACTGCACTTCCGTGTCTGCATCACTGTGTTCTACAACTAGAGTTCACCATTCACCAAACCACACTTAGATGACGTAGGAGCCACTAATAACGCGTATTAGGTCGATGGGAAACCCACCACAAACAATCGCACTAGTGTATTGAACTGCACAACGTATATCAACCCACTAGTCACATGACCGCGTTTCATTTCTTCGGTTGATGAAGTTGGCTTCCGCAAAGACAGGCGCGGCAGTCAAACTTCAGGTGTCCACGTAGTCCACAAGGTCTATAAGGATTTTAATTGCAGCATTGTCACCAGGTAATCTCAGGTGTGGTGGTTCCAAGGGATGCTTTGTGAGCCTCAGCAGTTTATGGATGTAGGGTCTTGTTTTAACGCCGTCCAGTAACTAATGTGGGTCCACAAAACACTATGTCCACAAAAACACTGGCAATTATTCTGTAATTGCAGGCGATAACAGTAGTGCGGGAAGCATCCATGGCCTGCTAACAATGTGGTCTGTTCCCTGGGGGGGCGGGAAACACCTCGGTATGTCCAAAACACTCGGGGTCCGTGGAGACAGTTCTCTACTGCAGTGAGTGGTCGACCAGGAATTCTGGAACACTGAGCGACCAGCCTTTAGGAACGCAGAACGCACCATGTGCTTAGCGATTTGATGTGCATATCTACACTTCTAGTTACAGCGTGAGTTGCACAGTGCCGTTTTCGCTAACTTAGCCAACACTAACGGCGGATCTCGTATGTATAGCTACATCTAATTCTTCCTCTCTAACCGTAACGCTTATGTCTCTATCGTTGGCTCTACCTTTCCCCCATTCTACCTATCAGCTGATACCCCTCATCTTATCAACCACCCTTTTAACATCGCTTTAGCTTCGCTTTCCCCACTAGTTGATGTCATCCCCCTCCTCTCCTACTCTATATACGCGGATAATATCATGCCCTAGTCAACCAAGGGCAGCCGACTGAAGGACACTCTTCACCCAGCCTGTGACGTCATCCAAGGCTATGTCCCGTCTGTCGGCCTGTCTATTTCGTGTTAAAAATCCTCTCCGTGTAGTCAGTAACAAGCGTGGGGTGGCACACGACCGCTTTCTTCCCCAGGACCTAATGTTGGCAGCTGTATACCACACGTCGACACCCTCCGGATCTTTGGTGTCACATTACATTATGCGCGCTGCTCTGTACCGACTGTGCAGACACTCCACGAACAGATCACTCAGCTTTCGCATATCATCCGCCGGGCCGCCAACCGAAGAGCTGGTCTGCACGAACCTCACCTGCTCCGCTTCATCGATGCTTTTGTTAGGTCCTGTATACTACATAAAATACTGAATTTGCAACCCTCACCATTTCAGCTTTCGTTCCTCGAGGCCTTCCTCCGTACATTTTACTGCATCGCTGTGCAAACATCATCCTACGCCCGCAGCGCCACCCGTTTAGAATACGGGATATATAATACTCTTGAAGTACGCATCGCGTGCCATCGGCAGGCCCAACTAGAACACCTGCAGACTTCTGCCCAAGGTCGTTCTATCCGTAACACACTTAACTACCCCACTTCACAACTGCCTCCCATACCACCGGAACTCCCTCCTTGGGTCACTTTCGCTAACACATAAGGCTGCGTGCGCCATTCGGCAGGCTCAAACCTCTTCACTCCCGTCCCATCCCGTTCTTCACCACATCTATCGGACCCTGGCCATCATTCCTGTCTCACCTGTTCTTCATACCCCTCCATCCGTCATTCCTATTGGGGCTGCACCCAGCTATCTCTTGCTCCATACAAACGACTGCGGACAAAACGATCCGGACCTGCAGTCATGGAGAACTTTTAGCGCCAGGTTCGTAAATTCATCTGAGACAGAACCGCCCGGTCTCGCCCGAAACGAGAGATGGTCCGACAGAAGAAGAGTGGCACTCCCGAAAAAGAGCAACAGCGGCGCGAAAGCTTCCGCGCCGCAACTCGATAACTGATGCGACAAATTCGGTACCGTACCGAATATTGTGCCCGAGAAGCGGCGGCGAATCGTCCGCGAGTTGCAGAAAATCCGGAGTTACGAGTTCACGTACATTGTACATACCTAAAGAATGACAGATTGTTCATTGCTCTTTGGGGAGCTAACGACGACAACAGGCAGAACCCTTCACTGAGTCTACAAGCATACCCATGCAGAAACGTTCACCGAGTCTTCAAGCATATCCACTCAAACTCAACCGATCAAAGAATCAGTTAGCTGTGGCCACCAGCTCCGCTATTCCTCCAGCCTTTCAGCATTAGCGCAAGCTGTGCCAATTTTTTTTTTGCATTTATCATTTGGGAGGTTGACATGGCCGGCAAGGATGACGCAGTTTTTAGAGAAGCTGATTGTGTGATCATGCAGTTTGGCCGCAAAAACCGGGTCAGCAAAAGGTGAATGGTAAGCCGCACTAAGTTTAAACGCACATTCATAGGTATTTACTCGCAGACATAAACTTTCATGGTCCGGTATCTGCTCGAGCACAGCGACTAACAGGTTTTTGGTCAAATTAACAGCTGCGCCACCGCCACGAAATGGCAGGTTTTTTCTATAACTCTTATAGAGAGGAAACCTGTCGCCATCCCTAATGCTATCCGTTAGCTAAGCTTCGGTTGACACTACCGCATGAGCATTATAACACAACTGGACGCTTTCTAATTCAAGGCTTTTCTTTAGCATGCTTTCAAAATTAATGTTTACAAGTCTTACTTGCTGTGTTGCAAAGCAAGGAACCCCTTATGTGCTTTCCGTGGATCGTCCAATTGCGTAGTTTGCGACACCGCGCGCTTTCCGGGCAGTGGTGAGTTTTCACCCGGTGGTTGATATCGCCATTCCACACAAACGTGTCGTCATCAATGTGAAGTTCATCCTGAACGAGGTAGACGCTGTTTTCATGTACTTTATCGATCTTTGCACTTTGGAATTAACAATTACCGTATTCTCAGCGTGTGCAGACATTTGTCAATCGAAATAAAAATTACGGTTCCTTTACGTTTCTTGGAATCTTTTAAGGTAAAGCTTTTTAGCTCTACCAGCCAACTATTCTTTCGTGGCGTGCGGAACAACAAACTCCCAACGCGACGGAAGCGGTGGCTGGGGAAGGGAGTGAGCGGAGAGCTTCACACTCTAGAAGGCGCGGCGAATTTACCCAGCGTTCCCCGTGCGGTAGCGCCTGCTCGCCGGCGGCGACATCAGTGGTACGGCTTTCTCGTCTGCTTCAGCAACGGTTGCTTTGGTCCTGTTTTGGCGCAGCATCGCGTTCAATGCGCGCTGCCTTCGCACGGCTTGATTAACTTGTTCGACAACACCCCCACGGTAACGCGCACCCGACGGGATTAAGCGGTCGTACGGCAGACATATGTTAAGGATTCATTTGAAGGGCGGGAAAACAAAATGTACATACCACCTACAGACATCTGGCCGGTAGAGACACGTTACCTATTGCGCACTGCTTGCCACGAATGGGACTCCGTTTTCTGCATTGGTAGAAACCAATTCATTTGTGTTTAAAGAGGTATTACAAAAGGCGAAATTAGCAACTGGTTCTAATCAACAGCGAATGTAAGAGCTCCCTCTGCTTTCTCGCAATTCTCAGGCTCACTAAACTAGCTAGTTTAAATCGGTATAAATGGGAATCGCTATGCTCACATGCCAAATTGTTTCGGTGTCGGCGCTTGTGCCGCGCGGTGGTGTAGCCCCAAGATAGGATGGCTAGGTTCCCCCATTAGCATGCGGGAACCATTAGGGGGGAGCCACCCCCATTAGGATGGCTAGGTTCCGCTGTCTCACCTTTCGAAAGGCGCTCTTCGCCGTTTTCTCCCTCCCGACTCACGGCCGGGCTACAGCGGGGTCGTTCGCCGCTCTAGCCCGGCCGTGGCCGACGCTGCTGCTGCGTTGGGGACACCGACCCCGCGAAATCCAGTTAACAGCTGGCAGAATCGCTGGTTTCACTCTTTTTAGAGCCACGTGTGTGAATTCAAGTTACGTCGCATGGGCAATTGTAGTGGTTATTGTTTAGAGCTTAGCTTTCCAACCACCTTCACAGCGTATATTGCAGCCAATTTTTTTCTGGAATTGCATGCTTTTTATTGAAGTCCTGAAAGTGCGGAATTGTAGCGTGGTTTCCGGCGCAACCACCGCATCAATGAATTCTTCCGACAGATTTACACGATGCTTGTAGTTTCTTGTAAAACACATCACTCACCACTTTTCCTTTAGTTTCGCTTCAGCTTAGTCGAAAGCCTCAGGAATACCATATCAAATCAGGTTTGCATGATGGCTACGATTTTGCAGTTCAATTAGCTTTCGAGATCATTGAGCAAGGGATGAGCGAAGCAATCCAGGGTTGTACCAGTGCCGTTCATTTGGCAGAAAGATTGAGTCTTTCCTTCATTATTTCATCAAATTCTGAAACTGAGGCGCTCAGTTCAGCTAATGAATGATACGTATGGCAGCAAGTTGCAGTTTAAGCTCATCAATTACCTTAATAAATCCAGTGTGATCGTCGGAAAGAGTCTGTGGCGTATCTCGGGGCAAGGTTTTTCTCGAAATCTCCGTATTAGAGGAGCTTGCAGACAAACACACTCGTATACATAATACATAATTATGTGCGTGTGCATGGCAGGATAACGACCCCTGCAGGTAAATCTGGGAGAACAGTATGCGTAACTAACCTGGAAAACAAAGGGGATACGTCCGTCCTTCACGCCATTCCTGCGGATTGCGAAGCATTGAAGCGCAAGCTTTATAGGTGTTCTTAAGGGTGCAGTGGAGGGTTGCAGTGCAGTCCGGTTTCACTATTTTTATTCCTAATTGCAAGGTTGTTTTGCGTGCTTTCTATGTTTGGTCTTTGATTTTTTGAGGGGATTTAAAAGACGGGTGTTTTTCATGTAGTAGATTAGTTTTCTCGTAATTTTATTTCTTTCTCTTTTTGTTACATTTTCCATTTCTCGGAATTCTGTTCGACCAATTATCTCCATTTACGTTATTTTAAAGATTAGGCGGTTCACTTCCGCAAGTCACGCATTTATGTGGAAATGCAGTTTGTACAGGGTTTGCTCATATTTGACGTTATTTAATTCGTAGTTCAAACGTTCTTTTCTGGTCCTTTCGTTCAATCTTTGGTTTTTGGAGATTTATAAGGAGCATATGCTTCATTTTGTTAGATCATTTTCGCATTTTTTTCCAATTTTCTAAATTTTTGGCTTTCCAAAATTCCGTTCGACTAATTATATAAAACTGCGCTATTATAACGAATAAATGTGTTATTATTTCACAAATGCACCAGAAAAAATATTAAAATAAAAAATCACCTTATAAACAAAAACACTTACACAAACAGGCGCATATTTCCAAGCAAATGTACAGATAGTGAAGGCAGCCATGGTATTATTCAACAAGCAGATTTAGCGTTGTTATTAGTTGTACATCGAAAGTTTAACCAGGCACTCACCCAATCTTCATTAAACATTTATCAGGCCCTCGGTCGTGTCACCAAAATGTCATCACTGGCACGATTTGATATTGGCCTTCGGTTTGTGTCCATATTAAATTGTGATATTAGCTTCGCGAAAAAAGAAGTTGGGGACTGCATCATAGCTAGGTTCAGAGAAAAAGTGAAACTTCTAGGAGCGTCTCTTTCCTGTTTCAGTATGGCTCAAATTTGCACTGGGGATGCGATTTTTTAAGGGGCGTGACCGCATTCTCATCTGTTTGGGCATCATCCTCGTCTTCGTCCAGGGCTGCAGAGATTTCCTGCGAGATCATCATGGCAACTGGTGTCACTGCTAGCACACGTCACTGGAAACAATATTTTTTTTTTACTGGCAGCCAAAAATGCACACTCGCAATTTTGAAATAATAGGAACTTTCAACTATACAGTCGCTAAAATGAGGCCTAGCGTGCTAGCGGGTACTGCGTTACTACTGAGGCTAGTACCCATTGCTAATAAATAAATAACCAAATGTTTAGTGACCCACTACATAGGGCAAGAGTTCCAGGAATTTCAGAATGAACCGACACTATTTCTGTGACGCCTGACATCAACGGACGTGCCCAATTTATCTCAACCCAAGGAACAAGTTTTGGTAGAGCCTACGTAACTCAGCTCACTTCTTGATCATAAAATAGACGCCATACTTAAGCGTTTCAGCACTTCCCTTATTATTTCAGCTGCATAGACAATCTAAGTGTTTAGTACAAGAGCCTCAAGCCTAACCGCGACACACCCGTAAAACGACAGTTTTCCACGTGCTAGGCTGCATGAACGACAGTGCAAGATAAGACCTGCTTCCAAACCAGGCCACATAATAATATGATTTGGCACTGTTGTTCCCGGAGCGGCCTGTTTGCCCTACTTAATTCATACTGCAATGAACAGTAATCCTATAAATTACCCTTTCACACTTGTTATAAGCCTTGTGCAGGGATTCGAAGAGCAACCTTGAGACACTTTAGAAATGGTTTTGTTGTCACAGCCTGGAACACTTTTGCGGAGTAGATAAACGGACCTACATATTTCACATGGTTAGGCCGGGAATCAAACCCGCGACCTTGTGATCAGCAGCGCAACGCCTGAGCCAATGAACCACCGCGGTGGGTGCCTTGTGCTTATGCTATTGCAGACAGGTAAGCGCTGGTTGTGTTTGGACTTTTGTGGTGCCAAAAGGCGGGTTTAAGTAGAAAGTGCTTTTTTAAAAAACCTTATCGGAAGGTTCAATAAAAATGACCCCGGCTACGACACCAAGGGTGCAATAATTCAAGCGTATCGATAAGGCCGATAGTGACGCAAAGCGTGGGAGACGCATATACGAGATAATTCTTGATTACCAAAGTTCACGAATGATTGATTAATTGTGGATAGTAATGGTTAGTGAAGTAAGATGAAGGCGGATCAACAACACTTCGGGTACATTAAAGTGGTTAAAAATAAATTAGCATGAAAACGTTGATTGATAGTAAAGACTAGCAAAGTTAAATTACGGTGTACTAAGATGGCTAGGATGAACTGCGACGATTTAGGGAGTATAAAGAATATTAATAGAGCTAAGGTTGATTGGGGTAGAATAAAGGCCGTAAAACAGCGTGGCGCCTGTATCGATGTGTGTACGCGTATACCAAAGGTTCCTGTCACAATAGAACGACAGCTAGGAACACTTAACGCAGGAACACTTAGGTTTCCCCATACGGGGTTCCGTGATACAGTAGGGAACACATTGCTCCTATTCCCGTAAAATTCTTCAGGCGTGCGCTGTACTTTTGTGCGTATTCCATGCGCCTCGTTTGAATTTGTGGTGTTCATAATACGATTCTTAAAAGTGCCACTCGCAGCCCCTTGATCCAGAACCGGCATCGTCGGCATGCGCATTTTCATCTCACGATAGAGAACCATGTAGCGGAACTAATTAAGCCGTGCAATTGAATACACACACAATACAGTATCTACGGATTGGCTAGCCAGCCAAAGCTCAAATGAACTGAGGGTTACGAGAAGTTTGCCGGGAGCACTTACACGGAGGATGTCCCGCACGGTTGTGGCTTTGTAGACCGAAATTTCTCCGTTCGCAAAGTCCTGAGAACTGTCTGATGCGCCACTTCCGGCCTTTCCTGTGGTCTTCTGCGCATCCTTGAACCAAGCTTCGAGCCGGTCAAGGAACTCCTTCATTTTTTTTAGAGCGTTGGCATCCAATTCCTTCATCAACCGGGCGATCCGCTGCAAGGCAAAAGACTGTTCTTTAGCAAGAGCTTGAAGCTAGGGCCTAATGGTCGTGGAAGCTTTAGTTGTTATTGCTTTAGTCTATGCCCTGAGATAACTTTGATCAGACAATACTTTTGCGATAGCTTTCGACATCGTGTCCCATTCTCTTCTTCTCTTTAAGCTGACTAGCATTAACCTACACCCGAATGTACTAACATTGATCGAATGTTTCTTAAGTAACTGAACTGAATACGTAACAGTCAATGACTACAATTCTCACGTTCACCCAGTCACGTCTGATGTGCCATAGGGATCAGTCTTACCATCCTCACTTAGTTCCAAGACATTGCGCTAGTCTCTGTGATCCCTTCTTTGTTGTCTCCTTCATACCGCGCTACGCAAGCATGTTTCACATATGAATGACCTTTGGGAGTGTTTCTTTTTTGATAAGACTGTTCTCCCGGCGATGCCGTGAAAAACCGGAAGGTTACTTATCGAAACGATGTTCCTTGCCTCCAAGCCGACCTTAATAACATCTGTTCACAGTGTCACCGCTGAATACGCAAACTTAATACTGACAAGTGAAAATCAACGAGAATTTCCCGGAATACTGGTATTAAACACCCAGCTTATTTTCTGAATGACTTCTCTTTATACCCCGTCAAAAAATATAAAAACGTTAGTTTCTACATTACTGATCACCTTACTTGACACACTTAGGTTCAGCTCATAACCAACAATGTTAACTGGATGCTTCGTTTCTTCGTCAAAATTTTTGTCTTGCGCTTACCTCACAAAACCTCTTGGTTCATAAAAACGCTAGTGCGCTCAAAAGTCGAATACGCATTTTTGGTGTATGATACACGAACTAAAACACCAATTTCCACGCTAGAACCAGTCCGAAATTGCGCAGCCCAACTTAAACTTTAAAATTACCCACGATTTTCCGGTGCCACATGCATTAAATTTTAATTACCGTATTTACCCGATTCTAACGCGCCCCCGATTTTAACGCGCACCCGATTTTTCTGGCAAAAAAATCGAAAAAACTTGCACTTCCGATCCTAACGCGCACGGGAGACTTTGTGACCCAGACAAACGAATGCGAGAGAAATGGGCGATTTATTTCCCGAAGTAATCTCACTCATATCACTCCTCGTCGCTCTCCGCTGACCACAACATCTCGTCCTCGGTGCCTTCAAGCGCGTTCGCGATGCCACACTTCTGAACGAACGTTCAACTATGCTCTATGGGATCGTGGCCCACGCCTCGCACGCCCATCCCGAGAGCTTCTCCAGAGGTGCACGTTTCGGCCGACCGCTCGTTTTGAACGCGTGGGAGCCGCTGCTGCCATTGCTGTTATCAAGCGCGCAAGTGAAACGATTTGAGGATTTGTGTGAACTTTGATAGAAAAGCCTAGGCGCCTAGGCTTGCTGCGTCCGAAAAATCGTTGCTAAAACCTTTGGCGCTATCTTGAGATGGCGATGGGTGGGACGAAATTTCCGGTTTCGGCAGTTTCGGTTCCGAATCTAACGCGCATGCGATTTTTGGGCCTATTTTTTCGGAACAAAAGTGCGCGTTAGAATCGGGTAAATACGGTACATCTTCCTGATCTCTCCGCCTGCCGGCAAATACCTCGTATGTCACTATTTCACAATTTTTATACAAATACAGGTTTAAAAAAACTTTTATCAGTAGTCCTAACTACCTGTCATCTCGCATAGATCATGATTCTATACTTGGCATATCCGAATAAAGAAGTAAGATTTTTGTATGATTATTTTGTCCCGGAACGAGTAGGCACTGAAACCACCTTCAGCGTCTGTTGTATAAAGCAGAGATCATTCCACTTTCAAAACCGCATTCCTTGGCTTTATCAACTAAGACGGTTTGCCATTTTCGCCCATTCTTGGTTAATACTCTTTCGTACTCAGTACTCCTCCTCTGTGTAACACTTTAACTAATGGTCCTGAAAGTTTGCAAATACATAAATAAATAAATAGAGTGCTCGTAAAAAATTTGCGGTTCACAGAATAACCGCGTGCCGAAACGGTGTGGCAACGTTCCCGCTTCTACGTTCCCCGACCATGCATCCCAAAAGGAAAGCAGAAATTAAAAGGACACTGAAGTCCTCGTAGGTTGGGGGTAATTAGCAATCAGAGATTGGATGTGCTGGCACTCCCATGCCATGTCGCAAAATGTTCGTTTAATTTTATTAAAGCTTGATTTTGGTACGCTGCCATATTAAAAAAAATTTAAAAACTCCTGTATCTGCTTACATCGCTACGAATGCCGTTTAAAGAGGTTAGTAGACTGCTGCCTTTGCCCCGTAAATGCTTCCTTCTCTTTCCCGCTCAGCTCTCATTCTCTTTGTTCCTTTGGCTCCTCCGGCAATACACACGCTATAGGTTTCCTCACGTTGATTAAAATTTACCGCGTTCCACGCACGACCTATTGTAATCATTCATTACTGTGCTGTTTGACTTCTCGGAATGTCGTGAGGAGGAGGTAGTGTAGCGGGCGACCGACGGGGCGTATTCAATCGGGCTGTCATGTTTAATTAAGCATCTTTGGAAAGCAGCTGATAGCAACGTTCACCTGCTCTTCGTCGGTCGCTGAATATACCAAACCATGCATCGACGACATGCGCAAACGAATGCACGGGACATTTGGACAGCGCCACCACTGGAATGTGATATAAAAGGGTCAACCTTGTCGACGGTGGTCACTAGGCACGGCGGCACCACCCGCATGCGGCTGCTTGACAATCCGCCTGTGTTCTTCTCGTAAGTGAGAAGCTACGAAAGTGCTGCCGGTCTGATAGCCCATTTTTGTCGGTGCTGCCGTGCTCTCGGCCATCTTAAGTGCTTTATGAGCTTGCTTCGTTCTTGAGGGAGTTGATGTTATTGGCGGGTGACATTAAGTCAATCCTGGTCCTGAGCTTGCAAAATTAGCAACACAACTGAAAAAAATTGCAGCTGACTATACAAAAATTAAGGAAAAGGTACTGGGTTATACTGACAAAAAATCAGAGGCTCCTACGAGGCTAGAAAATAGCATTGCTAGCTGCTGAAACCAAGTAGTGATGTTGATTTTAGTAATCGAAACGCTCGAAAGACAAATTGATGACCTGGAGAACCACAGTAGGCGATCGATTCTGATAATTCACGGATTACCTAAACAAAAGGCTGAAAATAGCGAAAGCCTTGAAGCGGCCGCTCATCACAAAGTAATTGCACATATTCTCGAGCTTGACCCAGTAGCAATCGAATACATTCATCGCTTGGGTAAACCGGCACCAGGAAATATTAGGTCTGTCATATTTGTGGTTCTCAACTTCAGGAACAAAGCACAGATACTGAAAAGGGGAGCTAAACTTCAGGACACGGAAAGTTCTATTGGCGAAGACTTTAGCGTGAAAATTTGTGATGTAAGAAACAAGCTCTAGGAGGGCACAAAACAGAACCGAATAAATAAGAAAAAAGTGTTGTTTGCTTTTGACAAACTCTACAATAATAAGCAATGTTACATGTGGGACGATGTCAGGAATGAGCAGAACTGATTTAAAAAACGACCTAAACCTAAGCCGCCCCATGACGACGTGGTGCTCCCCGTCACTATCAACACCAGACTCTTGAACGATGTCCCTTTTTATTGGCCTAGCAAGTATGATGACAAGAACGATAGGCCCATTTCCATGGACAGAACGAAAACCTACGCCTTATCAATGTAAATTCCCGAAGCATTCCAAATAAAACTGACATCCATGAAATCACTCCACTCCTACGTAATCCACACTTCACAGTAATTACTGAAACATGGCTACGCCACGGAATAAGTGATGATGATGCTACATTCCCACCGAGAGAGAGAGAGAGAATAAACATTTAATAGAGCAAACGGTGGTGGTTGAGCCGTCACTCGGTGGGGTGGGTTCGCTTCAGTCCAGGTATTCTTGGGCCTTGGCTACAGCCGTGGCACGGGTGACCAGAAAGATCTCGTCAGCGTGACGGGAGCTGGTCAGCAGGCCCTCCCATTGATCTGGGGAAGGTCTGGGATTGGGGATAAGTGATGAGGCGTTTTGGCAGGCCCACACCATGTGGTACGTAGTATTAGGAGAGGGGCCGAATTTACAGGTGAGGTGTATTGGGTAGGGAGATAGCGTGGAGGATGGGTGCGTTGTATTATGTGTTAGTAATCGACGCCAGATTACTGCTTCCTCCTTGGTTAGTTGAGGGTGAGGTTGAGGCAAAGTGAGGCCGAGGTTACAATAATGATGCAGGCTGCCGTGGTAGTGTGATGGAACCGCGGGAGGTGGAAGAGGCTTGAACGTGGGTTCTGTTCCTAAGTGAAATGCGCGGTGTGGAAGGGCGTGGGCAGCGGTGTGAACAGCCTCATTTTCCCTCGAGGGACGAGTGGAAGGGTCCAGACGATGTACAGCTCTGGGAGGGGATTTATCGATGGGAGTATGCGTAATCCGGGATGGGAGATGTGTACACGTTGAATGTAGCGGCAGGATTGCTGGGAATTTATTATTATTGTAAGGTATTCGGACCAAGTTGTAGTGGCGATGGCTATGGCAGTTTTGTCGGCAGTGGTGGTTGATGTCGAAAGAGTTGTGGGGGAGGTGAGAAGTGTGCCTTCTGAGTTTAAAACCGCCAGAGCATGAGCCTGGCGTGAGGGGTAGAGGGCGGCGCCGGTGTAGTGAGTATCGGGTTGAAAGTGGAATTGTGATCGAAGATGCTTAACCCGGGAGAGCCTTCTACCTTGGTTGAATTCTGGGTGCATATTAGGAATTTTGGATACAGTAATGTGGGAACGTATTTAAGATGGAATGCGCTGAAAGGCTTGGGAAGCAGGTTGGGTCGGGTACCCGAGGACCTGGAGGACTCGCCGGCAGGTAGTGGTAAGGAGGAGTCTGGTGAGTTGGCTGTTGCGTTGAGCTTCCAGGAGTTCTTCGAGGGAGTTGTGGATTCCGAGTAAGAAAAAACGGCAGGTAGAGCTTTGAGTGGGGAGGCCAAGTTCAATTTTGAAATGTTTTCGAATTATTATGTCGGCTTTCTCCAGTTCTTTGTGTTTGAAGGCGATGTATTGGGTGAAATATGTGATGCGACAAATAAAAGTGCTTAAATTAGTCGTATTGTATCGTCTTCTTTGAGGCCCTTACGTTGGTTTGTGATGAGTTTGATGAGATGGGTGAGTTCGGAGACATTGGCTTGAAGCTGGTGAAGAACCTCAGCGCCAGAGCTATCTTGATGGATTTGGACTCCAAGTATACAAAGGGTGTGTACTTTCGGAATGGGTTTGGAACCGATTGTGGGAGCAGGATCGGGTGTGAAAACTGGAGATCGCCCACAAGTTCGGGAGCGGAGGATGAGAAGTGCTGATTTTCTGGGGGCACACGTGAGGCCTCGAGGTCGGAGATAAGCGAGAATCGTGTCGATAGCTTGTTGTATGGTATTTTGTTGTGTGCCAGGAGATCCGGTGGTCGTCCAAAGAGTTAAATCATCAGCGTATAGGGAATGGTGGAGACCCGGAGTGGTTTGAAGAAGAGGTAAGAGCTTGAAGAGAGCGATGTTGAAGGGGAGGGGTGACATAAGTGATCCCTGTGGAGTTCCTTTGCGAGGTGTGTGAAATGTGTCGGATTGAATTGGTCCAATGGGAAGGGTGGCAGTTCGGTCAGGAAGAAAGACACGCACGACGTTGTACGTACACGCACCGCACTGGGTTTCTTGAAGTCTTAAGATGGCCTGATGTGTAACGTTGTCCAAAGCGCCCTTTACATCAGGGGCTAAGATAGCACTGGGATGAATTTCGCTGAGGTGTGCGATGACTTGCTCTTTGATCTGTAGGAGAACATCTCGAGATGAGAGGTGGGAGTGGAAGCCAAACATGGTGTGAGGGAATAGGTCGTTTTCTTCAAGGTGAGTAGTGAGGCGTGTGTGAACCATGCGTTCAGACAGTTTACCAAGACAGGAGGTGAGGGAGATGGGGCGAAGGTTGGAGAGCTGGATTGGCTTGTTGGGTTTAGAAATTAGTAATATATCTGCGTGCCGCGATTGCGGAGGGAGGGTGTCGTTTGTCCAGTGGTTGTAGAAGAAATCTAGTAAAGCGGTTAAAGGGGCAGTGCCGAGGTTGCGGATAAGTTATACGGTCGGGGCCGGGAGTGGTATTTTTAGTGAGACAAGAGAGAGCTTGGTCAAGTTCTTGAAGCGTAAAGGGAGCGTCAGGGGCAGGATTCGGATCGCCGGTGTAATCAGCGTGGCAGAAAGGAGCGGTATTGCTGTCGGTAACCAAAAAAGTGGTCTTGAGCTTTTTTAGTAGCCGATCATTCGAATGACGATAGCTGTGAAGAACAAAGCGGACGTGATTGTGGGTGGCAGCTTTGGTGGGTTTCGATCCAACAAGACTACGGAGGAGATGCCACGTGCGTTTACTGCTGAGTGCTTCTTGGAGCCGGTCGGAGAAGGTAGCCTAGTTTTGTTTGTGAAGGGTGTGAGCGTAGATAGCGGCTTGTTGATTCAGGGCAGCAATTCGACGTTTCAGGGATCGATTATATTTTTGCCTCCACCATCGACGAACGAGGCCCCGGCGAGCCTCCCATAGATGAAGAAGATGGGAGTGAACTGAGGGATTCTCCACCGTCATTGGAATTGGTTTGGAATGCTTCATGACGGCAGTGATTAATTGTGAAGTCCATGCTTCTAGGTTGGTGATAGTGTCTGGGAAGGGTTCAGGATCTTTACGAAAGGATTCCCAGTCGGTGAGTGTGGCTTGACTGATACGAGGTTTGAGTGTGAGGCAGGGTACAATGATAAGGATAATATGATGATTGCTTCCAAATGTGTCTCCAAAACATCGCCATTCCAGGTAGGAAATATTATGTGAAACGGTGAGGTCGAGGTTCGTATCACGTGATAAACTGTTGTCCAACCACGTAGGGGTGGTAAGGACGTTGCAGAGAGTGAGAATGTGCTGCTGAGTGGCGTTGAGTGAGGTGGCCACTTTTTTTGGTTGCGTGATGATAGCCCCATGTGGGATGCGGAACGTTGAAATCACCTAAAACAATGAGAGCAGCGGTGCGAGATGTTCGATGGGAACAGCCACACCGCGGTGCCTAGAGGCACGGTCTTTCAGAAAAACTTTGTAGTTTGGTGGGACTTTCGGATGCTTCATCTCCATCTCGTTCCGCGGTTGCCACCGAACTACAAAGTTTTTCTCAAAGACCGTGCCTCTAGGCACCGCGGTGTGGCAATTCTAATGAAACAACAGATTAAAGCCATATTTTTTGACAATATTGCCTACTCAGAGTTCCTGTGCATTGGATTATCTGTTGGGGTCAGTGTTTTGTTTATACGCGGTTTAACTCCCTCCTGACACGTCTACTGTATACTTAAGCAAACTTGAGCTAGATAAGTCTCAAAATCACAAACAAAATTACACTTATGAGTGACTTCAATCTACCAACTATTAACACAAAATAATTGAATCCTGCTCACCCCATTATGAGCATGATAACATTATGTTCAGTATTATGTTCACTCACGATTTGGCCCAGCTGGTTCGCGGACCAACGCGTGTTCAAAAATTTTGCATTTCTGTTTTAGATTGATATTTTTCAATCGCGCTTTCAGCGAATATACCATGTCTGTCGAAACCAGATTATCTTATCACTATCTTCTGGGCCTTTCCGTCCCGCCTTTAAAGCGTGGTAACAGCAAGCGCTGTGAAGTGCGGTCTTTCAAAGACTACTCTTCTGCAAACGACCTGTCTACGTGGAGACCGGTGGTGTTGATTTCGAACAAGATGACGTATGCAGTCTCCGGGACGGTTAAGGAAAATGCGTGAACACTGTTTAGCTAAATATGTCCGAAGCTGAATAAAAAAAATCTGCAAGCCCATGGATAACGCCTAGTAATAGTCGCATAGAACGTAAAATTGAAGGTATAAAAAAGAAGCGTGCGTATTCTAGTAAAATCGGACCACTCCGGGCTCAGACCACTCCGAGCCACTCCAGGCGTTCTTTTAAAGATTCTTATTTCCAAACGACCCTCCTAAATTTCATAAAAAATGACCGAAATAGATTTTGGCACCACTTGACTGATAAAAAGAGCTTGTATCTGAAATGTTCGTATATGACTCTATTGTTACAGACAAGAAGAATACAGCTGAGTATTTCAATATGTACTTCCAAAGCATTTTTCTAGCCCAAGTGGATATCCATCTCAAGTTCCATTTTTTCACATGACAGAGGTTATTTTTGTTTCCTAGCCGGGTAAATTTATTGCGCTCCTAAAAAGGCGTTCTTTTAAAGATTCTTATTTCCAAACGACCCTCCTAAATTTCATAAAAAATGACCGAAATAGATTTTGGCACCACTTGACTGATAAAAAGAGCTTGTATCTGAAATGTTCGTATATGACTCTATTGTTACAGACAAGAAGATTACAGCTGAGTATTTAAATATGTACTTCCAAAGCATTTTTCTAGCCCAAGTGGATATCCATCTCAAGTTCCATTTTTTCACATGACAGAGGTTATTTTTGTTTCCTAGCCGGGTAAATTTATTGCGCTCCTAAAAAGGCGTTCTTTTAAAGATTCTTATTTCCAAACGACCCTCCTAAATTTCATAAAAAATGACCGAAATAGATTTTGGCACCACTTGACTGATAAAAAGAGCTTGTATCTGAAATGTTCGTATATGACTCTATTGTTACAGACAAGAAGATTACAGCTGAGTATTTCAATATGTACTTCCAAAGCATTTTTCTAGCCCAAGTGGATATCCATCTCAAGTTCCATTTTTTCACATGACACAGGTTATTTTTGTTTCCTAGCCGGGTAAATTTTTTGCGCTCCTAAAACTCAAAACTAAGCAATCAAGCGGCCCTGACACCTCCCTAGTGACTGGAAGGCTGCATGAGTTGAACGGGTATTTAAAAAAATGAACCACTTGCATTTTGAAAATTATCGTTTGCTATGTCTAACATAGTCGCGCTGTAAATTATTTTAGCGTATAATCGCAAATTCCATTACCGAATATCTTCAAAATGATGCTGTCTTAAAGATTATCAACATGGTTTCAGGGAGGGTTTTTCTGCTGTGATCAAGTTGCTTACTATAACTTATTCTTTTGCTTCAGCTCAAGATAAAAACGGTCAAAGTTATGTGATATTTTTGGTTTTTATCAAACTGTTCGACAGGTTTCCTCAAGACAGAATAATACTGAAATTGGCCAATTTGGTCTTCCTCGCATCTTGGTATGTTGGGTTATTGGTTATATACAAAACCGAATTCGGTACATTTAAATCGGGTTTCAACGATTGGGCTGCCTTCCTGTCGCCTCCGGAGTACCGAAAGGGAGTGGTTTCGGAACCCTGCTGTTCCTGCTGTATATCAATGACATTGTAAGTGTGGTATGTTCACCCGTGCAAATCCGCATGTTTGCCGACAATTGTGTGTTGTATAGAGAAATTACTTGCCCTGAAAATCAACATGACCTTAATGGCTGTTTGTTTAATGTTTTTCAATCGTGCAATCGGCAGGGAATGGCTTTGAACCTAAATAAAACTCTATATTGCCCAACCCCCGGAAGAAAAATTCATTTCAGTATAGTTACACGCTAAATGCGTTACCAGTACAGCAAGTTTCTGATTTCAAAAATTTAGGAGTAATACTCACGACTAATTCATCTTGGAATAAACATATTGACAATATTTCCACGTCCGCCTTCCATAACCTGTCTTTTTTACGACACAAATGAAAAACTCATTCAGATGTGCAGCTCCTGGTCTTCCAATCAGTAATACGACCAAAGTTAGAATATGCATGCATAATGTGGGCCTCGTTCACACAGAAAAACGTCCATAAACTGGACCGAATCCAAAGAAAAGCTGAAACGATATATACTCTAAGTTCCAACTGATTCCCCTTCTAATCTAATTAGAGATAATGGCATATATCTCCTTGAGTCACGACGGAAAACGTTTAGGCTTGATTTTTTTTCTATCATTCTGCAGATAAAAACAGCACTGGACTCGACACAGTACCTGACACCCATATCGACAAGACATACGAGACACCATCACCCTGGAGCCCTAACACAATATTTTGCACGCACAGATACATTTAAGTTTTCTTTTTCTCCTCGAACAGTGGAAGGATGGAACTTCCTTAAAGACTCTGTATAAAGATTCACCCTGTTTTCATTGATATCTGTGCATTGTTTTGGTCTGTAAACCTCTTGTGTGCCCAATTCTCTTTTTAAAGCAAAGCTTTTTACCTCTACCCCCCAAGGGTTCTTTCGCGACCGTTGGTGTCACCAGAAAACTCCAGCGAACAAATAAAAGAATGTACTGGCACCGCCGCGAATCGAACCTGGAACTAATAGACTAACAAAGCGAGAGCCCATTGTCTTACCGATTTAGCTACGAGCTCACGCGAAGACGGGGAAGACAGGTTGTCTACTCACCAAGCACATCTACGGGTTTACCCCCTGCGTTCTCGCTGAATGCCACGTGAAAGCGTCACGTAACCACTCACGCCCGTCTAGCGGCCCTGTGCGCACCTTGCTCTATGTGCTAAGAGTTAAAAAATTAAAGGAAACTCACACCAATGCATGGCATCGCACTTCTCCATTTCTCCAACCCTCCATTGAAGCGTGAGGGGGTGTCCAGATGAGCTGAATGGAGCCCTTTGGGGAGTGGTTTTTAGCACGTGCAGTGCAAGTCGGGACACCCAACCCGACTGATAATTCCAGTAGGCTTGCTGGGAATCGGTGACTACCCTCCGAACCCCTGGTTGAGTGAGAGCCAAGGTGCAGGCTGCCTCTTCTGCTGCCGTCATTTCTTGGGTCCTAAGTGAGGTACACGCAAGGATGTTGGTTCTGGAGGTAGCCACGATGATGCCGTATTGCTGCCCTCGATGTTTGGAGGCGTCTGTGTACATAACTGCATGATCCCCACCGAGGGTGTTGTTTAGCGCTTGAGCCCGTGCTTTTCGGTGACCCTCGTCATGTGAGGGGTTCATATTTCTAAGAAAAGGGAGCATCTTTAGTTTTAGTCGCCAAGAGTCTGGGAGTACGTCAAGCGGAGTGACATTCTGGGCTGCCCAGCCAATCTGGTGAAGCATGCGGTTACCCACCTCAGTTCTGAGTCGGACCTTCGGGTTAGAAAGATGGCCTTCTATCAGCTCTTCCACCGTGTTGTGGAGCCCCGTGCTAGGCAGCCTCTGTGTGGACGCACTCATGAGAAGACCAATGGCCTGCTCGACCGCCCTTCTAATCATTATATAAAGCTTCTCTATGTCTTCCTTGTTGAGAAGAAGACAGGGGGTTGACGTAAATGACTCTCTAGATGACAAAAGCTACAATCAATCGAAAGGTACCGTCTTCCTTTAGGCCTCGCCTCTTGGTGGCAACTCGCCTGATCATGTGTATGATTTAAATAATGATGTTTTTGAGGCGCTGCAAGGAGACGTCTCTCTTGGTGTTAGCCTCGAGATGTAGGCCCAGGATCTTTATGCTGGGGCTTGGAGTGATGGCCTGGCCATCAAGGAGTATTTGAATGTATTCCTTGATTTGGCGTGAGGGCGGACAACAAGGAGCTGTGATTGTTTACGTGAACACTGGAGGTCACAGGCTTTAGCACATTGGCGTAGTAGAAGTGCGATGACATGCATTGGTGGGAGTTTCCTTTAATATTTTAACTCTTAGCACATAGAGCAAGGTGCGCACAGGGCCGCTAGACGGGCGTGAGTGGTTACGTGACGCTTTCACGTGGCATTCAGCGAGAACGCAGGGGGTAAACCCGTAGATGTGCTTGGTGAGTAGACAACCTGTCTTCCCCGTCTTCGCGTGAGCTCGTAGCTAAATCGGTAAGACAACGGGCTCTCGCTTTGTTAGTCTATTAGTTCCAGGTTCGATTCCCGGCGGTGCCAGTATATTCTTTTATTTGTTCGCTGGAATTTTCTGGTGACACCAACGGTCGCGAAAGAACCCTTGGGGGGTAGAGGTAAAAAGCTTTGCTTTAAAACTTTAGCGCTTGCACTACCATGTAGCCCTTTGTGAACTGGTTGAACAAGCATCTAATTACATCGAGAAACCATGGTACATTTAACTGGAGAAAGGAATTTGAACGGAGGTGTGACCGCAGGTATGGAACTTCGTGTACCTACAGTTGAAGTATGGAAGGCAACGTTCCGTTATCAACCTGTACAAATGTATGTATATAATGCATATTCCGGCGCTGACTTGTGCACAAGGAGCACATCTTGAGAAAAGCTTACAATAGTTTTAAACGAAGGAACAGATAGATAAGGATACCTCGCTGGCGTGATCAGCGGAGGTGAAAAAATGGTGATTGGGTTTCATAATGCAACAACGCGAAAGATACACAAGTGGGCTTTCTTTCACTTCTTTGTTGAAGCGCTCATTTGTGGCACAAGCACCCTTTTTGCCGCAAACGCCTAACTATAAATTCCTCTCTGAACCAGATACAGACCTCATAAGCTTCGGAACATCATTGGTGGAGACATGGAGCGTTGGTACAGAACGTATCATCGGTATTACGCATATCGACTACCGTATATTTTAGACATGCGAATGAGGGCACGGCCTTCTAGTTTCAGCGGAATATCCACATTTGGTTCCATTGGGAACTTTCGAAACCCGCGAGGGGTCCACTCCTTCCTCTGTTAAGCTGTAGCTCCAGCAGAAATCAGTTTCGTTCCTGCAATTTAGGGACACAATGCCAAAAAATCTCATAGTTGCCTACTTCCCAGCAAATTACATCGAAAGTCTTTACATCGGTAGTCTTTTGCCCGCCCTGCCATCTAAATATATTTCTTCTGTACCCACAAACATCTTCAACACTAGCCGCCCCCCTTCTTTCTCCCTCGAAACACGATAAACACGGTGAAGGTTTCGGGAAATTAATTTAGTTTTCCTTCGTTCCAATGCTGGCACGCCGTCTATCGGAACCTTTTGTAATTGTTGGCCATAGAGCGCCGGAACGGTGTCCAGTGTAGGGCGTGAGTTCTTTTTATATTTTCGGGTCAGAACATTGTTTCCAACTCGAATTTTTTATTTGAACTATTCAGCACAACTATGTTTCCAATTAAAAGAACACAGCATAGTACCAGTTATGTATTGATGTTCTGCTTAAAATATGTCTGATATTGTTTTCGCTCAACAATGTCGGCAAGCGTAAAGTATGTAACCACAATCAGTACCTTGCATAAGTATTGACTATATCAACTTCGGGTGTCAGGATTTTTTATCGTTTCCCTGGGTTGCTGATTCTGAGACCGCCAGAGAGAGAGAGAGAGATACAGACAGACAGACAGACCATATTTTATGCTTTGAGTAGCCCAAGGAAAACAATCTCTTTAATAAAGTGATGCCCCGAAATTGGTGCCCGGAAATTGATGCCTTGGCTTTGCCACCATACGGCTCAGAACCCCGCCATACATTTGGATGGTACTGTGGTGCTCCGCGGTTAGAACACAATCTTTGTGTTCCACTAGAAATAGGAAGACGAGTTTGCTTTGACGCCTACCATGCGCGCTTGTTGAAATTTGATGGTGCCAACAATAGGGACTGAGTGAACGCTCTCTGCAGCAACACGTTCCATGTTAGCTGCAGCAACATGTGACATCTCTATGAGCGTGCTTGTTTAGGACTATACAGGAATAGGTTCCGGGCTTTACTGACGGATTAACAGGAACAGTCCCTGGCATCAAAATGGCTTAAGACGAAGGCAAAGGTGCGAAAATATATCGCCACTCACCTTGAATACTTTTTTCTTTTCGAAGATTGTAGTTGCCATCATTACAAGTGGCACCAAAAGGGAGGCTAATCTAACCACCGTAGCTGTTCCTCCAAAGGCTCCGCCGAGGATGAAAGGGGTCAGGCTGGCAATTGTGTCAATGATGCCTTTGACGGACCCTCCGATCTTGCATTTAGCTTCTGCGTCATCCATTATCTTCTTTGCCTTCTCGTAAGCGTCGTTCATGATTTTCTCTTCATGTGCCCTAATCCGGTCACCTTCATTGCCCTTGCAAATGCTTTCGAACTCTTCATCAATTTTCTGCAATAGAAAATATATTGCTAGAATTACGTTTTGTCAGGTTGAGCATACTAGTCGCGGCAATCTCACTTGGTTGTTTCGTGTGCCTGTGCCCCATATATCAGAAAAAAAGCCATGTTTCACCCGAGGGTACTACTTAAAATTTTGGGGATTTACCGCCCCGATTATACAACTGGACCATGAGCAGCGCCGTACAGGTAGGCGCCGGATTCAGCGTGACCGTCTTGGTATATTTAATGTGTGCCCAAGTGTGATTGTGATTGTGGGGTCTAAAGCGCCGAAGATTTACCTGGGCTTTGCGGGGCGCCGTAGTGGAGGCCTCCGGAAAACGTTTGACCACCTGGGGATCATTACCCTGGCCTAAATCACGACACACGTGTGTTTTCGCTTTTTGCCTCCCTAATAAAAGCTGCCACCGTGACCGGGAAGCCAACCACCGTCTTCGGGATCAGCAGCACAACGACTAAGCCATTGACCCACCGCGGCGGGTGTGTGCTAAAATGTCGGCACACTGTTGTTTTTGCTTTTCGCCTTCAAGAGACAAAGCGGTCGTCGCGGCACCGTTCTAACCAGTGTTCTTCCCATCGGCAGCACAACCGCCTCAGCCACCAAGTCACTGCAGCGGGTACCTGAGAAGACTCCTGGAAAATTGGGCGTTTCATTCATAATGGCCAGAATTTCTTGTGTGAGCCGCCTATTATATCTGCGTAGGGTTTCTTGCTTGTATTTCTGGCCGCACTTCTCGAGTGTTATTCAAGGTGCATAGGTTTGTATTTTCATACAAAAAAACAAGCTGCGCGCAAGCAGGGGAGGGTTGAAAGGAAACGGGGAACAGCAAGAAGGGCGCAGACGCACGCTTGCATGATTGAAAAGACTTCCATCGTTGTATATTCTTGCTTCCACAGCGCACAAACGCAGGTATATTTCTCACACCAATACCATGTTTAAAATTTCTTATTGATTTACAATGATACGAAGGGCTCCCTAACACGTGCCATTTTAGAGGATGTAGAAGACCTTTATCAGTTCCTTAGCACCTCTTCTATGCTCCAAGGCCGCACGTTAGCCTAATCCTTCTTAGTCACTGGGGTATTTTGGCGCAAGGGCATCTGTTGTCAGAAGCGCAGTTACTTTGATGAAGTAAAAATGTACAGATGAAAGGGGGCAAATAGTGCATGAATTTACTACGCTGTAACAAATTTGAGTGAAGAGCGCAATGACGCAGGCAATAAGATGATGGTGCGTAGGGCCACGTTAATAAAACATTGCGAATGAGCGAGGCAATAAAGCGGACAACAGAAAAAGGCAATGATTCACAAAGCTGGCCTGTTGAAACAAGTACGATTTAAGGAACCGATGTCATAAGGGTATTCTACACCTCTATTGAAATTAAACACAGGACAATCTGAACAAACAGGGCGACGTCACGTAGGATATGGTTGCTATACATTTCCGGGAAGTGGCGTTTCCTTTCCGGTTTTATGCCAGAGCACTCAACCAAAACAAACAGGACTGGAAGACCCTCTCCACATTTAGTGAAGTTCGGTGGCTGGCCAGCGCTTAGAAACTATAAATAGATATAATGTGCGTGCCCTATGTGCCCTATGTGTATGCCCTGAACCACAAGACGTCAAGGCCCTGCATTTTTTCCTTGCAGTTAGTGGGCCCATCATAGGTTGTACCACGTCAAGTTTGTTGTTCACTTTCCCGTCCCATTCTTTCTCCCACGGCTTACGGGAAATGTGCTTTACTCTCGCTTTCATATTGTGGTAAACTACTTGAGTAATGTCAATACTGCTTCTTTCAGCATTCTGGTCGGCTTCCTTGTTGTCAGCTATGCCACAATGGCCAGGAACAGAACAGACTATAACAATTCAGTAAATGTTGGTCTCTTGATGAGCTCTCTTTTTGACAGCGCCATGACAACACTAAGTTCGCATATATACAGTTCAAACGCGATCTAACGAAGTCACCGAGAACCGCGATTTCTTTCGTTATATCGAGAATTTCGCAACATCAGGACGGTCAGTTTGCAAGCATTTGAACTCAAAAATTCTGTCTAAAGAAAGGCGCCTCCCAGCAGCAACCATGACATCGTAATTGCGGCGGCCGCGGCGCTTGCTTGCCGATAATTTAGCAACGCTTTAAAGCCCGCGGTGGAAAGAATAGGCAAGCCAGGGCTTGCCCTGAAGTCGTAGCACACCAGAAGACAAGAAGAGCACAGTGCTTTATGTTCTACCACTTCCCGGCTCAGCGATACACTCTTGGCTCTCATATCCTTTTTCCACGTGAACAGCGATTCCTCCAAGTTGTCGTACGGGTTGGTCTAGAGGTTAGTTTCCTTGGACGCAATAACCGACTAAGTAGCATGGATGGTGGCCTCATTTCCCTTCAAGCTTGCCCAAAGCCTCCGGGACGGGATACCGCAGTTGGCGGTAGCGGGACTGCTGAGTTTATCTCGTACCGCTCAGAAAAAAACGAAACTAGGTGCCCTAATGTTTTTTTCTCAGAACACCACAAAGGTGTTGTGAGGAAAGAAATTCAAAACTGACCCTTTTTAAATGCGCCTGCTTCTCGAAATACCTTGTTACAATGGGAACGGCACTGACTTATTTCGTTAGCTCCAGTCCATAAAAGCATTGTGCCGGAAAGGCACCTGCGGGTGAATCTGAATTTCGTCGTTAGATCGGCAAATGTTTAAGATCGGGTTTCATTATATCGGGTTTTGACTGTAATATACATGTTTTGATTATGATTATGTAGTCCATAGACAGATATACTCCGCGGACTTCCCCTGTAGATGTGATACTGCTTTTGTTCATTGTTTTTGCAGCAAAAAATTCTGCACAAGTGCAGCAAAGGCAACTCGCGTTTCATTCTGTGATGCATCAGTAACGAAAAATATAGTGTCCTTGTCCTTATCTTTGAAGTATAAAAAGTGTTGCTCAACTGCAAACTGTTAGCCCTTTGTATCTATATGTCTAAATTGCATGTCGTAGGATATTATGCTTATATTCCAGGGTGCCACGCGATCGTTGGGGGTTGTTTTCTCAGTGTCATTAAACGAGATGGACCGCTTCGCAGCAATCGACTTGACCACCATTGATAATGGTTAAGCTAAGATGGGCGACTTGACAAGACTAACGTTCTGAATTTACCTTTATGAAGGTTAAGTCACAGCTAAGGCTGTGACATAACCTTTAGACTGTACGAGGAATAAAATTGTGCGGGTACTCGAAAGACAAACAATGTGATTCAGCATAAAGGCTCACAACTGTACCAATCCTGAAAGCTCCTGTGCCCAACAAAATGCATAGATTGTGAATAACATCGCGCATCTTTAATGCTGAATTAGATGCTGACCCGCGCACCACACAACCAAAATCCAAGAGAGAAAAAACAAGATTTTTGCACAGGTGTAACAAACTCCAGTTTTTAGTGCCGTATTTCAGGTGTGCTAATATTTAAAGCCCAATCATAGACTTCCCACTCTAAAGTTTCAAATGCTTCAGGAGCAGAGTGAAGGAGAACCTCCAATCAAAGTTCAATCTGGGAAACTTGCGCTCTGGTTTAAACGGCAGTTGTTGCACTACGGGTGGATTTCTTGTTCGTAAGCCGTTCCCCTTCTTTTTCGAGAGCAGAACACAGGCGCTCTTTCTCCGGTCAGACTTAAATGCCTTCTCGTCTGCCCATCTCGAAAGCCTATTCACTGACAGCTGAATCTTCCGCTCACAAAAAGGGCGATTGCAGGGTTTGAAACCAATTGGTACGTCACATCTTTACACAGTGTAAAACATGGTTGGCGGAAGTACAGTGCGTAATGAGTTTATTCTTGCACTGAACTTGCACTAAACTATTTTTGCACTGTCGTGCAAACGGTGCGGACGCACAGCATTACCTACGTGCGAGAATAATGTTTCCCCTACTCGGATGAAACAGGTTATGCGAGACCAACCCGTGTAATTTCCCTATATCGAAACGTAGCAATCGATCGGTTCTTATGCATGTTGCTATTCTACGTCATTCCTATCACTCAAAAAAGAGAAAACAAGATATTGCTGTATGATACACACCTTTTCGAGTGATTCCTCGTAGGCCTTGGAACGTTCAAGCCCGCCGAGCTTTGTCTCTCTCTTGAACAGCTGCAGTGCTGACTTCCGCATTTCTGAGTGATGCATCACTAGGCTCCTGGCATCAAGGAACGGCTGGTCTTCAGAAAACAACTGCGTTAAAAGGTTCATGGACAGAAATAGATTATGCTTTTCTGAGCAAGCGCTGATCTTGAGCGGCCCGCCCAGTTTCTCGAAAGAAAGCTCTTTGAAATGTGAATGCGCACCCCTACTTGCGACCACTCACACTTTTCATGCCATTCCTGTAGTGGTCAAAGGCTTTGTCGACAGCCATCGAGTTATTTGCTTTCACAGATGCCTGGAAAGTGGCACCAGGGTATCACCAAATTCTCCCCAAGAGACAGTAGGTACTTACCTCAAGTATAGATTTCGCATCCGGTAGATCGTCTCCGTTGAAGACTTCAGCGAACTTCTGTAATGACACGGACAAGGTGAGGGAGGAACAAGCGTAGCTCGTGTACCTACCACAAAGTAATCCAGCATCTGTCTGCAAGTCACGTCGGAGTTGCTGATCTTCTTGACTACTAAATTATGTGGTTGCAGTACGAAAGGCACCAGCACCTCCAGCTGCTCCTTAAATTCATCGTCAATGTCCGATAGGCACCCCTCGAACCGCGGTCCCGACGCCACCTGCGCAGCACTGGAGCTGTTCCGCTGGCGATATTCTGTTCTCAGCTATGTACAAGCCGCACTTCCCGTAAGGCGGAAAACGCAAATAATTATGTTTATGTGCCGCATCCAGCCCCAAAAACGACATAAAAATAGCAAACCACTTTTAATCACAAAAAGATGCGCAGAACGCAGCTTACAAAATATTTTGTAATAAATAAAGGATCAGTCATGCAAGAAATGTTGGTTTTGCTGGGGCTAGAACCCTTGACACTTCTTTGGAAACCCCAGATTGTACACCTACGCTACGGAGGCAGAAAAGCGGAGCTCCATTACCAGTTGCCTAAAAGACAGGAGTGTTCAAAGCAAAGCAGTAGATGGCACTGGGTGCGCAAAGGAAATGCCTGGCTCGTACTAACAAAGGAACATAATTTCGCGTTCCGCTGTCATTTACGCATGCAGTGGGTACCTTTTTTCCAGGGTGGGGCATGAGGAAGCAGGATATTTCAGAGAAGCATGATTGGATGTCATGCCGTAAGTTTTGCAACTCCGGATCTAGTTCGTCGGAAACCTTCAGGCGCTGCTCCAGTAGATCGTTACCGCCGTCAAAGCCGTATGACCTTTCGTATCCATACTGCCAGTCCCGCACGAGAAAGAGGAGCTTCTGAAACGGTCTTTTCTCGGTGTTCTGCGAAGGCAAAGGCAACGCATTAAGTGATGATTTCGTGGCCCACTGTCCAACAATCTTTGTGAAAATTTGTCGATCGAATATGTCATAACTGCGATGGCAATACGGTAACAAGTTAACCACGCACAGCGAGAAGAACTAAAAACCACTGGTTCGACAGCCACCGAGTACAGAGGTCGATGGGTATTTTCTTTCGTGGGCGCATATTTTCTACAACATGGAGATTTGAACGCTCCTGCGTTCGTGTCTCTAGGGGCAGCACTACGAGACATACTTTGAGAAAACTATGCTTGGGAATTCTACAACTCCTTAATTAACGTAGCGTGGTCAATACGGCAAACGCCTCAGCACAATCGATGTGAATGCCAAGCGCCACCATGGGATTTTTTTCACGCTTTATAAAAATGCGTTTTCTTTTCTGCGCGAGCAGCACTAGTTGTGTAAATTTGTCGTTCCTGGACGAAAACTGGAACGGTGAACTTAATTAACGTTTGTCAAAAAATTTACATCACCGAGAATGTATATTTAAAGCAAAGCTTTCTTGCTGTACGAACCAACGGTTCTTTCATGGCGTGCGGGACAACAAACTCCCAACGCGGCGCAGGCGGCGGCGGAGAGAGGGGGGCGGAGAGTTTCACTCCCGGAGCACACTGTAGTAGGCGCGGCGAATTTACCCAGGGTTCCCTGCGCGGAAGTGCCTGCTCAATGGGGGCGGCATCGGTGGTAGATCTTTGTCGTCTGCTTTTGCGACGGTGTTTTGGGGCCTCATTTGGCGCAGCTTCGCGTCCATTGCGCGCTGCCTTCGCGTGGCTTGATTAACGTGTTCGAGAGCACCTCCAGGGTAACCCACACACGACGGAATTAAGGGGTCGTCCGGCAAACATAAGTTAAGGATTGGTTTGCAGGGTGGGAAACAAATGTACACCCGGTAAAACGCCTGTCTATAACAGCGATTTCAACTTCAACCAGCTACATCCGAAAACTGCCGAAACATACTCGTTCCAAACATTGCGCAGGCAAAAGCGAAGGGCTGAGACTTCAGAATTCCGCAGTAGTTTTATTCAAATCCCGCTCCGGCGGGGCAGGATAGGGCTGAGAGTACGAACGCTGTGTTATAGACAAGCCTTTTACCGGCTGTACTAACCACATACAGACATCTGGCCGACAGGGACACGCTACCTTTTGCGCACTGCTTGCCACGAATGGGACGCTGGTTTTTTTCATCCGTCAGTATGTTCAAACTGCTTTGCTATTGACCACGTTTTTCAAGAGCGCAATAAATTTAGTTCCTTTTAAACACGGCAACAAGGAATGCACCCACCTGTTGTGCCAGTTTTCCATATTGAGTGAACAGCTGCAAGTGCTGCAGGTGGTCTTCGCCTATATTTTGTGAGAGATTGTAGATCTGCACCGAGCTTGTCATCATGCTCAAGGCAAATATTGTGGCACAGTTATTGACCGTCGTCTTGGTGTCAAACGTGCCCTGGGTGTCCAGAAAAATCACGGCCACCTTCTTCCCTCCAGTATTGGTAACCTGGAAATGCCCAACTGTAATGTCGCAACCGTGAGCTTTACAGGAAACTATTTCTTACTTACAAAGACCTCGTCCCAAATCCAAATGCCCAAGGTTTCTGTATCCGAGCCGCCACGCCATCGAAAGCCTTCACTTGGGACGTTGTTGACCATCCAATCGCCTTGTCCTCTACTTCTCATGTATTGAAGAAAAAAATTCAGCAAGAAAGACTTGCCTTTGCGGAAAATTCCAGCTACCGACACGACCACAACAGGAAGGTCCTTGATGTTGTCATCCAGTAGTATTCTCTTCAGTGCATTGTCGTCGAGGCTACAACCTTTCCCTCCTTCCATACGCACGATTTGGACGGGCCGACCTGTGTCCCGCCGACTGGCCATGACGTCCAATCGACCACACCACAACCAAGCAGCCGCAAAGGGACCGACTTGTGATGTGACCGGAAGAAAAACTGAAGGACTGGCAGTGAATGCCCTGGAATAGAAATAAAGGCCAGTATAATGCACTTGTGTCAAACACTTCCTTTAAATGGATTTGGGAAAATCCCATTGTGCGATCGTACCGTTTGTAATCATATTAGAGTAGCCGACCGAATTTAAGGGCCAGGAAGGGAATGAACCATAGTCCAAATAAAAGAGCAGTCCGGAACATCCGCGCTCTATTACACCTCGGGAAAGTCCAGAATATCAAGCAAGTCCGAATTGTCGGGTCCGAGAAAACAGTCGCCCACTGTAATTTTATGCGCGAATGCATAAATCTTGGCGGCATTCACATTCAATACCTTTCTAAGGAAAGCCTTCCTAAACTGCAGCACAAAACTCGGAAATGCCTGGATGCTCGCCTAAAACCGTCCCTTGCACTTCGAAGTTGGTAAAAGACATCACGAGATTCAGAATCTCATAAAGCAGTTAAGAAAGCCCTATGATGGCTGCCTAAATCAAACGAACGAGAGTACAGGGGCACAATTCTCTAATACTAGAGGCCGTCGTTTCGAAACGGCGCGGTACCGCCATGCAAATGCATGTGTTCTTGGGCCGGGGCACCGCTTCGAGGATGTTTGCAGCGACGAAACTGAGCCCGATAAACACCTTAGCAAGGATGCAAAGGGACGCAAACTGTTCCCCTTTGTTTTGCCTGTAGCTTTGCGCCCTCCTATAGGGTTTCATAGTGCGCACAGTGCTTTTCTGGGCCACTTTCGCCGTTCCTAACATCCTCGAAGCGGCGCCGCGGCCCAGGAACACATTCATTTGCATGGCGATAGGGCACCGTTTCAAAACAACGGCCTCTCGTATTAGACAATTGCGCCGCAAGTCACCATTTCCTTCTTGGAGTAAAAAACTAGCAGATGCCACGTACTGGTCAGAATTTACGTAACGTGAAGCAGTGGCTTGTTCGCCTCAAAAAAAACAAAACGAGACGTAACAAAAAGTTGTAGATGACATCTACGTTTAGGAGTTAAAATGAAATAACACGACAACGTTAGCTCGGCGTCGACGGAGCATTTTGGAAAGGAGCTGCTGAAATTCCGACTTCAGCTTTCGAGTCGCTGAACTTCGGTGAAAGTAGAAAGACTAGCCGAAACGATTTCGTAGCGTGCGGGACACAGAAAAAAATTCTTCAGTAATTTAGAGAATTGTCTACTAATGCGTAGCATTCCATGCCCCTTATCTAAAGTGTGAGTTCTTTGCAGCCACATTTTCTGGTTTTCTTCAATTCCCAGGTACGCTATTATGACGATTGCAGTTACAATTTTCGCGAAATCTGCATTATCTGGGAAAGAAATACAGGGCGTGACACAGTTCGCCATTTTCCGTACTTTTTTGTCTTTCTCATTTGTTTCATATTTCAAAGTTATATTCGACATATTAGCTCCATTTACGCTACTAAAACGATTACAGGTGGAACTTTCACGAAACCTGCATTATTGTGGAAGTGCAGGGCGTTATATGTTTGCCATTGCCCGTCACTTAATTATGTATATATATATTTTTAAGTTCTTCCAAATTTCGTTCCAAATTTCCAAATGTAATCATTATGATATCGTAAATTGAGGTAATTACCTCAATTTACGATGTAATAACGATTTCATTTAGAACTTTCGCAAAATCTGCATTATTGTGGAAATGCGGGGCGTTACACGGTTCGCTATTTTTTCCTAATTCCTTTATACTTTCCCAATTTTTCACTGTTTCAAAATTTTCGTCGGCTTTTTATCTCCATTTACGCCAATTTCACGGTTACGGGTTGAACTTTCGTGAAATCCGCATTATTGTGGAAATGAAGCGCGTTATACGCTCTGCCATTTTTTATGTTTTTTTATTTTTCGTACTGTTTAGTTTTCTTTTTTTTTAAACTTAGTTCGACCAATTTTCTGCATTTACGCTATTATAACAACTACATTAGAACTTTGGCGAAATCTGCTTTATTGTGGAAATGAGGATGTCACACGGTTCGCCATTTCTCGCATTTTTTTAATGTCATTTCTGTTGTTTTATTTTTTAAATTTTGTTCGACCATTTACCCCCATGTGCGCTTTTAATTCGATTAGGTGTGAAACGTTCGCGAAATGTGCGGTACTGTGTCAATACAGGGCGCTGTTCGGTTTGCCCTTCTCCGTAATTTTTTAAGAGCGAAGCTGTTTAGCAAATCGTAATTTTTTGTTTCCGCAGATACACTCGGCTGGTGTCACAAGATAAGGGCACAGAGAATCGGCACTATCTTCTCCTATTGCTCCGTGCTGCCGGCATGATCATTGGTCAGTTCGCATTACGCTAGTTTACACAGCGACGGTTCATGGGCGCCGCCATTTTGTTTATGCGTTTTAGTCGTTCAACTCTGGTAGGCTTAGCTTGTCCTCCCTGTTATGTGGCTGCGCGTAGTTGACGTCGTTCCAAATGCGCATCCAAGATAACACGTGTAGAAGCATTTCAGCAGCAGAAGGCGTCCAAAGATGCCCTTTTGCTGCATCTTCGGTAGTGTTGTTAACGAACGATCTCGTCGACGTTAAGTGCGAGGCCGGTTAATCGTGTATTTAGCACGGCTAGCTTCGGTGGTATACCCCCAAGTAACTAATAATTGCGCCACTAGCGCCAATTTGTTCTTTGCTGCTTGGTAGGCCCAACTGTCAAACCAAAAAATAATACATTACTGATGCTGCTATGGCACTGCTTTCGTTGATGCGCGAGGAGGAAACGCCATGCCGCGGATCGTCTGCTATGGGCTTTACGAGAGCGACTGTGTTTGTGTGCCGCAAGCGTGAACACCGCGTGCATTTTTGCTTTTCAGATTGTGTTGCTGCGGCACATCTTGTTTTCGACAGCTTTCCGTTTCTAATTTGCTTGGACTCCCCGCACGTGCACAAAACATTTGTATGGATATCTTTCTTAGTTTTATATGCGCGAGCCAGCACGACCTGGAGCATTATAAGTTTGCAAGAAAAAGGAGTGGGCGGGCACTGTGGTTTACTCACTAATTATATTAGCAACGTATCGCAAGCGAAGTTGAATACATGCCACAATAGCACAGAGCTGTGCAACTCGTATAGTGAGTACAAATGTCCGCATTCTGGGTCGGCTACACGAACATCAGAGACATCTTCGTACAATTCATCGTATAAAGAAAATTGCTGCAGAGCTCACGAAGTTCATTTGCTATACACAATACAATTCTACAGAAACGATCTTTCAAAAAAACACGCATTTGTGAATAATAAGATGATTATGAAGTGAGATGACCAGCTCATTTCGCCACCATAACAACCGCTCCATATTCTTATTCTCGTAAACTTGCTAGCCCAAAAAACCCTTTATAGCTAGCGAATTTTCTGCGCACTTTCGCCATACGTCACACCTAGTAAATAGACGAAATACCACCTTGAATATCAACGAACAACATGTAAAAGCGAAACAATTATTGAGAGTGCAAACAATGTGCAAACAATGTGTCCTACCACAGGCTGAAAAGCTAAGCGCCGCTCGGCCGTCGTGCGGGTAACCCAAACTTCTCGTATCACGGAACGAAAGCGGTCACCTGCCACGTATATAATTATGGGGGCTTCTTTGGTGTTAATAAGCATACAAAGGTGCGAATGTCACTATAAGAAACTGATCGTCGGAACGCTCTGAAGGCAAACCACTTCGTCGAAGAAGCATTTAAGCACATTAGGCGAGTATGATTTCCAAGCTTTTCTCTGGTGGAAAAAAAATGAAGAGCAACCGCTCACCGAATCTATACCGAAGCGACATTTCCGTCTGCGTATTCATAGCGCAACGAACGAGGACAAGAAAGAGGACAGACAACACAGCGCTATTTGCACACATCCTCGTTCTTTGCACTATAAATTCGTCAAAATCACCACACCAACTTGCCCAAGAATCCGTAATCAGTCTGCGTGTCCGCTGGCATCAATCGGTTAGTGAAAAACTTTCTACAAGTAGCTTCACATGCTTACAACATTACTGACAAATGCGTTGTACCAAACAAAAAGAAGTTCACTGCAAAGCGACAGCAGAATATTTTTCGATTCGCCCTACAGCTTTTTTTGATAAAGATAGCGCTTGCTTCTTCATAGCTTTGGCAGAATAAGAAGTGGGCTGAACTGCTATCCGCTTGCAAGCGGAAAAATTTTGCTGTGCTATTCGTTCCAGAGTTGTCGCACCGCGCAGCATCGAAGCATACGTTGTGTCCTTTTCTCAGTTTATCTGACCTTTTGAGCCCGTTCGCACTCGCATACACCAAAAGTTTCACCTTCAAGGCACCCTACAAACTTCTACACGCGCACACAGTGAAAGCGGGAGGAGCAGACGAACAGGATGGCAGCATAAGAGATAAGAGCGAAAGCGCCGTCCTGCCAGCGCAACGAATGAAGCGAATAAATAAATAGGAAGCCAAAAAGGAAACAGCCACGAACACATTTTATTTCTACACATAATGGGACCACTCTACTTCATTGGTGCTTATGTTCAAAAGATAAAGCCACATATTCAAAAGTTGCTGAATTTTCGCTCGGCTACCAGCGTCATGGCGGCATTTTATTTTGGGATACCGAAACTAGCCGAAGTGCCTGCCCCGGTTTTGAGCCGCGGAGATATCTCCCCGAGGTAACCGGTGATCGGTGATAACTCTAAGTAATCGGGGTAACCGTCGCGAGGTGATCTCCCCGAGATATACATGCCCACTCTGCGCCACCAAACTTAAAAATGGTCGCACCCTTTCACCCCCGTCTCCATTGTGAACAAGGGAGCCGTAAGGGCCCCCGAAACGTCTTTATTTGTTTATTTGTTTTTGACAAGGCGAGTGCCCGTTTGTATTTCATCAATAAGTCACCCTCGCCTGACGAGTTTTCGTCAAACCTTGGACTATTTATTCTTTACCAGGAACACATAGTACGGGGTGCCATTGTTCACAGGCGGCTTTTAATTGATAATCCGGTTTATATGCTTGTTTTGCTGTTTTTTTAAATAAATTCTCAGTTCTATGCTGTAGGCGTGATTATGCTGACGCATGCGCTGGACGTCTTAGGCCTTTGCGCTTTGGCGTTTCCTGCCCAGGGCGATAGTTTTTGCTCATGGCGATGAAACCGGGGGGGAGGGGGGCGGTAGAGGTAGAGCTGCGCTGTAAAAAACCCCATGCGCTTGCCGAGCGCTGGGGGGGAAAGCTAGCAGACGACGCGGGGCGGGCACCGCCCTTATGATTTATGCGCATGTTTCTCGTTGACAAATCTCACCGACATCCGCGCACTGTTGGCCACGCGCTCACGTGCTCCTTCAAACACTGGAGCGGGCCGTAGTTGTTGATGTAGCACACGCTTCCACAGTATACGTCCCCGCGCCGATAATTCTCCGTTTTATGATGGAAGAAATGCAGAATAGGGCGGCAATATTCGTCCTGGGACGGGAAATGGCGGGAAATTTCTACTACTACGAAAAAATCATTGAATTGGGAGCTGCTTTCTTAGCGTCGGAGAAAATTGCAATTAAAACTTTCGTATTATGCACCTAACAATAACACTGGAACTGACTGAGACGCTTACTTGAAGACATCATATTATGTGACGCCTCGAATTGATCATTCCTTCAAACTTAGAGAATACCGTTCCAGTACTGGAATCTTTGCCAGTTCATTTTTTGTTAAATCAATACATGACTGGATTCGGTTCTCAAATGGACAAGTGCCCTCTGTAAATCAAATTTTGTTCTTTCTCTGTAAATTTTTTAACCTGTAACCCACCTGCTATAACGCCGCGGGGCGCTTCCGGTATACGTTGAATAAAGAATGAATAAACTGTGCAAATCTGTTCTATATCTGTGCTGCGGATTCTTGGATTCTTGTTGGAAATTGGCAGTCATTACTGACCTCAGTGTTTGCATCATCAGCCTCCTACCTAGACTGAGGAGACTGAAATTTTCTATCAAGGCGGTTACAAAGGACTTCCAGGTGCAATGGAATGGCCTTACAAAATCAGGAACACGGCGTTTCACACCGTTCCTCAGTAACATGTATTGAATGCAGATGTGCGCAACGATCTTTCACAACTACAACAGTGGTGCATTTACCTGAATAACCCTTTTGCGGCCTTCCAGGTCTGATATATTAACGTTAAATAAACACAGGGCATGAACGTACCGGTGTACACAATAAAACTCACGTGTTCTTTTTTCTAATTTTATAGGAATCATATCCTGGCCAAATCAGGCAATTTCATACTCAAATACGCACTTCATATTAGTATTATTTTTACGTCACTTATATGACTTCGAAACAAACTTAGGCTGTAAATTTCAGACAATGCGGGCCGTTTGCCGATCGTAAGATTGTTCTGTTGTGGTCATTTGGTCTGACACTAGTTGCTCCTCGAAATAAAAGCAAATATTTGCCTAAACAGTGTAAATTCTGACACACTGTGTCTATGACTAATAATTTTCTGAGCCAAGATAAAAAGTATTGTACAGTTTCTTGGCTGCTGCAATACCATAAAATGAGACAATGTGAAATACTTGCCTTTATATATACCTTTCTCATCAGTACTTCACAGAAAAATGTTTAACCATAGCCCTCACTGCACCTTTCATGCCTGCCAAGTACTGTTTCCGCGGTCATCGCCGATCCTCGGCGTTTACCCTACTTCCTGTCCCAAGGCGGCGCCAGGGATGTGACTTGGCATGCAAATGAAGAATAAAGGAGGCCACTGTTTTACTCTGCCCACACAAAACTACGAGTGGTTGCGTAAACGCGGAGTAAAATAACGTCTAAGACGAATTCCGCAACTCTAGCTAAAAGCAATGCTGCATGCAAGGGATAGAAGCAGGGAGCACTGACGAAGTGCTTTCTACCTACATTGAGCAACCGTCGGGGAAAAAAATTCGCATGACGGTAGAGATGACTCAACGCCTCTGCAGTCACAGACTGTTTATACCTAGCTCAGAAAGCATACGCGGGCAGGGCTTGGCGTCGGTTGTCAGAGCTTTGGAGTAAGATCACAAGAACGGAGAGATCAGCAACCGCGCGCAAATTTCACCGCAGAGCCCCGAATGGCGCAGATACGCTTGAAAACATTGTGCACCACGCCCCGAAAACATGGCGCACCACGCCCAGGCGTAGTCCAGCAAACATTCTATTAAACAAAACAGAAAAGCGCGAGCTCCGTCGTAGTGGGACACAATCAAATGACTACTGTTGGAAGATTGTTACTTACCAAAAATTCTGAAGACAGCAAGATTCAGCGGCGATCCCTGCCCGTCCTCGGAAAATTCCCCACTCGAAGAGCGGTGACACCTTGCAGTAACGGAAACCGCTGTCGTACAGAGAGGCAAGACGTGACGCAACTGACACAGCCGCTCGATCAAACGCACGCGCGGCCTGTCGAGTAGCGCCGCTGCCAATGGGCGATCGCGTCTCGGCTGAGCTTGCAGTTGCGGCCGTCGGTTTCTGCGAGGGCGCCGCCGTTCGGAGACTAGCCGGAAAGCCTCCATGCGGGCAAGCCGGTCGAGCGGTTGGCCCGAGCAAGTGCTCAGAAGCGAGCGCGTCATTCGAGTTAGTGCGTGCATGACGCCTGAAACGCAGGTGGTGCGACTACGAAATGCGATTGTCGTTTTAAAGACGATAGTCTTTCTTGGGCTACTTAAACCCAGAAATTTTGGTCTGTCTGTATGTCTGTATGTCTGTATGTCTGTCCGTCTGTCTGTCTGTGACCCGATTCAGCCACCCGGCCAAAGCAAAACAATGCCTGCGCAATAGTCTTATATTGTCACAGCTAAATCTACCCGTCTATGTCCGGTGGAATGTTCATACTTGTCAACATTGTTGAAGAAGAACAAGACATTACGCAAATATGCGACAACAAATCAATACAGAAGTGATATTTGCAGTGTTCCTTTATCAAAAATCAAACATGCTTGACTTCTGCGAAATTAAATACTTCATCAACTTCAGAAAAAGAATTCACTCCGCCGTCGCCTGCTGTCGCCCGCGCCACTATAGCTTCTGGCGCCATTTTAAGAAATCAACCGGCAACAGTTACGCAAGGTTCCACTAGATAGGTTCCACGTTCTGCTTGCAACGCACGTGGAGTAGGGAAACGCGGTTCTATAAACGTTGAAGTAGGGCGCCTCGATTCACGCTCGTCTTCGCCGTACGGCAGCGTTCGCATCGAGACACCCGGTTTGAAGCAGTGGAACGCGGGAAATTTAAAATGATTTAAGCAAACATTTGGCGTCTTTACCTTGGGAGGAGCGCGACGCAAGAGGAGCAACATGACAGGTGCGCGGGAAAGCGAAGGGAGGCATTTACTTCGCAAAAGCGGATAAAGACTATCGTCTTTTGACGCCATTTGCAACGAAAGGAGCAGATACGCGGCCATTTTTTATTCCGAGGCCTTTTTTGCGTGCGTTTTTAGCAGTAAGTCTCGTGTACGTGATGCAATGTCGAGAAACTAATGTGCTCCGATCTGCACCTGGAACGCTAAAAAAGACCCAGCAGTGCGGTACCACCAGTTTTCCTGCAACTCGGAACGTCTCTTAGCTTGGCTGAAGAATGTTTCCGGGCGAACGACCATCAGACGAAAAAAAGTTAATGGTAACCAAGCGACAGGTTGTTCTCTCCAAACATTTTACACAAAAAGAGTGCAGGAAAAGCAAAAGTGAGGATCTTAGTTCCGACCTCTCTACCGACCCTGTTTCCCAGGTACCAAGAGTGCATGCAAAAAAAAGCACCTGTGGTATTTTTTCGCGATGGGAATAGCCAGTGCAAGTAGCGGTCCAAGGGAAAGAAAGCCCCTCCGAAGGTTCCCTGCAGCCTTACAGTGGTAAAGTAGAAGCGCTCGCTCCTGAGCTCCCCGCATAAGGGTTCGTATAAAGTAGCTATTCAACTGATGAGAAATAAAAACCACTGTAGGCATCGTGGACATCATAGAAGAGAACAAAAAAAAATCGGAGGTGTGACTAAAACAAAAGATTGCCATGGGAACGCTACGAAATAAAGGCCGCCTTCAGTCGTACGAAGACGACCGGGAAATTTAATCTTTCGTGCAGCTTTTGGAAACCGCAAAAAAAAATGTACCCAAACTGCACGTTTTATTAGCAACCGTGTGGCTAATTTCAACTAGACAACATCCTCCTACTTTGAAGAAATTCGCGCGAATGCGTGCTTCGGAAAGCATGCTCGCATAAGATGTACGAATCTCAGCCCCTATATACGTCTTTTGTTGTGATTGTTTTTGGTGCCTAGTTCAATAATTGGTTTACCTGGCTTCGGTTCCAGCAACAGCGTTAGGCAAATTGGCTTAGATATGTTAAAACAACATTACACCATTTGACTTCCAACGGCTTTTTTTACTTCGGAGAATAAAAATACATATGAACCATAAATTCAAAGCTACGACTGACAGTGACATTTCTGGAGATTAAGTACACAGTGAAATACGGTAGAACGTAAAATAAAGGGTTAACACCGCACAAACACGACGACACAAGGAAGAAGACAGGACAAGCGCTGAACTACAACTGATTTTTATTTCGCCATGAAAGACAAATAAACCAAGACACATCCAATCACATGGCCCAAAACATATGACAAACACTTATCACGCGCCGCACCTTCTACGCTCGTTGCTCCAGATACTGTTTTTCTTTTTCTGATAGTGCAACAGATGGTCTGCTGACGCAGTTTCTATGAAGACGGTCAATCTCGAGGGCCTCGATAACCTCCCGTGTATGTCTGTCCTTCCCTCTAGCAATGACTGAGCAGTCCCCGAATAGCGGCACGCAGGCGCAATCTTTGCAGTGCGCAGCTAGGTGGTCCGAAACAGCCGTCTTTCCTACGATGTTTTTATGTTCTCTTAAGGCATCTGCCCGTCTGGCCGACATAGGTTTTTTCACAATCCAACGGGAGAGAATAAATAACGCCTTCATCACATTCAACAAGTTGTTCCCGGTGTTTCTTTGAGCACCCCCCTTTTCCTCTGCCACCGCCATTCACCATCGGACACAGCTTCGAAAGCTTGTTGGGAGCAGAGAAAATTACATCAACACGTGAGCGCATGCCAATCTTTTTGAGGTTATGCGCAACCCTGTGCATATAAGGAACCACCACAAATTTTTGTTTCCTTCGTATTATCTCCGGGCAGTACTGGTCACCACGTTTTAACTCTCTTAGTAAGTCACGAGCCACTGCGGTCAGCAAATGTTGTGGGTACCCAGCAGACAACAGGCGGTTGATTGGAGCCATGAAGCTTTTTTCTGCTGAATGTGCGCATGACTTCAAAAACGAATTTTTTAAACAAGACTTAACAATGCCCCGTTTTACAAGTTTTGTGTGATTGGAGGAATAAGTAAGTGGCGGCTTTGATACAAGGGGCTCGTACATCCAACACACATGTTCTTGAGTAAAATTAAACAGCATGTCTAGAAAGGCGTAAGACAGTCATTGAAAATCGCCAAAACACGGGATACCGAATCGTCAAACTTCAGTTTTACAATTTAAAACTACGAGGTGGTCGTCGACATACCTAAAAACACGTTTCACATTCTACCCAGATAAATGCTCACTTAAAACACGATCGTGATAGGCTAAAAACAAATCACTTAAAATAGGCGCGATGCACTTAGTACACAACCGTCTTTCAACGTACATAGAAGACAACGGTTACTTCCCCCACACAATTTACGGATTCCGACCACATCTCTCTATACAGGACGTACTGTCTCGGCCTAAAGAAGATGTAATTTAACGGCTTTTAAATCAGCACAAATACTCTATATTGACAATTGACATTAAAAGAGCATTTGACCACGTCTCGCATTCAGCCATACTGCAAGGGTTGAACTCCATAAATTTCGGGGAGAGACTATACGAATACATCAAAGCCTTCCTCACCGAGCGCACCACCACTATAGGCATTGGACACTACAATCTGATACATTCCCAGTATGCCCAAAAGGAACACCGCATGGGTCGGTAAACTCGTCATTGCTTGTTAATCTGGCCATGAAAGACCTGCCTCCCTAGCTCCTAAACATCCCGAAGTTACGGCACACCATTTATACCGATGACCTAACGCTGTGGACACTGACCGTCTCCGTTGGAGAACATCGAGAAACCCTACAAGAGGCAATAAATACAACGCAGCAGTAGTTACCCGCCTGAGGCCTCCGATGTGCCCCTGAAAAATCAGCATTACTAACACTTTGTAAATGGCTATCCAAAAAGAACGAGCCCACAATACCGGACCCTGCAGTTACCATCGATGGACGAACGATCCCCAACGTACAGCACCTACGTATTCTGCGGTTGACGATTCCCAGAGACGGATCAGGATCGCAAACCATCTTGCCACTTCAACGCACTGTTACCAAAATAATGCACCTTATACCCAGGATTTCCCACAGACGCTCAGGACTGAAAGAAAAGAATCCTATCCGCATAATACAGGCTATTCTCATCAGTCGAAGGGCTTGCGGAACACCCTAAGTCTGAAACCCGCCGAAATTGCCGAGCCTAATGTTATGATAACACAAGCAACCAAAACATCACTCGGCCTCCCCCCGAAAACGTCGAAGAAGAAACTCCTCCAACTAGGAATACCTGACACCTGGGAAGAAATATGTGAGGCACATCAGACTTCCCAATTCCGCCGACTACTTGGCTACCACGTTCTTTCCCAGCAGGACCAGAAAACGCGCATCCCACCCATCATTCGACAGAACATACGGATAGCACCCATCCCCCGTAATATACACCCCGAATACAACAACGCAAGACGGCAGGCTCGCATCGGATACATTCGCAAACGGTTTCAACACGTGCCGACCACCAGATACACAGACGCATCGCCCTTAGACGGCGCACGCAATCAGCATAATCGGCGCAGCAGGAAAAGAGCTATCGGTGGTGACCGTCCTAGAAAAATCAACGGAGCTAGCAGAAGCCGCAATTGCATTCGCAGCCACCACTGTAAAAGATTACATCCCCATCTTCGCCGACTAACAGACGGCGAGTCGCAACTACTTAAATGGAAGAATTTCAAAACCCGCCTTGCACATACAGCAACGATACTACCAATTGCCAAGCATAGACATCGAATGGTCACCCGGGCACACCGCCCTCGAAGAAAACGAAGCGGCTCCCGCCGCAGCCCGATAACATTCACACCGGGCCGTCTCCAAGAAGAAGCCATACCAACAAACAGATTCATGCGCAAAATCTATGCATTTTCACACATGCGCAGAAATATTGTCGCACTACAGACAGGCTCGTCGCAAATATCCACCCACTAGACAAAGAAGACGCCACCACGCTACGAAGACTTCAAACAAACACTTATACTCACAACAGCATACTTCCCGCCATGTACCCGAAACATTACATTGCCAACTGCAAACACTGCCCGCACACAGGCACCGTATACCACATCGTTTGAAAGTGCTCCTGCACGCCGGAACTCACACAAACCGCAATTTGTGTGTGTAAATCCTCGTCCTTGTCCCGCCAAGCGCCAGCAATGTTCCGAGCCCAATCCCTGCTTTCAGCAGTTGGTGGAGATGATGACCAATTCTGACCTCGCCGAACAACAAACCTTGGTGGAGAGAAGGGGTCCTGGACTGAGGGCTCCTCTCACCGGGCGGGCGCCCCTGACACCAGCACCTTGCTGTTTTATAAAAGTTTATTCCTCCTCCCTCCTCCCGTTTACCGTCATCGCACGGTGATATCCTTAACGTTTGTTTTGTGTATATGTATTAGCTAGCGACACTTATTAGCCATATTGTTTGGATAAATCAATAGTGAAACGTTTATAAGGGAATTTTTAGGCACAACCATTTTGTTCCGGAATACGGAATCAGCCCAATACTATTGGTTAGGGGAAAACCGCAAAACTACTTTTTAGTCGTAAGGGCTACACATATCAGCAACAAGCACTTGTATATATAAACGACTGAGCGAGTTGATGATGAATTTCCAAAAACACACTCCCCTTTTCTTGCATGGGAGTACAATTTCGCAAAATCCCACCTTACTGAGCCTCTACGTCATGACACCAATGCACTCCCCAAATTTCGAGTCTGTAGGTGTAGCAGCTCTGGCCGGGCGTGGATGAATCACTGTGTAAGTCAGTCAGTCACGCAGTCAGTCAGTCAGTGGGGAACTCCTTTTAGGGGTATAGACAGTCTTCAGCGCGGCGCCCTGGGCGCGGCCATGTTGGCCGGCGTGACGTCATTTAACATTGCTGGCTTTTTCTCGAGTTTCTCGCCGTGGCCTTCGCTGTTGCCCGTGCGCATCGGCGAGCGCCGGCGCGGCTTTATTGGCGAATTCGAAAATTGTTTTGGAGTGTTGCTGGATTGTTGTCCAACTATGTAGTGCGTACCAACATTCATAGGTTACTTAGTCACAAAAAATGCCACATAAAGGTCGTTTCAGCACTGTTTTTATTGGCCCTCGTCACCTAATTTTCTTTTCAACGTTTTCGTGAAAATACAGCCACCCGATGGCCTTCGTTTTTTCTTTTATTATTCCGACATACTGTTTTAGAGTAACAAAATAAAAGCCTGGGGGCTGTAATATGGTGCAATAAAGCACAATTCTGCGTTTATTAACGACGTTTTAAACCTTGCCTTGAACGCTTTCATTTCCGGCAAACGCTAAAATGGTTGGTTGTGGACGCACTACACTGTAAATATGCAGGGCCGTAGTGCAAAGCAACCCTGCATGGATGTGGAAATGGCATATTACCCTTTTCCCGCTTCTTCGTGTTTCCGTGTGCGGTGAAAAAGCTGCAGGGCTGAGCGTTATAATTGTAAGCTGACTTGCAGCAGACGTGGTCTGCCTTGAATACCTCTTCCGCATTATCCGCTGTTGCCTGTTCAGTACGTGCCAACTAACACTATGGAAACACAGATGTTGTAATTGCCATATGCGCATACGGCTGACGGAAACATCGAATTTATGCGTTGCTGTAACGACGGGTGCGCTCGCGTGCAAATCGCGAAATAGGACTAAGCGCGTACAGTGAAGTTTATAAACGCTCGAATCGTGTGATCAAGCTTCGTTAACACATACCAATACTTCTCGATCTGCCACATAAGGCTGCGAATGTGAGCATAAATGTAATTTTATATTATGCATTACGTGATAAGTTTGGTACCTCATGCGACATGACATTTTTTTAGTTTTCCTTTTTACTTGCATTTGCTCATTATCATTTGTCAGATTTGCTGAAGTAAGCTTCATTTTTTGTGACTTAATGGCTTGACTTCGATAACCATGCGAGCCACCGATTCGAACACTACATAGGATTTAATTACAGCGACTCTCCGACCTATACTAATACCGGCGCTAACATTGTGTCACCTAAATAAAATACTTCCAAAGTATTAACGCCAGACGCTCTAATTCCAGGGAAAAGCTATATTAGACGTGGGTTCGATTCCAAGCTACGGCAGCCACTTTCTGATGGAGGCGAAAAGCGAAAACGTCCGTGTGTTCGAGATTCCGGCGCAAGTTAAGAATCCCCAGGGGGTCGAAATTTATCCGGAGCCCTCCACTACGGCGCGCCTGAGCGCCTGTGCAGGGCCGCGCGTTAAATCCTACAGCCAATCAATCAATCAAAAACCTAGATTACCACCCGGAGCTTAATTAAATTATGTCGCAATAAAGAATAAAGCCGAGTGTATGAGGAAGATTTCCGAGAATTTTGAAATTATTTTGAAAGGCCTGGCGGACATCACCGCCAGCTCTTTGCGGTAAATGATGAAAGGTGCCACGCGGTAAATTTGAAAAACCTAAAAGTACGTCAGCAAGTGATGTCAGAAAACAGTCACGCAAGAATCATTGGCATGGCCATACAGACAAGTGGCAAAGCTTATCACGCAGTCGCCGAAATAAGGCAAAATTGTAGCGTAATCTACACTGGCCGAGTTTGAGCAGTTTCGCGTGGACCTTCAAGGGCCGTGTTGCGCAAGTGCGAGGAGCATTGGATTGGGTTAGATTGGATTGGAAATCCAAGCCAATTGGAGTACGGGTATGTAGAGCATTGGGTCGGCACATTCGTCGGTCTGCGCATTGCACAGGAGTGACGTCATAGCCACGCAGACGCAATAGCGCCGGCGCGTGCCCTGCTGTGCGCCTCCGTTGCGCAGTAGCCAAGTCTGACGCTGCGCCGGAGCGGATTGATAGCCGTTTCCCGTGTCTCCTGGAGAGCCGTGCTGCGCATGCGCGAGGAGCAGTGACTGGACTGCACTGGACCGGACTGGACTGGGCTGTATTGAATTGGATTGGGTTGAAAATTATTCTAGCAGGATTAAGCATGATAATCAGCTAATCCAAGAGAACCAGGAAACGTGAGAATAGCCCGGTAAACCATAGCTCATGAAACGTATATCCTGGCATAGCCGTGCTAAGCCACTGCTAATTTTTTTAACGTTACGCTTAAATTGTAGTGCTAAGCCACTGCTAATTTTTTTAACATTACGCTTAAATTGTAAGACGCCAATACATCGGACAGCACGAGTCAAAGAAGAAACAAAAACTTATACGCAGTGATCGCGAGTCGGGTATCGATCAGCCCGCCGTACCAGAAACGTACCCGCATGAAAGAAAGCCAAATAAGGACCATTGTCCCAAGAGAATATAAGGCAGCCCGGCGCGCCTGCACCTCAATTTTCAAGATCACCACAGAGGTACTAGATTGTATTGTAATAACTTCGAATATATATGACAGGCCCCTACTCTAGTACAAAAGGAGCCCTGCTATGAAATATATGCCGCACCGCCAGAGAGAAAAGGTCTGGACGCCATGATAGATATGTCGCCAATCCAGCAGTCTCCACTACATCCCTCCCACTAATGAAAAGCATAGACCCTGACGTCCACAAGAACAGCGAAATGCTAGGGTCAAATTGTTCCGAAGAAAGCTCCAAAATTATGAAAACACAGTATACGCCGACGGCAGGACGTTTGGAAGGACGAAGGCAACAGTTGTCGTACTGTACTACACTGTCAGTCACCGTGACTTCATTACCCTCCGCACACGGGAAAAGAAAAGCTGAAATCGTCTTTGCAATCTGCCTAACGGAACTATGCTTACACATCGTTACACACGCTCAAAAGGCCATTAGTTCCTTGTCTGCAGGCATAGTACCGAAACCACTGAGGAGGATTATCGGCGGGGATGTTTCGCCGGAGGACGACGCCACAAGCGGAGCAGGATAGTGCAGAAGTAGCCTACCTAAAAATCTCCGGAAATTTGGCGAGGCTGGCTTTGTTAGCGCTATTCCCAAGAAGGCCGTAATTCTTTCATTCTTTCGTTACATTATGCCCTCCTCGTATTGCTTTGTGCTGCTTTATTTTTTGTTAGAACAGCGTCATCTCAGTTCGATTTCAGAGCCAGCAGAATCCGTGGCGTGTTGTCGAACAGCGAACATGCCAGGTTTTTACATTGACATTCGCTTATTTATGCACGCAATAGCTGCTTTGCGCAGAGCATCACTCACTATTGTACTAATCCCTAATCCGTGCCCTTTGGTATAGCATCACCCAAGGGGCACGCGGTCTGGTAAGCTCCTGAATAGATGTGGATAGAAATATGTCCGAGTGGGAAACGTGATGAAAATTTATACTTACATATTTGTAAGTCCTCAACATAATTGCTTTGAGCGAGGCATTAGGCATCAGAGGTTGAAAATGCTAATAAAATTTCTCCCCCTCCTCCCCTCGCGGGAACCCCTGTGTAGATGCGACGAATAGGGGGTTCCGTTGCTGTTTCCGTTAGGTTGATTCTCCCATTGCGTGAAACGTGCCGTAAACCCCCTGCCGCGGCAATGGCGCAACGTGGCGCGGCTATGAAGCAACAAAATCCACTTTAATTCAATCCAATCCAAGCCAAGCCAAGCCAATCCAATCAAATCCAATCCAATGCCCCTCTCGAGAGAGTGTTCGCTATCGGAGAGGAGAGGGAGTGAGCGGCAGAGAGTGCAGCTCGCGCGGCGAGGAGAATGGGGCAGGGGTGTGGACGGACAACAACAACGCCGTATGGAGGGACAAGGCGAGTGAATGAGATGCAGTCGCATCTAAAAGTGCAGTTAATCTACGTACGCTGCAAAGCCCAAATGATTAAGTATTGACAGGAACGATGTATTCTGTTGCTTTACTTTTTTGTTTTGTTTTACCCGTACGGCAGCGCCAGGATGTGACATGTTTGTTTCAAGCAAATTGCGTGTATCCTTTCGCGTATTTTGTGTGTATGCCACACGGGCTTTTGATAGGGGCAATGTTTCACCCTGACGTCACAAGCCTAGAATAATCTTCTTTGATCGTCAGAGTTCTTGATGGATTTCTACAGTTCGAGATGCAATGGCTTCGTAAGATAAATGCTCGCAGGACAGACGCCGATGTATTTGATTCACAGACAGTCACCTGCGCCTGGCATTTTCTTCACTGCGCTTTCACCGCGTGCGTTTTCGTTGAGTTCTTAGAGGAGCTCAGGTTAGCTGCCATGAACTTTGTTTCTTGAAGTCACCTGCGTTATCCTTTACTACTTAACAACAGTCATGAGACGTACGTGACTTCTTGCGCCCAAAAGTTTACAGGAATGTTAAAACTGAGCTTCGATGCAGTAGTACAAACTACCGGAGCGCATGACCCGGCGGGGAAATGAATAGGGCGGTTTTTTTTATGAATGGCCGCAGGTACCAATCGACAAACATCTACCGGAGTGGCAAACCGGTCGACTAAGGCCAAAAAAGCAAGGCTGAAATCGCCTTCACCATTCGATGCATTTCAGGGATAAGCAATGTCCCTCTGCATCTGCTCAGCCATCTTGAGGTGCACGCGCCCAAAAATGAGCTCCGTAACATTATTCAATGCGCGACTCAGCGATGACTATCCTAATAGCTTTGAAAAGCATGAGCTTTGCACAAAATGAGTACAGAATCGCCACTTCACGCAAACCCAATTCTCATTAGGGAGCCCAAACACAACAGACCTTGTTGTTTGCCGTCTTTCCCCGGGAACATTGGGAAGCGCCCAAGCCCTCAGTCGAAGTGCACGGCAAGAGGAAGTGGTTATGTCAGGGATGTGGAAAAAAAATTTGTAGTGCGGAAGAGGTAACAGCGGTCAACAGCTCTATGCTAACTATCGTCGTGCAATAACGGCAAGGAAGATGAAGCACCGGTGAAGTGGAGAGGCGTCATCATCACCGTGGACCGCGAGAAGAGCGCGTGAGAGCCAGCCGTGTGCCCCGCTTGCTTTGGACTGCCTTCGCTGAGCGTCCTGCTGCATTTCCTTCGGCAATAAACCCATCTTACAATTTGTTTATTTTTGACTCAAGGTTAAGATTAGTTATGACACAACAAATCTACTTTCAAGAGTAAATTTTGTACTTAAGCACGCGCTTGACTTAGAAAAACAAGGCAGATAAATTCATGTGAACTGAAGCTAGGCGGAGTAAGAGGGCTTAATTGAAAAAAGGGCTAAATTGAAAGAGAAAGCAATACAAAGACGTGAGTCTGGCACCGCCTTCACATCGCCTGTTACGTATCCCCATTCGCATGCTTTGTTTCTGCTGTACTTACTCACCACGTACGCTCACAGCTGCTTATGACTCAGCCACACGCAGCGCAAATGCAGGCTACTGTTACATCACGTGTTACTTTTAAATTGCTCGTCACGACCGAACACGAGCGAAATACCGTAGCGCGCAGTCGGTGTAGCCAGCGCAGCGTCCTCTGGCGCTGCACGGAGCCCTCAACTAGCTAATTGTACCATAACCGCTTAGTTCACCTGCTTCCTTTTTCTAATGGCAGACCGTAGTTGAAAGCATCTTGACGTAAAGATTGTTACATTTAAGGAAAGCGCTATGCTTAAACTGCATTTCGATCATATGACCATAACTGCATTTGAGTGCAGAGCTCTGACCTTGCACAGGCCGTTTCCTCGACTCTGCAAGCTTAGTTGTGGGCCAAAATATTTTCATTTTGTGGCAAATGGAGTTCCGAACAATGTTAGTCGCTATGACTGTGAACTGGTCTCCACACCTGAAGCATATCCAAATCACCGCGATCATGTGCATTAGTCAGCAATGCAAACATCTCTGGAACGCGGGGGCATGTACCACCGAAGCCCCCCTTCCCTATTGCGCCGCCTTGTCAGCGCAGGAGGCCTATACATACATGCAGTCATTTGTACCTGTCGGCGGTACGTCACGCTTTATTAGGAGCCGCCGCACAAGCTCCACCCAGCACAGGCGGCGCCTAGCGCGGGCCGCCAGTCAGCCCTCTCGCACTGCTGGGGTTCTCGCGTCCGCCTTGCTTGCGTAGGCAGGCCAGTTTTAAAATAAGGGAAACGAGCCCTTCAAAGCAAGATGAGAGTGTGGGGGGGGGGGGGGGGGTGGCAAAACACTACATCCTCGCTCACAACAATGATAAAGATTTGCACCAAAGACTACCGGCCCGCTAGCGTTTTTTGCATGCGGTTCTGTCGCTGCGAACAGGCTCCTACGAGGCCTGTTTGCACAGAAAAGGCTTAGCATCGCCGCATATATTCCGTCACCTCTTTACAAATCCGACCCGATGACGACACCCAGCACCATATTTCACCGCACGATCAACTGCTTTCACGCGTTCCCAAACTGATCTGCAGCAATGGTCCTGCTCTGGCGGGCGGAGAAGATTTCTCTGCTACTGCATAAGCCGATTCGCGCATACACCGCACGAAGGCCTCCTTGCCCACAGTGCAGGCACATGCTTACCGTGGTCCCGCGCGACTGGCGTTTCCGCCTGCGGAGACGCTCAGTGTTTTAAAGCAAAGCTTTCTACCTCTACCAGCCAACGGTTCTTGCGTTGCGTGGCGACAAGAAACTCCCAACGCCGCTGCGGAAGAGGCGGGCGATTTTCACTCACGGAGCACACTGTAGATGGCGCGGCGATTTTACCCAGAGTTCCCCGCGCTCTCACGCAGGTGGGCCCATCGGCGAGACCCGGCTTTGTAGTCTGCTTTAGTGACGGTTGTTTTGGGGCTGCTTAGGCGCAGCTTCGCGTTCATTACGGAGTTCCTTCGCACGGCTTGATTAAATTGTTCGGCAGCACCTACTGGGTAACCCGAACACAATAGAATTAAGTGGTCGTACGGCGCAAGATACGTTAAATATTGGTTTGGCGGCGGGAAAACAAAATGTAGAGACCACATACAGACATCTGGCCGGTAGACAAGCAGTACCTTTCAGGTATTTCTTGCCACGAATGGGAAGCGTTTTGTAAATTTGTGAAAACCAATTCGGTTGTGTTTTAACAGGTATTAGATAAAGCGAAAGGAGCAACTGGTTCTCATAAATAGCGACTATGAGTTCCCTCAGCTTCCTCGCAATACTCATACATAATAAACTAACTAGTATAAATGGGAATCACTAAGCTTACATGCCGAAATGCTTTGTTGTTTGTGCATGTGTCGCGCGGTCGTGTAGCCCGGAGCTAGCACATCAGGATGGCCTGGTTCCGCTGTTCCGCTCTTCGAATGACGCTCCTCGCCGTTTTCTTTCCGCCGGCGCACGTCCGGCCTACAGCGGCGGCGTACGGCACTCTAGCCCGGCCGTGGCCGACGCCTCTGCATTCGGGATGCCGCCACTGCGAATTCTAGGTAACGGCAGGCAGAATCTCTGGTTTCATTCTTTGTAGAGCCACGTGTATGAATTCAAGTGACGTCGCATGCGCAATTTTTGTGGGTGTCTTTTACAGCTTCGCTTTCGAACCACCTTCACAGCGTAGATTGGAGCCAATTTTTTCAGCGTTATTCATATCTTGTAAATGATGCGCTATATCAAGAAACTCAGCTAAGCCGGTGTGTCGGATGGCGGCGATCGACATTCGTGCTAAAAAAAAGGCACTCCGGGATGGAGTGCGAGTCGCATAAACTGCCGCCTGAACCGCAGAAACAGGCACCGGCGGCTTTCCTGAAAGCCGGAAACTCTGACTGGCTGGAGCATATTCCAGCTGCGGCTATGCCAGCTGCGTGACAAAGGCTATACTTCATCCCCGTAAAGCTGCGTCATAGGTGGTCTTGAATTGCGACGAGAATTTACATATACAAAAGGAAACAATAAACGATGGTTTTTGCCTGTTTCTACACGGCCCCTCACTAATCAGAGGTGTAAAATTTTGTATATGTTGTCGTGAGCACATATTCTAGAGACCCCGCGCTTAAAATTGCAACATTCGGAAGCGTATTTGGGGCCCCTACTAGGTTACTCTTATTGCATGTGCGGTGGCGGCCCACCATCCGTTAGCGAAGTTTCGTTTTTCTGGCAGGCAGCGGCGCATTTCCTGGGAGCCGTCCTCCAACCCTCGTACCGCAATGCTGTTTCTTTCTCCGGAACGTGGTTCTGGGTTAATGCTCCCGGGTGGTGCGAAGGCGGGAAAATTGCAATTTGTTGGACAAACCTCCGTTCAATTCATCAGGAGAGGGGGAAACAGGGCAGTGAAGTGTGTGACGGGGGGCAGCAGCGAGCGGATAGCGGCTCCTCGGCCCATTATGACGAATCACTGCTCTGGACCTCCGACAGCTTTCACGTTGAGAGGCACTAACTTTTTTGCATAGAGCGCCGCTGCGTTTCATCTCACACCAGATAACGCGCGCCTCCGCGTATCGCACCCGTGCGGTTGGAAAAGCGAAAAGGTATGGAGCGCCCAGCTCATGCGTGCATCATGTTCTCTGCTCTTTGAGCTGGTGGCGCGTACAACTCCTTCTAGGAGGCAGGTCAGCAGGAGCATCTCCGTTGTTCCAAGCGCGAATGTAATTTGACGCGCAAGTGCAACAACTTGTCACGAACCTTCCTCGTGATGTTTAGAACAACGAGCACATTTAGGTCCCCGTCAAAACATAAGGTTACGATTTAGTGCGCAAGTACAACTGTTTTTTTTTTTTTTTTTGGGGGGGGGGGGGATCCGCTAAATTTTTCGACGATTTGTATAACTCACAACGTATATTTTTGTACTGCGCGAGTTTTATGGGGCAGAGGGATGTATAAGGCTTTCGCTTGAAAACTAGAGGCAGATTGAGAAATAACATTTATTAACAGGCTACGTGGTTTCTGTTTCCCTTCTGAGGTGTTTCGATCTTTCCGTCTTTGGCGCCTGCGTCTCTTCCAACACCTAGCGCCCACTGTATGAAAGTTTTTGAGACAGTGTGAACTTGCGCGGCGTGACCTACCACAGTTTGGAACTATGGTTCAAAATTTTAAGGTCTCCTTTACACTGAAAAAAGTAAAAGTGGTATGGTACAGACATGCGTACTTATTTGTGCGTAAGGGACATTTCAGAGACAACTGTACGAGAAATATACTGTTTGTAGAAGTCTCAGGATCGCATACATGGTTGTCTGCAGCAGTCTAGAGCACATGGCCTCAAGCTTTCCGAGGCATTTGTGACGGAGAGCAGGGTCTGATTACTTAGCTCTTGAAATTATGGCGTTGAATACAGGCGCTACAAGGTGTGGGCACATGCAATTGCTACGTGTTTGGCCGAGTACTATGAGCTCAGATACAGCCTTTGCCTGTTGGTTTCCGCGGACGGTCCTCTCATTAGTGCCTAGACGATGTAGACGTTAGCTATCCGGCTCAGAGCTGTGAGGTTAAAAATGCAGCTTGCATTACTGGACATTTTTTGTAAGCTGCATTAGCGGCAGATGATTACATAATCTCTTTAGGTTAATAAAATATAACTTGAGGCCGGAATTCCGGCACGAAAAGAATCCGGTTGTACAGGCCTATAATAGACCCTAAAAAGTGTAATTGTGGCATTATCTCCCGCCAAATATTGCCATTTAGACTCAAACACTCAATTGACGTTTGCGTATGCACGGAATCCAGGAAAGCGTTTATACTTGCAGTGAGAATGGTTCGTGAATTTTGTTCTGTGGGAAAGTAACTTTATTTTCTGCGGGAAAAAAAGCACACAAGACATGCCCTTTTATGACAACATTACGTGAAATATAAGGTCATTGGACAATAAAAAGAAATGTTAGAAGCCATGACAACGCAGCCCCATCTTACTGCTTGCAGTTGTCTTTTCTTTCAGTGTATAATTATGTGCAAAACAAAACGAGCTCGTGATGTCTACCAAAGTTGGCGGAGCGTGCTTGTAGCTCAGGGAGCCGCATGATCTAGTTCCATCTGGAATATAAGGATGCTTCTCCAGAAGCTCTGGCAGTTCTTGTAACCAGGGTGTCGAACCGGAATTTTTTCGGGTTCGGTTCGGGTTCGGGTTCAAGCCTTTCGGGTTCAGTTCCGGGTCGGTTCCGGAGCACCATTCCGTTCCGGTTCGAACCGGTTCGAACCGGTTCAAACGGGTTCAAACGGGTTCGGAAAAAAAAAGCAGGAGTGTTTTTTGTGTATAATTTTTTAGTGCTGCGTTTTCGTTTCATTGTAACGTCGGTATAAAAACAAATTCATAGTGTAAGTTTCTTTGTGCAAACTTTCTCATTTTGGCATGAATAAAAAGACCCTTTTTATCAATTTTTTTGAAATCTCAAATGCTTCCAGAACGTAGTCAACGAAAACGTGCATAGATTATAGAGGGTCGCAAAACACCTCAGCCAAAAATTACCGTTCTATATCTATTAGGCAACTTTGAAACTTGCGCAAAAGATTTTTCTCTCTTTCCCTTGTTCGACCGGCGGAGAAACGTCATTACAGCAGTGGAGGGGCTATTCGCCGGCTTTCCTTCAGCTGCAAGGATGAACGCATTCGATAGCCACGTAATAAAATTAGTGATGCTTGCACTATATAAGCCGCGCAAGGCCTGGAGGATTTCTTTCTATGTAAGCACTGAAGGACACACCGCCACGTATCAGTAGGTTTGAAATTGTTTATTTACATGTTCCGTTGTCGCGCTTCACTGTGGAAGTAGTAGTCGTCGTCAAATCCATCTATATCGTCGTCATCCTCACGCATGACTGGCGGCCTAGGATCTCTTTGTCCGCAAGCTGTCACACGTGTTCGAAAGTGGAGCGCGTCAACAGGTGCTAGAACCGGTGGCAACAGGGTCCGCAACCGGGTCCGGGTCCGGGTATGTAGCGCGAGCTGTCTTGTGCATCCTACTTGAGGCGCAGTCGCACATGAACTGTTTTTTTAGTATTTTTTTTTTCCGAGCGCCGCGCGCAAGCCTGAACGATGCCAGGCGCTCCACGTAAGGCGCCTGCTCACGTGCGTGGTAAGCGGCTGGAGTAACTATGACCCGGAGGTTTTCTGATGACGCCGCACACATTACAGACAGCAACAACAGCTTCGCTGTTAACAATGGTGCAGCTTGCACTTCTGGCACAAGGCTGGAGAAAAAGTGGAGCTGAGGGTCATCGTCGCTTTTCGGATCTTGCTCTTTTCCTAGGTTTTGCTGGGCTCCGCTCAGTTTTTTAGGTTTCGGGATGTTCTTGCTAGGCTAAGCTAGGTGTTGAGGGGTGAGGCCAAGTTTACCCGGTCTTTACAAGGCCGTTCCGGTCGGTCGCCAACACTGACAGCGGATCCCAGGGGGAGGGAAGAAGCTAGGTCGACCTTCAGCTGCACTGTTTCTCCAGCCTTGCGCCAAGCTTCGCCAATTTGTTTTTGCGTTTTAGTAGCCCAAAAAAAGACTCTCACCTTTAAGATGGTATATAGCAAATGGTGCGCACAGGCATATGCCCATTGGGCTAACAGTAGAGCAGGCGCGAAAGCCGGCTTCACTGTTATACAATCATTTCTGCGGTGGTGCACCAATTACGGGCAGCGCAGGTTTTGTTCTTAGTATTTTTTTTTTTTTTTGCAAACGCCACCCGACCAAGTTCAAGCTTAAGCAGCTCCGCTGTTAAAAGAAAGCCACAAAAGCAATGCCGAAATGAAAGGCGTATCTGCTGCGACGAGCAAAGCAGGCAGCACCGCTCCATGCTGCGATACGTAGATCTTTCGCAGTGCTTCCAGACGCGAAGCAAAGAGTGAACGCGTTTATCGGAAGCTTTGCCGAGTTCTTTTAACTGCACAATCCACTGCAAAATGTTTTCCATTGGAAGTCAACGATTACAACAATAACTTAAACGATATATAAGGCTCACAGGGACACTTAAGGCTGCTTGTGTGTGTGAATGTGAAAGAATTACTCTTTATGACCGCAAGTTTCTTTTTATTAATTCAGTTGGGCCATTTATATGATTCAATCTGAATTTTATTCTTGGCTCATAAACCCGCAGTTTCATAAATAAAAAAATTAACTGACTATTACGATACACCTTAATGTGAAAGTTGAGGGAAACACGAACTGCCGTCTGCTCGGGGACGGCGTATAGCGCCTGCGTCTCACGAAGTAATCGCGTCATCAGCGAACGCACGACGGCACGCGCTAAGCTCTGGCGTTCTCTCGTAGCGCGAGCAGTCGCCGGGGAGCATGTCTCGCGCGGCTTCAGCATACCGTCCTCCCGCTCACACATTTGCCATACTTTCATCCTCCACTTTCACGTTTGCTTTATCTTCGGTGGCTTCTCCGTTGCCTCGGTAACAACAAGGCCGACCCTGGGAGACTACGCAAAACGAGAGCAACGGGTGCTTAAAAGCTGCTATCAAGAACATGACTCTATGCAACGGCCGCGGTACCGCCTAGTGTTCCACTCCGCTCACCGACCACCTCGTCTTTAAATAACGCCTCCTCGCCGCAGTCTTCTGGCAGGCAGGCATGTAGCCTCCTGGACAGTGGGCAGCGCCCCTGTGCCGCCTACGCCACCTCCGCCTCCCCCTTCTGGGATCCTCGCCTGAACCTTCTGGCAATGGGCACCTTTCCTGCATGCTAACCATTGCCAGTCCGTCCACAAAGTAGGTGACCGCCCGTCTACCATATTTTTTTGGTTCCATCGAGTGTCGCCGTGGTGCGGCTTTGCATATCCCCCCCCCCCCTCCCCCCTGCGTGGCTGGTGACGGGCTGCCCCTCGTCTCCAAATCACGCATCCTCCCCGAAATCTCCTGGCTGGTGGGCAGGTAGGCAGGCAGGTGTAATTTACTGACAAGCGGGCACCGTTTTGGCAGGACAGGCAATTTCTCTGGGTAACAGAGAGCCTGCCCGACCGCCATCGTATTTGATACCACCAAATATTCACACAAGCACACGCGCGCATACGCGTATTTAAGCACAATAAGGCTAAAGAAATCGCATTAAAAATTGGTTGACCTGCTACGCTTTTCAAGTACCTATAGTTTCCGCTGACCAAGTACCGGAAGCGCTTTGGAATATCGTCCAGCATACCCTCACATCCAGGAAAAGATCCACTCCAACGCAAGGAGAAGTGCACGCGTTGGATGACATGCAGCTCGCGGAGCCCCATCGCTAAGTTCTGCAGTTAGGCCCAATGATTGCCTTTGAGCGCCGTTTTTAAAAAGTGGAAAACGTTAGCTTATTGGCCCGTGCCATCGCTTGTCATGTTCCCAAGGGGGGTAAGCAGCGCCACATCGGGGAGTGCATGCCGTCGTGCGGCCCACAGTTAGTCCCCATATAAGCTTCAACTGGAACGTTATGGTGGATTACATGGTAAACAATGACCTGAAATTGCTTTTAACGGGTGAAGAGGACCAATACGTTGTTTTACCGAAAGGTATGTTCTTTGAGAATTTGAGTGACAACACCGCTTGTTTGTGTCCCCCCCCCCCCCCCCCCACCTCCGTGTCTTCGCCTAGTTTTTGCTCTGTTAGCCATCAGGGAACAGCACCAACTAGATCCAGCAGTTGATGATGTCCTTGGAGGCCTTCACAAGGGGGCATGGATGCATTCGAATTAATAACGCATTGAAAGCATTACACAATATTAAACATGTATGTACATGGGAACCACGATGAATGAGCCATGATATGCTGCCTCGGATTATACGTTCAAGCATAACTTATTCTAATGCTAAAAGAAAATTGGGGAAATGACCAGTATCTAACCCAAACTGATAGCTTATACGGACAACTTTACATTATATTGAGGGTTATAATAGGAAGAAAAACTGATAGGTTGTGCAACTACACACTATGCGTAATATTTGGTGGCGCTGTCAGGCGAGTGGTAAAAATACCTTCACACACAAGGTGAACCACCATAATCAAAAACTAGAAATTAGAGTTTTGAAGCCCGCAACCGGTTCGGAACGGTTCCTTCAATTCGTTCCGGTTCGGGTTCAGTTCCAAAATGGCGGAAAATATACGGGTTCGGTTCAGTTCCGGTTCCGGGCAAAAATTCTGGTTCGGTTCCGGTTTTCGGTTCGGTTCCGGTTCCGGTTCGACACCCTGCTTGTAACACAGCTGATCTAGAAACGTTTCCTCACAGACAGATTGACGCTTACGTGTGGCTCTGTCACCAAGCAATGATGGATCTGTCCCGAAATCTGTCTTCAGGGATAGTGATGGATCTGTCCCGGTCTTTGCAAAATAGCTCAGCATTCTCAGTGGCGATAAAGCTCTCAACAGCTGAATATTTACTTCCACAAGGGGCCCTGTTGCTGTCTTTCGACTTTGTGACGCTTGCTGAAATTAAAAGTATTAAAAGTACAAGCAGAGTCCTTCATTGCTTCTCTGGTCATGAAACTCCCGGCCAAGTTTCGTACGGGGACAAAGGCTACCGCGAGGGGCGCCACCGCAGATCGGAGGGCATCGGGCGGCCGCCGCTGCTCTGTAGCCAGACCGGCAGGCAGGAACGCAGTAGCAGCATGCCCGTTCGCACCAAGTTTTTTCGCCACTCACAAAATGATAAGTGCATTTGAGCGGCCCAAGACACGTAAAGCGAAATCGCACTGCTGATAAGACGGCGAGCGTCTGTTTTATCTTACTCCGTGGTCCGTTCCCTGCCAAACGCGCTCTGACCACGCCCCCGGCTGCCCTCCGATAAACACCAGCGCCGCGGCGTGGCAGCGTACGAAGCTCTCCCATAGCATGACGGCGAAGTTTCATGACCAGAAAGGCATTGAAGGACTCTGGTACAAGGTTGAACGTAATAAAAAGAACTGATATAAAACAAAACTGAATGTTAAATAAGCACACGAATGTACCAAGCCACATTCAAACGTTCCCCGGAGTAGAATAGTTTGCGCTGCGGTGTTTTTGTTAAATAAGCACATGAGTGTACCAAGCCACATTCAAATGTTGCCCGGAGTAGAATAGTTTGGGCTGCGGCGTTTTTGTCCACTGCAAAATTTTTAATGCCTCCGAAGTGCTTGTTATAGTAGTTTTCATCAGTTAGCCGCGTTAATTAAAGGCTAACAATGTTCTCTGGTACAAGAAGCGCAATTGGTAATGTCTCCTTCAAGACAAACCCACGCTTCAAATGCAGCTATTTATTCATTAAAAGAACGAAACTACCTTCTCAGCTCTTCACAACAGCGATAAATCCGATATACAGTACGGTGAAGCGTAATAATTCTGGATTAATTGCTGAGTTATTCGGTTCTGCAGATACTAATGACTAGCGAAGCGGCTGTAAATGAAACTATGCAGTAGCTATGCACATCATACCGATTAATAATATTTGAAAGCACTCACCTTGCAACTAACCTTTATAGCTAGGTTCCAAATGCTCTTCAAGGTTTCCCGGCACGGCAGATACCAGCCGTCACGACAAGACTACTAAAGAAGAGCCCAATTGTGCCGTTCCTTCTCCATACCAGACCTGCAGCATCTTGCCACGGTGGTGTACCCGTAATCAGCGGCTGACTGTGCACGTGGTCGTTTCGTCACCTTAAAACTTCGGTGTGTCAGATGCTGACTTGGAATTCATCTGGGAGGGATCTTGACCGTGAGCGACGTGCACAGTTGTGTCACTTTTCGTGTCTCCTTTTCATGTTTTTATTGCGTTAGCAATGAATACAGCAAAAGGTATAGCCGTTTATCTGCTGACATCACGCGATAAATGAACCTACAACAAAAAATCTCGTGCACGCAGGGATGTCGTTAAGCCATTCCGGCGGCGAGGTTCGCTGCGGTGTCGCCGCGTACGGGCCTCTCGCCTCTTAGGTGCTGGGGTAACGTCAGAACGAGGTGGTGGCAGGTCGGGCACTGTTTGCGCGTCTCGGCATGTATAGCACGGCGCGCGGATTCTGTTCGCAAACGACCTGTGCGACAACCACCAACTTGCGGGTCTTTAAAAGAAGAAAACACAACATTGGTTCCAAAATCAAGAAAACGCGTATATAACACCAAACGGTAGTTTAGGCGCTAATAACCCGTAGAGTCCGGATCGTCAAAACAGGCGCTTATAGGCACAATAAAGTCTTGGCTAAATGTTTCCGTTTCATGACATCAATCTTGTGTGTAAATAGGTTTAATATAGGTTTAAAGACGTTCGAAGAACAAATAGATATTTTGCCTTAAGTTTCGCTCTTTCAACATGGCACTAGGCCTTTACGGTACGGAATATTATCCACTTGTGAAAAAACAACGCGAAATTTACCTTGAACACCCAAGTCGGTAATACCCCGACAGCCGACCACTACGGGCGTGTCGGGCATGGCCCAAAATGATGATGATGGTTTGATGTTTATGGCGCAAGGCCAACTGGGGCAAAGAGCGCCAAAACAATAGTCGTATATGAGAGGTGATACCTTAAACACTAAGTAAAATCAACAAAAACAAAAGTAAAATCACAAAGCGACAATGAGCATGGCTGGTGTATAGGGCCAGATTTCATGATGCGTGATAGGAAATGAGGTTTAAAAACTTGACGTCCGACAAATACTCAAAAACACGTTTCACGGAAACAATGGCTTCGTCACCTAGGAAAAACAATGGATGTAGGGGAATATGTTGTCTGTAGAATTCTCTGAAGTGTTTGTGTCGTGTTGTGTGAAGTGCCTTGCATGTGATTAGTATGTGCACTACGGATAGGGCCTCTGCGCACCTGCTGCACTGGGGTCTAGAAGATCCCGTCAGCAGATACGAGTGCGTCGCATGGGTGTGCCCTATCCGCAGCCTACCCAAGGCGACTTCCATGTGTCTGTTGCGTGAGTCAGCTGTGTATCGTCCCAAGTGTGGCTTTATTACATGTAGTTTGTTGTCTGTCTGTTCGTCCCAGTGTGTTTGCCATGTTCTGCGCAGGTGTTGTCTTATGTGTGGTTTGAGGTCTGTGTAGGGTACGGTTGTTATGTCTACAGTGTTCCTGAGTGCAGCAGCACCGGCCCTCTCGTCTGCCAACTCGTTTCCAGCGATCCCAGCGTGTCCTGGAACCCAGCAGAGGAGCAACTGATGCTTCTGCGCATACACAGACATGATAGTGTTAAATACAAGATTAACTATGTGGTTTTTGGGGGGCTTGTGCGATGACAGTGCACGAACAACACTCAATGAATCTGTATAGACGATGGAATTGGGAATTTGAGTTTCAAGAATGTGTCGTACAATCAGTAAAATCCCATACGCTTCTGCTGAAAAAATTGATGTGTGCACGCTCATGGTTCTGGCTGCATTGAAATTAGGACCATGAGCAGCGCACGAGGGCATGGCCCAAAAATGGACTGCCACGGGATAATTGAATGAACAGCCGGTTATTCTGTTCAGAAGCGTGAATGAAATTTTTGCTCCAGAAGTTTCGAAATTTTCCGAAAATCCTCTACACGTGTATCTAGGGCTTCAAACTTTGTATCGGGGAATGCGCTTTTGGTTAGTTTGCCTCTCTTCGGTTCCTTGATCTTGTCGGTTCATCTGTGTCTTACAGGGATCAGGTTTTCCAATGCGTCAAGACCATTTCCCTGCCAGCCACGGTTAGCGTATGTTTCGGTCTTTGTGAAAAAAAGCATCTTTGTCCTGGGGCTGCAAAAAGAACACGCCGGGATGGAATCCGACACTGTCTGGAAGGTTAGCTCGTCGCTCAAGTGGTTCGACCACATATACCACCTGGAGATTTAGCACAAGCATGGCACCACGAAAAAGACCCGCGAGGCCAAGTGGGAAAAGTCCATCACGAGATGGTTCGACAAGAGGGGCAATTTCATTCATGATCTCTTCGAGCCTGATGTGTGCAAACTACGTGACAGCCTGGTGGGAAGCAAAAAAGAACAGTGAATCGCTGAGCATGTTAACGGGCTCTTCTGTTCCGCGTCTCCTCGGGGCGTCAGTGAATAATTGTGTAAAGGTAATAAATTATCAGCGAAGTGGAGCATGTGAAACAGAATTCTAAATTTATATACTGTCTTCCTTTTTCTTGTTTCAAATGCACAAAGACTACAAATAGTATAAATCGAGGAAGGTGTAAGCATGTATCTGTTTTACCGAAATATATTTGCGATAACTTAGGAACCCGCGGTTGGGCTAGACAAGAGCTCATCTGACAATTCCTAGTTCATGGGGAAAGGAATTTCTGAAAAATACATTTCAGCACAGATCTAATATTTTGATGGAAGCTCAAATTTTATCCTGTAGATATTATATACCGCCGCCACTCGTCATAAAATGAGATCTCCACAATAAACTTGCCTTGGTATTTCTTCTAGCGGCATCCGGGACAAACACCAGACGGAATCCTTGCCCGAGAAAAGCACTCCTCTAAAACCCGACCTGTCGGCTGTTCCCTGGGCGGTATGCAAAACCACCGTTTGAAACAAAGAGACTAGTTGGCACTATGAGAAGAGAACTTTTTTTGCTGTTTCGGAATTTTACCAGTCTTCCCTCATCTGGATTTTATTTGCGACGATATTGGTGGCCGCGCAGCTCCTCCGTTTGCCACGAGATCCATCTACAGGACTTCTTCTGGATTGGATTGGGATTAAGGGAGATTATTTAAAATATAATGATCCTAAAACTCGAAGCTGCAAACGTGTAGTTAAATTGGGTTAGGCTCGGATACATCGAGTTTGGTTAGTCCTGGTTAGGATAGGCTATATTGAGTTATACTCGATCAGGCTCGGTAAGCACTGCTTGTATACGGTGGGATGATACATTTAGCCAGGTTAGCTTACTTATAGCCCTCACTTTTTTTTACTGCCAGGGATGTGCGGAGAAAATAACGAGATGCTTATTTCCAGGGCATCGTTACATGAATTTATAGGCGAAAAATAGGCGAGTGTCCGCCCAACTTTGACTAGATATTTCTCCGGGTTCCGGCCGAATAGACACTGCCTAAACGCTAATATTTATGTTTGCGCCGTTACACGTTAAGCTTTCGCTTTTTTCTGATTTTAAGATGAAAAAAATGTGGGTAGGAGCCGTTTCCCAATTTCTGCCGACGCGATTCTGTAAGAATTCTCCCCTTTGTGGGACAATACCATGTTTATTACTTCTCTCACCTCGTGATCCTCCTCAATGTTCTCCTTCCGCACATTGGCACATATACAACAATGCATATTTCTAACAGTGCCCATACACCATGAGTCTGTCAGATGTAACTAAAATATAAGTGTATGAATCAGCGTTTTTGAGCTAATGTGTGTTCTTAAGGCTTATCCAAAATTACAAATAAGCGAATTTAGGTCACGGCCAACCTGGCTGAGCGGGAATGTGCTACAATAAGAAAATGGTATCGAAAAGGTAACGGGCACAAATTACAGTCAAAGGAATACACTATCACAAACAGGCAAGGGGCCTTGTCCATTGTTCTTGTTTCTTCTTGTGTCTGTTTTTGGCTCGGACAGTAAAACGAGTTCAATATGTCAGTGTCTTCCCCATACAAATATGTGCGCCTTCCCCATGGCTGCTGCATTTTGAATGCCTTCAAGACAGGAATATTTGGTTTTCACTTGAGGCGCAACATACAGCTATTTTATCAGGTAAAGTTAGAAGTGCAGTGGACGGAAGTGCTGCGGGATCGTTGTTTGCACAGATGCTCGAACGGGATCTGTTTGAAGAGCCTCAAGGCTTTCGAAGTCATCCCGCTGTGTCTCTGTAGTGTGGAGTGCTGTTCTGATTATGTCGAGCGCCGATGTGAGCTCAGCTCTGCTTGGAGGCACCGCCAATTCATCATCATCGAACCTGTCGCCACCAGTGGTACTTAGCCGGACGATCTTACGTTGGATGGCTTCACATATTTCCTTGTCTGTCAAGACACCGTAGGTTGGCACCTCACTGTCGCTTTGCCCGAACCCTTTGAACATGCAATGGTCGTCTACGTTTAGCCTGTTTCACAACGACTGCAGTTCTTGCGCATGCCTTTCATTTGCGTCCCCTTCCTACAATGATGGTACGGAATTCCCTGTTATGAATACTCCAGCTTTATGAAAACAAGCACTGATATCTTGCGATGACGCAGCGTACCGGGCGGCAGCAGTACTGTGGACAGCTTTCAGCAGGTCGACATTTGCGAGTTTTGTAGACTCCGCATGGGGAAGTGTAAATAACTGATACTGCGCTATTTTCAGATGGTAGTGAACCTTCAACGAGCGAATATTGCCTTGATCAAGTGGTTGCCGTTTACTTGCAGTGTTAGGAGAAAAGAACTCCAATTTGATGTTCAGCAAAGGGGCGAAAGGCAAGTAGGGTGCTATGAGTATCGATCCAACCGCAGGAAAACACGCATATTCTTATATCGGAGCGTTGAGTCCCGAGCACGGAGAAATGAAACTAAGACGTCTGACGTCATCCATGCTTTCGGGGTGCTCTTCTAAAAACACGGAAGTGACGTGACGTTCTGGAAACAGTGAGGATTTCTAGACTTGCACAGAGCAAGAGCGGGTAGCTTCTCCCTACCATCGGCATTGCAACACAGGAGAGCTGCAACGCACGGTGTATACCTTACGACTGGAAGGTGGGAAGTCATTTCCCACCTTTAAATCAGGAAGTAGGAACTCACCACTCAACTATCGTCCCGCATCTCTTACGAGCATTCCCTGCAAACTCATTCACCACGTCATTTATTCAGAAATCGTGAATTTATTACATTCCAAAAAATTTTTCCACCCTCCCCAGCATAGTCTCCGCCCAAACTTTCCATGCGAAAAACAATTGGCCATCTTCCTTCATGACCTCTATTACAACCTTGACGCTAGCCTGCAAACAGATGTCATATTTCTCGATTGCGCTAAGCCCTTTGACAAGGTTTCCCACCAACGTCTCTTACTAAAACTTTCTCAGCTCAACTTAGACCCAAACATTCTAACTGGATAAAATAATTTCAAAGTAACCAGCATCATCGCGTAAGCCAACAAAACTCTTGGTTTTCGCAAACGTCATCTGCGCCATGCTCCACCACACGTCAAGCAACTCGCATTCAAATCCCTTGCTGTTTCCAAACTTCAATACGAATGCGCCATCTGGAACCCACACCAAATATATCTCATCAAAGCACTTGAATCTGCTCAAAACCGCGCTACCAGGTTCATTCATTCGGCATACTCTTACGGTATCAGCATTTCATCATTAAAATCACAATCAGGACTGGAGCCTCTTTCCTTACGACGTCGCATCGCCACCCTTTCTCTTTTTCATAGATTATATTATTCTTCACTTTTATTCTCCGCACCTTACATAATCCCTCTGACGTACATATCTCATCGCACCGGTCATGCATTCCAAGTTTCAAGTCATGGCTCCCGGTCCCTTGCCTTCGCTGCCTCCTTTTTTCCTCGCGCTAGACTAACGGCGTACCCCACCTTATCGCCGCCATCACCAGCCCATCTTCTTTTAGTGCCGAAAGAAAGCGCTTATATATCATGTTGTTTTTGTGTCGCTAAAAATTACTATTTTCTGTGCTCATACCAGCCCTTATATAACACCCCCTTTTAGGGTGTTTAAAAAAATTAAATGAAATAAAATAAAATAAAATGAAACTGCTACCCTTGTGTGGCTGACTTTCCCACCACTGCGATTTTCACCACTCGGGTTGTACGTCTTAATGGGCAGCTGCTTGAATAATACGGCTCTCGTCACAGTTGAAAACGTCTATTGCAGCATACCCTTCTAGAATAGCATGCAGCAACTCGTTTTAACACGAAAGTGTTTTATGCCGGAATATACACAAGATTTCACTGATGTCATATCCGTCACGGAAACGGCGCCAGTACAACAAACACAAGAGAAACGGCAGAAAACGTTTCATTGACGCGGGTGGTGCTGCCATCTAGGAGAGGTGAGGCAGAGTAGTGCATCATGACGCTAACGAAAACTGACGGTTGGCGCCTCGTTAGGGCAGCGTCAGCTGCGTCGTTCCTCAACGCGATGGCGCCGCAAAAAGGCAACGACGCCGATGCGCGAATGCCGTGAACGTGGCTGATTTGGTGCGAAAAGAAATGTTAGGCTATGTCCGACTACCGACGCAACAGTCATATCGTGATCCATGGACGTTAAAAAGCGGCATTCAACCCAGTTCGGTTCGCTGAGGCGGGAAATGACGTCATTCTTTAATGTTATTGCGACAGTTGTGGCAGCAGTCTGACCCCCGCCTTAGCGGGAAGCGGAATGCGTTCGCGCGTTCACTGTCCAAGCTACGAACTCCGCCTCTAGCGTTCCACAAGCTGAGCTAGTGGCAACGCAACCGTCTGCCGTGCACGCCACGAAGCGGGACCGAAGTAGTCGCACCCTTGCCGAAGCGACCCGCCTTTTTTGCGCTTTATAATCCCAAAATACTAGTGCCTTCGAAATGGTATAATGACAGGTGCGAATTTGCATGCGTCCCTTGTGCTCGCACTCGAAATGGCTGGAAAGCCGGCTTCCGGCTTCACTATTTAATACCTTATCTTCGAGGGCGCACCCGTCACAGGCACCGCACCCCTTTTTCATGTTTTTTTTTTTTTTTTTTTGCTTATGCCGCCGAAACTACACACTTAACTTTTTTTTGGCCAAAAAAGGGTGTAGGTTAAGTGGAAAAAGGGTGCTTCGAGCCTATCCTACTGTTTTTCTTGAATTTCAACACCCATTTCTTAGCTCTAAAACCTTTTCGTGTGAAAAAAAGGGTGTTGATCAACTTCAACACCCTTCGTTTTTTTTGTGTTGAAATGGTGTGAAAAAGGTGTTCAGCTGTTCATTGAGTGATACAATGCATTCGTGTATAATTGCACTGTAAAAGACAAGATCCCCTCATACCTTCGTCTACTGGTAAGAAATGTTCAAAACAAAAAAATGTTCTTCTGCAATGACTGCTCGTTTCCATATACGGTGCGCCCCTTGCCCCAACTTTAGCTTTGGCGCGTGCAATATTAATTTAAACCTTTAAAATTAAAAAGACTACTGTGTAGCGAAAAGGTTGTTGAGCGACTGCAACACGCTTGGCTTTCTGTAGGATGTTGAAACGGAGTGAAATAGGTGTACAGTTCCAAAAAAAGAACCGCAGAGCTGGCGTTCGACCTAGTTTCTTCCGGTGTTGCTAAGTTTTGGTACGTCTGCTAGGCTTTCCGATGTTTTTGCTAGGATACGATTAGCGCTGAGGGGTGTGGCCAAGTTTAACCGAATTTTAAAAGGCATTTCCAGTGTCCCCCCCCCCCACCAACTGACAGCAGATCCGAGGGGGAAACAAGCTAGGTCGACCCCGATATGCTGTTTCTCCAGTTCTCCAGCCTTGCACCACCATTGCAAGCTGCGCAAATTTTTTAAATGCAGAGCATTTCTTTAACTGACGATGTTATGCGTCCGTAACTCGGCGTCCGCCCCACGGCAGCTGCGCCCTCTCCCCCACTCCTCCTCGTCCTCAACAGGCTTGCAACAACAGGTGCAGCGCGTGCTCCGGCGTTGCAAGCAACGTAGCAACAGCAGGTGCGGGCGCGTCGTGGCGTGACGGTGGCGTGATAGCGCGCTCTCTCTCCGCCCCCTCTCCCTCTACTGCGTTAGTTGGGAATATAAACCCGGCTGTCGGCCCGTCAGCCGCACTCCAGTTCTGCTTCGCTCTCTTCTCGTCGCGGTTGTCGCAGTTGCTAAGCGACGGAAGCAAGACCTTCAACTAGTACCGCGACGCAATCCAACTTCAGCGTCGCGGCACCAGTTCAAGACACCCTGCCATCACCACTACAACACCCATCGCCACCGCCACGCGCGTAACGCCGCTAATGCTCTGCATTTACTCGTGCCCCTCCCGCGGGGGCATGTCGGGGTCCCTTTTTACGTTTTAGAGACCCCAAAAGTCTAGAACATTTGCAATGGTTGCGCACACGTTTGCACCTCCTGGGATCACACTCGAACGGGCTCCAAGCCGGCTTCACTGTTATAATACCTTATCAGAGGTGGTGCACCATTTAGAGGGCCCGCACTTGTTGTTCCCTGTCTTTTTTTTTTTTTGAACGCCACCGAACCTAGCTCAACCTTAAACCGACTAACTTGTAATAAATCATGCCAATTTGTATTGCGTGAGACATCCTGTAGTACGAAGCATACTCCGCGTTAGCAAATGTTCTGTCCACCCTTGTAAACGGGTATGAAATACCAACAAAGGTTGTGGTCCTTTACACCCTTTTTCGCCGTTGGCAGTCTTTTCATCTACCCTCTTTCATACACCCTTTTTTGCATCCTTTTCCCTCGTTTCCAACACCCAAATTTGTTGCTTTACACCTTTCGGGAAATTGGGTGTTGAAATAATGCACACCTTTTTTGAAGGGTATTGTGATAGCGAGAATATTTGTTTGGTATTTAATAAAATTCTATGCTTTATTGAACGTAATAACTACTTTGCGATTAAAACATTTTTGCAAATCCGCATGCTGATTTGTATATGCTCACATTAAAATTAATAATTTCGGAATTAAGGCCAAAATATCTTGTTTTTGCGACAAGCCCACCGACTCTATTGGAGGACTTTTCGGCCGGCTATAAAAGCAAGAAAAGGAGATGTATTTCTGAGTAAGTATCTACTCGATGTTCCCCTGCATCCCGTTGGTACCTGCCTTGTTTCAGTGTCGTGTAGCGATAACGTTTTGGACTGTGCTAAGCAGGTTGTTTGGTGTTACACTTAGAATGAGCACACGTTCAAATGACACGTTGGTGAACTTCCTGATGTGTGCTGGAACTTTTGTATTGTGGCGAAATCGTGGTGCCGCGTGTCTTCGCGCCCGACCGCAACGGGCGATGTTTCCATTGTTGTGGCGTGTGCGGTCAATCCTTATGAGTCCCTTGGAAAATGAGTTGGCAGTTCTAGGCGAAGAAGCCTTCCTGTTACGCTGGTCCACACGTTTCATAGTGGCCAGGAACAACAACTATTGTGCCTTATTGACTTTCAACGAGTTTATATGAACTCTTTCTGTGAACGCATGTGAACTTTATATGGATTGATTTCGGGGTAGCTTGTTTTACCCCCATAGACATTTGTCGTGCAAAGTGTTGACTGCCCGGAGTATTTGGAAACTGATTGGATTTTGTTTTTCTGTTTTTCGGGCAGCGCTGTTACCACTAGTTGCTGCGTGCTGATATGTGGTTTTATAATAAATTCTCTTCCCGCCGTTGGTGTTCTTGCTCAATTCATTTGATGGTTGTTGAATGTGTCTGTATATCATGCTGCGCGCACGGTCGATTCACCCTCACACGCATAGCTGCGCTGCCCACACCCAATTATAGGGTGGAAAGCAACGTTACACCCCTTTTAGGGTTTTCACACGAACACCCTTTTTTAGGTGGGTGCCAGGGGACGAGATTTGCGCACCATTTTGGGCAAAAAAAAGTGTAAGAACGTTTAGTGTTTGGGATTTCGATGCGCGGGCGTGGTGTAACCATTTTAACAGGGCTGCCTCTACGTGTTCGTACGTGCACGACGATAGTTTCTGTATCTTGGAGCTAGTGCCGTTAGCAATTACATCTTCTACGCTTTCATTTTTCCGCAATACCGGCCATACACCGCCGCTCCCGAACTTCCGAACATCGTTGCGACCTGACCACGTTTCACGACGCGTGCGTCGACTTCGTGACGAAGCTTCTGCTTCCCGTGAAGCGTTAAAAAAATTCGCTCGCCATCTCCACTAATGTGAAACCTGGGGAGGGTTGAGCATGCACTGTATAAGTGTTTTCTTGGCGCCTTGGTGTTTTTGCTGACGGAAATGAAACCGTTGGGGAGGTAGAGGTATACAGCTTTGCCTGAAGCCCGAAGTGTTCTAGCACGAGGCGTTGGTGTTATTTTATGACTCATTACATTCTAGCGCGAGGCGTAAACGAGTGTCCCGATGTTTCAGTACCGTTACTACAGCAACGATGACATCAGACAACGACATGGAACGCCGAAAGCCCGAACCCCTAAACGGCTTCGCCCTTAAAACGTTTTGCTTCGGCATGGTGGCAGACACAGCTTGCACAGTTCCACATTCACTGGTCTACACAACGAAAGGTGCAGCGGATTGAACGACGGGCACTGTTCAGAGCTGCAAAAACGGGAGATGGTTGGGCTTTCAAGCGGGAACAAGGAGGCGCTCTTCACTCCGAAACCAGAGTAAGCCTACTGCTGGTCGCCACACAAAGCTGCGTATCCTCCAACCCCTGCCGCTCATTTAACCGAGACACCTCTCCGATATTGCTTACCTCCATATCGTGAATTATTGATGTTTTTTTTCATATCCTTTTCTTCACTATACCCATATTCACTATATAGAGGAAAAAATATAGAGGGGTCTATCAGTGTAGACTTGGTACCAGTTTTTCTTTCACTACATCCATATCTTCACTATCTGTAGGCTCACCATGTCGAGGTTCACCATATCGAGGTTTTCCCAGAGGAAACGGTGCCTTCGGATGCTGAACTTTAATTTCCACTTGTCTTTTTTCACCTGCTGCCTTATACCATTTCCTGCCACTATAAATATGTTGGTTTCTTGCTTCACAAATTTTTTCTTGATGTTGGCAACAAAATGACTACATATTTTCCGTTAGTTACGCGAAATTGCTTCTGCAGCTGAATGCCCCCTGCCATCCCCTTAATGAATATGAGCATTCTTGCAGTATTACCACTGGATTTCCCTCAATCAGATGCCTGGCCAATTTACCTTTTTCCAGCACAGGTCGCTCCTAGCGGCAGCCATGGCGAGAGTAGAGAGAGTAAATGTTTATTGAGAAAGGAGAAGAGGTCGGCCTGAGAAATTGATCTTGGGCCTGCTACTTCCCTCTGGGGGGAGGGTACTGGGGACAGAAAGAGAAAGGAATGAATATGGAAGGTATGGGGAATGACAATGAAAGCGACAAATGAACTATGTACAAGCAGTAAACCAATAAACGTCTCACGTACAACGGGGCGCTGAATCAGATGACAACAGTTCACTTTTAAGCACATGACTATCATCCATGAAAAAAAAAACGGCTCAGACATTATTTCGCAGTCTGTTCAATTTTGTCACAACCTAGAGGCGAGAATCCAAAGAGGAGTCACCAAGAAATGTTAGCAGGGCTTTAACGGCTAGGCTTTGGTTCCTGTTGTCAGCCCACGTGCCCAAAATCTTTTGTTCGGACGTAGGGCGAGTGTCCAAGCGTAGTAAAGCTGTCTCAAGGTTCATTCGCTCACTCGAGTACTTTGGACAAGCACTAAGCAAATGTTCGATAGTCTCAGGACAACCGCACAGAAGGCAGTCTGGGCTGTCCTCTCGCCCGATTGTGTGAAGATACTTCCGAGTCAATGCTACTCCAAGACGCAGCCTGTGTAGCAATGTCTCTTGACTTCGACGAAGACGAGGAGCATGACTGACCCAGAACGTCCGCTCTGGATCGAGCTTGTGAAGGCATTCATGTCGATTCTGCGGGTCCGACGAATGCAAGGCTGCGGCTTGTTTACGCGCTCCGTAGAGTATCGCGTTAGCATTCTGCCTTGTGATGGGTATAGACAGGAGAGTTCCATTGTGGTGTGCCTGCTGTGCTTCTGCATCCGCCAACTCATTTCCAGCGATGCCACAGTGACTTGGTATCCACTGAAACACCACCGTGTGGCCCTTTTCATTCAACTCTTTAAACAGGATAGCGACATCAGTGGTCAGCTGATCGTACGCGCCTCTCTTCATTGGGTACCTTAGTACCTGCAGCGCTGGTTTGCAGTCGCAAAAGATAATCCACTGCTGTGGCCTTTCACAAGAAATGGTGCGTAGCGCTTCGCGTAAACCGACCAGTTCTGCTGCGGTAGACGACGTCCTGTAAGCAATCTTGAAACGTTTGGTCAGGTCCTTCCCAGGCATAACCACTGCCGCTGCCGACGAAGACACCGTGACCGAGCCGTCAACAAAAACATGCGACGCCTCTCCGTACATTTCACTGATGTAAAATAGTGAAAGTTGTCTTAGGACCGAAGACGCCATGTGGGATTTTTTACCGATTCCAGGAATCGACAACCGCACCTGTAGATCAGGTACAATCCATAGAGGCACTTCTGATATTTTGGCGACTGCAAATCTGAAGGGAATCAAATGTTGCTGCGCCGAAATACTTCGGGAGTAGTTTGAATTCGGCCGGTCCCTGAAGACACTCGACAGTGGATGGCACTCATGTCTTGTCAGATGTCGGAGGTGCACACGAAGATGTTCTTGCGCGAGGTAGACTTGAATTGGGCAGACTCGCGCTTCTGCGATCGTTCCACGTGTTGATGTGCATCGAGGCAACCCCAAACAGATTCGTAGGGCTTGTGCCTGTGCACTTTGAAGCACGCGTAATGACGATCGCCGAAGGTTACACAGTATGGGGGCGCTGTATTGCAAATAGCCAATAAAGAGCGCCTGGTAAAGGCGCAACAGCGATGAAACCGATGGGCCCCATGATTTCCCTGCCATATGTTGAAGGACGTGGGTGAAACTTTGTAATTTCCTTCTTAGTGCCGAGACATGTTTTGACCACGACAGGTCTCTATTAATTGTCACGCCGAGAAATTTATGATACGTGACACATGGAATAACAGCTCCTTCGATCTTTACCGGGTAGCATATCATGGGTTTTCGGGTAAATGCCAATGTTGCACTTTTTGACGTTGAAATTTCAAGTCCTTGGCGACTTAGGTACGCCAAAGTGGCAGATACTGCTTTCTGAAGCCGTGCTTGCACGTGAAGTCGCGTTACACCTGATGTCCAAATGCAAATATCATCCGCATAGGCAGATACTGACACTGTTTTAGGGAGTACTTTAGTGATTCCTATGAGAGCCATGGTAAATAGCGTAGGGCTGGGGACTCCTCCTTGTGGCACGCCGCGCGTGACGGGGTGATCGGATGTCACTCCATCAAGTGTGGACATAAAAACCATCCGTCCGCGGAGATAGCTTGCTATCCACTGATGCAACCGTCCTCCAATACCAATGGACTCAAGGGCATCCAGAATGGCATCATGGGACACATTATCAAATGCTCCCTTAATGTCCAGGAACACGGCAGCTGTAAGACGACGGCGGTGTTTCTCGTTCTCGACGGTAGTCACAAGGTCAATAACGCTGTCTATTGAGGAACGTCCTTTGCGAAAGCCTGTCATGGCGTCTGGGTACAAGCCACGCTTCTCCAGAAACCATTCCAGACGAGCGAGCACCATACGCTCCATCACTTTGCTGACACAGCTAGCCAATGCCACTGGCCTGTAGGACGAAATGTCTCGTGGAGACTTGCCAGGCTTCAGGACAGCCACTAAACGACTTCTTTTCCAGTGGTTTGGGACAGACCCAGAACACCAATAGAAGTTGTAGAGGTCTAACAGAGCTTTGTTTCCTTGCGTGCCGAGATGGCAAAGTGCACGGTACGTTATTCCATCAGGCCCAGGAGCTGTAGAACGAGCCGAAGCAGAGAGCGCTGCAATGAGCTCGTGGAGCGTAAAAGGCACGTCTAGGCGGCTATCCGCAGTTGGAGGAGCACAGCGATGTAATGAAGCCATGCCTGCAGCATTGTCCCTTGCCACTTGAATGCAGAAGTCTTCGGCAACATCTGTGTCCATGCGGTTCTGGTATACGGCCAGAGCTCGAAATGGATGCTGCTGAGTGGGTGTAGATGGCAACGCCCGAACGATCTGCCATATCCTAGAAAGTGGCTTTCGTGGGTCTAGTCTGGAGCAGAAGGATCTCCAGCGTTGTCGGCCAAGCTTCTCTAAATAACGCTGCACAAGTTTCTGAGCTTTGCGAGACGCTCTCAGGTCAGAGACAGCTTTTGTCCGTCTGTACCTCCTTTCAGCGCGTCGTCTAACAGCGCGAAGCATCTGATACAAAGCGTCCCCCGGATTCCCTTGAGAGGAGCATGTGGCACTTCGTGATGCATCCCTGGTTGCCTGGACAATGCTCAGTTCAAAATCAGTCACGGAATCCAAGCTATTACACGACAATTCAACAGAATACCGAAAGGCCTGCCAGTCAGTATAATGTTGTACCCGTGTTCGTTGTGAACCTTGGTACCAAGTAAACTGAACATATGTGGGCACGTGGTCACTTCCGTAGGAGTCAACATCAGCGCACCACGCGGCTTTGGACACAAGGCGTCTAGATATAAGTGCGAGGTCTAGGCAGCTGCTGTAAGTTGCGCCCTGGAAAAATGTCGGCGAACCATCATTCAGAATGTCCAAATCATGAGTCTGAATAAAGTTCGCGAGACGTCGCCCTCTCGTGGTGTTCACAATGCTTCCCCAGATCTCATGGTGCGCGTTGAAGTCACCTACAATGATGTGAGGTCCAGGGCAGCCGTCAATAATCGTGTCCAAGTGGTTATCATCGAATCGTGCACGGGGTGACACATATCCACCTATCACTGAAAATGTGTTGGTCTTACACTGCACCGTGACAGCAACATATTCATTGCTGCTGTGGGCCGGAACTTGGTGCCTAATATAGGTTAAGTCACGGCGAATGCAGACTAACACTTTGCTGGAACTTCCACTCGCATCCGACGAAAATTGTTCATATCCAGATAGACGAAATGACGTGATGTTTGGCTCACAGATCACAATAATAGGAAAGTGGTATTTCAACAGAGCTTAAAACGGTGGTCAGGCACACCCCCCCGAAAATCTTCCAGTCGTAAATCCAGTGCACAAAGCGTCCTCGTTTCCTCCAACCCAATCCTTACACATAGAAGCCACGGAAGAAGCGCACATTTCGCAGCTGTGGTTGGTGAAGTGTCTTTATCGTCCCTGTTTTCTTTTGTTAATTTCTTAACGGGACCAATGTGCTTCCAGCATATACAACCTCAAACGTGTTTTCCCTTTCCTTTCTAAGCTTGGTGTGTGTATGTGTGTCGGTACGCGGGCACGGATTCACCGCGAAATCGGAGATAAAAGCGTGAAGCGCTACAAAGCAGTTGCGGAGGCCCCAGCAAGAATCTGAAAGTGCACCTGCTTACTCCCCCCCCCCCCCCCCCCCTCCCGTCAAATCGCGGATCGGCAGCGCGGGCATGGCCAGACGGCTATACTGAAAAATGCTTCATTGGCAACGAGCTGAAATCACTGTCTTTTGTGTGGGCGGCCGCTTTCCTGCCTTGCAAAGCAAACCAAACAACAGCACTGGTCGCCTTGGTGAATCCTTTCCGCAGGCCTTGTTCTGGCATGCCGACTTTCTTATAGGGTATGCGCATTGTTTCATATACTAATGCCTTTTTTTTTAATTTGCCTGCTGATTGTTTAAAACAGTTTATTTAGGCTTAGCCAGCTGGTTTACACATTATTCCCTTTCACATTTTGTTCAATCCACATCGTGTGGCAAGTGCCGCCATTCTGAAGAAGAAGAATTTCGAGAGTGAATCACGTAACTCGTTCGGTCCCTTGCCGTCGTGCTCGAGTCGTTGCTCCTGCCGTGATGCGCGCCCTCCTTGCAATCGCCAACAACGTATCGGAGAGCCTCAGAGCGTACGCCAAAAGACAAGTAAGCATTACAAATGGCGAGAGCGCCTAAGAGACTATTATTGTTTAGGGATGCCCACGAGTCCATTATTGTTTAGGGATGCCCACGAGGGTGGATGAATTTTGGCAAGGTCTATTCGGCCGGAAGCCGGTAGAAATGCCGCAGGGAATTTCTCTCGTCACTCGCATCTCATTGGCTCAAAAACACATGTCACACTACCCTTAAAATAGGCGTATGCCGCAGGGAATTTCTCTCGTCAGTCGTATCTTGTTGGCTCGAAAAAACATGTCATGTGACCCTTAAAATAGGTACAATAGGTACAACGCTATGTACAAATGCGGAGCGGAATCAAGCAACGAACGGTTTAGTAATCTCACACACAAATCTCGCGTTCACTCTCCTTTTGTTTTTCTACTTCAACGAAGAGCTGATCGTATGGCGGACGCATTTTTGAAAGTATACAGGGTAGGCTGTTCAACAGTTAAGCGATGAAATGTGTCATTGGAAGAGTGTGGTATGTGATAAGGCCCTCTGATTTCAGTTTCTGCTTTATTGTGCAGGCTCCCTGTGACATATGACGATATTTCGAAGAAGCATTTAGTCGCGAACACGAATTATATTCTAAGCCCGTCTACGCGCTGCTCGCAGAGGATATATGTAGCAGATGAATGTTTGCGGGCGCTCACCTCACGACAAGACGACTCTGTCTTGTGCTGATCCCCGAGTATAAATATGCATTTTCCATCGTACTTTTGTTGAATATTCCCGAAATTAACACGAACTGGCTTGTAAATGGTGGTGATCAATATCTGAGGTATACTATTGGCAAACGTAACTGGTGTGCTGTCAAGTATGAGTGCTCCGCTGATTATGTAAGCGCACAAAACCGATTTAAATCGTCATGTATAGCCGTAGCATGAACATCTGAGGAACCGGTGGTTACGGAGACACTGTTAGTAAATTTCAGGGCAGTGGAACTATAATCGGCTCCATCATAGGCCGGTTTCGCGACGCTGGCCTGTGGCACACACCTGGCGCTTATACAGACCGAATATACCACACTAATAATCGCGTCAGAAACATTTACACTCTCGTAAACACACCCCATTTGCGAACAGAGTGACCGCTCTACATAAACATGGGTTTCAAACGCCCGAAAACGGTAAATCTCAGTCGTGAACGTGCCGCAAAAGCAGCGGCGGCACTGGGGAGCGGGGCGCGGACTCCCGCGGCTGCTTTCGAAACGGGCCGCTAGGGGGATTTCAGTGGCGCCCCTACAGGCCGCGCTCGAGGCGTATATAGAACTCTGGTGTTCAGACGAAAATAAGTACAGCCGGTGTTGTACAACACTCTTTATCGCTATCAAATCAAGTAGACTTTTTCGGCTCACTCTAAAAGCTAGGTAGGTAGCTGCTCACGCCATGATTGCTTGCTTACGTCCGATAATCGCGTGCAGGTTAAGAACGACAATACTTCATACAGTGTATCACTCCGCCGAAGCGCGGGGACCGGATGTGAACGCGTGCGCGCGTTTTGAAACGAGATTGCGCCTAATGCGTAGCACCGTCTTAGTTTCACACATAGTTTCTTGTGATTGCAGCAATTCATAAGGAGATTAATTGGGAGAAATGATGGAAACGACTCGCGTTTCCTCATGATGATTGGCTGGTGGCGTCAATGCTTATTTAGCGGCCTCGACGCCTGTGCGCCATGATGCTGAAAACAGGGAAATTCGGTTCGTTGCACACGTTGATAGCGAATCTCCAATGAAAGGGGCCATGAAGGCCGAATAAAACTTTGTTTGGTTTGACCACCACAGCCTTTGGTAACTCACGTAGCTCCATTAAATCCACGAAAGACGTTTTCGTAGCCGAAGAGCGCAAGAAATATTATAAAACTTCTAGATTTAGCGTGGCAATTACGTCATGTAGACAAGAGTGACGTCTTATGGACCGGCACTGAAAAATAGTTACATGTATGTTCACTGTACCTGAGCATTCAAGTTATGCGATCAACCGGAACTACGGGCTGCACGACAATCTCCATGTTTCTTGGGGTGGCTCAGGTCGACGGCCGCCAATCGCACGAACGAGATTCTGTGACGTCATAGAGAAGTCGACTGAAAGTGGTTGCGGAATGACGGATATGCTTTCTGTGATATTTTTAGGATTTTTTGAAGTTGCCAATAAAATTTGTATTATTGTTAAGACAAAGGAATGTTTTCAATGAACCTGACTTGAAGCTCGCCTTTATTGCCCCTTAAAGGAGAACTGTGTTGATTTTGGGTGGAAACCATTTACGAGAGAGCGCTAGGCAAATGGCACAGGGATTGGCGTACGTTTCTCGTATACAGCACGGGCTTTAAAGTTGCCATAATTTCTCACACAGCGACACCAAGGGATTGCTTTACCAGTTCACGTTATGAAGCTAAAATAGGATCAGTTATTTTAATCAAAAGCAAAGGCGACGACCCAAGGGATTAAAACCAGGCCGATGGTATCCACGTCCCGTGTACTCTAATAGTTTCTGCCGTCTGTCAGCGCTAATGATGCGCATTCAGTGAGATATGATGTCTGTTGGGTGGCCTGACAGATTTGTGTCTGTGAAGCACCCCCATCAGCCTTTGTCTTTTGATGTTCCCTTTCCTCCGTCCCCGCTTTTCCAACCACCCGCCTTTCAAATCTTGCACCTGTTCATGGTTTCGAACTCAAATATCCGTCCAAGCAGGGGAAATCGGTGAGACGGATGCCAGAACGCTCAGGACTGCAAAAGAGCCAAACAGTGTTGAAGAATTAGGGCACCAGCTGAACGTTACTTTAGGCGTCTTTTGTTCTGAGTACTATGATGGGAACACTTTTTGAGCCGAAAGAATTCGAACTTGGGACACTTACCTCAGAAAAAAAACCCGCCCGTATCTTCCCACGGGGGGAACTCGAGTCAATGCGTCGCAGAGTGGTGGGGGTATCGCGTGAATGCTGCGTAATTGGGTATGGTTTGGGAATGCTTAATTGTTATTTCGTCTTTATTATTCTTATTTATTGAATGAAGGAGAAGCGAAGGCAAGGAGTGTAAAGTTAGTCTGTCTTTATTGCTTGGTGCCGTTAAGCAAAACGTCAAGTCAAGCGAAAGCCAAGCAAAGGCGCCCTTGACTGAATTCCGAAAGCGCGCTCCGTCGCTTATATACACACCGCCCGCGTTCGAGGGAGAGGAGTACGGGGGAGAGACGCGCATGCGCACACTTCCGTAGACAAGCGCGCGAGCTTTCCACGCACCCACCACGCCGTTATCACGTGTACACGCGCCGTTACTGTTGAGCGCGACGCAGCGCACGGGTAGCTACGACGCGTGCGCGCACAGACGCGCTCCCCCCGCACCGCCGCAGCTGTTGTTGAGAGCGACGGAGCGCACGGGGTACACGCGCTCCTCCCGCACCCCCGCACCTTTTTTTGAGAGCGAGAAGGGTACGGGGGAGAGACGCGCACCTGCGCCTCGACGCGACGCGCACGCGCAGTGAGCGTGTGGACGGCGCCGACAACATCGACGAGTGACATCGCGAGCCTAAGAAATGCTCCGCATTTTACAATTCCGACCAATGTTGCGAAGACGCTGTGTATTACACTAAAACTCTTGGCCAACACTCGGTCAATAAACTTTTGTCCCACCGTATTGCTCTGTCACACCCAAAGATCCAAATACATAATTATTTTTATTTTTGCAGTGGGGCTGAAAGGCCATCTTCACGTGTTCATGTCTCACTCCGGTCGTAGGATCAATTATTTCCGACCACGCTACCGCTTCACTGATCTGTATACACGTCAACCCCACCGGCCGCATCTCGCTGAACCGCTTCCCTTCCCCCCTCCACCTGCCGTTATGTAAATTCTGCTTGCTCCTGACGGCGCGTCTGAACAGGACGCCACTTGAATTAAATCATCAATAACTAAATGTTTATGGAGATATTGTAACGTGGCGGCAGATGACACGAACCATGTAGCGATGAATCGATGTATTTACATAATGGTTAAGAACTATTTACATGAAGCCATAACCGAGCCCGGCCTGGCTGCGCCGCGCACACAGCTCTTCTTCGTCGTCATCCTTGGTGGTGGGCCATCGCGCAATGGGGATTGTGCCGTCCCGTGACATCACCTCCCCGGTCGATGACGACCGTCCCGGTCGACGCCGAGGCACATTGGCGATTGAAGGCGGATGAGAGTGCTGGGATTAGTAACGCATACAACCAAATGGTTCCGCATTATACTTTTGGTGCAAAAAACAAACTGCACTAAAAAAACCCCTTTAATCTGCATTTATAGCACTCGAGTATAAGAACGATGTCAAAGCGCTTAAGCCGCGCTCTTACCTCTAAGCATGCTGGAAAGAGGGAGAATGGTAGCCTATCAACACCCCCTTATCGCGAAAACCATTCCGGTAGAGCGTGGAATGGATGGTGAGGTCCTGTGGAACCAAATTTCTCACTTTGGGGACATACGCCAGAGACTCCCAACATGAATTAATTACTTTACTTTCATGAGGGTGCACAGCTATGATGTTGCACAGCTACCAAGTCCTTTCTTGTAAACTCAGTTTCAACACAAACGAACATCTGTAGAAAAAATTAATGCCCTTCAAATGTGTTACACAGGTCGACCTGCGGACGTGGATACAGTCGAAAGAGTACACGAAGCAAAACACCCTTGTTTGTAATTTGAGATTGAGCGTACTTCCTAGCCAAGCAGCAGAATGAAGCATAGAGGCATCCGAGCTTTATTCTAGTGGACAAACGTGGAGCGGACTGTTTCCTTCCCGCATCGTAGAAATCTTACTCTTTCTGTAATACACCAGCCCAATCCGCTCGACCACGGAGGACAGCATACAGGTCGCATTTGGCCGTTTGGCGTCTACTTTTAAACCTGCTGCGAGCACAACGGCCATGCCAACAGCGAGGGCAATGGTAACGCGAGCACGCCCCGCCTCATCCTCCGCTCCCAACCAGTGCAGGTATATGCCGGCAACCGGTTATGTGCGCGTGCCTAAAAGTGCAAGCCCATGTCGAAAATGTTGCGCTGAAGGCCCCTTAATATGAACAAATAATATTAGCTCACGTCGGCGCTAAAAGCGGGAAGTTACTGTTCATCCAGGAGGGATTTGCACCTATTCCACGAGCTGGAACTTAAGGTGGCAACGACGGCAGCTTTTCATTGTTTTTGCGCCAATTCGCGCTTCTTTTTGGGCCGATGCTTCTTCAATTCGCGCTATTATTCCTCCGATGAACGGCATGCGCCCGTCCCATAGCAAGTTAAATACTGAAGGGTTTCTAGCTTTCATCTAGTGAGGAAACATTTGGCTGTTCGTTTTCCTTCCCGTCATATCGCATCTTACCATCTGTGTAACAGCCGACCCAGACCCGAACAGCTCGATTACGGAGGACAGCTGATTGATTGATTGATTGATTGATTGATTGATTGATTGATTGATTGATTGATTGATTGATTGATTGATTGATTGATTGATTGATTGATTGATTGATTGATTGATTGATTGTGGGGCTTAATGCGCCGACGCTGCACAAACAATGAGGCGCGCCGTAGTAGAGAGCTTCGGATCAATTTTAGCCACCTAGGGATCTTTAACGTGCGCTGAAATCGCTGAGGGCAGCTGACGGGGCACATTGGGCCATGCGACTTCAACGTTGAAATTTCCCACGAGAACAACGGGCAAGTCGTTCGTAGCGGCATGAAGGCCAGCTGTGCGCGTTCGCACCCATCCTTCCAATGCCAGCCCGTGCAAACATAAACCGCCAACTGGTGATGGGCGCGTGCTTAGGCATGGAATGTACCAGCGAATGTGCCACTCGGAAACCATTTCAAGCTGAAGAACAATTCGGTCCTCATTCCGGCGTTCCAACCGGCCAAGTGACTCTTCAGCAAGGAAGGACTCGCAGCTAATCGGCAGGGTTAAATTTGAAGCGGCAACCGCGGGTTCTCCGGCAGCGGCGACTTTTTGTCGTATTTATGCCCACTCGCGCTTCTGTTGGTTTTCCGCAATTATCCGACAATGGCGCGAACGCCATTTTCAGCCGATTGGACATTGCGTTTCTTAGTAAGTATATTAGAGGAGAAACTGTGCTGCGGAGCCCATGTCGGCCTGGGCGATTATGGCCTTATGGGAGAACACCACAGGTGCTGGCTTGGAATGTCTGTCGGATACTTAAGCGTCTTCGTGAGCTTTCCTGTTTCACTACGCATTGCTATGTCTACGAATTAACAGCTCGATCCGGCCGACATGGCCGAAACGGGCTTCGCTACTGTCGCTTCGCTGATAAACTCGAACTTCCCTCATTAGCTTATACTAAGACAGCTGTGCTTCAATATAAGCAAGTGGGAGGAATATTGCCGGCGATCGACCATCAATACACTTTACACTGCTACAAACCCACAATTTAAAGACGTTATTTTATGGAAAGAAGAATGCGCTTCACGGTTTTTTAGTGCAGTAGCAGTGCATATGTTAACAGCGCCCGGACATCTTGACTGAGTGGGTAATTTCCTGCCCTGAAACTTCTAGGATATGGACTGTTACGAAAACGCGAGCGAAAACACCGCGGAGGCGATGTTTCGAAAGGTACGCCAATAAAACCTTTTAGAGCTTTCCAAACGGTTTATTATTTGAAATGCTTTCAAATCATCTCGTTTTAATGAGTTTCTCCCAAAATTTAATATTAACTCCCAGTTTGGTTTTTCAAAGTGGCTATCGAATGTGTTTATTGCTGCAACTAAAGGAAAGCCGGCGAAAATCCGCCACACCGCTTCAATGACGTAATTCAAGCGCTAAAACACTGCCAAGGCCACGGAGACAGGAAGACAAACGACGCTTTCTCGGGCGGCAAGATAGCGTCACAAGCGCTTGGCCTAGGTTAATATTGCCGCGAACCATACATTGGGTTTGTTTATTTGTGTTTTGCTTTTACCGCCCGGCTGCGCCGGTCTGCGTTATCTCTGCGCCAAGGGAAGCGCGTGTTCCATTCTTTCTTTCTGTGCCGCATGTGTTATCTGCTGTGATAGGGAGAGCATTCCGATCTAACGTGAACAGCCCAGAATAATCTTCTTGGATCTACTATGTTCTCGATGCGAATCGACGTTTCGAGAACCACGCGCGCCGAAAGATAAAAAGCCTGCAGTGCGGACGCCGGGGCATTCGATTCGACGCCACTCGCCTGTGCAAGTCACTTTGTTGACCGCTGCTTCGCCGCATCTGTATTCTTTTGAGTTGTTAGGGGAGCACAAGTTCGCTCCAATAAACCTGTTTCTCATTCAACACAACTGCATCGTCCTTGTCTTCGTGACATCTGGTGGAGGTGCGGGGTACTAAGCCTTTATGCCCTCTACGACATCTCGAAGCCGCCAAGCCAGTCCAACCAGAGAAAGCCCCCGACTGCAAGGATTGCTACCCGAGTTCGGTCTTCTGCCAGAAGGGCCCAAGAGAAGGAACGCTGCAACCAACACCATGGTGCAAGAAACAACGTCGCCAATCATCCTGCAGCAGCCCCGAGAACCGCCATCGTTCCGGGGAGCCCCCGCTGAAGACCCCGAAGAATGGTTGGAGAAGTTGGAGCGCGTCCGCATCTTCAACAGGTGGGACGACGAAGAAACTTTCCGGCATGTCTTCTTTTACTTAGAAGATGCTGCTCGAACTTGGTTCGAGAACCATGAGAGCTCTTTGACCGACTGGACTCAATTCAAGAGGGAGTTCCTTAAGACCTTCACTACCGTGGTGAGAAAAGAGCGAGCTGCGCTTTTGCTTGAAAGTCGAACGCAGCACCCCAACGAAGGAGTCGTGATTTTCGTTGAGGAGATGAAGCGACTTTTTCGTCGTGCGGACCCTGAAATGACCGAGGAAAAGAAGCTCAGGTTTCTAATGCGAGGAGTGAAGCAAGAGCTTTTTGCTTGTCTAGTCCGCAACCCTCCGAAGACAGTGGCCGAATTCGCGTCTGAGGCGGCCGCGATGGAGAAGACGCTAGAAATTCGAACGAGGCAGTACGACCGCCCTGTCAACGCGCTGTTCTCGGAGACCATCGGTGCTGCAAATGGAAGCTCCGATACATTGCGAGAGACCATCCGAGCAGTGGTCAGGGAGGAGCTTCGGAAGCTTTTTCCAACGACGCCGCAACCTCAAGTGGCTTCCCTGACCGACGTAATCCGAGAAGAAGTCCAAAACGCACTGGGAACTTCTACGCCGTCGGAAGCACCCCGCGAACCACAAGCCATGACCTACTCCTCGGCTGTTCGTCAACCCCGCCCTGCTCCAACCCGTCGTCAAGAGGCCGAGCCATACCGCCGTCCAACGCCGCCCGCCCGACGTCCTGTAGACCAATACCAGACGCCAAGGAAGACCGACGTGTGGCGAACGCCCGATAATCGCCCGCTGTGCTACCACTGCGGAGAGGCCGACCACATCTACCGTCGCTGTCCCTACAAGAGGCTCGGTTTGCGAGGGTTCTCCGTCGACGCCCCACGCCCCCGATACGGCCAGCGCCCTGCTGAGATCGAAGAATACCTCTCCAACACCAACCGAGGACCAGCCCGCTTCAACCGTTCACCGTCGCCCTACCCGTCTCAGTCACCGAACCGCCGCAGCACTGCTGACTTCTCACGTGGAAGGTCCCCCAGCCCACGCGGGGGAAACTAAAAGCAGCAACTTCTGGAGGTGAAGTTGCTCTACGGCGAAATACTGGAAACCCTCCAACGACGCAAGGACGCACCGAAAACAGTGATTCACGACATGCCCTCATCCCGACGACCCGACCCAGCCCTGACGAGACTCCTGAACACGACGACAGCTACACGGCGCGACGCGTACCCGACCTGACCGAGACGTCCGTTGAGAAGACGACGACAACGACGATGCACAGTGCCCGACCGTCAACACGTACAAGCAGAGATACGACTTCCCGACGAACCCGGAACTCGAAGAAGACTGCATCTGACGTCAAGGTGTCCATCGACGGCTTTGACGTAGTCGCCCTCGTAGACACGGGAGCTGACTATTCGGTAATGAGTGGACCATTTGCATCTAGACTGAAGAAAGTTATGACCAGATGGGACGGTCCGCATATACGCACAGCAGGAGGCCACCTCGTGACGCCAAGTGGAACGTGCACATCGCGCGTCACCATAGACGGCACGACGTACCCTGCCGCGTTCGTCATCTTGCCTAACTGCTCCCGCGACGTAATTCTCGGAATGGACTTTTTGACGGACAACGGCGCAATAATTGATCTGCAGACCAAGTCGATAACTTTTTCCTCCGATCACTCCATGACGCCGGAACCGAACCCCGAACACCGTGCAGCTGTAAGGATAGCCGATGATCATGTCACCCTGCCACCCCGCGCAAGTTTGATGATCACCGTCTACTGTGAAGGTGCTGCTCCTGACGTTGACGCTATCGTGGAGAGTGACCAAAGGTTGCTTCTCGACCGCGGTGTGTCTGTCGCAAGAGGCATTGCGCGCTTCAAGGAACACCAATCCCACATTTTGGTTACTAATTTCACCCAGGAGTACCAGCATTTAAACAAGGGCGCGGCAATTGCATTCCTCGAAGAAACGCAAGAAGCAAGTGACGTGATCGCGGTCGCCGACTTTGAACGCACCCCCGTAGAAACCTTCAAGCTCCCGGAGCCCTTCGACGTGAATCCGGCGCTACCGCAAGAACAACGGAACAAATTATTGGCTTTGCTGCGTCGCTATAGCGAATGTTTTTCGTCGAGCGCAAAACTACGTCAGACCCCTCTAGCGAAGCACCGAATAATAACAGAAGATGGAGCCCGACCTACCCGACAGTCACCGTACCGCGTCTCTTCACACGAACGGGAAGCCATCCGGACTCAAGTCGACGACATGCTCAGCGACGACATTATACAGCCATCGAAAAGCCCCTGGGCTGCGCCCGTCGTACTCGTAAAGAAAAAAGACGGCACATTAAGGTTTTGTGTTGACTACCGACGACTGAACAAAATCACGAAAAAGGACGTGTACCCACTCCCCCGAATCGACGACGCCCTCGACCACCTCTGCCACGCGAAGTACTTCTCATCGATGGACCTGAAGACCGGCTACTGGCAAATTGAAGTGGACGAGAGAGACCGAGAGAAGACTGCATTTATAACCCCAGACGGCCTATACGAGTTCAAGGTGATGCCGTTTGGGCTGTGCACAGCACCAGCGACGTTTCAAAGAGTCATGGACACTGTGCTAGCTGGCCTTAAGTGGCACACCTGCCTCGTATACCTCGACGACGTAGTGGTATTCGCTCGGACTTTCGACGAACACCTTGCAAGGTTGGAGTCTGTACTCGAGGCCATTCGTACGTCGGGGTTGACGCTGAAGCCTGAAAAGTGCCGTTTCGCATACGAGGAACTCAAGTTCTTGGGCCACGTCGTCAACGCCGCGGGAGTCCTACCTGACCCGGCAAAAACTTCAGCTATCGCGAACTTCCCTAGGCCGAAAGACAAGAAGGGCGTGCGAAGATTTCTCGGGCTGTGCGCATACTACCGGCGCTTCGTCGCAAACTTCGCACGCATTGCAGAGCCACTCACGCGCTTGACGAAAGACAGCACCCCTTTCAGCTGGGAAAACGACCAAGAGAAAGCATTCTGCGAGCTGCAAAAACGCCTGCAAAGCCCGCCCGTGCTCGCTCATTTCGACGAAAATGCCGAAACGGAAATGCACACGGACGCCAGTGATATAGGCTTGGGTGCCGTCCTTGTCCAAAAGCAAAGCGGCTGCGAAAGGGTAATCGCCTATGCCAGCCGTGGTCTGTCGAAGGAGGAGAAAAACTATTCTGCCTCTGAGAAAGAGTGCCTGGCTATTATATGGGCGATTTCAAAATTTCGCCCATACGTGTATGGAAGGCCATTCAAGGCTGTAACCGACCACCATGCGCTGTGTTGGCTCGCCAATTTGAAGGACCCCTCTGGCCGTCTTGGGCGGTGGAGCTTGCGCCTGCAGGAGTTCGACGTTACAGTCGTTTATAAATCCGGCAGGAAACACTCGGACGCCGACTGCCTGTCCCGCGCCCCCGTCGACCCACCACCGCAAGACTCTGATGAAGACAGCGCGTTCTTCGGGATCGTGACGGAGAGCGACCTAGCCGCCCAGCAGCGTGCCGACCCCGACTTACGCGTCATAATCGATTACCTCGAGGGATGCAACGTTGCCGTTCCTAGGACCTTCAAACGCAGCTTACCAGCATTCAGCCTGAGAAACTCCGTCCTCGTGAAGAAGAATTTCAGCCCCGGAACAAGAGCGAATTACCTTCTCGTCATCCCCGCGGACCTTCGTGACGAAATTTTGGAAGCGTGCCACGATGACCCGTCTTCCGGACATCTCGGCACAGCCCGCACTATTGGAAAAATCAAGGCGAGGTACTACTGGCCCGGCCTTACCTCTGACGTCACCCACTACGTCCGGAGCTGCCGTGACTGCCAGCGACGAAAAACGCCGCCGACAAGACCCGCCGGACTTCTACAACCGATCGCCGTCCCATCGAGACCATTTCAACAGATTGGAATGGACCTTTTAGGCCCGTTCCCTACGTCACGATCACAGAACAAGTGGATTGTCGTAGCGACAGACTACATGACGCGCTACGCAGAGACCGCCGCTCTTCCGAGGGGGACTGCACAAGAAGTGGCAAAGTTTTTTATAAGCCAAGTTGTGCTGCGACATGGGGCCCCGGAAGTCCTAATCACAGACCGCGGAACGGCATTTACTGCGGAGCTGATGCAAGGAGTATTACGCTACAGCAACACGGATCACCGAAGAACGACGGCGTACCACCCCCAAACGAACGGACTAACAGAACGTCTGAACAAGACAATCGCAGATATGCTGTCAATGTACGTTGACGTTGAACATAAGACTTGGGACGAAGTGCTCCCGTATGTCACGTTTGCGTACAACACGGCTATCCAGGAGACGACGCAGCTGACGCCGTTCGAGCTTGTCTACGGTAGAAGGCCGACTACGATGCTCGACGCCATGCTTCCGCACGTAGAAGACGACGACCTCAACGCCGACGTCCACGGATATCTTCAACGTGCGGAGGAGGCCCGCCAGCTCGCTCGAGTTCGTATAACGGACCAGCAGCTGGTGGATGCGGGCCGCTACAACCTCCGACGCCGAGACGCCGAGTACCAACCAGGGGATCGTGTGTGGGTTTGGACTCCCATCCGACGACGCGGACTCAGTGAGAAGCTCCTGCGACGCTATTTCGGACCCTACCAGATTCTACGACGTGTTGGCCAACTTACCTACGAAGTGATCCCTGATGGTGACTCCGGCACATCACGACAACGCAGGCGGCCTGAAGTCGTCCACGTGGTTCGCCTAAAACCTTTCTACGGACGATGACGAACTTTTATTTTCATTTGTTCGGACTGTCGCTTATGTTAGCATCGGGTCGATGCACTCTTAGAGGGGGGGTAATGCCGCGAACCATACATTGGGTTTGTTTATTTGTGTTTTGCTTTTACCGCCCGGCTGCGCCGGTCTGCGTTATCTCTGCGCCAAGGGAAGCGCGTGTTCCATTCTTTCTTTCTGTGCCGCATGTGTTATCTGCTGTGATAGGGAGAGCATTCCGATCTAACGTGAACAGCCCAGAATAATCTTCTTGGATCTACTATGTTCTCGATGCGAATCGACGTTTCGAGAACCACGCGCGCCGAAAGATAAAAAGCCTGCAGTGCGGACGCCGGGGCATTCGATTCGACGCCACTCGCCTGTGCAAGTCACTTTGTTGACCGCTGCTTCGCCGCATCTGTATTCTTTTGAGTTGTTAGGGAAGCACAAGTTCGCTCCAATAAACCTGTTTCTCATTCAACACAACTGCATCGTCCTTGTCTTCGTGACAATATTGTGGCATCTGTCGCGGGAGAGGAAACTTCGCGGTCGCCGCGATCGGCATTTCAGTGTACATCCCCGCAATGAATTTCGCTCCCTATCATTTCGTCCATCTGGCGCGCTACCATGTCCTTCGCCGTCGCAACTACGAAATTTTGTAGGGTCCCTTGACTTTCATTGTGACATTATCCTGTCGTTCTCATGAGCTTGTTGCAATGCGCCCTTTACCCTCATAAATATATTATTGCTCCATGGAGAAGGCAAGGGAAAGAGAGCGAAATCTTTTAAGCAGGTTTCTATGATATCTGATGGGCAAAGAGCAGTAATTTTTGGCCGATGTACTTTGTGACCCCGTATTATAGGTGCGGGATATGCTTTTGACTACGTTCTCAACGCATGTAAACTTGAGAAAAAGTTAACAAATCAGACAGAGTTCTTTTAAATGTAAAGCACATTTCAGGGGCTGTAGATGATGCCATCGAACCACCAATGCTGGAACGATGATTTTCGGTGTTTGCGAACCTTGTTCATTGCCGAAAACGTGATTTCCCTTTTTTCCAAGGGTGTTGCCAAACGGCCGTGTGTGGACCGTCTTTAGCAGTTCCCACGCAGAAATGCCGAGTCGGGTGTTGTGTATTGAAGACATCAAGTAGCCGTGGTGAATACTCTACCTCTTGAACCACCACAGTTGGTCCATGTCTATAAGGCTGCAGCTTCTCAGAGACCACATTTTATACTAACTAATTCTAATTCTCACAATTACACATTGAATAAGCAACGTTTGGCAGCCTGTGTGTTTTATTGAAAGTTTCATTCCTCACGGGCGCGACATTTATCCTGAGCTCGTTATCTGATCTCGTTACCTAGGTGACATATACGAAGAGGCCACAAAAGTTCGGTGCCAAAATGTTATTCACGCCTCCACAGCAAGCCCTCGTGTTTAGAGACTCGGAAGCAGTGCGGGCTCGCGCCTTCCTGAACCAAGAAGGCTGAACTCAGCCGGCTACTTTCCACCTCATACCAATGAATGCTTGTTACTACTGCTATCTCCGCAGGTAGTCAAGTTCCTGGCTTTCGTCTTCTCGCGGCCGCACAGCACATGGATTCTGCTGATTCGCTTCTATGCTCTCCTACTCTACATTGTTCTCATCATATCCTTCTGCGGCGTCGTCTTGGTCGGCTGGCTTCTGCGGCGTTGCTTCCCGGAAGCAATCATAGATGAGGTCCGTACCCCGCACATGTTGCATACACAGACGTTGGTACCGCACTTAAAAAACTCAGACAATCTGTCCACCTTAGCAATAATCAATGTGAATTCCGCTTTCCGTTTGAGTGATAAAGCTACAACTGTATGTTACATGGAAGAATGGCATTATAGCCTCACAAGGAGCAATGTTGGGTGACTTGATAGTTCATTTTAAAATAGCTACAGCGTGAGCAGAAACGAAAAGTATTATAGTAAGTGGCATTATAGCCACTCCTTCAACTGTGAACTGAAACCTGCAACCTGTATAGAACTTGTCCAAAAATCGTTTTCGCACGTTAAGCGCACTGTTGGCACAATTCGTTATTCTCTCACTATTACAGCTTATCAGAGTTGCAATACACTGACCTAAATGTGAACCAACGAGCACTTGTGTTACTGTTAAAGGCTCCTATTAAGATAAATTCTAATACACCTTGCAGCCGTGCAGTTGTGTTACGTTCTAAATCGAGGTGCTGACAACGCGTTCCATCTCAGCGTCTTCTATTCGAGAGATATAGATATGTCGTAACACCTACCTCTACGCGGGGAAGTTTGAGGTTGTGTTTTCGGTTGTATTTCTTGCGAAAACATCAGAGATCCCGCGTTCTTACTCCCATTTACAGTAAAGTAACACTTTAATAAAACATTCTTTTGATGTTATATCCATATCTTAAATTGAAAATACGAAAGTTAAGAAAATTTAGACTTGAAATTCACGTGTAAGGCGTACGCAGTCTTTGTAGCCACTCTGCTATTTAAGGCGGCTGACTTCTATAGACTAATCCTTTCCGGGGAAGACATTTTCCAGAAGCATCATATCTCTCCAATATTGAAGTATGAACACCACGGAGTCTAATAATAAACACTCCCATAGGACTCGGACAATTTCTGTTGAGAATTCTACGCCAACACCCTGTAAAGTCGATCTCACTAATATGCACAAATCACTGTCAGATGAAACATTTTTTGTAGTGGCAGGTGGAATAAAACCGTTTAACATTGTCTTATGCATGTCATGTGGTAACACCGCCCTCTAAGGACAATGTCTGAAGTTGCGCTGCACATTAAGTATGAGACTGACTATTGCGAGAAGGGCGGATTTTCACGTGGTGCCGCCACAGAATGCTAATGGAGGATTAAAAACCCTGAAGAAGCAGGAGCCACCAGGCAGGAGTACCAGGAGCGCGCATTTAAAACTTAGTACCCTCCACATCAGTATAAATACTTTTTTTAATATTGTATGCCACTACAACAGCGTTTTAAACCAGTTTTCACTTCTGGTGAATCCAAAATTGTTATATTGTTTCTATTCTACCTCTTAAAAAAAACATCACGCTGAAAAATGAACACTTTTCGCCAAATTCCGTAAGCTTTTATATTCCGTACTCAGCGGACGAGGCCTAACCCAATTGAGCGAACACAATTGCTTACCTGTTACGACCCCAAAAAAGCTTGCCGGCAATTTTTACTTAGCTGATAATCAGTGTACAAAAATGCTCAATCCACACATTGCACGCAGGATTCAAGATCAGATAGATGCGAGAAACTTATTTGTCCCCAAATGCAATGGCAGCAAAACCTTCGTAGACGTAGAGTTTGTAAACATAGGTTGTCATTTTGATGCTTCTTTAAGCTACAATCAATGTAGGAAGATAGCCAATTTGTCCTTCAGGCCACAAACCGAGCATACGCAAGGGAAACTAAATCGAAACTAGCTGGAGTAACATGGTCGTTCCAGGCAGCGCTCGTTAATAGGTTTCCATCTGAAGATGAATTTTAGAACTCAAGGTGGCAAGAGCAGGCAAATTGGATTCTTTGCAGAGAGGGGTTTCCAGCGCGCATATAGAAAAGGAATGGAGACAAGGTGAAGTGAAGTTCCCGCGTTTCAAGGTTAAATAGCGACTGGCTGCGGTTCCCAGGAATTATTCGGAGTAAACCGTAATCATACTTTACATGGTCCTAACCTCTACCGATCCGCCGTGTACCATGCGGAGTGTAGCTTGCCTCCGCGCATGCTGGTCGGTCTCATCAGTCGTATCTTCGCCACGTTAGTCAGCGGGTGCGTAAAGGGCTACCGCCTCTTGTTGTGCACAGCAGCTGCAGCCTATGGACCCGTTAGAGTACGTCTGCCCTCTGACAGTGTGGTGTAACGAAGCCAAACAAAATGCGTCTTTCCTGCATGACGCTGCCTCGTCCTCGAAAGACTACAGCCGGTGCGCGAGTGATGTGTAAGCCTGGAATGGTTGCATGCAGGCAAACAACACTGGTTTCTCTGAATACTTGACCCCTCCAGCAATTGGCGCAAATATCGTCGCTGCGATTGTTCCTTTGACAGCAGGCTGAGATTGGCATTAACATGTAAAATAAAAGTATTAAACATCAACGTCCATACAACTTACCGCAAACGATTGGATGATCTAATCTGTATTCTTTCTTTATACGCACTGTGTCATGTTGTCTACATTCCTCGAGAATCTTGCGTTCGATAGTATATCTTAAAATTTCAGCCTGTATTTAGCGACGACCATATGCGAGCTGCTCCAGTTCACGTAGCCGAGCTGGGCTACCTTAGTTGGAACGCAACGCTGGTGTGCTAGCTATCACAGTTGCCTTCGTTGCTGATTCTAAACCTTGACCAAAGGTCTGAACGCCAGTTCTGTTTCCCGAGAAAAAAAAAATTGGCATAAGCTTTTTGTCTGACGGCATGTACAGTCGGTAAAACGCTTGTCTATAACAGCGATTTCAACTTCAACCAGCTACATCCAAAAACTGCCAAAACATACTCGTTCCAAACATGTCGGAGGCAAAAGCGAAGGGCTAAGACTTCAGAATTCAGCAGTAGTTTTATTCAAATCCCGCTCCGGCGGGGCAGGACAGGGCTGAGAGTACGAAAGCTGTGTTATAGACAAGCCTTTTACCGGCTGTACTTTACATTTTTATTATCTGACTACACTACTGACATGATGGCGGTCCGGGATGTTTCGCACTATTGTGCCAGCGAAAGCCTTGGAAGCGCGGTAAGCTTGATATTGAGCGACATTGTGAGTCTGATAATGAAGTAAGCGCGGTGAGTCTGATTATTTACGACTTTTTTTTGTTCTCAGCTGACCATCAACGACATCGAGACGGGCCATCGTGGGCTCCAAAATTTGACAACTCTTTTCAACGTTTCCGATGAATACCTGACATTGGACCTCTTTTCATGGCGGCCCCATTTTTCAGCTTTCAGAAATTCGTACGAAAATATAACCCAGGTTAGTATCTAACGAGCTATATGTTTGCAATGAAAAAAGATAAAAGCTTAACCTAGTGAGATATCGCGCTGGTGTTGGAACCAGTGCGTTATCAATAGCACGAAGCCATTTCAGCTTCTGAGAGAGACGCGTGCACTGATTGATTTGATTTTGGCAATTTACCACACCGAAGCTCCGCATGGGCTATGAGGCACGTCGTAGTTGAGAGCTATATATTAATTTTGATCGCTTGGGGATCCTGAATGTACCATTATCTCGACTCACTAGCGTTTTCGCTTTTCCCCTGCATGTGGAAAGCGGCACCGCGGACGAAATAAAACCCGAGACCTTCGGCTCAGCACCGTTGCGCAACGCCTTAGCCACTGCATGCGCCGCAGAAGCGGGTTGGCGTACTCTCCCAACTGTGGTACTTTACTGTTTGTTGTGGTGGAATTTTTCTCGTGGAACCTTGGATAGGGCAGTGCCAATTTACGCGAAAAGAGGATCAAAGAGTTTCGGGTTGCGGAGTGTTTGCAGGTGCTTACTAGTGCAGCCTTGGTTAACTTACGTCGAATTACGCCCATCAAATTATTCGTTCGCGAGGTTTGATCTTTGATTTTTAATTGCCGGAGACCCCTTGCGTGGGAGGCAATGTTGAGCTTATGCGTTGGCATTTATAAACCAATTTCATATGACCAAAGTGCGACAATTTTTGTGACACTTTCCGCGTTTCCTGGGGCAAGAGGCCTACTGTGATTTGATTATAATGAAATGGTATACTCGTTGTCAATAGCTAGTAAGATGGAACAAGAAGCTTGATTATCGCTTTCCAAATTATGTAGTGCGTCACCTGAATCAAACGAAGTATAACATACCCAAAGTCGTGTGAGGGACTATTCGTAAATTTGGGACAGACTGGGGTATTTGAGCGACCGTTTGCAATACATATACAACTTGCACCCACAGCACAATTTTCCTTATCTGGTTTTAATCTACCAAAGTTCCGATGATGGCTGACGAGATGCATTCATTTCTGTCAATAACCATTGTGGCTTTTCATACAGTTGTTCCGTCCTCCGCTAAGAGAAGTCGCAGCTCTTTCTCTCACTTTACGTGGCATACCCAAGGGTTGCCAAGAAGTCGCGTGCCTCGTTCTTTGCTTCGTACAATATTTTAAAGCTAATGCAGAACCCACCACATCAACGTTTTGAATTTATTTTATGGGTATAACATCACGTGCTGTTTGAAATAGGGGGCAATAAAATTGCTAACAGGATTGAAGCTGACAAGGGAATAAGTGGTGGCTCTGCCAGCTGCATTGGGGAACGATGCGATGATTCTCAGAAGTCCCGATGGTAAAAGAAGCGACAAAATCTGTTATAAGGCACGCGCATATAATGACCGCAAAAGTACCGCAATAAATAGTGCTGTTATGATTCCCGTAGCAGGACAGTTTCTTGACTAAAACTTGTCTAATCTGCTCAGTTAGCTATGAGGACATGAATAACAGACAGCGACTGTAGCTTTGGCACGGTCAAAATTCGCCGGCATAATTTTGCGTTTCTTTAAATGTGCTGTCTCCGCAACTTAATGTTAATACTTGTTTAATAATTCATCTAAATTAATTGTTGTTTATTTATTATTTGTTTGTATAAATTACAGATGAAAACTATTTGTAAACTTTAATGGCACCTTCAACATAATTTGCACATACATCGTTAAGTCTAAATCTAATAAAAACTCCCGTTTGCTCTTTGGAGCCGCTTGAACCACCTTTTTCTCATAGCATTAAACAACATTGTAATCACAATTTCACATTTGCCGGTGGATTAGTCTAGCAGTAATTTGTTTTGTGTAAGCTCATGCCAAAATGTGGTCACCTGTTCTCACCAAGCACCGCCTATGCTGCCTCACATAAAACCAGTTATGCTAGAATTGTGTTTGCATGCGCCCAAAATAACCTTAACCAGTGAGGAGAAAATCTTGAAACACTCAACTTGCTTATTTGTGTCCCCAAGTAACAGTGTGCCGGGTACTTCCAGGTGAACAGCCGCGCCAATGGTGGCAGTTCCGAAGATTTCATGGCCATGAAGGTGATGAGCCTGTGTGCTTTGATGGTTCTACAGGCATTTCTTCTTTTGGCTATGGATATAACGATCAATATGCTGCGATACGCAGTCACTGCGGCGGAATATCTCGAAGGTCTGCATGGCGTTGCAGGGCCGGCAATGCGGTTAAATCAGCGTCCTCCGATCCGTGCCAGAGGCTGATGGTAAGGGCATGACACCGGGGGGCAGTGCGGCCGATCAGTATTCTCATGTCTTAGTCATTGTACCTTCGTATATTAGGACTGTGACTCACGTGAATGTTGCGCCGGAAACAAATCGTTTTGACTTTTTGTGCTCGCATATATTCTTGGAAAGTCAGAAAGGAAACTGGAATGTTGGCAGGTGGCCATAAACAAACACCCCATGAATACTCCTGTGAGTGCGCAGACGATGACCGTGAAAGGCTTTCATTCAAGCACGTAGGGATGTGTTGTGAAATATAAGCATCAAAACTAGCTACGAGTAATCTACAGACGTGGAATACTGAAAATACCAAAAACAATCCAAACAAATGCCAAGAAATGGCAAGAGAGCTTCACCGGCATCGTCTTCCTCTACAAGTGAGTAGCACAGAATAAGCTACAATGCACTCAGAACGGCTTGCTAGTAGCATAGGTTAACCTTCAGCGCTTCTGACAGGGTGAGTTAAGACATCCGCAAACGTACGCAGTCTTTGCCGATGAGCAATAGGACGTTGTTAAATTTATCACGTTGCAAACGCTCTACTTTGTGAATTACTAAAGCAGGGCCGATTATTTTAACTCTGTCGTATCTTCGGCGTTGGACGATAACATTTTTTTTAAACATTACTTTATATTTAATAAACTCTAAGCAACTTAAAGGGACCCTGCAACACTTTTTAACTTCCTTTTAAAATCGAAATGCTTTTGGAACGAACTCAGCCAACATATCCAGTACGTAGACAAAGTGATCAAAAAATACCTCATCCAGGTATTTTTGCTGCATCAGATCACTTTGAGACTTGCTCGAAAGATTTTTCTCTTTCCCAGTCTTGGAGTTCTTCGACCACTAGACTTACGTAATCGCACAGATATAGCAACTATTGGCCAGATTTCCTTGAGTTGCAGCAATGGCTGAATTCGATAGCCACTTTAAAAAGAAAGCCACAAAAGCAAAGCAGAGGCGGAAGGCGTATCTACTGCGACGAGCAAATCACGCAGTGCCGCTCCGTGCTGGTGATAACTACAGCTTTCGCAGTGGTTACAGAGGGAAGGAACGAGTGGAAGCGTTTATCAGAAGTGTTGCAGAGTCCCTTTAGGACTTGCATAAGAAGTTTGTTGTGTATTTTGTTACGTTTAATGCCGACTCGGCGCAGCCCATGTCACATTCCTGAGGGTTACCTGCGGGGGAGAATGTTCAGTGGCTGGTGGCAGACTTGAGTTCAGCAGCATGCCATCATGTGCAACAATTTTCTCATAGTGAATAACAAATGTGTAAACGTAATTCCGCAACAACTATGAATATTTGTACACAGTTGGAGGCCAGTAAAATAATAAAATAAGAGCGCATGCTTTAGAGGCAAATGTTTAGTACGGTTAGGAGGCCACTCTTACAACTTAGCCAAATTTAATTTCTTAATGAGTGCCCGTACATAGAAAAAGCTCCGGTTGTAACGTGTGTCATATCATCGCCTAATCAGCAGAGTCCAGGATAAAATTAGTGCTCGTTCGTTATATAGTTTTAAATGGATTAAAAGAGGGCGTATACATTGCAGTAAAGCGGCCTAATAACTTTGACAACTTGCCCATACATAGTAAGGGAGTACGAAATTGTTCTGCAGGGCGCTGCTAATAATATTGCTAAGAGACGAAAAACCTCAGCACTGGCGCCCATGGCTACCCATCCAATCATCGCCTTGTTTTCCATGGTTTGTGCCGCCTGTCGTACTGCCGCGTAACAATATATTTAAATAAATGTTGCATAAATGGCTAACAAAGGCTTAACGTCCGCTATCCACTGTCAAATTCTGGGATTTATTTTTAAAGGGGCACTGACACAAAAATTTTGCATCTTGTTTTTTTCGTTGCGATAAGTAGCTAGTGACCTACTTATAACCTGTAGAAACCTCATTTGCTTCAGCGTGCGACGGTTGTCTAATTAGAGGCATTTTCAATGCGGCCAGTCGCAGTTTCGGTTTCAGCGAGTGCCGCGAAACGATGGATTTTGTGGATTTTGTGTGAACAAAGCTGACCACGTGACCGTCGGAGGGATATCACAGAGCAGAGCCGCCGTAGCACTGTCGAATCCGCATCGACGGCAGTTTCTGCGAATGGCCCCACGTACTGATCTCGTGAGGCGCTTAATTAGAGAGCGACCGTGGATGTGACGCAGGCGCTGCGAGTGCAAATGCTACCGCGGCTAAAGAACGACGCGCGACGCTCGAGACGGTGGGCGGCAAGACGCGCGCTGGGATCAGCCGGCCGGTCTGCCTACAGGTCCGCCTACAGATGTGTTCGGCTCAGCACTGCGGCGGATATTCGAGTGCCGCTCTCGTAAGCGGTGCAGATGACATTTTCTAATGCAACCCGCCATCGCATCATTAACTCCTTTCTCATGTACGCCACCATGGGCGGGACTTGGGGACAATTTCGTGCAGCGGTAACAAGCTATCACTCGAGCTACCTGCGCCGGCCTGGGCCACTTCGCGGCCGTGGCCGCCGCCTGCACAGCGACCGTGCGGCTAGCTCAGTGAGCGTTTCGTGCCTCCGGCGCGTTTTCGCATCTAATGGTAATAAACAGTAATAGAAACAGAGTGCCTGGAATCGCTCTAGAACTTTGGTCGCGGCCAACTGCCCGATGAGCTGACGAAATCACGGCGCCTTCGCCGCCAACGATCGGGTCGTTCGTTCTCGAGAGCAGAAGCTCCGCCCTCTGGCCCTCCGATTGGAGCGGCGAGCCGGGTGAGCCGGCGGGAAACGCCGGTAGTGCGGAAGCGGCAAACACAAACTCGTGACGTGTTTGGATGTTGTTTATTTACAATTGCGCGTGGTCCTCTGCTGGCTGCTCGGTTGCGTTTCTCACACTTCAAAATTGATTTTAAATATGTTCTAGGCTGTATTCGCTGCTGATATTTTGCAGATGATGTATATGTGTTCCCACCAATCTATCTCCGAAGTTATCTCGCCTTCAAAATTTTGTGTCAGTGCCCCTTTAAGTGCGAATGCACTTTATAAGCGACCCCAAACCTTCCACCGCCGGCGGCGGCGGCGGCGTCGGTGGCGGCGGCGGCGTCCGCAGTCCTCCTCTCTATATAAAAAAAAACAGCATCCGGCGCCAGGTTTCGATCCGAGGACTTTGCGGCCGCAGCGCGACGCTCTACCGACTAAGCCACGGACGCGACGCTGATATCAGTGTTAGTAACGCGCCTTATATCTTTAACGCATTCAAACTACGTCGTCAGCGGCGTACGTTGGCGACTCAGCGGCGTTATAGCGGCTTGATAACTGCGTGGTGTACACGTGATACTACAAACCCGATGGAAGAGATGGAAGAGAAGGCGGCGAGGCGGTGGGCTGCGGGGGCCGAGCGCAAGCGCCGCAAGCGGGCCGACAACCGTGCATTCGCACTTTCACATTCTCCCCCTCGGGGAAATGCGGGGGAATTTTTTTTATTCTATTTGTTATGGACTTGTTGGACCGATGAAGCTTGCAGATATACGACGAGGTGTACTGTTTACAATTCAAAAGAATACGTTTTTCTACGTATGACGAGCGGTTTCTGAGGGATGGCTTCCGACACTAGTGCCTTTAACACGGTTCCCAGTAAATTTAAATTCCATCTGATGCAGAATACCCTTCTCATAAACAAGCAACCTTCGGAAGAACGTCGAACGCAAGAGAATTTCAACAAATTAGGTTATATTGCGCCGAAATGTTATGTTATCTAAAGTGTATTGTTTTTGTTCACGCTAATAACACTTATTATGATTGCAGATTCGACGGCATCGGGCGAGACTAACAGCGTCCATGTGCTCGAGGCATGTTATCATTGATTATTATGTTATTGACTGGAATACCACGGGAGCAGCAAGCCACGAAGATTCGCGAAAAACTACCCGAACACGTAATTAAAGTATTTTTCGTACTAGAGGCTGGCGAAGTATTGTTAGTGTTTCAAGACAAACAATTTTCATACCTCGCTTCATTGTGGATCACTCACTCCAGTCTTGGCTAATGCGTGCATGTTAAAATACTTGTTGTATCAATGATCAACTATAACCCGGCAACCCTAATCTTGAGAATTCCCTATTTTCATGTGAAATATCGTCTGCACTCTCGCATCTGACAAAGTTAGAAGCCCGTATTAAGAACGAGTGTCAAGTATCCAGCTCCGCCTTGGGTAACAAACCTGCTGTTTACCCTGAAGACTTTGACCACCATGACCACCGGTTCTTTTGAAATTGGCTCCAAATGATATTGTCCTTCACCAACAACGAAACAGGCCCCATCCAGAAGAGAAACACACAGAAATGGCTACACCTGCAGAAGAAATCCCGTATTCCGGTCGCTGTCAGGAATCTCGTAACAGGATCTCGTTGTCAAAAAAAAACCTTATTGGTATGCTCGGTTTCGAGTGAATTCTAGTGACTTCTGCAGGTTGAGCCAGCGAAGGCATCCTATCATAAAAGGGGATCTATGCATAGGTTCAGCGAACTGTTTCTCTGTACGTCCAATCAGACGCACTTTTGTGTGAGTCGGATTGGACGGATTGGACGTACAGAGACGTTTCTTATAGCGGATTTCTAATGGGAATCGCGGAACCGCTGACGTCAGTCAGGAGCCCTAGTGTCACACTGCCGATGGCGAGATATTCCAATTTTCTTCAGAATCAAATGCATGGTTTTACTGTTTGGCGGCAATAGTATGCTTTGGATTGCTATGCTTGGGTCGCGGGTTAAAATCCCTATGCTTTTTTTTATTGCGCCATTATGCCACAGAGCATAGGTAACAGGAAAACAATGGACAAAACAGGACAGGGGTACGACAAAGAACGAAAGCAAAAAAAACGAAATAAAGAAAGACACAATGTGAGGCGGGTGCACTACAGAAAACTATAGATTCCAGTTTCGGAAATGAATTCCAACAGTTTCTTGTACACCCACCGATCACTGTGCTATTTTTTTTTGTGATTCCCCTTAAACGAAAAATAGGTTGCAGTATACGCGAACTCAAATTTCCTAAATAAATGCTTTACTTTCGGCAGTTGTTACCGCATCGCTTGCACGAAATCGCAGTTTTTATAGCGACTGATTACAATTTGAGGCCAATTGATGCAATCGACGTTCTTTTTGAACACATTTTATGCAGTCGTTAAAACGTCTGCATTCGCGAGCTTCATTTCTGTGGGGATTTCCTCTTTCTTTAGAAACCCTAGACAGGTACAGGTGCTGGGAGAGCATCATCAACATTGCTGTAAGCTGAAATCAAAACGACCTTCCGGTTTACTACTTCCCCGGTCATATCATAAAGAACCCTCAGGTCTTCAAGCTCGCCTGGTGCACCGGCATGCCTTGGTCCGGTTGAAAACGCTATCGTGCCCCTTCATGCTCGACCAGTTGTCCATAGATCTTAGAAACTCGACTCTTTCTGCAAGTCAAAGGAAGTGTCAGTTCCTTACCCTGATGCGAGTCTAAGTATATCCATCGTGCAAGCGATGGTACGCCCCTCCCGGTCTTGGTGGGCATTTCATCCGCATGGAAATAGACAAGAAATCCAGAGCAAATAGGCCTCCATTTTATACCTTGCAGAGAGATGTGCAAAAAACCGTAGGCAAAAAAGTGAACGCATTTTAGACTCCGGTCACGTTAGCATCTTTGTCCACCCTGATTACCATTCGTTCCTGAGAGATCAAGAGAGGGAGAGATAGAAAAAGAGAGGGGGAAAAACTATTGAAAACGCATAGCGGTTCAGACTACCCCACTATCTGTTTCATCATCATCATCATCATATCTACGGCCACTGCAGGGCAAAGGCCTCTCCCGAATATTTCCAATTGTGCCGGTCCTGCGCTAACTCACCGGTCTCAATTGAAGACTAAATTCTGCTTTAGTAAATATTTGATGTACCTCAATACAAATACCTTTTCCTCGCAAGAGGAGGTGACAGCCAGCAAGGTGGTTCCATGGTATATGAAAGTTAAAGTACCGGATGAACAGCCAAAAAATTGAGGAAAAATAACACGCTAGACTGAGTATCGTTAGGTGATTTAGATCGAATTTCTGTACATATGTTTTTTTGTTCTAGTATTAAGAACGCACAATCCAGCCGCAGCAATGAAAAGGTGGGCGCAGGTTGTCAATCGTACTTCGTCTTCGAAAACGTTGCTTTTAATGCGATAGTCTTTCTTAGGCTACTTGACACGAAAATTTTTCTCTCTCTGTATGTCTGTCTATCTCTCTATCCCTCGATTCAGCAGCCCAGCCAAAGTTAAGGCAGATGTTTAACTAACTGTTTATATAACCACAGCCATACCTAAACAATTAACTCTGGTGGCAATGCTCATTCTTGTCAAGATTGCTGAGCAAAAACAAAACATTGCGCACATCTGAAGCAAAACATAGGTATATTTGCAGTTTTCCTTTATTATAAATGAATTAACGCTTGAAAAAATAAAAACACCCCAAGGAAATACCAAATCGATCGCCCGTGACACTAGCCCGCCTAGTGGGGTTCCAAGAAATTAAAAGTCAACCGCAACAAAAGGCTCCAGTAAAGGTCGCGGACACGGCGCGTGAAGTAGGTGCCTCGATTCACGCGCGTGTCCGCCATGCAGCGGGGCTGGCATCGAGATACCCATCGTGGAGCAGTGGAAGGCTGTAAATTTGAATGGACTTGAGCAAAGCTCTAGCCTGTTTATTGTGAGTGAAGTTAGACGGGAGGGGAAGAGCACGAGAGGAGAGCACGAAAGAGAAGGGAGCCATTTACTTGGGAGGGGCCTCACATGAATTTCGCCTTTCTACGGCATTTGCAACAAAGCAGATACGCGACCATTTTATCTCATCCTATCCCCCTTCTTCGCTTGCATCTATCCTAAGCTACTCCTAAGCTACTCTACCCCTAAGCTACCGAAGCCGAACAGCGCAGTTCTCTAAGTAGCAGTTCCAAAGGGGATCAAGTGGTCGCTGACCGCTCTTTCGCCTGTTGGAACCCCAACACTGTTATGTTAGAAATAAACTAGAAAATTGAAACTTAAAAAATGTGTGTTCCAAGTGAACCAGCAGAGAACGCTGGGTGGGCACAGTAGATACCTAGCTTGTACCTATCTGGGAACAGAATGCCGCCATGTGGGGCCATCCTGTGCATGGAGAGTGCATAGGAAAGAATTTCGTCAACGCGAGCAACCCTCCTCCACCGAGATTTGAATAATGTAGGAAGTGAAGAGCAAGCATAAGATGTACCGAGGAGCTTTTACAGTCCGCATAAAAATCCGCCTCGAGTCGTATGGCCTTGATAACTTTGTTTCCCCCAATTCTCTCCTATCTTCTCCCCCAATTTTCCTCCCCTTGCATTTTTGTTTGCCTAAACACAAAAGGGCAAGTGCATGGTTGTGGTGTCTGACAAACAAAACACACCGTACCGCCACCCGAATCACATGAAACGCTCCTTTCGAAGTAAACTAGGCTAGCCTACGGGTTTTTAAAGAAAATGTGTTGTGGCTTCCACTGGAAATACTTTCGCATCCCACGTTGTACATGGTGGTCACAATAAAGTGCTCCAATTTCCCTTAGTTCTTTAGTGCATAGTTGCGAAAGGTCTTCGAATCCATTACATAAATTTCAAGGGGATTGTCCAACTACAATACAGTTCCCTTCAAAACATCGCGGCTGATTCGCCTGATACTATTTGGCTGCCACAACACCAACCAACCCACAATCCTTCCCTTACGAAGTCACGGGGATTGGTCACTAAAGGGGACAATGTCGGTCCGAGCGTTACGTATGACTAACCAATTCACATTGCGACAACGCTTTAGTATTAATATCTCGGAAGCACCCTTATGTGCCCCAGAAATTTTTAAAGACAGCGGTATGTCAGGAGCTTCTTAAACGAGAAATTTGTGGTCGGTCTGTCTGTCTGTCTGTCTGTCTGTCTGTCTGTCTGTCTGTCTGTCTGTCTGTCTGTCTGTCTGTCTGTCTGTCTGTCTGTCCCTCTGTCTCTCTGTCTGTCTGTCCCTCTACTGAGTCCCCCGACTAAGGGGAAGTTTATATATTGGTAAAAGTTTTTCGAACCACATAATCTTTAAACACCCTTCATACTTGCGAAGGAACGTTTGGCATCCACCTCAATGCAGCCGTACGGCTACAAAGGAAGGCTCTGCAGCTTCTCAGAAACTCCGCAGTTGAAGGAAAATTCGTCGTGGACCAGGAATCGAACCCGGGACGACCACTTAACCGGAGAAGTCGCTCTAACAACTGAGCTAGTCGTTAGTACCGCTAGAGCGAATCGATCAACAACTCGACGTGGTGGACAGGTGCACCTGTCCACCCAATGAATGTCAAACCACCAAACAACCGGATCGCAAACGAAGAAGAAACCCGTTCGATCGTTTTTGGGGCACTAAGTAAGCGCTTCTGCGGACGATCCACATATGCACCGACACCTGGCTTACGAGATAAAGGAAAGGCATACTATTGTACTCCTCGTTCTTGATCGATGCGTGTACTGTCTTATCTAGAACCTTTCCTTTTTCGCGATTTGCCCGTAACCGTTCTGGCAAAACTGAAGCCCGGTCTCACGCACGCGCCGTGTGTCCACAGATGTTATCAGATCTCTTCGATCGACCAACCGGTCTGTGGGATTTTTTACAGGACGCCATCGGTTCCACCAAAAAAGATTTCGCTTTAAAAACTACGCACAAGCGGGTGGGACAGAAGCGAAAGGCAAAACACCACTTGTGTTGTGCCTGCTTCTTCCCTCCTATCCGCGTGCGCGCTGTTTTTTTTTTTTTTTTTTTTTCACAGGTAGTAGCGTATACGCCTCGAGCTTCGCGATCGCTGCACCGCCTGCCGCCGCTTCTCCGCGGCGCTTACGGGACACCGCTGCGCAGCTGATAGCGGCTCATGCAGTGTTTTGGTTCTGTTTCGCTTCTTTAAAGGCCAACTGCACTCAAAAATTTTTTTGTCGAAATAAGTATTCTATGCTCTTAAAATCACCATGGCGAAATCCTTAGCTTCGTAATCACAGAGAGCGCTAGGTACCGCCGTTCAAAGTACCTCCGAGCAGACGACGTTTGCACCTGGCGGAGAGTCGCCGTAACAAGTTCCGAGCGGCCTGTGACGGAGGTTGGGGAACCTGTCCCGTGAAGCTCGCGCTTCTCCGGCGACTTGCAGGGCGCTCCGCCGGGCGCAGGGATGCGTTCGCCCGGGGTTTCTCTGCTACACCAGCGCGCTTTACCGGCGTCGCCATCAAGTGTTTAAACTAATCGCATAGGCAGTAATATCCCCCATTTTTCTCAATGCAAAAAAAAAATGATTAGAAGCCTAAACCTATTCAGGCGCTTGCGAACGTGTTGGAGTTAGCAAAACTCTTTTTACTTGAAAGTAATATTTTTACTCAAAGAAAAAAAATAGCGCGAAAGGAGCACTTGCCTTACATTTGTCGTTCCTATTGCATTTACCACAGAAAAAAAAAGATATATTATAAATTATTGACCACTTGCACTTCCGCGTCCAATATTGGCCTCATTTGGGCTGGCCCAACGCCACCTCTATCCTTTAGACATCTCCAAAAGTTTTACGACCCAAATAGAGTTAATGTACACGCGGCTATAAACATTTGTGCGACTTTTGTCTCCCTAGCCAAGTGAACCAAAATCAGCCTTTCTCGTAGTAACAAATACACCCGCAGAAATATTGGCCGTCGTATTTGGGAAGTGCGAAAACTAAACTGCTCCTCTCCTAAACAATAGATTATATTTTTGTTCGATTCCCAAGTGAAGTATTTACTTTGAGCGTTAGATTTAGTTTATTTGAAAGTAAAACGTTTTCAACAGTACCTGTCTCTGGTTAAAGTAGAAAACAGCGGTAGATAGGAAGTGTTTTCGTGTTTTAGTGCGTCATTTAGCTCTGGAGGCGGGCTTATAGTTTCAGATCCCTTTTATAATGCGATTCTCGGTGTGCACACAGGGGAAAAAATACTGAGCCGATATTCACGAAGCTGTTTGCATGTAATGTATAGTAGAAATAGTGATTTATCTCCGCCCGCGTGCGATTTGTTCCCTTCAGAGAGGGTGACGTGATAGCCGAGGGGTCGGCTATAATAAAAGCTGCTCTTCGATATCGTATACGAGCAAATAGCTTTGTAAATCAGGGTCCGTTTTCTACTTGCAATGCCAGAAATTGCTATTCCGGCAGTTATTATGATGGAAAAAAATACTGTCGGGCGGTCTACTTCATCTCGATTGATAGCAACGGGATGCCGGAATTGCGCCCAACTCCATTATCATGGGCAAACGTTAGTGGAAGTTCTTCTGTGGAAATAAAAAAGCGAAACGCGGCGCTACCACGCGCATTTGAAGGCGGCTCTGAGCGGCCGCCGGCTCTGGCGCGGTCGCTTCCGTTCCCTCACGTACGTCACGTCCGGCCGCCGCTATGGCCGCCTTTTCTATTCAGTTTCGGTTCCGAAAACGCGAATGTCGCGAGCCGTTTGCGTCGCGCGCGTTGATGTTTGAAGCGCAGTATTTCGCATTTCGCACCCTTTTTATATGAACTGTTAGGTGACATTCTTTTTACGTTGTCGAAAATTTGAGTGCAGTTGGCCTTTAAGCCTTTACGCACCCTAAACATGTGGTTATGGTGATGTCTGTAAGCAAATAGTACGTTTAGGGCACTTCACAAACTAGCTGCGGCCTGATCAGAGTGCTCGAACGCCAACAGGAGCTAACCGGTGACGCGGTACTGCCCGCTTCTTCGTCGCTCTTACGGGTGTAGGCGACGCAGCGGCATATCACCACTGTCACCTCCGAATATCTCAGGCGCAAGTGAATTCTATTGACGTCTCGTTTAGACCTGATACTGGCACAGTGAGAGGTTGGTTTCGTTTTGCCGCGTGGACAACGAATTCGGCCTTGTTTTGAATGTACACGTCGTAGAAAAATATCATTCGGGGAGGTGATTACCTAAGACCCGACAATAACGTGTGCCTTTTATAGAAATAGAGGCCACGCGAACATGTTAAGTATATTCCAAGTCTGTGCGTCGTTAAATATGCGCCCGCTCCCGCCTGATAGCATGGACAAAGGAGAGTAATGAAACCACGGAAAAATAAATGGTCTGCCAAGTCCGGAAGAGATGTAATAGCTCGTGCGGGATTGAAGAAAAAAACCAGTGCAGTTTTGGAAATCCTTGAGACGTTCGTCTTAAAAGCGAGGTTGAACTTACTAGGCCAACTAGATGCGAAATGCACGGATATTTTGCGAGGCAGGGAGAGGGAGGAGGGAGGCGCATAACTATCGCTGTGTACAAATGCGGAGCGAAATCAAGTAATGAGCGTTTTAGTAATCACACACAAGCTGCGCGGGAACCTACATTTTGTTTTAAATGCGAATGCATTTCTTAGTCGGGGGTTGTCGTGCTCCGTCGGCGTGCGCCTGCATTCCCCCAGCGCGAGCGCACGTGAGCGCGTGCCTCGTAGTTCTGCCTTCGTCGTCGTCGTCGTCGTCGTCTCGACGCGGCGGACCCGCGGCGCTCGCATCGCGGAGCTCGGGCGGAGTAGCGGAGAGTGAGTGGAGAGGAGGAGCGCGCTCGGGCGTGTGAGGGCGCTCGCATCGCGGAGCTCGGCGGGCTCTCTCTCCTCTCCGCGTACCCTCTCTCCGCTCGCTGCGCTCGGAATCTATATAATGCAGTTGAGCGCGCGCCTGGCGCCTTAATAGCGATGGAAGTCGGTGAAGTCGAATCCCTCGTGGCAACGATACCGCAAACACGAAGTGTAACACAATGCAACCTGAGCATTACACCTCCCGCTGGCGGTGACGTCACTGCAGTTGCTTCAACGTTATCATCGGTTGGAGGACTCACACTCTCTTCTCTCTTCATTAAGTACGCCATTAATAATAATTACTCGCACCGCACTCATCGGTGCACCCAATGCATTCGCATTTCCGCACGATCCCCTTCGGGGAGGTGGGGGGATTTTTTTTCGACTTTACCAGCTGATCACTCGGTGGACACATTTTTTGAAGTATACAGTAAGTAAGTTCACAAGCGATAAAAGGTGTCGTTGGAAGAGTGTGGTATCTGATAAGGCCATCTGATTTCACTTTTGTGCTAAATTCTGCAGGCTCCTTGTGTCATATGATGATGTTTCGAAGAAGCGTTTAGTCACGGCCGCGGATGTAACCGGAGGATATTTGTAACCGATGGCGGTTTGGGAAAGCTCACCTCGCGACAAGATGACCCAGCCGTAAATTTTTTGTGCTGACTCCTGCATGTAATTTTGCATTATCCGTACTTATTGCGTAGAACGTCCAGTGAAATTTATGCCACATTGGCTTGTTCAGAGTACAAACCGACATCGCAGTGTACAGCCGTAGCATGAGCATCTGAACGAACGCTGCTTACGGAGGTACCGACAGTAAACTCCACGGCAGTGGAATTACAATCAGCTGCATGCATATTTGCCGGTTTCGTGACGCCGGCCTGTGACACAGACCTGCAGCTACTGCGGACCGAATGTACCGCAGTGTGATCGCGTCAGAAGCATTTACACTCCCGTAAATACACTTGCGAACAGAGTGACCGCTCCACGTAAATATGTATTTCCAACGCATACAAACGGAAAATATCAGTCGCGAACGTGCCGCAAAAGCAACGGCGACAGTGGTGAGCGGGCCGGCGACTCCCGCGACTGCTTTCAAAACGGGCCGCTAGGGGGACTTCAGTGGCGCCCCTACCGGCAGCGCTCGAGGCGTATATGTGCCACTGTACGCCCCACGTCATTACCCTGCGCGACGGTGCCCGGCACACAGTGCACGCGCTGCCTTTCACGTGACGTTTGCTAGATCTACAAATTCCATCTTCACGCTGTATGCTGCCGTGTATCATGAACCGTCTGTATCAACAGCAACTGTAAACCATGGCGGCGCAACTATTCCAGGGGTGCATAGGTACCCTACTTTCTTTTTGGCTTGCTCACAAATAAGATGTTTGCTGTAATACGACAAAACCTTCAGTGGCCAACCCCTCCAGTAAGCAGCCTCCTGTTCTTTAAAGTGGCAGTGTCGTCATTGTCATCAATACCCGCAGAAGAAGAGACGTTATGGGGCAGAGGGCAAGCCGTTCCGTCCAAGAAACGTCTCCCTGCAATGCTAGTGGGGCACCGTCGCCTCGAACAGAACACCGGTCGGGTGGCAGTGTTCTGCGCCGCATCTCGTCAGCAGCAGGGCTCAGCAGGAGGCAGCCCACTGAAGGATGGTGAGTCAAGTCGATGAAGTTTCGCTAGAACTTATACGTTCCTCTCAACTTTCGTGTTAATTTGTGTCAGGGAGTCGTTTCATTCAACTATACCTAGTGAGATAGTCAATGATTGGATTATTTATGATTGCGCAATTAGACGGAAGTGCTCAACCTTACTGATAACATGGCGTTATTGTTCTGGAAACATTCGGTGTCTTTTGTTTAAGGTCTCGACGGTTCGTTTCAGCGTTAGGTTCGTCGATACGGCTTGCAGTCGCACTCACACGGCAAACGTAGGCGCCATTAGGCGGATGGTACTTACCCCCGTTGGCATATTCCTTGTGTTGGCTAAATACAGCCGCCGCCGGCCTGGCTTGTTCCACCTTCCTTTGCGGGCGCTATGTTACCCGCATCGGTGGGGTCAATCGGCGGCTACAGTACTACCGATGTGAGGTGGTGCTTGGAGGAATCCGAAATCATGTCGATGGGCTCACAGTCTGGAGGGCCGTTTTCCCGATTTCACGGCAGCAAAACATTGACAAAGGAACGCGTCAAAGAACCGAATCCGGTGGGGGCTTTAATCAAACAATTACTTGACGATTTTGATGAATGGCGCAAGAGTGGCCATCCGCATTCCTTTAACACGGTTTTCGACACGTGAGGGCTGGTTGCAGAGAAGGGCGGTGACAGTACTTTGTTTCTGAACACGCACGTCAGGCGGCGGGAGCGGCATTGGAAGTTGAGACTCATAAGTGCTGTCGGGAAGACAGCTACGCTTAAATGGCTACCGAGAACCACACACGGCCCAAGGGAATGCAGCGGCACACATGTTAGGCCGTTTTCGGAACACTGCTGCTACGACAACGGCAGACCGAGTACGCTACCAGATGCGAGTTACCAGGACTCATCGGGCTGTTTACCAGCGACTCAACGTTCCCATGAAATCAAAACTGTTGCCGTAGCAATGCTTTGTCGCTTTCAAAAGAGTACTGAAGCAAAACGAGAGCCTGTCAACGGTACGTTGACAAACAAATGGTACGTTGGTTTGGACGTGGTAAGGTCGTATATTATCACTCGTGATTTGGACGTCAGTAACTCGAAAGGGGTTCTCTAAAACAGCTTCATAGCGTTAGCAAAAAGGAACTCCCGGCCGCTGCATAAGCCCAGCTTGCTACACTTGCGATAACCCTCAACAGTTCCGGATGATCGAGGGCCCGATCAGATTTCGCATTGTATCTTTCCGAATTTGTACCATAAGGAGAGAGGGTTTCTGTTTTCTGCCACAGGTGTACACACCCTGAGCCAGGACAAGTAGGTATCCTGCAATATCATGTTCAGAAACGCTATGCCTTATCCGTTACGGCGATCCCCATGTTTTTTAGCGAAATGTATACCCAGTCATAGTGGTCAGGATGAGCGCAGAACGTGTTGTGGTGGTGCCGCAGTGTGGCGTCGGAGGTCACTGGTGATATGGAGGCGGTGATTTCAAGGGGTCTTCTCCACCTGGGCGTCGACCTCCTGCGAGAGCTACGGCGCTCGTCAACCGAAGACGGCAACTTGATTGTCTCCCCGTATGCCGTGGCCAGTTGCCTCGAAGAACTTCTTGTCGCGGCGACTGGCAGCACTGCCGACCAGATTGCCGCCATGTTGCACATCCCGCCAGGGCAGCGGGTGAGTCTAGCATAAGCCTCTGTTACAATCGTTTGTCTAAATCAGTGCACATTGGTCCAGTGTGACTCTTTCGAAGGATTGAAGAACCTTATCTTTAGCATAAAAAAGTTTCTTCCTTTACGCCTGCTGCATGTGCACAACCACCGTATCAGCTCAGCTGAGTGGAAGACGACGACAACGAGGACTCTTACGTAATGAACCGGCCTCCTTACAGGAGACTGATGGGAGATGGCTGCGATGGGAGATAGGAGATGGGAGATTTACAGGAGACGGCCGGTGCATCAATGGAGCAGAGTTTCATTTAGGGTCAGCCATCCTTATCGTGCTCTTACACTCAGCGGAGCTGACGTGGTTGGCGCTTAACAATATTATTCCGCAAGCACTCTGCCAAGCTCTGCGTCAAGATCAGGGTACAGGAGCAGTTCGACGCCGCTAAGGATACGTTCCTCTTAAATCGTATACGTTCCTCTTAATTGGGTACGTTCCTCTATAATTAACCTGAAGGCTGCCAATTTCATTTCTGGTGATTTTGTACAAAAATATCTGGGATATCTGTAAGGCCAAGCATACGCAGGTTTGAAAACAAAACGTGATAGACCATGCTAAGAAAAACATTACACTTCCCTTGACAAGATTGAACAAGCTACTGGTAGAGAAAAGCAAACTTCGGGGCCCAGAAAAATGCGAATAAAAAAAATTGCAACCCCTTTCCTTCGGAAACCGGGCTGCAAGCGGAGCTAGACCTCAGTGAAAACGAAAACGACCGCAATAAAAACGCAACGACCTTAAAATAAAAAAAAATAAAACACTGCTTTCAAAATCAAGAGGCAATGACCAAAACGACAACGCTAAAACATCAATCGCCCGCCCTTCGATGTTTCTGGGCCTCACGCGAACACCAATATTTGGTACAAGTTATTGTAGATCCTTCTACTGCGATTATCGGGAACGTACGTTCTCAAAGGCAGCCCACTTTTCTGCAGAGCGAACGTTTTGCGGCCTCTACGCACGCCGCGCTGGAAGCTGGAATTCCCGACTAATTGAAGCAATCGCACCTGTGTTGTGACGTGATGTGAGCGGCGACTCTTATTGGCTCCAAGTGTGATATGATACAGCGCCACACTTGTGCACGCGCGCACCCGCACCGCCTGTAAACGCCGAGCAAGAGCCGCGCCCAAGAAGGACAATGCTCGGGACGGTTTTAATCTAATTTATTGTATATGCTCCCACAGGGGCACAGTGAACGCTTTCAATACCCCGGAGTGCGTACATGCCAAACACTTCAAGTGCATCATCGTCATCATCATAGTCATCGTCGTTAGATCGCGTGAATAAACCTGTCCTCACCGCACGGGGTTTCGGCGTACTACCGACGGCGAAGATCAGCCGAGACAAGCTCCGCTTGAACAGGGCAGTTACCCATGGCACGGTAAAAACCAATTAAAAGCACTAAAACACAAGCGCAGCTACGATGCGTCACCAAGAATTCCTCGCCGATGGGCACTTCTCACAACTATCGAGCATATGCAGTCAACAGATGACTAGCACAGGTACTATATCCCAAACAAAGATAAGCAAGAAATGTGGCTGATAAAAATTGACTGCGTTGCTATAGGAGATAAGCAATTCTCAGAGATTTCAGCGAAGCCAAAGAGAGAGCTGCTGAGGAAAAGAAACTAACCCCAGGCGTCTACGTGAAAATATCAGACCCCTTCCATGCTATGAGGGAAGAGCGAACTTGGCGCTCTTTGGGATTTGCTATGTCGGAGTTTAGATAACTTCAGGATTTCAAAGGTGAATAATGACAACGATACGGTCGCTACGTCGCAGACTAAGGACATGCACTATTGGCGGAAAAAGACAATGATGTATCTTATAGCGCGGCAACGTCAAGCGACTCGGGCTCTAATGTGCCGCACAGGAGGCCGTCGACGAGAGCTCTGAATTGCGCAATGTCAGGGGAAAGGGAGACGCAGCGCGTTGCGAGAAGTGTACACGGTTCGTGAAAAGGGCAGCTGGGGTGAAAAGGAGCATAATATGTGGCTGTCACCAAACTGCATACGTAGGAGATCAGCCTTTACTGTGCTACACGCAATGTTGGAAAGCCAGATTTAAAAGACCAAATTTACACCGATCATCTGCACGTCGGCATCACCTCAAAGTACCAATGCATTGCAGCGAAGATACGCCATCTTATATCAATACATCAAGGCTCTAGGTCATTTCTTTTATTTTATATGAATAGTTCCATTTGCTGAAAATTGTGTTAACTGCCGTTGGTGCGCAGACAGAAATCTACCAGAACACAACCATAAACAGCCTCTCTGTTAAACTTAACCACCTCTTCTTGAAAGCAACCTCACTCCCCCTGAAAAAAACAGGCCTCCCACTCAGTACATTGCTGGTAAGAATGCAGCACTAAATACACTACCGCTTGCTGAAGTGTAAAGCTTTGAGTGTACCGGTGCCCTAAGCAACGAAATGAGAAAGGTGTAACCCCTTGTGGCTCACAGTATCAGGGCTCACAGTAACAAAAGCTTTCAGGGCTTACAGTTTCTTCCGAATATATTGTTGGTCTCGGCTCCTCCTTCGTGCGAAAACGGCTTTGGAAATGACTCCGGATCAATTCTCTAAAGAGACAGTATCTTGGACGCATTCGGCGAAGACCAGGAGCATAATTTTCTTGCACCTTCTTTCATATAACGGTGTGACATTGCAAGCACATCTAGTTATGCAGGTGTACGTGGGCATGCGTGCAGGTAACAAAGTACTTCCAGGACCGCGACCGGGAAATACCGACCCGGCGCTTGAGTGATGCCCGCAGACGCTTCGACATGGGCTACCTCAACAACATCCACAGCGACCAGGGCCTCCCCACTGCCTACACCAGCAGCGACACCGAGGAACGACTCCGACTCGAACACTTCAGCTGGGACTTCGCCGGGGAGGCCGAGCAGAGCCGCGCCGACATCGACCGCTACCTTCGACTCTACGCCAGCTCCTTCGAGCCTGGCGAGATACTGCCTCGAGGTGCGGGACTATCTACACAGTTCACGAGTATGACGCTGTCGTGGCATTAGGCGTATCTAGCTTCATTCTTATTTTTATTTTCTTTATTGCAAGAATCTTCCACGTGGGCGGCGGATTGCACTCAGTTTGATATCTGCATGCTCGACTTCCACGCTGTCCGCGCCATCCTATACTTCGCTGCCTAGCGTTGAAAGCGGAGCCTTGCATCTACGATGGTCGATAGAGTGACTGCTGTACTCAGGAGGATGGCCCGCATTGTAACTTCGTAACAGGCCTCTTTTCGCCCATGAAAGCTGTTGAGATTTTTTGCGTGGCCACAAAGGTACGGTTCGGTAGACGGCGATTCAAGTGCTGAGTGAGAATCGTGCCGAGATACACTCTCGGCTTTGATGTGGTTCGCCATGATCATAACTAGGAACACCGTAATCACCCCTCTTCCCAATCGTACCTTATTCCGTTTCTATGCGCGACTAACCACCTCCGCCCTGTGTCACGCTTCTTTTAGCGACGCCGTAGTACATTGGAAACTTTCGGATGCCGCGATGTATTAGCGCCCTCTGCTTAGTCACTCACGTCACTTATTATTTTTTAATGCATTGTGAACCAATAAAATAATTCTACGCGTAATACACGCCAAATTTGGTGCTAGATTTTCGGCACCGGTGCACCCCTTTTGAAAATAACGCGGTGCTCCAGGACGCCATTCAGGCAGATAAATCCCGGCATACGCGTTGTTTCATTTAGGAGGACCCTACTACGCCACGCTGGCGAGGAGAGAGCGGCTGGGGAACGCCTAGCCGCACATCTCCCGGGGAACCCCGGCGTTCGGAGCTGGTGGCGCCTTCGTTAGGGGGATTGATGAGTTAATCCTTTGTTTTTACGTGTTGTGTATCTCAATCCTCTCGCCACCTCTCACCACTTCAATATTAAGGAATTACATCGCACAAAATGACACCCTCAAAAAAACTCAACGCCATTTCTTCTTCATCCGCGTGTGCCACGACGGAACGTTCGTGTTACGTGGATTCCTACCAACGCCTGGAATACGCCATTTTTACCAGAGGAGCGTTTCAATCTTTCTTCTGTCCGTGCGGATTGTTAGCAGTAAATTCCGCTCGGTGAACTGGACAGGGGAAAATTCCTAGATCAGCAAGACTGACGGTAAGTATTGAGGAGGCAAATAGCCCACAAGCAGGTGTGTGGAGTGCACGCATAAAAAAATTGGAGCCGCTCCACTCAACGTGAAAGCTGTCGGAAGTGCAGAGCAGTAATTCGGCATACTGAGCTGTACCAATGCTATCCGCTCACTGCTACCACCCACCACGCTCTTCACCACCCTCTCACACTACTCTCTTGACGAATTGAACGGAGGTTTGTCCAATGCAACTCAAATTTACAGCCTTCGCAGTGCTCGCGCGCCCCCTGCCTGGAACAGCGCGAGCGGGAGTTCTGTTCTTTTTGTGCTTGCTTTCTTCCGGCAAGTGCCGGCGCCTTAATGTGGAGTTTGGGACACATCGTTATTCACGACCACTGTTTTCTTTTACTATAGTGAGAACCAACCCAAAGAGCGTTCCTACCTAAATGGACGAGGGGGCTGCCGCTTATTTACGCATATTTTGCCTCAACTCTAGCTGCAGTTTCTTTGCGCGAAACTACGGGGAAATGCATGACAAGCGCCAGCGGTTCCGGAGTTTGGAACTGTCATGACTATATAAACCGATTGTTTTTCGAGGCCTCTGTCTGGGTACGTTACGCCCGCCGTAACACCTTGGCGCTCCACTTTCATCCGTTATCTTGGTGCGCTGCCTGATTCCGGCAGTCGCTTAACATTGCGTTAGCGAACGAGCAACGGGACAAAGCGGGCTCCTAAAGTGCCCTGCACTTAAAAAGCTTCCCGTGGTCTGAATGGAACCTAATTCCCTCGCCTACCCGGCGTCTTTCCGATTGCGCTATCACTGCGTCCAGGGCGCACATCATTTCCTTTGCTTTCTTACCGCTGGCGCATACTGGCTTTGGGCTTTGCCTGAGCTGAAGGGCGAGGACGCGGGTTCGATTCCCGTCCACAGCGGCTACTTTTCTTAAGGAGGCCAAAAGCAAAAACGCCCTTGTGTTCGAAATTTCGCCGCACGTTAAATATCCCCTGGTGGTCAAAATTATTCCGGATTCCTCAACTACAGCGCACCTCATCGCCTGCATTGTGGTTGCGCGTTAAACCCTACAGTAATCAACCTATCAAAGAACTGAATGGACTTCGACTTCGTACTTTGGCAGTTGAATTCTGCAATGAGATAGGCGAATTGCTGGCTTTGATTCAGCTCAGTTTGCTTGAAGCAAGCTTCGCTTTTTAACACTCGCTTTTTTTTTAATAAAGCGACAGCACTTCTTCAAAAAGCCAAGTTAAAGGTAGTGAGGACCACCAGCTCCTCTGTCCGCTCAGTGTGCGCGTCTCAATTGCGACGGTGGCCAAATTTTTATTACAATATTTCCTGCGTAACGGCACCGCACTGGGGAAGGTATGTTGCACCACTTCCGTTTGCGTTTTGTTTTTCGGCAGTTATCTTCCCTCTTAGGAAAGGCTTACAGGAAACTTTCTTCCAAATATTCGAAAACTTTTTTCATAAAGTTTGCTCCTAAGCCCACCCGTTTTAATTTGAAAGCATTAACCAGCACATTATGCGGATAACAGGCGTTGTCCTTGTCCTGCATCGAGCATTGTATTCCAGAGCTTTGAAGAGTAGAAAACACCCATATATTGTCGCATAAATTGGTGGCAGAGCTTGCATTCTGTTTTATTTAGATGAAGGAAAAATTAGTTCGAGGAGAAAATTAGGTGAAATGGAGTATAATGGCATTCTAACCCGGGTACCTCAGTATGAGCCAACTGCCTTATCATGACGCTCACGAAACTGGTTGCCTGCTGCTGCAAAAGGGAGACTAGTGTGTGCAATGCTTGCGCAATATTGTGTGACAAGTGCAAGTGACAGCACTGCACGTGAAGAGAACACGCCTTTCTCAGCCATCGAGAACGCTGATCCTGTGGAAACATTACTCGCATTAAAATAGCAGTAACAGTCTCCTACACAACTTGGCCTAATAGATATATTCGCTTACCACTTCCACTGCCGGGCCACCTATTTCAAGCCGTTGTGCTGTCCCGAGGTTATTGATTATTACTTCAGTTTTCTTCTTATTAATTACCTTAAATTGAGGACGACTCAGTGGGCAATGGAGCGGAAGATGATCGGGGTAACATTAAGGGACATGAAGAGAGTGGAGTGGGTCAGGGAACAAACGCGTGTTAAGGACAAATTAGTAGAATTTAAGAAGAAATGGACGTGGGCAGGGCATGTAATGCGAAGGCAAGATAACCGTTTGTCATTAAAGGTAACAGAGTGGATCCCTAGAGAAGCCAAGCGTGGCAGGGAGCGGCAGAAAGATAGACAGCACGATGAGAACAATAAGTCTGCGGGGACAAATTGGTCGCCGCTAGCACAGGACCGGGATAATTGGAGACTAATAGCAGAAGCTCTTTGCCCTGCAGTGGGTGTAGATAGACTGGTTATGATGATTATGATGATGATGATGATGATGATGAACAGCCTCCTGCCTTCTCACTATCCCAGCAGAGCTCGTGCGAGTTTGTAATGAATTCTGTAAATCCGTGATTAAGTGACAACACTGAAAGACTTTGCCTCAAACAATCCCGATTTTCTATCTCAATTTTCGGGGTTTTTGTCCAGCAATCCTAAAGTGTCTTAAAATAAATACATACTGCTAAGCTAATGCTTCTGCAGTAATAATTGTTCAGGCAAGAACTACATTACCAGTTCTAGTATCAAACCACCTTTTTTGCCGGTATTTAACTTATTTATCCAGAGACTTAGTGACAAGTGGTTTTCACAGCGCTCCCTTTAGTACCTCCAGCTTGGAGATTTTGGTGTATACAATTTCTCAATAAAACGGGTTTATCAACCGGTCTTGGCGAGCATGACGTTTCGTGCGTAAGGCTTCACCCAGAGGCGGCGTACTTATAATTCAATGCAAATATCGTTGAGAAAGAAAACTTTCATGCATCTCCACCATAGCCAACCGAAGTAGGTCTTCTTATTTCAACCTCATCAAACCTGGATCCAGCTTGAGATTCAGCAAAATCGTCTGTGACAGATCCCAATGTGGCTTGACGTAGAAGGGAAGAACGTGTGGAATACATATTTACAAGGTCCTGTCTACCTGTTAATTTGTGCTATTCTCCACACAGGGCTAAATGGACCAGGTGGATTGACTGGGAAGACAGAACCCTATATAGTCCTGCAATTATTCCAAGTCCCTTTGCCTCATAGACAGACGTTACAAAGCCTAGTGCTCAGCAGTACATCCATGGTCATGCCACATGTCCTGGAGTCGCAGGTATAGCGCCAGCTATGCAGAACATGTACTCATCGTTATTGGGGAAGGCGTAAAGGCATCGTTGTATACGAGGGTGCCGCAGTCTAGGCGAAGAGACCACCACGGGATAACCCTCCCGGCAAGCGGCTAACGGTACATATCCCGTTTTGCCGCAGGGAGCATTACCCCCGCGTCGCAAGTTTTGCTCGTCAGTGTCGTAGACTTTCGGGGCTCGTGGATGCACGAGTTCGACAACTGCACGCCCACCAGCAAGCCCTTTTACGAGTCGGCCCAAGAGGCGCCCACCGTCGTGCTCATGCTGAGTCAGACGGGCCGCTTCCGCACGACGACCTGCGACGATCTCGGAGCCACTGCACTCGAGGTGCCCTACTGGTCACCCGCAATCTCGACCGAAAACGTATCCCGGGTTTCTTCACTGCATTTCGGTGCCACGAGAAGCAGGTGAGCAGCGAAACCGCTCTTTAACGGTCAGATGTGTGCCCGTTTTTCACGAGAAAGATCCCCAGAAGTGTACAGCGTTCTAAACGTGGTCATGGCTGCTAACATCTGAGCCAGCTTCCTAAAACTTCCTCGGAATAGTGGCGCCTCAAGGAGATGCGCTGCTCGCTTGCAATTGCAAACAGCCTGTTATTTTTTTCCAAACTAGAAGAATAAGTGTTTCGTCCTATGTAAAGAAACAAAATCATCCATTTAAAAGGAGCAAACAAAAGGTAGCGCTGCCACAGAGGATGCCCTTGCGAGCTCTTTGCCTGGCGGTTACGGGCAAACAGCTCCCGTGCGCTACAACGGCTGCATTCCCTCCACCGTCCCACGACTGCGGAACTTTGAAAACAAGGTTAGCAGTACGGGGCTACAAGAAGCTTCTGAACCAAGAAAAAAATCAGCGGTCAGGATTAAAAAAAAATGAAACGCATGCGATAGACTTCTGCAACGGAATCCTGGGTATTATCAAGCCTTACTCGGTGACTTCTCTGCGGGACCTCTCGCTTCCGCGCGCATCGATCGTAATGGTCTCTTTACGACTCCAAACGGCCGTCATATGGCGTAGCGAGCATTTTCTTTACCCAGCCTTGTACAGCTAACACATGGGTGGCTGAGTAATTCTGGGAATGTAGTAACATTAGGCCTACACTCGATGCTGGACGCTTTTTTACGTAAGCTGGACTAGCGAGGACCACAGCCTAGGTATGTGGTAAAGGGGGTATGGGGTCGGGAGCCTCCGTTCTGTAAAAACTTTTGTGAGCAGACGCACTGTTTCTGCGCGGCAAAAGTCAAAACATTCTTTTACCGTTGGCTGCACAACGAGAAGAGCGAGTGGTAGCTCTTCATGTCAGTCCCGGTGCTCGGGATTGATTTTTTATCTTGGACATCTCAGAACTGCTACAGAGCAGCCCCTTATTTTTCCGCCTATGAGTGTTCATCGGCGAGGATAGTTTAGGACAGCCCTGTAACTGCTCAGAACTGCCCAGGACTGGCAAGTAAGAGACTACGACCTTCGCTGTAAGCACCCCTTTTATTTAGCGTGCAAAAGCTCAATCGTGACGTTGATGGAAGGGTTTCGGACGGCTCAGTACTGCACCCATTCATCTACAAGGATTTAAAGTGCGGAAAAGTGGCTCCTTTCGAATTGCCCGCCGCGGTCGGAATCGTTATACGTGCGTGATAGTTTATAAGCGGGACCGTTATGTCTGGGTAACTTCTTCGCAGCGACGACTTTAAAATATATGGCAGAGAGGGGGTAGCCTCGGGCCATCGGTTGTATGGGTCGGCGCATATGTCCGGTATCTAAAGGCTTATCACGTGGAAGAGGTCCAACCGGGTCTTATTTCCCGATGTCGAAGCGTGACGCAGGAGCTTCAAACTCGTGTAGCGCCGCACGAGTGGGGCAAATGCCTTCACCTGCTGACGCTCCTTACATGACTCAGTACAACACCCGACATCCACATTTACGTCAGGGGGAAATGGAAGATTCGATGGTCAGCAGTTGTTTGCAACACACCCCTGTGGTTCTTAGCACGAAAAGTGTTAATTACCACTTCACAAAACTTCAGTGTTTCTAACTGTAATGACTTTACCAGGGTTGTGTCGCAGGTGATCGTTCCGTGAGCTTACGGACGCGAAACTTCCAAAAGCACGACTAAAGAGCCTTAAAGGGACACTGAAGTGAATTTGTCAAGCTCCCATTTTCGCTTGCACTGCGTAGACTGGCTCAAATTAGCACACTTTTCATCGTTTATCCGGTTGACAAATCGATAATTATTTTACAAAGCGCGAAAGAAGAAAAACTACCATGCGCGGTTTGCGGCGGCCGCACCAACTAAGGCTGTGACGTTGGGAGGAGGGGCGCCGTGATTGGACGATGCCCAAGGTTAGTAATCAAACAAGTTTCGGTTTCGGTTTCGGTTCTGTAAAACATAATCAATGGCGTTGTTGGATGGGCATTCTCAATATCTCAGTACTCATCGTACCGCGCTTCTGCCATGTTGTCGGCTGTAAAATGCACAAGATAAGCCTCCCAGGACGGCTTGTAGTCGTAGCATTCACTAGCCGAGACCTACGCAGTGCATGAACGCCCTCCGCGTACCCGCAGACGCCCAAATGTCATGCGCTTTCCCCCCATATTTGGAGCTTGCCTCCCTCATGCCTGTATCGTAAAAAGCGTGTTCGCACCAGGCCAAGGGTCTGTTCATTCTGGCCTGTGCCCACTGCCTGCAAGCAGTCGATGCTTATGGCAACAGCACGCCAACGAGAACTCGCTAGCGCGCCAGTGCCAGCCTGCGCGCGTTTTGTGAATTAGTTCGTGTAGCCATGAACGTTGCGGCCCAAAAAAAGGTGAACTCAATATAGAAAACATCGGCGGAAAAACGAAAAAGTTAACTCACAAAAAAAAGCACGTACCCGCGAGGATTCGAACTCGTGACTTGCAAAACATTTGCGGTGACATACCTAGCGCCCCAGACCACTGAGCCACGGAGCGGGACGCGAATGCCTTGCTAATATAGGGTATATATTGTACAACCGGTTTACACTTTTATTTAGTTTTGGCATTTCAAGCAGCTTAGGTGACTATTTGTTGTACTGCGCTCGTGCAGTAAGCGTCGCCCGAGTTTCCACAGTAGCTCACGTCTAGCAATTGCATTTCGTAGACGGAAAAGCGTTCGCAGATGCGTAGTCGTGCTGCTGACCGCTGTGCTTGTTCGCCCAGCGCAAAAAAGTGCTTCCCGCGCCCTAGTTTTACGCTGTACGGTAAAAATATCAGTTGATTTTATTTCCTTAGTACCTATATTGACTTCGCTGACTCTTCTCCCGCCTTCAAGAGGCCTTATATTTTCCTCAGCGAAGCGTCGCATGTGCGCTTGTGCAACGCTTGTGTGAAGCGACCTTGACTTGGAGCTAGATACAGTGTAAAAACAAACCAAGTAAAGGAAGGCACATTCTTCCATTCACAAACGTGTCCTGGCTTCGTTTCAACTAAGCGAACGAATTGCGACCAAGCAATTTTTTTTTAACCTCCTTGATTGCGACCACCCGCCGGCGGCCGGCGGACGAAACGCTGGGCCGACTGACTCTGTCGGCCGGGGAGCCGTGCAGTAGCGCTAGCGCAGCCAATTGCCAGCTCATCCCCTCCTGACGTCACACGAAAACGCCACAGAAAATGCGCGAGCGTAAAGAGAGGAGGACAGCATTTTCGAATTAGTTTTTCTACTAAATAAAATCGCGTAAACGCGCCTAGAGTGGTCGAAACATGGCCTGGGGACTCTGGACTACAATTTGCGCTAGTAATCCCGCAATGTTTACATATCACTTCAGTGTCCCTTTAACATTTCCATTGCGTCACATCATAGTCTTCCTAGTCAGCTGTAGCCCAGGATTTGAAGACCGCGACTTTTATGCCAAAAACCGAGGCGGCGCCTGTTTCGTTTTGGAGCCTTGGTGCGTGGACCGTTGTAGTGCCGGCAGAGAGTTCCGGAAGGAAAGAAGCTAAGTCGGTGGAGCTGATGGCATTATTTTTTAAAGATGTAAAAAGTGCGATTTTTGATAATGTAACAGAAATGCCTAACGGCCCAGTGGATTGCGAGCATTTTACATTGATGGGTAATGTAGCGTGCTTTTTGAGCCTCCAACGTTGGCAAAAGAAGTCCAGTGGTCTTCCCTCTCTACCTTCTGCTGCAGCAGCGCCTTCACTGCTCATCGAAGCAGGCAGCAACCATAATTCGCGTTTGGACCTCAGCCAGAAGAATAATGACAAAGGTGACTGTTGCTATATCCTTCTCAGCTTTCTCAAAGACATTCTGTTCATCTACGCAACACTCTGGTGCCACTTGCGCGCCTCAACACAGACGTTCGTTCAGTGGCTGAACTATTTCTGTGCAAGGCAGAATGAACCACCCGTGGAAGCTTGCGAGCCTGGGGAATTCGGAAACCTTACGGAAAGATGTCGGGAACAAAAAAAATTCGGGAAAGCTTGCACTGACGTTCAAGACTTTATGGCAAAGTTTTTGTAGGTGAGCATTGCTGGACACATATTTAAGTTTCAGTATCAGGGTTCATTTGCATATAGTTGCGGTGCTAGTAATTGTCGCCATATGCTTCGAAGAGGTCGTCGTCCTCTTTGCGGCGAGTGGTGGATGCAAAGTCATTCTCAGAAATGTACACTTCTACCAGCTCAACTGGCGAAGCTTGCACTAAGTAGAGGTGAGACCGAGCTACATGTTCTTGATAGCATCTGAAATCCATAGGGGCACCGCTGGTCCGAAGGAGGTTGACCGCAATTTAATGTGTCGAAACCGGAAGCGGGCCATAAACGAAGCACTTGCGTGGTAGCGCCAAACAATTGGGCAGCTCTAGCTTCCTGGCGATGAATGCAGGTTTACCGGTTCAAGTATTATCCTCGGGTTTCGGCATGCGTATGCAAGTGAGCACTGCCATGGTCATAAACCAATACCAACTCTTGATGACGGCTGGTGAAGGAGCTGAGAAAGGAGAAAAAAGTTGTGTGGTCCCATCACAGGGCAGAACAGTGTGCAAGAAACAAACATACGTCGACGGTGAACCCTTCCTGGCACCCCTTATTTCCTGCCTATGCGCTTTGTCTCAAGCGACCTTCCACACTGGGCACATCACCATGACCCTCACCGATATTACCAGTCTCAATGTGCGTTCATTGTAGTGCGAGGGGTCTCCAAAACACGAGTGCTCCTATTCTGATATTAATTTACTAAAGCAAAATCTTTCTTAGTAGAAACAATGGCTACCTATTAAAACACTAATGCATTTCGCCATGGACCGGTTGATCGACAGAAAAGCCCTGATAAGACCTTTGAGCACACGACGCGTGCATGACACCAGGGTTTCATTGTGTCGTAATGGTCACTTCAAAATAGCGAAAAAGTAACGGTTCTATATAGGAGAATACTTTCATCGACCAGGAAGAAGAATTACAATTTTATACCTCCATCTCACGAAATATGTATTGGCATACGCTTAGATCCTTAGTGGGTGCGCTTACTTAGTGCGCGCAAAATCGTCGCATAGGTTTGTTCTTCGTTTCGATTTGGGCCTTCAAAGATTTGACGATCTATTGAACACAGTTTTAGCTAAAGCGCAATTTCAGCGAATGTTCTTACGCACTTTTGACGTAGTTCTGATATCAGAAAGCTTTCGGCATCCCTCCAATTTCATAAAAAGGAATGGTTATATTTCTTGCTTTCGAAATTCTATATCTCATTCATCCCTTTACTTATCCACCTTTTTTAGTTATAGTCACTCTGTAAGCACGCTAGTTGACAGGTTTTCAGGGCATTGCATATAATGACTCGGCCAAGACAATATTACTCTCCTAGTTTTTGACCCGATGTCCTTAACGGTTTGTCCTTAATCCCCGAGGCTCCTTCCCCACGCATGACAGTTACCTGTACCGTAATTTTTATTGCTCGTAGGCCCGGTTTTTCCTTTGTTCAATATTGGATTATAGATTTCATAGCTTTCAATTTATTGAAACTGGGTGCACATTTTATTACTTCAAAGGGGCTGTTGAATGCAGCCCAACTCACACGACTTTTTTGCCTTATTTCATTACCATTATTTTTGTTGGAGCCGAAAAATATTCTGCATTCAGCTTTATTAAGTTCTTGCCTAGGCGGAACGGACATTTTTGGGCGTCTATTGACTATACGGTTTATTTTGTATGCCTTTTGCAACCCTTGGCCTAAGTTTTTCATATAAAGTTTAGCAAAAACTTTATTATGTCTACCAATTTAGTGAACCAGACCATGTCATCCGCCATTTTCAAGTGGCTAAAACTTCTCAGACTGCATGTGTCATGAACTTTTCTAAATGAATCACAGACTACCGGCTTGCACTTGAGGCCCCCGCCTTCCCCCCCAGTTGTTTCAATCAAACAATATATTATAATTAGGAAGTGGCAGCACAGTGGGCGAAAGAACTTACAATATAAGATGGGCGAGACTGGTCGCGTAAAGGACTGCTCCATGATCTATCGATGCTTTTTTCTGTACGGCGTATTGGTTGTGTTGCTACCAATATCTCAACGACATGCCATCCTTGTCTGACAACTTCTGGTCATTTCGAACTCGCGGAATAGGGTTTCCGAGGCCTCTAGGCGCTATTGAAGTGCAAAACTGTCGGACAACTGTGTGTTTTGTTTTTCCCCGTCATCGAAAGGAACACGACATTTCCTGCGTTTTCTGCATTGCACAGTACCTCATTTTGCCCGCAGTGCCTCGGCGGACTGGGGTCCCAAGTTCTCTCTGGTGATCCTCCTTCCCAACGAAGTCGATGGACTCGCAGCCCTCATGGACAAGCTAACCGCCTTCACACTGCAGCGCTGTTTGAGCCAGCTCAAGGCAAAGGGGGTCATTCGCGTCAATATGCCACTCTTCAGACTCAAACATGTGAGTTGCAACAATCGCCACAATGCTTCTCCCCAGGGCACTGTGCTGCATTATTAGATATTTTGACCGCTCTTTAGACGCCATGAACAATCGCCCTAAGAGTAACCGCGTTGTACATACACTTTATGCATAACCGATAGCTTTGAAACTCCCCCAAAACAACATTTAGCTGTCCCGGCTTTCATCACTTTCCTTTTGTACTTTGTTCATCAGGTTCTCTAGCACTTTATGGGCGGAAAGGAAGTTTTAAATACGCACGTAAGGTGCCTGGATTGCAATAAAGTGGAATAAACAATGCAGCACGTTCCCCACACTAGTAGAAGACGGATTACAACTTCGACTTCATCACCAGAAACATAAGCCCATCCTCCCAATCTCGCAACTTTCGATTCATCATCGCCTATCAAGAAGTCTCCTACTCTAGTGGAATGGCGTCCTGCGAACCCGAAATCAGGGGGGGGGGAATTCCGGGGTTTCTAAAATCCTGGAGACGAAGAAAAATCGTCCTTGTACTAGCTGTTCTAACCCGACACCACTACTTCGCTGCCTACATCACCCGACACCACCACTTCGCTGCCGACACATACATTCGCTGCCTTGTTACGGACCCTTGTTAAAACTATCTTGACTTTGGAGGCTTCATGGTGTCAAAGCTAGAGTAAACTCATAACAGCAAAAGGCTTTCAGGGGCAGATATTAGTTGAATATCTGGATATAACAACCCAACGTGTACCGTGCTCCTGCAGAGAGAAAATTTACCTACACATATAAGTTCGCAAAGCGGCGCAGTCTTCCTCGGAAGCAATAGGAATGAACTAGAGCGGGTCGTGGAAGTTGTGCGCGTCTGTTGAGAACGAAGCTTCGCACATTCTCAGTGTAGCGTTGCATTATTTACTCGCAACGTTGCTGTGTGTGGTAGAACAGTGATTACTGGACTGTTCCTCTCAACCAGGTGACTGACCTCTCTCCGACCCTCTCTGCACTGGGCGTCTCTGACGTATTCAGTGAGCGTGCACAGCTCTGGGGTGCGACGGCCGGAGAGAAGCGCGTGTCAGGTATGCGCCACGGTGCTGCATTCCAGACGGCTCAGACTGGCGGACGCCGTCTCTCGGAGAACAAGCCAAGGCAACAACGTCAATCGGCCGCGGCTGAAGTGATTGCGCCCTTAGCGCGCGCCATATCCTCAATGGTGAGACGACCCCAGCCGCCGCTCGACTTTACCGTGGACAGGCCCTTTGCGTTCGCCGTTGTATGCATGCACCCGGACACCTTCCTCCTCCTCGGGTGCGTGCGGAAGATCATATGGTGATGATCAGGCTTCCTGCGGAGCTTCACTTAGACATGGATGGGCTATTAGAAACCTCTCTACGGAGGCAGGACACTGTGTTCACGAAGGCGTCTTCTATTAGTATGTCAGTTTACGATTTAAGCGACGCCAAACCATGGATAAAAGTAACTCTTGATCTAACGTGACCCGATTCATCAAGCATACTCACCTCACGCATTGTAGCAGATATAAGTGCAAATTTTGATAGACTTTGTTGTACGTACTTCTTCCTCCGAGACATAATGTGTGAGAGAGTAGATGTAATTCCGCTTTCAAAAATGTGCAGTGTATGGCAGATCAACAAATAAAACATCATTGATTATGACTAGCTGAAGCGCACATATTGCCGCTGGAAATATTGGTATGGCGGAGTTGTCATAACGGTTCGTTGAATTTTCTTGCCGTTCGTTCAAATGCTTTTTTTTTTATTTACGGGCAGCACCTGCGTCAAGAGAAATAAATGAGGTTTAGGTTACACTTCATTGGAGGAACTTTTGCTACGTTTCTTAGACCTTCGCCTAGGCCTTGACGTTCTTTGGGCATGCTGGAGGCCGATAAACATTAGGTGGCGCTACAGCCGACCGCGATTTTTGACACGTGGCCAAAACTCTCACTGAAGTTTGTCATCGCCAAGCTGGGTCACCGCTTGCAAAGCTCATTCCCCCAAGACAGGCAAATTCCGAGGCTTTTGTAAACGCCTCGCTATATTTTTAATCTATGTGAGACAGCAATATATTATTATTTTCACTCCTTTGAGGGGCCACACTTGCTTGCGAGCATCCTGCGCTTCGAAACTGAATCCACTGCCGGTAACAATGCTACACATAGCAAGGTCTACAATGGCACTCTCTATCTTCACTGGACCACCCAGCATAAAAGCAACAGATGATAAAGCAACATTTCTGCTATTTGCGGAGCAAGGTATTCTATAAGGTAGAAGTTGACGATGTTTCTCAATAAACCTTTTTTAAGTTAAACAGCGGGCGATAACGCAAGCGAGTTTCTTTATTTTTGTTCACCGAGGCACTTAAGCAGGCATGGCACAGCCGCATTTATACGGCGACTGCTGGCAACGATGCTGTGAAACGGTATAGCAAGCCATCGACGTTAAGCTTTAACTTTTAAATCGCGCGGTGATGTTTATGCACGCCAGAAAGCAGTTGTAAAAACATTGGCCGCGTATCTGCTCCTTTCGTTGCAAATGTCGTCAAAAGACGATAGCCTTTATATCGATTTTTGCCAAGTAAACGCCTCCCTTCACTTTCCCGCTCACCTCTCATGTTGTTCCTCTTGCGCCGCGCTCCTCCCAAGGTGAAGACGCCAAAGGTTTGTTAAATCATTTTAAATTTCCCGCGTTCCACTGCTCCAAACCGTGTGTCTCGATGCCAACGCTGCCGTACGGCGAGGACGCGCGTGAATCGAGGCGCCCTACTTCAACGTTTATAGAACCGCGTTTCCCTACTCCACGTGCGTTGCAAGCAGAACGCGGTGTGAGAAGAAAGAAGAAAATTTATTATAAAACCACGTATCAGCACGCAGCGACTAGTGGTAACAGCGCTGCCCGAAAAACGGAAAAACAAAATCCAATCAGTTTCCAAGTACTCGGGGTAGTCAACACTTTGCACGACAAATGTCTATGGTGGTAAAACAAGCTACTCCGAAATCAACCCATACAAAGTTCACATGCGTTCACAGAAAGAGTTCCTGAACTCGTTGAAAGTCAATACGGCACAATAGTGATGCTCAGGATGTTGTTCCTGGCCACTATGAAACGCGTGGACCAGCGTAACAGGAAGGCTTCTTCGCCTAGAACTGCCAACTCATTTTCCAAGTGACTCATAAGGATTGACCGCACACGCCACAGCAGTGGAAACATCGCCCTTTGCGGTCGGGCGCGAAGACACGCGGCACCACGATTTCGCCACAATATAAAAGCCCCAGCACACATCAGGAAGTTCACCAACGTGTCATTTGAACGTGTGCTCATTCCAAGTGTAACACCAAACAACCTGCTTAGCACAATCCAAAACGTTACCGCTACACGACACTGAAACAAGGCATGTTCCAATGTTTCAGTGTGCCCGCAGTGCGGGCACCGTGAGGAACGCACGATGCCGAATCATCGCCAGACGGCCACACGTCGGAAGAACTTGCCATCCACGCAACCATCCGAAATATCTAACATCAGAAGGAAGCTCCGTCGAAGTCAGCTGATGCCAACGGACACCGCGTGATCTTGATATCTGCTGATTATCTAATTGGTTTATTGCCAATTTTTCGCACAATTCGCTTGCTGTACTTTCCCTGAAATTTAGGCTTGGCAAGCTAGACTGGACGTTTCTCAGTGTTTTGACAACATAGGCATAAAATGGCGGTGACTGCTCAGCAGAGGGACCGGCAATGCGTTCGTCATAAAACATTGAGCGGTAAGTTCCCACAAAGTACTGCAGCAGCGCCCTCCCTGGGTACTCAGTTGAGTCCACAAGGTCGAACACTGCGCGTACGGCCAGCACGCTACACATGGTTTGCAAGCAAGGCAGACTGAAACCGCCCATTGACGTGGGCAGTCTCAACAGCGCACGCGACACTGTTTCTGTCTTGCCCGCCCAAAAGAACGACCCGAACTTTGTGGCGAGCTGACGGGTGAAATGGCGCGGCGGTTTCGCTACGTGTGCTACATAGACGGACGACTTAATTATGTAGCTGCGCTCTGCGAGGGAAAGTCTGAACTTTGACGCAACCTCAAGACGCTGCTCCGCTGTCTCGAGGAGGCGCTTCCACGTACCACGCGCCACTTCACCCGAGGAATGAAAAACCACACCAAATACTCGAACACCCGTAACCCATTCTACGTCGCCCGCTAGGCTAGATGCAAATGTGCCGAAGCGCACCGCCATACTTTTGCCCCTGGTCAGTCGAGCTCCAGACAGCTCACCGTACTCGGAACCTTGCTAGTGGAACCTTTCGTAACTGCTGCCGGTTGATTTCTTAAAATGACGCCAGAAGCTATAGTGGCGCGGGCGACAGCAGGCGACGGTGGAGTGAATTTTTTTTTCTGCAGTTTATGAAGTATTTAATTTCGCAAAAGTCAAGCATGTATGATTTTTTATAAAGGAACACTGCAAATATCACTTCTGTATTAATTTACTGTCTTATATTTGCGTAATGTCTTGTTCTTCTTCAACAATGTTGACAAGTCGTTATACCGGACTTAGATGGGTAGATTTAGCTGTGACTATATAAGACTATTGCGCAGGCAATGTTTTACTTTGGCCGGGTGGCTGAATTGAGTCACAGACAGACAGACAGACAGACAGACCAAAATTTCTGGGTTTAAGTAGCCCAAGAAAGACTGTCTTTAAAATAAGTTCGACGAGTAAATGTTTACAGTCCCTGGATATATCGTCCGGAAACAGACATTCAAGCTTACCAATCGCTTTCCAATACTCAACTGCGGGCGTACGCGTCTGTGAGTACAAAACACTTCAAGGGGCTTCAAGGTACGTTAACAGGATTAAGAGTACGAGAGTAAACTTATCATTCCTCCTAAATTTCCTAATGCTTGTCGCTTGATTGATTGATTGATTGATTGATTGATTGATTGATTGATTGATTGATTGATTGATTGATTGATTGATTGATTGATTGATTGATTGATTGATTGATTGATTGATTGATTGATTGATTGATTGATTCGTGCCCCAGCTTGAACAAACCTTATGAAGCGTTGGCATACGGACAGGTGCTCTGTATGGGTATGTAACACTTTGCCATAAGGACACCAGCCAATTCCGTGTGCGAGCCGGCCTAAGGGTAATGTTCATGCTTAGAGACCCGACAAGGTCCACCGTTTGCCGGAAATTGAATTCTGGCCAAACCTCGGTAAAGCTGAATGTAGTCGCTGAAGCTAACTTATTTTTTTAAATCCCATCTTACTCAAACTGGGCGTTATCGCTAAGTGCCTTATCTGTCCGCACTCAAAATAAGTGTCACCAAGTCCCCCTCATTTCTGCTCACTCATACTCGGCATCACAGACAGCGCAGGACAGCCTCACAGCTCACGAAGACATAAGACTTACAACAGGCTTACGACACATATGGACCCGTTTGGGCCCACACTGATTCTGACTCAGTGACTCGGAAACTCTCACGGACTTGGACGGACTCTAAACCCAAATGAACTAAGACATCACAATATCACGCTGTCACCTATGCGGCTAGCTATAATTTTTGTAAAAAGCTTTTGCACAACTGAGAGTAGGCTGATGGGTCTGTAATTCTTGAGGCCCTTGCGATCTCCATTCATTTAAATGAGAAATATATTGGCGTTTTTCTACCGTATGGGCACGTTTTGCGTCTTCAAGCGTTCAGAAAATACTGCATCAAGCTTTTCCAGTAAAATACCACCTTCCTCCTTCCCCCTTCAAAAGATTCACAGTTATGCCGTCATCACCTGCAGCTTTCACGATTTTTATGCCTTTGCGAGCCTTCCCAATTTCCTATTTAGTTACTAGCCGGGCCTCGCAAGCTGAGCTTGTACTCTCAGTAGATTTCTCTTGTCAAACGTTGCTGGCATACAGCCTGGTCTAGCATCTTTCTACCATCTTTATTATCTCACCGAAGTTAAGCGTAATGTTACCCTGCTCGTTTCTTTGTGCGTGCATCCTGTGTTTGCCGATGACGAGCTTTCTCTTAGTTGGTTTCAAGCTTCCCCTTGTTTGCGGTGTTTCCTCGATCACTGCCACATTATATGCACGAATGTCGTTTGTTTTACTTCTGCCATACGGTTTCGATAGCTCGGCTCATTCAATTCTATCCGCCGTACTTGAAACATTTACCGATTCTAACGCGCCCCCGATTCTAACGCGCACCCTATTTTCCTGGCAAAAAAAACCGAAAAAACTTGCACTTGCGATTGTAACGCGCACGGAACTTTGTGAGCAAGAAAAACGAATGCGAGATAAACGGGAGATTTATTTCTCGAAGTAATCTCACCCATCTCCATCCTCGTCGCTCTCCGCTGACCACAGCATCTCGTCCTTGGTGCCGTCAAGCGCGTTCACGATGCCACACTTCATAACGAACGTTCAACCATGATCGATGGGATCGTGGCCCACGCCTCGCACGCCCATCCTGCGAACTTCTCCAGAGGCGCACGCTTCAGCCGACCACTCATTTTGAACGCGCGAGAGCCGCTGCTGCCATTGCTGTTATCAAGTGCCCAAGTGGAACGATTTGACGATTTGTGTGAACGCCGATAGAAAAGCCTGGGCCCCTATGCTTCATGCGTCCGAAAAATTGTCGCTAAAAGCTTTGGCGCCATCTTGAGAGGGCGATGGGCGAGACGAAATTTCCGTTGTTTCGGCAGTTTCGGTTTCGTATCCGATTCTAACGCGCATGCGATTTTTCGACCTATTTTTCCGGAAAAAAGGTGCGCGTTAGAATCGGGTAATTACGGTACCTTCTTACGATTCACAATGAGTTCCTTCGTTTCCTTAGTTTTTCAATTTGTTCCCTACATGTTGCTTCTCCTATCACTGTTGCTGGTTCTCTGAGTTGCAAAAGTTAAGTTGTCGTTTAGCCTGTCTACACTCATCTCATTCTGCTCGTACAGAAGTGCGAAGTTGTTTTGAAGAGTTATGCTAAGGTTCGGCGAACTTGCTCTGGCGGACACCATCGCGATTTCTTAGTTTCCCTGAGTTTATTCTTTTCTCTTCCGAAATTTAACCTTAGATTGCGTCTAACCATGCTGTGATCGCTGTTCCAAACCCTACTTAGCACCGCTACTTCTTGCACAATAACCGGGGCCTCACAGATGCCAAGAAACTTGGACTGCAATGGCATGCAGCCCTTACTAGAACACTTGAATCGGGCTTGGATGTCAGTTACTCTTTCGCTGGAATGGAAGCGCTCCGTCGTAATGGCTGTTCCTATGCCTGGAAAGTCGCTTACACAGCCGGGCCACATGCGGCCAATTTCACTGCCTTCGACCCTTTGTAAGCATCTCGAGAGAATGGTTTTTACTCGTCACAATTACCACTTTGAAAAACCATGTTCTCATTCCCATCCAGAGCGAGCAGGATTCCGGCCAAGTCTTTACGCACACGACTGCCTTTACTTCCTCCGGCGTGTGGCAAAAAAGCGCCGCGGCTGGCGAAGAGGTGTACCCAGCATACCGCTCGTCATAGACCTTCTGTACCCGTTTGACACCATCTGTCACAAAGCCATTCTTTTAGCATTGGGAGAAGCTCGTCCATTCATGTGAATCGTAAAGGTTATTAGGGCGTTCTTTCAAGACCGCACGTTTTAAATATGTAGTGGGCGTACACAAATAGGGTAGGAGTGCCCCAAGGGGCAATCCTCTCACCAACCCTATTCAACCTAGTGATAAGAGGGCTTGCAAAGTTCCTTCACTATCACGATACGGGAATTTGCTCTGATGTAACTATATGAACTGAATCAGGGTAGCATGCCACAACAGAACATGTAGGAACTGCTCAAACTTCCATGGATTCCTTAGTCGCCTACCTTCCACAGACCGGCATGCACCCTTCAGCTTAGAAACCCCAGCACATTCTCCTGGGAGGTTCACAGAAGGAAAGTGCTAAAGCTAGCCTCAAGCTCGGGAGCCAACCAATGCTCAGAAAACCTACTTGCCAAGTTGGCATCTTTGGGGTACCATTTCACGAGAACGGGGGGTGCCGAAGAAAGGCTTAAAGAGCTCGTGCCTACATGGACGAAGGTTCTATACCTTATTAAGAGAATTTCCCATAGAAGCGGGGGTGCAGGTACCACGGCCGCCCGCATGTTAGCAGCAGCAGTTCTAACGTCACGCGTCTGTTATGTAGTATCGTGTTTTGACCTCACTCAGGCGAAAATCCAACTACTAGAGATGTTACCTGAAGCATTCATGCGTGTTATTACGAACGTTACCCGGCACACACGAATAGAATAACTCCATGGTTTCTCCGGCCTGCCGACGATGGCTGTGACTATCGAAGAGCGGAGGCACAACCACTCAAGTCGCTGCACATGGACTGCCCGGGACCCCGGTCTGCTATTTATGGACTCCCCGTGCACCATACCAACCTGCCAAATATTCACCCAAAGATTTCACCATGGCAGGGTGAAATTGTCCGTCTGGGGAATCCTACTACCCGCAAGCTGAAAAAACTCCCAAGCATTTCCCCTAGGGTGAACATGGTTAAGTGCGAATGCACGGGGTGATGCTATGAGGGGGAGTAAAGTTAAAATCCGTTGGCATTCGCCCGTGAGCGCGCGCGAGCCGACCCACGGAGGTCTGGCAGTTTATCGCTGCATATATAGGGGGGTACGCCGCGCCGAGCGCGCCGAGCCAGGTGGCTGAGAGAGGAGGCGAGCGCAAGGGGAGAGGGACAGCGGCGCACGGCAGCTGCAGCCGAGCGAGGGGGAGAGGAGAGAGTGTGACGTCACGGTGGAGAGAGAGGCGCGCGGCAGCTGCTGGGGAGAGGAGGCGCGCTGTGACGTCATACCATGACGTCACGGCGCGAGGAGCGGTGCGGGGAGCGGCGCGCACTCGCGCAGCCACGGCGAGGAGGCGGAGCGAGCGCGGTCACGTGGTGAAGTGACGTCGCCGCGCCGTTGCTACCGACGCTCCTCTCCGCTCCACGCCGTTGCTAGGGAGAGGAGGACTGCGGACGCCGCCGCCGCCGGCGGTGGAAGGTTTGGGGTCGCTTATAAAGTGCATTCGCACTTAAAAAGCGTCCCGAGCTTTTCAATGATTTGCTGGAGCTACCCGCACAAAAGCCGCTGCTTCGGCAATTTTCCCACTCACGTTCTGGGATTCTTCCACGCACCGCGCAGGCATTGGTTTTAAAGGTGATAGTCTTTCTTGGCCTATATGAATACGAAAATCTCGGTTTGATTGTATACCTGTCTGTCTGTCTGTTTGTCTGTCTGTAACTCGATTCAGCCGTCTGGCCATGAATCGAGTTACATAAGCACAATAGGCTTATAAGCAGTATAAGCCTATTGTGCTTATAGGCTGTATAAGCACAAAAGGCTTATACAGTAAAACCCGCTTTTATCGAACACGGATATATCGAATTATTGCCTATATCGAACCCTTGTATATTTCTGGTAAAAATTACATGCATTTAAAACTTTTTATATCGAACGCGATTTTGCTCACAATGGATATATCGAACTCTCCCGCGTTGGATTTTTCACTCTCCTTAGGCATGCGGCAGGCTTTCCCGTAATACATCGGCGCGCAGCGGTGGCGCGTGTGTCGCTCGCGACTCCCCCGTGAGCTCGGGCACGTCCAAGCTGGCCGTGGCAGAGTGAAGCGCCAAATTGAGCGCTGCGGGCTGCGGTGTCACCGAACTTCAAGTCCGTGCCATTCGCTACCCGCACTTGCTCAGTTCGCTGGGTTCGCCGTTATTCGCTTTTATCCATGCTTGTCACCGCTCTGTCAAAGACGCCGAAGACTGCGTACCGCTTCCGAGCATGAGCGAAGCCGTCGCTGCCGTGGCCCTGCTACGGCGATACTGCAGTGCCATTGAGGGCAGCGGTCTTGTGCTTGTAGATACCGTGGAGCAAGCAGTCACCAGCAACGCGTTGCGCTCCAAGAAGCAGGCTACACTCACGCAGTTCTTACGCCCCAATAAATTAATGTTTTCTTTCCGAGAAAGTGACGTATCGATAGTGCACTGCAGGGTGGTAAGAGCTAAGCGTTAGCTCGTGACTCCATCGGCAAGATTGCTCTCATAAAAGTTTTTTTTGCTACACTTTCTATATCAAATTTTCGCTACATCGAACTATTTTACAACCCTCGCGCTGTTCGATATAAGCGGGCTTTACTGTGCCCCCACCCAAATCTAAACGTCTACGTCCGGTGGCAATATTCATACTTGTCGACATTGTTGATAAAGAACAGTACATTGCGCAAACATAAAACAGAAAATCAATACCATTAGTGATAGTTGCAGTGTTCCTTTGTAATATATTTGTGGATGCTTGATTTTTGCGTTAGCAAATGAAACACTGCGTTCATTGCATAAAAAATTCCCCCTGCCCGGTGCTGTTTCCCGCGCCACTATAGCTTGTAGCGGCATTTTAAGACATTAAACGGAAACAGTTACGAAAGTTTCCACTAGATAGTTTCCACGTTCCGCTTGGGACGAACGTGGAGTTGGAAAAAGTGGTTCTATAAATGTTGAAGTCGGGCGCCTCGATTCAAGCGCGTCTCCGCCGTACGGCAGTGCTGACATCGAGCACCTGGCCTGAAGATGTTGAACCGGTAAGTTTAAATTGACTCGAGCAAATATCTCGCGTGTGAATGGTGGGAGGAGCGCCGCGGGAGAGCAACAGCATGATAGGTGAGCGGGAAAGCGAAGAGAGGCATTTACTTGACAAATGCTGTTGAAAGGCTATCGTCTTTCGTCGACGTTTGCAACGAAAGGAGCAGGTACGCAGACAATTTTATCACCCTCAACGTGGCATGCGCCATGGCGTGATGCTCCAGTAAGATTACGGGAATTACCCTGCATCTTGTGATCGGTAGTTGCACGCTATTCACATGGCTTTGGAATTTGTATGACAGCTAGTGTCTTAGGGCGCATTCCCCTATGGGGAGCGCCGAACAATTTACACATATTCTCTTGGAGCCTTAAAGATTATGAAGGAACATTCCACTTCAAGGCTCTCTAACCCACCGAATTAAGAGCAGTTGCCGCGCACTTCGCGTGCAACACATCGTAGAGGTATGTTCCCCGGCACAAGGGCGGCTACGCTAACGCGACAGCTCACGCTTTGGTGAGTGCACTTCTCAATTTCCGCTAGCCGCCACTAGAACGCGGACTCACTACCGTCCATCCACTCCAAGAGCCTGAAGAACAGCGAGATTTGCTCAACGAGTACACAGTGCTTCTAGACTCGGTGCCTTCTTATCCCCGCGGACTACCGCGAGCTGCCGAAGTTTTCATACGCAAAGCTAGAGATGGAGCTGCACAGACGGACGATGTCATATCCAAGTGCCGTGCTTACATCCGTCGTCGTGCACGCAAGCTACTTGACGACGTTGAGCCATCCCATCCTGACATCACCTGCCGAACATGTGACTTGGTGGTCCGCCCTACTATGAAGCACCTCGTGTGGGAGTGTCCAGGTCTTCAGGGTGTGCGCGCACTTCATCGCCGGCAAGTGCCAACGTGCAACTACTGGATAACACCACCACAGCATGAACGTCGTCCGTGTCCTGCGTTCCCTCTGGTATTTCGCACGTGTGGGTGACATCGTCAGCCGGACTAACTTTGACCCTGTTCTTTCTTCCCTTTCCGCTAATCCCTTATTGATGGTCTCAACAGTGTGTTTATCGGGTGGTTTATTCTCTTGGCAACACTGAAAGACGCCATGACAGCGTCCGCCGTGTCTTCGCGTGCGTTCACATCTGACAAAATATAGCAGTGGCTTGGCTCGGTTATGCCAGGATATGCGTAGCCGCTCAGCCTCCTGGCAACGCCGCTTTTCTAGACGTTCCTCCCTTTGCTACGGTGTCTCCGCAGCACGTTTAGCCTTCTTCTGTTCGTTCTTCCTGCGCTCAACCACTAATTACCAGGCAACTACTTCGGGATCCGATGAGTTAAGCTTCTCCGCTCTTCTCCGCCGCTGAGCAGCACTTTCGCTCTCCTTTCCCACGGCTATACCACACTTCCAAACGCCCCGCTATATGCATACCCCCACTGATACCTCTGCGCATGCGCACAAAATGAGAGGCGCTATTAGGCGGCTCCTGCGTAGCGTGACTTGGCTACTGCGCAACGGAGGCGCACAGCTGGGCACGCGCCGGCGTCAGTGCGTCTTCCGCGGCTATGACGTTACTCCTCTTGAATGCGCAGACCTGTGAGGCGCGTGCGGAGACGGCGGCTCCGGTGCGCCAGCGTGCGCCGTGCGACGTCAGAGCTCCTCGCGCATGCGCAGCACGGCTCTCCAGGAGCCACGCGAAACTGCTGAACCGCGGCCAGTGTAGCTCACGCTACAAAACAGGCCCCGTCGTCCATCGTCTGCCGTTACCACGTGATTCTCGGCCGTAGCGTCCGTCACCACATCTGAATAATTTCAGTGACATTGTGCGGGGTACTCTACTTGCCCTAAGAAAATCTGCAGCCCAACTGGAGAATAGAACCTCGGGTGCGAAAAGGAGCATGATGCACGAAATGCTTACGCTTCAGCGCAGTTGCTTGCGAACAGGGGCATAGACACTGGTGCGCCCGCACCTTGGCCACACCAGAGTTGCTCAGTACCAAAGCCAAATATTGCTTCCGACGAAATTGTGAGGGTCAGGCGAATGCTGTTGAGATACGGCGGTGGCTTAGCTTAGCGGCTCAGCAGTGAGTGCATTGTTGGAAGATTAGCAACATCTGTTATAGAACTGGATGCGGACGCGAGTCCATGGCTGAGTCGAACCGAGTTTATTCACCTCGTCCTCCTCAAGCCCCTGATGGTAATGATAGTAGGCGGTTGGCCGTCTTTGTCCCCTTGCTCTTCCTTAATAAATCCGCAAAATACCCCCCTCCCCCCGGTGACACTAGTGGGGAAGTGCAGAACACGTTAGTCTAGTTTTTTCCGTAGATGGGTCGTCCGATGTAGTTCCTTTGAAGGCGAGAGGTGGCAGATGTCTTCTGCTTTATCTTGCATCGATGCTTCGAGGCGCGATGCCTTCTTCTTGCTACTTTATTGGCTAGTACGGGCCACGCTGTTTTGCTTGAACCAGATTGTCTTCTGAATGAGACAATGAAGTTACTCCTCGAGCAAGAATGAATAATTCGTTTTCAGAATGCAGCCTCAACCTGCTGGTCAGTAGTCCCCTTTTCTTTTCCTGTTCGTCTTCCATGTTCCTTTCTCCGTACTGGCTGAGTTTTCCCTACTTGCGTCTGCATTGTTGCCATGGACCTAGTTTTTCTCTCTTCTTTTGGTCGAACGCACGCTTCACTTTCACGTGCTTCAATTCACATGTTCCGAGGTTTGCTGCTAAGCCACTCGTTTCGTAACTGTGGTTCATGACTGAATGTATTGTTGCACACAGAACCACTTTCATCCCTTGACTTAATCTTCGCGTTGCCTATGTGCGATCGCTTCCTGGGCTTCGCCTCGAGAGCATCCGAGTCTCCAATGATATTGTCGTCGCTTGGACGGATTTCCACAGTGCCGGCTCCTTCCTCGAGCTTGGGCATACCGCCATGTCCCGCGGTCTGATTTACTGATGACGCCGCAATGGTAGGGGCACTGCGCTGATCTGTCCTGTCTTCCACTAAAGACAATGAACCCGCGGTTTCGAAGGCACCCCTTGTTGCGAATGGCAGTACTGCATTGGTCCCGTCCCTTTTCTGGAAGGTGCCACCTCTGGGAGGCCCCTGCTTCTGTTGAGGCGACGGTAAAGTCTTCGTCTTTCTCTTATAAAATCTTATTTCGACTGATCGTGTGTGAATACTCTTCGCTTTCTTATACGTCATTTACAAAGTTCTCAACGTCTAGTCGGGATATGTTCGTCCAGCTTTCGAAGTTCCTGCTGTTTTGGTTCCGCCATACGGCACAAATCAATAAGCATACCTGTATATTGAAGGTCACAATTCCAAGACACGAATTGTTGTGCTGGCTAATTCGCTTATGTCCGCCCGGAGGATGACCCACGAACATCGAAGTTTTTCCACGACCTGCCTGCCATCAGAACCAGGGAGCACAACGAAGCAGGGGTCGGGGTTGTCTGATGACTCGGGTTGATCTCCGGGTTCCAGGCAGGAGATCTGCGTCCAGCACGCAGCTATGGCAGGCACCGTTCAAGAGTGAGGCCTCAGAAATGTGAAGATGCAGCGTACTCGAGGTGACGAAATAACTTGAAGGCACTGCGCCGTGAAGTCCGCCGGTCCGTTGTTCCCGGGTTTCAGGGCACCATAATGTTATAGAACGGGATGCCGATGTGACTACATGGCTGAGCCAAACCGAGTTGTTTCGCTTTTTTCTCTTCTAGCCGCTGATGGTGATGATAGTAGGTGGTTAGCCGTCTTTGTCCTTCTCCTCGTCTTTACTAAATCCGCAACAACATCTATCAGCGACTGGCGGAACGCCCGAAATGGAAGCCTTCGTAGACAGCTGAGCATGCTGTGGCCGATATCAAAACACAGCAGCTGAAAATCAGGTGACGGCAGCTGGTACTCACTTCCCCCGTGTCTTGCGACGGGTAGGCTGTAGGGCGCTACGCGAAACAGCAGTTAATGTCGAGATAATGCTTTTGCGCTCCTGCGACGGCATCATGCATGCGCCGCCATGCTTGTGCCTGCACGTCCCCGTTGCTAGGCAGCACACACGGTTTCCGGCATGCGCGCCACGCCGGTAAATACAACCTATAGGTGTCTGTACCATCCCCTTCCTAATAAAGTTACATCTATCTATCTATCTATCTATCTATCTATCTATCTATCTATCTATCTATCTATCTATCTATCTATCTATCTATCTATCTATCTATCTATCTATCTATCTATCTATCTATCTAACTATCTATCTATCTATCTATCTGTCTATCTATCTATCTAATTCGTGGCATCCTTTGACAACTATCCTCAAAACTAGGACCGTGTAACGCCCTACACCATATCCCAGTGCTGGTCATGAGGGGACTCTGCAAAGAATTTGACATAAATAAATTATTGGCCGAGTATCACCACAGCCGGGACAAGGTAACGGCCTGCATTTCCCCAAATAATGCAAATTAAGCAGAAGTACCAACTTTAATCTTTATAGCAACTTATACGGAGGTAATTGGCCGGACAAACTATTGCAATACCAAAGTACAAGAAACAAACAAACTATCACATTTTAACAAACATAATCGCAGAAAATCACAAATACCGCTCTTATACACCTTCCGTTTAACCAAAGCATAAACGAGGCAACTCAGCATAAGAAAGTGCAAAATAGGATGTAAAAAATACCAAAAAATGCCAATAGCCTCCAACATCTTGCATTTCCACAAAACATTTAAAACGTAAATGGCGATAATTCGTCGGACAGAATTTTAAAAAAATTATGCAATTGTATCAAAAATGATCTCACAAAATAAAAAAATCCATCTTATCTATCTCCCACAACAACTGAACAGTAAAAGGAGTCCTCAAAGGTGCGTCGATAATACGAATAAAAATAGCGTAATCGCAGAAACTCTGCAGTACGCCTTGCATGTTTGGAAAAAAAAATTCACCCCACCTCCCCAAAGGGAATCGTGAGGAAATGCGAATGCACATGTCGAACACGTATTTCGGGGTCTTCGGCTCGGCGTTGGCGTTTCGCAGCGGCTTCCCGAGCACGGAGTTCGGCGTCGGCAGCTCGCTTCAAGCGCTTGCGTTCGGCATCACGCGCTCTTCGCTTCGCAGCCTTGTCTTCCGCTTCTTCTTCTCCTCCGGTTGAAGATGACGTTGAAGCCACTACAGTGGCGTCACCTCCAGCGATAGGTGTAATGCTCGAACTGGATTGTATTACACTTCTTGCTCGAGGTACCGTTGCCGGCAGACATTCCATTTATATATACTTGCGACCGAGCGAACGGGAGAGTGGGGCGAGCGTCGAGAGGAGAAGCACCGAAGCACCGCGCCTACCCTCGCCTACACTCTCCCACACACGCGGGAGCTCCGGCGAGCTCCCGCGATGCGAGCGCCCTCACACGCCCGAGCGCGCTCAACCTCTCCACTCACTCGCCGCTGATCCGCCCGCACCACCTGCTCCGGTTGCTAGGGGAGAGGAGGAGCGCGCGCGCTCGCAGCTTTTGCTATGGGAGAGGGGGTGATAGCGGAGAGATAACACCTGCGGGCGCGTGGACGCCGCACGGCGCCTGACATGGCTCGACTAAGAAATGCATTCGCATTTAAAAAATCTAAACTAGCGAAGTAAAGGCATTTCAGCACTTCATCGCTATAATGGTGCAAATTTAATCATAGCCGACAAGAAACAAATACAACATAAAAATAAAATAACACAACGTATGTGCCTACTCGTGCCATATTTTGCTTGTAAAGAACCAAAAATCTATACAAGTGGCATAAGGATCCTACCGATTACTAGACAAGTCTCTGAGTTTCTGCATATTTTTAACGGTACGCGCCGGCAGTCATCAGGAGTGGCTGAGGCTTGTGTTCTTCAAAAACGGGGGGACCAGACGCAAAATGTATCTCCTTGTTATATAATGGCCTTTCGGAAATATGAAATTGGCCAAAGAGGCATGCCTGCCGGCTCTCTTTCCAAGTTCTTTCAACAAATCCGACAACTCCATCACATGCTCTCGCCAGACCATGAGAAATGCCCGGCGGCTCCTATTGCACCACTCGTTGGACTTGTACAGAGGTGAGGAGAGAGATTTAGCTTAAGAAGCCACCCTGTTGCTTGTGCTGAATTTGCCTGGATGTATCTGTCCTCTTCATTTCTTTGGTAATATAAGCAAGGTGTTGTGGTAACCAAAGAAATCAAAAATCCTCTTTAATGGTGGTTTTGAAGATTCGCCGTTCATCCGGAGCCACTTTCACAAAACGAGTACACGATGTTGCTTAACGGGTGAACATGGCTTCATTTTCTAGCGCTTCTACGTTTAAAGGGACCCACTGGAAGAGCACGCGAAGGCCGTTTTTATTTAGCTGCTGAAGGAGGCGTAGGGAGTGTTTGCAAGCTCGTTCTACCAGACATTCAAGCTGAAACATTCAAGCTGAAAGTTGAAAGACATTCAAGCTGAAACATACATCTGGCTGATCATTGCGAGAAATAAACGAAAAGAAGACATAAAAAAATCACGCCATATCCACGGAATGAATGATGATAACTGGGGCGAAGCTCGAGAGGGGGAGATCATCGGTAACCGTAACTCTCCCGTGAAAGTTCGCCCATTACATCATTAAGAAAGACGTAAGACTGTGTGCGTACATTGTACAAATCAACTTTTATTTTCGGAGTCAATGCTCCCAGGCCCAGACCTGGTGAAAGACCCCGCGCCATCGAGGACTACCCCGCACCTCCACCACAATTTGTCACGTAGGATG